>NC_082689.1:102257585-103457585 GCF_949987515.2 Delphinus delphis | reverse complement strand
TTAGCCATTTACATTTATTGTTATGTGACTGGCATTCCTCCAGCACCTACCTGCCTGTTTCCATCCCTTGGGCCAGCCTGCAGGGTCCAGGCAGAGATGACATTGAAGGCCTTGACCACTGTGCAGGTGGGGAAGAGGGAGGCCAGGTACTCAGCATTGGACTCATGGTGCCGAAGGTGCTCCTGCTGTGTGGGGTTGCTCACGTCCACCAGGATCTTGCCGGCCAGCTGGTCACTGAGACCACATAGTGTGGAGTAGTGTTCCCGGAACATAGCCACGAAGATGACCTCTGGGGACCCCACTGCCTCCTCCTGGAGAGTCACTTGTGCTGCTGAGGGGAACAACCCAGCCGTGCGTTTGGGGTTGCGGCTCCCCACCACCACGCTGAAGCCGGAGCCCACCAGGCGTGTGGCCAGGGAGCGGGCAAAGTCCCCGCTGCCCAGGATGCCCACTTTGGGAACCTCCCTGGGGGCCTCGGCAAGGCTGCCGTCACTGTCCACCAGGTGGCGGCTGATGAGTGGCTTGTCCATCTCTCCTGATGTTCTGGTGGCTAGAAGAGAAAACAGGAACTTGATCAGTGGAGGGCTTCTGGACTGCCCCTCCTACCAGCTCCCTCTCTTGTCCGCTGGAGCTGCACGGGGGTCCAACATTCACCCAACAGGGCTTTATGAGTATTAACATGTGCGAGCACGGGGGCACAAGCTGAACAAGACCCAGCCCCTTCCTGAGGAGGACACGGCCTCCAGAAAAGGAGAGGAAAGGACCTCTGCCCTCCACACTCCGTCCTTTGTCCTGAGTTATTTCCTTGGTACAAATCTGCAAGCGTGAGAGTGCTGAGAAAGAAGGGTATGGAATTTCTGTGATCGATGCTATGCAGGGCCATACATCTTCTCAAAAGGCTTATGTGATGGCCGGTGTTACTACCCAGGAGTGACCCAACCTCAGCATCACTGGGTTTATCCGATTACCAGGAAGGGTAGACATGTTCCTGTGCTTGTTTACATTTTGCATTTTGGGATGGTGTCTCTGATGCTCTTCTTTAAGTAGATGACGAGCAGCTTAAAGGCAGGGACCTCATCTTATTTGACTTTGGATCTCACCATTTGTCCCAAGGCCTGGCACAGAGCTAGTGTTCAATGTTTGCTGAATGAATGAACACTGAAATCCTACTGTCTGAGGGTGGGATTGGAGTGGGACATGACAGTGAATGGGACCCTAAGATTGGGTGGGTGCCCTGGGAGCTCCTTTACTAAGTCTGAGATATGAGGGGACATGGAGGAAACCCTGGACTTGGGCCACGAATTTATAGTAAACTTGGGTGGGAAAATTATTTGTTTTAATGGTCACCAACTTCTAACTGAAAGTTGCTATTTTCTTCAAGTATGAATGTGAGCAGCAACACAGTAGTATTAGCCTACCTGTGAGTTTGTCACCAGTAATGACCAATGTCACATCACAAATTTAATTGTGAAAGAACTCTACAAATACAATTTAAACTCATCATTATTTCAAAATTATGGTACGTGCAACACTTAAATACAGAAAGCAAATATTAACATATCTGAAGGGAAAATAGACAACTTTATAAATAACAGTAGGGGACTTCCCTACCCCACTTTCAACCATGGATGGATCAGACAAAAAAAAAATCAGTATGGGAACATTGAACTTGAACTGTACTTTAGACCAAATGAACCTAACAGACATATAGAGAACGTTCTATCCAATAGCAGCACAATACACTTTCTCCTCATGTGTCACAGAATATTCTCCAGGACAGAGCATATGTTAGGTCATAAAACACATCTTAACAATTTTAAAAAGACTGAAATCATATCAGGTATATTTTCTGACCACAATAGTATGAAACTAGAAATCAATAACAGGAGGAAAATTAGATAATTCACAAATATGTGGAAATTAGTACACTCCTGAACAACGAATGAGCCAAAGAAGAAATCAAAAGGGAAATAAAAAAAAACTATCTGAAACAAGCAAAAATTGAAGTACAACATACCAAAAAGTATGGGATGAAGCAAAAGCAGCTCTAAAAGGAAAGTTTATAGCTTAATGGCAAAATGAAGAAAAAAGAAAGATCTCAAACAACTTAACTTTACACCTCAAGGAACTAGGAAAAGAACAACAAACTAAGTCCAAAGATAACAGAAGGAAGGATATAACAAAGATCAGAGTGGAAACAATTGCAATAAAGGCTAGAAACACAAGAGAAAAACAAAAATCAATAAAACTAAGACCTGGTTTTTTGAAAAGGTAACACTGACAAACCTTTAGCTAGATTCACAAAGAAAAAAAAAGACTCAAATAAGATAAAAAAAGAGAGACATTACAACGGATAACACAGAAATACAAAAGATCATGAGACTATTATGAACAATTATATGACAACAAACTGGACAACCCAGAAGAAATGGATAAATTCCTAAAAACATACCATCTACCAAGATTGACTCATGAAGAAATAAAAAATCTGAACAGGCCAGTAATGAGTAAGGAGATTGAATCAGTGATGTAAAACACTCCCCCAACAAAGAAAGGCCTAGGACTGGGGGGCTTCACTGGTGAATTCTTCCAAACATTTCATGAAGAGTTAATGCTAATCCTTCTCCCACTCTTTCATAAAACTGAAGAGGAGGGAACACTTCCAAGCTCATTTTATGAGGCCATCATTACTCTGATATCAAAGACAGATAAGGACACTACATGAAAAGCAAATTACAGGTCAATATCCCTGATGAACATAGATGCAAAAATCCTCAATGAAACACTAGCAAACTGAATTCAACAGCACATTAAAAGGATCCTACACCATGATCAAAGTGGGATTTATCTCTGAGATGCAAGGATGGTTCAACATAAGCAAACCATTAAATGTGAAACACCACATTAACAGAAGAGGGACGAAAATGATATGATCATCTCAATAGATGCAGAAAAAAACATTTACCAGAATTGAACATACTTTCATGATAAAAACTCTCAACAAATTAGACACAAAACTAGGAATGTACTTCAGTATAATAAAGGCCATATATGACAAGCTCACACCTAACATCACACTCAATGATGAGCAGCTGAAAGCTTTTTCCTCTAAGATCAGGAACAACACAAGGGTGCCCACTCTTGCCGCTTCTATTCAACATATACTGGAAGTCCTAGCTTGAGCAATCAGACAAGAAAAAGAACAAAGGCATCCAAATTGGTAAGGAAGAAATAAAATTATCTTTGTTTGCAGTTGATGTGATCTTATATATAGAGAACTCTAAAGACTCCACCAAAAAACTGTTACAACTAAGAAATTAATCCAGTAAAGCTGCAGGATACAAAATCAACATACAGGGCTTCCCTGGTGGAACACTGGTTAAAGAATCTGCCTGCCAATGCAGGGGACACGGCTTCGAGCCCTGGTCCAGGAAGATCCCACGTGCCGCAGAGCACCAAAGCCCATGCACCACAACTACTGAGCCTGCGAGCCACAACTACTGAAGCCCTCATGCCTAGAGCCCGTGCTCCGCAACAAGAGAAGAATCAACATACAAAAGTCGGCTGTGTTTCTATATGCCAACAATTAACTATCTGAAAAAGAAATTAATACAACAATCCCATTTACAATACCACCAAAAAGAATAAAATACTTAGGAATAAATTTAACCAAGGAGGTGAAAGAGCTGTACACTTAAAACTACGGAACACTGATGAAAGAAATTGAAGAAGACACAAATAAATGGAAAGACATTCAGATCCAAAGCAATCTATATAAAACTCCCAATAGCATTTTTCACAGATATAGGAAAAAAATCCTAAGATTTGTATAGAACCACAAAAGACCCCAAAGGGCTGAAGCAGTCCTGAGCAAGAAGAACAAAGCTGGAAGCATCACACTTCCTAATTTCAAATTGTATTACAAAGCTATAGTAATCAAAGCAATATGGTACTGACATAAAAACAGACATAAACCAACGGAACAGAATAGAGAGCCCCAGAAATAAACCCATGCATATATGGTCAATTAATCTTCAGCACAGGTGCCAAGAATACCCAGTGGGGAAATGACAATCTCTTCAATAAATGGCATTGGGAAAACTGGACATCCCCATGGAAAAGAATGAAACTGGACCCACATCTCATGTCATACACAAAAATCAACTCAAAATGGATTCAAGACTTAAACGCAAAAAAAAAAAAAAAAAAAAAAGGTAAGACCTGAAACTGTATTACTGTCTTAGAAGAAAACACTGGTCTTATCAATGACTTTTTTTGGATTTGACACCAAAAGTACAGGCAACAAAAGTAAAAGCAAACAAGTCTAGTCTGACTTAAGTCAAACTAAAATGTTTTTGCACAGCAAAGGAAATAATCAACAACATGAAAAGGTAACCTATAGAATGGGAGCAAATATTTGTAAACCATATATCCAATAAGGGGTTAATTTCCAAAATATATAAGGAAATCATATAACTCAATAGTTAAAAACCCAAATAATCCAATTAAAAATGCAAAGGAACTGAACAGACATTTTTCTAAGGAAGACATACAAAGTCTGAAGTACTGGAAGTCCTAGCTTGAGCAATCAGACAAGAAAAAGAACAAAGGCATCCAAATTGGTAAGGAAGAAATAAAATTATCTTTGTGGTCAACAAGTATTATAAATGGTCAACAAGTATTATAAAAAGATGCTTATCATCAGGAAAATGTAAATCAAAACCTCACACCTTTTAGGATGACTAGTGTCAAAAAGTCAAAAGATAATAAGTGTTGGCACACATGTAGAGAAAAGGGAACCCTTGTGCGTTGCTGGTGGGAACGTAAATTTGTACAGCCATTATGGAAAACAGCATGGCGGCTCCTCAAAATATTAAAAATAGAACTACCATATGATCCAGCAATCCACTACTGGGTATTCACCCAAAGGAGATAAAATCACTATCTTGAAGAGATCTGCACCCCATGTTTATTGCAGTATAATTCATAGTAGACAAGATAGGGAAACAACCTCAGTGTCTGTTGATGGATGAATGGGTAATGCAAATGTGGTGCATATGTACAATGAAATATTATTCAACCTTAAAAAAGAAGGAAATCCTGACATTTGCATCAACGTAATGAACCCGGAGGACATTACACTAAGTGGAATGGACATTACACTAACAAACGCTGCATGATCCCACTTACATGTGGTTCTGAAAAAGTCAAACTTAGAAGCAGAGAGTGGAAAGAACGGTGACCAGGAGAAAAGGGGAGATGTTGGTCAAAGGGTACAAACTTTCAGTTATAAGATGAGAGATCTAATGAATATTATGGTGACTACGGTTGATAATACTGTATTACATACCTGAAATTTTCTAAGAGAGTAGTTCTCAAGTGTGCCCAACACACACAAAAATGGAAACTATGTGAGGTGACGGATACGCTAATTAGCTTTATTGTGGTAGTTAGTTCACAATGTATATGTATATCAAAATATCACATTGTATACCTTAAATATACACAATTTTATTTGTCTTTCATAACTCGATAAGGGTGGGGGGAAATTAAAAACTAAAATTATAGTAAATAATAGATTCTGTCACTAGATCTTGTGACTTAACATAAAGAATCATGCATGTTACTGTTACACGTCTTTTAAAAATATATTTTAGGGACTGTGTTTCAATATAGTAGGTATTCTTTGTAACCCTATGTAATTTTATGTATGTAAGAAGCGCGTTATTCTGAGCAGAAGTTTAGGGGCTTCACCAGTCTATGAATTCATGGGGGTCCTCGGCATAGGAGGGTTAAGAATCCCTGCCTGGAACCAGTGGAGCTGCAGGGATGGCTTTTTAACACCCTCTTCCCACTTTCCACGGAAGCCTCCTGGCACGCGCTACACACCGGGTGAGGTGGGAGGCACAAGATCTAACACAAGGGGGTGCAGGGGAACCGGGAGGCTGTGTCCTGGCTCTCCCACGAACCAGCTGTGTGTCCTTGGACAAGCCCCTGTGCCTCTCTGGGCCCCAGCTTCCACCTTTGTAAATGGAGGTCACAATCTCTGCTCCAAGATGGCAGACAATGCAATCTTAAAAGGCTTTGAAAACTGACCTGGACGTTTTACAAGGGGGCAGCAGCAGCTCCTAGCTATGGGATGGCCACCACGTGCCAGGCACTGCTGTAGGTGATGTGTGATGCGTTGACGAGTGGCGGTCATCCAGTCCTCACAGAACCCCATGACGTAGGGCCATTATTATCCCCAACTGAAAGAAGACGAAATGGAGGCTCAGAGAGGTTGAGACACCTGCTTCAGGTGGCACAGAGGGGAAGCGGAGGAAGGAAGAATGGGACACAGGTCTGTCGGCCTCTGTAGTCTGAACTTCCCCAAGAGTCTTACTGCCCAGATGGAGGACAGTGACCTGTCCAGCAAGTAGCAGAGCTGGGACCACTCTGGCTAAGAAGAGAGGGTCAGTGTGGAAGCGGACGCAGTGACTGAGAGTCAGGGACACGTGTTGCTGTCCTGCGTCCGCCAAATACAGGCAACTCCCCTAGCGTCTCGCGCCTCTGAAGTGGTTTCAGAGCATCGCCCTGTCTCTATCACAGACACCAGGGACCAGCTGAGCTAAGCCCCCTCAGGGTCATTTTTTGGGGGGACACACAAATGGAGGGGCCATGACCACACAGACATACAAGCACCAGCCAGGGCCTCCACGCTGCTCAGGCCAGGCTGACTGTGGGCTCAGACGGGGATTGCCATTCCCTGAAAAACGGGAAAGAGCGTTTTCTGCCTGGTCTGGGTACAGGATATTTTTCCAAGTGGTGATGATCTATGCTTTGTAGACGCAAATGGGCCTCCCGAGGATCCCCAGAGCCCAGGCTTAGGGTCGTGTGTCCACGGGCTGCCTTAGCACCCGACTGACCGTCGGGTAAGCCTGGGTTCTAGTTCTCATCTCACTCTGCCACCTTGGGCCTGTCAGTGCCCCAGTTCCCCAGCTATAAAAGGGAGAGATCACAGTACCTTCCTTATGGAGAGGTTGTAGGAATGAAACCAATGTGGGTATAGCACTCAGAACAGAGCTCTCGGTGTGTCGTAAGCACTGGGTGGATGGCTGTCGGCAATGACGCAGACACTGGTTGCCAGCACTGTCCCAGCAGCGGGGGTGAGGCAAAGTAAGGATGTAGAGACCCTGTCAGCACCTCTGCAGCCCTGGGAAGAGGGGCGAGTGGTGACAGGGGCCTTGCAGGTGGCCTCAGACTCCCAGGCCAGAGCCAGGGATTTGGGCCAAGGTAATTGTAAATCCCTCCCCAGGGACTCCAGCCCTCCCTATGGGTCAGTCATGACTGGGACAGATACCCCAGGGCTTTCCCCAGTCCCTGCCTCAGCCACCTGGAGACACCAGTCCTGGGGCAGGTTTTGTCCCTACGGGGAGGGAGAGTCACCACGCTGAGGCCTTCAGGTCGTCTTCACATTTGCTAGCAATTTGGAGGATCCCAAGTAGATCCCCTCCTGGACAGAAGCCTCTCCTCCGGCTTTGCTCTCTCTCTTCTCCCTCCCATCTCCTGGGCAACTACCACGTGCTGAACACTTAGGAACATAAGGATGAACAAGATGTGCTTCCCACTTTCGGATGGTTTATAATCCTGTGCGTGTTGGGTGGCGTGTCCACCCATGAGTGGATGCAGGGAAGGAAGGGATGCGGCTGCCAAAGGGGCAGCCAGGGAGGGCTTCATGGCACACACAGCATCTGCTGGTCCTTGCAGAGCCCCGACTGATTCACAGCCTCACGGCAAACCTGAACCAGCCCAAAGAGAAAGTCAGTGAGACCTGGACTTTGCATCCTGTCCTCGTTTATCTCGAGACTTAGCATCACAACGGGGGGAGGAAGGGTTTGGGGCTGGCACTCAAGGCTCACTGCTGAGAACCTCATTCGGTCCCCTTTTGGGGACCCCAGACGAGGCAGCTGCAGCAGAGGGAAGCCAAGGGCATGGGCCTGATGGCCTGGGGCTGGTCCCAGCTTTGCCCCAAACTGGCCCTGGGACATGGGAGCATCTGGGGACCCTATTAAACATCCCAGACTTATGGTCCCAAGGGGCCCTGCTTTTAGCGGCAGGGTAAATGGAAGTTAAACGTAAAGCACCTCTAAAGTGCTTGCTACCAAAATTCGATCCTTGGGACAGGAAAACGCCAGGTTGTAATGCCTCCTTCCCCTCCAGCTCTGACGCAGGGACACAGCCACCTGGGCAGAGGTGCTGGGTTCTAATCATAGCCACGCCCATCACTCACTACCCAGGTGCCTCTGCACCTTAGTTCCCTCACGTTTAAAATGCGGACACGAATTGTACCTCTACCATGCCTTGTTGTGAGGATGAAACTAGTTAACGAGAGCTCAGAGCCACCTTTTCTGGCTAGTGCTATGTGTACACGTGCGTGTGTGTGTGTGTGTGTGTGTGTGTGTATTCTCTGAAGTGCTTCACGGGCCTTTCAAAATTCTTCCACCCTCCCAGTGCCCAGCACAAGGCCTGCTGCTGGCGTGATGCTGGCGAGCGTAGGACAGGTGGTAGAGTCCTGGAGGCCCCAAAGGTCCAGCAGAGTCCTTGTTGATTGTCCATGTGGCCCAAAGGTGAGAGTGCCTAACCCTGGCGGGGCCCTGGCTCCCTGGCTGTTCTATTTACAGATCTGGGGGTGGGGGGAGGAATCCAGCAGCCGCTGGGCTCGGGGGGCCTGCAGCCTGCACACACAAACCTGCCCGTTTCCCCCTCCCAGGTTGCGGACGAAGCAGCACGGAGGCCCGGGTGTGCAGGCACTGGCACCAGCTACGGTTCCCAGTCCTCTCTGGGTCTCTGCCTGCCTTGCCCGGTCTCGCCTCCTTCCCGGCAGGGCCCTGACATGGGCTGTTTGTGGCTGGGAGCCACGCCTGGCCCACCGGCCTACCTGCCAGCTCCCATCCGCTCTTGGGCAGGCCAGCGGGCCAGGCGTGGCCCCCAGGCACGTGGGCAGGCAGGGCGTGGACAAGCCCGCAGCCTGTTCTGCACGGGCAGCACGCAGCCCTTCAGACCCCAGTGGCCGGAGCAGGCCACGGCCGGGAAGGGATCACCATGGAGTTGGGTGTGGGTAGGTGGCGGTGGGGTGACCAGCTGGGCAGCCGGCAGCCGGATGGTCTACAAGCCAACTGGGGTGCCGCCCACCCCCTCCCAGCCAGAGGCTGACTCAGGTAGCACTTCTGGCCTCGGGGACTGACAGAGGAATATGGCCCAGTTCTTGTCCTCAAGCAGCCCACAGTTATCTTCAAACTTTAGTTTTAGATTTTAACATTAAATTTGGGGGACACATTCCTATTACTGCTCTATTTATTTATAAATATATTTAAATATGACTGGTGCACTATAATGTTATATACAGAATAAATCATATATAAACAAATATAAATGTAAAGAGATAAGTCTAAAATTTAAACACAGACAGAAGCTCTGAGCTTTCTTCCTGCTCCCAGGGATGACCCCTTACCATCCCTGGGGAGGTCCACACCCTCCTAGACACCTGGGTCCCTGCGGAGTGACAGGCGCAAGACGCAATTGAACAAGGTCTCCTGAGAGAGGACGCTGCCTTCAGGCAGGGCAGCTGGGCGGCTTCCTGCAGGAGGTGGGCCTGAGCTGAGCCTTGAAGGATGTGAGAGGGAGCCTGGAAAAGCCTTCTAGAAAGAAGAGCCTGTGTGAGCAAAGGCCCAGGGGCTGAACAGCAGGTGTCCACGGACAGCTTGCGGCCCCGGGGGCAAACTGGTGCGCGCCTACAGCCAGCACCCGGGAGTTGGCAAGCCATAAATGAAAACACAATTCTTGACCAGAACTTTTTTTTAAACCTAAAAATTATAGGGATGAAAAGAGTATGGATCCGAGAGGCTGAAACTCTGGGTTCTATCCCGACGATTTCCTCACCAGTAGACACTGGACAAGTTACATCTTCCCCCTAGCTTCATCATCTGTAAAATGACCGAGGGCTGCCCGGCCTCGCTCAGTGAGCATGGGGTAGTTAAGGGCCTGGGGCTTTGCCTGTTGGCTTCTCTGTGCACTCCTGCGCCGCCCCACTCCCAGTCAGCTTTGGGAGGGTAGATAGAGATCACCATGCTTGTTCCATGGCCCGACTCCAAAACCCAGCTCTGTGCCTGGCACACTGCAGAAGTTCCGTGCATGTCTGTGGCCAGAGATACACATCACGGGAGCTTACAGCTTCAAACCTTACTCTATTTTGTCCTTTGGGGGCAGAAATCCTTCCAAAATGCAGTGCATATTTCAAGAGAAGGCAGTCAGGTCCTCACCCAGAACCCAGAGATCAACCTGAGCTGCAAGAAGGGATGTTCTTGAGTCTCGTCTTGTTTCCATAGGAAAGTTCTATAGCCTTATATCCTCCCTCACTGTCAGGATATTTATCACAGCTGTCAGCCTGCTGGCCTCTTAATTAAAGCCCTCCCGGGTCCTGCTCACTTGCTGTGGACAAGAAATACAGATAACACACTATCAAGAAAGTGAAAAGACAACCCACAGAATGAGAGACCAATTTTACAAATCATATATCTGGTAAGGGACTTGTTTCTAAACATATAAAGAACGCTTACAACTCAATATTAAAAAGACAACCTATATAAAAATGGGCAAAGGATTTGAGTAGACATTTCTCCAATGATATACTAGCTGTCAATAAGCACATAAAAGGATGCTCAACGTAATAGCCCCCAGGGAAATGCAAATTAAAACCATGGGATACCTCTTTACACCCAGTAGGACGGCTTAATCAAAACAAGACAGAGAAAATAAGTGTTGGTGAGGATGTAGAGAAACCAGAACCCTCATCCACTGCTACTGGGAAAGTAAAATGGTGTAGCCACTATAGGGAAAAGAGTCTGGAAGTTCCTCAAAAAGTTAAACACAGAGTTTCTATATGCCCCAGCAATCCCACTCCTAGGAACATATATAACCTAGAGAAATGAAAGCATATGTACACACAAAAATACGTGCACCCGGGCTTCCCTGGTGGCGCAGTGGTTGAGAATCTGCCTGCTAACGCAGGGGACACGGGCTCGAGCCCTGGTCTGGGAAGATCCCACATGCCACGGAGCAACTAGGCCCGTGAGCCACAACTACTGAGCCTGCGCGTCTGGAGCCTGTGCTCTGCAACAAGAGAGACCGCCATAGTGAGAGGCCCGCGAACCACGATGAAGAGTGGCCCCCGCTGGCCACAATTAGAGAAAGCCCTCGCACAGAAACGAAGACCCAACACAGTCAAAAAATAAATAAATAAACAAATGTGGGGTTAAAAAAAAAAAAAAAGGTTGGCCCAGTTTAAAAAAAAAAAAAATAGGTGCACCAATATTCCTAGTAGCACATTCACAATACCCAAAGAGTGGAAACAACACAACGACCATCAACTGACGGATGCATCAACAACATGTAGTTTATGCACACAATAGAATAATATTCAGTAATGAAAAGGAATGAGGTACTGATACATGCTACAACACGACGAACCCTGAAAATATTACGCTAAATGAAAGCAGCCAGTCACAAAAGGTCACCTATTGTATGATTCCATTTATATGAAATGCCTAGAAATAGGCAAACCTATAGAAACGGAAAGTAGAAGAGAGGCTGCCAGGGAGTAAGGGGAGAAGGGGTGGGGAAATGGTACAGGGTTTCTTTTTGGAAGGGATGAAAATGTTCTAAAATTGACTGTAGTGGTGGTTGTACAGCTCTGTGCATACACGAAAAACCACTGGTTGTTTACTTTAAATGGATGAATTATATAGCATGTGAATTATAGCTCATTAAAGTTGTTACAGAAAAGCTGAGGGCTTCCCTGGTGGCGCAGTGAGTGGTTGAGAGTCCGCCTGCCGATGCAGGGGACGCGGGTTTGTGCCCCGGTCCGGGAGGATCCCACATGCCGCGGAGCAGCTGGGCCCGTGAGCCATGGCCGCTGAGCCTGCGCGTCCGGAGCCTGTGCTCCGCAACGGGAGAGGCCGCAGCAGTGAGAGGCCCGTGTACCGCAAAAAAAAAAAAAAAAAAAAAAAAGCTGAGATACCACACAGCCTGTTATTAATGTGTGTAAACTAAGAATAAACATGCTTTGGTGAGAGTTTAAGGACTCTTCAGTGAGCTTAATGCGTGAATTTTGTGACATCAATGCTGGTGATTCTGCAACCTTCCAAAGTTATTTCTTAGCTGTTTTCCAAAATTTGAGGTTTCTAAGCCCCAGGACCTCTAGCAAAGTGAGGCTTATGTTGGTGTAGGGGAGATGGTACCATGGGCTAAACAGCCCTCTTGGCTCCTGAGTGGGCCCTGCAGCTTCTGCCCACACGGCTACTTCTCTGCACTCCACCCCATGCCAGCAGACAGCTGTCCTAGAGCCACACTGGACGGCATGCGAGGAAGGGTACTGAGGCCTGCGGCCCACCCTGCCAGCTCCCAGGGTGGGTCAGTGAATAGGACAGATGTGTTCCAGTGAGAGGGGACTGGCAGGCATCCTCTGCTACTCACCCAAGTGGCTGAGGGTTTATATAAAGACACATGGCTAGAAACTGGCACACAACTGCAAATCTGCTTGCGTTAGGTCCGATCCATTCGTCTCTCCCCACCAAACGCATTCCCTCCTTAACGAGGCAGCAGATCAGCCCCCGAGAGCCATCACTGGTCATGGGGAAGCTCGTCCAGCAGAATGTGGTCTCGGGAAAACATCTGGATGCTCCGGGTTTACTCAGGATCAGACGCCTTCGTAAACTGCGAGACAGGCCAGCAAGAACCCAGGCAGCTATGGGGTCATAGTTCAGCGGCGCCCCTTATGAGCTGGGTGGCTTTGGCAAGTCACTTTACCCCTCTGAGCCTCAGTTTCCTCATCTGTACAATGGAGCGATGTTACTTACCTGAATGAAATGTAGGAAGGATGAGATGAGATGAGCCAAGTGCCATGGTCTGAGCCCGTTAAAGTCACACAATTTTCAAGACGTTCCTTTCTGCCCAGGAGTTGTAAAAACCTTTGGTCTGTGTAACGCATACACAGAAGCGCCTAAATCAATACACGGTGTTCTCTGCTGAATGGAAACATTTACTCTGAAATTTCCTAAAAATAAGCTCTGAGATAACGGTCTGGGGATCTGCACACATTTCTCACCAAGACAACTGGAGGAAAAGACTTGCTACTCTTTGGGACTCGGGAAGAGCTAAGAAGACGGGGGCAGTAGAGCAGGGAGGGGTATAGTAGGAAGAGGCTGGTGGTCAGGGGCAGGGCACCAGGGTGGTCTGGGACTGGGCAGTGAGCCCTCTAGGGGTTGCTAGTCCCAACACCGGGCTCCCTAATGGCTCCTCATGCCATTGAGGTCCCCGGCCACCCTTCCTCACCAGCATCCCCAGCTCCTGGATCAAACCCTACTAGCTGCCTCTCTGCCTTCCCACCCCTTGAGAACAGCCCTTTCCCACTGACAGTATTTCTCTCCTTCCTGCCTGCCTCCTCCCCGGACTCCAAGTTCCTTGGGGGCGAGAAAAGAGTGAAACTCACTTCTGTAATCCCAGCACTTAGCCCAGGGCCATTAGGTCAAGCCTGAGCTACACTGGAGTCATCTGGTGGGCCTGTTAAAACATACTGCTGGGCTGCATCCCCAGGATTTCTTTTTTTTTTTTTTTTTGCGGTACGCGGGCCTCTCACTGTCGTGGCCTCTCCCGTTGCGGAGCACAGGCTCCGGACACGCAGGCTCAGCGGCCATGGCTCACAGGCCCAGCCGCTCCGCGGCATGTGGGATCTTCCCGGACCGGGGCACGAACCCGTGTCCCCTGCGTTGGCAGGTGGACTCTCAACCACTGCGCCACCAGGGAAGCCCTTCCCCAGGATTTCTGATGCTGCCGGTCATAGGACCCCCGGCTGAAAATCACTGCAGTAGATGTTCACAAAAGGTCTATGTGAGGGGTGAGTGAATTAATGCATCACTTCTCTAATTCTTATAGTCGGGCCCAGCTCTCCATAAAGCCCTCCCTGACCCACAGGGCCCCTGGTATCAGTATCTCCCCTTATGTTCCTCTTGGTCTTGAGGGTCAGGTGTGTGTGCCCCATTGCTGCACACCCTGGCCTCCCAAAGCTGGCTCCTTCTGGTAAGGAGAAGGTGGTCCAGGCCATGGCGGCATTGCCCACTCAGCCAACGAGGCAAACCCTCCAGGAGAATCGCTCCCACGGTCCCCTCCCCTCCTGTACGTGGGTCACCAGGCCCACTGCAGGCTGAGGGTGAAGGGAATAGTAGAACTGGGAGACCACACAGATCCTGGGGACCCAGGAGCCCCCAACACAACAACTGGGGTGATTATCCCAGAGTACGAGTTTCCTGGATGACCTAGAATTCAGACGGCCTGACACCATATTCATGACTTCCTTTCACTAAGATTTAATAGCCAGGCCTGGAGCAAGTGCTCACGGGCACAGAGGCAGGAGGGTGGTCAGTGCTGGTTGCGAGGGGGAGGGAGTCGGTGGTCAGCGCCAAGACCAGGGGCGCAAAGCGGGAAGATGCTAGGGTCCCCATGCTGCCCAACCCCAGGGGCGTGATTTACACTGTGATCCGTGTGAACAGGGCCCTCTGGAGACGTACAGTGCACAGCCTGTACAGTTTGATGCAAAGGTTGGTCCTGCCAATGCTCGTCTGAAAAATCTCCTCATTTGTTACTCCCTGAGTACCTGTACCCAGCAGGTGTTCTGGCAGGTGGCTAGAAGACGGCTTGTCCTCTCGGGACTCTTAGGGGAAAGGCCAGATACACCCCGCAGCTAAGAGAGAAGTGCTTGCAAGAGGGCATGCCCAGCTCTGCGGCAGCCAGGGAGGAATGCCTGTCTCTGCCCAGGGAGGTCGGGGCGCTGGCGTGTGGAAGCAGCCAGCTCCCTGGACCCCTTAATCCCACCAGGCTAGAGGCTGTCGGCAGTGGCCGCTGAACCTGCAGCCTTAGCACCTGGGGTTGGGTGGCTTCTTGCTTTCCAGGGACACCCGCTGCTGCAACCCGTGGGACCAGATGGGTCTCATGGGATGTTGCTGTCCCCACCTTCCCCCTTGCCGTGGCGTAAATCTGCGGATTCAGCAATGGGCACCCTGCTCCCGGTGAGGCTGGAGGACGGGAAAGGGGCAGAGGCAGGCAGCCGAGCCAGAGAGAGGCAGCTCCCGGGGCTCCTGCCGAGGAGCTCAGCCCGCCTCACGTGGCCAGTTTCTTGGGTTGGGGAGCCTAGGCTTCCCCAGCTCCGCCCTGCTGATGGGCCACCTTTTCCAGGTGGCCTCCGCACTCCTGTCACATTACCACTGACTGCACACACCGGTTCACTCATCTGTCACCCCGCCAGACTGGGGGCCACTTCCAACTCATTTCTGTGTCTCTAGCATCCAGCCTGGGGCCTGGCACCATGTAGGTGCTCGATCAATGTTTGTGGCTTGAATGACTTAACTGCTAGATTCTGTGCCTGAGGGCAGAGTGCGCTTGAGTGAGTCCTGGCTGTTATCTCCAGAACCTAGCCGGGGTCCTCCTGCACCCAGTGGGGATTCAATCATACAATGCGTTTCGAGTCCCTCCGGTAGCCTGGCCATACTGTTAGAACTGGCCAGACATTTCACTATTTGATGAACTTTGTAACACAGACCAATGCACAGCTGTGCTTAAACACTGCAAACAAACAGAATATCACAAATGCAGCTTAGCTTATGCAACTCTGGCAAAAGTAGGAAATCAAACCCCATAGCCGAGGCACATCAGGGTGCAGCCTGGTAAGTGCATACCCAGGGAAGGAGGCTTCAGGGATGCTGGGTCGATGGCTCCAGGGCCCAATGAGCCTCTGAGCCAGGGGGTAGAGCGGTCTGCCCAGTCTCCATCAGGGAGAAGCGTCTGGGGCAGGTGAGGCCCAGCTGCGGCTTCCGGCAGATGGCCTCCGTGGCTTTTCCCAACCAAGGCCCGCCTGATCTATAGTCTCGACTCTGGCCATCCCCCCTTATGCTTCCCCCCCCCCCCCCCCCCCCCCCCCCCGCTCAAGTCATAGATTTAATCTCTGTGCCTGGAAATTCCTTTTCCTCCAAAGGACAAAATTCACAGTGCAGCAGAAAGGCCACTCCTCTGTGAAGTCCTCACCCTACCTCCCCTTCAAGGCAGGATGAATGCCCCTCCCCTAGTTCCCTTGGCTCTCTGCAGCACAGGTAACAGGATGGAACCAGCACACGATGGCAGGTACTTTCCTTAGTACCTACTTGGACTTAGAGGTCCAAGGGGTGGTTGGCGGTGGGGTCCCTAGCCCCCTTTAATCTCCGTCACCCCTCCCTATGCGCTAATGTTAGTATGAAAACGAATACCTTTGGTATGAATAATTTACATTTCCCAGTCAGGTAAAGTGAATAACACCTCCTACAAAATCGTTCCCATTTTATAGATCTGAAACAGACAATCTAAGTAAAAAGCCGGCTACTTGCTATGCAAATAGAAGCAGCTTTCAGGGAAGTCCCCTAGTTCCCCCTTCCCTCCACGTGACTGGCCCTGAAGCCACATCATGGAGAAATCCCGGGACTCCCCGGGGCTCTGAGGTTCGCCTGCCCTCCCCTACCGGGATGCAGCTGGGAGGTCACATCCCGGCACCCAACTAGTGCCTGGCAGCTGCCACATCACCGTCGATCAGGAGTCAAAGAAGAGGACTTACCGTGAGGCGGGGCCCGACTCAAACGGCGGGGAGACTCTGACTGTGGACTTGTACACTCAGGGGATCATTACTTCCATTTTACAGATGAGAAAACTGAGGTTGAGGCCCCACTGTTGGCTCTTGCCCTAGTCCCGTCCAGTCCCTGCATTCAAGCTGCCTCTGGGGCAGTGAGGCTGGGCAGCTCGTGGTCGTGGGCATGAGTCGTAGCCGGTTACCTGATCTACGTGGGGCTCTGAGGTGGTCTTGGCTTCCTTGTGGTTCTCCCTCTGCCCTGCTGAGCTGCCCAAACTCATACTTCCAGCCTCTCGTTCTCAGGCTGTATCTGCAAATCTGGGGCTGCCCTCTTCTCCTAGATTCTAAACCAAGGCAGTGCAGGCCCTCCCTCGCTGATCTCAGATGAATGGGTCCAGGGGGCAAGAAGGAGGTGCTACCTGAGTCCAGGTGCCCCTCACACACACACACCCTCCCCGCCGACAGCTGACTTGAGGGGAGACAGCATAGAAGATGCCAGTCTCAAATCCAGGTTTAAAAGCTGGGTCATAGCCACACACATCTTAATTGGTGCATTTCTATTTTCTCTGTGGGCATTTTGCCTTTCTGATGGACTCTTACAAACATTTTACTGTTACATTTCTTGTAATACTGCCTGGAATCGTTATTTAGACATCATTAAAAAATCATTACAGTTTTAAAAAGAAGGCTGAGGAGCTCCTACAAAAGAGAATACGAGAAGCACGGGTGCGTACACGCTCATACAAGCCTGTACACACACAGATACACGCATGTGCAAGTTTGGTTGGACAGAAAAGAGGTTTATCACCACACCGCTTGCAAAATAGAAGTGAATGAATAATTTTTAGGGCTTTATACAGACACTTAGATTTTTGAAACATTCTAGAAAAATCCGGTTTGATTACTTACACTAGTCGTTCTCTGATAAACCAACCCAGAAGTGGTTACCGATAAGTAAAATTTACAATTCCCCAATGGACCTGCGTTCCACAGAAATACATCATAAACATGAACCTTTTTTTTTTTGTAACACACCAGAACCCGCAAAGCTCTTGTTCTCATTAACTGAAGGCACTGTGTGTGATAAATCCTTAAACCCCTTATTCTGAAAAGGTTCCTGACTTAACGTGCACGTGATAAGATCTCCCATCTTGGCAAGAACTTCACCAGACTGTGCTCTTTGGTGCCAGTTGCCAAACGGGGGCTCCCTGAGGTGCCGGGGTCCACGTAAGCAGGCCAGGGGCTCATGGGGCTGGAGGGAGGGGCCCACACACTGCCCAGGCCACCTTGGCTCTCACCGGACTCACCCACGACAGGCTGACGTGAGGGTCTGAAGCATGGGTCCTTGACAGCCCCACTGTGATCTGGCCACCCGTTCCTGCTGGGGTCTCCCTCTGACCTGCGAGCAGCCTGACTTTGGTTTTGAAGACAGGAGGAGGCGTGGGACCTGCCACGGGCCAGGCTGCCGGCCCCCTCAACCTGCACTCCAGTCCCTGGCTGCAGGGAGTGGATGGGGTAGTGACTGATGCTCGGTTTCAGAGTGCACTGCGGGAGAGTGGCTCTGTCTTCATGCTTCCTGTTTAGGGAGGAAACCTCACTGGTGGTAATTAGTGGCTCAGAGTCAAGTCTCTTTGCTACAGGAACTGAGGCGGGACAGACAGCAGAACCCAGGATACATAAAATGAATAAACGTCATCCACTGCAGGGCGGACTGCCTCACCACAGGGCTGTGTGTATGTGTGTGTGTGTGTGTGTGTGTGAGAGAGAGAGAGAGAGAGAGAAGGAGAAAGAGAAAGAGAAAGAGAGGGACGCCTTTACTTCTCGGATACAAAGCCGAACGTAATGGCTGCAGACAATGGCAATCTACAAGTTGCTGGGTGGGTGACGCATTGCAATCACTGTGGCTGTCACTGGCTTAGTGATAACTCGTTACGTTTTGTACCAGCAAAGGCTTCACAGTCGTCTTTACTTGCTAGTCTGTGCCCATGGTGCGGAGAAAGACAGACAGACAGGAGGACCCACAGAAAGACAACCCCGTTCGGAGGGCAAAGCATGGATGGGGTGGGCCTGCCCGTGCCGGTGACCCTGCTCTGCCAGCGACCCTGGAGGCCACACCAACAGCACAGAGGGAGGCTAGAGGTTTGGAGGCTTTCATATCATTGAAGTTAATTATGCCAAGTTCAGTCTCACGACAGGTGTATTTGATTGTTTTCAACTGGTTGGAAAACTGGCGATCTTGGGAAACTAGCTCTGAGTAAGCCTGGGCATCCGGGCCTTTGATGACCAGAATACATCACCCTGGGCTCCTGACAGGTTTACTCTTATTACCAGCAACAGATCAGGGCCTGCACGGTTCTCCGCTGTGGCTCCTAGGACCTGTCACTTCTACTCGAGCGCACCCGCCTGTGGGCAGGGGCATTCTGGCATCTTCTGTAGTCCAGCCTAGGCCAGCACGTGCAGACCGACTTTCCCCTACTCAGCTCACCCTGCCTCCTTCAGTCCCCGCTGCCCCCCACTTCTGCCAGGGCTGCTGCCTCCACCTGAAGTCCTGACAGCCTCATGGCCATCCAAATGCCCCTTCCCTAAAGACCCAGCCTGGGCCCTTGGGCCTGCCAGGTACCTCCCAGCCCCCCAGAGTCCTGAAACCCTCTCCCCTGCTCTGAATACAGAGGCAGCTGTTCAGGTGGGAGATCTAGTTAGACAGACCTAGGAGTGAATTTAGGTTTGGCCGTGTACCAGCAGTGTGACCTTGGGCAGGCTATTTTCCTCCTCTGTTCTGATGGTTAAGTGAGACAGCGAACATGAAAGCCCCAAACCCACATCTTAGCATTGCTCTTACTTACGCATGTCCTGCGTTCCACTGTGGGCCACCGGCCACAGGCAGCCCTGGCCTCTTCTCCCTCTGCCGCCTGGTAGCATTCTGTATCTTCACTCAGCCTCCCAACTGACTACAAGCTCCCTGAGGGCTCTCCACTCCTGTGTACCTACCCAGCCCCCAGCCTCAGTGAGGCTGGTAGACGCCTGCGGGCTGGGGGCTCTCGGCAGTGCTCTAGAACAGTGAACACCAAATCATCCAGGAGTTTCGGCAGCGGACTTCTGGGCAGCTCTGTGCGTGGAGCCGCTGCCTGATGCAGTAGTTGGGGTGGGCTCAGCACGCTCTGTTCCCATCAGAGCTACCGGGTGGTCTCCTAGCCCCTTGGAGAAGCTGCAGAGTCAGGAAACCGCACTTCCTTCTGAAAGCAAACCCGCCAGGTATGAGCAGATAGGATGTCCTGGCACACCCCCATGGCTCCAGCTGTGATGTCCTGTCCCCTGGGGTTCTCCCTGAGCTCCCCCCAATCTTGGGATGCCCCCTCTCCCCTCGCTTGCCACACATAGCCACGCGGGATCAGAATGTTCAAGAAGAGTTGTAGCAAAAGTTACGGGAGGACAAAAGGCAGCCAAGCCAGAACTCACAAAGCAGTCAGGCCTCCAGCCTCCAGGCTTCTAATCCAGCAACACCAGGAGGGCGGGGCTTCCCCGATGGAACGCCCTGAGCCCCCGTCACAACCCTTGGCCACCTGGCCCGGCACGTCTTGCTTTCTTCCCTTCCAGTTCCAGGCGCCACCTGACTTCCAGCCAGAGTGGAGCCATCTCCGCAGACCAGCCGCAAAGGGCCTGCGTGCCCTGACCTGCAGCGGCGGCTCAGGCCGTGTCCAGTGCGTTACCGACCCAGGTACACGTCCGACTGGGCGCCCGGGCTCAGCACAGGCCCCTTGGATCCCAAAAGGCCCGTTTGGGTGACTCCACAGGCCCTGCGTTTGGCCGTCCTGTCTTTGCGCAGACTCCCCCTGGGGGGCCCGTCTCACAGGGCCACCTGAAGCCCCCTAACATCCTCAGCTGTGAGCCCTGAGTCATTCAGCTTCAGAGAGACCTTCACCCCGACTGCAGGGCATGCTGTCACCCTCCCAAGCCCGCCAGTCAAATCACAGGCCTACCCTTCCCACAGCCTGACGGCCACCATAGGCATCGGACGATCCAGTAACGGGAACGGTCCTCCCGTCACAGACCCGGCACACCGGCTCTGGGAAACCTGCTGTCTACACGTGAACCAAGAAAGCTTAGGCCCACTCCCCGTGGAAAGCTTAGGAAGCCCATTCACCAGTCCCTAAATTCCTCTCCATTTGCCTGTGACTGATTTGATAGTCTTGGGGCTGCATTTTTCACCGTTTAATCTCCTAATCCGAGAGCTCCAAAAGGCTTAAAACTGTGCTGTGCTCCGACCCCACCTGGCTCTCGTTAAGCAGAAGAGGGAACAAGGAGTAAGTTACTGCCTGATTGTAGGACAATCAGGGCTCACCCGTCGCACGTTCTGCCCGGTGACTGTGGTGACCGATGAGGACAGACTGATTGGAAAGAGTAATTCTCTAGTGACAGTTTTCCGCACCTGAGGAGGAGGGAAACATTTTGCTCTGGGTTGGAGTGCCAATGCAGGGGTTTAGGATCCTGCATAAATTAGCAGCCACCGATCCCACCCTGACAGCAGGCACAGCGGTCAATACCTCCAGCTAGGCGGGAGCCGTCTCCGCTTTGGAATCCTGACTGGCATTAGCTGTGGGACCTGGGCCTCAGCTGCCCCACTTGTATTCAGACATAAGTGGAGGGCGTGGGTTTTCGTGGGATGATAAATGGCAATGGACACTCATCCTGCCAGAAGTGGGACTCGGCCAGGTCCTGAGTGCCTGGCACCAAGTCAGTGCTCAGTAAATGCTGAAAGAATAAACGATGAGGCAGAATTTGGACAAGCATAGAGTTAGCGGTTAGGAGCACAAATCTGGGCTCAAAAGAATGGAGTCTCGTGTTCTTGGGAAAGTTACATGGCTGGGAGAACAGCACCGTCTACTTCGTAAGAGAGTCGGAAGGTTTCAGTGTGCTCACACACATAACATGCTTGGCGTGTGGGAAGCGGGACGTTCAGTGATGGTGACAATTGCCACTTCAGGTGTGAAGGAAGAGGTGCTCATGGCACGCCAAGGATGTGAAGGGCTGACATGCAGAGGTCTGGGAACAGCGGGGCAGGTTGGACGGGCAGGTGGGTCCAGCTGCAGCGAGCAGGCAGAAGGAAGTCAGACTTGAAAATCACCTAGAGCGCCCTGTCCCCCCAACCCTTGCCTCCCCACCTCCAAGTTCTGTAATCTCCACAGCTCCCAAATTGAGGCCTGGGCCCGAGGTCAGGTCTGCAACAGAGAAGGGGAGCATGGAGGCCACGCTCTAGTGAGCCGAGGGATTCAGAGCAGAAGAGCAATGAGCCTGGAAGGTCCCCAGCCGACTTCAACACAAACTCTGGGGGAAGGGGGAGGGATCTGATATTTACTGCACTCCTAAAACCCAGCACTTCACACAGTGCACATACACCACCCCCGGCAGGCATTATTGTTCCTGTTTTACAGGAAGATTATGTCCCAAGCCCTTAGCAAGTTTTCGTAGACGAAGCAGGTTCAGAGAACTGAGGACTTGGCCAAGGCCACATGGTAAAGAGCTGTGATTCAGACTTGGGGGTCCACCTGACTGCAAAGCCAGGTGCCCTCCCCTGCAGGCAGCCTCTCCACTGCTCAGGTGTGCGGTTGGGCTTTAGTCCTTAAATTTCCCTTTTCAACTACCTGAAGCCCTGCCCAATACTCTGAGACGTCCGGCGAGGGAAGGGCCCTGAGTTAAGGACAGGAAACTTGAAGGGGAGAGGAATTTACCTGTTCGGCATCTCTAGGCTGGAGAGGGCACACCTGTGGTCCCCGTGTGACCAGGCCTGGTCCTGGGGAGCTCGGCGGGCTTGGGGCTGGCTGTCCAACCCTCTAGTGAACAAATGGCCCGGCCTGAGCTCCCTGCGAGCTCTGAGGCCAGGGTCACCCCATGCCAACTCCAGGCCTTCCTCCCCCAGGCCTGGCTGAAGCTACCTGTCCACCATTCAAGGCCTCCTTCGGGGAAACCTTTCTACCCCAGTGATAGCCCCTGCCCCACTACGTCCATTCATCCATCAGACACTGATTAAACACCTGCTCCAAGGCGACCCCTCTGCTGGCCACTGTGGATGAGTCAGATACAGTGCCAGCCCTCCAGGCACTCCTGACTGGATGTAGGAGGGGTTCACTCTGCAGAATTGGATTCAGCCAGCTGCGGGTAGGACCTAGGCACCTGTTTTTTTTTTTTTTAAAGAAACCATGCAGGTGACTGAAGGGGCACACCCAGGTGAGACTCTTTGGTCATGTGGCTATTCTGACCCCCACTACTGCATCCTTCAGGCTGCCACAATCCTCTGAGAACATGGCCTGTCTCTTCTCCCACTAGCAGGCGCCTCTGGGCTCTCAAGTCAGATAAATCCTACTTTTGCAACTTGCTACCCGGTATCCTTGCAAAATACCCATGCTCTCTGAGGCTCAGTTTCCCGTCTTAAATGAGATAATAGGTGCCTTCCTATGCTGAGGATTAACTGGGATATTGTGTGCAAAGCAAGATGTCTGGCACAGATGAGCGCGCAATAAATGTCTGCTATTAATTATATCATCACTGCACTCTGATGGACAGAAATATTTCCCTGTGGGTATTTCCAGAATCCCTACTTCTGGAGCTGGAGAGGTGGCCCTGGAAACCCGCAAGGCCTCTCCGCGGAGTCCTCTGCCGGGGCTCCAACGAGACCTGTCTGCATTTTCCCCGTGGACCCAGCCTCCTGGCCCTCAAAGGAAATATCAGCTTGTCGTACCCTCCCCTTCACCTATCCAGAGTGAACAAAGTTCCAACCACACCTCTCTGGGCAGCCTGCCCCCGATTTCGGGGAAACGGGCAAGGGAAATGGGGTAAGTCTGCCAGGCTCCGCGGGCAGAGCACACTGGTGCGTCCAGCCGCCTCCCGATCAAGGTCGGGAGCCCCCGCCCCTGCCGCCTGCCTAGCCCGCCCACCGCTCCCCCCCTCCTCGGAGACCGCGGGCCCGGAGCTGCGGGGAACCGGGGGCCGGAGGACTTGGCGGGTCCGCGGGCTGGGGCGCGAGAGGCAGCAGCCCGGGGGCTTAGCGTGGCCCCTTCAGTCTGGCCCCCGGCGCAGGCCGCGTCCGGCCTGCCCGGCCAGAGTGGCGCCTGAGGTTTGCGTCCCTGGGGAAGGAAGGCGCCCACGGAGTGGGGGACCCAGGACCCAGGTTCGCTGCCGCCGGGCACACGTGGCTCGGTTCCAGCGGCCCAGGTCTCCAGCACGCGCGCGGCGGCGCGCGACGAGGGCGCTCCGGGGCGGGCTCCGGGGCGGGGGGCGAGCGGGCGACGGGTCACTCACCTCTCAGGCCCGCCGCTCGGAGCAGCGGCGGCGGCAGAAGGTCCGCGGCGGAGGCGCTGGCGCTGCCCGGAGGCTCCTCCTCTCCGCCCGCCCCGCCTGCCCGCGGGGCCGGACCTGCGGGGGAGGTGGCCGCCCGCCAGGCCGCTGCTGCTTATCCGGCTCGGCCGCCTCCCCCGGGGCCACAATCGGAGAGCCGCAGGGTCCTCGGGCGGCAGGCACCAACGATCCTCCGCCCCTCAGCCCCTGGCCTGAGCTTGGGACACGTGTTGATCGGCGCCCCCTTCCCCGATTTAAAGGGTGCAGAACTCCCGGACCAACTCTTAACCGGGACAAGGGGGGCGTGTGGAGGCCAGGGTAACTTCTGGAACCCACTCGCTCCCTTCACCTGAGGGACATCTCAAATCCACGTCCATTGTATAACCGAGGTTGAGTGGCAGGCCAAGTTCACACAGGTGGCAAGAGGCCAGGGCACCAGAGTCAACCTGGCTTCCTCCCTTCCTTCCTTCCTGCAAGGGGAGCAGGCAGTACAGGCCCCTCCTGGACGAGGCTGCATCCCGGCCTTTGGTTCCTTGTTTCTCCTCTGTCCCTTGTCTACCCTTAGGACAGAACTCTGACCCTCCTGAAGTCCTCAGTTTCAGGTCCTGGGAGCTGGTGGAGGGCCCTTAGGAGCTTGTCTCTATGTCTAGACTTCCTGGGCTTCAAACCACCCCTCTGCCCCTGAGAAAGATGACCTCCGGCCCTGGGCACTGTCCTCCCCTCCCCCATGCTAGTGGCATCCCGCACAGCAGTGAGTCAGGTGCAAGTTAAGGATATCTTTTGGGTACCTTTCTAGAGGTGTGTGCCTTCACCTGAAGCCCTTTCTCACCTACAACCTCACATCATGTGCTGCTGACAGCTCTACCTCCCCCTTTTACAGGTGAGGACATGGGGACCCCGATGGTTGTAGGGCACCAATGTCACTCATCTTCTGGGAGGCTGACGGGGGGTTACCTGAGTCCTGTGACTCTTTCTGGATTATTCCTGTAGTACATATTCCGCCAGCCCTTGATAAAGAGCTTCAAATTACTCCAGGATAACAACCTGTTCTGGAGAGATAAGTCCTAGGGAGGGGTTATCTGATCCCCGAGACCAGAGAGGCAGGGGGCTGGGCCTCGGGAATGGCCTCACAGCTAGACCACAATGGGGGAGGGGCAGACCTGGCGGGGTGGTGGCGTGAGGGGCCTCTCCTCCATCCTCCGACCCTGTGGAGACCCACCCATGAGCATCCAATGCTTCCTCACTTCCACAGGTTTCCTCCTGCCTAAAATACCTTCCTTCCCCAGCTCGCTGCTCTGCCGGGCCCCAAGGCCCAGGTCCGCTCCCACCTCCTTCGGTGACCCTCCTGCCCCACCCTGCCCCGGGACCTCTCTGAGCTCCTGTGGCAGTTCTCATAGGTCTTCATGCATTCCACACTCAGGGAACCCCACCATACCAGTGTTCCAGGTGCTGGGGACACAGATGCCCCATGCCTGGTTCTGGCCCTTGGATGGCAAGTTGCCTCTGCAGTGGGTTGTAGACTTTGGGGAGACAAGAATGAGCGCCTAGCCCTCTTTGGTGCCCTTAGCATGGTGCCCCACACATAGTAGGTACTCTTTAAGTATCTGCTCTGGCTTATGGGGGAGTCTCTGAGCACCCTTCCTGCAACTCCAAAGGGAGGCACAAGGAGATAAAGCTTGGGAAATGGAGACACTGAGAGGTCTTCCAGCATTCTCACAGGATCTGTCCAGAATCCTTCCAAAGAGACCTGGTGGGCCTCTGAGGGGCTCCCAATGAGTTGGAGAGCGAGCTGAAGGCTGGAGTGGCAGAGAAGCACCAAGGAATGTCCTAGTAGAGCATGAACTTCTGCAAGAGAACAATCAGGGCCTTGAAAGCCACAGCGAGGGAGGGAGGTGAACACCTGCTGAGGCCAAGCACTGTTGGGCCCAAGCACGCCGTTGGGCTTTGGTGCTTTGCCTGTCTGTCTCCCTATCTCGCCTGGCATAGGGCCTGGTAAGGGTGAGAGCTCAATACATGTTTCCTGGGGCCAAACTCCTGGGAGGCAGACGAGCCCTCTGCTGAGCAGGGAGGGAGAGTGGCACTGACACTGGTTGAGCACTTCCTCTGTGCCAGACTCGTGTCCTTGGCCAGGCCAAGGGCAGAGCAGTTGGTGCCATCTTTCTGAGACATTTGTCAGATCATGTTACTCCTCGGCTCAAAACCTGCCCTGGCTCCCTGGTCTCTCGGAGTCAAAGCAAAGTCCTGGTAATGGCGACCAGGCCCAGTGGGACCTTGTGTCCGGTTCCCCTCTCTCTGCTCTCTCAGCCCTGCGGCGCTGGCCTTTTCCCTCCCTCCTCTGGAGCCTTGCAGAATAACACCACCTCCACGAGACCCACGCCCCAATCATCCCCATCCGTCATCTGTGTACCCTGCCCTGTTTCGTTTCTTTTCACTCAGCCTTTTTTCCTTCGAACACACTATAAGACACACCTTCTCTGTTTGCTGTGTATTAACTGTCTGCCCCCACAGAAACGCGAGCTCCCCCAGGGAAGGGAGTTTTATCTGCTTCCTTCACGTCTGTGTTCACAGTGCGTGGATCAGAACCTGGCACAGTGCTCTGTAAATAGCTGTTGAATGAATGCACTGCCATTCTCAACCTTCTGCATCTCCCAGCATCTCTGGGAAGCTGCCCCAGGGCTCCTGCCCACCTCTGGTCTCCCCCCTTGCTTGCCCCAGAGCTAGCCCACTGCAGGCACACAGGAGGCGCTCAGTACACGCACTGGTGGATATCTGGACCGGGAGCCCCTGGGTGTCAGTCTCCTGAGATTGCCCTTTTTCCTGAAGACAAGGCTACTCCTTTGGCTAAGAAAATGAGAGTATTCAGGAAGAGAATCTAGATTCGTCTCCTACTTGGGCCAGAGAGAAGGATGGAAGCTCCGCTTCTTGGATTGATCCCGCAGTTGTAAGCTGAGACAGAGCACATCCATTTCACAAAATAAATACTCTAAATGACTACTAAATCAAGATGGTCACGAGTGCTGGATGTATTCTGACAGCCTGGCTGGGAGCCAGGCGACCTGAACCTAGCCCTGCCCAGGCCGGGCTGTGGGCCCAGAGAAGGTGCCCTGGCCTCCACTGCCCAGCCCAGGCCAGGTAAGACTCCTCCGACCAAGCATCTGGGCACAGGGAGCTGCTTCTTCCTGTGAAGGACGGAGAGGGGCTGCGGCTTGGAGTAGGGATTCTGAGGGAAAACGGAGGGGTTGTCTCTTCTTCCTCGAAGACCCAGTGGATGAAGCCATGTCTAAGGCGCCCAGAGGTGAGGCAGGGCAGCGGGCGACGGGCACGGTCTGTAAAGGGCAGGCACCGGATGGGGAGGCAGGCTGCAAAAGTGTGC
Organism: Delphinus delphis; assembly: GCF_949987515.2. NCBI lineage: Eukaryota > Metazoa > Chordata > Mammalia > Artiodactyla > Delphinidae > Delphinus > Delphinus delphis. The sequence continues at coordinate 103,430,202 of NC_082689.1, read as the reverse complement.
TCAGGGCCTGGCGTTTAAGCTTAGACCCTTGCACGTGGCGGTTTACTTCGAGCCAATACTGTAAGGCGTTATAAGGCATGGCTAACAGAGCACCGGGCACCGCCCCTGCCCCTGCACCCCAGGGCTTGGTACTCTGCTTTCGCATAAGGCTCGCCCTCCTTCTAGTTCTCTATTGAAACATGAGCTCTCTCCAGAAGAAAAGCCCTCTGAGCTCAGTGGGATGAGAAACTGCGCATCCACAAGAGAGTTAACTGTGGCAGCACTGGAGTGTGGACAAGGTTTGAAAGGCACATGCTTTCAGGGGGAGGGGTGGGCAGATAAAGGACTAGGGGAGGGGTGGGCTGCAGCAACCATTCTGCTAAGGAAGCTCTGGCACATGGTAGGTTCTTAATCTCTGTGTGAGACCAGGCATCTTGGCTTGTGACTGGACATCCCTGGCCAGCGGGAACTGTGGTAGCCCTGCGTTGCCTTCAGTTGGAGGGAGGTTGCACAGGTGCACAACTAGAGAAGTCTGGGCTTTAGCCCTTGCTCCAAGGGTGGTGCACGTGGTGGCCTGGGAGGTTTTTACAATGGCAGAGTCTCAGACCCACCCCAGATCTGAATCAGAAGTGCATTTTCACAAGACCCGCCAGAGACGGTATGCACATTAAAGTTTGAGAAATCAGGGTGTACAGCACAGATGAGAAAACAGACAACTCCCTGAACACCTGGGCCAGGGCAGATCATCAGAACCCTGTACTGGGCTGCCTTCACCCTCACTGGCTGGTTCTTTAATATCATCCCCTTTGCTTTCTCAAAGGTCCTTGTGAACCAAATAACCTGATTTCATGTGCTTCTGAATTCTTATAAATATGAAGTAAGTGACCTGTCCTGCACAATACTCAATGCCTATTATACAAAGCTCTGAGAAAAAAGTATAAGACTAGTATGCCTATTCCTTTCCAATTGCTGATCTTATTTCCCTTTTTTTTTTTTAACATCTTTATTGGGGTATAATTGCTTTACAGTGGTGCTTAGTTCCCTTTTCACCATGGCGACTAGGATACTCAGACTCATATTCATGACTATATTATCCTTACTAAATGTATTTAAGTTCTGCTTTATTTTCCCCCAGCCCATGATTTTCTGTGTCTAGTTTACTATTAACTGTATTGTGAAGCTCTTCGTTATAAGGGGTTCTAAGTTGCTTTTGGAAAAAGCCAATTGTTTAAGCAAAATAAATAGGTAACATCTGTGTGCTACAGTGGCAAATTCTTTTTCCCCTGGGTGGCCATTACCCTTTCATGGCAAGAACAGGGTCATTCCTATCCTCCGCTGGATTTTTGAGAAGAGGACGGAGGGCTTGGGAGAAGGATGAGTCCATGGACTTCTGCCCAAAGTTACTGAGAAAAGAAAGCCCAAAAAGGTAGGCGACACTGGGGAGGTGGCGGTGGGGCATCGTGACACTCACCCTGTGCTCCTGCCTGCTCTCTCCCTGCCAGTCAGTTCCCAGCTCACCTGATTGGGGGTGCAAGGTGCTGTCCTCCATGTCAGGCGACTTTTCCCAGCCCGGGGCAGGGGCCCTGCTCACCAGGGGCCCCAGTTGCAGGCTTTCCATGTGCTGCCTCTTCTGCTGCTAGGTCCCCTATTGGGTGGCCAGCGCTCACTCGGCATGGCGTGGGGGGTGGGCCGTGGGGAGAGTCAGCTGAGGCGGCTCAAGGGCAGGAGGGTCAGAGCCCGGCCCAGCCCAGATGGGCGTCACTGACCTCAGGGTTATCTGCAAACACACTGTGGTCAGCAGCCCAGATAGGCCCTCCCTCCAGCCCTGGGGATGTTTTCAACCGCCTTAACTCTCCGCTTCCTGGATCTTGGCTCCCAAGGGGAGGAGGGAAGTGGCATTTTTGAAGACCCACCTTGAGCCAAAGACTGTGCCACGTTTAAATCACCTGCTTTAAGCCCCATCCAGACGTTGTGAGGTGAATGGAATCAGCCTCATTTTCAGATGAGGAAAGCATCCTGCAGTGAGGAAATGGTAGAGCTGGGACTCGAACCAGGTCTGCCTGACCACCGGGCAGGCTACCTCTGCCTCACGAGGTGGACGGCTCCTGTGGGCAGTGGCCAGCACACCTCGCGCCAAGGACCGGGGCCAGCTCAGTGTGGGGGGAGAGCAGGGGCGGTCCATGCAGCGTGACCAAAGAGGAGACGGACCTAGGTCACTCCCAAATGCTTGCAGCCCTGTCCCACCTAGGTGAGAGCCTATGAGCCACACCTCCCCGGCCTCTCAGAGGCGACGGCTCCACCAATGTGTCTACCTGAGATCTGCACAGCCTGGAAGCAGGTCTGTGGAATGTGAGGTAGGATTTCAAGAGTCTGGTTCTTTCCAGTGTACTGCCTGACTTCATTGACATGCACAAGCGAGCCGTCATCTCAGAGTCATGTGTAGATGTTTGCTGGTCCCTGGCAGCATGTGAGAAGCCAGGTCCCTGCAGGACAAATAAGGGAGATAGTGGGCCAAATCTGGTACATGTGCCAAGGGCCACGGCCACAGTCAGCCAGGTACCGGGGCCTCCAGGGAGGAGAGGGACCAGGCCTTGGTCTTTGGAGGAATCTGCAGGGCAGAGCAGCATATTGACCTGGGTCCCAACGTGGTCTCTCCACTGAACCTTGGTTTCCTCAGCTGCAGGATGAGCGTATATACCTCCTCAGGTGGTTGTGAGAAAGAGGTGATAAACTGCCGGGAAAGTGCCTGGCACTTAGCAGTTGCTCAATAAATGTAGTCAGCCATTAAGGAAGAGTGAGAAGGGCAGACGGCTGGAAGAGCCATTTCCGTAATAGCTGCACCTATTGTCAGGCCCCTCTCTTCCCCCTTCGAAAAGTCTTCCTTCTGTGTCCTGATCTAAACTCTCCCTGCCTCTGAGAAGCCCTCAGGGAACTGCCTCTCCTCTGACCCCATGTCGAGGACCCCCAGGGGGGCAATGAATACCAGCTACGTCTGCCCCGTCCGGCGGTCAGTGGGCACGTGGGCCCCCTAGTCAGCCTCCGGGCCGACTGTAGAATCTTCTTCCTGGGTCTTCTGCCCCTGTCAGCTCGAGGTGTCTGAAAACATAGTGTCTGAAAGTTCCCCCACTGCCTTGAGAGTCCTGTGAACAGGCCCTGCCCTGTGCATGATCTGGGGGTCTCTGAAAAGTGCTGCAGCAGATGGGGCTGAGGACGAAGGGGACAGATGAAGAGAGGCCTGGTTTGCCTATGGGTGAAAATCGAGGCTGTATCCTGCTGGCCCCGGGGGGCCAGGAGGATTTGAAGAGGCATGAGTGTGTGTGATAATAATAGCTAACAGTTTTTGAGGCATCCTGTATACCAGGCACTGTTCTAAGCATGTTAACTGTATTAGCTCATTTAATCCTCGTATGGTCAGGCCATTCAAGATGGCTGTTGTCTTGTTCTCTGTATGTCCCCTCCTCAACCAGGCCTGCTCCACTTACATGACTAACTAATCGTTTTAATTATGGGGCTTAATTAGTCCCTGGTAACTGATAAGCCCACCTGACTTCAATTCCCCTATAAATGGTAGCCTCCTTCTCCCCTGAGTAGCAAAGATTGCTGTCATGTCCCTTCTACCATCTGCCACATGTGGTGGGGTGTCACTCCAGGACCCTTTGTGTAAGATCCCCCTGTCCAATAAACTATCTTATTTAATTAATTTGTTTTTTTGGCTGCATCGGGTCTTAGTTGCAGCACGTGGGGTCTTCGTTGAGGCGTGCGGTTTCTTTCATTGCGGCATAGGCTCTTCCCTGTGGCGCGTAAGCTTCTCTCTAGCTGTGGCGTGTGGGTTTCCTCTCTCTAGTTGTCGCACGTGGGCTCCAGGGCGCATGGGCTCTGTAGTTGAGGCGCTCGAGCTCAGTAGTTACGGCACATGGTCTTAGTTGCCCCGTGGCATGTGGGATCTTAGTTCCCCGACCAGGGATCGAACCCACGTCCCCTTCATTGGAAGGCGGATTCTTTACCACTGGACCACCACGGAAGTCCCTGTCTAATAAACGATTGATATCTCTGTTGCTGTCTCTGGGCTCTTTCTTTGGTCTCGAGGCTGGGCAGCTGCAAGGCTTGCAGGCCTGCAGGGTGCAGCCCAACAGTCTTCATGGTACATTTTCCCCATTTTCAAATGAGGAAACAGGTATGGGGAGGTTAAGTCACCTGCTGAATGGGAAACAGATAGTGGTAGAGCTGGGATTGAAACGCCGTGGATGTGTTTTGGTGCCCACCCCCTACCTCTACCTTCCTGTTGTCCGGAAGCTGTTCATTTCCAAAGCTCCTCTCTCTCTGGCAGCCGTGGGGCTGGATCATAAAAGGCACATGAGAGGCTCGGAGGGGCTGTGTTTTGAAGTCTACTTAGAGGACACAGTAAGTCTAGTAAATCTTGTGTGTTGGGAGGCCTAAGGGCTGCACATTTAATCAGAGTTCAGAGCAACTGCCCAAGTAGGCCTCTGCCTGGGGGTATAAAGGGGGTTCAGAAGGGTCATTTAGCCGAGGTCAAATCTCTTGCCTTCAGGGGTCCAGGAAGGGAGGTGACTGCAGGACCCGTGGTCCACCTCCTGACTTTGATACCTGGTGAGAACACAAGGCTTTTGAAGTGACAAGGATCTAGGTTTGATTCCTGAGCCTCAGTTTTCTCATCTGTAAAATGGAGACGATGACAGCAGGGGAGTAAACCAAGCGCAGATGGTACAGTTAGGCTTGAACACAGGTTAATTCCCCACCTCCCCTCACCTATACTCCTGGGTTCCTTATTCGCCTCTGCCTCAATCAATCCCCTGGATTCCAGTGCCTGGGGGGATGGAAGGCGGATGCTAGGACGCAGGCTACACTCTGTCCCTTGGCCCTGGCCCAGTCCTGGCTGGAAGGCCTGAACTGTGTGGCTGCAAGGCCCAGTCTTCCCTCAGCTCTCCCCTCACAATCTTTCCTGAAGTTCCAGGAACCCTCATTCTCCAAGGGTGGGAAGCAGGGAGGGACCCGTCTTTCCCCTTTCTGCTCCAGGCTCAGCTGGCTACTCTGCCTCTGGAACTGCTCTCTGAAGCCTGGAGCCTCCTGGGCATGGTCTCCAGCTCTGCTGGAGTTGTTGAACCCAAGTTCATGGGCCCGACACAGTGAGGCCAAGCAAATCAAAACGCCGGAGTTTGGAGCAGAGAGAGGTTCATTGCAGGGCCGAGCAAAGAGACCGGGGACTCGTGCTCAGAAGACCTGAACTCCCTGATTGTTTTCAGGGAATAGTTTTTATAGGCAACACTGGGGTGAGGGCTGCAGGGTGCGTGACTTTCTTCTGATTGATTGGCGGTGAGGTAGCAGGGTGGTGTTCCAGAATCTTGCGCTGAGCATGGAGTCACCATCCTCCACATGGAAGGGGTGAGGGCTTAGTTCCTGTAGGACACTCAAAGATGTGTATCAGGTCGTTATCCCTTGAGGAGGAACTAGGACTCTGCTTTATCACTGCACTGTTGTTTCTCGACTGCTTTTCCTCTGATTCTGCATTCCCTTACTTCTCTAACGAGTAACTGTTTGAATCTGCCCTTTGGAACTCACAGAAGGTCTAGAAGGCTGAAGCCTTTTTCTACAAATAAGAAATGGAGGACATGGAAAGGCTTTTGTACGCGGGAGGGCCCTGCAGGGTCCTGCTCAGTTTTTCAATCCTCCCTTTTCTTTCTTTTTTTTTTTTTTTTTTTTTGCGGTACGCGGGCCTCCCCACCACCGTTGCAGAACGCAGGCTCAGTGGCCATGGCTCACGGGCCCAGCCGCTCCGCGGCATGTGGGATCTTCTCGGACCGGGGCACGAACCCGTGTCCCCTGCATTGGCAGGCAGCCTCTCAACCACTGCGCCACCAGGGGAGCCCCCCCACCTTTTCTTTGATACTCCTCCATCTTGAGGAGAACATGTGCAAGACGAGAAAGGGAACAAAGTCTTGGATGGAGAGGTTAATCATGAACTTGGTAGAGGAACTGGGCTTAGAGGGACTCAGTTTCAATGGGACCAGGCACGCCAGCTCCTCTGGTTCCGGTTCCAGCTCTGCTGCAGCCACTGTGACCTTGACTGAGACTCTTCCCCTCCTTGGGCCTCTGTTTGTCCAGATATAAAATGAGGGTGGGTTTCAAACGCTCTGAGGAGCCTGAGGTCCCTGCAGATGCCTCTGCGGGGTGAAAGACTAGTCCAAGGGTGCGACTCCAGGCTGCGCCCACCCTCTTCTAGAGCAGGGCTACCGTTACCTGTCTCTGTGTGAAATCAAGTTGAATGCCCTTGGATTAGACATCCGGAAAGTCCCCTCCACATTTAAGATTCTAAGCTGGTTAAATTAGGGCTACTGAGGAGTGGGGAATGATTGGAGTTGCCAAGTCCTGCCTCTCCCAGGTACTGGGAACTTCTGGTGGTCACAGCTAAAGGCAGTGGGTAGTAGGCTCTGATGGGGGTTCGGGGCAGCAGGTAGGTGAGGGCGAGGAGGGGAAGCGCAGGCCCGTGGGAGACATTTTCTGCTGGAGGTGGGGCAGAGACTCTGGGTACCCTCTTGACATGAAGCCCAGGGGGCCACACCTCTGCTGGTGCCCTTTCCTGGAAAGCAGAGATGCAGGAATGAAATAATTGGCTACAAGGCACAGGATATGGTGCTTACGCAAATTTATGCAAATAACACGCGTATGAAGCTGGCCTTAGGCTGCGTTCCCTGGGATGGCAGCTGGGATGGGGTGCCTCCATCTTACTTCTGACTTTGCCTCAGGCCCCTGAGGACCTCACAGGGAGAGGCCCATAGCCTTCCCTTTGCACAATCCCACTCCTCAGTGGGCTTAAGCCAAAGACAAGCAACTATGGAGTGCCAACCATGAGTAGGTCTCACTGTGTAGGAAGGCACCAGGGCCACCGAGGGGGCACCGGAGAGGAAGATTGCAGACAGTCTGATTTGGGACAATGTCTTCATTCCATAGAAAAGGACAGTGAGGCTTGGAGAGGTGGGGTGAATTTCCCCATCACCCAGCTAGAAGTGACAGGACTGGAGTTCAGTCCAAGGCTGTCTGATTCTGACTCCATGCCCCTTCACCATGACCACAGTCTACAGTGCTGTGCTACCTGAAAGCTAAATACTATTCCATGTGTGCATACATGTGGGAATGGGGTCGCGTAGAGCCTCCAGATCCCTGCACTGGGACCCAGGCCCGCCTAACGTGGTAGCCCTGGGCCACGTCCCCATTCCCAGACTCGGAGCCTGGAGCTTAGTAGGTGCTCAGTTAATGTTTTCAGGAATGCCTGAAAACTTATCTTTAGTGTAGGTACTTAAAGTCTAGTTCAGCTACTCAAGGTATTTGTTGCCCTTAAGTCAGCCTGGTCCAGGCCTGGCCATACCAGGAGGATAGCTGGGGGTGGGGTTTTCTTGCTGCAGAGAATGGATTTCTATTAGCTGGTCAGGTCATGGGCAAAGCAACTGTGGGAAAGTAGGGGCCTTTAGAATTGGGCAAAGGAGGTCCGTCCCGGGGCTGGAGAGTGTTGACCTGAATGCTCAGAGAAGGAGGGGCAAGGGTTCCAGCCAGTGGGCGTTGAGTGGCAACTTCCCTCGTCCCCTCTCCAGCCCTTTCCCATTCCAACTTCAGTGCTAGGGGATCACACAGGCATGGGCAAGAATAGAGTGGAGTTGTAAGGTCAGTCAATTGTAAAGTTATGAACTGAGTGTGAGTTGTAAGATCTGCGTGAGCTAAGAGTGCCGGACTTGGGTTAACTCCAAACTTTGAGGGATGTTTTCCTCAGAGTCATGGTTGGGCCTAGTTGTGCTGCGGGCAATCAGAGATCCCATTCCTTCTCCAAAGCCAGTGGGGTCATCAGTGGTCCCCAGTGAGACAGCTGTGCCCACACAAGTGCACACATGGCCATCTCATATGGTCATTTGCAACGTGGTGGTCAGACCAGAGGCTGGAGGAAGGGCCTCATGCAGGAGCCCTTGGAGGCAGCTTTCTGGGAAATACTCAGAAATAATGGGGGGCAACAGCAGGTATACTTTGAGAGGGGATAACTTTCTGGGTAGATGATGGTAGAAACTTGTGGTACAAAGACTTCAGCCTAAAATGCAAGGGTATTTTCTTTTTGGGAATCGCAGGCTGATGGGCTCAGAAACCCTGTGGACTGGTCAGGCACAGCATGGATAGACACCCATGGAGGCCAGTGCCATGATGGCAGAAGGTGTGGCCAGAGCCGGCAGGGGCTGGGGAGTCCAGGCAGAACTGGTGGCAGCTCTGGGGTCCCTGGGCCCAGCGTCCAGCCCCCTTTTACTGCCAAGCTCTGAGCACTGGAATCTCCTCCCAAGCGGCATTTACTTCAGAATCTGACTGGTTCCCCAAGTGAAATAAGACACAGCTTTTCACTTTCCCAGGCTTTTCATGCAGGGACCAGGTAAGTTACTGGTAAAATAAGCTTCCAAACCACAAAGCAGGGGCTCAGGTCCTTGGCGCAGGGCAAACGGCAGCGGCTGGCAGTGTGGGGAGCCCGGCTTGGGGGCAGCGCTGGGCTTCTTGCCCAAGCAGGGCAGAAGTGAGGTGCCTGAGCACTTAGGTAGGGTTGGAGGCCCAGTCCGTTTCCCAGACCATTAGCAAGGCGAGCAACTGTTGAAAAATTAACCACAGGCCTAGGTAATGCACTTTGCAGAGGAACATCCCCTTAGGGGCTCCAAGGCACGACGTGGGCCCGAGAGGCGGGCCAGTGATGGGCAGGGCTTTTGGAAAAGAAGAGACAGTGGAAAGACATGGATTCTGCCGCATAGAGCCTTTCCCAGGAGTGTGGTTGAGGCAGTGACCCTGAGGACTGGGGCATCTCTTTCATGGTCCCCACTTAAGACTCAGGTCTGGGAAGCCATCCTCGACCCTCCTCCAAGGCTCTGCTCTCTCACCTCGAGGGCATTCCCCTGCGGCACACACTCTTAAGCAGGCCCACATTCCCCACTCAGCCCCCAACGGTGCTTTCTTAAGGCGGAAGTCCAGTCGGTTGGAAACACTCCTGGGCAGAGATCCTACCTGAGCTGGGGCAGGAGAGAGCCTGGGTGGAAGGCCAGGAGGCCCTGGTGTTCCCTCTGCCTGGCGCTGGGTCCCCTCACCTGCCAGCCAGCTCTCCGGTGCGTGCGCTGGCCGCTCCACTTTCATTATCTCTAACGTCTTCAGCACCCTTCTAGGCCGGCCCTCAGCATCTGCCCATTTCTCAAGCAAGAACACTGATCCTCCAGCAGTGAGAGCTGAAGAAGCCACGTGGCAGATGGTGCTACAAACAGGCAAGCTCAGGGCTGCACTGAGCGTGAATTTGGCCTCAACCCTCTCCTTGCCGAGGGAGACAGCACCTGAGACCCGGGGTTTCTTCCAGGCTCAGGCTCTCCCCTTTCAGTTGACAGATTTTGTATTGGAAAGCTTTTGATGGGTGGTTGGTTTGTCAAATGGGTACAAGGCGATGCCTTTCACGCTCTTTCACAGGGTGGTAGAATCCTGTACCCAGGATATATATACACCCAGTACATATATACTCAAATATAGTTTATAGATCCATACCTGAAACAAAAGGGTTAGCACACAGGGCTTCCCTGGTGGTGCAGTGGTTGGGAGTCCGCCTGCCAGGGCGGGGGACGCGGGTTCGATCCCTGGTCCGGGAGGATCCCACAGGCCTCGGAGCGCCTGGGCCCCGTGCGCCGCGGCTGCTGAGCCTGCACTCTGTCTGTGGCAACTGCGGAAGCCCGCACGCCTGGATGCCTGTGCTCCGCAAACGGGGGAGGCCACTGCAGGGAGAAGACCGCGTGCCCCGGCGAGGAGTGCCCACCGCTCGCTGCAACTGGAGAGGGCCCACGCGCAGCAGCGAAGACCCAACGCAGCCAAAATGAATAAAAATATAATTTAATGAATTAATTAAAAAAAGTGTTAGGAGACAAAAGTTAACCTCACCACGTGGGATAAGACTTGATATTTAAACTTTTATTCTCTTCCGCTTCATTAAAGAAAAAGCTTGTCGTGCTCTGTGACCACCTAGAGGGGTGGGCCAGAGAGGGTGGGAGGGAGACACAAGAGGGAGGGGATATGGGGATATATGTGTATGTATAGGTGATTCACTTTGTTACACAGCAGAAACTAACACACCATTGTAAAGCAATTATACTGCAATATAAGATGTTAAAAAAATGTTTTTAAAAATAAAAACTTGTTGACCCAACCCTCTAATAAAGAGGTAGACTGAAATTTGCAAACACCGGCAGGCAGCCACGTGCACCTGGTCAGGAAGTGGTGCTGCCAGCACGCTGTGGTCGCTGTGGTGGCGGGTTGTGGCATTTCAGGATCCGTATGCTGGGGCCTGCGTAAGTGAGAAATGGGTGGAAGACTGTCCTAGCCACGTGACTCTCGAGCCTGTAGCCCAGGGGGTGCCTGGGGTCTGAGGCATCTACTCTGCATCTCGCAGGGACCCAGCTTCCCTAACCTGCCTGGGTGGCTTTGACTTAGTCATTCTCTCTGTTCTCAGTTTCTTATCAGGGCACTGAGACAGCTGTAGTTGATAACACCCATGGGTTGCTCCAGCTTGGATGTTCTGGGATTGCTCCAACTTGAACTTGACTTTCTAGGCTGTAAAGTTCTGCCTAGTTAGAGGCTGGAGGCACTGAGGGAAGAGCCACCAGGGGCCGAGAGGGGCTGGCAGCACTGCAGGGGCAGTTGGGCAAAGGTGAAGGATGGAGAAGTGGGTAGGCCTTGCGGGGGCTGGCAGCCAGGTCTGAGGCCTCCTGTTGCTGTTCTGGGCACTCAGGAAGCATCGCAGGTGGGGAGTCAGGCTGCCTGATATGCCCCTCTTTTCTGGGCCTCCTCCAGCCCTTCGGATGTCAGCATCCAGGAACGTAGTCACGATTACACACCCAGACACCACAGCCAAGCTTCAGACCCGCTCACCCTGTTCTCAGAGCTCTTCACCACTTAGTGGGCAATTCCATCTCTTTTGTATTGGAACAGGTGGATGTTTCTTTAATATGGAGGAGAAGTATATTATTTTTAAAGACAGGCTACAATCTGAGTGCCCTGGGCTAGAAGGAAGGCAGAATTCCTCTCGGGGGGGAAAGAGAGAGAGGTCTGCTCCTTTGGGATGCCACCTTTACCATGAAAGGCAAACTCCTCTCTAAGCCTTCACTTCACACCTGGGAGAAGAGGGACCAGACTCGTGGGAGATACATTTTCTTGTATTTTAAATAACAGGAAGTTTGCCTTTCGGGCAACCTGGGAGACAGGGTTCGGAGCCAGAGCTCAAACTCAGACAGAAGGCAGACCTAGAGAGAAAAGGGTCCCTGAAACAGGATGGAATCTAGGAGGCTTCTTTCTGGAGACTGTGCTGTGGGACATTCTGCTCAGCGTTTTCCATGGCCTGTGTTCTGAGACTTCGGTGAGCACCTGTCTCGAACACCTGCGTGTAGTTCGCAGGCTCTGGGGACTGAGGAAAGGGGAGCAGGCTATGTCCATGCCAGGCGCCTGGGACGTGGAGCCGGAGCTGTGGAAGCCCCGCTGATGGCTGGGAGCAGGCCGCTGTGCCGACTGGTCAGGACAACATGAGCCCCTGAACATTCAAGATACTCTGGTCCCGGCACGTTTGGGTTTCACGGCCATCTCTCCCGCCAGCCCTGCAGAGTGGTCATGCCTCGTGCAGCACCCACCAGACTCGCCTGCCACTGTCCTTTGCTGGGTGTTTGCTAACTCTACCTATTTTTCTTTAAGCTGGGAAATCAGTAAGGAAAAGCCAGGATCCCCTAAAGGAATCACTTACTGTCCTATTTTGCCTTTAGGGTCCCTTCTTCTTAAGAGACAAGTAATGAGAGGTCACATTCACACAACGCTTACAGGTGCGAGACTCTGTCATATATATGTCCTGACATACGTTATTTCATCAAGTCTCACGGGCAACCCATGAACTTGTTCCATGACTATCATCCTCATTTTATAGATGAGGAAACTGAGGCACTCCCCAGTGCCATAGATGTCACCACTCTCTCTAGTGAATAGCTCTCAAACTGGAGTATGTCTCTTGAATCATTTCTGATTAACTCAGTGGTTCTCATCTGGGCCAATTGTACTCCCTCCCCCCTCCCCCCCCCCCCAGGAACACTTGGCAATGTCTGGAGACATCTTTGGCTGTCTTTGGCTGTCATGGCATGTCATGGAAGCTACTGGCATCTAGTGGGTAGAGGCCAGAGAGGCTGCAGTGCATAGGACAGCCACTCCACAACAAAACACTGTCCAGCCCAAGAAGTCAAGAAATTGAAAAACCCTGGATTAACCAAAGGCCCTCTGAACCTGTCAGAAACCCTCTTGTTTGGTTGTTTTTGTCTTGGTGTTTCTCCTCCTTCCTCGTGTCCCATCCCCTCTCTCCTGCCCCAGATCCTACACCACATCCAGGAAGCCCTCATGGGCTGCAGCCCACAGCTCTCTTGCTCTCTGGCTCTGGCTCAGATCCCTGGGGCATGTCTCAGCTTGGAGTGCCACCCAGGGCAGAGCCTCAGGCCAGTGTGCACGTGGTGTATTTGAGGGGAGAGCTCAGGGAGCAGAGTGAAGGACTGAGGGAGTGAAATGGAGGAGGAAAAGCCAAGTCAAGGGTATGTTGTTTGACATTCTCTCCATCCTGCTGGAAGCTTCTGGGGAGTTTATGTTCTTCTGCAGACGCCCCAGCCTCATGGCCACTGAGAGCTGTTCCAAGGATCCTTAGCTGTCCTGCACTTCTGAGCTGGGGGCAGACTGGGCACCGCTGTGGTCAGAGGGGAGGTTCAGGGAGTGTGAGATGGGACACTAGAGGTACAGCAAGGGACAGGCGCAGTGGGCCAGCACTGAGACCCCCATCACACCATCCACAGACATTGACACACATACCTGGTGAGTGTTGGCATAAGCCCTGCCTTCAGGCGCATCATCGTCTGGCTGGGGACGAAAGACAGGATACTTCCAAACAGCTGGTGAGGCCAGGACTTTACATAATCCAGTTTCACAACGAGTGAGCAACAGATGACAATGTCAGAACTGGAAGGAGCTTGCTTCAAAGATCCTTTGTTAGGGCTTCCCTGGTGGCGCAGTGGTTGAGAGTCCGCCTGCCGATGCAGGGGACACGGGGTCGTGCCCCGGTCCGGGAAGATCCCACATGCCGCGGAGCGGCTGGGCCCATGAACCATGGCCGCTGAGCCTGCGCGTCCGGAGCCCGTGCTCCGCAACGGGAGAGGCCACAACAGTGAGAGGCCCGCGTACTGCAAAAAAAAAAAAAAAAAAAAAGACCCCTTGTTAATTCTAGCTCAATCTTCTCACTTACAGGGAAAATTGAGGTTCAATGTATTCATTTGTTCAACAACTATGCCCATTTTATTACAGTAAAATGAGAGCGAAGTTACGTGTCTTCAGAAGGCAGCCTATGCGTTGAGGGATTCACCATGAAGTCCTAGAGAGCTCTGCGGGGTGGGGGGTAGGGGGTGAGGGTGGGCAGGGCCAGCTCGGAGTGCCTCTACTGACTTACTACACCACCTGGAGGGTGAGTCCCCGTTATTCTGGACACATCAAGGAAGACCTGGCCTTTGGTGGAGCCTTGGCTCATCTCCCCCAATTGTTAATGGGTATTGATCTGCAAACAAAGTCTTAAGTGCAAGAGATGAGAGCTCTGTTTAAAGAGTGAGCATCAGTTCCTACAGAACTTGGAGTCCTACAGTTATATGGATTCTCCTTTCTGTGTCTGTACTTCTGGTTCTGTTTAACATTGGGCGATTCATCTTTCCTCTCTCTGAGCCTAAATTTCCCCATGTTTTTAACCCAGTAGAGCTCTTCCAGAAAGGCATGCTTTGTTGAAAGCATGAACTAACCCATAAAACAATCAGTGGAAGCAGCCTTGGAGATAATCTTACCCCATCTCTTGTTTAAAGATAAGGAAACTAAGGAGACCTTCAAGATGGCAGAGGAGTAAGACGCGGAGATCACCTTCCTCCCCACAGATACATCAAAAATACATGTACATGTGGAACAACTCCTACAGAACACCTACTGAACGCTGGCAGAAGACCTCAGACCTCCCAAAAGGCAAGAAACTCCCCACATACCTGGGTAGGGCAAAAGAAGAAAGGAAAAAAAAGAGACAAAGGAATAAGGATGGGTCCTGCACCTCTGGGAGGGAGCTGTGAAGGAGGAAAGGTTTCCACACACTAGGAAACCCCTTCGTGGGTGGAGACTGCGGGTGGCGGAGGGGGGAAGCTTCAGAGCCGCGGAGGAGAGCACAGCCACAGGGGTGCGGAGGGCAAAGCGGAGAGATTTCCGCACAGAGGGTCGGTGCCGACCGGCACTCACCAGCCCGAGAGGCTTGTCTGCTCACCTGCCGGGGCGGGTGGGGGCTGGGAGCTGAGGCTCGGGCTTTGGAGGTCAGACCCCAGGGAGAGGACCGGAGCTGGCGGTTTGAAGACAGCCTGAAGGGGGCTAGTGTGCCACAGCTATCTGGGAAGGAGTCTGGGAAAAATTCTGGACCTGCTGGAGAGACAAGAGACCATTGTTTCAGGGTACACGAGGAGAAGGGCTTCCTGTTCCGTGCGCCCACAGACAGCAGAGCACCACCTAAGCAAGCTCCAGAGATGGCCGCGAGCCACGGCGATCGTCTCGGACAACAGAGGCGGGCACAGACTGCTACTGGTGCCACGGCTGCCACCAAGAGTCCTGTGTGCAAATGCAGGTCGCTACCCACACCCCCCCGGGAACCTGTGTTGCGATCCAGGGCCAACTTCCCCCGCAGAACACACGGCGCGTCTCAGGCTGTTCCAACTACATGTTGACCTCTGCTGATGCAGGCATTCCCGGAAGCCCAATTATGACTACTGTACCCCTCCCTCTCCCCGGCCTGAGTGAGCAAGAGAGCCCTAATCAGCCGCTGCTTTAACCCCCTCCTGTCTGAGCAGAGAACAGATGCCTGAGGGTGGCCTACAAGCAGAGGCAGGGCCAAAACCGAAGCTGAACCCCAGGAGCTGTGCAAACAAAGAGGAGAAAAGGAAATCTCTCCGTGCAGCCTCAGGAGCAGCTGATTAAATCCCCACAGTGGGCTTGGCAAACCCTGCATCCGTGGAATACCTGAATAGAAAACAAGTGTTCCCAAAACTGAGGTGGTAGACTTTGGGGGCAACTTTGGACTTGGGGTTTGCTTTCTGCATTTGATTTGTTTTTGGTTTTATGTTAATCTTAGTTTAGTTGGGTTTTTTTTCAATTTATTTATTTTTGGCTGTGTTGGGTCTTCGTTGTTGCACATGGGTTATCTCTAGTTGTGGTGAGCGGGGCTACTCTTCATTACGGTGTACGGGCTTCTCATTGCGGTGAATTCTCTTGTTGTGGAGCATGGGCTCTAGGCGTGTGGGCTTCAGTAGTTGTGGCACACGTGTTCAGTAGTTGTGACTTGTGGACTCCAGAGTGCAGGCTCAGTAGTTGTGGCGCATGGGCTTAGTCGCTCCACGGCATGTGGGATCTTCCCAGACCAGGGATCAAACCTGTGTCCCCTGCATTGGCAGGTGGATTCTTAACCACTGTGCCACGAGGGAAGTCCTTAGTTTAGTTTTTAGTGTTTGTTTTCATCTGTGGGTTTGTTTATTGGTATGGTTACTCTTTTCCTTTTTTTTTTCTCTTTTTGAGAGTGTGCGTGTGTATGTTTCTTTGTGTGATTTTGTCTGTTTAGTTTTGCTTTTATCATTTGTCTTGTGGTTCTGTCTGTTTTGTTTGTTTTGTTTGGTGTTTTTCTGTTTGTATGTTTGTTTTTCCTTTTCTTCCATGCCACACAGCTGGCAGGATCTTGGTGTTCCAGCCAGGTATCGGGCCTGAGCCTCTGAGGTGGGAAAGCCAAGTCCAGGACCCTGGACCACCAGAGACCTCCTGGCCCCATGTAATATTAATCAGCAAGAGCTCTCCCAGAGATCTTGGTTTCAACACTAAGACCCAGCTCCACCCAACAACCAGCAAGTTCCAGTGCTAGACATCCCATGTTAAACAACTAGCAAGACAGGAACACAACCCCACACATTAGCAGACAGGCTGCCTAAAGTCATACTAAGTTCACAGACACCCCAAAACACACCACTGGACACAGCCCTGCCCACCAGAAGGACAAGATCCAGTGCCACCCACAAGAACACAGGCACCAGTTCCCCCAACCAGGAAGTCTACACAAACCACTGAACCAACCTCATCCACTGGGGACAGACACCAGAACTAAGAGGAACTACGAACCTGCAGTCTGAGAAAAGGAGACCCCAAACACAGTAGGTTCAACAAAATGAGAAGACAGAGAAATATGTAGCAGATGAAGGAGCAAGTAAAAACCCACCAGACCAAACAAATGAAGAGGAAATAGGCAGTCTACCTGGAAAAGAATTCAGAGTAATGATAGTAAAGATGATCCAAAGTCTTGGAAATAGAATGGAGAAAATACAAGAAATGTGTCACAAGGACCGAGAAGAATTAAAGAGCAAACAAATAATGATGAACAACACAATAAATGCAATTAAAAATTATCTAGAAGGAATCAATAGCACAATAACTGAGGCAGAAGAACGGATAAGTGACCTGGAAGATAAAATAGTAGAAATAACTACCACAGAGCAGAATAAAGAAAAAAGAAGGAAAAGAATTAAGGAGGTCCCAGAGACTTCTGGGACAACATTAAATGCACCAATATTCGAATTATAGGGGTCCCAGAAGAAGAAGAGAAAAAGAAAGGGTCTGAGAAAATATTTGAAGAGATTATAGTAAAAAACTTCCCTAACATGGGAAAGGAAATTGTCAGTAAAGTCCAGGAAATGCAGAGTCCCATACAGGATAAATCCAAGGAGAAACACGTCAAGACACATATTAATCAAACTATCAAAAATTAAATACAAAGAAACAGTGTTAAAAGCAGCAAGGGAAAAGCAAAAAATATCATGCAAGGGAATCCCCATAAGGTTAACAGCTGATTTTCAACAGAAATTCTGCAAGCCAGAAGGGAGTGGCAGGACATATTTAAAGTGATGAAAGGGAAAAACCTACAACCAATATTACCCAGCAAGGATCTCATTCAGATTTGATGGAGAAATTAAAACCTTTACAGACAAGCAAAAGTTAAGAGAATTCAGCACCACCAAACCAGCTTTACAACAAATGCTAAAGGAACTTCTCAGGCAGGAAATGAAAGAGAAGGAAAAGACCTACAAAAGCAAGCCCAAAACAATTAAGAAAATGGTAATAGGAACATATATATTGATAATTACCTTAAATGTAAATGGATTAAATGCTCCAACAAGAAGACACAGACTGGCTGAATGGATACAAAAACAAGACCCATATATATATGCTGTCTACAAGAGACCCACTTCAGACCTAGGGACACATACAGACTGAAAGTGAGGGGATGGAAAAAGATATTCCAGGCAAATGGAAATCAAAAGAACGCTGGAGTAGCCATACTCATATAAGACAAAATAGACTTTAAAATAAAGACTATTACAAGAGACAAAGAAAGGCACTACATAGTGATCAATGGATCAATCCAAGAAGAAGATATAACAATTGCAAATATTTATGCGCCCAACGTAAGAGCACCTCAATACATAAGGCAAATGCTAACAACCATAAAGGGGAAATTGACAGTAACACAATAACAGTGGGGGACTTTAACACCCCATTTACACCAATGGATAGATCATCCAAAATGAAAATAAATAAGGAAACACAAGCTTTAATTGACACATCAGACCAGGTGGACTTAATTGATATTTACAGGACATTCCATCCAAAAACAACAGAATACACTTTCTCCTCAAGTGCTCATGGAACATTCTCCAGGATAGATCATATCTTGGGTCAGAAATCAAGCCTTGGTAAATTTAAGAATATTGAAATCATATCAAGTATCTTTTCCTAACACTATGAGACTAGGTATTGATTACAGGAAAAAAACTGTAAAAACTACAAACACATGGAGGCTAAACAATACACTACTTAATAACCAAGAGATCACTGAAGAAATCAAAGAGGAAGTCAAAAGACACCTAGAAACAAATGACAATGAAAACAAGACAACCCAAAACCTATGGGATGAAGCAAAAGCAGCTCTAAGAGGGAAGTTTATAGCAATACAATCCTACCTCAAGAAACAAGAAAAATCTCAAATAAACAACCTGGCTTTACACCTAAAGCAATTAGAGAAAGAAGAACAAAAAAACCCCAAAGTTAGCAGAAGGAAAGAAATCATAAAGATTAGAGCAGAAATAAATGAAAAAGAAATGAAGGAAATGATAGCAAAGATCAATAAAGCTAAGAGCTGGTTCTTTGAAAAGATAAACAAAATTGATAAACCATGAGCCAGACTCACAAGAAAAAAAGGGAGAAGACTCGAATCAATAGAATGAGAAATGAAAAAGAAGTAACAACTGATACAGTAGAAATACAAAGGATCATGAGAGATTACTACAAGCAACTATATGCCAATAAAATGGATGGGCAACCTGGAAGAAGTGGACAAATTCTTAGAAAAGCACAATCTTCTGAGACTGAACCAGGAATAAATAGAAAATACAAACAGACCGATCACAAGTACTGAAATTGAGACTGTGACTAAAAATCTTCCAACAAACAAAAGCCCAGGATCAGATGGCTCTACAGGCGAATTCTATCAAACATTTAGAGAAGAGATAACACCTATCCTTCTCAAACTCTTCCAAAATATAGCAGAGGGAGGAACACTCCTAAACTCATTCAACAAGGCCACCATCACCCTGATACCAAAACCAGACAAAGATGTCACAAAAAAAGAAAACTACAGACCAATATCACTGATGAACATAGATGCAAAAATCCTCAACAAAATACTAGCAAACAGAATCCAACAGCATATTAAAATGATCATACACAATGATCAAGTGGGGTTTATCCCAGGAATGCAAGGATTCTTCAATATATGCAAATCAATCAATGTGATAAACCATATTAACAGACTGAAGGAGAAAAACCATATGATCATCTCAATAGATGCAGAAAAAGATTTTGACAAAATCCAACACCCATTTATGATAAAAACCCTCCATAAATAGGCATAGAAGGAACTTACCTCAACATAATAAAGGCCATATATGACAAACCCACAGCCAACATCATCCTCAATGGTGAAAAGTTGAAAGCATTTCCACTAAGATCAGGAACAAGACAAGTTTGCCCACTCTCACCACTATTATTCAACATACTTTTGGAAGTTTTAGCCACAGCAATCAGAGAAGAAAAAGAAATAAAAGGAATCCAAATTGGAAAAGAAGAAGTAAAATTGTCACTGTTTGCAGATGACACAATACTATACATCCTAAAGATGCTACCAGAAAACTACTAGAGCTCATCAATAAATTTGGTAAAGTAGCAGGATCCAAAATTAATACACAGAAACCTCTTGCATCCCTTTACACTAACAATGAAAAATCTGAAAGAGAAATTAAGGAAACACTCCCATTTACCACTGCAACGAAAAGAATAAAATGCCTAGGAATAAACCTACCTGAGGAGACAAAAGACCTGTATGTAGGAAACTATAAGACACCAATGAAAGAAATTAAAGATGATACAAACAGATGGAAAGATATACCATGTTCTTGGATTGGAAGAATCAACATTGTGAAAATGACTATACAACCCAAAGCAATCCAATGGCATTTTTCACAGAACTAGAACAAGAAATTTCACATTTGTATAGAAACACAAAAGACCCCGAATAGCCAAAGCAATCTTGAGAAAGAAAAGCAGAGCTGGAGGAATCAGGATGACCCAGGAACCATATGACCCAGCGATCCCACTACTAGGCACATACCTTGCCTAGCACAGAAAAACCATGTATTAAGGTTAGTCCAGGTGCTATCAGAGTCCAGAGGAGAAAGTGCCCAGTTAAGAGGGGTGGCTTCCAGGTGGAGGTGACTCCTGAGCCAAGTCCAGTGCTAGCCCTCTGTGTGCCAACTTGACTGGCAAGAAAGGCACAGAGGTCTCGGCTCAGATGAGGGGTTCCAGGACTGGTACCCATCAGTACACTGCAGGTTCCTGAAGAGGGTGGAGATTACAAGCTCCCAATGTCTTCCAAGGGACACCTAAGCTGCAGGATGAAGGATGAGAATTCACAGGGAGAGAAATGTGGGCAGCCGATTTCATTAGTGCAGAGTACGGCAAGATGGAGGGAGGCAAAGCTGACCCTGGAGTCTCAAGCCCACGTGGGCAGGAAGAAGGCGGCCCAGGTATCTCTGACACAGATTCTGGCAAAGAGAGTATGGGGAGGAAGGGTGAATCCTTTGCAAACACACATATAGAGCTGAGAAGTTTGGGGAGAGCTCTTCACACAGATTAGACAGGCATTTGGTAAAGAGCTGGAACTTGGAGTCAACTGGATAAAGTAGAGGGAGAAGAGAAGAAGGCTGAAGATCTGACCTGGGGTGGGGGAAGGGATGGGGCACTGATGGCCGAGAGGGGAGGGTCGAGGGGAAGAGACACAGAGGAGGACAGCAAAGGAGATCTCAGAAGTCAGAGGAGTCAAATGTTACTTGAACGTCAGGGAGGCTGAGGCCAAGGGGAGCCACAGGTTGGTTTGGGGAGGCCCCTGGTGGCCTTGGGGGGCCTGGTTGGGGCACTGATTGAGAGCACAGGTTTTACAATCAGAGCTGGGTTCAGGTTGTAGCTCCTTTACTTCCTGCCTGTGTGACCTTGGGCAAATCACTTAACAGCTCTGGTCTACTAATGGACACAATGGTTAGAAAAGCACTTGGCACAGTGCCTTGCCGTGGATAGTGCCAGTCACCGGCAGCTTCTGTGCAAGGTGCGGGCAAGGAGGTGAGGATGCTTAAGAGAGAGCCAGGGCGAGAAGAGCTTTGCAAGGCTGGGGGTGGGGTTTGCTGCTTCGTGGACTGACCCAGGAATGGACAGAGCTGAAGCTTCAAATGTGGGCAGGGGTAGGTGCTCCTGGAGGCGTGGCAGGTGCACAGGTGCAGAGAAAGAGGAGTAGCAACCTTGCGTCCCTCCAGGCTTTCAGGAGGCAGGCCCCCCATTGGCAGTGACATGAAGCCAGTTCCCCTTATCATGGGTCTGCTCATGGCCATAAAAATATGGGATGACACTAGATTTGGTCATCAAGTAAATGGGATAAAGAAATAATTGGAAAATGGATCCCTGCCCAGAAGGAGTGGAATTTTTCCCTGTGCTATTATTGTCTGTGCCCTGCTCTCTGAGTGATCTGCAGAACCAGGCAAGTAAGTATGTCCGGCTTAGGTGTGATGAGAAACTCTGCCTTGAAAAGAGCCTGAAATTACCCGTGACAGTGGAAGAGCCTTTGTCTCCTGAAGGGAAGGAGGAAGAAAGACCCTGAGTGTTCCCTGGGGGTGGGAGGGGAGGGAAGGAAGGAGCCCCTGAATGTTAAATGGCCACCATGGTGCCTTTGCTGGTCAGGCAAGGCTCACAGCCCCACCTGGGGAGGGGCCGGGGGGCTGGGACGGGGAGACGCTCAGGCTTGGCGGAGGAGGTGGCCGCTATGAGGCGCACACGCTTTTGCTTGCAGGTCAATTCATCCCTCTTTTGACCCCTGCAACTGATGTCCTCATACTGCACCCTTGGCACACGCTGCAACCCAAAGCTCTTCCTTGGGCTCTTGGGAGGTTAGAGAGTTGGGGTGACGATTATCCAAGACAGCCCTGGGAGGAAGAGCTGGCTTTCTAGTGGATGGGGTATGCGGAGGATAGGTGGGAACCCTCCCTTCCCATACCCCCAAATCTTTTACAAAGAACCCAAAGTGTTGTATGGAAATGTCACTCTGATGTGCCTCTCTGTGGCTTCAGACCTGGTCTCCAGCCGTCCCTCATCCTGCCACACCCAGGGGCTCACAGCCCAGACTCCCACTCACCCCTCCCACGGTCCATTGTCCAAGGCACCCAAGTAGAAACCATGCTTTCTTCTTCTGCTATGCCTTCTGGGCAGCAAGCGCTGTATTAGGCGCCGCTGGTGTTTAAACCATTCTCTCTTCCTGCCTCCAAAAGCGAGTCAGGAGCATCCTCACACAGAGCGTCCCAACTTCAGTCAAACACACGGGACAGGACCCCAGTTTTTCCATCTCTAGATGAGAACAGTGTGCCCCACAGGCTGGTGGACGTCGATAGCATCAGTCTCACTTCCGGCACTTGTTCAAACTACAGAGTCCTGGGTCTCGCTCCAGAGCCACAGAGCCAGAACCTCAGAATCAGAAAACCCAGATACTTGACATGAAGGAAAAAGTCTCTACTTAGAGTGTCATATTCCCAGCTAAGATAGATTGCCTTACATGAAACGGTTACATGCCAAAGAGTTACAAAACAGTCCTTTCTTTACAAAAAATGGAAAACATTGAAATTCTCCAAGTAAGATACGCAAGGATTTGTTGCTGCTAAACATGGAGGACAAAAAAAATTTACTAGAAGATGAAGATAAAAGTAGAATGAGCAATTCGGTAATGAAGCAAGGAGGGATTTTAACAAAATTCATTTTTCATCTGCATTTGATGTCCATGAAAATGAATCACTGGCCATGTAGCAAAAAATAAAAAAGTAAAAATGCAATACACTTTTGCACATGCATTTGTGGCTTTATGTGCAATAAAGGAAATGGAAGGGGAGAGAAAACTGGATTAGAGTCATCAGGATGTGGTAGATCCCTCCTGCCTGCTGCCGGAGCACATAATTCTATGTCCATCCTCCCTCGACAGCTGTGTCTCTTTTGCTGGGATTGCCCATCGAGTTTGCATACGTGCTCATGAAAGGTTTTACTGAGTGACACGTGCCTCTTCATTGAAAACCTCACCGTAGGAGCATCCCACCCTGCCCTCGTCACATTAATGTGAAAGTTGTTCTCAGCGCTGACCCCATCCTTTGGCTTCTCAGGGCACATGGCCAGTGTGGGGACCTCCTCAACTGCCCTCACAAAAGAGGTACCCACGTACCCTCCCAGGGGCACCTGGGAGCATGTGGACTGCACTGGCAGGAATCTGTCTGTCTGATGCATTCTTCAAATGATTCTCATACACATCAAGTGGGGGAAGGCATAGATGAGATGTCTGAGATCTGTGGCAGTCTTGTAGTTTCCACTGCCTTGCTGGCTGGAGCCCTTATGGGTCCTCCCACCTGCTCCTCGTCCGTCCCTAGCCCTCTCTCCAATGCTCCTGCAGAGGCTGTCCCGTCACATTATCTCTAACCATCACTCTAACCCCAGTTCGAAATCCAGCTACAGCCGTGACCCAGCCCCTGCCCCACTGCAGCCAGGTCCCGCATTCCCTTTTCTAAATTACAGGAAAATTCACACTTTATTGGTGTCTGAATTTTAACAAATGCATGTAGTCATGTAATCATCCCATAATCAAGATACAGAACAGTTCCAATTCACCCCAGGATGACCTGGCGCTGTCCCTTGGTAGTCATGTTCCCCCTTAGCCTCTAGCCCCTGACAACTGCTGATTTGTTCCTATAATTTGGCCTTTTCAGAATGTCATAATGTCTATGACATTTTCCAAACTGTCATAGCATCATACAATGTGTACCCCTTTGAGCCTGGCTTCTTTTCCTCAGCGTAAGGCACTGAATTTCATCAGGTTGTTGAATCTATCAGTTGTTCATTTCTCTTTATCGCTGAGTCGTATTTCACCATGTGGGCGCACCACAAGGTGCTCATTCCTTCGTCAGATGAAAGACATGTTGGGTTGTTTCCAGTTTGGGGTGATATACACACACACACACACAAAGCAATGAGAGAATCATTTTGTTTGCATGTGTGTGTGTACACACAAGTATTTATGTATAGAACACATATATTTGTACTTGTGTGTTTATACACACAGCAATGTACCAGAGTTGCAGTGCCTCCCCAGCAGTTGTATTTTTTTTTTTCTGTCGTTCTATTAAGGCATAGTCATCTTCCACTGTGGTCTTGGTCTTGCATTTCCCTAAGGACTAATGATGTTAAGCATCTTTTCATATGCTTACTTGCCATCCATATATTTTCTTTCATGAAGTATTCGAATCTTTTGCCTGTATAAAATTGGATTGCTTGTTTTCTTACACTGAGTTTTGAGTTCTTTTTATATTCTGAAACAAAAGATTTTTCAGAAATGTGTTTTGCAAACATTTTCTCATATTCTGGATTTGTTCTTTCATTCTCCGAACAGTGTCTTTCACTGAGCAGAGGTTCTTAATTTTAATGATGTCCGATTTATCAAAAGAATTTTTTTTGGATGAATCATCTTTTGGTTGTCATATTAAGAAATCTTCGCTAACCCAGGGTCATGCATATTTTCTCTTATGTTTTCTTCTGGAAATTTTATAGTTTTAGTTATTATATTTAGGCCTCTGTTCCATTTTCCTTGAGATTTTCTATGTAGACAGTCATGTCATCTGACAATAAGACTATAAGACAATAAGTTCTCTTTCAACTTTTCCAATCTCTATGCCTTTTATTTCTTTATCTCACCTTACTGCACTGGCTAGGAACTCCAAACAATGTTAAATACGAGTGGTGAGAGTGGACATCTTTTCCTTGTTATTAATCTCAGAGGAAAGCTTCCCATTTTTCACCTTTAAGCAAGATGTTTGTTTTTTGTAGATGTCCTTAATCAGGTTAAGGATGTCCCTTTCTGTTCCTAGTTTGCTGAGAGTTTTCTTTTTATTATAAATGGGTATTGAAACTTGTTACATGCTTGTCCTGCATCTATTTTGAATATCATACTTGTTTTCTTCTTTAGTCTCTTGATTTAGTGAATAACTTTGATTGATTTTTTAAATACTGAACAAACCTTGCGTTCCTGGGATAAATCCCAAATGGTTATAATATGGTATCCTTTTAATATTGTGTTGAATTCACTTTGTTATTGGAGGATTTTTGCATCTATGCTCATTTTTTCATTCCTGATATTGGAAATTTCTGTCTTTTATTCTCTTGGTCAGTTTGGCTAGAGATTTATCAATTTTATTGATCTTCTCAAAGAAATAGCTTTTGGTTTAATCAATTCTGTTATTTTCAATTTGTTGTTTCAGTGAAACAATTTGATTGTTTTCTGATTTTATCTTTATTATTTTCTTCCTTCTACTTGATATGGGTTTAATTTGCTCCAATTTTTCTAGGTTCTTAAGATGGAAGCTTAGATTATTTATTTGAGACATTTTCTTCTAATATAACCATTTAATGCTATAAATTTCCCTAGAAAGGTTACTTTTGCTGCATCTCATAAGTTTTTGATATATTATGTTTTCATGAAATTAAAAATATTTTCAAATTTCCTTAGTGATATCATCTATGACCTATAAATTGCTTTAGAAGTACATTGTTTAATTTCCAAATATTTAGAGTTTTCCTAGATATTTTTTCTGTTATTGATTTCTAATTTAATTTTGTTAGGACAGAGAAAATACTTTGTATAATTTCAATTCGGTTAAAAACCTTAAGCTTTTTTCCTCCCAAATGGTCCAGAATATGTTTTATTGTGATAAGTGTTCCATGTGCAAACCAAAAGAATGTATATTATGCTGTTTTGGGTCAATTAAGTCAAGCTTTTTTTTTTTTAATTTATTTATTTATTTTTGCTGTCTTGGGTCTTCGTTTCTGTGCGAGAACTTTCTCTAGTTGTGGCAAGCAGGGGCCACTCTTCATCACGGTGCACGGGCCTCTCACTATTGTGGCCTCTCTTGTTGCAGAGCACAGGCTCCAGACGCGCAGGCTCAGTAATTGTGGCTCACGGGCCCAGTTGCTCCACAGCATGTGGGATCCTCCCAGACCAGGGCACGAACCCGCGTCCCCTGCATTGGCAGGCAGACTCCCAACCACTGTGCCACCAGGGGAGCCCAATTAAGTCAGGCTTTTTAATAGTGTTATTCAGGTCTTCCATGTCCTTACTAATTTTCTATTCATTTTTTCTATTAATTACTGTGAGAGCAGTGTGAAGTCTTCAAGTACAATTGTGTATTTCTCTGTTCAGTCCAATCAGTTTTCCTTGCATGTGTTTTGAAGCTTTGTTGTTAGGTACATACATAGTTAAGGTTTAATTGATCCTTTTATCATTATATTATGTCATGCTTTATGCATGATAATATTCCTTGTTCTGAAGGCTACTTTGATATTAATGTAATCATTCCAGTTTTCTTTTGATTAATATTTGCATGGCATACCTTTTTCCATTCTTTTACTTTCAACATACTTATGTCTTTTACCTAAAGTATTTTTTTTCTTGAAGACAGTATATGGTTGGGTCTTTAAAAAAATTCAATCTGACAACCTCTGCTATTTAACTGGGATTTAGATCATTCATATTTAGTGTCACTCTTGACATGGTTAGATTTAGTTCTACTGTTTTATTATTGGTTTTCTGTTTGTTTCTCTTTTTCCCTTCCCTACTTTCTGCTTTTTGCATTCTTTTGATTATTTGAATATTTTTTAGTATTCAATTTTAACATATTGGCTTTTTACCTATGTCTATTTTTTTTCTCTTCTTTTGCTGGTTGCTCTAGAGAATATAATGCACATAACTGTTATTAGTTTCCTGTGGTTTCTGTAACAAAGTACTGCAATCTGAGTAGCTTCAACAACAGAGATTTATTTTCCCACAGTTCTGAAGGCTTGAAGCGCAAGATCAAGGTGTTGGCAGGGCCATGCTCCCTCTGAAAGCAGTATGGAAGGATCTCTTCCAGCCTCTCTCTTAGCTTGGTGGTTCCTGGGCTCTAGGCAGCACAACTCTGATCTTTACATGGCGTTCTCCCTGTGTCTGTCTTTGTGTCCAAATTTCTACTTTCTTTTTTTTTTTTTTTTTTTTTTTTGCTGTACACGGGCCTCTCTCTGTTGTGGCCTCTCCCGTTGCGGAGCACAGGCTCCGGACACGCAGGCTCAGCGGCCATGGCTCACGGGCCCAGCCGCTCCGCGGCACGTGGGATCTTCCCAGACTGGGGCACGAACCCGCGTCCCCTGCATCGGCAGGCGGACTCTCAACCACTGCGCCACCAGGGAAGCCCTCTACTTTCTTTTTTAAGGACACAGTCATCAGATTAGGGCCCACCCTGATGCCCTCATTTTAACTTGATTACCTCTATAAAGATCTTATCTGTAAATAGGGTCACATCTGAGGACTTCAAACAAATTCTAGGGAGACACAGTTCAACCCACAACAATCACTAACCTTTTGTAGTTTATTGAGAGTTAATATTTTACCACTTCAAACAAAATGTAGAACTAACTATACAGGTCATTTACCCTCCCCCACTGGCCTTCATGTTCTAGTTGTCATATGTTTTACATGTCTTACATGAAAACTACTCCAGATACCATTGTATTTTTTGCTTTGAGCAGTCATAAATATTTTAAAGAACTGAAGAGGGGAAAATATTTTCTATTTATACAGATATTTGCATTTGTTTTGCTCTTCCTTCATTCCTGAAGTCCCCAGTTTCTCTTTGGTATCATTTCCCTTCAGCCCAAAGAACTTCCTATATCATTTCCTTTAAAGCAGGGCTGCTGGTGATAAATTCTCTTAGCTTTCCATTATCTGAGAATATCTTTATTTTGTCTTCATTCCTTAAGGGTATTTTCACTGAATATAGAATTCTGGGTTGGAAGGTCTTTGCACTTTAAAGATATTGTCTTACTGTCCTTTGACTTCTGTGATCATTCAAATCATTGTTCTCCTGTAAATAATGTGTAATTATTTTCTGACTACTTTCAAGAATTTTTCTTAGTCTTTGACTTTTAGTAGTTTTAGTTTGATGTGTCTGGGATGGTTTTCTTTGAGTTTATCCAGTTTACGTGCTTCTTTTCATTTATGTCTTTTCCCAATTTGAGACATTTTGACCATTATTCCTTTAAATTTGTTGTGCACTAATACGTTTCTCCTCTTCTTCTAGGGCTTCAATGACACAAACATTAGAACTTTAATATTGTTCCTCAGGTCCTTAAGGTTCTGTTTATCTTTTCAATCTTTTTTCCTCTTTTCTGTTCTGCAGATAGTATAATTTTAATTGGCATTTTCAAGTTCATTAACTTCTTCCTCTATCACTTCCATCTTGCTTATTGAAATTTGTCCAGTGAGTGTTTTACGTCTGATATCACATTTTAATTTTTTATAGTCTCTATTTCTCTGATGAGCATTTTTCCATTAATTTTAAGTGTGTTTACCACTCAGTGTTGCTATTATACTTGCTTTAATATCTTTGTCTGATAATCCAATATGGGCATCGTCTATTGCCTCACTCCAAATAGAGCAGCACAGAACTCACCTCAGTATCCTCACTAGCCCCAATTCCAGAAGTTTTCCAGTCTTTAAAAAAGGTTTTAACAGCCCAAGTCTCAGCCCCAATCAAAAAGGTCCTATCAAGAGCTTCCCACAGAGCTGACTCAATGCGCCGTACAATCATTGTCTGGCCCTTAGGCCTGTAAATATCGTTGTCCAGGAAGGCTCTGTTCTTGTTCTGAAGTTCCTGTTCCAACTTCTGCATATTCTGGGCCTTCCTCAAGGTCTGAGAGAGTCTTACCAAGATGGCCAGGTTGAAAACAGTTCTGCCTGGCATCAGGGCACGTGAGAGAATTCTCCTGGCAATGTGGACTGGAAGACCTCAGGCAGCCACATCCCGTCCAGCCCTTGCCTGTCACCCCTTCACTCTCTTCTGAGAGTCCAGCCTCCCAAGTTCAGGTCCCACTTCAGCCGGATCCATTTCTGCTGCTCTGTGTCATCCTCAACCTCCTTCCTGGCAGCTTCTGTTCTCCTCAGAACAGCCAGGGAGTTTGCCGCCTCCCATCTTAACTTGCAGAAAGATCACAACCTTTGCCCTGAATCCTCGCTCTGTGAAGCCAGGAGATCTGGGTCTCTGCCCGCTCTGGAACTCAGTCCCAGCTTGATTAGAACGTATCTCAGCAGCTGAGGAGACTGTGAAACTTTCTTCCTCTATGCCTGTGAGAGCCCAGCAGAGAGGAAAGGGGCTGGTGAGGGACCAGGTGAGAGACGGATCTGGGTCTAGCGGGCTTGGCTCTGGGAAGTCTGCTCACCCCCTTCTTCAATGGTAACTGCGCTCTTGTGAGCAGAGAGCCATATGCTGACACATCCATGTGGAAAGCCAAGCAAGTCATGTGGACATATCCACAATACCCTGACTCTCTGAGGCCCCCAGGACCCTCACCTTCTGAGTCACCTTTCTGCTGCTGTTTATCTTCTGTTTTACGGGGTAAGGCGGGAGGTAGCGGGTGGCTTCTTCCTTGAGCTGCTTTTCTGAAACCTGAGATATTTGTCAGAGATTTTGAGGGGAGTCAAAGCAATGTCTTGTGGTGAGCTCTGTGTAGAGGCCACCCACCTGGGACCCTCTCCCTCCTGGCAGCCCGTTCCCAACCTTTTCAATGCCCAGTTGCTGCTTACTTCCCATGCCAATTCAGTCCCGTACTCACACGGCAGCTTCGGGGCCAGGCCCTCGGTGCAGAGGGCAATCAGTCTTGGTCTCTGCTCTCAGGGATCACACGCCCTGACTCACTTTGGTGACGGCCCTCAGGTGGTTCTGTGCTTCCAGCTTTCTGTCTGGAGCAGTGACTCTCAGAGTGTTCTCCCAGGACCAGCAGTATCAGCACCATCTGGCCCCTTGTCAGAAATGCAAATTCTTGGGCCCGACCCCAGACCTAGGAATAAGGAGGTCACGGGGTAGAGCGCAGCAAAATGTGTTTTAACAAGCCCTCCAGGTGAAGCACTGCTCAAGGACTGAAGAGAAGGTGAAGGGACAGAACTAGGAGATGGCTGGGGCAGAGGCCTCAGGGCAACGTGTGTCAACTGGAAGGGCTCCATCTCATAATGCCATCCTGTGTCTCTGCACATGAACTGCTGCACAGTTAAGGTACATTCACTACAGGTCCCCTCTGGAGCCTCGTCTCCCTGCCTGTAGCCTGGGTCTAGGGACAAATCAGGACTTCTATGCTCCACGTACTGCACTTCTCACCTCTGAAGCCCAGATCTGTTCCCCATGGCCTGTCAGGTATGAGAGACCTAGATCTCCTGGTCCAAACATCCAGAGAAGGAAAGGCAGTTAGTCCTGGCCTCACAGCAGTTTCATGATTCAGCTGCCTAGAGAGTCCTAATCTTCTTTCTTGTCTCAAACTCACCCCCTTAAGTGAGGACATCCTGGAGCCTCCTGGATCCAAGTCCTTCTGCATAATCTGGGAGTTGAGAATCTAGGCAAGGAGAGTGAATGGGGGTGGGGAGGGATGGTGAGAAGGAAGACAGGGAAGATGACATGGGGGAACTTATAATCACTTGGCCAGCCCCCCGCAGGGACCATCTCAGTCTGCATGGACAGTCCAGCCTCGAGGCTCAGAGAGCAGGTTAAGGTGAAATCTGATGCAACCCGGAGTCCAAAGCCTGCCAGGGGGTCTCCGTGGCTTAGGCCGTGACTGGATGATGTCTTGGAGAAACCTGGGCAGACTGAAGACAGCTTGAGAGGTTAGAACCTACGAAAGACTGGGAGAATCATCAGATCTGAGCACAGAGAACTGAAGGGCAGGTCCCACAGAGCAGAAACGTGGTGGGTCAGGGAGGAAGAATCCCTGGGTCCCGAGTCCCGGAGCTCTTCTGCTAGAAGTTGAGCAGCTGGCTGAGGATGTTGAGCTGGCAGTTGGCCTTCCTGTCTTGTCCTGGATCCATGGCGCCCTGTGTCCATCAGGAGCACAGCCTCCTACACAGACAGCTAGGAACTATGCTGGAACTCTGATTCAAATACAGCCAATCAGGGGCGCTGATCATCATCACATAGCTGTGGTATTTCCCAGAACTGATACATTATCAGACAACAATAAAGAACTTGAACTTTGTGAACTTTGAGAACTTATTGTGGACACAGTCTCCATGTAGCTTCCTGAAATGTTGAAAATAACCTGTGGACATTCCCTCACTGGCGTCTCGGAGCTATAAGTACTGGAAACTACTACAGTAAGGGAGAAGTCAGGAATGACTCTAAGATTCCTAGTCTGGAAGACAGACTCGTGCCCTGAGAGACGGGTGTAGGGCACAAACAGGACTGGGGAAGTGCTGAGTTTAGCTTTAGACATGGAAAAGTAGCGCTGAAGGAGGAACCTTCAGAAGGAAGCCTGCAGGAGGCAATTGGGAAAGATTTTTATCTTCTAAAATCTAAGTGGCTAGGTTCGCAAGATGATATCAGGCTGGAAAATAGAGATTATGGAGTCATTGCGTGCAGGTGGAGCCCTTAAAAATGGGTGAACTCCCCAGGGCAGTTTGGGAAGCCTTCTAGGAATTGGCGGTGGTGGTGGCAGGGGGATGTCAATGTTGAAAATGAAAGAGTTGTTCGTTTTCTCAGTCCAGGCCTCCATCTAAATTCACCTGGTGGTAGCAATCTGGGTGCCAAGAAGATGAATATTAAAAAATTGGGGGGCTTCCCTGGTGACGCAGTGGTTGAGAGTCCACCTGCTGATGCAGGAGACATGGGTTCGTGCCCCGGTCCGCGTGGGTCCCACAGGCCGCAGAGCAGCTGGACCCGTGAGCCATGGTCGCTGAGCCTGCACGTCTGGAGCTTGTGCTCCGCAACGGGAGAGGCCACAACAGTGAGAGGCCCGCGTACCGCAAAAAAAAAAAAAAAAAAAAAAAAAAAAATTTGGAGAGTGTTATGGGTTGAATCATATTCCCTCAAAAGATACACTAAAGCCATGAACACTGGTACCTGTTAATGTGACCTTATTTGAAAATAGGGTCTTTTGTAGATGAAATCAAGTTCAGATGAGATCATTAGAATGGGTCCTAATCCAACATTACTGGTGTCCTTGAAAGAAGAGAGAAATTTGGGGAGTTCCCTGGTGGTCCAGTGGGTAAGACACAGAGCTCCCAATGCAGGGAGGCTGTGTTGGGGAACTAGATCCCATATGCATGCCACAACTAAGAGTTTGCATGCCGCAATTAAGCAGCCTCCACACTGCAATGAAAGATCCCGCATGCCGCAACTAAGACCAGGCACAGCCAAAATAAATAAATAAATACATATTAAAAAAAAAAAAAGGAAGAAGAGAGCAATTTGGACACAGATACACAGGGAGAATGCCATGTAACGATGGAGGCAGAGATTGAAGTGAGGCTTCAAGCCAAGAAACGACAACCAGAAACTAGGAAGAAGCAAGGAAGAATTCTCCCCTACAGGTTTCAGATGGAGTATGGCCTTGCCAACACTTTGATTTTGGACTTCTAGCCTCCAGAACTGTGAGATAATAAATTTCTGTTGGTTTAAGCCATCCAGTTTGTGGTACTTGGTTATGATAGCCTTAAAATTCTAATACAGAAGGAGGGACTTCCTTTTTCTGAAAAGTGCTCTAGTCTGCCCCCGTGCAGAGTGAAATAACAATGGCTAATATTTATTGATCGCTTAGAATGTACTAGGCCCTGTTCTGAGCATTTCACATGATTAACTCAATCCTATGATGAGACTATGCTTATTATCCCCACTTTACAGATGTTAAATGTAAGTGGCTTGCCTAAGGTCACCCAGCTAGTACCTGGAAGAGCTGGAGTTTGAACTTAGTGCCCTGTGGTTCCAAAACCCTTGCTGTTTCTAGACCAGACCGGCTTTCCGTTAGTCCCAGCCTGCCTTTAATCCCTGGACATTATGCTTGACCCCATATCAGCTCAGTTCCAGTGTGGAGACAACCTTGAGCAAGCAGGATAGTAAAAGCCAGAGGAAAGATGCAAGATAGAAGTAAGGGGAAGATGAAGGAGGAAGGAGAGGGAAGAACGAGAGGGGGAAACAGAACCTCTCACCCAGCTTCCTCAGAATCAGAAAATAAACCATCAAGGAGTGCTTGGAGACTGACTCAGAAAAACAAAATCAAGGGGTCATGGTGGAGCATACCTGTGAATCCTGAAGCAGGGATAGGGAGAAGAGCTGAGAGGAGAAGGACCAGCTCAGCAGGAGAGGGCACAGGAAGAAGAAAGGTCTTAGGTGATGCAGAGAAGGGCGAGAACTGTCCCCAAGCCCTCATTCTCTCTAGATAGTTTGAAGTCTATCCCAGCCTTTACAGGTGGCAAGGTATCTTCTCTACAAAGTCCAATAAACATTCACTGATATATTCAACAAACACGTGCATTTGTTGTTCCTGAGACCTGGCTGATGAGGTAAGAACAGATCTCACATTGGTCCCTTCAGGTTTCTCTAGAGTAGGAGTCTCCAAGGGATAGACTGTGTCTGTGTCAGCTCCCTATATGCCTGTTACTTCTTCCCTCTTTAGTTCCAGACGCTGCTGTGGCAATGGTCCCAGTCTTGCTCAGAATAAATCTCTGCTTCTCGATCTACTGAAGCCACCTCTTGCTGGAAGTGTGCTGTTGGCACTAGGAACTCCAGTGGCCAAGTTAAAGGCATTCAGTTCTGCACTGCCTGGACCACCATTGCTTTGTCAAGATAATAATATCCTCTATCACTACTATGAATGAATATTGTTCAAATCATGCAATAAGACATAGAATAAAGGAATACAAGAATAAAGAAATAAAAAAAAGACAAAGAATTATAATCTATAGGTGATCTTATCAACTTCACAAAATTCACAACAAATATAGGGTTTAAGATTAACAGAATGACCAGATATAAAATCAACATACAAGAACCAATAGCATTTCTATATACCAGCAATAATCAGTTAATAATACAATAGGAAAGAAGACAATCAAAACTATAGTGAAAAAAAAAAGCAAACAGCGAATAACAAACAAAAACTGTAATATATCTTGGAGTTAACCTAGCCAAAAATGTATAATAAACTTATGTAAAAAATTTTAAAAATTTATTGAAGAAATTGAAAGAAGATTCAAATAAACAAATTGGCCCAATATTGTAAAAAATAATTATTATTCCCAAATTAATATATAAATTTAATGCAATCCTAATGAGATTGCCAACAAAATTTTTAATGCAACTTGGCAAATTGATATTAAAATTAATCTGGAAGACTAAGTGGGCAAGAAGCATTAAGATAATTCTGAAAAATAAGAATAATGAGGAAAAGTAACTGTATCAGATAAGAAGACATGTTACAGGAAAGTAACTGTATCAGATAAGAAGACATGTTACAAAGTTATTTAACTCTAAAAGTACAGTATTGAGCAGATTTTGGTAAATGGATAAATGGAATAGGATAGAGAACATATGTATACATGGGAATTTATTATGTGTTGGAGTTTCGCATCATAAATCAATGAGGTAAAGATAGACTCCTAATAAATGATATTGGGATAATTGACTAGCCATATGGAAAAAAAATAAATTAGATTTTAACTTCATACTGTAAACAAACAAAACATTCCAAGTAGATTAAGGACTTAGTTGTAAAATAATAATATTAATTAATTAATTATTAATTATTAAATTATTAATTAATTATTCTAATTAATAATATTAATTAGAAATGGTGGAATGGGTAAAGGGAGTCAAAAGGTATAAACTTCTAGTTATAAAATAAATAAGTCATGGGGATGTAATGTACAGCATGGCAAATATATAATAATGTATTGCATATTTGATAGTTGCTAATAGAGTAGATCTTGAAAGTTCTCATCACAATAAAAAAATTCTGTAACTATGTATGGTGATGGCGATGGATGTTAACTAGACATTATGGTAATCATTTTGCAATATATGCAAATACCAAATCATTATATTATACATTTGAAACTAATATAATGTTATATGTCAATTATACTGCAGTAAAAAATATTAGAAAATAATACAGGAAAATATTTTTATGGTTTAGGGTAGGGGTCTCCAACCCCCAGCCCACAGACCGGTACTGGTCCGTGGCCTGTTAGGAACCGGGCTGCACAGCAGGAGGTGAGCAGCGGAAGAGCGAGCGAAGCTTCATCTGTATTTACAGCCGCTCCCCATCGCTCGCATTACCGCCTGAGCTCCATCTCCTGTCAGATCAGAGGCGGCATTAGATTCACACAGGAGTGCGGACCCTACTGCGTACTGCGTATGTGAGGGATCCAGGTTGCGCACTCCTTATGAGAATCTAATGCCTGGTGATATGAGGTGGAGCTGAGGCAGCGATGCAGCACTGGGGAGCAGCTGCAGATACAGATTATCATTAGCAGAGAGGTTTGACTGCACAGAGACCATCATAAATCAGTTGCTTGCAGACTCATATCAAAACCCTATCAGTGAGTGGCAAGTGACAATTAAGCTGCATCTTATGGAGTAGGCTGGACATAAGCAACACACTTCGGGTGTCACTGTCTCCCATCACCCCCGGTTGGGACCATCTAGCTGCAGGGAAACAAGAGCAGGGCTCCCACTCATTCTACATTATGGTGAGTTGTATAATTATTTCATTATAAATTACAATGTAATAATAATAGAAATAAAGAACACAATAAATGTAATGTTCTTTAATCATCCTGAAACCATCCCCCCAGCCCTGGTCTGAGGAAAAATTTTCTTCCACAAAACAGGTCCCTGGCGCTAAAAAATTTGGGGACTGCTGGTTTAGAGGTGGGAAAGACTTTTAAATAAAACACATGAAGAAAAATTTACAGGAATAAACTGATAAATTTGACATGAAAATGAACAACTTTGCCATGCCAAAAGAAAACATAAAGTTAAAAGACGTGTAACGAGGGCTTCCCTGGTGGCGCAGTGGTTGAGAGTCCGCCTGCCGATGCAGGGGACACGGGTTCGTGCCCCGGTCCGGGAAGATCCCACATGCCGCGGAGCGGCTGGGCCCGTGAGCCATGGCTGCTGAGCCTGCGCGTCCGGAGCCTGTACTCCGCAACGGGAGAGGCCACAACAGTGAGAGGCCCGCGTACCGCAAAATAAATAAATAAATAAATAAAGATGTGTAAGGAAATGAAAAAGCATATTGGCAACAGATACAACAAAGATTTAATATACAAAATATATGGAGGACTCCCACGAACCAAGAAGAAAAAGGGCACAATTCAATAGGAAAATGAGCATTGGATACAAACAAGCAACAATAAAATAGAAAGTACAAGTGGCCAATAATCATATAAAAAGATGGCCAACCTCACTAGCAATCAGGGAAATCCAAAGAAAAATAATGGTGAGAGATATTTTCAACCGTTGTATTGGTTAAAATCAAAGCTGGACAGTATAAGTGTTAGTGAGAGAGGGTATGAAGAAATGTATACTGATACAGTATATAAGTATACTGATATATTCTTTGTGTTCTTTGTATACTGATACAGGAAACAAATTGTACAGGCAAGTACAGAAGACAATTTCACTTTTATAACTAAAAATGCTCATATCTGTGACTCTGCATTCTATCTCTAGGGCTCTACCATAGAGGAACATGCACAAGGAATACCCACGCCCAGGCAGCAGCTCCAGAGGTGTTTATACAGCATTCTTGGTGACAGAAGAAAACTGAAGTAGCCTAACTGTTCATCAGGAAGAGAATGGATAAAGTCAATAGGGCACATACACTAGTAGAATGCATTCATTGGACTTAGAAGTTAAAGCAGTGAAGTAGATCAGTGGGTCTCAAACTTTTGGGCTCAGGACTCCTTTACCATTTTAAAAATTATTGAGAACCTCAAAAAGCTTTTGTTTATGTGGGTTATATCTACTAATATTTACAACATTAGAAACTCAAGGCTGAGAAATTTTAAAAATATTTATATATCCATTCATTAAAAAATAAACCCATTACATGTTAACATAATACTTATAATAATATAAACAACATTTTAATGAAAAATAGTTATATTTTCCAAAATAAAAAAAACTTAGTGAGAAGAATGAAATGGGGAAGCAGGAAAGCCAATACAGGGGTGTGTTATTAAGCCGATGACTGCTTTGGGCAATTGGGGCTCAGGTGAATTGGGGAACCCCTGAGAAACCACGTAGGATATACCATAAAATCGTGTGCTGGAGACCTGCAAGTGTGGAATACTGATCCACTGGCTCCCGTCTCCCATTGGTCAAGGATTGCCCCGGGGAGGGTTAACTCCTTGGTGCTTCCGGGTTTACCAGCACACCAGAATGCCTGGGACAGAAAGGAAGACATGTGAGGTGCAACTGAGGCAAAGCTGTCAGGCTACACCTGGGAGCTGCTGTTTGCCACAGCAACTGTTGTGCAGAATGCTGGCCAAGACGATGTGAGATGGGGCCTCAAAGACTCAAAGACGTCCAACACGTTGCGTGGGAAAACCAGGCTGCAGAATAATGCATACAGCAAGGTACCATTTATGTAAAAAACAAAACTACCAAAATAATAGTATATATTTTCTGGGGATATAATATATTCTTTAAAATAGATTTACACATATATGTGTGTATGTGCATATGTGTGTATAAGTATGTGTTTCATACATATATATAAGTGTAAGACTACAAAAAAGTGTTGGATTTATATGTACCTACTTCCGAGGCAAGAGATCTGGATTGGAGATGGGGATGTCGAAGAGAATGCTACTTTTTTCTGTAATTTGCTAACCTTTCTTTCTCCCCCAAGCTTTAAAAACAGAAGAATAGAAACTTAAAAAGAGTTAATGCATAGAATTTGTCTGCCACTTTTCTCCCTGTGGGACAAGATTAGGGGTTCACGCCCAAGCCAAGCAAAGGGGCTCCAAGAGGACAGTTCATGGAGTTTGGGGTGCTTACAAGGAGAGAATGGCATTTATCCTTTAGCTGAATAGTCATCATCTCAGAGCACCAGAGTGACTGGCCAATGAGAAATTTCCGGGAAGGCATGGCAAGGGTCCCTGAGAGTTTGGGATGAAAGCTGAGTAGAGGACTCTTGCTTCCTTGGTGGAGAATTCTTAAGGTGGGAGACTGCCTTGGAGGAGCTGTGGTGGCAGGTGAGCAGAGAGAGCCAGTGTTTGGAAGCTACACTTATACTCTCGGGCAAGGCAAAGACATGCTGTTTCTCAGGAACTAAATGGGTCACCTGGAAGCCGGGCTAAGCTGCCTTCAAAGAAGCCCACTTGTGAGTAAGGCCTGCTGGGTGGAGGGGTTCCCCAGGAAAAGGCTGTGAGAGGAAACCAAAGATCAGCCAGAGAGCACATCACTCACATTGATGAACTTCTCATGGAGGGCTCACCCCCCAGGGGGAGGGGGCCCCTCAAAACCAGCTTGGAGGCCCAAGACTGAATTGATAGGCAGACAGATCACCCACCACCAGCCCTTCAAGACTGCCCCCTCCCTCTCACCTCCTTCTTCCAGACTCTGAACTTGGATGAGTCAGACTCAGGAAGGGAGGGAGATAGAGACGGTGTGAGAGAGCAGGTCCACCCCTCCCTGCACCACAGGGGTGGTCTGAGCTGGGGGAGGGAAGAAACTGATGCTAGCCTGGGTCCTAATGTAGACAAGGCTGCACTTTCCATGCTTCAAAACTCTACACCGGTTATGATAGCTTGACATGACTGAAAAGCCATGGGACTGTCCGAGCTGTCATCCTGGGACTAGGAAAGTCGTGCTGACAGAGCAGAAAAATAGCAATGGGAGAAAAAATAAAGCCGTTTCTTGTGTATGCCCATTGAGTTCTGCCAATTCAGTAAATCAGATATTCTTCTTTGTATTAAAAAAATATGTATATATGGTCAATGCTGTAAGCAAATATGTCCAAATATTACCTGTGATTAGCAGACTACTGATTACCTGTTCAACCTCCAGTCCCTTTCTGTGTTTCCTACAGACCCCCAGTTTTGTTCTGGTATTGCCCAGCTCTGTGAAGTCACATGGGTCAGGAGAGCTGGTTGGTCTAAACCAAGGAGGCGGTACCATTCCCTAAGCGTGTTCTCGAAATCGGTGTTGGCTTTTATGTTGAGGGGGAGGGCCCTGCTGTAGACACTGAATGAGTGGGGTCTAGGAATGCCAAATACCCTACAGTGTATAGGACCGTCCTTCTGGAGAGAATGGCCCCATAGCCCATGGGACACTTTGATGTCCCATGAGACATTCATGCAGGTGTAAAACCCATTTCCAAGCCTAAAACTTGATCCATTTGACGTATACACACTCCAAACATATTCTGCATGTTTTGAAACATAACCTGACTTCCTTAGGAATGTAACTACTGCATAAATCTAAGGGATGAATGCACTGTGTTTTGTTTGAAACGTTATCAAGAGTTGTTCACCGTTTTAGAAAATCGTTCTGTCAATGGCAGTGGCCTTGTGCTTGTTGAGTCATTTCCTGCATCTTGTCTGCGTTTGTGGCTGTCTCAGCCTTGGCACTTCCACGTGTAGCTGCAAGCATCTCATAGCTTCATCACGTCCTGTTTGATAGGACTGCTGCCTGCACATTTGCTTATTAAAAGACATATTCATTTATTATAAATTATTATGCTTTTAATGCCCCTTTTACATTACAAGCATTGTTTTGAATCCCTTTTAAAATATATATTTAGGGGGAGTTCCCTGGTGACCTAGTGGTTAGGATTCTGGGCTTTCACTGCGGTGGTCCTGGTTCAATCTTTGGTCAGGGAACTGAGATCCTGCAAGCTGGGTGGTGTGGCAAAAAAATATATGTGTGCGTGTGTGTGTGTGTGTGTGTGTGTGTGTGTAAATTATATTATCTACTACTTTTGTTTCTGGATTGAAGGATGGCTGCTAAAAGAATAATTGTTTTCACGAGGACTAGTTGAGTCTGAGATGTTTGAGGTGGTCCCTTTTCCTCACCAGTGACATGGAACACTTTGTTAATGTGGACCTCCAGTGCTTTGGCCAAAAGCTTTACAAGTTGAAGGAAAAGCCCTCAATCAAGGAGGGAAGAGGGGCTGATGAACTCATATGTAAAGAAGTTGAGGGAGGACACCAATAAGCTGGTCAACAGTACATGTGATGAAATGAGACGTCTTTTGAATATCCTTTGATCAAAGTGATTCCAGGCGTAGAGCTCTCAAACCTCTGCAGTACTCTGAATTTTGTACCATCACTAGGACTCAGGGTGGAGGAGCTCAGGTAGCTTCACGTGAAGAATTTGTAAATTTTGTACCTATGTAGTATGTTAAAAACAAAACAAAATAAAACCAGTGACTGGTTTTGAAACAGGAGGGAAGGGAGCAGGGCACAACCTTTAAAAGAATGACATAAATGTAGGTCATGACAAAAACTAGTTAGAACCAACTGGGTCCAAGATGTTGGAAGATTTGACTTCCAGTGGACCTTGAGCCTCATTATACGCTCATTGTAATAACATTAGCATAAGCGAAGTGACACACCCACCAGCCCCATGACAGTTATGAGGCCGACCATCAAAGATCAAGAAGTGGGTGGTGACCCAATTCCTGGAAATCCTTCCTGCCAATTCCTGCCCCTTCCCCAAAATAGTTGGACTAATCCTCCTGCTTATCAGCCTATGAAATTATCCAGCCCATAAAAACTAACCACACCATATTTCAGAGCTCTCCTGCCTTCTGAGATGGCCCACAATCTATCTGTGGAGTGTTTCTCTCTAAATAAATCCACTTCTTACCTATCACTTTGTCTCTCACTGAATTCTTTCTGGGACAAGACATCAAGAACCTGAGCTTCATTAAGTCTTGAGACCAGGTGTGTGATCTCAATTAAAAGACCGTGAGTTCAAGTCTTAGTCTGGGTTTTGACCGGGTTTGAGTCTCGGCACGTGGGTTCAAGTCCCAACCTGAGTTGCACGGTTTCAGTTTGGGTGTGGCCATGTGACGTAATTTGGCCAGTGAGATATGTGGGTACGTCTGCTGGGGAGTTTTAGGGAAAGGTTTCTTTACTCCTAAAAAGAGAACCAAGGAAGAGATGATCCCTTTTCTACCTTGGGGAATTGTCCTCTTTTTTTTTTTTTTTTTTTTGCGGTATGCGGGCCTCTCACTGTTGTGGCTTCTCCTGTTGCAGAGCACAGGCTCCGGACGCGCAGGCTCAGCGGCCATGGCTCACGGGCCCAGCCGCTCCGCGGCACGTGGGATCTTCCCGGACCGGGGCACGAACCCGCGTCGCCTGCATCGGCAGGCGGACTCTCAACCACTGTGCCACCAGGGAAGCCCGGGAAATTGTCCTCTTTTATCATACGCCTGGCTCTCACAGCCATGAGGTTAGAAAGGCTGAGGTCTAAGTCTACACGCTTAGGGAGCAGAGTAGTAGGATGGAAAGGACCTGGTCTTTGGTTCTATAGCTGAGCCATTAACTAGCCAAGCCTAGGCATTTAATCTCCCAGTAAATCTGCTGATATGAGGTGGCACTATGACTAAATTTCATTGCTATTTTTTTGTTGTTGTTGATAAAATTTGCCTCCCCAGACAAAACAAAACAAACAAAACCAAAATCTCTTCCAAAGGAAAAATGTAGTAATGCACATGACAGA
This sequence comes from Delphinus delphis, assembly GCF_949987515.2. Classification (NCBI taxonomy): domain Eukaryota; kingdom Metazoa; phylum Chordata; class Mammalia; order Artiodactyla; family Delphinidae; genus Delphinus; species Delphinus delphis. The sequence continues at coordinate 103,388,887 of NC_082689.1, read as the reverse complement.
AAACTCAAACACTACGAAAGTGTTTATAATGAAAAGTCAGCCTCACTCTCCCAGTCTTCCCTCTCCCTCCACCAGCCTGGCCACCTCCGTTGCAGAGGCAACAAATGTCACGTTTCTTGTGCGTTCTTCTAGAAATATTCTATGCGTATAAGAGTGTATATGTGTACGTTCACACACACACACACACACACACACACACACACTTCCTTTTCAAATGCATCATCATATATTGTAAATTCTTTCCTTTTCCTTTTTTCTTGTCATGTGGTTATAGAATTAGGACAGTAATTTATCTTTGATATTTCTCTACTTGAAGGCTAATTAGAGAAGTCATCTTCTTGGCATGGAAAAGTGGAAAACTCTGTGTAAATAATTTTTTCAACCCATTTTGACTTTTAAAATTTTTCTTATGCTGTCATTTTACTTTCAAAATTTCAGTGTGTAATGTCCTTTATAGAAATAGTTCAGGTCTCTTAATAATCTGAAGTAAAGTTTCTTGGTAGAGGGGGAAGTGGGCAATGTTGCTGCTGGGAGCACAAGGCAGCATTGCCCACTTCCCCTGTGTCCGCCTCCACCCTGACCTGAGGCACCCAGAGGGTCTGCGGCAGGGGTGGGGGGGGGGATGAGCCCTGGTGTGGAGCTGCTTCACCCCTCAGAGCCTCAGTTTCCTCTTCTATAGATCTCTATGCCCTCCTGCCTCCCTCCCCTACTCTCCATTTTGAATAAAATCAAACAAAACATGGGTGGGGGGAGGATAGATCAGGAGCTTGGGATGAGCACACACACACACTACTATGTATAAAATAGGTAACCAACAAGGACCTACTGTAGAGCACAGGGGACTCTACTCAGTATTCTGGGATAAACTATATGAGAAAAGAATCTAAAAAAGAATGAATATATGTATATGTATAACTGAATCACTTTGCTGTACACCTGAAACTAACACAGCCTTGTTAATCAGCTATACGCCAATAAAATTTAAAAAAAAGAAAGTAAATAAATAAAATCAAACAACACATTTTGCTTTGGTTACTGAAATTACTCTCATTCCTTCCTTAACCAGCCAAGTTTCTTAAAACATTCCATCTCCATTATATCTCTTCCCTTAAGTAATATTCCATTATGTGTATACACCACATCTTGTTTATCCATTTATCTGTTGATGTGCACTTAGATTGCTTCCATAACTTGGCTCTTGTAAATAATGCTGCAATGAACATAGGGGTACATATATCTTTTCAAATTAGCATTTCAATTTCTTTGGCTAACCATCCAGAAGTGGAATTGCTGGATCATATGGGAATTCTATTTTTAAATTTTCAAGGAACCTCTATATCATTTTCCATAGTGGCTGTACCAATTTACATTTCCCACTAACAGTGAATGAAGGTTCCCTTTTCCTTTCTTTTTTTTTTTTTTGCGGTACGCGGGCCTCTCACTGTTGTGGCCTCTCCCGTTGCGGAGCACAGGCTCCGGACGCGCAGGCTCAGCGGCCATGGCTCACGGACCCAGCCGCTCCGCGGCACGTGGGATCTTCCCGGACCGGGGCACGAACCCGTGTCCTCTGCATCGGCAGGTGGACTCTCAACCACTGCGCCACCAGGGAAGCCCCGGTTCCCTTTTCTTTACAACCTCTTCAACACTTGTTATTTCTTTTTGAAAATAGCCCTTCTGACAGGTGTGAGGTGGTATCTCATTGTGGCTTTGATTAGCATTTTCCTGATAGTGATGTTGAGTACATTTTCATGTGCCTGTTGGCCATCTGTATGTCTTCTTTGGAAAAATGTCCATTGAGGTACTTTGCCCATTTTTTAATCAGGTTGTTTGGAGTTTTTTTTGCTACTAAGTTGTATGAGTTGATATTAACTCCTTATCAGATATATGGTTTGCAAATATTTTCTTCCAGTCTGTAGGTTGCTTCTTCTTTTTGTTGACTGTTTCCTTTGCTGTTAGAAATATTAATATATATATATATATATATATATATTTATTTATTTATTTATTTATTTATTTATTTATTTGGCTGCACCAGGTCTTAGTTGTGGCATGTGGGATCTTCACTGAGGTGTGCGAGATCTTCCTTGCAGCATGTGGAATCTTCATTGAAGCATGCAGGATCTTTAGTTGTGGCACGAGGGAATCTTTTAGTTGCGGCATGCAGGATCTTTTTAGTTGCAGCATGCAGGATCTAGTTCCCTGACCAGGGATCGAACCCTGGCCCCCTGCATTGGGAGCGCAGAGTCTTAACCACTGGTCCACCAGGGAAGTCCTTGCTGTGAAACCTTTTAACATTTTTAAAATATAATTTTAATTAAATATTTATTTATCAAACAACCCATATATTGTTAGTATAGACATCGTGCAAGGTTCAAACGCATTCAAACGTCAAGATCCACATTCAGGGCTTCCCTGGTGGTGCAGTGGTTGAGAGGCCTGGCCTGGGCAGGCCAAGGGCAGAGGAAGTAGTGATGAAGTGGACTAAAGCTTTTAACAGGACTGGACTGGCCACTTGCCTGAGATGTCCTTCAGGGACAGAGCCTGAGTGAAGGCAGGGACGGGGAAAATGAAGCCATTTCATGCTTTACTCAGTGCAGTTTAGTCTGTTTAAGAAACTAGTTCCTGGACAGCCCTCAGAGACAACTCCCTGAGCCCGTGAGGCTAGTAAGTGCTGCCCCAGAGCCGACTCCAGCGACCCTCGGCCCGGCATTCACCCGCGTGATGTCTCTTCACACAGACCAGAAGTGGCCTGCGGGCCAACAGAACGTGGCAAAAGGGACGGCGTGTGACTTCCCAGAATGGGTCAGGAAAGGCCTTGTTGGCTCTGCCTTGGCCCTTTTCATCCTTCGCTCTAGAGGAAGCCACCACCAGGCCCTGAGGTCTCTCAAAGAGCCCGTGGTGAGGAAACGAGACCCCGAGGGGACCAGCTTGCCAGCCGTGAGTGCGAGGGAGGCACGGGGGAGGCAGAGACCCCACCCCTGGCCCAGCTGATACCTGACCGCACCTCACAGCAGACCCTGAGTCAGAAATGCCTGGCTCAGCCACTCCCGAATCCCTGACCCACAGACACTGGGAGATAATCCAGGATTATGGTCGTTCTAAGACACTTAGCTTTGGGATAATGGGTTACACAGCATTGGAAAACTAATACAGTGGTGGAGCTGGGATTTGAACCCAGCTAATCCAATTCTAGAGTCTGAGCTCTTAGTTACTTCACTAGTGGGGCGCATGATCAGGGGCGTGTGTGTAACATCTCCTTGGGGCATACGAAGATAACATTAGACCTTTTATTTCTATGTATTAAAAAAAACTGAACTAAAAATAGTTTCTTGAGTATTTCCTGTACAGATTGACCAGGCATCCCTGGCCAGGGTGCTGGGTGTCATGTGGCACGCACAGCTCTCCTTGCCAGGTGTCCTCGGGAAAGGGGGCTCCCCAGGCTGGGGGCAGAGTGGAGCGCTCACCGGGGCTCACGCTGTTTACACACGCACGTGCCCAGCTAGGCAAGTTCACCCAACAAACCTCCCAAAGTGGACACAAGCTTTGAAGGGTGCCGGTCAAGTCACCAAGGGCGGCCAGGGCACTGATGAGGACAGCACGGGGGAACAAAGAGAAAGAGGCAGAGGTGATGCCCAACTCCTACGAGGAGCTCTACCTCAGACACAGGAGGGGAAAAGAAGTGACGCCCTAATCAGACCCTACCTGTTCAATGACCTTGCTGTCACTAACAATACTGTTGTTATTAATGTCATTTAGTGAGAACATGGGAAAGGCTTTTACTGGGTACCATGAATGAGTCAAATGAAAACATTGCCTTAAACTATTGATTTATCATTGTATCTTCCTCCTTAATATATAATTTTTGCAGGTGCTTTATAATGTCTAAAATTTATTAATCCTTTAGTCCATATATAGAAAAGTAAGTGGTGTGCTGCCAAGTATGCCTAAGTATGAAAGGCTAGGACTCAAGACCTTGTTCTGGCTCTGCCTCCTGCAGGAAGGCGCGGGGTCCCACCACCCTCCGGGAGAGAAGCACTTTTGCGGGGAGATGCCGCTGAATATCTGGGACGGGGCAGAGTAGAGCTTCCTGCCTGAGCCCCAGGGGTGCTGGGAGGCTCTGGCAGATGAGATGTTCGTTCCCGCTGACCTTGCAGGAGGAGCAGGTCACCTCCAGGTGAGAACAGCTCGTCCTCTGATCCCGATGCGCCCTGAGATGTGAAGGGTGGGGCACTGTCCAGAGACTTGAGGGTCTGGATGTGTGCAGGGGTTTGGTTTACCTACAAGTCCTGGGACCTTGGTAGGAGCCATTTCCGTGATATCAAGGGCGGGAGTCACATAGTGGGCTGAGGTGAGGACACCGTCCACAGCACTGGGTGAGTTGGAGCCTTCACCATTCTGGAGGGGGGCGGCAGATATGGGCTGAGCCGGGGATGGCAGAGGGCAGCCCAACAGAAGCCTCCCAAAGGGTCCTTGGCCCGAATCGAAAGTGAGCAGATGTCAGAGAATTCGGGCAAGTTTTGGAAATTACATCAGAGGAAGCGGAGATAACCAGGGGGTTAGATCACGAAGCTAAGAAGCCTCAAGTGGGCTCGCAGAAGGCTCGATGGGGAGTGAGCGGTCGGTGGTTTCTGGCGGTGCTGGGAGAGCGCAGGGCTGTTCCATGTGGAGGCTGGCGATAGCTGAGGCGTCACGCCTTGTACCGAGCCTGGTGTGTTCCTCCTTCATCAGCGTCCAAGAGGAACGTTGATGGCCCATTAGACCTGGACTGGCAACCACGAATCCCCCATTTCCTCTCTATGTCTCACCTTTTCTTCCTTTCTCTGTATACAAAGAGTTCTGGGTTCAGGAATGGAGAGGAACTTTTCTTATTTTGACTTCTTGCAGAGAAGATCCAGTATGTCTACCATTTTGAGCCATGAGCTTTCTTGCACCTTTACTGACTCTTTAGAAGAAGGTGTTCTGTTACAGGTGTGGAAACTGAGGCTGGAGAAGTCAACCTCTGCTCCTTGCTGGTGAACCCCAGTCTGCTGAATTCCAAAGCCCCTCCCTGTGCTTCCTAGTTAACGAGCATTCCCAAAGGATGGTGCCCAAGCCACTGGTGGTAAGTGAGAAGATTACGGGAGAACGTTTTTTTCTTTTAATAGTTATGCCTTAGTTTCCCATTTATGATAGGTATTTTTGAAAAAGTGAAAGTATTTAATTAAAAGTAAGTTGATATAAACATTAAGTGAACACTAGTACAAGTGCTCTGAGGACATGGCAAAAACTGGGATACTTCTAGAAGAACCCTGCACTGCTCTCCTGTCACCTTTCCTTTCCAGGACATCTGGCCTGGTGTTAGCCCGCCCCCATCATTTCAGGATCTACCCTTCAGTCACTGGATTTCGTTGCTCCTCTCACAGTGAAGGGAGCCCCCATCACCTGGGAGTTGGGAGGGAGGTGGTCCATTCTTGGAGGACATATCCCAGCTACCCAGATCTGTCCTCTGACAGCCCAGATAGGTTAGATGTCCCCCTTCCCAGATGACAAAGGCGACCTCAGAGACAGGAAGGTTTTTCTCGGCTTCTCATCCTAATCCTTGGCCTGGGCTCTGAAAACACAACAGAGAGATGCACCTAGGCCGGGGGAGGTGGAGGGCATGTCAAGATGCCTTATCACAGCAGAAAAGGAAACTCTGGTGGAGCAAAGACCATACCCATCTAAGATCATCACTCTAAAACAACTGCTTTCGTTTCCCACAACTTTCCTGCTCTTGTTCACATGCATGTCTTTAAAGATTTTTAACTCAGTTATATACCATTTTGTATTCTGCTTGTTCCCCCGACCTCCACAGACCACACCGTAGCCCTTTTCCCTGCTGCTTTGTCATTTTCGTGATGACCACTGGGTTCCTGTACAGGGCTCCCTCCAGTGGGTCTTCAGTCATGGACTAAATCTCCCTTGGATGACTAGATGCTTAGATGGATACAATTTTTCATAACTACATACAAGGTTGCAAGGAGCTGCTTTAACAAATGTTGCTTTTAAGAATTTTTGAAACTGTTTTTACCGTAACTATTTGCTGTCCCTCTTACTGCCTCATCCTCAGCCCCTCTGATTTTCTTTGCCTCTTTTCTGGAACCTTCCTCCCCTTCTCCCCTCTCCGACAGCCCTCTCTCTTCTCTCCGCCTGTCCTGTCTCCTGCGCCACCATCCACACGGCTTGATGAAAAAAGCACTGGATGTGGAGTCAGAAGAGATGAATTCAAGGTAGGATTTGCCACTTTCTAGGTGTGTAATCCCCAGGCAAATCACTTGATCTTCCTAGCTCTTGTTTTATTTCTATCTCTAAAAATAAGAAAAACATAGGCAGAGCACAGAGAATTTTTAGGGCAGTGAAAATACTCTCTGCTACTCTAATGGTGGGTAACAGTCATTATCCATTTGTCCAAACTCATAAAATATACAACACCAAGAGTGGACCTTCATGTAAACTGTGGACGCTGGATGATAATGACGTGTCAGTGTAGACTCGTCAGTTGTAAGAAGCACATAACTCTGGTGGAGAATGTTAACAATGTGGGAGGCTGTGCACACGTGGGGCAGGGGCACGTGAGAAATCTCTGCACCTTCCTCTCAATTTTACTGGGAACCTAAAACTGCTCTAAAAATAAAGTCTTTAAACAATATGTAAGAAAAATAATGTCAGCCCGAAATATCTCCACAGCATTATTTATAAAAGTAAGCTTAGAAATAAATCAAAAATCCATCAATAGAAGACTACATGAATTAAGTGGTAAATTTAACTAAAACATATACAAATGGTTTCATACGCGGGATGCTGTGCAGTCACTAAAACGAGTAAGATGGAGCTGTGTGCACACGATATGGTACAGGTAACTGTGAATTAGCACGTAAGTTTGCAAACCGCGTGCATAGCTCAATCTCCCTCTTTAGTAATTATTTCTCCAAATATTCATGTACTGAGGAAGGATACACAATAAAAGGATAAAATCCCTGGGGATTGAGAGTAAGGGGGAGAAATATTGGGGGGTTCTTTTTACTCTTATTGAAATGTTTTTTAAACAAACACATATGATTTTGTAATATAAATAATGTGTGGAAGAAACAAACCCATTTGCCCTTTTCCCGGAGTGCTGACTATGCAGTGACACACATAGGAGAAAGCCCGCCGTATCACACGACACACGTGTGGTTATCGACTCTACTCCTCCTGTCAGGACTCCTTTCTCCTCTCCAGTTCCTGTTTCCCTTTCCAGCCTTTCTCTTCTTGTAGATGGCATGTGACAGAAGTGACAGGGTGGAGGAGGCAGATGAGTCTTAGACCCAATCCAGTTCTCTGTTCCCCTCGTCCCTGCTGCACATTCTGCCCAGATAAGGACACAGCTGGACGATGCATAGACAAGTTCCCTGGGGCTGCCCTCTCCACCCCTCGCCGTCTCCCGGGACCATACCTGCAGGTCCCTGGATGCTCTCTGGTTGTCCTGGCTCCAAGTCACAGCCCTTCACTCACTGGGATGCCGTGTCCGGAGCCCCTAACTCCCTACAGGTACCACAAAGACCCCACTTCCTCAGAGCAGGGCAGGAACAGCGCTGGACCAAAGCCCTCAGGATCTGCTACGTGGCGTTACCTCAGAGCTGACAGATTGAGTCATATGGGCAAACTAATTATATTTTTCATTTTTTCCCTGAGTATTTGTGAGTCTGCGGGACTTTAATTTATGTATTAATTACACCTCAGAGCCAAATGCGGGGGCTGGAGTGCCTCAGACAGCCTTTGCATTTTATTAGGAAACATTGCATACATTCGGCTCCATAGGGAAACAGACACTAAAGCTTCCTTCCGGGGAGTGTGGAGGTTTGGGGGAGCAGAACCCTCTGGGCAATGCAGGTGGAGGCTCAGGGGAGCATTTTTTTTTTTTTTTTTTTTGCGGTACGTGGGCCTCTCACTGTTGCGGCCTCTCCCGCTGCAGAGCACAGGCTCCGGAGGCGCAGGCTCAGCGGCCATGGCTCACGGGCCCAGCTGCTCCGCGGCATGTGGGATCCTCCCGGACCGGGGCACGAACCCGTGTCCCCTGCATCGGCAGGTGGACTCTCAACCACTGCGCCACCAGGGAAGCCCTCAGTGGAGCAGTTTGTGCCAGCCTTCCATTTGGCCTGCAGCTGACTTTGAACCATGTGATCAACCCGCCCACCTTCTCCGCTGCAAGGAAACAGCCCCTCATTGCACCCCGCAGCCCCAGTGGCTGCTGCGTGGGTCCCTCCTCATCAGGTGTGGGGTCCTTGTACTGCACTGAGCTGCTGTCTCCTTGCTGTGGTCCAGCAGGGAGGCCATCAGCCTGTTGCTAGAGGCTGGGGCTTCTGGAGGAAAGTTACCCCTGCAGAGTCCTCACCAGTGAGCCATATACGTGAGGCTGGGTTTGCGTAGGTAGAAGGTGAGAGTGGCTGGCTTTCTCACCTTGAATCTGGACTTGGTGTGTGGGGGGGTCTGGTAGTGTTGGTGTGGGAGCTCTGCCAGTGCCCTTGCAATGGCCAAGAAGTTGGCAGGAAAGATTCGGAAGCCAACCTAAGTGTCCATCAATAGATGAATGCATAAAGAAGACGTGGTACATATATACAATGGAATACTACTCACCCACAAGAAAGAATGAAGTAATGCCATTTGCAGCAACATGGATGGACTTGGAGGGCATTATGCTAAGAAAATAAGTCAGACAGAGAAAGACAAATACTGTATGACATCGCTTTTATGTGGAATCTAAAAAATACAACAAACTAGTGAATATAACACAAAAGAAGCAGACTCACAGATACAGAGAACAAATTAGTGGTTACCAGTGGGTGGGGAGGTGGCAGTATAGGGGTAGGGGATTAAGAGGTACAAACTATTGGTGTAAGATAGGCTACAAGGATGCATTGTACAACACTGGGGATATAGCCAATATTTTGTAGTAACTGTTAAAAAAAAAAGAAGCTGGCAGGAAGAAAGCCATGTTTTTGTAGCAAGACCATCAGGGCTCCCAGCTCCTTAATCCCCTTTTCTTGTCTTCGGGTTTTTTCCTAGGTCTTGACAGAAGTTCCTAGTGTTGCTATCCTGTGTTATGGGGGTGGGAGTTTGGGGAGAAGGTCTTGAGCATACCCTTTGGCCAGTTTTCATGGGGGAAGCAGCACTAAGGCCTCATGGTGGGGGGATTGTTTATATCAAAGTGATCACCAAGGGAAAGAATAGAAGTAAAGCCTTTCTTACCTCAAAGCCGCTGGCAGGGTCAACCTTGGAGGTTCTACAGATGAGGAAAGCACTTCTTAAAAGAGCTAAAGGAAGGCCCCAAGGCTCTCTAGGGACTAAGGGCTGACAGGCAGGTGCGGGCCCTGAACACTGAGTTAAGTGACCCAACTGTTGTGTCCTGACGCTAACCTGGTGGCAGGCCTGCCATCTGCACCCATCTCGCACTCCCTCCTGTTGCTCTGGCTCCTTTATGAGTCATCAGAGGGCAGACCTACTTCATGCAGGATGTGGAGGCTTATGGTCAGACTGAGAGGTGACCCTCAGTGGTAAGTTTGGAGGAGTTTTGGTATTTGTGAGTACCTTATGAAGACGAAGGAGCAGTTTGGGGCACTCACACCCACTCTGATGTAAGCTCTCTGAGGGCAGGAGTTGTTGTATGCTTTGTTCACTATATTCCAAGAGCCTAGAAAAATACCAGGCACAGAGCAGTGGTCATTAAAAAACACCTAGGAGGTGGTGTTAGGAAGGCTGGCTACAGCTGCTCCCAAATCATCTTTTGGTCAAAGGAGATGAACAGAGGCAGATGAATCTCAGAGAAGCTCTGGCACCTGTCCAAAGTCACACAGCTAATTAGAGGCCAGGCCAGGCCAGGAATCATGGCCAGGAGTGATTCTAATGTTAGCCTAATTTTCATTCTCTAACCTGTTTCTTAGTCAGCTTGGTCCGCAATAACAAAATACTGTAAACTGGGTGGCTATAAACAACAGAACTCATTTTTCAGAGTTCTGGAAGCTGGGAAGTGTGAGATCAAGGTGATGCTAGATCCGGTGTTTGGTGAGAGCTCTTCTAGGTTGCCGATGGCCAAGTTCTTGTATCCTCATATGGCACAGCAGAGAGAAGAAGCAAGCTCTCCCATGACTCTTATAAGGGCACTAATCTCATTCATGAGGGCTCCACCCTCATGACCTCACCCAATCCCAACCACCTCCCCAAGTCCCCACATCCTAACACCATCACATTGGGGGATAGGGTTCCAACACATGAGTTTTTCTGGGGGGACACAAACATTCAGTCCATAAGGACCCACCTGTTATTCAGACCCTGTGGCTACCACATTCATGGTTGTGGCCTCTCGCCGTCTGAGCTAACAACAAATCTGCTTTGCCTGATGCATGGGTGATGCTCAGAGTTTTTGTGCATCCAAGATGGTCCAATGCATGGAAATTCTTGTTAGTGGGATTCCACCACCTCAGTGAAGTATTTGATTCTTGCATTTATCAGGGAAAGGCTGGGGAAGACTGGGACGAGGGAATGACCGCTCACAGGGGCGCTGACAGGTGGAGGGCTGGTGAGGGGCTCAGCTTTGTGGAATTGCCCACTTCAAGTTCACCCTGGGGAGGGGCTCAGAGGCTGGTGGGTTTCATTCCTGCTTACTCCATCCAGCGTACCCGCTACCCGCTGCCATGCCAGCTGGTCTGTGCCGGAAGTGTGTGGGGTCTGAGGCGGGGTGGGGAGAGTAGGAGCCTCTGCAGGAAGCAAGCTAGAGCCCTCACAGCGAGGGGTGTGTGTTCGCCTAGTCATCAGCCCTCCTCCATCCACCAACTGGCAGCGTCTCAGGCCGGGACAAACCCAGGCTGGGGCTCGTGCTGTAATCATCTCAGAATCAGGTGCCTGATCGGTCTCTACCTGGGGCAGAAGGTGCCGTCTGGGTCTTTCCACAGGGCCTGGATGTAGCACTTCTCTCTCAAGGGCCCTCAGCTTGCAGTCACCTGCTTCCTCTGTTTCCTTTCTAGAGCCTCAGGCTGGGCTGCCAGCTTTCACAAGACAGGATGGACGGAGCCTGCATGATCTTTCCAGGGAGGGCGCTGCCGGAGAGGTGGCCAGCACGTCTGACAGATAGCGCTCTGGATTCGGGCTGTCTGAACGCATTTGTCTCATCCCCCCAAATCCAGCCAGCCTGGGAGACAAGTCTAACCTTTCCTGACAGAATCAGTTCAGGCTTGTCCTCTGAGCAGGGCCCAGGGTGGGCAGGGGGCTGGCTGGGGCCAGCTGGGCTCTCTGACCATAGCTGCCAGGGGCCTGCTGGCCAGGGTAAGACACATGGGGAGCCCTGATGGGCCCAGTGGACAGGCTCCAGACCAGTTCACGGAGCAAGAGCCGGGAGAAGGGGAGAGGGATCCCTGCCTCTGTGTCTTCTCCCAACCCCAGGGCAAAAGTAGGGACGGGGGCAGGGAGAGAGGCCTGTTTTTTCTGTTGTTGTTTTTTTCTTTCATCCTGTCCGTGTTCCTATTCTGAGGTCCAACTCTTCAGACTAGCCTGGATTTGAATCTTGGGGTAAAGGCTAGAGGAGAGGGGTTGTCTGGGCCCCTTTGAGAGCACAGGTGTGGCATCTCCACAGCAAGTCAGACTTGCACACACCAAAGAAGCCTGACCTTGGGCAGAATACTGTCTCTTCTGCCTTCCAGTGATACCCTGTGTGTCCTGCTGCCTGAAACCCACATTCGTGGTCCACCCCCTTGTTGTAAGCTCCACTGTCTCCAGCCTCTTTAAGAAATTGCAAAGTCACTATATTTGTGAAATTTTATCTTTTCTTGGAAGGGCAGAGGCAGGGACCCCAGACTGTGGATGTCGCTTGAGAGTGACTGGGAGTCTGGGGTGAGAGTAGGAAGTGGGGTTGCACGGTTAAAGGGAAGGAGGCTGTTCAGGAAAGGGAGGCAGCCCTGTGCCCAGCATTGTCAGCCTCTCTGGTTTCTAGACTGTGGAAAGGGGGATATGGGGCTGTGGAAGGACTCACCTCCAGTCTTTCTGGATGTCAGAGGGCAGGGACAGGGGGCCGAGGAGTGTAGAGTCCTAGCCAGGAGCCAGGGTCCGTGATTTTTCCTGCTCCCAGCCCCACTTCGGCACAACGGCCAAATGACAGACCAGGGAGCTGGGTGAGGGTGCAGAGTTCCACTTCTGGTCATTAGAAGAAGGGACGCTGAGAGCTTGAGATATTCCTGGGGGCTCAAAGAGAGGCAGGCGGAAGCCAGGGACCTGCCACACTCTTGGGGGATAGAGAAGAGGAGATGCAAATTTCCAACCTAAAAGTATGATAAAATAAAATTCCCTCACAACCACCCACAAAATAGCAAGCCGTGGATGGACAGGTGTGAGCTCATGTAGTCCTGCACTGCGAGGGAGCAGAGCCAGAGACAGGAACACATGTACGAGCGCTCATTTGGGAGGTGAGGCCAGGAGACACCAGGAGGGGTGTGGGGACACCGCTCCCTCTGGCTGCTCGTTAAGGGCTGCCCCAGTGAGTCTCTGATGGCAGAGTTCAGCCCCCCGCCTGGGCCAAGAATCAGAGTGCAGCGTTCTGGCAGCCCTTTCGGCACCTCAGGCACAGAGATGCAGGTGCTGGCAGCTGGGAGGGTGGCCCGCGTGTGCCAAGGTGGCCTGGGCTCGGGATGTCTGCTACAGCGCTGTCAGTTCCACTGTCCGGATGATGAGACTGAGGCCCACAGGTGTCTGTGGTCCAAGCTCTCCCGGCTGGTGATAGCTATGCTGGGATCTGACTCTCTTCCAGGCCCCAGTCTTATGTGTCAAACGGAGATCATGATACCTACGATCATAGCCAAGATGGCAAGGCTCTCCACCTACTAAGGGGGCTTGTGTGGACAGACTCTGATGGCAATTGCAAACTTGCTTCTGAATATCCAAACCCTGGTGGAAGGCAGCAAAAAGATGTGAAGGCTAATCAACTATATGCCGATAAAAATGTAAAAAAATAAAGATGTGAAGGTTATGATGTAGAGCTGGGTTCAAATACCACTGGGGCTACTTAACTGTACTGTGATCTTGGGGAAGTTGCTTAACCTCTGAGCTTTAGTTTCCTCAGCTGTAACATGGGGCTGATGACATATTTCTGGAGGAGTTGTTATGAGGATTACATAAAAAAACAGGTGACATGGCTGCTGTCCCCAAAGGACTGTGTACATGCCTCGTACCCTCCTCGCCTGTTCCCCTTCGCACCTTTAACTCTGTTATGATTTTGCAGAAAGGTGTGGAGTTTAAATCCTCTGATTCCCCTCTGGGTGGTAATGTTATGGAGGTGGAGGTCCCCTCATTACTGGGAATAGGCCGTGCTTCCCTGCCCACTTCCTTTTTGGTCCCAGGAGGCCTTCTGTTACTGGTGAGCTGGGTTCTTTCCGCCTGAGGCCACTTTATGAGTCATATAAACAAGGACCCCGCAGGGGTTATTTAGAAGGAAGCTTTTCACGGCCTTTAGAGGACCTGACTCTGCAGTCTCCACATAAATGAGGGCCCGGATTGACCCAGGATTTGGCAAAGGCCGGTTCCCGCTTTCAGCATTGTCACCAGTCTCTCTCATGCCCCTCATTCCCACTTTATTTCTACCAGTCGGAAGTAACCCCCTCCTCCGTCTGCCTTTCCATATTTCACCAGGCTGCAGGGTTCAGATCCCCTCTCCTTAATGCCCCCATGCCTTTGCATGTGGTTTTCTGAGGCCCAGATTCGATGTCCCCTTTTCTCCCATAAACCTTCCTTGGCCCCACCCCCCCCCGACAGAAGCATCCCTTAACTGCTGCTGAGCCTTAAATCTAGGTGAACCTGGGCAAGAAGGGATTAGGTTAATAACCACCCTCTGCCACCAGGGGGTGGCCTTGCAGAAAGAGTCAAGGGCTGCACAACTTCCGACCTCAAGCAGGAAGTGAGCCTTGCTTCAGTGTGCACAGAACACGGGACCACGGGGACAGCAGTCAGAATGTCGGTAGGCACTGTCCTCAGGTAGAGAGGCATCTGCAGCAGTTCACAGAGTATCAGATAGAGACTCAGGGCTTCCTGCTTCCCTTCCCTGAAGAGGGGCTGAGGCAGAAATGGGCCCAGTCAGGAGCTTGTCCAAGATTCTCAGCAGTGATGCTTAAAGCCCACTTTGGCTTATTCATAAAGTCCCTAGCTAAGGGGCTGAGGGGAAGGTCTACCTGGCAGTTAGAATCAAGATTCTGGTCCAGAGTGGGCTAAACCAGACTAGCAGACCCCTCCCCCAATTCCATCCTGAAGAGGCTCTTGGCTCTCTGAGTGAACACTGCACCTGCTGTGTACTTCCGAGGGGCTCTTGTCCCTAGTTGTCTGTCACCCTCACCAGGAGGGGACCTTCAAGGGATCACTTGCTTTGCTCACCTTGGTGTCCCAGGTGAGGCCTGGACCAAGTTTCCCTCCTATAAATGCTGCACTGAGCTGCTCAGAGGTCACTGCCTTTTCTGTGGGCGCCTGGAGGGATCCAGACGTCCCACACAAGAGAGGTGAGGGGGCAGCACCGGGGCAAGTCTCTGAATGATAGATGGAGTGGGCCACATGGAGCCCTGGTCCATATTTACCCCCTCCCTCCAGATGAAACTCTCCGGGACTTCCCTGTCCTCTGCTTGGGTGGTGTGTGGCCAGTCTTACGTAACAACTTGGGTTGGCTGTAGTCCCCAGTTATTCAATCAAACACTAATCTAGGTGTTGCTGTGAAGGCGTTTTTAAAAATAAAAAAAAATTTTTTTAAGATGTGATTAATGTCTACAGTCAGTTGGTTTTAAATAGGGTGAGCCCAACTCAATCAGGTGAAATACCTTACGAAGAGAGCCAAGGCTTCTCTGAGAAGAAGAAACTCCTCCTGTGGATAGACAGCAGCTTCAACCCGTGCCAGAGAGTTCCAGCCTGCCCTTCCTGGTGGCCTGCCCCATGGATTTCGGATTTGCCGATCTGGCCCTCACAGTTAGATAAGCCAATTCCTTGCAACAAATCCCCTAATATATATCTCCTATTGGTTCTGTTTCTCTGGTGGAATTCTACCTGTTACAGGTGGGCTGGGTAAGCTCCCTGTGCCAGGGGAGGAGAGGATGAATCAGGGTGATAGAACCATTTTGGTATCAGGGCACTCACTGTATAGAAGTCAGCGTGGTAAGACTTTGATCACATTTAACCCTCTAAGCATCATATGTCATAAGTACTCTTATTATCCTTATTTTATAGATGAGGCGACTGAGGCACAGAAGAGTTAAGTGCTCAAGGTCACACAGGGTGCTGCAGGCCAGGATCAGAAACTCCTGACTCTAGAGCACAAGTTCCTAACGTTTTTGTACCAGCAACCCCTTTTCCAGCCTAGTGAGGCTGTGGATTTCTCCTGGGAAATATTCTTTCGTATGCATAAAATAAAATGCACAAGGCTACAAAGGAAGTCATTAAGAATAATTATCAAAATAAGTTACAGCACAAATTTATGATGTGGTAATACACGTGCTTTCCTGTGAATGCATGCCGTTAACTAGACTAGGGAGGGTCTACGTGTCATGTGACTGCATCATAATATCTGTTCCCTGTGCTATGCCATGAGAATGCATGTGACGCTGCTTGGTGACAAGTAGGGCTAACACTCCTTGTGGCCCCTTGTTTGCTTTCCTAATGGAAGGAGATGCTAAATTTCAATTAGGGTGATACTTAAGCTGTGTTTTTTCCCCATGCAAGTTCACAGATTCCCCAGAATGCTCTGTGATTGGAGGGTAGACTTCACCACCGCACTGGGTGCCTGCTCTGCAGAGATGGTAGTGGAACAGGTTCATGGACACGAGTGAAGCCCTGTTACACGGCAGGCACACAGCAGACATGCCTTCCCTCTCTCCACTCCAAGAGTCAGATGGGCAAGAGGAACCAGGGTCCCAGGGGAGGATGCAGTCAGCAGGAATGGCTTCTGTGCCAAGCTCAGCCCGTACAACCCCTGAGGGCTGGCGTGCCCTCGCACTGGCACTGGTGGCCCGCAGGCCCAGGCCCACTCCCATTCTCTACACATCCGTGGTGTCATGGGGACACCCAGTCCTGAAGCTCCCTCACCATTCCTCTTGGAGACAGAGACCATGGCCACCTGTACTTCCCGCAGACCCTTCTCGTGTTCATGTCAACATGGGCCACACTCAGCCAGCTGACTCACCCTCCGGCGTGTAGAGTAGCTTTGCCAATCTGTGGTGGAGGAAGCCCAGGCAGAGCTTTTCCGGGTGGAGAGCCAGGAAGGGAGTAAGGACGAGAGATAGGCCACCCACCCCCCTCGCATCTCCAGAGAGGGGAGCCTGATGCATAGTGGCCGGAGAGGCCCTCCCCCCACACGTCTACCTTCCCTGCTTTGACCACCAGGCCAGCCCTGATGAAACTAACCTCCCATCATGAGAGCCGGTTTCAGCCTGAGCCTCATTCCCACCTCTACCCCTTTCCCTCTTCAAGTCACTTCTCTCACTGTGACAAGGCAGTAGAGAGGGACCTAAAATGCCCTAATGTTCATCAAGTGTCAGGCACTTTGAATACACGATCTCCTTTGTTCTCTCCAGCACCCTGTGAAGTGCTGCTGAGACACCAGTTTGATGGGTGAGGACGCCCAGGCTCAGAGGGGTGTTGCCCAGCAGTAAGAGGCCGGGATCTGAACCCAGCTCTGGCACCAAGATTCACTCTCTCTCCACTTCACAGGCTGCTTTCCCCTGGTCAACCTTTACCGATTCCTGGTACCCAGCTCCCAGGCTGCACAGGCATCTTCTATTGTTTAGAAAGCCTCTACCATAGAAATTCAGACTAAAGTGTTAGAGACTCAAGAGGTTACCCTCCTGTAGGGTATCTGCATTTTAAGAGGGCTTCAAGCAGGTAGCTGTGCTCAGTTCTCAGAGAATGCTCTTTTGTGTAGCACAGGGGCTGACTAGGATTTGGGGGTTAAGGGGATAAAGAAGGGTATGTAAGGCCTGGGTTGGAGTGGGATGGAGCTGAGAGCTTGAAGATATGTGTGTGCATGTGGGCAGAGTTGACATTTACCTCTAATCCTTAAACCCCAAGGAGTAAGGAGTATTGCTAACTTTTTAAAATGAGGAACAGGTTTAGGGAAGAGAAGTGACTTGCTCAAGATCACACAGTTGATAAGTGGACGAGGCATGAGTCATTCATGCTTTCCATGTTACTGTGCTAGTAAGCGGTAGAGGACTTCATGTGTCACCCTTCGCAGGCAACACGCAAGCACTGATGATTAATTAATTATGCCTATGATGAACACCAAGTGTGTCCCAGGCCTTGTGCTCTGCAATGGAGCCCTAAAGAAAAATGGAATGTAGTTCTTGCCCTTGAAGAGCTCATAGTTCATTGTGGGAGAAAGACACAAAAAGTAATCATTGCAATTTGCTGTGACAAATTCTCTGACCAAAGGCAACTCCAAGCCAACATGTTGCTTTAAGATTTTAGAGAGTGACTAACTTTCTTACTAGATTCACAGAAGTCTTCTCCTAGAAGGAGACTCTTGATTTAGGTTTTGAAGGCTAAAAGGAATTCATCGTAAGTTTGAAGAAGTGAGGACATTCCAGGTGGGGAAAATGGGACAGCTTGTGCAAAAGGCTGCGTGCCACTTCTGTGGGAACCTTCCATAGACAATGCCTTTACCTAGCATTTCCCAGATTGGGTTTCACACATATCAGGGCCCCTGGTCATAATAATGGTAGGCGATGGTTTTCTAGGGCTCACTACATGCCAGACACTCTTCTAAGAGCTCTCCATGTATTAACTCATTTAACTTTCACAACAACACTGAGGTAAGTGTTATTATCTCCATTTCACAGACGAGGAGACAGTGACCCAGAGAGATTAAGGAACTTGCTCAAGGTAACACAGTCAATGGCAGAGCTAAGATTGGAACTCAAGCAAGAATGTTTTAGAATCTATGCTCCAGTGAGTACATAAAATCTGGTCAAGGGAAAATAGCAATAATGAATATTGGCCTAGTGAAAGTTCTAGAAAGTGCATCAGCTAAGCAGACATACACATGCAAATTTTTCCACTCAGAGCTTTCCAAATCAATTTTATACAGGAATACATTTTTTTTGTTTTCTTTCAAGAATGAGTTCATGGAAAACCCTTTGAGAATTGTTTCCTTATCCCTAAGAGTGACTCCAATAGAGGCTGAACCCTTTGGCAGGGGGCTGGGGGCTGGTGGATTTTTCTGGTTCCTGACGGTCCCCCATCAGGCCTGCCCGGTGACCAACTTCTCACAGCGCTGCAGCTCTCCCTGAATGAATCTTCCAAGACCGTGTGTTTCTTCCACATACTTTACAATGCAAGAAAAGAAAAAACTGTTAGGGTCTGGAGGAAGCCCTTTTGGTATTGTCACAGCTGCACTTTTAATCTTCTGCTTGATTTCTCTCCCTCCTGGCTGAGAGGAAAAGTGACTGTTGGAGAGCGTTAGTGGTTGCCTCATTTACTGCCATGTTTCACGGTGTGTGTGTGTGTGTGTGTGTGTGTGTGTGTGTGTGTGTGTGTGTGTGTGTGTGTCAGCGTGGTCACACAGAGTGAATAGCCAAGAGGAAGGAAAGTAGGGAACCAGAGAGGAAAAAACAGTTCCTCTCAGCTACCCAACCTCTTTCCCAGCCAGAGGGGAAGTCTCCTGTGCAGAGGCGAGGCTTGGAGAGAGAGGGCAAGTGTGGAGGTTCTAATATTTCCACACAGAGCTATGGCTTCCCGTCCAAGTCTGGGAACATGAGTTAATTCTTGGATTTCTGAAACCTGATCCCTTCCTGACAAGGGAAGTCTGGCAGCTGCAGCCATTAGCACCACGGACAGCGGCAGGCCTGCCACGTGCACCCTGGGGAAGGGCTGGACTTCCCTTGCTCCAGAAGCAGATAGGCACGGGCGGGACTGAATTTTAATAGGATCACAGGGTATTTTTTGCACTGTGAGATGGGGTCTTAGCTGGACTTGCTGTCATCCACACACCCCGCTCCCACCCTCACGTCAAATCAATGAACAAACACAGGGTCCTAGAGAAAAGAAATGCTTGCCAGGGACTCAGAAGATGGTGATAAGGGAAGTCACTGGAAGGTGGCACTGGAAGATACACCCACATCCTCCAGGAGTTCACAGAGATGGCTGAGGTACCAGGAACACTGTGGCAGTGTATTGTTTGATGCCCTGCCTTGTCTGTGTTTTCAGGGCCAGGAAGTATCTTCAGTGTTGAGCTTGGGGTAGCTGCCCCGTTGATGTTGGTGCAGAGGGAGGAGGGCCCTGCTCCATGGCCAAGCTCTACATCTGCATAAACAAAGAGCTGAGTCTCCCTCTAGGGGAAACCCTTATAGTCTCAGATGAACTCCTGAATCAAAAGCCTGCTTCCGTCGGCAATCCATAGGCATGTTTTCAGGACATGGAAACTTGCTTTATTAACAGCACGAGGTACACACAAGCTTGCAAAAAAACCCCACAGACAAGACAGCACACTTCTCTGGTGGCCTCTGGGGCTGTTGGTGGCTTGCTGTGCTGCCCAGAGAAAAACACACGCAACGTTGGATGTCCTGTCTCATTCTGCTCCGTCCCACAAATGCATGTTGAGTGGCCAGTCCCGGGGCCAGCCGTGTGGGGATGGGGAGACTAAATGGCGGGGTCTTTGCCTGAAGAACATACAGGCTCCCAGAGGGGAAAAGTCACTCAGAGAAGCAGGATACTGCAAAGGCCATCCGAGATTGTCACTTGTCACATGTGTTACCCCAGCCCCAGGCATAGACGGCTTGAGTGAGGCAAGGTCCATATTAGTGGATGTTATCAGGACGGCAAGAGAGGAGGTTGGGAAAGTGATCTGTATACGTGTACTCAGTCAGCAAGGGCGGGATGTTTCTGCTTTCCGCTGTATCCCCCATATCTTACACATAGTAAGTGCTCAACAAATACTTCCTGCATGGATGAATATTTGGAGTGCCTGCTGGAGGACTGAGAGAAGAAGGGTGGGCAGTGTGGCTTGAATGGCTGGTACATTGTTGCTTAGTGGGGGGAGTCCCAGCTGAAATCACTATCCCCTGGGGTTTGGGAGAGAGCTGTCTTTGGCACTGGGCGTGTTGCAGGGGACTTGGGCCCTGGAGAAGGCAGGCGAGGGATAGCTACAGACCCACAGCTCTGTGAAGACACAGCCAAGGCCAGCTCCTCAAAGCAGGGATAATCTGGGCTCCAGCCGCAGTCTCTGCGAGATCCAGGCGAGGACTTTCAGGGGCTGGCTGCCCCTCTTGACACATATGTGTTGCTGCTGCTTCTAGGCTAATGGGCCCGGCGGGCACTTCCTCATTGGCCCCTGAGTAGGGTTGTCGGAATATCTTCAGAGGCTGAGGCTGGAATGCTTCTCCTCCTCCCCGTTCAGCATCTCAGGAGCTAGAAATGCAAACAGAGCCCTCAGGTCACAGTGGCCCAGCCTCTCAGAACAGCGGGAGCCTGTGTGCTCAGGCGCACTCTCTGGCCTGCGACTGTGGGCATGTGTTCCTGCCTGAAAGGACTGGGAGAGGCTGTGGTACCCATACCTGAAAGAACACCTAGGCCAGGGCCCAGCAGAGAGTAGAAAATGTTATTTCCCTTATCTTTCTTTCAAAGGCATCACTCAATAAACACAGTGAAAGACTTGTGAGGGGCTGGGGACTAGATATATAAAGAGAGGCACAGGGCAATGCCTACAGTCATATCCCCAGAAAGTCCATAAAGAAAATGGAGCTAGAGGGCAGAGTAATCAATGTTTGTGGGGAGTGGGGGCTTGCTGGGAAGGGTAGCATGTGCAGCTTACTGTCTACATCAGCCCTGCACAGTCCCCTCTGCTCTGTATAGACCAGTCTCTTCACTGTTCCCCAAACACCCCTTAGAAGGCTCGACCTCCATTATCCACCCAGATCGCTGATCAGTTCAAATCTCACCTGTCCTTTAAGGTTATTCTCTGTCTCTTCTTCCTGGGAAAGACTTCCTCAAGGGTCGTGGCCACAGTGCCTTGATGTTAGAAGCCTTTTCCTGTCTATACCCTTGTCTACACCACCTAAATGATGTCTTACATGGCTGCTTGGGAGCTTTCTAGCTGTTAGTCCCTCCAACTAGTCTGTAAGCTCTTTAGCAAGGACCTCATCTTGAATCCTCCCTTCCATGCTTCCACCTACTCCACCCCACTCCAGCACAGCACAGCATTCTGCCTATAGTAGGTGCTCAATAAAATTCTTACTGAGAGAATGAATGAGCAAATAAATGAATGAATAAGGAAAGAAGAAAGGAAGAAAGGGAGAGAGGGAGGGAGGTAAGGAGAGAGGAAGGAAGGAAGGGAGGAAGGGAGGGAGGGAGGGAGGGAGGGAGGAAGGGAGAAAAACCACTCTGGTTTTTGCAGAGGCTAACGGGAACTTGTGTGGCTGACGAAGTTGGTTCTCCTTCTTTGCCCTCCTTTCTTACTCTTCCATCATAAAGAGTATCTTTTAAAAAGTTTTACTCCTTTTGCAAATCATGACATGAACTAACATAAGTGACATTTTCAAGCAATATAAAATAATCAAAAGTTATGAATGTTTACTGAACACTTACTGTGTCCTCAGGATAGTTCCTGCCCTTGAGAGGCTTACAGTTTAGTTGGCAGGTAAAAGTAACACACGTGAATTCTTTAGCCAGAGTGACCTATGGTTGGTGCTCCAGATCTGGAGATACATGTCTTGGATTCCAACATGACCTGGAGCAATTGTTGGGAAAATTACATACCCTAAGGATACTTGTCAATATATAGATTCACCCTCCCCCCATTTCCTCAGCTGTAAAACACAGGCACGTATCTCACAGAACATTACAAGAAATAATATACCTAAAATTCTTGACAGAGAGCCTGGCCATAGTGTTCAATCAATATCACGTATTATTATTATTGTTAAAGATATAAAATTTTTATTGAACTCCTCTAATGAGTCAGTTACTAAGAACTTTGGGCATTGGATTATCCCAGCTTTCTCTTGCTTGTTGGTTTCCCCCTTCATACTGTACCATTTTCATTAGCAAATAAACATGCTCAAGTGTCTCCCATCTTTGACCTTAAGATCTTGTGTGATGTGGCCCCAGCCTACCTCTCTGAATTCATATCATAATGCCCTTCCCATTGGGGATGGAGACAAAAGATTGGCCAATGTATTCAAGATGATGTTTCTAAAGAGCTTACAGTCCAGTAGGCTCACAAGTCTAATGCAAAGAAAGCATGCCGACACACAGCCATGCCAGATAGCAGCTCTTTTGATGCAAACTCAAATGACACAAGTAGAAAGAGGTAGACGGGGTTAAGGAAGTCTTGCAGGCCAGCAAGAATGGAAGGGACCACACCTGTATTGTTCTCCACTGCACGCTTAGCACACAGCACCTTGCCTGGCATACAATAGGGGTCAATAAATATTTGTGAGACTAATGAATGACACAATGCATGAATTAATAAATGGTGTGATTTCTGCCCTACTGGAGCTCACACCCTGGTTGGGGAGGCTAACAAGTAAACACATGTTTGATTGCGTGATACGTGATGGCAGGAGTATATACATTCAAGGTAATTTAAGGGTACACGGGCAAGAATTGTCAATTCTGCTTGGGGAGAGGTTAGGGGAGACTTCAGACAAGGGACTTAGCTGGGACTTGAGTCCAGGGATGAGTCCAGAGGGATGAGGGGGGACAGGCATCCCAGGTTGATGACACTGTAGTGCAGATGAATGAAGAGTGGGACTCATTGCCGGTGGGAGTCATTAAAGTAGCAGATAAGACAGTGCGTGACCAAATGTCAAACTCTATGTCACAGACCACAAGGGCTTTGTGACGTGAGAAGGTGGAGGTGAACTGGCTGGCTCATAGTAAACTGTCAATGGATGTTGGTGGGAGGAACGCAGACTGGATCACTAAGGGCAATTTGGGGACAGATTTGAGTCACTGCTGGACCTTGAAATGTAAGACTACAGTCTAAATGGAAGGCAATATGCTAATAAAGGTCATCATTAATATTAATGAGAAGACAGTCACCGATGATGACGTGCATCACCCGGGAGAGCAGAAGCCAGGCAGATGAGGAGGTGTGTCCAGCTACTCTGTCTGGCTCTGCCACGTGGAAGGGAGGGAGGGAGGGCAGGGGAAGGACTTCATCATGACTCATGTGACTGGCGGGGAGGAAGCTGCCAGCTCTCCACCTACTCGAGCTGCTGCTGTCCCTGCCCTTGGGAGAGAGGGCTGGCCTTGGGAAGGAGCCCTCCTCCCTCCAAGTCCATAGTTCTTCCCAGGAATGCGGATCCCCTGGAAAGGTTGCTTTGCCTGAGGTCTGTGAAAGTAAAAGCCTGAGTAGCAAACTTTGCCCCTCCTTACTTTTCCCCTGCCCAGATCCTGCAGGGGCAAAAGCATTGAAATTGGGGGATGGTGGTCCGCAGGGCCGAGGCATTCAAAGTGAATGCATGCCTGGAAAATACTTGTCCAGGTGGAGCTGGTGACTGAAAACACTGGGCAGTCTTGTTAGAGGGCGGGAAGCCAGAGCAGGGCAGTCTGAGGGGAATGTGGGATGCGTGGTGCGGTCCCCCTTCTCAAAATGCTTCTGAGAAGGATAGGATGTGTGGGTGATGTTTGGGTCTCTCTGTTTTTTAAATAAATCCACTTTCCCCACCCCACATGTGCTTACTGCCCACAGGTCTCACTTTAGTGGTGGTCTTAGGCATGATGGTGGAGGTCCAAATTACCAGTAGTTGATAATAACAGTGAACCTTTACTGAGCCAGCTATTGTTCTAAGGCCTTTGTATTAATTAACTCATTTAATCTCTCAATAAGTTGGAAGTGACATTTGTCATTCCCATTCTACACACACGGAGACTGAGGCCCAGGGAGGTGAGCAATTTGTCCAAGGTCACACAGATGTGAAGTTGCAGAGCCAGGACTGGAACCAGGCAGTGTGGCTCCCGGAATCACTGTGGCTCCTAGTTCTAGAGGCGGCCCTAGGGAAAGGAAGGGAAGGCTCCCAGGACCCAGCAGACAAGTGAAGAAGCTAGTGGCCAGTGCTACGTTCACTGCCAGGTTCTCAGAGCCCCTGGTCTGGGTGGCAGGAGGAGTCCAGCTCTGTTATATGGTGGAGGACGCTGGGCAAGCACCTCACACTTTCAAAGCCTTTGTCTTCTCATCTGAACAATGGGAGAATGCTTGCTAATCCTTGGATTGTTGGGAGGAGTATGTGAAGCAGCAACTACAAAGTACCTGAGGCATCGTAGTAGGTGCCCAATAAATGAGTCCCTTCTCCCCCTTATCTCCTGGGTCCAGTTTGCTTCAAGCTAGGTTTAGTCACCTTCTCCAGGAATCTGTACTGAGGGCCTACCAGGTGCCAGATATTCTGCTGTGCCCTGGGAGAGACACCAACAAAGGAAGAGGCTGGACCAATGTGTAGTGGGGAGGGGAAACAGGATGCATTTTGAAGTAACCCATGAGAACACAATACCTGATCAATGAAATGTTCTCCTCAAAGCAATAGCCTCAGGAAGGAGCACGGTTGTTCCGGAGACACTGACGCTCTGGCAAACACTGACGTCAGCCACTGACTCTCCTCCCAGGCCCGGCCTGGTGCGTTCCCCCGTCAGGGAGAGCTGAGGCAAGAGCTTCCCTTTTAGGAAAACGGAGTCTTGGCGAAGGGAACGATCCACCCAGAGTCACAGACAGGGTGAGAGCAGAACCAGAAGACAGGGCTTTTTTTTTTTTTCTGGATCAGATAGCAATTTAATTTTTAATTTTTTTAACATCTTTATTGGAGTATCATTGCTTTACAATGGTGTGTTAGTTTCTGCTTTATAACAAGGTGAATCAGCTATACATATACATCTATCCCCTTATCCCCTCCCTCTTGCGTCTCCCTCCCACCCTCCCTATCCCACCCCTCTAGGTGGTCACAAAGCACCGAGCTGATCTCCCTGTGCTATGCGGCTGCTTCCCACTAGCTATCTACCTTACATTTGGTAGTGTATATATGTCCATGTCTCTCTCTCGCTTTGTCACAGCTCACCCTTCCCCCTCCCCGTGTCCTCAAGTGCATTCTCTAGTAGGTCTGTGTCTTTACTCCTGTCCTGTCCCTAGGTTCTTCAGAACCTTTTTTTTTTTTTTTAGACTCCATATATATGTGTTAGCATACGGTATTTGTTTTTCTTTTTCTGACTTACTTCACTCCATATGACAGACTCTATGTACATCCACCTCACTACAAATGACTCAATTTCGTTTCTTTTTATGGCTGAGTAATATTCTGTTGTATATATGTGCCGCATCTTCTTTATCCATTCATCTGTCAATGGACACTTAGGTTGCTTCCGTGTCCTGGCTATTGTAAATAGAGCTGCAATGAGCATTGTGGTACATGACTCTTTTTGAATTATGGTTTTCTCAGGGTATACGCCCAGTAGTGGGATTGCTGGGTCGTATGGTAGTTCTATTTGTAGTTTATTAAGGAACCTCCATACTGTTCTCCATAGTGGCTGTATCGATTTACATTCCCACCAACAGTGCAAGAGGGTTCCCTTTTCTCCACACCCTCTCCAGCATTTATTGTTTGTAGATTTTTTGATGATGGCCATTCTGACTGGTGTGAGGTGATACCTCATTGTAGTTTTGATTTGCATTTCTCTAATGATTAGTGATGTTGGGCATCCTTTCATGTGTTTGTTGGCATCTGTATATCTTCTTTGGAGAAATGTCTATTTAGGTCTTCTGCCCATTTTTGGATTGGGTTGTTTGTTTTTTTGATATTGAGCTGCTTGTAAATTTTGGAGATTAATCCTTTGTCAGTTTACTCATTTGCAAATATTTTCTCCCATCCTGAGGGTTGTCTTTTCATCTTGTTTATGGTTTCCTTTACTGTGCAAAAGCTTTTCAGTTTCATGAGATCCCATCTGTTTATTTTTATTTTTTTACTTCCATTTCTGTAGGAGGTGGGTCAAAAAGGATCTTGCTGTGATGTATGTCATAGAGTGCTCTGCCTATGTTTTCCTCTAAGAGTTTTATAGTGTCTGGCCTTACATTTAGGGAAGACGGCGCTTTTGGTGTCTGAGGTCTTACCAATACACAGAAGCACCTCCCATCCTTGCTTTATTTTCACAAGCTGCATTAGAGATGGATAATTCTTCTCTAAATCAGGTGCCACAGCTTTGGCTCAGAATGGCTTTGGACTCTTTTTTAAATAACTAAACCCACCTCAGCAGGAGGGAGCTGGGGATGTCCAAAGGCAGCTGTCTGTGGATCTGCTGGTAGTGGCTGGCTGGGAGCGAGAGCTGAGTGCGCCAAGGTTACCGCCAAGTGCTGGGTGTCAGAGATCTGGATTTAAATGAACTTTGCAAGGGACAGACCTTTCTTGGGTAGAAGAAAGGGGCTAAGGCTAGTAGACTCTTGTTTTCGGGGCTTTGGGCTTTTCAAAGAGTCATTCAAAGAGTTGGTGGGCTGCTCTTCTGAAGCCTATTTGATAGCTTGGAGTCCTCAGGCTAGGTGTGTGAAAGACCTTCCAGAAGCGAGATTTATTCCATTCTGAAGAGGTAACTCAGAAGGGCTTTCAGAAAGTTGTCTCCTGGGGCTTATGGAACTGAGGGGGTTTAAGTCTACTCCTGCTTGCAGGCAGGGGGTGGATTAGGTGAGCCCCGAAGGACCTTGCTGGCGTCGGGATTCCGGGTGCCTTCGTGGCCACGTAGAGGTGCCTGTGGGCGCCGGTGAGTGTGCCGTGGGTGAAGGCGCGTGAGTGTGGCCGCCAGTGGGTGTGCCCGAGGAGCTGGGCCCAGGCTGCACCCGCTGCGCCCACTTGTGGCTCCCAGGCGCCGCCAGGAGGAACCGCACCCTCGCCGTCTCTGCCGAGGGAGCCGCCGGAGAGGAGGAGCACCGAAGGCTGATGACACGAGGGCGCCGTCTCCCAAGTGATGGCAGCGCGCGCTGCTTCCTCGCCGCCTCCGCAGCTCAGCCCCGGACTCCTTACGTCAGGGTAGCCGGGTCCCCCCTCCGCGCGAGAGCCAGCGAGCAGCTGGAGAGCAGAGCAGAGCAGAGCGCGCCGCGGAGCCCCGGCGCCCTCTCTGCGCACGGATCCCCGCCTAGGCCAGGCGAGCCGGGCAGGAGGCAGCGCGGCCGAGCCCTCGCGGGACGCCGCCTTCGCACCCGGCTCTCCCCGGCCGCAGCGGCCGGGACCCGTGGGGCGCCGGGCTCGTCCTGGGAGACCCCGGCCATGCGCTCCGGGCTCCGCGGTTCTCCTGAGCAGCCACCCGCGCCTGGGCCAGGGCGCCTCTTGCTGAAGTAGTTGGGCGCCCGGAGCAGGGGGTCGCCACGTCGGGGGCGCGGCCGGGACCCGCGGAGTCCGCCCCCGAGCGCGGGGAGCGGGGCCGCCTGAGCCGCCCGACCATTCCCTCCCCGGGCGGCAAGGAGGAGCTGGTGGCGGTCGCCTCCCGGCTGTGGCAGCGGCGGCGGCGCGCCTGCCTGGCGGCCGTCGGCGTGCTCCTGGCCATGGCTCTGGGGCTGCTTATCGCCGTGCCGTTGCTGCTGCAGGCGGCGTCCCCCGGGGCGGCGCACTACGAGATGATGGGCACCTGCCGCATGATCTGCGACCCGTACAGCGCGGCACCCGGCGGGGGCCCCGCGGGCGCCAAGGCTCCACCGCCCGGACCCAGCACTACCGCCCTGGAAGTCATGCAGGACCTGAGCGTCAACCCTCCGCCCCCTTTCATCCAGGGACCCAAGGGCGACCCGGGGCGACCCGGCAAGCCGGGGCCGCGGGGACCCCCGGGAGAGCCGGGCCCACCTGGACCCAGGGGTCCCCCGGGGGAGAAGGGCGACTCGGGGCGGCCCGGGCTGCCTGGGCTGCAGCTGACGGCGGGCGCGGCAGGCGGTGTCGGGGTGGTGGGTGGCGGAACCGGGGGCGGCGGCGACTCTGAGGGCGAAGTGACCGGCGCGCTGAACGCCGCCTTCAGCGGTCCCAAGATCGCCTTCTATGTGGGTCTGAAGAGTCCCCATGAGGGCTACGAGGTGCTCAGATTCGACGACGTGGTCACCAATCTCGGCAATCACTACGACCCCACTACTGGCAAGTTCAGCTGCCAGGTGCGGGGCATCTACTTCTTCACCTACCACATCCTCATGCGCGGCGGCGACGGCACTAGCATGTGGGCGGACCTCTGCAAGAACGGGCAGGTCAGTGACACCCCTACTCCCACCTCCACCCCCGCAGATCCCCGCGGACCCTCGTTCCCACCCTGAGCCCCGAACCGCCTGGGAACCCAGCCTCCCTTCTCCCCACTCGCCAGCGCCCGAGCTCGCCCCGGCAGGGAGCGCACGATAGCATCCCGTTTCCCGGTGCGCCGTGGTCGCAGTTATCCCATAGCTCCCGAGGTTGCGTTCCCAGAGCTCCGAGACCCCGCTACCCAAATTGCACTCTCCCCGCTATTTGCACACCCGCCTGAAGCCCCGTGGGCTTCTCGGAAACCTCACTCTTCTTTAGCTCTCTGTGCGCCCCATTCTCCCCTGTGCCCTCCCCGTCTCCTTTCTTCTCGCCCCGGTCCCTGCTTCCCGCCCGTCCCCGCTGGGTCAATGTCCACGAAGCCTCTCTCTCCCTCCTTCCCGGACTTGGAAACTGCGGAGCATAGGGGACCGGGAAGGAGTTGGCTAAGTTGGAGAGAGAGCGTGGAGCCTGGGTGGGAGAGTGGACCCTGGAGCTGCAGGCGGAAGGCCGGCCAGGGGGCGCGCCAAGTGGGGGACAAGGCAAGGCCCCAAGCACAGGTGCCTGGGCCCACCCGCTGTGGTCGCTCGCCCCCAGGTCCGGGCCAGCGCCATCGCACAGGACGCCGACCAGAACTACGACTATGCCAGTAACAGCGTGGTGCTGCACCTTGATTCAGGGGACGAGGTGTACGTGAAGCTGGACGGAGGGAAGGCTCATGGAGGCAACAACAACAAGTACAGCACGTTCTCGGGCTTTCTTCTGTACCCGGATTAGAGGTGCCGGGAACGCGAGGTGGGGTGGCTTCTGGCCGCCCTATGCCAGTGGGAGCGCTCTGTTCCTCTGTTCCTTGGCGAGGACCACTCCCGCTTCCTGACATCGCTGGAAAAGACACATCCCTGCTGTCCTTCCTGCCCCGCTTCCGACCTCAGTGTGTCTGCGACTCGCCACGCTCTGGACTGCGCTCATGGTCTCTGTCCCCAGCCTAGGGCGGGAGAGCGGGACGCCAGAGCGGAGAAATGAGCGTGAATCTGAACCCCGGTGAGGCGGCAGCGCGGACTTTGCAAACCTGATTGGACTCGACAGGCCCGGAGGGACGCCTGCCCTCTTCCAGTCCCCCTCCTCCTACGAGTGCCCTGAGACTGAGGGCTCCCAGCCCGGGCCACCTGAGGGAGGCCAAAGTGAGCACGCGCTCCCTGGGGCGTCCTTCCCTGTGACCTGAAATACTTGTGCAAATGTCCCTGTCTATAAGCCCAAATCCCACCCTCAGCAGAATCCCAGCAAACGGAAACTCCATCCTGCCTCAGACCCACTGCAATGCATTAAATTATGTTTTTAGACTATGGATTCCAATGTCTCTATCAGCGTGGCCCCAGGACCAGACCTCCAGATGTTCTCCTTGACGTGAAGACCTAAGCTAGGCCCTGAATAGCTCCATCTATGCCCTAGTTGCCAGCCACTGCCTTGTCCCTGCCACCTGGGATGGGAGAAAACATGTGGGGAGATGGGAGGGCAGTATCTCACCCTTTGCGGGGTGTCTCCCCTGGGCTGGGCTGCTGCCTTGAATTGGAGGGGCCCAGAGGAGGGTGGGAGGGAGATTTTGAGGGTGACAGGAGAGGGAGGTTCGGACCTTCAGGCTCCCAGCCTTGTGGGAGGAGGTCAAAGGCCAGGAGTTTCTGCAGAAGGAAAGGGGAGAGGAGGCATTTCTGCAAAATGAGAGGCATGAATGAGGTATTTGCCATCTGGTGATGTCTGAGATCTCCTAAAAGGAAGTACAGAAATCCCTGAGGAAACACACCCACTCAGCCATGTAGTACACTCAGCACTACAGCTGATGTCCATTAACTTACACCAGCTGGGTCCACAACTCTCCAAGGAACTGGTAAACTGAGGCAATTCTGTGGACTCTCCAGCTTGCGGAATTCACCCAGAGCTGTGTGGTAACTGAGATAGACTCTATCCCTTGCAGCGGGACACCCCCTTTTGCGGGTCTTCCCGTGCGCACAGTGGTGTGGGACACCTGCTCTGAACCTGACCGTGTTTGTTTGGTCCCCCTCTTTCCTTCCCTTCACCATTCCACACGCACACTCCACATGGTGTTGATTGTTTTCTTTTCACTTTTTTATTCTGTGTTTAGGTTGAGTTCCGATAAACAGTACGTTATCTACAAAATAACTAGTTGGCAACCTGTTAGTATTTACGGAGCTCACTTTGACCAGTTGTTTGAAGAGAAATGTGAATGTGTACACAGAGGCAACCCCAGAGTGTGCTACGTATGTAAAACTGGATACACACACACACACACACACACACACACACACACACACCCCTTGTGGATATGTTACGGTTGTCATGGCTAATCCGTGTTACACACATGCACACACATACGTATTCATACAGTCATGTCAATGTGGTGTGTGACATGTTCATGGCTACATGTCGGCCCCCAAATTACATTGTGCTCCACTTTAATTCCTGGAGGATGCTTAAAACCGTGATTCCCATTTAAAAGACAGCTATACTCCCCGCCTCGAGTCCTGTGTCTGTCGCTCTTTCTCTGTATGCTTTTATATTATTTGCTCTTACTTTATTTGTTTTATCGTCATTCACTTGAATATTAGTAATGATGGCATCTGCTTCGAATCCAGGGATAAAGTGCTCAAAGAGAGCGAGGGGAGAAACAACATCTATGTGCAAACCACCATCTCTCCAGTTTCAGACCCAAATGAGTCCCAATTCCCCACCCACCCCACCCCCAGTGATTGTGGAGCCCAAACCCAGCTGAGCCCAGGAACTGGGGAGGGCAGAGCCAACCCCGTCTCCCGTTGCATACGTATCAATTTCTGATGCCTTGTCGATTGTATCATCCAGAAATGCGATTAAAACCAAATATCTGAGACTCAAATGAAGTCTAATTGCTATGGATCTGCAATCCCCACCGGGCCCCTAATCCTTTCTGACTTATTCCCCCCCTTCCTCTGATGAGATGGAGCTTAGACACAAAGCCCTCAGTTTAAATTTCAAAAATTAAAATTGACATGCAGCGGTGGCTTTCCTGGGAGCGGAAGGAATTTCTAAGGAGCCCAGCTTTATCCTCTGCATTAAGAAGCAATTTGTACTTCTAACAAAACCCCCATCACTCCCCTTTGGTGGAAGGGCAGTAGAGACGCCTTGCCTGGGTCCGGCTGTTCACAATACTTGGACAAATTTGAATCTGAGATTCCTCCATCTGTATTCCCCGGGGCAACCGGGCTTCTTGCAATTCTAATGCCCAGCTTGCTGGGAGGAGCTGCCAGAGGTGTCAGCTACTAAAAGGATGATAGATTGATGAGGCAGCGGGTGGTGGGAGGCGCGGTCCACGGCAGGAGCTCGCCAGCCGAGGAACAACCCTCTCTGTGTCGACACGTTCTCTGTGTCCCAGGCAGGCCCCTCATGACCCACTGATCTACAATCCCATGATCTTCCTGGAGGACTCCCTGAGATGGGGCAGGTAGGGGTGGGGAGACCCCTGCCCCTCTGTGTACCATCAGTCTCGGGGTGCATGTGAAATGAAAGAAACTATTTGCTCCAGACACATCCTTTTTGTCTCTAGTTGGGTTGAGAATTATTATCAGTTGTGAAGTATCTTTTTTTTTTTTTTTTTTTTTTTTTGCGGTACGCGGGCCTCTCACTGTTGTGGCCTCTCCCATTGCGGAGCACAGGCTCTGGACGCGCAGGCTCAGCAGCCATGGCTCACGGGCCCAGCCGCTCCGCGGCATGCAGGACCTTCCCGGACCGGGGCACGAACCCGTGTCCCCTGCATCGGCAGGCGGACTCTCAACCACTGCGCCACCAGGGAAGCCCCCTGAAGTACCATTTTAAGTTCCCAATTACTTTTGGGTCCATTTTCTACCTGTGTTTTTAGGTTGGGATGGATTATCATGCTTGCATCTTCCCAGAAGTAGAGGAGGTATTATTCTGTCCCTTTGGGAGGTGGAGAAATTAGGGCTCAGAGAGGCCTAGTGACTTGCCTGTGTTCACAAGGCTTATAAGAGACTGAGTGTGGACTTGAACTCAGGCCTGCAGGCCGTGCCTCTGCCCGACTGCACAGCTGGAGTGCATTCACCTCTCAGAGCTCCCAGGTGTTTGAGAGGAGGGCAAACGGGTGGGACACACTTCCCACCCCTTTCTCTGAATGAGGGAGTCTCAGCACCCTTCCAAGGGTCAGATGAGATGAAAGACCTGCTTCTTTGACCCAGGCTGCCCCCAGAGAGCACCCCAGACTCCCGAGGCCTTTGGCTTGGGAACATCCTGTCTTGGGTTCAGTGTTGATGGCAGGACCCTTTGGTCAGCAACTCCAAATGCTCCGTGTTTACCTGTGTGTCTCCACCAGCAACCCCACCACCACCCTTCTCCTGAGGGACCACTGACCACCTTCTCCTATAATAGCTCTCCCTTCTTCCTCTTGCTGGAGGGGAGGGTTTAGCTGAAGTGAGCATGGCTGTCCCTGATTGCAGAGAGGGCCCTTATTTCATTCCCAGAGTCCACATCTGGGTGAGTGAGTATTTTCAGGACCGCCTGTGAGCAAGAGATACGCACCTGGCCCTGGAAATTCGGATAGAAGTTATGCCGTCTGCTCCGTGAACCTCCTCTCTGTGTGACAGGTGGCTCTCTTGGGCACCCAAGACCAAACATCTAGGCTGTCCTCTGCATGGAGTTATGATGACACCATGGAGAAGCCATATTGTGGAGACCACTTGCTTAAACTTCACTGACCGCGCAGTCCTACTGGACAAACGTTTTTTTGAGCACTAATCCCCAATATACGTATTTGACTTATGAATAATTTATGGATACCGCTGTCAATCCATACTTTCAAAATTCTATCTTTTTGTGTTTATATTCATCGAAGGATCTCCACATTCAAGTCCGTATCTATATTCCAGCTGGCTAACCAAGTTTGGACACAAGTCTCCCCTCATCGCAACAAAAAGAAACAAGGGCTAATCCAAGTGTTTCCGGTCAACTTGCCATTTTTCTGGAATCTTAGGCAAAACTGTGTTCTTTTATGAGTCCCAGGTAAGTCTGTGCGCTTTAGTTCTTTTTTTTTTTTTTTTTTTTTTTTTTTGCGGTACGCGGGCCTCTCACTGTTGCGGCCTCTCCCGCTGCAGAGCACAGGCTCCGGACGCGCAGGCTCAGCGGCCATGACTCACGGGCCCAGCCGATCCGCGGCATGTGGGATCTTCCCGGACCGGGTCACGAACCCGTGTCCCCTGCATTGGCAGGCGGACTCTCAACCACTGCGCCACCAGGGAAGCCCCGCTTTAGTTCTTTGAGTGCACAGTTTCAGTCCATATTTTAAGTATTAGTAATGCTTGATTTTCTCTCTCCTTTTTAGATTAAAAGTAAATAGAACCAGAGTTTCAGTATTTCCTTGTCTTATCTGATTTTGAAGACTGATGTTGGCATTGGAACCAAATCCTGGAATCAGGAAGGGCCGGGCTGGGGACAAAGCCTCTCCCAGGGCCCTGCTGGACATTGTGGAGGACGAAGCTGGCAAGTGGAAATGTGGAATTCTAGAAGCATGTTTTGGTCCCCTGTTATTGCCGTACCCTAGTTTCCTTCAACCAATGAGGGTGTTACACAAAGGAGCACGGGGCCCCAGGAGTAGTTGAAGTAAATGATAGGAGCAGTCATTTTTAAAAACAAATTTTGTCATACGAATTTCAAAAATACTCAAAAGGAAACAGAATAATGCAACAGCCCCCATGTGCCTGTCTTCTAGTTTTCATACTCACTGCACCATGGCCATGGCCAGCCAGGCAGAGCTACGGTTTTTATGGATTAAGCCCTCACAACGTGCCAAGAATTGACGCTGGGGCACAATTGTTTCCTCACAACGCCCCCGTGAAGAAAGTACTGCTATCCTCCCACTTTACAGATGAGGAAACTGAGGCACAAGGAGGGGCAGTGACTTGCCCAAGGTGGGGGCAAGGGACTGGAGCTGAAATCTGTCGGAGCCTGGAAACCACATCTTTGGGGAGTATAGTCAGGGCAGGGTGGTGAGGCCTCGAACGCAAACCACAACAAAGGCACCCTGATACAAGCAAGGCTCCCCGACAAGCACTCCAGAGGTGAAGCCACGTGTTGTGGAGGCTCCTAAGCGTCTGCTCTCTCCCAACAGTGTCATCAGTTGATTTCCAGACTTCTCACTTTCTTCCTTCTTACTGTCCCGTACACCAGTCATGCTGTTTCCTGTACTTGGAATCCTCTCCTCCGGGTTGGCGCCCACCCCTCTTTCAGGCACATCTCTCTTCTAGTAGCCTTCTAGCCCTCACCCTGGTGCCCCTTCCCCTAAGGACCATAGAACCCTGATCTTCCGTACCATGGTGCCTGCACAAGGCTGTAATCCCATGTTCAGTTGTCTGTCTTCCCCATGGACGGCAGGCTTCACAAGGCAGACCCAGCATCTGTGTGAGTCACCAATGAGACCCACATTCCCAACTCCAGCACTTAGAATGGTGCCTGGTAAACGGTAGGTACTCAATAAACGTTTGTGAAAAGGATGGATGGACAGATGGATGGATGGATGCGGGAATCCTGGGGGATCCTGACAGGGTAGATTTTGGAAAGACCTCTAGTGTCTGACTTTACAGCAGGATCAGAAGGGGTCTTCCCAGCAAGCTGCATACTGCTCTTAACCAATGGGTCTCCATCCCCCTCCATCCCTGACCCTGAGTTGCTAAGGTTTGGGTGAGGGGTGAAGACTGCAAAAGAGCATTTATTGCAAGCTTCCAGGCCCTGGTTACAGAGCAGGAGAACCTGTCCAGTTGACATGAAATTATGACTCCTGCCCACCGTGGCTTCTGGGCTGATTTAGGTCTCCTCCCTCCAGGGCCTCCAGGATGTCCCTCAACCTTCTGAGGTGGTTGGGCAGTAGCCTCACTTCTAGTCAGGGGTCCCTCATCTGGTGCTTTTGCAGTCCGGATGCTTTTATTTTCTCCAAATGGAAAACATCTTTTGAAAAATTGTTGATGCAATCTGTGCTTGCAAAAAATGTAAACAATATACAGAAATATAAGACAGAAAATAAAAATTCCCTCTCGCCTTATGCAGTCTCCTTTCCCCAGACGTAATTTCTGTTAACAGCTTGATTTGTATTGTTCCAGACTTTTCAAATGTACATATGTGTGGATTTGTTGGGGAAGAATTTAAAACTCTAAACACCGGCAGGTTCTGTACTTGCTCTTTCTTTTAGTGATTGCCCTTGAACAATGCTAAGGGGCCCTTAGTGCTGAGCCCTTTTCCCTTTCCACCGAGGTGCAAGCCATTGACCATAGACGAAGGACCTAGATTGGTTAAACAGAAGGAAGATTGGCTCTTCCGTCATGAGACCTGGAAGTTGTTTCTTACATCCCTGCTCTAGCAGAGGAACAGCCTCTGCTAACAAGATTGCTCTTCCATTTAGATACAGATTCTGCCCTTATGTGGGAAAATCCTGCCTTATTTTCAAAGCAATGTAAACAATGTCTTCTATCTAATTTTCAGATTATTCAAGTGTGTCCCCTCCTCCTGTTCTCACTCTCTACCTCTTGGTATGTTACCTACACCCAGCAGCCCTTCCCCTGGGACTGAGTAAATGAAAGAAAGAAAGAGATCAACTCCTGCCAACCAAGTTTTGCTCCTGCTGGTACACGGAAGAGGAAGGGAATTCCTTCCGTTTGCCTACTCAGTTGTGTACCCAGGTCCCCAGCCTGAGGTTTGGAGAATGGCCCCCTTCTCTCTTCCCTTCCTCTCTTGCAGTTCCCGTGTGCAGGGCTGTGTGCTACTGCTTCTCCCCGATGCACTGCACCTGGGGGTGGGGGAAGGCGGCAGGGGAGGGTGGGACATTCTGCACTGATGCCTGGTGACTCCAGGCCAGCTGAAGAGACTGACACAGGCACAGGGATGCCAGGCCACAGTGGGCATCTGACGTGAGCTCTGGAACCAGACTGAGCAGTGGGCAGCAGCTGAGTGCACCAAAATAGCTCAGCCCTTTAAAAGCAACCAGGTCATGACACAGAGTGGAAAGAGAAAAAAAATTGTAGAGTCTGTCATACAGAGTGAAGTAACTCAGAAAGAGAAAAACAAATACCATATGCTAACACATATATATGGAATGTAAAAAAAAAAAAAAGGTTATGAAGAACCTAGGGGCAAGACGGGAATAAAGACGCAGATGTAGAGAATGAACTTGAGGACACGTGGAGGGGGAAGGGTAAGCTGGGACGAAGTGAGAGAGTGGCATGGACATATATACACTACCAAACGTAAAATAGATAGCCAGTGGGAAGCGGCCACATAGCACAGGGAGATCAGCTCGGTGCTTTGTGACCACCTAGAGGGGTGGGATAGGGAGGGTGGGAGGGAGATACAAGAGGGAGGGGATATGGGGATATACGTATATCTCTAGCTGATTCACTTTGTTATACAGCAGAAACTAACACACCTTTGTAAAGCAATTATACTCCAATAAAGATGTTAAAAAAAATTGAACTGAGCCCTTTATCTGTATTATCTTGCTTAATATCAACAAGGAAGGAAAGTGAGGCTCAGCAAGTCAAATAGCTCAAAAATTCTAACAACTCTGGGAGAGGGGCAGAATTGAGGCACAGAGAGGTCTGGTGATTTGCCCAAGGTCACACAGCAAGGAAGTGCCCAAGTTTGAAGCTCAGGTCTGTCTGACTCAAAGGCCCTGCTTCTCGTAATCTAATGCCCTGTCTCTCATGCTGATGCTCGTCATATAACCTCTCTGAGCTATGGTTTCCTCTTCCATAGAATGCCACCTATTCCATAAGACTCCTGGGAGGAGTGAATGAGTTCATGGATGTCAGCTATGTTAATGGGAAATACTCAATAAAAGTTGGTTATTATCAGCATTTAAAGATTTGTTTTTAAAAAGTCACTTTTCCACCTATACCACCTGGAAAATTTTCTAAGCTACTGTTATTCAGTGGAACTCAACAATCCTCTTTGAACTTGGATTCAAATCCACCTTTACCATAAACGGCCTCTGCAATACTTTGACAGATACTTAAGCTGCTGAGTCTCACATTACCCATCTGTAAAATGGGGCCAGTGTGCCTACCACATGGGTGGTTGGGAGGATTTAATGAGATGAGATAATACAGTATGGGGCACAGAGTAAGTGCTTCAGTCCTGGGGATGGTAGGTATTGTTGTTGAAATATTTAATTATTAGGGACTGCTCTGTTTCCTGCTGAGCTGACACGTCTCAGGAAGCATCAAACCGAGGCTGCTTAGAATGAGAAACAGCAGGATTTCGGTGACAACGGCTGGCATTTACAAGCATGCCATTGGTGTAGGAGCCACCAAGGGCATTGCCCAACATACCTACAGTCCTTTCAGTGAGTCTGTGAGGTAAACATAATTGCACCCATTTCACAGATGAGAAGGTGACTGGCCATTTTCAACGGTTGTGTGTCAGGGCCAGAATTCAGACTAGTGCCTTTCTCACTGTTCAAGCTTTGGCCTCCCAGAGAGGATGAGCCCCACGCCCTAAACCTAACCCTAACCTTAACCCAGGCCCTACCCGGTCCCTGTTCGCTGGTGTGCAAGCAACGGTCCTGTGCAGATCCTGGTGGGGCTCCCTTGTTGACTTCAGGCTAATAAGTCCCTGCACAGTTGGGCCTGGAGCTGTGACTAAGTCTCAGGGCTCTGCTGCATGAATATGCAAACTCCCATTGACGGCGGAGCTCTATCACAGCCTGATTTCAAATTGATGGGCACATCCCAGTGGCTTAGAGCCTCTCGCCCTGCATAGTGAGAACACCCACTAATCCCCGCCAAAGCTCCTGGGGCTGAGTGGGAGGAGGTTGGGCACGGCCCAGGCAAAAGGGTACATTGAGGACGCGCAGTCCAGGCCGTGGCCTCTTTCAAGGCCTGCCCTGCCTCTGTGAGATTCACATGGACCTCACAAGTCTTTGGAAAGCTGGTTTCTTCTTTCTTTCCCCAGCACCAGGATGCATTCCCAGGAGACCCAGACCCTGCTTGAAGGTGCAGAGTCGGATGGGAGAAGTATGCTGGTCTCTGGACTTTGAAAACCAGCTTTGCCATGTGTTCCACTCAAAATCTGCTTACCGGGTGTCCACCGTGCACCCAGCGCTACAGCAGGGGACCTGGTCGCTACCCTCTTTCAGTCTGGCTGGTGACAGGAATGATAATTATCAGTGATAACAGCAATAGCGCTCCCTCCTGTTGTTGAGTACCTGCTGGGAGGCGCATGTGGCTGGTGTGACCTCATTTAAAACTCTTTGCAGCCCTGCAAGATGGGCATTTTTCTTTCTGTAGACTCTAAGTCCATCCACCTCGCTACAAATAACTCAATTTCGTTTCTTTTTATGGCTGAGTAATATTCCATTGTATATATGTGCACATCTTCTTTATCCATCCATCCGATGATGGACACTTAGGTTGCTTCCGTGTCCTGGCTATTGTAAATAGAGCTGCAATGAACATTTTGGTACATGACTCTTTTTGAATTATGGTTTTCTCAGGGTATATGCCCAGTAGTGGGATTGCTGGGTCGTATGGTAGTTCTATTTGTAGTTTTTTAAGGAACCTCCATACTGTTCTCCATAGTGGCTGTATCGATTCACAATCCCACCAGCAGTGCAAGAGTGTTCCCTTTTCTCTGCACCCTCTCCAGCATTTATTGTTTCTAGATTTTTTGATGATGGCCATTCTGACTGGTATGAGATGATATCTCATTGTAGTTTTGATTTGCATTTCTCTAATGATTAATGATGTTGAGCATTCTT
Source organism: Delphinus delphis (assembly GCF_949987515.2). Classification (NCBI taxonomy): domain Eukaryota; kingdom Metazoa; phylum Chordata; class Mammalia; order Artiodactyla; family Delphinidae; genus Delphinus; species Delphinus delphis. Next base: position 103,349,863 of record NC_082689.1, on the reverse strand, counting down.
TCATGTGTTTGTTGGCAGTCTGTATATCTTCTTTGGAGAAATGTCTATTTAGGTCTTCTGCCCAAAGTCAGTCAGAAAGAGAAAAACAAATACCGTATGCTAACACATATATATGGAATCTAAGGAAAAAGAAATAATCATGAAGAACCTAGGGGTAAGAAGGAAATAAAGACACAGACCTACTAGAGAATGGACTTGAGGATATGGGGAAGGGGAAGGGGAAGCTGGGACAAAGTGAGAGAGTGGCATGGACATATATACACTACCAAACGTAAAATAGATAGCCAGTGGGAAGCAGCCGCATAGCACAGGGAGATCAGCTCGGTGCTTTGTGACCACCTAGAGGGGTGGGATAGGGAGGGTGGGAGGGAGGGAGACGCAAGAGGGAGGAGATATGGGAACATATGTATATGTATAACTGATTCACTTTGTTATACAGCAGAAACTAACACACCATTGTAAAGCAATTATACTCCAATAAAGATGTTAAAAAAAAAAAAAAAAAGAAGTGGTGGATTCCAAGGTCCAGCCCAGATCTGTGTGGCCACCTCCACTTCCCCCTTCCCCCTGCTGCACACAACAGAGGTGCCGCGCAGGGTGTGGTGAGACCATGCACACGTGGGGAAAGCTTCCCAGACGGCTGCTCCGGGCATGGGGATCTCCACCTGAAACTGAGAGGGCCTGGGAAGGGCTGGAACCATCAGGAGGGCTTCCCAGAGGTGGTGACCTCTGAGTCAGAGTTTGCCCTGTAAGTTTTTTTTTTTTTTTTTGCGGTACGCGGGCCTCTCACTTCTGTGACCCCTCCCGTTGTGGAGCACAGGCTCTGGACGCGCAGGCTCAGCGGCCATGGCTCATGGGCCCAGCCGCTCCGCGGCATGTGGGATCTTCCCGGACCGGGGCACGAACCCGTGTCCCCTGCATCGGCAGGCAGACTCTCAACCACCGCGCCACCAGGGAAGCCCTGTCCTGTCAGTTTTTGTCCTCCTCCTTATGGGGCTGGCAATGAGGCTGAGCAGGAAAGACTCACACATGAAAATTGGCTGGTTATTTATTCATTCTCCAAAGAGTTATTGATTGCTACCCTATCTATATGGAGCTCCATGCTGGGTCTGGGATTCAAGATGTCCTGAGATGCGTCCCAGTCCCACGGGAACTCTCAGTGGAGGGGAGGAGCCACACCAGGGCTCAGGGTTGGAAACTTGTCACCTGCAGCAGGAAGGAGTCTGCACCAAGGAGGGAGCCGCTGAGCCTAGGCTGGAGCCAGGAGACGAGACACAAAGAGGCGTGGAAGCTTCCCTCTCCTGGAACGCCACCTGCAGGTGGGGATCGGCAGGGACTTGACGTGCCATTCTCGTGGGAAGGGACCAGCATAGGCAAAGGCATGGGGGGGGGGGGCTTGCCTCTGGGAGGGGGGTCTCCTGGAGCCTCTGTGTGCTTGTGTGTGTGTGTGGTGTGTACGTAGGTTTATTGTGGCCGGGACATTTGTAGGTAGGATGTGGTGTGCCTGTAGGTGGGTGCTTGAGCATATCAGGGGTGACTGTGTCGGTTTTGGTGCTGTCTGTGGCCCAGAACACCCCATCACTTAGGCCTTTCTTACCCCACACTGGAAAGGTGGAATGATTTTACACCATTAGTTCACCCCCGTTGCCCTCAACACATTCAGTACATGTGGTGGCCGACTCTCCTTGAAATGTGTTTGGAGTTTGTTTTGGGGTGGGTCAGGGATGGGCTGGGGTCCTGGGCTGAGGGCTAGACTAGGGGGAAGTGAAGACCTGGAAGTTAGGAGGGTCCTGGGAGTGCCTAAAGGACCCAAATCAAGTTGCCTTGGAAACACAGATGCAGATGCCTGACATGTAGCAGCAGCATCTTAACATTTTGATTGATTTGATTGATACTTTGGAAAGCACACTGGTAGCTATTTGCTGTCTAATTTGTAGTGATGCTTGAGCCCCACAGTCCCCAGCAAGTTGAGATTACAGAGAGCTCCTTCCCATTTGATGTCTGTATGACCTTTGTCACTGAGTGGGTCAGCGATTACGCATCCAATTACCTGTAGGGGAGACTTAGGCTAAGATAAGTGAGGTGATTGGTCCAAGGCCACATAGCTGGTTAACTGTCCTGCTGGGAATGGCTTCCCAGTCAGATTCTCAGGGTTTTTGTTGGCTCAAAGTGTGGGGTGTAGATACGTAAACATGAGGGGGCTGGGAGAAAGCAGATAGATTCCTACCCCTTTTCTAGGCTACATGGAGCAGACCGCTCTCCAGCCTGTACCGTGGCTCTCTAATAACTCCTGTATGTATCAACTAAAGCATCTGTCCATCCACCCTCCATCCATCCACCCATCCATCCATCCATCCATCCATCCATCCATCCATCTATCTGTCCACCTATCCATCCATTGTCCATGAATTCAATGCATACCTGCACACCAGGCCCCGTGTAGGTGCTGGGAAGACAGTCTTCACACGAAGAACTCCCAGTCCGGTGACAGAGCTTCCAGAAACCCCCATCTGCCCCTTCCTCACTTTCTCCGAACAGGTCCTTACTGACAGAAATGGGGGGAGGGCTCTCACCTGTCAGTGACTTCATCCAGCAAGGAGCATGACAGTCTACTCCTAAGTGACCGGCATTTGAGAACAAGAAGCTCCCCACTGGTGAGGCTGAAACTGTGAGTCCACACTCAAGGTCCGTCTTATAAATATATGAGGTGGCCGGGATCTGGCCCCTCTCCTGAGGCAAAACCCAAGGCGCTTCCTGCCCCCTCTGCAGGACCGTGAGAGTCTGGGGCACTGCACGCTCCTTGCCTTGAGTTTGGTGGCGCCCTGTGCCCTGTGTGGGGTTTGTCTGAGCCCTTGCTTGGCCCATGGCCACAGGCTGCACCCTCCACTCGGCTGGCCACCTTGGCTGGGGTGTGCAGAGGGTACCCTGCACACGTGTCCCCGTATCTGGAGGGCCCTGCACAGCTCCTACACTGTCATCTGTGTTCGGAGGTCTGGCTGCAGAGGGAGAAACTTAGGCTTGTGTCTTACATCTACTAAGTTAGTAATTGGAGGGGAGGGCTTCTTGTGGAAATAAAGAAGGAGCAAGCCCACCACCTAGCCCGGTGCACTTGTGGCTGGAGGACAGGCAGAGGCGCTTTCACTACGGAGCTCCAGAACCCGAAGGCCACGAGGGTTTGTCTCTAAGATGTGTGTTCTGGGGAGCTGGCTAAGTAGCCCTCGCTGCCCACTGCCAGCTGCCCCCTTTCACATTGCTGGACTAACGGGGCTGCCAAGTTAGGGATCCCGTGGCCCCAGCCCTCAAACAGCAAGTAATTGTTTTCTCTGTGTGAGCTGACAATGATCTAGTGTTTGCGGGCAGCTGCTAGGGGCCAGGGGCCCAGCCAGTGTTTTCCTAATTAACTCCCCATTACTCCCATCCCAGGAGGATGGGGCAGACGAAGTTTGGACACCATCAAATGGCAGACATTACTCTCAAACTAAGTATCCATCGTTTATTGAGCATTTAGCGCCCGGTACCATGTTGTCCACTTTACACTGATGATCTCATTTTTTCCCTCGGAGGTAGGTGTGATGACGCTCACTTCTTCGACTTGGAATCTGAGGAACAGAAAGGTCAAGTAGCTTGCCCAGAGTCACACAGCTGGGTGGGGTGGAGCTGGCACTGGAATCCAGGTCTGACTTCAAGGCCTGTCCTCCTCCAAGGTATCACATGGCCCACCTGAGGGATGCTTCCGTCTTTGCCTTTCTCCCTGTCCCAACAATGACGACTATATAGCAATAAGTAGAATTTCCTAGGCTCTTGCTATGTGCCAAGCACCCTTCTAAGCATTTTAAATGTGTCATCTCATTAAATCCTCCCAACAACCCAATAATGAGGTGGTATTATCCCCATTTTATATATGAAGAAACTGAGGCACAGAAAGGGTAAGTAACTCTCCCAATGTCCCAGAGATCCAAAGTGGCAGACCCGCCACAAGCTAGTACCAGAGCCGGAGCTTGCCGTCTCAGGGATGGTTGAGATGCTCTAGGTGCTGAGCTGGACCACGTGCCAGAGGTGGGGAAGATGCCACCAATCCCACAAGCCCTGGCCCAGGCCTGGAGCCCCAGGCTTCCCAGGCAGGTACCCAGGCTGGTAGATATCCCACCCATTCTCAGACCGGTGCCTTGCAGGGTGGCCCCTTCCATGGTCGCTGCCATGCTCAGCAGAAGCCGTCATCTTCGTGGAAACCTGCCAGGGGTACAATGAAGGCATTCAGGGGCTGTTATTTATTTATTTCTCGATAAAGAAACTTCATGAATAGATGGGTATTTATTCACCTAATTCACTTTTGCAAATGCAGTGTCCTTCAAAGGATGATTTGTTTGCCCATCGGGGCTGAGGCGGGAGGTTAAAAATAGCTCCAGGCAGTACCGTATTTCTCAGTAAATCAGTGTTGATAATGTAATAATAAAATTAGTCTTACATCAGGTACCAGATATGGCTCCTCTGACATGCAAATCGAATTCAGCTTCCTACCCAATGTGGGCTGTGTGTGAGGCTACAGGTTCACCAGCCTCTGTCTTCGGGGCACTAAATTTAGAGCCTTTCTTAACGTGGGTCAGTATGAAATTGCCTAAAATGCCTGTCTCACTAACGTGGTCGTTTGTAATATTCACCAAGTTTAGAATGTAGACAGCTGGTCTTCCTTTCCCTTCAGAGCTGCCACATACAATAGGATGGAAAAGACGACCAGGTACACACTTGTCCAATTTGGGAAGATGGCTTCAAATTGCTTTGAGCTTCAGGGCAAAGGGACTGTCTCCCCCAGAGCACATTTCATTTCCTCTCAGTAAAAGTTTCACGGCCACCTACTATGCACCAGGTCCTGTAGCAGCTGCTGGGATAACAGAGATAACCTAGGTGCTCTCCTGAAGACACTCATTCATGGTCTGGTGGAGGGACAGGATGGACACATCAAGGGGCATCATGGTATAAGGACGATGAGAGAAGCACATATAAAATCTAGGGGAGCATGGCAGCAGGGAGGGCTGCCATCATCTGTGAAGGAAAGACCACATGATCCAGGAAGGCTTGCCCTCTAAAAAGACATCTACATTGGGTTTACAGGATGAATAGCAGTTCTCCAGACAGTTGGGTAGGAATTGGCGGCCCTTGAGAGGACATTCCGGGCAGAGGAAATGGTACAAAGGTGTGGATGCATGAGACTGGGTACTGTCTAGAGCAATTAAAATGGGTTCATTGTAGCCCAAGACTAGCCAGAAGGAGGCTCGACAGTTTAGCAGGGGCCGTGTGGCCTCGTGTGACATGAGAGATGAGATGTTTGTCTGAGGGTTGGAAGCAGGGAGAGGTGGGGTCAGATGTCCATGTTGAAAGACACAGTGTAGAGGGTGGGTGGATGGAGGAGGGCGCGATGGTTCCCTTTCCCCCTGAGGAGTGAGCACCCCGTTTTCTATAGGGCAAATGGAGTACTCTCTGAATGATGCCGGACACAGGGGCTGAGGAACAAACAGGAACTGAAGAACACTGAGAGAACAGAAGAGGAAGGGCCGCCCCAGGAGGAGCTGAGGGGCAAGTGAGAGCTTCTGCCCTGGGAACCTCACAGCTCACCTCCCCTCAAGTATTCAAAAAGCCCCTCTAATTGTCTGACATGTGAAATTTACAAGCCATTCCCATATGGACCATGTAATTTGACCCAGACCATAACCCTCTGAGACTGGCAGGGTAGGCACCATGATTCCCACTTGACAGATGAGAAAACTGAGGCTCAGAGAAGTGAAATGACCTGCCTAAGGCAGAAATGGGACTCCTGATCAAGTCTCTTAATTACTAGTCTGGGCTTTCGGGGGGCATAATTCTCATGTCAATGAGTTGGGCACCTTTGATGATTCTCTTTCTGTAGGTGGGGGACAGGAGACAGAGGGTTAGAGGACCTTGCTCAAGATCATGTAGGTGACCCGAGGCCCAAATTTAGATTCTGTTCTCCTGGGCTTCATTCATTCATTCATTCTGTTATCATTGTCATCCCCATCTGTGGTCCCCTGTCCTCATTTACTGCTCCGGGGATCACTGGTCTCCCTGACATTGTGTAGTTCGCCAAGCATTCTCCTGTTCGTGACCTTTGCCCTTGTTGCCCCTCTGTCTGGACTGTGTTTTCCCTGGGTATTATCACAGCTCCCTCCCTTACTTTGTTGCGGTCTCCACTGAAATGTCACCTCCTTAGAGAGGCCTTCCTTGACCTCCCCACCTACCAGAGCTCATCCCACGACTCCACCCACTCTCTGGCTTTAGTTTTCTTTATAGCACTTGCCCCTTCACTGCTGTTTCTTCACTTGTTTATGGCCGCCTCCCTCACTAAAAGGTAAGTTCCAGGAGGGCAGAGACTTTGTGTGCTTCTGCTTTTCATTTGCTGTCTTGTTGCAAGGAGGCGCTTGATGAATGTTTGCTGTGTGGCCCCATTGCAAGGCACTGTCCTTGGATCCAAGGTGAGCCCTGCCCGTGGGAGCTAGTGCACAATGTGCTGGGAGACAGGTTTTCAGGCCCTCACCACGAGCCAGTGTGACAAAGGCTGTGTCGACATGTGCTTCCCTCATACATCAGGAACCGTCTGGGGCTCCTTTCACTACCGCAGTAGCTGGGATGATGGAAGGGAAGTGTGTGGAGAAAGTGGGCCTGTGGCGGGCTGACTTGCACACGCTGAGAAGTATTTCAGGACGAATGTAGAGAGGACGTCAGATTGCACCTAAAATGGCCCAGAAGATCAATGTCCATTATCAACACTCTGGTATCTGGTCATGTCCACAGCTCTGGGTCTCAGTGTACCAAGCAACAATGTGGGTGGAACTTCCTGCTTTTACTTAGCTCACCAAGCTTGACATTTCTGTCACTCCTTCCAGGGGAAGTCAGCTGGAATTCCCATTTCTTTCTTTTCTCTGTATCTTTATCACCTACTGAACATTCAGCTCGATGCTAGAATGGGAGATGCTGGAAACCTCCCCCTCCCCCCTCTGCCCAGAGTGGTTGGGGCCTGAGGCTCGAGGTCTACTTGTACTCCGGCCCCGGAGAATCTCAGTGAAGGGACAAAGGAACCAGCCCTGGAGCAGGCAGATCTGGAGCCCGGTGAGCTCCAGCAAATGTAGTTAGATGATGGGTACATTTTATCCTATAATAAGAGGGCTATTAAGAAAAACACAGAATTGCTTAGGGGAAAGTTAAGGGGGAAAAGGAAGGTGGTAGAACCGTCCAAACTCCATCAGTGCCTAAGAAGAACCAGTTTCAATGACGCACTCTTCCAGGTATTAGGATGTTGGGGATGGGACGTCAGCCTCTCCACAGTGCACACACATGCCCTTCCCTGGTGCTGGAAACCTCCGTTCCCAGCACCCTGTCCAGCTCCCCTCAGCTGTTCAACCGCCACATCAATGTCAACAAGTTTGAAACAAACTCCTGAATATCCCCACCCAGAGTAGAGAACCAGCTGGTAGACACCAGGAAGGACATATCAGTGGGTTAAGATATTTGCATATTTTATTTAAATATTTAAATATTTCCCTACTGGTTCATGAATAGCCACTGGCCTGAGCCACCCCAGCTGCTCTGGCCTCTCGCCCTGGACCCCTGGACCTCTCCATGCTGCAGCAACTGAAGGGTTAACCACTGGCACAGTTGGGGTCTTTGAGGACCCTGTTCCAGCCCCAGGTTTCTTCTGACTGTCCAGTGTCCATGCCACAGTCATTTCTCAGTATGTTGACTATCCCCTCTACACCCAGCCCAGCACTCATACCTGCTCTTCCTCTCCATGTGAATGGCCTGCCATCGACTCAGGTGCCCAGGGGAATACCTGGAGGTGGTCATGGGCATCCCCCGGCTCCACACACACAAGGCAGACCCAGGGCCCTGCATCAGCTCCAAGACTCCATGAGCGCAGGTACCGTGTTTGCCTGTCCACCACCGAATCCCCATCCTGGAGCCTGGCACGCAGTTGGTGATTTGTTTTTCGTTTGAAAATTTTATTTATTTATTTTTGGCTGCGTTGGGTCTTCATTGATGTGTGTGGGCTTTCTGTAGTTGTGGTGACCGGGGGCTGCTCTTCGTTGCGGCGCGTGGGCTTCTCATTGCGGTGGCTTCTCTTGTCGCGGAGCACGGGCTCTAGGTGCGCAGGCTTCAGTAGTTGTGACACGTGGGCTAAGTAGTTGTGGCTCACAGGCTCTAGAGCACAGGCTCAGCAGTTGTGGTGCACGGGCTTAGTTGCTCCGCGGCATGTGGGATCTTCCTGGACCAGGGCTCGAACCCATGTCCCCTGCCTCGGCAGGGGGATTTTTAACCACTGCGCCACCAGGGAAGTCCCTCAGTTGGTGATTGATAAATGGCACACTATGGTTGGAGGAATAATTCATCAGAGACATCCGTGTCCTAATCTCTGGAGATGCAGAATCTGTGAATGTCACTTTATACCAAACAAGGGACTGGGTACACGTGATTAAGTTAAGGACTTCAGGAAGGAGTGATTACCTTGGATTATCTGGGTGGGTCCCATGTAATTACAAGTGTCGTTAAAAGAGAGAGGCAGAAGGAGATCTGTACCAGAAGAGGAGGAATCCATGTGACCACGGGAACAGAGATTAGAGTGATGAAGACATAAGCTGAGGAATGCAGGCAGCTGCCAGAAGATGGGGAGGCAAAGAACAGATACTCCCCTGGAGCTTCTAGAAGAATCAGCCCTGTGGAAACCTTGATTTTAGCCCCAGCTCCTGTCAGACTCCGTTCAGATGTCTGGCCTCCAGAACTGTAAGAAAACGAGTTTCTGGTATTTTAAACCACTGATTTTGTGGTAATTTGCTGCAGTAGCCACAGAAAACTAGTACACACACCCAACTCATTTCGAGCTCCTGGTAAGTCCTGGTAGGTCATGACACGTGGCTTAGAAAACTGCTCAGGACCGTGGCCCATGACCTCTTGGAAATGCAAACAGAACCATGTCATTGCCCATCAGTCAAGGGCTCCCTGTTACCTTGGTAGCCCAAGGTCTCTTGCCAGCACACAGGTCCTTGCGATGGCCCCTGCTGGCCCTTTCGGTCATTTTCTCCCATGTCCCCACATACCCCATGTGCCAGTCAAACCAAACCACTATCGTTTTCATCCTCTAAGTCTCACGTCACACACTCTCACGCCTAAGCGCCTTTGTCGCAAACCAGTCACTATTGCCTGGAAAGCTCCACCTTCTTCACTGGGTCACCGTGCACTTGTCCTTCAAGCCAGCCTGGGAGTCCCCTCTTCCAGAAAGCTGCCTCCGCCAGCCTCGGGCTGGTTTCTTTCCTGTTCCCACAGCCCCTGGTGTTGCCCTGGCCTCAGCACTGACGGCACCGCCCTACATAGTCTGCGTCTCCTGCTCTCTGGGAAGGGAGCCCCTGATGGCGAGGCAGAGTAAGGCCATGACCGCTCCCACCCACCGTCTCTGGCCGCCTTTGCTGGCTCGCCCCAGCTGGCCACGCCGGGACTCACGACTCACGTTCCGTGAAGCACAGCTCGGTGGCTTCCTCCAGGGCAGCAGAGCAGGTGTGGGCACCTGAGGCCCATCTGACCCTTCTGGGGGAACCACCATGGGGAAGGGAGGGAGGCCTGGTCCCCCAACTCTGCTTTCCATCCCTCCAGGTGTTGACACTTTGGTTACAAATTAGATAGAACACTTTTTCCTCTTTCTTTTTTCTTCCATAATCCTATGCAGGTTTGGATTTTTATTTATTTTTTTTTTGGTAAGAATCAGATATCCTGTAGATAATATATAAGTAAACAGAAGGCGAGGATGTTGCTTTTACTTTTCTTTACTAGAAATGACTTTGGTGATTTTTCTTTCTGTTCATAAAAGTCCTACACGTTCACCAGAGAAAATTTGGACACTATGGAACTGATGCTGCTTTGGAGGAGGTTAGGGAGCCCGGCACTACTTATCTCCTCTCTCCAAACCAGCCTCTCTCCTCCACGCCCCGGGGGCTCCCGTTGCCCATCCGCTGCTCCCCAGTGCCCAGCCACTGCAGCTTTGAGCCTTTCCCTCCAATGTCCTCAGTGCTGGGTCTTCTTGCAGACTCTGCACACTTCTCTACCCCCACAGTCATTGCCGTCTGCCAGGCCCCAGGCTTCTCTCACTCAAACGTCTACAGTGGTTCCTACTTCCCTTCCCCTCTAGTTTCTCCCCCTCACTGGTATGGCTCATGGCACCAGAGAGATCATCTGAAGGCCCTACCTTGAGGCTGCCCCTCTCTCTCTTCCCGCAGCCTCCCATCACCTACTTCACACAGGCATGTCCACGGGCCCTTCTCACGTAAGTCCCTCCCCGCCACTGGCCTAGCTCTCTGATCACCAGCCTGGATTCCACGGCCCCTGCCGTGGCCCACTTGGGCTCTGCTGTACCTGAGCTCTACTTCCCTCGATGCCTTTTGGATTTAAGAAACTATGTTCACCCCCCTTCTAGAGAGGGAGGCCATTCTGTGATTGGGAAGCAGTCAAGGAATGGGGTCAAAGGGTTAGGGAAGGGTAGGGGAGGGGGCTGAGAAGTTGAGGAGGGAGGAGGGCCTGCAGTGGAGAAGAGGGAAGGCCCTCCCGCATCTCCTGGTGATTTGTGAGAATGGGCAGGGATGGAGCTGACCCTTGCAGACCAAAATCTGACCGGTGAGGGGAGTGCACGCTCCACCAGGCTGCCAGAGGCCCAGAGAAGAGGTGATGCTCTCACTGACTGTCCCCGGGGGCTCTGGAGGGCTGGAGGTGTCCTGGCAGTGTCAGTCGGAAGCCTGCTGGAGGCTGCCCCCCCAGCCAGCCTGTCCTGGGCTGGTGGCCGCTCAGTGACACCTGCTGCATGCCCGAGCCTACGGAGGACCTGTGGGCCACCTTCGGGAGGCAAGGAAAGAACTCACTCAGTCCGAGCACTTGGTGTGTACCAGACCTGTGCTAAGGGCTTTCCATGGATTATGTCATCTATTGCCCACAACGGCCCTATGAAGTGAATAACTATTATCTCATTTTCCAGGGCACAGGGAAAATCAGGGCAGAGCAGGAGTTCAAATGCACGTCTTTCTTTCTCCTCTCCCACAGAAAGGCCTAAGTCCCAGAGGCTGATGGAGCTGATGGCCGACCAAGAGGCAGGCCCTGGGTGCTCGTGTTGCGAATCCCGTCTGGGCTGTAGCTGTCACCCTGAGCCACATGCCGCCAGCTCAGGGAGAAGCACCGACTGTGACGACCTTACACCTGGATGAGTGGAAGATGTTGACAGTTTCAGCCAGGACCACAGAGAAGCTACTTTGGGTGGGGAGGCTGGGGAGTGGGGGATCCCAGGGGATAAGGGCAGGTCGCCTGGGGCTCTCACTCACTCTGTGGTGCTGGGGGAAGGGGTTCTGGTCTAGGCCCTGGGTGGGTGGTCTCTAGTTATGGGACAGCTGCTGGGGGTACAGGTGGGGAGCAGCCTTGCTCTGTAACCTCTGTAAAGTGAGGGTTGAACTGGGTCAGTGGAAGGTCTCACCCAGTTCTGGCAGCCGAGGTCCTGGGACTCTGAGCCAGCACAGTCACAGAGCCGAACCGGGAGGTCCCTGATGGCTGGGCCGGGCCTGTCCAGCTCACCAATGCCTTCACGGGGCCGGGCATCTCAACAGTTGGGGCTCACGGAGAGAATGAATGACTGAAGGAAGCGAGGGTCACCGCACAGGCTGGAGGCTCCACGCTTGGACAGGAAGTGGGAGAGGTGAGAAGAGCTGTGGGTCACATGTGGGACCTTGGCATCCCTGCCCAGAGGACCAAGGCCAATGCCAGCGCTTGGGGTGATTGAAAGGGAGGAGGAACTGTTTCACCTCTAAGTCTTAATCCTGTAAATTCAGGCAGGGAGGTTTTATTTTATTTATTTTTTAAAAAATATATAGTTTTTATTTATTTATTTGGCTGCATCGGGCCTTAGTTGTGGCACGCGGGATCTTCGTTGCAGCAAGCAGGATATTTTTTTTCTTATAAATTCATTTATTTTATTTATTTTTGGCTGCATTGGGTCTTCATTGCTGTGAACGGGCTTTCTCTAGTTGCGGTGAGCAGGGGCTACTCTTTGTTGTGGTGCGCGGGCTTCTCATTGTGGTGGCTTCTCTTGTTGTGGAGCACGGGCTCTAGAGCGCAGGCTTCAGTAGTTGTGGCACGCGGGCTCAGTAGTTGTGGCTCGTGGGCTCTAGAGCGCAGGCTCAGTGGTTGTGGCGCACTGGCTTAGTTGCTCCGCGGCATGTGGGATCTTTTCAGACCAGGGCTCGAACCCGTGACCTGCACTGGCAGGCGGATTCTTAACCACTGTGCCACCAGGGAAGTCCCCATGCAGGAGCTTTTGTTGTGGTGTGTGGGCTCTTTGTTGCAGCACGCAGGCTTCTCTCTAGTTGTGGCGTACTGGCTGTAGCACGTGGGCTTAGTTGCCCCGCGGCATGTGGGATCTTAGTTCCCTGACCAGAGATTGAACCCCCGTCCCCTGCATTGGAAGGCAGATTCTTAACCACCGGACCATCACGGAAGTCCCAGGGAGGTTTTAATTACTTAGGTTTGAGTGGTTTGACTTTTCAATTAAAGTCACCAAGGAAACATTCAGAAATTAGTGCCCTTGTTAGGAATTAGCAGCATTGTGGACCCTCCTCAATATGCTGAATTGGACCTGGCCAGGAAGGGAGGGTGGGAGGGTGACCTGCACACAGCCCATCACCTCCACCCATAGACTGAGTGGATGCTCCAAGCCCTGGCAGTGGGACAGGAGTTGGGGGCCTCTGGGAGTAGGGTGGGTGTGCCCCGAAGCATCTACCTCCTCTCACTTCCTTACCCAGAAAGAGAGTCTCTCCAGGCTCAGGTGGGGAGGGACATCAGCTCAGACCACGGCCAGGGACCAGGAATGATGGGGCCCATGGCAGGTCTGTGCATACAGCAGGTGGTCAGCCAGCACTTGTTAGAGTGGAATGTGGGTGGAGAGGGGCACCCCAGGACTCAGGACCTGGCTTGAGGGCTGTGGTCTAGGCTGTGACCCAGGCAAGAGTGCTCTGCAGGGGGCTCTGGCTTGTCCCAGGCTGGCCTTCAGGGACTAAGCTGGGAAGGAAAGCGGTGGGGGAGAAGGGAACTAGGGATGCCAATCTGCTCTATGGCCATGAGGCAACCACTTCTGGGCAAATCTTAGCCAGAGAACTGACAGCACTATCTGGCTCCATAAAGGAGAACTCAGGAGGCTGCTGGCTACCTCTGGAAAAAGATGCTGTCCTCCTGGAGACTGAGGTGTCAGAGGAGTCCTCAGCGTTCTTTCATCAGTGCTATGGACTGAAATGTGGCCCCTCAAGATTCATAAATTGAAGCCCTAACCCCAATGTGACTGTATTTGGAGTAGGGCACATACAGAGGTAACTGAGATTAAATGAAGTCCTAAGGGTGGGGCCCTGATCCTATAAGATTAGTACCCTTATAAGAAGAGACACAAGAGAACTCACTGTTTTCCCCCTGCCGTGTGAGCACGTGGTAAGAAGGTGGCCGTCGGCAAGCCAGGAGGAGGACTCTCATCAGAAACTCAATCGACTGGCAGCACCTTCTTCTTGGGCTTCTAGCCTCCAAAACTGTGAGAAATGGATTTCTGTTGTTTAAGCCACCTAGTCTGTGGTTTTTTTGTTTTTTTTGTTTTTTTTGGTACGCGGGCCTCTCAATGTTGTGGCCTCTCCCGTTGTGGCCTCTCCCATTGTGGAGCACAGGCTCCAGACACACAGGCCCAGCGGCCATGGCTCACTGGCCCAGCCGCTCCATGGCATGTGGGATCTTCCCGGACCAGGGTACGAACCCATGTCCCCTGCATCGGCAGGCGGACTCTCCACCACTGTGCCACCAGGGAAGCCCTAGTCTGTGGTATTTTGTTCTGGCAGTCTGAGATGCCTAATACAATCACTGACATTTTGTACAGTATTTTAGCTTCCAACAGCCCTGGAGGAGGCTGGGCAATAGTGTGAAAGGGTCAAGGGTACAGTCAGGTAGTGGCGGTCAGGGCCAGAGCCAGGCTAGGCCTTGCAGTTTCTAAGGCCAGTGCCTTGAATGACTGTGCTGCTGCTGAAGATGCTGGTGATGTTGACAATGGCAGCGGAATTCACATGGAACACAGTAGAACAAAAAAAAAGGAGCTGGCTATAGTATAAGGAGGTAACCAAGGGTCAAAACCAAAACAGGTTCAAAAGAGTTCAGAGGCGTTTGAGGATGGCAGTGTCTCAGAGGTTCCCAGGGGGTTAGTCCATCCTTTCCAACCAGGACTTACTGGGGAGCCACCCTGCTTCCTTACACTCTCTCCAGGGCCTGATTCCAGAGGTTAGAATCAGTGTTTGTGATTGGATACTGGAGGAAGAGGATCCAAATTCAAAGCGGGGACCCCAGGATGCTACACATCCTGAGCTACACATCTGAGCTGTCCTGAGGACACTTCATCCTACCAGCACATAAAGTATTTACCCAAGTGGGTCCTGTCCTCCCAGGCTGGTTGCCTTCTTGTGGACAGAGCAGCCCCACGGGCTCTTCCATTATTCTACAGATACCCAGTGTGGCCACAGGGTCCTATCTCTGTCCCAGAGATGGGCGTCTCACCCTGGCTATGGGAGGAGGGTTTGAGGAGGCCAAGGTGAACAGAAATATGTCCACATGGTTCTGGGGTTCATGCCAGCATACAAATAGTGCAATGCTGGGATGATTTTTTCAGACATCATCTGAAAAAGTTTCTATTAATGCAACATGTCATCTTTTCTGGGAGCCATCTTTGAGATCAGAAGCCCCGGCTGGGCACCCGCTCAACACCATGAGAATGATTAAGCAAAATGTCAAACACTGAAATGATGTTATTAGGCCAGCAGGGACTCCAAACTTGGGCTAAAGAGGGGAAATTTGGCCATGGGAAGAGGGGGCCCTCTACTGCTTCCAGGCAGTCTGGTGGTATGCAAGCATCCCTCAGAGGTCTGGAGGCTTGGCTCCAGTGCTAGGTCTGCTACTTGCTTGCTGTGTGGCTCGAAGTAAACAATTGCCCTTTCTGAGCCCAATCGCCTCACCTACAAGGGAGGTGGATGTCTCTTAGGTGTCTCCAAGGTTTGTGCTTCTTTGAATAATATTTAACACAATTATGCCGTATGGAGAGTTGTGGCACGCTTTTTCTTAAATCATGTTTTTTGAAGTACATATCTCTGCTTTCCACACACGCTCATGACCCATTATTCGTTGGTCTCTGGGGAAGATTTGGGATTTTATTCTTGTTCTTTTAATTATCCTACTGACAGCTGTGATCCATCTATCGAGGGGGGGACAGCCCTTGTCTTGCAGGCTGTGTGTACTGACCAGCTACTAGTTAAGGGTCTCGGAATAATCGTTGTAAAGTGAATGGGCTTTGGCCTCACACAGAGCTGGTCTGAATCCAGGTCCCTCTGTGTGGCCGTGGGCAGGATACTCAAACTTACTGAGCCCTGATTTCCTCATGTATAAAATAGAATGAGTATCAGTTACCTTGTGGGATTGTAAATGACCTGGACTAGATGACCTGGCACAGGAGAAGCACCTGTCTGAGAGCACTCTAGGTAAGTGGTGACCAGAGTATCGAAGTGCACTTGTCTCTTTTGTCACTCTCAGTCTTCTGTTAGTAATTCTTCCTTCATCTTTTCTTCCTAAATAGATTCTCAGCTCCAAGCAGGCAGGCATGGCACGTGGACCTCTTATAGCCTCCCAGAGCCCAGCACAACTTGCAGATAGTGTTTACTGGTTCTTTGCTTTAAAAATGGTGCAAGGGGACCCTCTGGGGATACCTGCCTACCTGTGAGTCATCATCCCCATCATTCCCGGTCCACAGGTCCCCTTCTCAGCAGCCGCCTTTATGTTGACAAATACTATATATCCTGAGTTCTAAGACTCATTAAAAAAAATTAAACGATGAGTGCCTACTTGTATTTTTGTCCATTATTTGTTTGTTTCTTTGTTTGTTTACTTAATGAGAGTAACGCCAGGTCAATTAAAATAATTCAGATAGAGATGTATATAGAATAAAAGATAAAAGTCCTTCTTTACTCCTTCCAGTCATTTCCTAGCCCCAGAGGTAACCACAGTCAATACAAAGGCTTTAATTTTACCTGACATTTTCTCTCTGTATTACGAACTATCTACATAATGTATGTAAACATACACAACATAAAAGTTTTCTAAAAACATAAATGGGTCATTCTGAGACTTTGTTTTTTTACTTAATGAAATGTTTTCTGTGTCAGGCATCTTGCTCTTTTAAACATTAACCATATTCTTTCAATTATCACACAGTAAAATTGACTTTTGGGTGTACAGTCTGTGAATTTTAGCACATCCACAGATTTGTGTCACCACCACCATCACAATCAGGATATACAACAGCTCCATTACACCCTAAAATTCCCTGGTGCTGTCCTTTCATAGTCAGCCCCTACCCCTATCCCTAACCTCTGGAAACCACTGACCTTTTTCTCCATCACACACTTCTGTCTTTTCAAAAATGTTACATAAATGGACTCATACAGTTTGTAATCTTTTGACACTGGTTTCTTTCACTTAGCATAATGCCTTTGAGAGCCATCTAAGTTGTTGTATCCGTTTTTATTGTTGAGCAGTATTTCATTGCGTGGACGGATCCCATTTTATTTATACATTCATCAGCTAGCTGATGGACATTTGGGTTTCCAAGTTGTTGGTGATTATAAACAAACATTGAACATTATATGAACATTCATGTACTGATGTTTGTGTGGACATGTTTTCATTTCTGTGGGATACATTCTTTAGTTTAATCAATATGTACTTTTAGTTTGCTGTTATTAACTGAGGCTGAGTCCAGCACTTTGCAGGAATAAGGAACTGAGGTGCTGTTGATCTGTCTTGGCCCTGGGCTGGTCCTTCTCACACCGATTTTTGCCTCCAGAGCAGGAACTGAGGTTTGGCCAACGTGAGGACACCACTAACTGAAAGAGAGAGTCTCATGGTAATTAGTTCTCATTCCCAGTTGGGCATATTACAGGGCTTCTTGCATATGCTGAGAATTTCCTGCTGTCAATTGTGGCTTAGTTGGGCCTTCTTACTTTCTTAACAATAAGAAAAGAAACAATAAGATAAAAATACAAAAATATTTTCAGTTGTTTGATGTTTGGAAATGGGCTGACCAACATCCAGACACTTGACTCCATGGCTTTACTCCATGTGTCCAACTTGATGTCACTTAGACACAGTTTAAACCACTCAGATCTTTATTTAAGTATTAAGCATAATTGTCATCACAGATTGATAGATTCCTCAACTTGAAATGAGCTTTCAGGGGTCATTCTCCATCCTGATTCAGAAATTGCTTTTCAACTTCCTCTATGAGAGTCATCTATGTGGTTTAGGTGGTGGCAAAATTAGTACAGTCCATCCCTGGGTGACTTAATTGTTAGAGTTTCTTTTTCATGAGCTGAAAATTACTTCTCCTGACTTCCTTCCATTGGTCTCTGGTTTGTCCCCAGGAGCCAATAGAGTTTCTAAGTTTCCTCCCTCTTCCTTTTCACAACACTGGATATAGTTTAAAAGAGCTCTCATGTCTTCCTTTTGCTGCCTTAGCTTTCTCATCCCCAAGCCAACAGCCCCAGTGTCCTTCCTTGTGTCCCACAGTTTAGAGTTTCCATCCCTGGTCCTCTCCTCTGGGCATGAGTCACTGACCTGCTTGCAGAAGAAGCTGTTGAGAGCTGTTGATGCTAATGGTGGTTCCCTCCCTGCTCCAGGAAGGCAGTAGAAGATGGTGGATGCTGTGAAACCAGGGCTTGAGTTGGAATCCAGCTTTGACCCTTACTAGTTGTGTGACCTTGGGCAAGTTTTAACCTCTCCATGACTCAGTTTTTGCATCCATCAAAGGGGTGTAACAAGCTGCTAGCAGGCAAAAGGTGACCACCTCCCCAAAGGCACATGATGGTTTGTAGCCCAGGGTGGGTGGCATGTCCTGTGTATACCCTCTACAGAAGGCAGAACCTTCCCTGGAACCACTGCTCATCGTAAAGGAGAGCCTCAGAAGGACAAGCTCAGGCTGGGGAGACAAAGCCCTGGCCTGGGCTATCAGGAGGCATGGGTTCCCACCTTGCCCTGACCCTAGACAACTCACAGTGTCTGTAGGTCTCAGCTTCCTCTCATCAGGAAAGTTAGCACTACCCGTAGCTCTCGCCTCATTTTTCAGGATGGCCCTGAGTCTCAAATGCTGTGTCATCCTGGTGTGGAGGTCAGAGCCCCTGCTTTGGGG
Organism: Delphinus delphis; assembly: GCF_949987515.2. Taxonomy (NCBI): domain Eukaryota; kingdom Metazoa; phylum Chordata; class Mammalia; order Artiodactyla; family Delphinidae; genus Delphinus; species Delphinus delphis. The sequence goes on along the minus strand of NC_082689.1, from coordinate 103,331,580 downwards.
CCATACAGACCTTGACTTGAATTCTGTCTCTGGCATGTACAAGCTGAGGGACACGGGCAAGTGTCTGACCTCTTCGAGGCTCTGGGTTTTCTCTTGGACAATGGACATTGTATTATGTACCTTGAAGGGCTGTGGGAAGATTAGACATGCCACGTGAAAAGTGCTTAGCATAGCACCTGACACACGGTGGGACTTAACATACGGTCGACATCACTGTGAAGTCTGAGCAGAGTGTTGGGTGCACAGCAAAAGTTCTGGAAATAGTAACAACGTTGGATAGAGTGGAGGTAGCTGGAGTTCCCCGTACAACCTGAGTCCCAGGGATTCTGGGGGCAGAGCCCTGACCAGTGTTTCCCGGATGGTCCTGCATTCGGCCTCATCCAGTGAGCTCAAGCATGGACCTGAGGCCAAAACCTGCGACAGCTGGAGCCAAGGGACCTGGATTGCAGAGACCTTGGTGTCTCTCCTCACCCCTAAGCCATCATCAGGCAGTGTCCCAGGGCTCCGATATGGAAATAGGAGGCAACCAGGGCTTTCTGATCACAACTGACTGTACCCTCGGAGCCAGTCGAGCAGCTAACTTGTCCCGCCCTCTGAGCATCTGGTTGCCTGGATTTTGGGCATGGTGGCAGATGTGGCCTCTTAAATATTGAGTCACCCTTCCCTGGCCCCATTCCTACTGATTTTACCGAGGATTCCAAGACTTAAGTTCGTTTAATAACCTCCTGACACTAAACAAACAACCTTGCAAGAGGAGTAATTTGCGAGGCAGAAAGAAAACAAATAAGTTGCAAGGACACAGCACAGCCATGGCCAGGCTGATTACATTCCAGGGGCCACCTAAGTCTGACATCAACTGAGAGCATACAGATCTTGGTTGTTTTCCACTCCGGGAAGTCTTCAAAAACACGGGCAGGGGAAACTTTGCATTAGGCCTCTGGTGACGGTGCATCATTAGAATTCTGGGGGCATATTAAATGCCATCTAGTTGCTAACATGATGCATCATTTTCTGTTAAATAATTGATCACTGTGCAGAGATTGTGTTTGTGGAGTTTAAAAAAGTGATTAGAGCAGGGAACATTTCTGGGAGGCAAGTTGCATCTGTAACCCGGTGTCTGCTCTGCATACCTTCCCCGGGGGCCATGGGGCTTTGGGGATTCTTGCCACACAGGAGCTGGGAGCTGGGGTGCAGCATAGGAGCGCTGACGCAGCGGGACTAGAGGTGATGGTCGGTGGTGCGGGTGGTGTTATAGAAGACTGACAAGGAGGGGGGTGGTAGTAGAGTCCTTGCAAGGGCCTCAGAGACTGTGCCAACCTCTGACCCTGCCCAGGGAGAAAGCAATTGCTGCACCTTCCTCCCCCCAGATCCACACCCAAATGGCATCGCCCAAGGCCATGAAGGCAGGTCTGGTCCTGAAAAGAGCTTGTCCCAGGACTCCCCAGTGTTTCCTTCCATTTTCTGCCCTATTCCTCCTCAAAGATAATCTCTTTCTCCTTCCCCTCCTCCTAGGAAAGAGTTTGAGTCCCTCCAGCTTCACTTCTAAGTAAGGGGTGAGCTGTCGGATTGAGAATGTGTGTGGAAGACTTTGGTCTTGGGAGAGGGGAAGGCATTTCAGAGCCTGTTGGGGGAGAGAGACTGTGGGCTTGTGGGTGTATTTGGGAGGTGAGGCGGTGAGGTTTCAGCGGGTATTAAAATAGCTGGAATGTAGAAAGATCTGGTACACAGAAAACCACAATAGTATTTTTCAAATGAATGACACAGACCTGAACAAGGAGTCGAGATTTGTACATTCCTGACTGGCTGTGGGCTCTTGGGCAAACCACTGAGCCTCAGTTTCCACATCTGAAAAACACGCGTGTGTGTATGTTTGTGTGTGGTGATTTTTAAGGGCCCTCTGACCCTGACATTCTGTGCTTTGAAATCAGCTGTTTTTATCCCTGGCTCCACACTAGAATCTCCCGGGGACCTTTAAAAAAGGCAGACGCGGGCTTCCCTGGTGGCGCAGTGGTTGAGAGTCCGCCTGCCGATGCAGGGGACACGGGTTCGTGCCCCAGTCCGGGAGGATCCCACATGCCGCGGAGCGGCTGGGCCCGTGAGCCATGGCCGCTGGGCCTGCGCATCCGGAGCCTGTGCTCCACAACGGGAGAGGCCGCAACAGTGAGAGGCCCGCGTACCGAAAAAAAAAAAAAAAAAAAAAACCACAAAAAAGGCAGACACTGGGGCACAACCCCCAGAGGTTCTGACACAATTGATCCGGGGCAGAATCTGGGCATCTGTACTCTTGGGGTCTTCCCCAGTGGCTCTGACGTGCAGCCAGGGATAGGAACTCTTACCTCAGGAGGGGTGGCTGGAATGGGAAAGGCAGGCACAGATCTGGGCCAGCTTGCTCTGGCCATGTGTGAAAGTCCCCAGCTCTGGAGCAAGAAAGAAAGAGGCTCGGTCGAGGCTCTGGGAAGAAACCATTTTTGCGCCTCAGTCCTGCGTGTTCTTAGAATGACTCTTTCTCTTTCTTAATGGCTTGGGACAGATGCAGAGGCTTTGAGATGGTCCTACAGTCAGTGTTTGCCCCTGGCTCTGCTCCCTCCTCTCTAGTGACCCCTCCTCTCCCAAGCGGCCCAAGATTGCTCCAGCCCTCCGGTCCCAAATACCCACTGAGCTGAGTCCTCAGTCCAGGGGAGGTGGATCTGTCCGCAGGTCCCCTCCCCAGCAGCTGGAAAGCTAGTTCCCTGAGGGTCCAGACCAGTTCTCCCATCTTCCTGGCAAAGTAAAGCGTTAGATGCTCTTGTTGGTTCATTCAGACTTACGTGGCCCTGCACAGGCCACCTCCCCTGCTATGTATCCCGACCAAGTCCCCTTTCCTGTTTCCAACCCCCATTTCCTCACCTGAAAAGAGGGGGTCAGGCCCCTACAGACTGACGGCAGTGGGTTCTGTGGCTCTGAGGGGTAGACAGAGATGAACACTACTCCTTCCATTTTACAGATGAAATAACTGAAGCTCAGAGATGACCTGACTTTAGGCCTGACCCAGAAGCAGAACCCAGTGTCCCTGGACCCCAGTCCAAGACAGCCGGCAACTGAAGAACGCAATCCAAGGTCATGGGGTCTTTCTCAAACCCCCAGTCCGAGGAGAACACCAGTTTCTCTTAGGAGTCAAGCATTTACTTTGAAATGAACCTTCTCACTTTCTCTGTCTCTCTGGGCAGGACCTAACGGATTCATTCCCTGCCGCCGCGTGGATATCTCTGCGCCTTCAGCCTGTCTGCTACCTAGTCCCACTGAGGGGCGATGGTCTGAGACAAATCTCCAGGCCCACTTTGCCTTGTCATCTGCTGCCCTTGTCAGCCAGGCTGGGCCACCCACGTAGTGTCTGAGGGAGATTGGTTTTAGCTAAAGGTCACGGGCATATTGCCCAGGGATCCCCGGGGAGGCTTCCTGTGGAGGCTCATGCCAGCCCTGGCCAGCAGGGGGTGTGCAAGGTCCTGAGTCCTGGGCCACAAGGTCAGGATGGGGAGCAGAGATTGCAGGCTGGGGGTTGCAGGGGGGAGTGGGGTAGGGTGGAGGCAGGGTCAGAGTTCAAGCCTAGGCTGCCCGCTCAGTGTGCTTCTGATGGCTTCCAGCTGCTGTCCTAATTTCCTCCCGTAGGATGGGGGGTTGGCTAACCATGAAACACCAGGCCCTCAGGTCCTGCAGAGCACAGCTGGGTGACTTTGGAAATTATCCCCTGAGTTGTTTCAGTTTGAGATGCCGAATTTGGAACCGAATTTCCTCCCTTCTGCCCACAGGAGCTGAAGCGGTCTGAACTGGTCTTTTCTATATCTCTTACATTCTAGTCTCTTCTTCAAAGACAATGTGGCCCTGCCCAGCACTCGTGCAACTTCTGGGAGGAGCAGACTCACTGGGGACTTGCCAAAACACAGATTCTTGGGTCCCACCCCCAGGGTTTGGGTTCGGGAGCTCGGGGACCACACTTTAAGAACCACAGGTCTAGTTTCCCACCTCAGTTGCCAGACTAGCTGGAGGGTTTCCTGGAAGTAAGAGCATCAGCTATAGATTCAGACAGACTTGGATTCTAGGCTCTGCTCTGGTCTAGCTGTGAGCCTGGGCAAGTCTCTCGCCCTCACTGAGCCAAGATTTCCGGAAATGTAGGGAAGGCAATGCCCACCTCACAAGCTCCAGGTGAGCTTGGAACAGGACGGCTCAACATTTGTGAGGTCTTTTGTGTATTGCAGGTAGGCACTCTAAAATATGCCTTTCTAGAAGGGGCACTGTGGCAGAGGTGGGGAGGGCAGAGGCCATATGGTCAACCTTCATCCTTGTGCAAGTAGAGAAAGTGAGGGCAGCAGCCCAGCCCTATGTGGGGCGGGGCGGGGGGGGCGGGCTGGCAGAGCTGGTGCCAGGATGGGCAATGCTTGTTAGCCCTCCCTCCAGCTGAGAGACGGTAGCCCACAGCCCAGAGGGCAGCACGTCTCCTCAGCTGTCTGAGTAAGCATGGGCGTTGAAAGCAGCCCCAGAACCTGTGCAGGCTGTCACTCAGCAAGGCCGCTGAGTCACCGCCTCACTGAGAGGCTGCCTCCTCGCCCCCGTCCAGCAAACTCCCAGCCTCCATGGGCTCTGCCAGGGCCGGGAGCAGGTGAGTGAGGGCCGGGGCTCAGTCCCCCTTCCTTCAGGGCCGCAGGAGCCGGGCAGCGGAGCTCAGCCGGGGTGGGCCACCCCGTGACTCTGCTCCCACAACTCTACAGCACTCTCTGGCCCGTGTTGCATTTCCCATATGTATCAGACCTGGGTCTTTCCCTCCTGCCGCCCCTCATATCTTCCAACATCTAAAGGAGCCCTGTCTGGGCTCATCTCAGGGTGCCCCAGGACCAGACCACCAGCGGCTTCTCTGTCTCCCTTTCCCACAGCTCCCCATCCGGCCCTAGGCTCAAGCTGAGTTCTGGTCCCTTAGAGAAGCCATTGTCTGTCTCCTGACCTCAATTTGCTGCTCTGTGAAATGGGAGCCCAGGGCAGCACTTACCTACCTCTCTTCCACAGAAGTCTTGTCCTGATGCTGCCCGCATACGCAGGGACGGGGCTTGGAGCCTAGGACCCCCCCTTGGAGAGAAGGGAAGTGGCTTCCTGAAGGGCCATTTTTTACATCTATGGTGCCAGGGCAGGTGTCCTGCACAGGCAGGGAGTGAGTCTGGAGCTGCCTTTTCTCCTCCTAGGGCTGCGGATCTCAAAGGTGTGTCAGTGGGGTGTCTATGCGCCCTCAGTGGAGTGGGGTCTCTGTCCCAGGGTCCTCTTGCATTTTTACCTGTCGTGTCATTTATTCAGGTGGAGAGAGGTTGGGGGGCCCACAGACCCCCAAATCTAGCTTTGAGAAATAGGGACTCCGAGCCAAGGCTGGGAGATGACCTTTCATCCTCCCAGTGCTCACACCCCATCCGCCCTCCTTCCTCTCCCCCATCCACACACTATATGAGGAGGACTTATTGAGCCCCAGGGCGTCCTCCATTTGTCCCCTTGGGGAAGGAGGCCTCAGGGCCCCGCGTGTGTCTTTGCCAGTCACTGCCATCTCTATTCCAGGCATGCAGGGCTCCTCCAGCTCTCTGAATCCTCCAAAGACCCTCTGGTGTTTAGCTCAAAGGAACCTTTTGATGTCCTAAATGACAAAGCCAGGCATCACGGAGGCTGTGTGGAGACAGCTCCCTGCAGACACGCTGGGAGGGGCAGCTGCCTCGCTGTCAGCATGCCCCTGCTTGGCTTCTCTTGTGTTTCCTTGGGGAAGTACAGAGCCACTGGGCCAGCCAAGCCCAGCCGTTCATATGGCGGGACAGGGCCTGGGTCCTCCCCAGGAAGGGGGAGCCCTGCTTTGCCCAAGGCTGCCCAGGCCTCCCTGTCACCCCGCCTGAGTCCTTTGCTCCACCCAGGCTACTCAATCTCTGGACACCGAGGGGGTGGGGCTTTTGCGTCCAGGACCTTTGCGTACTCCGGTTCTAATCCCAGTCTTTGGGCAAGTGTCAGTTTCCTCATCTGTACAGTGGGGATGATAATGATAATACCTACCCCAGAAGATGGGCTGGTACAACGTACACACTGGAAAGTCCCTGGCACGTACCAGCTCTCAATAGTACCAGCTCCCATCCCCTTTTCTTTCCCCTCTTCTTTATAACTTAGCAGTTCACGATCCTGCCTGTTCATTAAAATCCCCTACGGGGCATTTACAATGTACCAACACCCAGACTCCAGCCAGACTAATGACAGAGGAGCTCAGAGGGAGTGGTTTGCTTCTGTGCTATCTTAAAGCTTCCCAGATGATTCTAAGATGCAGCTAAGGGACAGAACTCCTGACCCCACTGGAACTGGGTCCCACCACTCGTAACCTGTGCTGTCCAAAACAGATGCCGCTAGCCACAGTGACTATTTGAGATTAAATTCATTGTAAGTGACATACATTAAAACTTCCTTTCTGGGATCCCAGTACCGCTTTTCAAGTACTCGATAGTCACGTGTGTCTAGTGGCTGCCATATTGGACAGCGCAGGTCTCGAACATTTCCAGAATTTCAGAAAGTTCTCTTGGAGAGCAGTGCAAGGCCAGAGCTGTTCATTGGAAATATGATGCGAGCCATGTGTGTAATTCATGTCATTAAAAGGAAACAGGTGAAATTAATTTGAATAATATATTTTATTGAATCCTATGCCTCCGGAACACGTCATTACAGCATGTGATCAATACGACAGAAAGCAATGAACTATCTTGCGTCTTTTGTGTATTTAGTTTTTAAAGTGTGCATTTTACACTTTCAGCACATCTCAGTTCGGACAGGCACCTTTTTACTTTTTTTTTTTTTTTTTTTGTGGTACGCGGGCCTCTCACTGTTGCGGCCTCTCCCGTTGCAGAGCACAGGCTCCAGTCGTGCAGGCTCAGCAGCCATGGCTCACGGGCCCAGCCGCTCCGCGGCATGTGGGATCCTCCCGGACCGGGACACGAACCTGTGTCCCCTGCATCGGCAGGCGGACTCTCAACCACTGCGCCACCGGGGAAGCCCAGGACAGGCACCTTTTAAGGGCTCAGCACAATGTACGTTACTGGAGTAACTTGAGTAGTGCTGGAAGGTCTCTCTTGCTAGGAGACATGGGGCTGGTGGTTCCCATCATCCTTCATTCCATAGTGCTGGAGTATCTATGGTACCACTGCCCATAGAACCCTCCAGGGAAGGCTCACGCAGCCACCTAACAGCATACGTTGATGAGCCGTATTGGTTTCATAGTAGAGGGTGGCCAGGCACGAATGGGATGCTGTGATAACAGAATATGGAATGAAAGACCAAAGTACAGAGCTTTTCCTAGGATAAGAGAAAGAGTCAATGGCAGGGCAGGCAGGGAATGCAGGGGCCATGGGAGGATGTGGGACCTCAAGGCTGGGCTGGAGAAAAGAGGTCTGGCAGCGGCTGAAGGGTAGGGGCAGAGAGCATTGTCCACCAGAAAGTCACCCCCCTTCCTCCTTGGCACGTGGGACCCTGGTTGCTGGTGCTGGAAGGGGATGCATATATGTGACATCAGATGCTTGAGGAGTGGTGTTGCTCCTTTTAGATTTGATCCCATCGCTTCCTTTAGAAGCCCAGCTGGCAGCGCAGTCTTCAGACACTAAGTCCTGGCCTTGGGGGCTGGCAGGCTTTCTGGGGCGTCTCCTCTTGCCAGGCTCCCGTATGCCGTAAGATCACCCCCTTAGGTATACTGTTGACACCACTTATGAGCGGTTCCCCGATACCCTCCCCCCTTTCCCTATCTTTATCCTGAATTGCTTTCTCAACCACTCTCCCCAGTCTGTCCCTGATGGTTCTAAGCTCTGCGTAACTTATTTCCGAATTACCGCCACAGCCAGGGACCCATGAAGAGATATAGCCTGATATCTCTTCGGTCTCTAGCCTTTGCTCCCTTTGTGACTTACCCTCAGTTCTCCCTCCTTCTAAGTCACCCCCACCCCCCGAATCCCGGTGCAGACCTTGGCTCAGCCCACATGGGTGTCAGCCCCTCTAGGTCCTCCCAGACGCCACCGGTGACTCCAGGTCTCCTCCCTAATTACTTTAGCCAGAGTAACACTGGCAGTGAAAGTGATCTATTGCAGCCCTACGACAGCTATTCAAATCCAGAGACTGCTGGCCTGGGCTGAGCTGTTCTTTCTTATCCCGCTGACAAATGCTCGCTGAGCGCCAAATCTGGACCCTGTCCCACCCCAGGGCCTCTGATCCAACTGGCCGTGCCGGCACGGATTGGTTTTGGATAATAGACTAATGAATCAGTATCACCCAAATGGCTTTCTCTTGCACTGAAGTGTCCAAATGCCAGGCAGCTCTCTTCATGGACTCAGGGTATAATGATCCCTCCCAGAAAATCATAATCCTTCAATCTCCCCTCTCTAGACCATCCATCAGCGTTCCAGAGTCCACCGCTGCATTCTCATTCCAGGAGTTTTCAATCACTTCCCTTTTCCCTCGTGCTTGCAGAACAAAGCAGTGACACTAGGAAATTGTGTTTTGACGTGAAATCATTATGTGTTTTAAAACCTCTCCTTCGATGTTGGTCTTCTCCTGCCTTCTGCCCTCCCCTGACACATCTCCTGCTACGAAATGCAGCGTGAGCCCCGTTCCTGTGTTAAACTCTCAGGCACAGGTGAGGGATGCACGGTCCGAAAGGAAGAAATACAGGAAAGATAAGCTGCCCGTTTTATTCCGGTGCTGTAACGCTCTAATTAATTTGTCTCCTCTAATCGGAGCCCTCCTAGTATACTTCCCGCAGGGATGTTTGAGGGACCGGTGTGTGTGTGGAGTTGGGGAGAGGCGGTGTGCTGGGGCATAGGTATTCACGGTATGGTGATTATGCCTGTGGGCTCCCTCACATGAGCCCAGAGTGAGGGTGAGATGGGAGGTGTGTGCTGGCTGCTCCCCAGCTCTGTCCTGGGCCCTGCACACCTCTGCCGGTAGGAGCATCTCTCTTTGCTGATGCCGACTTTCATGTTTAGGGACAAGTCTTTTGGACACAGTGAGCGCCTAAAGGCACGCCAATTACTGATCCGGTGCTCGGCCAAAGAGGAGTGCTGGGGGAGAAACGGACAGAGTTGGACTTCCAGGAAAGTGTGCTGGATCTATCCTGTGTCTTTCCCAAGCCCTTTTCATGGGAAACTTTGGTTCTAAGCGATTCTCTATAGACCCGCTCCTTCTAGAACTTAAGCCCCCTGAGGATGGGCCTGAGCCATATTTGGGAAGCTCAGCACAGCGGAATCATGGCAGCCCATCGGGAGACAGGCTCAGCGTGTATCATCCTAGGGGTGTCTTCTTGGGCAAGTCACTTTAACTCTCTGAGCCTCAGTTTCTTCATCTAGAAATGGGGGTAGAAGCCCTACCTTCCTTGTAGGGTTTGATGTGAGGGCTAAAGATAACATATGCTTCTGTGGGCTTTAGTGGGTGTGCAGCCAATGGGGGGTCTTGTTATCATTACGGATGAATGAGTTCTTGCGGAGGAATGCTGAGCGGCCAATGTCCCCGAGGTGCTTCGTTTAGAAACGAAAAGAGGCTGTGAAGTTAGTTTCCGCCAAACAACAATAACTTCCGCTGTAAATAATTGAGGCTGCGAGCAGACTCCCAGTGTTCACATCCGGGTAAGGTTTAGGAACGACGGCTCTACGTTCTAAATCGCCTCATCTTTCCTTTCTTGAAAAGATAGAGTCTGTGCTGGAGTCACACAAGTGTGACTTCCAAAGAAAGCGCCACTGGGAAGACTGCAGTTTGCTCCCCAGCTGCTGGGGCAGCGGAAGCACCCTGGCTGCCCCTCTGTGCAATTAGGAGGCAGGCCCAACTGGTGTCCAGCACCCAAAGCCTCTCCTTTCAGGGACCCTCCCCTCCTTTTGGCAGCCGTTATTTCAAGGGTGTTCAAACTGCTTCTCAGTGTCACTAAGAGGTTCTGTTTTAGCCTGTTATTCCTTGGCATTGCCCTCCCTTAACTCCTGCGTGTCCTCTGTTCCAGTGTCATGGGACCTGACTTTGGCTAGGACCATCACGACGGCCTTTCACCAGTCTTTGGAGTAGTTAGTAGTGCATTCCGTTAGAGCTGGAAGGCACCTTCCTATAGGCTGCCTCACCCCCATTTTCCAGCTGAGCAAGACGGGGCTCCCCGGTAGGGAAGTGGCTTGCCAAGGCCGTAAAGCAACTTTGACCCTAATTCATGCGTCCTCAGCTCTGAGACATGCAGGACCGTGGTGCCAGGTGCGTGAGCTGGGACTCAGGAACTGGCTATGGGAGTGGCCTGTGTACGAAGGTGACATAAACCAAGATTCAAGTATCTACCGAAAGGGGAGAGTGTGGCCTGGTTTCTCCATCCTGGGGGCTGATCTCTCTCTGTAGGGGTCTGATCTGGAGCACAGGGTGGCAGCAGGAGCCTGTGGGTGGAGGCGACAGGTGAAGTCAGACAGGAGGTCTGTCCATAAGCTGGACACTCAGTGACAAAATAGGTAGGGGTAGGGCTGGCCCCGGCAGGAGCTGGCTGGCTCGAGGGGGACTTTCAGGGCACCCCTCCACTTACTGAACACGTATGACGTGCCAGGCACTGTTCTAAGGATTTCCCTGCGTTAACACCTCAGATCCCACCGCAGCCCGTGGAGGCTGGTGTTGACGTATACAGATGCGTGACCTGGAGGTGCACTCACTCGTCCAAGATCGCTCGTCTAGAGGGGGACCCAGGACTCCCAAGCCGGCCCTGGTGCTCTCAAAGCCTGTGCCCTTTGCCCCACAACTCACACCCTCCCCAGTGCTCTCTGCATGGCTTCAGGTCAACGGGAACAGAGAGGATGAAGAAACTGAGACACAAGCCCCACTGGGAAGATCATGCCAAGCTTGGGGGGAGGCAGGAGATGGCCATAGCCCGGCACGGCCCAGGGATCCTGGGTGCGGCCCTCAGGCAGGTGGCAGAGGCTAGCATGCTCCCTCCTGGCCAGGTGAACTCAAGGGCACTTCCCAGACTGCACTTAAACAGGGGACTCCTGGAGCACGGGGAAGACGCCTCCCAGAGGTGGACTCCGGGTGGAGGGAGCGTTTTCCCTGTGGGGTGCCATGAATTGCCCTTCCGAGGTGAACCCTCCCACTAGCCTTCATGAAACACCAGCCTACGGGTGCCTGAAGGAGGCTCTGCCGCCTCTGTTATAGGAACTTGCCTGCCCCAGCGTTTTTTAAGTCAAACTGCCAGTAGGGCCACCTGCTTTCTGGTTCAGGGAGGCTCCCTGGGGAAGGAACTTTAAAAAGATTTCTGATCGTAACAATGCTCTCCTCTGCTCAAATCGACAAAAGTTTTCTTCCCCTCCATCACAGCAAGGCACACACAGAGGAAGATAACATTGAGAAAATGCCATTTCTGGCTGTCAGACCAAGCAGGGACGATGAACCCTTACTTAGTCAGTTTCTTCCTGCCAGAGGAGGTGTCTTTTGATAAGAGAGCATTTATTCCTCGCCAGCAGCATCAGGTTCACCATCACAGGGGCCTGTTTATTTTCCACCCAACGTTTCTGTTATATCCGTCTCTTGCTTTGTAGTCCAAAGACCATCACCTTGGCTTCCCTCATCTTCTCTGCAGCATTTCCACAGTGGCCTTGTAACAGTATTTCCCTTCTCCCCTCCACTTCCACGTTTCTATCCTGTATGCCCCACTCTGCCACAGAGCGATCCTTCTGACACAGTGCTAGGAAGGCTGTAGGCCTCTGCCGGGCACCCTTTTCACCTGGCAGGGCTGTTAATGATCATGACCTCCCTTCAGGGTAGGCACTAGGGCCCACCCAGTCATAGCACCCCATTCTCCTAGCCCTGGTGCGGGCCCCAGGGGTGGGCTGGTCAGAGCCTTCCTTTGGTTATTGCAGCCACGTGCAGGGAGAGTCTTCTGAGAAACAGGGTGGCAAAGACATCTGCTCTTTTGGGGTGACTATGGCAGTGCTTCTGGCCTCCGGTCTCAGTGTCATAGGTGCTAAATGACAGGCAACCACAGGGGTGTGTCCCCAGAACACTCCTGTGGTGTGGCTGGGTGTTTGCCTGACCCCTCTGTGCTTGCCTGAGCAGCATCTAAGTTCCACTCTGAAACTCTTGAAGATGCTGAGAGCTACCCGATGGGTTTCAGTGAACTCCTCTATACCTAATCAGCTAAGGGGAGTCTGTTCCCCGCAGCTTAGCATCCTGAGCGACACAGAAGGTGACCAAGAGGAACCCCGATGGCAGCACCTGGTCTCTGGATGCAACTGTGTTTGACACAAGATGTCCCACCGTCCTTCCCGGCTATGGGAGCTGATAAGTCCCTTCACTTTCTTCTGTGGTGGAGTAAGGTGTGGTTTTGAAATTTGTAATCAGATGAATCCTGAATAATCATCACAGCTCGGAATCATATCATGTCACATCTCGGCTCAGGCATCTTCCATGACTCTCATGGCACCAAGTTCAAGGGCCTTACGTAGGCTGCTGTCTTCCTAACGGCCCCGTCTGAGTCCTCACCTGTTCCCACGATGCTCCATCGTCTCTTCACTAGCCCCCAACCTCTCATTTCATTCCCTCCTCTTGCTTTGGCTCACGCAGTGCCCCCTGCTGGAAGGCACTCCCTCTTTACTCAGCTCATAGCCAGCCTGCAGGTTATTCCAGGGGACTGCAGGGACATCTCTGGTCTCCGAAATCCTAAAGTTTATGCAAGTCAGGTTTGTGCATTCATTTCCTTCTCAACCTTCAGGGAAATATTATGGACAAATTATAAGGGTAGGGGTGGGTATATCATGGGTCCTTCATGCCCGGCACCTCCAAGCTGACTGCTTTAGGTATACCTTCTCATTGAATTCATACAAATCGTGAGGAGGGAGGTAAGGATTGCCATTTGGTGACTGTGGGAACTGAGGTTTGGGGACTTTAAGTAACTTCCCCAAGGTCACAGAGCTCTGTAGTGTAGAATCAGCTCCTTCAGGGGCTCCTAGATGGCTCTGTCCATGAGGCGTGGTCCTCATTCTTAAAGGGGCAACATTCACAACTGGGACCCAGGGTATTCTCCTAAACAGGGAAACAGCTATCATAGTCAACTTAGCAACATCACTGGCTGTCTATTACATGCAAATTGTTGGGCTATTGTCTCAGGAGCAAAATAATATGATCCAGTCCCTGACCTTCGTGCAGAAGGGACAAAGGGAAGGCATTCAAGGTAACTCAGGTTGGAGACAGCAAACAAGATCCAGTGGAGGGAAAGACAGTGACTTTGAACTGGAGAGCCCTTGAGCTGAGCCCTGAGACCAAGGAAGGTCAGATAAATAGTGGAGACAATCCAAGTTAGATGGCAGCTACAATAGCCATGGTCTCAGTAGTCAGGGGGAGCTTCCTGAGGGAGGTGGGACTTACCCTGAGCCTCCAAGACTGGGGAGGGTGGCAGTAATTCTGTATGTTGCCTATTTCTTCTCCCTAAGGAGTATAAAAACTTCTTAAAAAGCAATTGATAAACTTGAAAAAATTCTGTATGAAAACTCACTCGCATTCAGTGAGTCCTTTCCATATGCCAAACACTGTGCCTGGTATTTCTTTCCAAGCCCACATTTTCTTGTCTGTAAAATGAGAGTGATTATAAGAGCTAGATTGTTGTGGGAGATTAGCAATAAGGTATAGAAACCATTTGGCATCTAAGCAATGCTCAGCAGATGGGAGATGCTGTGTTGATCATTACAATGACCCCATGTGGAAGGAAGGGGGGACTTTTAGCTACAAGTGGAAAACCTGGGGCTCTAGGAGATTACATGAATTCATGGGGACCTTTGGCTTCTCATAAGCAGAGAGGGCCATAGGGCCAGAAGTCCCCACGCTTCTCTCTCCAGGCCGGACTCTCTGGCATCCTATAGTCTCTGAGTCAAGAGGGTGTCTGCTGAGGTCAGTGTCCTGGTAATGGAGAACATACCTTATTGGACCTTTCCAATGAGGTTCTCAGCCCAGCAGCCTGGCAGCCTTGACATGGGCCTAGCTGGCTGTGACTTTGTGGGTGTCATTCATTCATCCAGAAACTCAAGCCTTGAGTCTGATGTCTGAGGCTGGCGCTTTAAGGGTGCAGATGTGGACGGCAGAGATACTGGTATGAGGGGTGAAGAGGCCAGGGACAGTAGTCCTTCATCTCGTCCCTGGACTCATGTTTGACTCCTGTGAGCAGAGTGACATGGGCTGGTCTCCATACTAAAGTCCCACGACAGGAGGGGCGATGGTTGCCCAAAGGTGGCAGTGTTCTTATTAACTCAGAAGGGTCACTTCCCCTTGGGGAGCACGGCATGGAGCCCCAGGGGACAGGAAACGCCAGCAACAATAAAGGTGACACCAGCAGCAGGGATGATAGAGCAGAGCTTTCTTTGCCCGTCTTTCTGGGCCTCTTGTCCAAAGGAAGCCAGATTGGGAGGGGTGTCTGTGACCAGCGATGGGCCACAGGGCAGCTAAGAGGACTTGCTGTGGGGAGAGTCTTGCAAACCCTCTGGTGACTTCCAGAAATAATCAGCGAGGCGTGAGGTCCTGGAGTAGTGGGTGAAAGCAGTCCAAGAAAAGCCTTATCACAAAGTCTGTGCCAAGCATGACGCTGGGCACACAGCATGTCCCCAACAGCACTTTGTAGTTAAGGTGTTAATTGAGGTTGTCTCATTAGCTGGGACGCACATGCTGACTGTTGTCTGCAACCCAGTCAAATGGAAACCTGCATGGAATGACAATCCTGGTTTCCGAGGAGGTGATACAGGCAGCGATGGCTCTGAGCTCCTTGGGGAGCCGCTCTGCCTGCTTTCCCACCTACCCCGGGGGCCGGGCCAGCCCCCTCCAGTGGCCCCTGGCTTTCTTTGCATTGGGAAGGCTCAGCTTCAGGTGGCTTCTGACTCCTAGAAAGAATGCTTGGGACTCAGGGGGAGACCAAGGCTTCTGCAGTGTCTGAGTGAGTCTCTTGTTCGGTCTCCCGGAACAGAAAGATAGAGCCATCCTAGCCCAGACTTCCCTTCCCACGCACCTGGTCCGCCCGTAGCCTGGAGGCAGAGGAGGGGGGCAGGGCAGGGGACAGGGAGGGGCAGTGGGCAGTGATGGGTGGGTGGGCCCTTTCTCCTTGGCTGGGCAGGACTGCCTTCCCATCACTCAATTCCAGTACATTTGATTCTGAGCCACAAGTGGCTTGTTCCTCTCCAAAGAAGCATTTGAATTTTAAAAGAGGACCCTGGAGAGGAAACACTTAACCCAAAGGAATGAATATTTAATGCTGGCATTTCAGGTTCTGTTGGGGAGAGGTCTTAGAGAGGCCTTTCCCAGTGTTCCGCAGAGTACCCCCCAGCTACTTGCGTCTTCTGCTCAGGAGGAAGGCCAGCCTGGCAGGAGACCCTCGGGGAAGGCCGAGGGGAAGGAGGCACTGGCTGGTGCGTCCCTAAGCAGGCTGCGGGGGTGATCGCTGGGCCCCAGTTGGTTCCAGCGTTAAGGCTCTCAAAGAGGTGGCCCAAGGCTCAAATTGGGCCTTGATTTTTTGTGTGTTTTAATTGGGCCTGCAAGGCCCTTGAGGTGAGGCTGCAGTGTGGGTACTACCCTGGGATGTGTGCATGGCCAGATATGAGCTCCCCAGGGGACAGAGAATGGAAAGATGGGGCCTAGATTCTTCTTCATCCTCAGTAGAGGATTCCAAGCCCAGGGATGTGTGCTCCAAGGGTTTCTGGGAAGTGGGGCTGCCATTCAATGTGCTCCTGGGCTCCTTCCTGATGAGGGGCTTGGAAGAGAAATTCAGGATTATTTTTGCCTCTTTCTGTGTTCTGGGGTGACAGGACCCCTTTACAAATGTCCAGCTTGCTCATACATCGCGGCAGTGGCTGTGGCCACATCGGGATTCCCCTACTGGAAGGACTGCCCCTCAGGTATAAGCCCACGCTCCACCCCCATACCTCGAGGAAGTGGCAGCCACAAGATCAGCGGGCAGTGGTCCCATGAGGTCTGTTCCTTCTCTCTGCCTGGCCTCAGTTCCCTTGCCCTTCCCTCGGAATCCTGGCTCTGGCCTTCAAGCCGACTCCCACTGCCTCATGCCCCGATGCCCACAACTCCACCTACTCCCCAGATGGTCTAATCGGATAGAGCTGGTGACCAGCCTGGGCTGCAGAACGGTTGCAGGCTTTGCCACCAGACTTGTGTGGGGTTGAATCCTGGTTCTCTGGTTTACATTGTGAAATTGGGCAGGTTACTTCACTTTTCCGAGGTGTTTCCTTATCTGTAAAACGGGATAATGATGCTTCACAGGGTGTTTAGGCAGATTAAGTATATACAGAAATATAATTAATTTTTTCCTTGCCTTTCTTTTTTATTGAGATACAATTGACATAACACCATATTAGCTTCAGATGTACAACATAATGATTTGATGTTTGTATGTATAAAGAGATTTTAAATTATTGCTCTACAATTGGCAATTGTTCTGCACCTTGTTTTTTCCTACCTCAATAATATATCTTGGACTATTCTATATTAGTACATAAAGAGCCTCATCAACATTTTTATGTTTGCCTGGTGTTCCTTTGTGAGAATGGACCATAATTTATTTAGCAGTCCTTCTCTGATGGACATTTAGGTTGTTTACAGTATTTTGCTATTATAAATACTGCTGGGATAACAGCTTTGTATATTCATGATTTTGTACATATGCCTCTGTGGTTATGAATAAGCTGTCCCTTTTGTTAGGAATTTCCTCTCCTTGTTCTATCTACCTGGTGAGGGCATCCTATTTATTCTTTAGGTGCAGCTTCAATGCTGTGTTCCCAGGAAGTCCTTCCTGACTTTCCTGGGAGAATCACACTGTCCTCTTCCAGTGTCTGGCTGTCCTCTCTTCATATCTCTGATAGATTTCCATCCTCACACTTCAATCATTTATTTCTATGTCTTCCCTTCTCAAATGTGAACTTCTGGATGACAAGAACTGTACCTCTCCAACAGCAGAAGCTGCTAACATATCTGCAGTGCCCAGCCCAGTACTTTTCACATAGTAGGAGCTTAATAACTTTTTCTTGCATAAATGAATAAATGAACCACAGTCTATGCATTCAGGGAACTTATGGTCCAATGGAGGAGATAAAGATATGCACAAAGATAATTATAATTACAATACAATGCAAGACAGAAAATATTAAATGCCACCAGAGGTACAGATTAACTATTCTATTTAGTGGTTCTCAGCCATGACTGCAATGAGAGCCACCTGGGAGTTTTTAAAAGTACTACTATGCCTGGGCCTGATCCGCAGAGAGACTGGTTTATTTAGTCTCATGTGGAGCCCAGCAATTGGTTATTTAGAAAGTTCTCCAAAGGATTCAACTGGCAGCCAGGATAGAGAACCACTACCATACTGCTCTAGTCAGTGAATCTGTGGGGAATCTTGTTAAGATGCAAATTCTGATTCAGCAGGTGTGGGTGGGGCCTGAGGCTTTACATTTCTATCAAGAGCCCAGATGGTGTCCGTGCTGCTGGTCCTATGACCATACTTTGAGTAACGGTGCTCTAGAGCCGTTGTTGTCAACCCTGGCTGTGCATCAGCATCCTAATTCCCAAGCTGACCCCAGACCAATAAAGTCGAGGTCTCAGTCAGCTCTGGATGCTATAACAGCATAGCAGAGACTGCATAGCTTCAACAAACACTTAGTTCTCACAGTTCTGGAGGCTGGAAGTTGGAGATCAGGCTACCAGCATGGTCAGGTTCTTGTTGAGGGCCCTCTTCCTGGTTATGTCCTCAGATGGCCTTCCTTGATGCATGCAGAAGTAGAGAGAGAGAGAGAGAGAGAGAGAGAGAGAGTTCTGGTGTCTCTTCTTATAAAGGCACTAATACCACCATCAGGGCCTCACCCTTATGACCTCATTTAAACCTAGTTGCCTCCCAAAGGCTCCATCTTCAAATACCATCACTTTTGTGGTTAGGGCTTCAACATACAAATTTTGGGGGGATACAAACATTCAGAATCTCTGGGGTTGGGAACCTAGACATTAATATTTTTTAAAGCTTCTAAGTGATTCCAGTGTGGGTGAAGCAGTCTTTTCTAGCTGTGTGGAAGGAGTCCAATTTTTCTGGAAGAGATGGCACTGTGGAAGTGGTGAGGAGAGCGTTTCAGGAGACGGAACCTGCTTAAATGACCTCTAATTGCTCTCCTAGTTCTAATATTCTTCGATAACCTTGGTTAGATTGGAGGACAGGAGATGTGGGATCCTGGTCTGTAGGCCCTTAGGTCATTCATTCATTCATTCACTCATAGAAATATTTGTTGAATGCCAGGTATTGTGCTAGGTTCTGAGGAAATAACAATGAAAAAGGCAGGTCTAAAATTCTGATCCCTGCTCTAGTGGAGCTCATTGGAGAGCAGTGAATTCAGACAATTAAACTAGTAATTATCATAGAGTATAATTGATGTGATGATAGGGAAAGCATAGGTTAAAGCTCCAGGTTCCTAGCTGATCAGATAGATGGATATAATGAGGTCTTTCCTTTCTACTTCACAAAGTGTGATGAAAGTCACATGGGACAACGGGTTTGGGGAAGCCATGCAACATTGTATAAGGTCTGAAGGAACGTGAGACAAACACGCACAGAGTGTGTGTTTAATAGGACAAAATGGATCTACTTGACAGACATACCTATAAGGCCTCAGCCACCAGCGTGCGTGTTTTTCTGGATGGCTTTGGCTTTTTGTCAGAAGACTTGAATTTAACCCCAGTGCTATCCACGCCACCTCCACCCACACGGGTACTTAGTAGAGTGTGGTTTTCAATGGGGTTGGTTTTGTATAGAATCTCCATTGATTACAGCCCTGGAGCTGACACAGCTCTTCCAGAAGGGATGTGCAGAGTGGCCCTGGCAGAGCAGCAAAGGGAAGGGTGGGCCACCCACCTGCCAGCTACTTGGGACCCTCCAACCACCTTCAGCACTGCCTCTGAGGCAGCTGGCACTGCAGAGCCCGGGATTTACAGCTGAAATCACAGGTGGTCCTGGACCCAATGTGCCTATGTGAGATGACATGCAGATGAGTGCATTAACGTGCAGGTGAAAGCGTAAGCACTTTCATTTCACTTCATCTTTCTAAGGCTCTGCCATTGCTCACAGCTGGAATGCCCCACTGGAGACCACAGAGCGCTATGGGAAATGGGTAAGGAGAATGCAGCACTCCTCAGGGGGCCTGTGGATGCTTGTTCTTTGTTGTTTCCAGTTTGCCCCTATTTAAGTGGACTATGGCATCTAGCTGCCCACTGTGGACGTTTCATGTCTCTTCTCTGCTGCCACCTTCTGTAGCTCAGACCCTACCCCCTCGACTCTGACTCCTACAGTCGCCTTCTGACTTGTGTATCTGCCCCAGGACCGGCCCTCGCATTAACTCTATGTGCTGCTGACGAAGTGCTGACAACACTCTGATCCCAACACTCTCTAACTGCAAGCATCTTTGTCGTTCTCTATTTCCCATTATGTCAAGTCCAAACTGCTATGCCTGCTTCCAAAACCCTCCACTATCTCCCTGCTCCAAATACCTGACAAAATGTATCTCCATTTCAGACTTCCAGTGCCCTCATTTCTTCCCTCCATCCTCTTCACTTCAACCATACATGAACACACACACACACACACACACACACACACATGCACACAATCATACACACAATCTCACACACACCAAGCGCACACTTGGAAGTGGAGGATACTGTTGCCTCACCTGGAGTGTTTTATATTCCCATCTCCTTATCTAAATCCTCTTCATTCTTTAAGGCTCACTCTCCTCTCCCCACAGCACACACTTACTCTGCGTGCACTGCCCTTACACAGTTTGGCATCCCTTGCTCACTATCCATGTTACATGAGCTAATTATGTTTTCCCAGCAGACAGCATATGCCTTGAATGCAGGAACCATGCTAGTCATATTTGGATCTGCTTCCATTAGCATAGAGCTGAGCATACAGGATGCTTAATGAATTGATTGATTAGTAAATCCCTATTAACAGACAAATGAAATCAGAGGGGACAGAGCTCCAAGTGGCATGCAGGATGACAGAGACCCAGATGAGGGAAAGGGAACCTCTACAGACGTCTGGCAATAGCAGGATGAGAGAAGTTCCTAGAATGTTATTAAAAGGAGAAGAGAAATTAATCCATTTAACAGGCATTTAATGAGCACCTACTATATCATCAGCATAAATTATAACTATCCCCCACCCCAAAAGAATTCAAGTGTTAGCTAGAGAGACAAATCCACATGAAGCCAACTAAAACACACTGTGATACTCCGATACTATGACCTAGGACTATAGAAGCATCAAACAACAAACACACAGTAATGATCTGTGCTGGCCGGCTTTGGTTGTTGATTGGGTCACACAGGTCTAGTGACAGGAACAGGTGGCTTATATCAGGAATTAAAAAGTAAGAAGTGGTATGAGGACGCAAGAAATGCATGACATTGCAAGAGATAGCACAGTGTCATAGAAAGAGCATGGAAAGCGGCAGAACTTGGGTTTAAAATTCAGTTCCAACTCAGCAAGCAACATTTTCCTTATATATACAATGAAGATAGTAATATTTATCTTTCAGTTAGTAAGGAAAGGTGAGATAATGTAAGCAATGCACTTAGCACAGTCCTTGACACACAGTGAGAGCTTGTGAATTTGATCTCCTTTTTCAAAGAAGACAAAACCTGACTCCTGGGCCAGAGTCCATCCCAGACCTTCAGCACCATGGACAGCTCCAAGGAGGGAAAAGTAGGCTGTTGGTAAATTTGAGCTTTTAGTTTCTGGGTCAGAAAAATAACAGAAGCTAACAGTTATATAACATTCCTGTGCCAGAAACCTTACATATATTAATCCCATTAATCCTCACAACAAATCTAGGGCAAAAATACTGCTTTAGTCTCCATTTTAACATGTGAAGAAACCAAGGCACAGAAGTTAATTGATTGTCTAAACTCACACAAGTAGTAAATGGTGGAGGCAAGATTGGACCCCAGACAGTTTGGCCCCATAGCTCATGCTCTTTGACACTAGACTACGCTGTGTTTTCTGAGTTTGGGCAGTGGGAGTGGGAGACTGACAGGACTGTCCTTTCATCACCTCACAGTTCATTGTTCAGGGCTCCCCTTTATTTTGGGTTGGTCCTGGAGGCAGGACCTCAACCAGCTGGTATTGTTTCTGTCACCATCATCCCAGTATATTTGTACCTCGTTCTCTTCTCCCTCACATATCTCCCTTCTCTCACCCAGTCTCCCACATTTCCCGCATAGTTGAAGGTGAGGGAGGAAAAGAAAGAAAAGAGAGATGAGTAGAGGAGAAAGGAGGGTTAAGTTTAGAAGAGGTAGAAGAGAGGAATAGAAGAGAGATGGGGGAGAGAGAGACAAAGAGTCTGAGCAAGATGGTGAGGGTTCAGGTGATGGGGGAAAACAATATACTAAGAGTGAGTGGGAGAGAGGAGGCAGAAATGAGTTGGAAGGAAGCAAACACAGGAGGTGGGAGGAAAAGAAAGGAGGAGAGGGACCAATGGAAAGGAGTAAATGGAAAGAATACATGAGTAGAAGAAAAGAATGTGAAATCTTGGGAAGGGATGTGTGATGATGGGGAGAAAGGTAGGAAGAGGAAGGTAAGCTGGAGAAATGAGCAAGAAGGTATCAAAGAAGGTTCAAGTTCTGTGAAGCAGTGACTGACAATATTTCTCTTCCAAATGGAGCTGAGACATTGCCCCATCTCACTCTATCCTTCCCTGAGTTCTTGAGGTCCAGCAAGGTCAGGGGGAGAGGTGGGACACAACGTCAGCCTATTACAGAATTATGAATTTCTACAAGTACAAAGGAGCCCCCAGTTCTTCTTTCCATGGTCAGACACCCTCTTTCTCTGCTCAGCCATACTCACGCTTTTCTGTCCTCCATTTGGTCAGGTCATAACTTGATATAGACAAGGCTGTCCTATGGAGGAGGGAAAGATAAAACACTGATGCCTCTTTACCTGAATTTTGTACTTGCAGGTCATGAGGTGAGAAGTGTGCATGATATCACTCAACACTTCACTTCTTTTAAACCAGCTGCCACTAATTTTGCTGCTATCAAGGATCAGGGAGCATTTATTAAGCATTTATACATGTTGACATTGTACCAAGGCTTTTACATACAGTGTCTTAATTAATCCTCACGAAGACCCTGAGAGGTAGGCATTATTAATCCCCAGCTTTGTGTATGAGAAGCTGTGGCCAAGAGAGATTAAATAACGTATGCAAGGCCATGCATCTAGTAAGTGGTAGAGCAGGGAACCCATTTATTCAGTCTCCAAGGCCTTCATTCTTTCTATAATGAGGTAAAATCATGTCATAATATTGTCTTCAGAGGGAGGACACCTTTTGCCATGAAACTGGGAAGCTTGAATGCGAAGTGGCTGAGATCAAGAAAGCCTTGTCTATAGGCAATGCCCCATTGCCTCAATAGAGGCAGAAATATCCCTGGGTCTTGTTTCTCATCTGGCCTTTTGGGGTCCTGGACAAGTCTCCTTGTTCTGTGCCTTGGTCCTCTCCCCACACCCCATCCTCTATCAATAAAACAAGTTCAAAACGTTTACAGAACACAGATGTCTAATCTATGCAGAGCTCAGTGAAGGTTCAAGTTTCACAGGCTAAGTTTTTAGCTTTGCTCCTAGCTTCAGGTTCTCTTTCATAACTTATTCTTTGGGGACCTCCCTAAACCTCCAGAATAATATTTCCAATTTGGCAAAGTCACACACACTATACATTCATAACTTATAAATAACAATGGTCTGTCACAAAGAAAAAAAGTCAGAGTGAGGTGTTCTTTTGTAGACTACTTGCCTTGGGCAAAGCACCATAGTCAGGAATGTTCTTCTCCCCAGGGCTACTGACTACTCTTGTATAGGTTATGAACTACACAAAAGTACTAGAGCCAGAAAGACTGAATGAGTGCTGAAAACCATCCTCCACTCCCTTTACCAATCCATGTATTCTGGCAGGAGGTGTCAGTCCAGAAAAGGAGGAACCTATGGTTAATTGCCCTGCCCAGAGGAAGATCGCTTTTGTATCTCTCTAGGCAGGGAAGAACCTTCTAGTTTTCACAGAGGCACAAGAAGAAATGCAGCCCTGTTTTTCGTCTTCATTTTCAAAATTCATTTCCCAGACTTTGCTTCCAGAAATTGTTCTAGTCATGATGAAGTAACTGGCTTTAGATTTACCTACCCACAAAAAGCAAGAAACTACAAAACAGGACAAAATATATAAAGCAACTGCTTTCAGACATTGGACAGCAGGAAGCATAGGATATTGATTCCTGAGAGAAGGAAAACACATGAATGTGCTCCAAGGTTTGCCTTGATTTTCTTCCTGGGATCATGTTTCTGATTTTGATACAGGGAGGTGGAGCTCATAAAGAGTGAAAGTGGTGATCTCAATGAGCTGAGAATGCAGAGATGGAAGCATCTGAAATTTGCAAGGAAGGGTAGGAAGGGGAGGAAGCTGCATGGGATGATACATGGGCAGAAGTCTCCATGACAGTTTACCTCATGTTCTTTTTTATTTTAAAAATTTTAATTGAATTATAGTAGATTTACAATGTTGTGTTACTTTCTGGTGTAGAGTAAACTGATTCAGTTATACATAATACATATATATGTATATGTATATTTTTTCAGATTCTTTTCCATTATAGTTTATTACATGATATTGAATATAGTTCCCTGTGCTATACAGTTGGTCCTTGTTGTTTATCTGTTTTATAACTAGTAGTGTATATCTGTTAATCCCAAACTTCTCATTTATCCCTTCCTCCCTTCCCCTTTTGGTAACTGTAAGTTTGCTTTCTGTGTCTGTGAGTCTGTTACTGTTTTATAAATAAGTTCATTTGTATCTTTTTTTTTAGATTCCACAAATAAGTGATATCATATGATATCTCCATCCATCCATCCATGTTGCTGCAAATGGCATTTTTCATTCTTTTTTTAAGGCTGAGTAATATTCCACTGTATTTATGTATGTGTGTGTGTGTATATATCTATATCTATATCTATATCTATATATATAGTATCTTCTTTATACATTTATCTGTTGATGGACATTTAGGTTGCTTCCATGTCTTGGTTATTGAGAATAGTGCTGCTATGAACATTGGGGGTGCACATATCTTTTCGAATCAGAGTTTTTGTCTTTTCCAGGAGTGACATTGCTGGATCATATGGTAACTCTATAAAATAAAATATTAAAAAAAATATTTGATTAGCATGAAAGACCAGAAAATAGTAGCAGAGGAACAAAAAATTATAAAATGAAGAAAGCAAATAGGGAGATAGTAGACTTAAACTCAAGTATATAAGTAATTACATTAAATGTAAATAGTTTTACCTCCAATAGAAATGCAGAGATTTTTAGACCAGATTAAAAAAGACCTGACTATATGATAGGTACAAAAACCTCTACACTTTAAATGTAGAGACACAGATGTATTGAAAGCAAAAGGATGTAAAAACGTACAGTGGAAACGGTAAGCATAAGAAGGCTGCTGTGTGCCTATTTTCATATCAGACATAGTAAATTACAAGATAAGCATTGTTAGCTAGAGATGAAGAGACTTTCCTAATGCTGAAAACAAAAAGGCTAGTTCAGCAGTCAAATGTTGTCTCTGCACTGAATAATGGGATTTTAATACACATGAAACAAAAACTGATAGAAATAAAAGGAAAAATATTCAAACCAACAATATTAGGAGATTTTAACACTCTCCTCTCAGTAACTGATAGAACATGTAGACAAATTAACAAGGATACAGGAGATTTGAACAACACTAGCTACAAATTTGACCTAATTAACATTTATAGACCACTGCCCCTACCAACTGCAACATACACATTCTTTTTATGTGCATAGAAAACACTAACTTAGAACTCATACTAGCCATAAAATTAAGTATCAATAACAGTGAAACTTTACATATATGTTTTCTTATACTGAAAAGGAATTAAATTTGAATTCACTTAAAACAAATATCTAGAAATATTCCAAATATTTGGAATTTTACAACATATTTCTAAATAATCCAAGGGTGAAAGAGGAAATTACAAGAAAAATTAGAAAATGTTTCCAATGGAATGATAACAAAGAACACAGCAACATTTCAAAATGTGTATGATACAGCTAAAGAGCTGCTTAGAGAGCTTTTTTTTTTTTTTTTTTTTACCGGTACACGGGCCTCTCATTGCTGTGGCCTCTCCCGTTGAGGAGCACAGGCTCTGGACGCGCAGGCTCAGCGGCCATGGCTCACGGGCCCAGCCGCTCCGCGGCATGTGGGATCTTCCCCGAGCGGGGCAAGAACCCGTGTCCCCTGCATCGGCAGGCGGACTCTCAACCACTGCGCCACCAGGGAAGCCCCTAGAGAGAAATTTATACCTTTAAATACTTATACTAGAAAAGAAGAAACTTTTAAAAAAATTTACAAGTGTTTTAATTTGTTGCCATGAAAACAAGGTAGACTCTTTCTCCTCCTCATTAGTCTTTTAACATGAGATCTTTAGTCAACATGCAATAGTTATTGAAGGGGACATTTTGCTCCATGCTGGAGATCTATTTTACATTTGGTAGTGTATATATGTCCATGCCACTCTCTCACTTCATCCCAGCTTACTGTTCCCCCTCCCCGTGTCCTCAAGTCCATTCTCTACATCTGCGTCTTTATTCCTGTCCTGCCCCTAGGTTCTTCAGAACCTTTTTTGGTTCTTTTTAGATTCCATATATATGTGTTAGCATACAGTATTTGTTTTTCTCTTTCTGACTTACTTCACTGTGTATGACAGACTCTAGGTTCATCCACCTCACTACAGATAACTCAATTTTGTTTCCTTTTATGGCTGAGTAATATTCCATTGTATATATGTGCCACACCTTCTTTATCCATTCATCTGTTGACGCATACTTAGGTTGTTTCCATCTCCATGCTATGTAAATAGAGCTGCAATGAACATTTTGGTACATGACTCTTTTTGAATTATGGTTTTCTCTGGGTATATGCCCAGTAGTGGGATTACTGGGTCGTATGGTAGTTCTATTTTTAGTTTTTTAAGGAACCTCCTTACTGTTCTCCATAGTGGCTGTACCAATTCACATTCCCACCAGCATTGCAAGAGTGTTCCCTTTTCTTCACACCCTCTCCAGCATTTATCGTTTCTAAATTTTTTAATGATGGCCATTCTGACAGATTGAGATGATATCTCATTGTAGTTTTGATTTGCATTTCTCTAATGATTAATGATGTTGAGCATTCTTTCATGTGTTTGTTGGCAAACTGTATATCTTCTTTGGAGAAATGTCTATTTAGGTCTTTTTTGGATTGGGTTGTTTGTTTGCCCATTTTTGGATTGGGTTGTTTGTTTTTTTGTTACTGAGCTGCATGAGCTGCTTGTAAATTTTGGAGATTAATCCTTTGTCAGTTGCTTCATTTGCAAATATTTTCTCCCATTCTGAGGGCTGTCTTTTCATCTTGTTTATGGTCTCCTTTGCTGCACAAAAGCTTTTAAGTTTCATTAGATCCCATTTGTTTATATTTGTTTTTATTTCCATTTCTCTAGAAGGTGGGTCAAAAAGCATCTTGCTGTGATTTATGTCAGAGAGTGTTCTGCCTATGTTTTCCTCTAAGAGTTTTATAGTGTCTGGCCTTACATTTAGGTCTTTAATCCATTTTGAGTATATTTTTGTGTATGGTGTTAGGGAGTGTTCTAATTTCATTTTTTTACATGTAGCTGTCCAGTTTTCCCAGCACCACTTATTGAAGAGGCTGTCTTTTCTCCACTGTATATTCTTGCTTCCTTTATCAAAGATAAGGTGACCATATGTGCGTGGCTTTATCTCTGGGTTCTCTATCCTGTTCCATTGATCTATATTTCTGTTTTTGTGCCAGTATCATACTGTCTTGATGGCTGTAGCTTTGTAGTATAGTCTGAAGTCAGGGAGCCTGATTCTTCCAGCTCCATTTTTCTTTCTCAAAATTGCTTTGTCTACTCAGGGTCTTTTGTGTTTCCATAAAAATTGTGAAATTTTTTGTTCTAGTTCTGTGAAAAATGCCATTGGTAATTTGATACCGATTGCATTGAATCTGTAGATTGCTTTGGGTAATATAGTCATTTTTACAATGTTGATTCTTCCAATCCAAGAACATGGTATATCTTTCCATCTGTTTGTATCATCTTTAATTTCTTTCATCAGTGTCTTATAGTTTTCTGTATACAGGTCTTTTGTCTCCCTAGGTAGGTTTATTCCTAGGGATTTTATTCTTTATGCTGCAATGGTAAATGGGAGTGTTTCTTTAATTTCTCGTTCAGATTTTTCATCATTAGTGTATAGGAATGCACGACAGTTCTGTGCATTAATTTTGTATCCTGCTACTTTACCAAATTCATTGATTAGCTCGAGTAGTTTTCTGATAGCGTCTTTAGGATTCTCTATGTATAGAATCACGTCATCTGCAAACAGTGACAGTTTTACTTCTTCTTTTCTGATTTGGATTCCTTTTATTTCTTTTTCTTCTCTGATTTTTGAGGCTAAAACTTCCAAAATTATGAAGAGTAATAGTGGTGAGAGTGGGCAATCTTGTCTTGTTCCTGGTCTTAGTGGAAATGGTGTCAGTTTTTCACCATTGAGAACAATGTTGGCTGTGGGTTTGTCATATATGGCCTTTATTATGTTGAGGTAAGTTCCCTCTATGCATACTTTCTGGAGGGATTTTTATCATTAATTGGTGTTGAATTTTGTCAAAAGCTTTCTCTGCATCTACTGAGATGATCATATGGTTTTTCTCCTTCAATTTGTTAATATGGTGTATCACATTGATTGATTTGTGTATATCGAATAATCCTTGCATTCCTGGAATAAACCCCACTTGATCATGGTGTGTGATCCTTTTAATGTGCTGTTGGATTCTGTTTGCTAGTATTTTGTTGAGGATTTTTGCATCTGTGTTCATCAGTGATATTGGCCTGTAGTTTTCTTTCTTTGTGACATCCTTGTCTGGTTTTGGTATCACTGTGGTGGTGGTCTCATAGAATGAGTTTGGGAGTATTCCTCCCTCTGCTATATTTTGGAAGAATTTGAGATGGATAGGTGTTAGCTCTTCCCTAATGTTTGATAAAATTCACCTGTGAAGTCATCTGGTCCTGGACTTTTGTTTGTTGGAAGATTTTAAATCACAGTTTCAATTTCCATGCTTGTGATTGGTCTGTTTATAAAAATGAAGCAAAATTTTAAGTTAAGAATAAAATTTCCACCTTAAGAAGAAAAAAGACATAAAGGAAAGTGAATAAATATAGAAGCAAAAAACAATGAAATATACAACAAACAATAGAGAATATTAAGAAAGGCAAACATTGGTTCTTTGAAAAGATTAATAAAATTGCTAAACCCTCAGAGATGCTGATCAAGAAAAAGGAGAAACGCTATTGAATATAATGGAAAAGAATCAGACTCACAGATATAGAGAAGAAACTAGTGGTTAGCAGTGGGAAGAGGGAAGGGGGAGGGGCAAGTTAGGGGTAGGGAAGTAAGAGTTACACACTATTAGGTATAAAATAAGCTACAAGGATATATTGTACAACATGGGGAATATTGCCAATATTTTATTATAACTATAAGTGGACTATAACCTTTAAAAATTATGAATCACTCTATTGTACACTTGTACATTATATAATATTGTACATCACTTATATTTCAATAAATAAACACAAAAAAGCAGAAAATACAAGCTACCAATATCAGGACTGCAAAAGGAGATATCACTACAGATCTTACAGACATTAGAAGACTATTAGCAACTTTATGCCAGTAAATTCAAGAACATATATAAAAAAAGACAAAGCTTTAAAAAGACAACTAAAAAAATTGACCCAAGGTGAAACAGCATATCTGAATAAGCCTCTACTTATCAAATAAGTGGAGTTTGTTTTCAAAAACTTTTTCAAGGAAAAAACTTCAGACCCTGGTAAATTCATAAGTCAATTCAATCAAACACTTAAGAAATAGTACCAATCTTACACAAACTCTTTCAGAATATAGAGGAATAGACTTTACTCCCCAATTCACTTTATGAGGCCAACATTAGTCTGCATTACCAAAACCAGACAAAGATATTAGAAAAAAAAAAAGCCCTGCAGATCGGCATCTCTCATGAGGTAGATAATAGAATAAAGCATCAAAGCTAACATTAAAAATTTCTAGAAAAAAAAACTTAGCCAAAACAAAACTTTGACACCTTACGAGTAGGCAGAGATTTCTTAGATAGGACATAAGAAGTACTGTTAATAAAAGAAAAAAGTTGATGAAATAGGTTTCATCAAAATTAATAACTTCTGGGCTTCCCTGGTGGCACAGTGGTTAGGAGTCCGCCTGCCAATGCAGGGGATACGGGTTCGAGCCCCGGTCCGGGAGGATCCCACGTGCTGCGGAGCAGCTGGGCCCGTGCGCCACAACTGCTGAGCCTGCGCTCTGGAGCCTGCGGGCCACAACTACTGAGGCCTGCGTGCCTGGAGCCCGTGCTCCACAACAGGAGAGGTCACCGCGATGAGAGGCCCGCGCGCCGCGGCCAAGAGTAGCCCCTGCTCGCCTCAACTGGAGAAAGCCCGCGCACAGCAGCGAAGACCCAATGCAGCCAAAAATATAAATAAATAAATTTTTAAAAAATAGAAAAAAATTAATAACTTCTTCTGATCAAAAAATACTGTTAACAAGTAGAGCAAACTATAGGCTGGGAGAGCAATAATAACAATACATGCGTATGACAAATATGTTCAGAATATGTGAAGAATGCCCACATCCAGAATAAGCCCGAAAGCATTTCAAATAAAAATGGAGGAATACTTGGATAAACGCTTTACAAAAGTGTAGGATGCACAGGGTTCAAATCCAGGTTGGTTTGTTTTTTTCCTTACCCCAAAGCACATTTCTTAAACATTTCCTTCTGGTTTGGGGACTGGGCTGAGATTTGAACAAACTCTGGTACTCATCATTCCATCCATCCATTCTCCTACCCACGTCATATTCGATCAACATTCTAGTACCATTAGTGAGGTCCATTTCCTGCCTCGAGTAGCTCACAGTCGGAAGCAGGAGGGGAGGGGTGAGCAGGTAGAATCCCACATGATGCCTTCTAGCATAAAGGAAGGCCCAGGGGGCTCTGAGGGCACAGAGGAGGGCTCCCAAACTAGTCAGTCATTCCAGGGAGGCTTTCAGAGGAAGGAAGAAGGGCGTATCCCTTGAGATTGTCCCCCTCCACTCCTGGGCTCCTCGGGTCCCCATCACTTCAGGTTGGGGCACAGCAATCTCCCCAGAGCAGGGAACTGTTATACAATTCCTGCTTGGTAAGATGGATCAGACAGGACAAAATCTTGGCTGCTACCCTACTCCTTCTCCCTCTATCTATCTCCCATTCCCTTATCTTGGACCAGCCAGTGTGCGTCCATAAAAGGACATTGCCCTTCCCTTCCACTGAGCTATGAGGGGAAGAACTGAGAAAAGTATCTCAGGTAGATACCCTCGGAAAAATCCATCCTCCTCTCTACCTCTCCTGCCTACTCTGTCCTCAGCTAAGCTGTGTGGGAGGTACAGAGGGCGGGGGCCCACCCTCAGCGTTCCTCTGCTCCAGCACAGGAGCTAAGGCATATGCCCCAGGAGGAGCCATGTTGGACGAGAATCAGTGAAAGCAAACAGGGAGGAAGGAAGGTCGAGGAAGGCAGATGCAGATTGGAGGGCTTCCTGGAGGAGGTGGGGCTGGTAAAGAAGAGTAGAAAAGATTTTTTTTTTTTGCTTTTCTCCTGATTATTTATTTGTTGTGTGACGGTAGGAGTAATTGTAAAGACCACAAACATTTACTTGCAGCAGATAACATTAAAAAAAGAGAAATTCTTACAATCTCACTGTAGTAAAACATGTTGAATCAAGAGCGGGAAGGATTTGGATGGGAGGAGGGTCATGGGGGGCTTTCTGGGTAGTAATAATTGCGCAACAAATTATTACAAATAATTCCTATGATCAAATTATTATTCACATTTGTGGAGTATTATTTTTTCCAAGTCATTGACCAAGGTAAGTACTTTATATGAATGAATACTTTCATTTCAGGAGGGGGAGTGGAATCAAGATGAGCAAAGGCATTTTCCTCTCTGCGGCAGCCCAGGGGAGTCCCCAGCATGCCCACCCCCACCTCATGCATGCACACAGAATCCAGCCTGAGATGCTCTGGGGTAGAGCTCAGAAGCCAAGTCTCACACATTTCCTTAGCACTGATCTCGTTCACTGATATAAGTTGGTATAAGCACATTGGCCTTTGGGCAGCATATATTTGTTTGAACATCCAAAGGAAGGGGCGCAGGGTGGGAAAGCTGGTTGGCAGTGACTGTCAGCTCTCTGGCGGTAGCCTGTGGAGGGCCACGCACGTGGGGCCCAGCACTGCACTAGCCGTCAACCTGCGAGGCCTGATCTATGGCCCATCGCCTTGCTGGGTGGCGGCACTCACACAGATGAACCGATTGAACAGCTGACGCAGATCACGATAGCACGCGCACGTGATGCCACGCTGAACGCAGGGCGAGGGCCTGGTGTCCCTCAGGCTGTGTGCCGGGACCCGAGGGCGATGTGGTGGGAGAGCCCCCTTCCCTGCTTCCGCCTGACCTGTTTCACATAGATACTGGACTTCAGGTAAGATCTCATTCAAACCTATTCTGTTTTCTGAGAAAACATTGCTAGTGGAGTCCGTTGGAGGTGCTGGTGTGGGCCGATGTTATTGGCTGCAGGGGGGCTCCAGCAGGTGCTGGAGGAATTGGGAGACTGCACACATGGCACTGGGGAGGGGGCAGGTGTCACTGCAGAAGGTGTCCCAGAGTAGGGGACTTGAGCTAAGCGAGCCCTCAACTCCCCCCGTGCCCAGCACAGGGAGTTCCATTTCCCACCGAGAAGGCTGCCCGCTCCGCCCCCTAATAAAACTCTTAATTCACCCTGGCGGGGGCTTCCACTGTGCTGGTCCTGGGGGCCGGGAGCCCATGCTTTGGGCGAAGCCTGGAAATGTTCACAGAGCCGAGGGGTTCTTACCTTTTTCTCAAAAGGGAACCGAGATAACAAGGGCCTGGACCAAGGGTCAGCTTTCATCAAGACAGGACCTCCCCGCTCTGGGTGGTGAGGCCCCAGAGACACCCCGGCCCCCTTCTAGCCCCCAGTCGAGCTGTCTAAAGCACCTGCTGCCTCACTGCCTGTCACTTGTCAACTTCAGAGCAATCAGTCTGCTACTTAACAATTAAACAGGCAAAGCCCTCCAGCGGCTGCCTCGGACTGGTCTTTGTTAGCGCTCATGGGAGATGGGCGTGGAGGTATCCCGTGCTGCCTCCCTGCCACTCTGCGCCTGGGCCCGCAGGGCCATCACTCAGGCCTCCGCAGTCACCGGCAGGGCATGCGGCAGATTCTCACCTGGCCGCCAAGTCGGTTCCACAGGGCCCAGGGGGCGTGGCCGGAAGGCCAGGGAAGCACTGGGGAGTGGCCCCCAGGCAGAAACCCACCCCGCTGCCTGTCTCCGCGTGTGCAGATTCGTGGGCACACGTGTAGTGTAGTGAGTTCATTTAATAAACACTGGCTGTGCTCAGGGCTGAGCGCACCTAGACCCTCCCCTCAGAGCTCACAGCCTGGGAGATGAGGCAGGCCCATCCACAGGTGCTCTCCAGTGATGCGGTCAGTGCCAGAACAGAGGTGGGTACTCAGCCCTGTTACAGAGGAGGTCTCCTTTCACGCTGCCAGGTGAGGTCAGAAAAGGCCTCTGGGACTGGGATACGTGGGAGAAACCTAGGCCGTCAAAGGGCAGACAGGACACGAGGCTGCAGAAGGGACACAAGCTAAGGAAGCAGCCTGTGCAAAGGCCCTGAGTACTAATGTCTCTCAGTGCTTTTTTTTTTTTTTGTAGGAATATAGCTATCTATTCATTCATAGGTGAATGTGGACTTTACAATGGACAACATAACTATAATGGAATAAGGAGACTTCCAAGTCGAGGGTGAGTTGAGTTTTGGAAATTTAGGTCCTTGATTTCTGTTGTAGTCCCTACCCCTTGGTTGATTGTCTTATAAAAGTCTCAGCTCTTGTAAAAAGTACATGATGCAGGGAGAGGCAACAGAAATCACAAACACTGCAGCCTGTGTGATGTTGATTTATCACAGATCTCTTTCACAGTCGGGTCCTGGGACCTGAGGATAAGCACTGAATAGCCTGTGGTGTTTGGGGGAGGCACTGGCACAGATGGCCAGGTCCACTATTGAGGATCTGCTGTTGATATGACCATGTCCCTGGGACCAGCCTTCCCCTAACTGTAAGCTCCATGGAGGCAAGAGGGTGGGTCTACCTGTCCATCTATTACAGTGATGGTACATGGTACAGACTCAATGAATACTTGGATAACCTCTCTGGGGTTCAATTTCTTCAGCTGTAAAACAGGACCAATAGGATGTATTTGTGGGATCAAATGATATCGTGGTTTTTGGGAACTACAAAACGTTGTACTAACAATAGTGGTTGTTAGTCTCCTTCAGATGTGGGTAGAAGGCGAGACCAATCAGAGGACATTTTGCTTCTCCCAAGGAGGAGGAAAATTTTCAGAAAGTATCAGACACTTCTAGGTTTGTGATCTACCTCTTTTCAGAGTTGTCCCTTTATAATACTGGGACAGTCTATGTTCTTTATTTAAAGAGAAATTCCTTTATAACCCTCAGTGCAAAGCATTTCCAGTGCAGTGCCTCGAACTGCATCATTAAAGATTCAAAAATGTAGGCAAGACCTTTAAGAAAGGTTTTGTTAGTCTGACACAAGGGCTTGGAGGGTTGTATCTTTGGGTTTATAAGTGAACACCTGGGGGTGTGTATGTGTTGTAAGAGAGAAGGAGAAGGTGGGAGGGAAAGATAGCCACTGTCAGCTATAAAACCAATGTCCTATGAGGACAGGTCTGTTCCAACATTAAAATGCATTGTCTCGGTGAACAAAGTAGATTATGTAGTTTCAATGCCTTCATACAGTGTGTTCTTCACAGCTTTTTCCCCCTGTCCCACTCTGGGATCTAAAGAATTCCAGAAGGAAGCTAAGGTAGTTAGAGTCTTCCAAGGAGCTGGCATGAGAGTGTTTCCAGGCACAAACACCTGGACTGAATCAGGCAGGATATGGTTGTGGCCACTGTTCCTTGCATTTGGGGAGAAGAGGCAGTAATGGAATGAACAGAGTGGCCTTCATGCCTGGTGTGAGAGGAGCCCATGCAAATTGTAGGATCCCCAGTGAAGGCCAGACCTTTGTGTCCGATGCCGTCTGAACCCCTTACTCACATGTGTCTTCCTAGATAGCCTGGTGTCCCCAAGTACAAATCAAAAGTGTCCCCTCGCCAGGCTCTCAGAAGCTGTCTTTCAGCTCTGGCTCCTCTCTGATGCCTTGGCCCCTCCCGTCTCAGTGGTACAGGGAATGACATTGTTGGTACCTGTCACTGATGGGGTCACACCTACTTCCAACATGAGGGTCATTGTCTCAATAAAACCCAGTGACAGCAACGTTCTTAAACAAATGGGACAAACCATGTTCTTTTTTTTACTCCTTATTCAGTTAGTCTGGTGGTCTGAAATCCAATCTGCTTGTTAGAATCAAGGTGAAGGGAGAATAAGAATTATGATTCCTGAAGTAACACCCGTCCTCCACACAAACGCACCAAGAGATTCTAATTTAATGGCCAGAGCGTGGCCAGAAAGCTTCAAAAAGCTTCCCAGGGCCTCCCTGGTGGAGCAGTGGTTGAGAGTCCGCCTGCCGATGCAGGGGACACGGGTTCGTGCCCCGGTCCGGGAGGATCCCACATGTCACGGAGCGGCTGGGCCCGTGAGCCATGGCTGCTGAGCCTGCGTGTCCGGAGCCTGTGCTCCGCAACGGGAGAGGCCACAACAGTGAGAGGCCCGCGTACCGCAAAAAAAAAAAAAAAAAAGCTTCCCAGATGATTCTTCTGTGCAGCCCAGGCTGAGAACCACTGAGGCAGCCCAACATCTAATTTCACTGTCTTATTTCCCTCCCTAACACACACACACACTATCTCTCTCTCTCTCTCTCTCTCTCTCTCTCTCTCTCTCTCTCTCTCTCCTGCTTACAAACAAAGCTTCAGACACACATGGTGTTTGGCTGGAATTTCTGTTTCTCCCTATAGACTCCCTAAATCTGGAAAGTGCATCTGTTGTCTTATTTGGCCCTGCAAGTGAGCTGGGTTGTATTGATAGCTGCATTTTAGTGGCAGAATGGGCCTGTCCTCGCAGGACCTGGCTCTTTCAGGATCATCTTTTAGGATGACCCCCTCTTGGCTCCCCTTGGCCCTGATGAATGCAGGGGAAATCTGGGAGGCCCGTGCCCCTCCACCTTGCCCTGAGCCCCACCACTGATGGTTCAAATTGGGCGATTCAAGCCACTGCCAAACTTCAAGGTATCTTTGTACTGAGCTCATCGAAAAGCAAACACTCAGGCAGGCACTCGAATAAGATAAGCAATTTGTGGCTTTGTAAAAAGTCAATGCAATTCAATTTAGACCTCTTAAGGGGTGCTGCTTGCCCCTCACATTTATTGTTTCCGTGGAGAACCTGCTCCAGCGAAGGGACTGCAGATCTGTCTTCTGTTTGCCAAGTGGGATGAAGTCCCTGGAACGAGTGACCTTCAAGAGAAGCACAAAACTTACAAATGAAGCCGTCTCCGAGAAACCTCAGTCTTGCCTCAGCTCACGGCTTTCTTTCTTGATACAGATTTGATTTTCCAAATGGCAGATTACAAAACTAGCTATATTTTCCTCCCAAACCCAACTGCTTTAATTTCTTCTCTTTCCCCCCCTTTTGAACCAAGAACGATGTCTTTAAAATGCAATCCTCGCTCTAATCTTTACCACTCCTGAAAGCCTCCATTTGTTTTCCACCCATGAAGGCATCTTTGGTGCCAGGTGGGGTCCCTGAAACTCTCGCCTTTGTCCCCTTACCCTTCTCACGGGGGGGGGGGGTGGATTCTTTTTTCTGGTTTTTGTTTTTCCTTTTGGTCACAGAACAAATTGCTCTTGGCTTCTCTTTATTTGAATCTTTGTTGGTTTATTTAGGGAATAGGACCAGTTTAGCCCCACCTTGTCAAATAAATCCAAGTCACATGACAATAATAATAATAACAATAGTAATAATAATACTGCTAATGATGATCTACTCTGGGCCAGGCACTACACTTGGTGTTTTATATGTGCGTTTTTGTGTAATTCTGGCAACAACCCATGAGGTAGGTATTACCACCCTCACTGTGTTGATGAGGCTCAGAGAGATTATGGAACTTTCCCAAGGTCACACAGCTAGTAAATGCCAAAGCTAGAAGTC
Organism: Delphinus delphis; assembly: GCF_949987515.2. Taxonomy (NCBI): domain Eukaryota; kingdom Metazoa; phylum Chordata; class Mammalia; order Artiodactyla; family Delphinidae; genus Delphinus; species Delphinus delphis. The sequence continues at coordinate 103,295,174 of NC_082689.1, read as the reverse complement.
AAACCTGTGCCTGGCTGAGTCCTAAGCATGACTCCCAGGCCCCTAGTGTTTCACAGATACTGCTTTCTGTTTCCATTCCTTATGCCTCAATTGCAAGAGCTTCTCAGTGGACATTTTCTCATACAGAGTCTCTTTTTTTATTGAAGTATAGTTGACTTACAATGTCGTGTTAGTTTCTGGTGTACAGCAAAGTGATTCAGTTATACATATGTTCTTTTTCAGATTCTTTTCCCTTATAGGTTATTACAAAATATTGAGTATATTCCTCTGTGCTATGCAATAGGTCCTTGCTGGTTATCTATTTTATGTATTATAATGTGTATATGTTAATCCCAAACTCCTAATTTATCCCTCCCTGCTCTTTCCCCTTTGGTTACCATAAGTTTGTTTTCTATGTCTGTGGGTCTATTTCTGTTTTGAATGTAAATTCATTTGTATTTTATTTTTTAGGTTCCACGTATAAGCGGTGTGTGATATTTGTCTTTCTCTGGCTTACTTCACTTAGTTTGATAATCTCTAGGTCCCTCCATGTTGCTGCAAATGGCATTATTTCATTCTTTCTTATGGCTGAGGAATATTCCATTGTATATGTGTACCACAGCCTCTTTATCCATTCATCTGTTGATGGACACTTAGGTTGCTCCCAGGTCTTGGCTATTGTAAATAGTGCTGCAGTGAACATTGGAGTGCATGTATCTTTTTGAATTATTGTTTCCTCTGGACATATGCCCCTGAGTGGGATTGCAGGATCATATGGTAGCCCTATTTTAGTTTTTGAAGGAACCTCCATACTGTTCTCCATAGTGACTGTATCAGCTTACATTCAAACCAACAGTGAGGGAGGGTTCCCTTTTCTCCACACTCTCTCCAGCATTTATTATTTGTACACTTTTTGCTGATGGCCATTCTGATCGGTGTGAGGTGATACTTCATTGTAGTTTTGATTTGCATTTGTCTAATAATTAGCAATGTTGAGCATTTTTTCATGTGCCTGTCTTCTTTGGACAAATGTCTGCTTAGATCTTCTGCCCGTTTTCTGATTTTTTTTTTTTTTTTTGATATTGAGCTGTATGAATTGTTTGTATATTTTGGAGATGAATCCCTTGTCGGTTGCATCATTTGCATCATATAGAGTTTCTTCCTGGCCCATATACCTGGGCATCGAAAGCCACCCTGCCTTGAAGGACTCAAGTGAGCAAAAGGTGACAGTTATGAAACTTCCTTTGATTTCTTTGTCATTTCTCTCTTAGTGGTAGGCTTCTGCATCGTTAGAACTGTTGCTGACATGTTTTCACTTACTTTAGAAGCTTCCTCTCCTCCTTTTATCACCTTTGTGGAAAACCCCATCAACTGCCCTCTCTCCCGCAGCCATGCCTGGCCCCCCACCTTGGCCTTGGGAAAACCATGGGGTTTGCAGTCATACCCAAATACATGGGTGCAGCCGCTGGGAAAAGAATGTTGCGGCCATAATTTTGGCCCAAGAATCCTGACTCCAAGTTGAACAGGGAAAAGCAGTTCTTCCTGCCTGAGTACAAAAGGTCCCCTATTCTCATCCCCAACCTTCCCAGAACACCAGGAAATTCAAAGACTGAAGTACCAGGCATCATAAGGTGTCCAATACATTAGAACAGAACACCAGCCAGAGGGGAAACAGAAAATACTGGATTGTGAACTTTGATCCCTCTTCTGGCGATCTTTCATTTCAGTCAAACACAGACCAAGGCACCTCTGACTGAGCTGAATAACCGAATCTCGATCTTTCCCCCAATCTTCACTCACGGGTGCCACCACTCGATGCCCTGTCAGGGGCTGGTATCTCCTCCTATGGTCCTAATAATCTGCTGCTTTCCCACTTTTCTACCCAAATACTGTGTATCATGCAGCATCAGGTCGCCATTGTTTTGTTTTCATTGCATTTATTTTTACAGTTACTTTCTATTTAGGGGAGATAATGTTTGTTTTCCATGAAGGACAGTGATCTAAAGTTTTATGCTTTTTAATGTATTTAAGTGCGAATGGACAGTCCGTTTAAAAATATGACAATACTGTTATACGGACGTTAGGAGGAAATGAAAAAAGTGGTGCAGATGACATAGAACTGACCAAAGGTGGGGGCATTGACCTGTGTGATTCCGAGGAGTAAAATTGAAGACGGCAGAATCAATTTGAAATGAAATGCTGCACAGTTACAGAATTAAGGTGGTGGCAGTGGAGGCTTTTGGGGCGTGCTTGGGTCAGATGAGCAGGGACTTGTAGGGAGTTATCTCGGTAATAAATTCTCTCTCCAGAAGCCTGGCTGGCTGGCATGTAATTCGAGCCCAGCCCTGGGCACATATGTGGGAAACTTTAACCGAGGAGGCACCTCTGAACGCTGGGACAAGAACCAGGAGGTCTCCTGACCATGTGGACAGCTTTTCCTCACGATGGTCATGAGCCTTGGTCCCTTACCTGGTGGTCACAGCTGGGGTCCTGAGTAGGAGTCGTACGGGGCTCTAGGAAGCCTCAGCAATCTCTGTCCAGTTATCTTCCATGGCTGGACTGATACGGGCACTGTGTTGACTGTCACACAGGGGGACAGACCTGTGGGAAGAAGGAAAGCAAGGCCAGGCTGTCTTCCTGGATCTCACACTTGAAGGATCTACACGTTCAACGGATGGACCGAAAGGAGAATTTTTAAGAAGGAAATAAATGTCGGAAGAGCATCTGAAGCAGAGCTAGGCAGGATAAAGGTAGAGGGACACACAGAGGCTGTGTTTATCACATGTGGGTCTATAACAACTTGTCAGTATTTGATCAGTCAAAATATTAGTCACAGGGCTTCCCTGGTGGCGCAGTGGTTGGGAGTCTGCCTGCCGATGCAGGGGACGCGGGGACACGGGTTTGTGGGTCACAGTTGACTGTCTTCCTAAAGCCTGTGGCTCCCTCTTCCCAGCTAACAGAATTCTAATTTAATTCTGGGCAGCAATTGGCTCTGACGATGGAGCGTGATTGGTCTAAGCCACTCATAACAATTCTGTTTGCCACTTCCCAGACGCTCCTCTAGCTGGGTGGGGGACACAGCCAATGAAACACTAGGCGTCTCTTCAGAAGACTCTGAAGGAGCTTCACTTTCCTTGTAAAGAGTTCAGGTGAAGCTGGTGCTGTCTTTCAAGCTCCTGCCTGTTTCCTGCCTTGAGCACAGACGTGGCTCCTAGAACGACACTATGTGACCCCAGGGTGGCAAGACGACACATCCACGATGGCAAAGCAGAGCAATAGAAAGAGATTGGAACTTCTGATGATATCGCTGGCATGCTGCACCAACGCAGACTACCTCCGGATTTCTCCTTACGTGAGCTAATGAACCTCTTTATTGCTTAAGCCACTGCTTGTCAAGTATTTTATTACTTGCAGCTAAAACATCCCTAACAGATGGACACTGGATTTTACAGAAGATACTAAGTCCCATCAAGGGGTCAGAACTTTCCCAAAGTCACACGGTTTGTTATAAATCTCCCTCAGGAGACCTCAGACTGTTTCTTAAAATCCCCCATCCCTCACCGCAATCACCCTGGTCTAGCCCCTTCCACCAGCCCCACCTCTCAACTTCAGTGCTCTCCCCCAGTTGATTCTGTATTTGGGGTTCAACATATCTTTTTCAGATGGAATTTTCTTCACCTCATCTCCGCATCCCTACCCTATTCTGGACCTCAGTGGATGCAGATTTAAAGGCAACGTCCTCTGCTCAGCTAAGCACACTACTCTGTGTGAATGCATTAAATTCTTGAAGTCCTGCAAAGTGATTACTATCTTGCTTCAGGACCAGGAGGCTAAACGTCTTCCAGGACCATCTTGGGCATAGAGTCCTCTCATCATCAAGGTAAAGCAAAGCTCTCAATTTATTCCTGAGGAGGCTGCTAGAACACCTCACTCAGTTCCCTACTCTTCGGCCAAGGATGTTGTGCTCTGTCTCCCTGGAAACCTTCTAAGACCTGGTGTAGCCAACAAGTGCTGTCATCCTCCAGTGGTTTGTGAACAGCTGGAAAGCGGAGCCTTGATCACAGCAGGCCAGCAGTGGTTCTTTTGTGTGTGTGTGTGTGTGTGTGTGTGTGTGTGTGTGTGTGTGTTACGCGGGCCTCTCACTGCTGTGGCTTCTCCCGTTGCGGAGCACAGGCTCCGGACGCGCAGGCTCAGCGGCCATGGCTCATGGGTCCAGCCGCTCCGCAGCATGTGGGATCTTCCCGGACCGGGGCACGAACCCATGTCCCCTGCATCGGCAGGCGGACTGTCAACCGCTGCGCCACCAGGGAAGCCCCAGCAGTGGTTCTTGAGTAACACATGCTGGTATAACCAAAGTATCTTGATCTATTTTGGAGATTACAACCTGCACGCAGTTCCAAGGGAATGCTGTTGACCAGTGGTTCTTGAAATTTTGTGGGTCCTCAGTCCTTTCAAGAACCTGAAGAAATCTATGGATCCTATCCCAAAAAAAATCAGTGAGTGACTATGCCCATGTGTACGCACACACACACGTATTTGCATACAATTTTGGGAGGGAAGTTAACAGACTCCCTAAAGCCCAGGGACATGAACCCAAAGTTAAACACCCTTTCTACGGGTAAAGCTGGATTTCATCTGGTCGTGCCACAAAGTCTCTAATTTCATTTTTGAAAGCAGGACCTGGATGCGTTCAGATCTGGTGGAACAAACACTATCGAAGAGACTTGATTAACAAATGGCCATTATTCTGAAGGGAAGTCTAAGTGGGACACCTGAGGTTCTGCTCTTGGCCCTGTCCTATGAGACACAGTTTTTAAGTCAGTGATTTAATATAAGGAGACCCACAATTGACACAGTATTTATAGGGATAGCCAATATTCTGTATGACAAGATCAAGATTCAAATATGTCAGCAGATTAAATGACAGGAAATTCAAACAAAGTGAAAATTACAGCACATGTGTAACAGAATATATTAAAGTTATCAGTCAGTTGCACAAGTACGAATTGAGGGGACCTTGTTGTCAGGAATGCCCCACAGCTCCAGGGACCTCAGGAAGTGTGGGTTGTTGGAGAGTGTCTGAATCATCTTATGGGGAGCACAGCCACCAGGCACTGAGCAAAAGTTGGCCTTAGGTCTAGAAGCTACATTTGGCAGAGGGCGTTGAGGAATGGGATTATATCCAGAGAAGGGAACCTAGGAGGCCCAAGGGTACAGATGCATGTGATGTGAGGGCAACTGGGAAGAACTAAGACTCTCTACCCTGGAGAAGAGATGACCTGCCTGGGGAGAAGAGTGGGCCTGATAATGGCCATCCGATATCCACTAAGCTTCATACAGAAGAATGACTTAGACCAACTGGTGGTTCTAAGAACCTTTTGACACTGAGTTGCTCACTAACAGCATGGGCTATTTCATGGAGAAGTGGACCCCCCATCTGTGGAAATGTTTGAGGAAAGCCTTCTAGATCATCTGTTGGGGTGATGTAACTCAGAAGACAGTCACCACTACCCAGAGTTGCGGTTGAACTTGATCTGGGAAGGCAGCTCTAGTAGACCGACTCTCTGGAGAGTGGTGATGAGAAAGCTTAGGCGGCCACCTCTGGGTTCAGCAGGGCAGTAAATGACGTCTGGGTGCAGGGGTGGGAAGCAAAGGCGCTCAGGCTGTTTATTGGGCAAGACTCCTTATTCCCCAAAGACTCTGAAATTCCCCTTTTTTGCCGCTGGGAAAACCTCTTTCGGCACCTGTCTGTGCATCCACACGCAGTCTGTGTGCCACTGATGTCTGTTTAGCATGTGTGTGTGTGTGTGTGTGCTCGTGTGTGTGTGTCTTCCTCGTGATGACTTGGTCAGCCGTTAACGTAGGAGCAGAGCCCACAGCAAGCCCTCCACGGTCGGTTCTCTCCATCTAACCTCACCCTGCACGCTGGATCACCGGACTCCACTTCTCCCCCTTGTGGATACCTCGCGGTCCTGGGCCCAGGCCACACTTACTCCTACCTCTGCAGTTGTGCCCCAGGTCCTGTCTCCTGAAATGGGTCTCCTCCCCCTGGCCTGGTCCTCCCTACACAGCAAGGCCCAGGCAAGCGCCTCTCCCTCCATGGGCTTGGGGACGACCCACCACTTAGCTCTGAGTTGCGCCTCTGAAGGAACAAGGACAGACCTTTAGAATGGCTTATGGAGATGAGCTTGTTTAGGTGTCTAGGTAGGTTGTCCCAAAATTATAGCCTAAAACTTGGGTGCAGGAAATTTATTTGGGAGGTCATTCCATAGGGAACGAAAGTAAGGCAGATGGGAAATGGGTACGAAGGAAAAATCAACAGAAAGGTGAGTTATTGAAGTTCCAGGGGCTCGGTTTGCTGGGACCTCTGTGAGCTGTACAGAGTGCCTCTGGGAACTGTCGTCAGGATAGAGACTGGGGCACTTGCTCCCTCCCAAGTGGGCCAGGTTGCCTGCATTTTTGGGCTACGCTTGCTTGCAGGCTGAGTGGACTCTCTTCAGAGCAGGCCCCGAGGCAGGAAGAAGGAGAGCAGAGCTGCTTGTGCTTCCAGCCTGTGAGCTCTGTCAGTCCCCTGTGACCACCCCCCGTGCAGCGCAGGTCAGAGGGGAGCAGAGGGGACGTTGAAACCACGTGCTGCAGTAGGTCCAGCTGGTCCTGTGCCACCTTGTATCTTCCACTATGGTCCCACGCTATGTTTATTTCAGCAACCATTTATTGAGCACCACTGTACACCCAGGTTGAGGCACCAAGATACAGGCAGTTCCAGGTCTGTTTCTTATCTCCTGCCACTTAGATTGAAAGCTGTTTGGTGCAGGGAACACAATATTTTGGCCACACTGTGGGCACCCAAACAGATTTGTTGATTGATTAATTAACTGATTGAACGATTTACTAAACTAAGCTTTCATGGCTTCTATATTAAAAGTCATTCCTTATCGTAGGAAAAACTGTTTACTTTCAGGCCTCCGGGGCATTCTAACCTGCAGTGTATGCAGTACACATTTCAATGATAAAGTCCTTAATAACTACAGGATGAGTTGGCAGAATGATTTAGATCGAAAGTCCAGAGCAAGGCAATTACATCTGGCTCCCAGCTTTAAAAATTGAAATAATCTTTATCTGAGTTTTGAAAAGTACGTTAAAATTATAACATCAAATGTCAAATGTGGCAATGACTTATCCTGGGCACCGAGGAGGTAGAACCTTAATATGCGTGTTGCTACCGCCTAAAGGTTAAACACATCTGATGCGATCTGGGGCGTTAATTGTACTTTTATCGATCGCATCGGGAATCTGAATAGCACCAGGGAAATGAAATTCTTGTGGCCAGACTTTCTGCCATAGACTTTCCTCATCTCCTTTGGACAAATGAGACGTTTGGAGAAGGAATTCATCTCCAGGGGCTTGCTGTCCTGCTAAGTTATTCTCTATTTCTCATTAATTCTTCTCTTCCTCTTGTTCTGTCACCCACCCCTCATGCCCTCCCTGGCCCATCCGAGTCACATCAAGTTGTCAGATTCACCTGCTCCAGCCTCTTCCTCAGCGCTCCACTGAGCTCCCCTCCCTCGGAACCAAGGCTCCTGGGACCGGGCAATCAGGGCTTAATTATGTCCTTCTTGTGTCACTTGCTAATTGTCACTTCTATGACTCTCTTGCTTGGCTCCCCGGGAGATGCTGCCTTTTGATGTAAAAGGCATGTTTTAAGTAGCTGTAAGACAATGCAAGCTGATACCTGCGAGAACTGCTTTGAAATTGCCAAAGGAACATTAACAAGGTAAATTCAAAACCTGGAGCGGAAGTGGAAAAACTTGGCTTCTTTCTCTGGGGCAGCCGGGACAGGCAGTAACGTGGATACTCCAGGTGGGGGCCAGGGTGCAGTAGAGCAGAGCTGGGAAAGTCATCGAAACAAAATCACAACCTCCATAGGTGACCCCTGGGTCACACAGACGCAGTGTGAGCAAAAGAAGCCAGACACAAAACACATACTGAGTGATTCCATCAACATGAAACTCAAGAATAGGCAAAACTAAGCGCTGGAGGTTAGGAAAGGACTGACTTCTCAGTGTGTGAGTGGAGGGAATGGTCTCCACCTTGTGGGTGGTGTATACGGAGGTAAGAACACATCAGATTGTACACTTTACTGTACATACATAATACCTCAATTAAAAATATACACTACCAAACGTAAAACAGGTAGCTAGTGGGAAGCAGCCGCATAGCACAGGGAGATCAGCTCGGTGCTTTGTGACCACCTAGAGGGGTGGGATAGGGAGAGTGGGAGGGAGGGAGACACAAGAGGGAAGAGATATGGGGACATATGTATAACTGATTCACTTTGTTATAAAGCAGAAACTAACACGCCATTGTAAAGCAATTATACTCCAATAAAGATGTTAAAAAAATAAATAAAATAAATTAAAAAAAGAAAAAGTAACAACTACAACAACAAAAGTAATAATACAACCGTGGATGTTTGTGGAGCCTCTCCTAAGCCCCATGTGCCCGGCACTGTGCTGCTACTTCCCATGAGTCCTATTTGACCCCTCACAAGCACTCTTCAAGGCAGGCGTCTCCAGCTTCGTTTGCCACGTGGGGAAACAAAGGCTCAGAGAGGGTAAGAAACTCGTCCAAGAACACGTGTGTTACAAACCCCTCCACTTGTGAACTGGAAAAAAGTGGCAGAATTCTGAAAAGTCAAAGGTTCTACCCTGCAGTCAATCCCAGGACTGGACCATGGTTGGTCATCTCCAAGCTATGAACACGATTCCCCCAATGCCCACTGTCCATTTGGAGGTCTGGGAAAATGACAGGACTGGGAGAGGACGGGATCAGAGGTCACGGTGCAGAGGCACTTTAGGGGGTGACAGTGAGCGGGGGAGAAACCACTGCCCAGGGGAGAAGGCTGGGTGCCCAGAGCTCAGACCCCTCCGCCTCTGAACTTGTTATATCCCAGCTGGATGTGGAAGGGTCTGCACACACCGAGGGTGCCTGCTGATTATTTCTTGGGAGCAGGGTGGTTGCCCTCACACTTGATGTAGTAGGAGAGCCTTTCTTTCTCCCTCCCTCCTTCTTTCCTTTCTTCCTTTACATATTCGCAGAGCACTAACGAGGTGCCAGGACACCAGGGATGCTGCAGTGAACTCAACAGGGAGTCCCTGCCACCGAGGAGCTTGCAGTCATACAGGAGACAGACATTGAGAAACCAAATAAGCAAACAAGCCGGATACGCTATGTCACATTACGTCAAGTTCAAGGGAGGAAAACACAGTCCCTAAGAGAGGTGGATGCAGGGCTAAGGCTGCTGCAGAGAGACGGATGTGGGTCGATCTTTCTGGGGAGGGCTGAAGTGAGCAGGCTATTCATAGATCAGGGGAACAGTGGGCCAGGCAGGGGCCCAGCAGGTGCAAAGGCCCTGAGGTGGGAAGGAAGCCCTAATGTTGGAGAAGCGGCAGAAGGCCCTTTCGGTTGAGTGAGGGAAAGAGAGCGGTGGCTGAAATCAGAGCAGACAGGCACCAGTGGTAAGGAGTTTCATCTCTCTTCTGAATATAATGGGACCTTTCGTAAGTCTCTGAATAGGGGTGACGCCCAATCTGAATTTCTTAGAAAGATCGTTCTGGCTGCAACTGCGGAACTGCCTTGTCCGGGCAAGACGGCAGCAGGGCGGCCAGGAGGAACCTCCCGCAAAGTCAAGGCAGGAAATGGGCCCCAGGGAGTGTGTGCCAGGCCTGTCTGCGAAGGCACCACCCGGTGAGAAGTTACACACAAAGTGCCCCTTAAGACGCTGTGTATGGGCCTGACTCAGGCCCTCCAGGCCCCTGCCTAAGGGCCCCACTTGTGAAATGACAGTTGGTCCAGGAACGGGACATTCACAAGCAGTGAGTCCCACACAGAATGTTTCCTTTTTCAATTCTTCTTTTACCCTTTTGTTTCCCTTGAGGGCACGGAATTTCCCAAGGCTTACAACCAGGGTCCCCAAAGTGGGATGCATTAGTCTCACGGCTGTGCAAGAGAGTCTCTGGGGGCAAGAGATGAAAGTGTTGGAACGTATCTTTATAGCTTGTTCTTATCATATAGATCTCTAGGGGATTCAGTCTATGCTTATGTGCAAAGTACATTAGTAAGACTGTGCATGTACTCAATTTCTAAATACATATATTGGGAGATGTTATTAAAATATTTGGGGACGGAATGGGCAACAAAAATATATTTGGAGTTCATTGACCTACGGGATAAATCTCAAACTCCACGACGTGGCTTATGACTGCCCCATCATGGTCTCCTGCTTCCCTCCCCTCCCTTATTCCCACATCCGCTGTGTCACAGAAGTGTCTCCCCATTTCCTATCTGGTCCACCGCGGGGAGGGGCTGTGGAGATGGTTGGGAAGTTGTTAACAGGCTTTCAGAACTCAGCCTTTCCTGAACCATTTCCCTCACTGCACTGCCCCACCCCTGCTACCCTCATGCCCAGAACATATTCCTAGCACACCACCTGAAATACTGCATGGCTCGCACTTATCCCCAGTTCATCCGTCTCCTCTGGTTGTGAGCACCTTGGGACAGGGGTGGTGATTTATTGGTCTTTGGATCTCAGGGTTGCCAGAATTAGCAAATAAAAATAGAGGGTGCCTAATTAATATATTTATGTATATATTGATATACATAATAAGTATGTCCCAGGGGGCATACGTATTTGGGACACACTTACACCATAAAATTAGTTGTTGTTTATGTGAAATTCACATTTAACTGGGATCCTATATTTTAACTGGCAACGCTATTGCACCCCCAGGGCCTGGCTCAGGGGCTGTCATGGTAGAGGTGTTTGATAATCATCTTTTGAATGAATGTCTGAATGAATAAGCCAGGTAGCAGCTATAAAGATTCCCTCTCTGCACCCTCTAAAACAGAGAGATGAGAGGATTTATCTTCTATCTATTTAGTAATTCGATTTTTAAGGGGAAACTTGACACCATTAAGAGTGTGTGTGTGAGTGTGTGTGTGTGTATTTTCAGCTCTGTCCACTGACTGGGCCTGGAAGCAGCAAGCAGTGACCCCCTAGTAGCCATGAACACATCTAGTGCCCATATCTTGATTTCTGAATGTCATTCCTCTCTAAAAGTTACATGGAGAAGTGGCTGGAAATCTCAAGGGCTGCCTGGAACATCTCTCTTTGTCAGAAAAACAAGGGTGAACTTAAAGATTAATTGGGTCTAGTATAAAAGGCATAGGACCCACTGGAAGAGGTTTCAATGCACCAATCTGTGGCAATTTGAGCATCAAAAAGGATAATGTCTATAATGAATATTAACACACATTGAAAAAATTAATGCATTCATACTGATGAGAGAGAGATGGGTGGGTGTGTGGGAGAGAGAGAGAGAGGAGAGAGAGAGGGAGAGAGAAAGGAAAGAAGAGTGAGAAAATGAGAGAGAGAGAATAAAAAGGTGAAAATATCCTTCTTTCCAGGAGAATGCTAGCTAATAAATATGGAAGGAACAATAGAATTAGAAAATCACCATTTTGTAACCAGCAATGTAATAACTGATTCAGGTGAATACGATCAAGGTGATAAAAGCATTTGATTTGATAAGTGGTCATTCAAGAACAGGACATTCACGTGGACTTAAATTCTTCTCCCGCAGATTATTTATAATTATCAAGGGGGAAGTGAATGGGACCACAGCAAGATCCGGCAGCCCTGCCCTAACCATGCAATCAAACATCACCCACAAGGATCCTGGGTTTGCGTCTTCTGATAAGAATCAATGAGAAGTAACAACAATACCTATATAATATTCTTGGCCGAAATGCTTAACCAGAATCTACCTGAGGAAACAATTGTCAAATCCAGAATGTGGAAAATTTTACAGGACAACTGGCTTGAAATCTTTATAAATATCAAGGTCATAAAAGACAAAAAACAGTGAGAGAGTCGTTCTAGGGTAAAAGACACTAAAGGGACACAGCCACAAAATGTCATAGATAAACTTTGATTGGGTCCTGGATTGATGGAGAGGAACAAAACACTACAAAAGACGTTTGGGGGACAATTGAGAAAATTCAAATGATATTGAATTACTGTTAATTTTCTTACATGTGAGTGCTGTTTGGTAGTCCTGTAGAAGAATATTCTTATCCCAGGAGATGCCTGCTTAAGGATTAAGGTTGAAGTGTGGTGATGTCTGCAACTTAATTTCAAATGGTTCAGAGAGAGAAAATGAATCTAGGTGAAGGGTTTGGAAACATTACAAATAAAAAAGATCAAAAAAAAAGAACATGAGCATATTCAGAGGAGAAAAGATCCAGAAATTGACGAAAGGCAGGGACAGAGGGAGGAAGGGCAAAGCACTTGTGAACTGCCAAACTGGCTACAAGAATGCTGTTGTCTGAGACCCTCCCTCCCTTTTTCATCTCCTTCCAGAACATTCCCCCTACCCAGTCCCAGCCAAGCCTCCACACTATATGATTCTCTTGCCAGAGCAGAGGTGAATAAGTGATGAAGAAACTTAAAACTCCTGTGATACATTTGGTCCTTCCAATCAGAGCTCAATGTTTCCAAACGTCATATTGCCCTAATATCTTTATTATACCACGCGCGCACACACACACACTCACAGAAATGTACAAGAACAATCCAACATCTACCCGCAGCCTCTCCTCCCTCCTGGCCCATCTGAGATGACAGAATGCACCGTCTGAGCAATGATTCCTTTCAAGACAATAATTACAAAACACTTAGTGGTATTTCCAAATGATTATGCATTTTACTTAAATATTTATCTTTCTCCAATTTGACTTAAAATCTATAAGTAATTAGTTATAAGCCCAGCTACCAGGCTGATGGGCGGTTTCCTTAATTTTCTATGCAGTCGACAGGTTTTAACTCTGAAATTATTCTAGTCACAGCATACTTCAAAGGTCTAAATGAAAAAAAAAAAGTTAAACGCCTTAATATCTTTGAGATTTGCAAAGATATTTGAAGATTTGCTGAGGGATTCAGTGTAGGGATGGAGAAAGTGTTTTGTTAGTAGGCAGATGAACTTGCATCTCCAATTTGAAAGAAAATATGAAATCCAAAAGCACAAATATTATTTAGATGAGAGAGCACTGAACAATCGTGGTTATTCCTCTGCAGCCCATGTCTCTGAGCCCTAGTTTACACTGGTTTGGAGGAAATATGGGAGAATGTTCTCCCCTCCTCTTCCAAGGGTAACCATGTTTTCACAAGTATAACGTGCAAACTGGAACACCCTAATTCTAAGGTGTCTAAGCTAAACTGAAGCTCAAACCCTCTCCTGGACAAACGCACACCCTCTGGCTACATTTGCAAGCCTGCAGTGTCACTCTCTGTGCAGCCTGTGTGGACCTCAGCAGTGTGGCTTCGAGATGCCCTGGTGTCCTGGCTGGGTCACCCTCGTAGACCTTCCTGTTTGGCCTGGCACTGGCCTGTCCCCTGCAAGGTTTCCAGGCTTCCAGTGGTCTGTTCCCACTCCCACCTCCCCAGGCTCTCTCCTGCCACATCCTTGCGCCATCTGTCTCCTCTCTGCCCCCCAGCCTCAAGGCTCGGGAGTTCCTGAATAAAGATCTAACTTGTCAACTGAATTCGACTTGGCTGACGGTCTTTGGAAATTACAAATTGTTTGCTGCCATTTGCCACGGTCCCAAGATAGCCAAATGCTGAAAAGTGGTGCTGGGTAATTTGGAATTATGGTCCATCAACAAGCAACAATGGTTCCTTCACTCTGCCCAAGGGTTAAACTAACCTGGAAAAGACAATTTCATTGACCCACATACTCTGGGTTACACTGTTTAGTTTCTCTTCATTTTATTAATTTTCGATTTCTATTTACACATCAATTGCCCTCTAGACCAGGGGTCAGCTAACTCTCTGTAAAAGGCCAGACAGTAAATATTTTCGGCTCTGAGGCCATATGTCCTCCGTCATACAACTCCTCAGCATTGTCACTGGAAGCACGGACGTGTCCACACACAACAGGTAACAGGGGGTATGGCTGTGGCCCAGTGGAATTTGATTTACAAACACGGGCTGCAGACTGGATATGGCCTGCTGGCTGTAGTTGGCCGACCGCTGTCTGGACTAGCCCGTAACCTTCCTGAGGGCAGGGAATGCGTATTATCATCTGTGCCTCTTCAAGGCTTAGTACAGTGTGTGACACACACCGAGACGTGCTTGATCCATGGCCATGGATGGAATAACTAAATAAATGACCCCAGAGAGGCTTAAGCGTTCTCTTCTTGGGGTCTCCCATGGCACCTGGCAAAGGCAGGCACACAGTAGGTCCTCAGGAAGTCCCAGGGTTGAAGGATAGACTACTGAGAGGAGAGGGCTCTTCTCAATGGGGGGAGGGCTCCAGCTTGGGCATGCCCCATGTCAGCATGGCCGGGGCCTGCCCTTGACCTTGCCCTCTGACTGGTCACTCTCTCCACTTTGCAGCTGGTCCTCAAAGAGGGACAGGAAGGACCTGGCCCCCCTTCCTCCATCCCTTCCTGCCCTTGCTCTCCCACTCCCTTCCACAGCCTAGTAAGTGCGGGACCGAAAATCTCACCATGATTCTCGTTATGTAAACCCTTCCAAGCTCCTCATTTCTGTGTTTGGGGCTGGGACTGAGCATTGCTCCACGCATCAATGAACACAAAAGAAGAAACGGTTATGGGTGTAACTCCAGTGATTATACAATACAAACCCCTCTATAGAGTGTCTTATAGACATACGCATTGCAGGAGTTTCTTAATCCACAGGCACATATATGTATGTGTGTATGCCTATGTGCATATGCACATATATGTATCTGTGTACTAGGAGATATTAGTTGTATATTATATGTACATGAGTATGTATCTAAGTACATGTATACAGAATCCCACTTTCCTCAATGGCTATAGGGCCTGAAAATTAGAGATGAAAAATAGGCGACTTTTCAACATCCCAGGAGTCTACTCCCTGGGCCTTACCCCTCCCTCCCTGCCACGTCTGTCCGGCTCTGCTCAGCACTCTTACGGGAGCTTCTGCTCCAGGGGGGCCCATCCTACCTTTGCCACTTGCTGCTCTTGGGCCAGCTGAGAAGCTCTCCTAAAGCAGCACACCGTTGTAAAGCAATTATACTCCAATAAAGATGTTAAAAAAAAGAGAGAGAGAAATGAATGTGAAATAAAGAAATTTCCAGACCCCCCCCCCCAAAAAAAAGAGACAGCATGAAGAAGACATAAGGGTCAGTCCTAGATTAGGGCCCACATTTTCTCTGCGTTTGCTATAGGACAGAGTCATCTGCTCTTCAAATCCCACATGTTTGGTGTGGCAGAAGCACAGCTCCTGCCAGTTAGTCCCTGAAATGGATTTGGATGCTTTAGGTGTGCATGTGTGTATACATGTGTGTCTGTACATGTGTATATATGTGTGTGTTTGTATATCTACACATGTGCTTGCATGTGCCTATGTTTGTGTGCTGCATGTGTGTGCTTGTATGTACATGCCTGTATTTGTGTGTACATGCGTGTGTGCACATGTTTTGTGTGTGCTAGTGTATGTGTGTGAGAATGCATGCGTACTCATATACATATCATATACAATTAATGCAATGCTCTCTGTAAAGCCCCTTACCACCTACCGAGGGACAGTGAATTCTGTTGAGTTAATTGTCTAGTGCAATCAACTAGGGAGCTTTAGGGCTTTGGAGGTGGCGCTGGAAGAGGTAGGACAGAGGCAGGACTCAGGAGGAAGGAGAACTGTTAATACCAGCACAAGCTGATGGAGCCCTTAGTGTGTTCAGCATCATTCCCAGTCCTTCACTCGATGAACTCACTGGTGGTCAGAGCATCCCTAATAAACTAGGCCCTAGTATTGATCCCCTTTTCTAGACGAGGAAACGGAGGCACAGAGAGGCTGAATGACCTGTCTAAGGTCACATGTTTGTAAGTGTGAGTTAGGATTTGGACTCAGGTAGTCTGGCTCCAAAGCCTACATTCTAAACTCTGAACCAGCGCGGCTGTGAGCTGCTTGGATGGTGGATGGAGAGCCCTGTTGGCAGAGGGAAAGGGGGACAGACTAGAGTTTGGGCCTCATTCAAAGCAGGTAGATGCTGCTTACCAGCAATCAGTGACAGACGTACAAGAAGTCAGACCCAATGCTGACAGGTCTTCTGATTAAAAAAAAAATCAGACATACAGATTCGTAGGTGAAATTCCCATATCTTAAAAGTGTTTTGCAGGCCAAATAAAATACGTCCACCAGCCAAAATGGGCCACGGGCTACCAATCTGCTACTCCTAAGAATGGGAAGGATGGGGCCCAGGGTGGGAAGTGATTTGCCCCAGGCCACCTGTGCGGGATACACACCGATCCCAGGAACCCAGTCATCCTCCCAAGAACCTGACTCAGCACCTGGCTTCGGGGGACTCTATTGTCTCTTCCCCGACAAACAGGGACCTGGGAGAGGGGGCCTCACGTGAGCTGGTGTTCGCCGTCAGTCCCGGTATGTGCTCTGTAATAAGGACACAGGAGTACGGTCTTCTGGTTGTTAGCCTACAGCACGTCTGTCACAGCTCTAACAAGCTCTCATGAGAAAGTTTCAGACGCACTTCCTACGAATCCAGAATCATCGTGAAAGGATTCTTTAGCTCCAGTTCACACTGGAGCAGGAAGCGGCTTCACAGACCCGAGACTCAGTGCCTTTCTGCACCCTACTTGCCCTTGGATTACTCCCCCACCCACAGCGCTTCCTCCATCACCCTACCAAGAGGACAGGTGGAGACGTCTCTGAGAAATGGACTTTGTTTTCTATTATTTCAGTCAGGAACCTGTGCCTTTGGATGGCAGCGGGCAGGAGGAAATTGCCTTGTGTGGTTTGGGCTCTATGAATCAGAGGGGCGCAAAGGGTCCCCCAGATCGGGGCAGGGAAAGATTGAAACCCCATATGTCCCACTCTTGATCTCTTGAGCCACCTAGTAAGCTGCCTCCAGGCTGACCCAGGGACACAGAGGCAGGGGTTCTGGTCCCCTGGGCCTTTTTTGTCACCTGGTCCTGTGAGCTGAATCCTGGAAACCGAGA
Source organism: Delphinus delphis (assembly GCF_949987515.2). Lineage (NCBI taxonomy): Eukaryota > Metazoa > Chordata > Mammalia > Artiodactyla > Delphinidae > Delphinus > Delphinus delphis. The sequence continues at coordinate 103,278,131 of NC_082689.1, read as the reverse complement.
GGCTTGGGCTGGAACCACAGGTCTAGCCCGCAGCAGGGGTAAGCATTGAACACGCCTCTCTCCCCTCTTCCATTGATGTGGGCCTGCTGACAGCTGCCCCAGAATATCTGCTCCCACCCTTAGCCTTCCGACCTCTCCCTCCTGCTACCCCCAGTTGGTAACTCTCAGCTTGTAGCGTCCACTCTCTCTGACCTGGCTTCACCATTTAATTTCAGTCCCTATGGACCCTAGTCACTGTTCCTCAGAACGTGTTTTCTAATCTGAGTTTTCCTAACTTTGCAGGATGAGCACTCGATACCTTGGAATGGTCCAGGCCTCAACAAAGCTATGACCCCAGAGGTGGGTGTCTTCCCTGCATCAGTCTCTCCCTCCTCTGCCTGGAGCCCCCACTACCACCCTCCTCTGCTGTCTTTTCCCAATGAATGCAATCCCTCCTTTGTATCCACTCCCACAAACCTGCTCTCCAGAGAGATTTGGTTTCCCCTCATTTATACCCTGTTATGAGCCAGTGGCACCTGTCCCAGGGACTGACTCTAACTCTGGTCCCTGGACACAAAATGAACTTCAAGTCCCAGGGAGTGAGAGGGGGCTGGCAGTGGTGTGGCTGATCACCTGGTTGGGTGGGCCTCAGGCCATTAGAGTAGGAGTGAAATGAAAAGCTCTAAACAGCTAAGTGAAAGCTTGGTCCTCCTGAGAATCAACAGGCAGACTGGGAGGCAGGGCTCTTCAGCGTTTAGCATCAGCTGTCCGATTTGCAAGGCTGGCAGAGCTATGGCATTTGTGAGTTAATTTAACACATATTTGTTAGTTCATTTAACAAATATTTGTTGAGAACCAACTATGTGCTGGCTTGGGGAATGCAGCAGAGAACAGGCTCACAAAGTCCCTGCCCTCTTGGAGCTTCTATCCTAGTGGGGCAGGCAGTCAATAAGTAAAAATATGATTCATTAGAAGGTGACAAATGGTCCTGTGGAATGTACGTGGCACAGGAGGAGGCCAGCAGCCAGCACAGGAGTGAGAGAGGGGAGAGCAACAGGGGCTGTCCCTGAGATCAGGGGCTGGATGAAAAGGAGGCCAGATAGGGACTTGGTTTTTATTCTGAGAAGGGAGCTATGGGAGGATTCTGAGCAGGGAGAGACTTGATCTGACTGATATTTTAACAGGGTCACTTTAGATGCTATAGAGAAGATATGGCAGAAGTGTAAAGATGGTTAGGAGGCTACTCCAATGATCCAAGTGGAAGATGATGGTACCTTGGACCAGCCTGGACAGTGGGGAAGGTGGAAGGGCTCAGACTGTTGAGGGAGAGAGGGAGGGAGGAGGGGAGGGAAGAAAGAAAGAAAGAAAGAAAGAAAGAAAGAAAGAAAGAAAGAAAGAAAGAAAGAAAGAAAGAAAGAAAGAAAGAAAGAAGGGAGAGAGAGAGAGGGAGGGAGGGAGGGAGGGGGGATGGAAGGAAGGAAAGAAATGGTAACTTATTATTCATAAGTATGCTGCTGTTTATTGGAGCACTTTAGCACCTTGATTTACAGCCTACTTGTATCAGTTAGCTATTGCGATAATAATGCTACATAACAAACTACTCTGGAATTCAGTGGCTAAAACAACAATCATTTACTCTCACTCTTGCTGCTGCTGTGGGTTAGCTGAGATTCTGTTGATGTAGGTTGGGCTTGACAGAGTGGCTCTAGGATGCCCTTGGCTCCAGATCTGCCCCATAGGGCTTGGGCATGTTATTCTCATTGCAGATGCAGAAGCACAAGAGGACAAGCCCAAATGGGCAAACATATTTCAAGTCTTTGCCCGCATCATGCTCACTCTTGTCTCTTTGGAGAAGCAAGTCACTTGACCAACCCCAAACTCTGGGAGTAGAGAAATCAACACCAGGAGTAGAGACATCAACAATCTAGTGGGAGCAAAACCACACAACAACAAATGGTATGAATGTAGGGAAGGTGAAGAATTAAGGCCAATTTCTCAGACTGTCATATCACTCTTCATTGCCTCCTACCTTTCCATGAAGAATAATTTGGGATCATCAAGGGATAGGAAAGTGGCTCTGGGACCCGAGTTCCTTTTCCACTCTAGTTTCTTCCATCTCTTTCCTCCTCTCGGTTGTTCTTTTTCAGGACTGTGACTTTGTGTTCCTCTGAAGAAGCATCAGTCAGCCCTCTTTGGTTGCAAGATACAAAAAAAACTCCAGTAGATTTCATCAAAAAGGGAATTGGAGGAAGGGCTATTAGGCAGCTCACAAAAACTGGCAGGTAGCTAGAGAACCAGACTGGAAAAAGAAGAGATTACAGGACAACTCTGGGGATCCAGGGAAGCTGATCATTTCTCTCTTCCAGGCACTGATGCTGGAGGGATGGTGCTCTAATGGGGCTTCCCATCATGGTGTCTTTGTGCTCAGAATTCAAAGTCTTGGCCCAGAGAGTCCCATTGGTGTAATGCCCACCTCTTGGTTAGGGTAGGGCAGGGCATCACAGTTTAGCGCTTGCCAAGATTGCCCACAATGAGGAAGAATAGTTTCCCAAAAGGAAATCAGGAGGCAATTAGGAGGAAGAATGGCACTGTTCTAAGAACTTGACAAATATTAACTCAGAAGTCCCTGATATCAAGGAGTTGTTAGGGAATGTGACGACATATCTGACCTCACAGATTGGTTGTAAGGACTAAATGAATGGCATGTGTAAAACATCTAGGACAGCTCTGGCATTCAGGAAATACTCAATAAATGTGTTACCTTCTCCCAACCATCTCCTACTTCCATCCTTACAGAGAGCTCCATGAGAGAGGGGGATGCCTGAGGTTTCAGGAACCACCCTAAGCTTCTGATATTGACATCAGGGACAACTCTCCCTCCAACAGCACCTCCAGACTGCCCACCAGAGCCCAAGAGGAGGTATGGTGTTTTGTAAGACATGCCAGGGCATCTTCAGAGTGGACCGATAGGAGACCTCAGGCTATCTTGTTACCACCATCTTTGGTATTTCTGATGCCAGGGGAACTCTGGGTCTCATGTTCTAGGCTGTATACACACCAGTGTGATGGCAGAAATGCTCTCTATCTATGCTGTCCAGTGTGGTAGCTAGGAGTCACATGTGGCTAGTTTTATTGAGGAACTAAATTTATATTTCATTTTAATCATTTAAATCTAAATAGCCATGTGTGGCCAGTGGCTACCAAATGGACAGCGTAGCTAGAGTTTTTGATGCTCTCGAACCACCTATGGGAACACTGGCACCTGGAATGAGGGTGGCAGGATGGAGCCTTTAGAGAAGGACCCAGCAGCTCACTTTCCATCCTAGGAGGCAGCTCCGAAGGGCTCCTGCCTGAGCATCTCTGAGTCCTGCCTCCTGCTTCCACCCCTCCCACCCTGCTCTCCTCACTCCCCAGCAATACCCCCTGGCAGCCGACAGATGCCTTGGGCAGGAGTCATCCTACTTCACTTGTACGCTCAAGTTTCTCACAGCAAACAGACCCAGAGGTTAATGGAGGCGAGATAAATGGGAAACACTTGGAGAAAAATTAATTAATCTGGGGTTTCTGTTCCCCCAGTGTGACTCATCCCTCCAGAGCCTCCTGTCTACTGGCTGGATTCACAGGTTGCATTTTACAAAAGAGCAAAAATTCTGTGTATGCCAATACTAATATTTAGAACCACCAAATGTCAAAGCTGGAGGGAACCTTTAAGAACAGCTGGGTCAGCATCCTTATTTTGTGGATGGGGAAACTGAAGTCTAGGGTGGGCACCCTGAGAGGCTAGCTCCAGTCCTGCGAGGTCAGACACAGAGATATGGACCCACATTCTGGACAATTAGCAGAGACATCTCAAGGGCTGTCCTGGTCTGTTCTGGCTGCCATAACAAAAATACCATAGACTGGGTGGCTTGAGCAACAAACAAACATTTATTTCTCACAGTTCCAGAGGGTGGGATGTCCAAGATCAAGGCACCAGCAGATTTGGTGTCTGGTGAGAACCCACTTCCTTATTCCTGCTTTGTCCTCACATGGAGGAAGGGATGAGGGAGCTCTGTGGCATAGCTTTTATCAAGCACTAATCCCACTACTGAGGGCTCCACTTTCATGACCTAATTACCCCAAAGGCCCCACCTGCTAATACTATCACATTGGGAATTGGATTTCTACAAATGAATTTTGGGGGACACACAATCTATAACAAGGGCCCACAACAAGACTTTTCCGGGTTGCTGGGGACCCATTTCTTTTCTTATTTTTTTAAATAAATTTATTTATTTATTTATTTTTGGCTGCGTTGGGTCTTTGTTGCTACGCGCGGGCTTTCTCTAGTTGCGGTGAGCGGGGGCTACTCTTCGTTGCGGTGCGTGGGCTTCTCACTGCGGTGGCTTCTCTTGTTGTGGAGCACGGGGTCTAGGTGCGTGGGCTCAGTAATTGTGGCTCACAGGCTCTAGAGCGCAGGCTCAGTAGTTGTGGCGCACGAGCTCTAGAGCTCAGGCTCAGTAGTTGTGGTGCACAGGCTCTAGAGCGCAGCCTCAGTAGTTGTGGCACATGGGCTTAGTTGCTCCGCAGCATGTGGGATTTTCCCGGACTAGGGCTCAAACCCATGTCCCCTGCATTGGCAGGCGGATTCTTAACCACTGCGCCACCAGGGAAGCCCCAAGGGACCCATTTCTTGAGTAGCTGAGACCCATTTTATGAACCCAAGACGGGACACAGGTTAAAAAACAGTGGAACTTTGCCCGACTAACAATGGCAGCCCCAGAACCCATTCCCAAGTCTTCTGCCTAGCCCTGCAGTACAACCCTGACCTAGTGAAATAGGTCACATATGTTGAAACTGCTTCCCCATCTAAAGCTCTCTTTATTATTAGTTATAATGTATAATTATACGCCTAATTATAATAATAGATGTAACTTATTGAGCACATCTTACTAAGGGCCAGGTACAGTGCTAATGTTTTCACAGGCTACCTATGTCACTTGATTCCCATGACAACCCTATCAAGTAGACTTTCTTCTATCCATTTTGCAGATGAGAAAACGGGCTTAGGAAAACCAAGCCGTTGATCCCAGGTTGCACAGCAAGTGGGGGGCAGAGCTGAAATTTGAACTTGGGTCTGTGTGACTTCACAGCCTGTGCCATTTAAAGCCTTGGGAGTGTAGCAGGACAGGCTCACTAGCTCCATTTGACGGACTAGAAAATTGAAAGGTTGAGTGACAGTCTGGGGATACAGTTCTGGGGAGCGACATAGAGGCCGGAACCCGGGACTCCTCCCCGTGAGTTCTGTGCTTCCTCCAGAGCCCACGTTTCCCCTGTCTCATACGTCCCAGGCTGGAGGTTGTTTTTTTTTTTTTTTTGCACTAGGTGACTTCACAATTTATTTTATGTGGCAGGTAGGGAGGGGTGTGTCCTTCCGTGGTCTCCAGAGCCACCTGGACAGTACGTATTGACCTGGGGAGTCAGGAGCACGGTCTCATTTCTGAAGGCAAACCAGTTCTTGAGCAGCGTCCCCAGCTAAATTATGGTGCCTTGTCCTTTCGGCCGGCTGGCCGTGTGTGAAGGGAGGTAGAGCTCCCAGCAGATGGCAGGGAAAAGTTAGGAGCCCCACGCAGCATCCTGGATGAAGGCTGAGGCCTGCCCTGCACAGACGAGCACCTCAGCGAAGATAACTCCTGCCTGATTAATAGGCACACGCTTTGCCTTGATGGGGGCCGGGCCCAAGCAGCTGTTAATCATCTCACCTCACACCTCACACAGGAGCTCGAGTTCCCAGGGCAGGGGTTGCTGTGGCTCGAACCCTCAGAGATGCAAAGCCACCAGTCTCCTGTCCTTGCTGCTCCCCAGTGCCTCTGTGAGGACTCAGAGGGCCTTACCCGGTGGTGTGTCCCCTGCCTCACCCACCGTATGGCTCTCACCAAGAATTCCCCCGCCCCTCCTGAGAGAGCAGCTCAGGGGTGACCCCTGGGTGCTGTCCTCTGCCCTTGGGGTTGGGGGCGAAGTGGCAAGAGGCTGAACATGCCTGGGGTAAGGGGAGGCGGGCATTCCACCGAGGCCAGAAGACTTCACTCCCTTTTCCAAAAGCATAAAGAGGTAATCTTGCCTTTTGTTTGTTTCCATTTTGTTTTGCTTTATTGTGATAAAACGCACATACACAACAACATTTATCATTAGTGACCTTTAGTACATTCACAATGTCCTGCAGTTATGACCTATAGTTCCACGATATATTCATCATCTCAAAAGGAAATATACACATTAAGCTGCTGCTGCCCATTCCCTCCTCCCCCAGCCCCTGGCAACCACCAATTAGCTTTCCGTCTCTGCAGATTTGCCTATTCTAGACATTTCCTATAAACGGAATCACACAATATATGACCTTTTGTGTCTGGTTTCTTTGACTCAGCTTAATGTTTTCCAAGTTCATACACATAGCATGTGTCAGTACTTTATTCCTTTTTTATGACCAAATATTATTCCATTATGTAGATAAAGTAAATTTTATTTATCCACTCAGCTGTTGATGGACATCAGGTTATTTCCACCTTTTGACCATTATAAATAATGCTGCTGTGAACACTCACTTATGCGTTTTTATTAGAACCTCTGTTTTCAGGAAAAGAGACAACATTGTTTTACATGTTTGAAACAAATGCATTCACTCCTCTGCTATCCCAATATGGTAGCCAGTAGCCACATACGGATATTTAAATTGAAGTTAATTAAAATAAAATAAAAACTTCAGGTCTCCAGGTGCAATGGTCGTATTCCTAGCGCTCGATAGCCACATGTGGCTAGCAGCCCCCATATTGAATGCCAGTGTCGATATAGAACATTTCCATCATCCCAGAAAATTCTATCAGTAAACTCTTGTCTAAAATGTACCACTAATGGAAATCCTGCCAGTCCTTCAACAGTCATTGCAACTTCTACAGTTTTTCAATAACTCGAGGCTTCTTGATCTCTCCTTTTCCTTGGGCTGCCCTCTGAGAGCAAGGCTATTTCCCTGCCACTGTCCTTTGCGGAGGAGGGAGGAGTATTTTCTCTATTTGCCTTTTTTTCTCTCTCATTCCAAGACCGTTGAAGCTAGTGCTCGGTTTTGTCCCCTAACTTGCATACACTGATGAAGCACACTCCAGCACTCAGCATTGCAGCCACTTTGCACCCACAGCCTGGCCCTTTAACAGCAACACTTTCAACCCTGATAGGGCCTTGGCATTGCCAATGTAACCCAGAGTGGGCAGACATCCCAGTCTGCGAAGGCTAATGCTGTCGTGTCAGCATCAAATTCTCTAAAGTCTTGTTTTTGCTCCTTCCTGCGTTGGACCCCCATGTCAAATCATTTCCAACAGGGCGTTCCATATGCACCTGCATCTGCATGTTGGTGTCAGCTGCAGTTACCAAGCAGGGTCCCCGGTGTCCCTCTACTCTTCTGGCAGCCCACGTGGATATCTATGTATTGCTTTTGCAGGTCCTCAGGGGAGCCCTCTGTCAACAGTGGCCTCTAGTAGGATGCCACTGTCCACTGAGGGCAAGGAAGGCTGGGGGTGGGCTTCTGGGTCTCAGCCTCTGTCCTCAGCGCCAAGATGGCTGGGGTTCAGTATGTAATGTGGACCACTGGACTCCTGAAACAACCCAGGGTCACACCTGAGAAGGTAACGTCTACAGGCTGGATGAGGACGCTCACACGTTGCTGATCAACAGCTGAGAAGAGTGAAGGGCTAGCTGCCCCATCGGCACTTTGGCCCGTCCTGCCTGGGCAGAAGGCATCCACCCTGATAAGCTCACTTTATGAGCCAGTAAGGCACAAACTAGCAGGTCATCTAGTCTACTTACCCCACCTGTTAGATGAAGAGACAAAGACCAGGTACTTTGGAGGTGCTGCTGTCACAAGCAGTCCCCACCAGTGTCACCATGAGCTGAGGTCTAGAAGCCTACTCCCACCCACCCTGCCCCCAAAAGCCATGGCTACCAGGCCCAGCCAACCCCCAGAAAGTGCTTGGAAGAGACGCACGTCATCAGCACAGCCAGCAGGGACAAGAAGCTCATCGTAAGGAAAGACAGAGACCAGAAACATGGCTCAAGACTCATTTATGCACCTGGCTAACATGACGAGGACCCGAGGGTGTGCCTTTGTCATGCAGGAGAAGCTAAGAAGCTAAATCTGGCCCGGGAGCAGGGAGACAGGACCAGGTGGGGAGTTTACTGGTACCAGCAGGTAGAATGGACATTACTATGTTAAAAGGATTCTCCACTTCACGCTAACAGAACTACAGGAGGAATGAGAGTGAGTCAAGTGAGAGGGGATGGGGGTGGGCCCCAGGCAGGCATGCTCAACACCACCTTCCCAGCCGGGTCCAGGCAGCAGTCCCTACCTCCCAAATACGGATGCCCAGTGGGCGCTGAGCCCAGGATCCTGGCCCTCCAGAGGTGACCAGTTTGTAGCAGAGCCAGGCAGACAACCAGGAGACACATGACGTGTACGTGTCCAGGCTATAGACTACCATTCCACAGGTCTCCTGGCCAAAGGCTGCCCAGTCACGCTGCAGTGCTTTGGTTAAAGACAAGGGAGATACAAGCCCCAGCCGGCAGCCTGCTCATCGTCACCTGCACAGTCATCCTGCAGATGTCCCTAAAACCCCAAATCACAAGAGGAACAAGAGACAAATGCCCCACTACCTGGTCCCCTCCGAAGACTGACCAGGGCAGGACTGAGACAATGTTAGCTATTTCTACCATCAGCCACTGTGGGCAGTCAGCAAGGAATAAAAAATATGAGACTCCAGCCATAGGATGTGAATAACAGAGGTCGGTACTGAGTACAAAACTGCCTGTTGACAAAAATAACTAGCACTACCCATGCAGCACAGGGCCTTTATTTTGTTTGTATCCACAGACTTCTCTTTTTAGTAATGACAAACATGATTTTTAAAAAGGCTTTAATTGTTTCGCATCTTGTCGAGTGGAGATGTGAAAGAGTTTTAAGTCAGAATATCTTTCCAGACTGGGAAACTCCCCTTTGGAGCTGTGGACTGCCATATAAGTTAGATTAACTACCTCCGACTGCCATGCTGTGAGGAAGCCCAGACCATATTGGGAGGCTGCGTGCAGGCGCTCTGGTTGATAGTCCTGCCTGAGCTCCCAGCAGATTACCAGCAACAACTGTCAGCCTTTTGAATGTGCCAGCTTGAAAGTCCAGTGCAGTCAAGCCTTCAGGTGACTGCAGCCCCAGCCAATCTCTGACTTTTGCAACCCCACTTAAGTCTCCAAGCCTGAACTGTCCGGTGGAGCGCTTTCTGAAATCCTGACCCACAAAATAGTGAGCAAACAAAATGGGTATGTTAAGCATCCTAAAAGAACCAACTAAACAAAACCAATCAAAACCTACCTGGATACAACTAGAGATATTTCAAGTTCACAAACTACATGCACTTGCTAATAAGGGTCTTAAATTTTACGATCAAGAAAGATACTGAGGGGGCTTCCCTGGTGGTGTAGTGGTTGAGAGTCCGCCTGCCGATGCAGGGGACACGGGTTCGTGCGGGCCCCAGTCCGGGAAGATCCCACATGCTGCAGAGCGGCTGGGCCCGTGAGCCATGGCCGCTGAGCCTGTGCATCCGGAGTCTGTGCTCCGCAACAGGAGAGGCCACAACAGTGAGAGGCCCGCATACCACGTACACACACACACACACACACACACAAAAAGATACTGAGGCCGCAAAAGCGGGAGTGACTTGCTCAAAGACACCCTGCTCTGGACCCCAGGCTGCCTGTCCCCTGGGCTGTGAGGTTCTACTCCCATCACCCTTTGTCCCCATTTGCTGGCCAGCTCATCAGACAGAGGCATCCACCGCTGGACCACAGCGCACCCTCTGGCCTGTGTCATTTATTTACAGAAGAACAACTCTCTTCCCTGATGGACATATCAGTGAGCAGACCCCTCATATCAAAGCTGCCACCCCAGACCTGTGTCTGACACGGTCCAGTTCCAGAAGAGCAGGGAGGCAGTGCAGTGGTTGATACAGGGCGGGTGATGTTTCCCTGTGGCCTGAGGGATGGAGCCTGGCTGGGTCACTGGGCCAGGCTCCTGTCAGGAGGGGAAATGGAGCAGCGCTTAACCAGCACTGCTTAGTCAAGCAAACACAAGCGACCAACCAACCAAGCAGCAACTTGCCAGCTTCCTAGTATGGGGCAGACCCAGGCGCCCCACGGGGGGACCCAAATGGGCTTTTAGGCATCCGGGGATAGCACTGCCTTCTGAAAAAAAGCAGATGCACTCAGGAAAGATTGACAGACCCCAGGAGGTTTGTCAAGTCCCTGGCTCTTACCGGAGGAGGGACAGGAAAAGCAGCCTTGTTGGGTACGTGGGAGTGAGGGACTGGTCAAATCTGTGTCCATGTCAGGAGAGACAGAGGCCCCGTGGGCCTTTCTATGTGAAAGCAACTCCCCCAGGAAAGCTCCAGGCCTGGGGTCACAGGCCGCAGGAGAAACCCAGGCTGCTGTTGGTGTGGGGCCAGGCTTGACTGGGCCTTGTGTGTCCAATCAATTCATTCACTCTCTCCTCAGAATCCCCTTTTTCTCATTTATATAGTAGAGACCAAGCCAGGGATGAATGAGATCGTTGGTTTTCAGCTCTTTTTTTTCAACCAGGGAATTCTTTATTCAAATGGAGTCATAAAAACCAAAGCAGAAAACCTTACGAATAATAAAGCAAAAAAGAATAAAGCAAAGCTGCCCTGGTTAGAGATGGTGGTAGTGGTGGTGATGGCCAGGACCCAGTCACCGGGCTCCAGCCCCACCTCGACTTCCGGCTCCTGATTTCTCAGCTCTCAGTATCTATGCTATTAAAATCATATGTGCTCTTGCACTAGCTTTCTGGGGGGAAATTTTGGACTTGGGCAAACCCCAGGTTTAATTTGCCGTGCTTCCTTTTAGTAATTTGGGGCAAGTAAAATACCTAGTTTATACTCAGTTTCTTCATCAGTAAAGTGTATCTTATAATACTTACTCTCCAGGGTTCTTAGGAGATTAAAGTGTCCCTGGCAGAGAATCTGGCCTACAGTATGTGTCCCTCACCTTTGTCCTGCCTTCCCTTTGCACAGGCTGGTTTTGCATCCCGTCTCTCCCGTAGGCTCTGATCTGTACGGATCATGGGCCAGGCATTGTGCTGGGTAGTGGGTATTTAAAAATAAATAAGACAAGGCCAATAACTTCATGGAATTCAGACAAGAAACTGAACATTTCCATACAATCGGTTTAAGCAAATGGCTATATTCAAACCTAGATGCAGAACTTCATACTTACCTTGATTGATGTTCACTTGATAGCTTTGAGCTATATCTTCTGGCTTGTTTTGAATCTTATTTCTGTCTTGAAACAGAGTACCTATCTCATCTTTATCTGCAAGTGTAATCGAAATAGTTCCCACATCTTCCTGGCATCATGACCAAGATGGTAAAAAAAACTAGGTCATGAGCAAAGGTTTTCCTAGCAAATTGGTTCCAATATGTTCATCAATCCCATGGCTGTTGAGCCAGTTCGAAAGTTCTCTCTCCCTCCCATGCTCACTCCTATACCTATAAAATAAAAATTTTATAATGCTGTAAAACAAATTTTTTATACACACACTCATAATTTTACATGCGTGCATAGATATAACTGTTTCATACACATTTTCAGAAGAGTCCCATTTTGTGTGGCTCTTCTCTTTCCTCTCCAGTCCTCTACTCACAACACTCTCCACCTCCAACCCCAGCCCTTCTCCGGGTGACCTAGGTTAACAAATAGTGTGTGTTGCATGCCCTTCTTTATTTTTCTTTATGTATGTATATACACACCACACACACACACACACACACACACACACACATGTACCATACAAACACTGGATTTTTTTTGACGGTGTTTTACATTAATCGGATCCTGTCTTACACACTTTTCTTTATCTTAGTTTTCTTATCGTCAATAACTTGTAAAAATGACTCCTAGTCAACTGTCAGAACTCTAATACCCCTTGCTAAAGTGTTATGTAACAGACTATCAGATGAAAAATCGGCCATTATTTATTCAACTATTCCTAATTGATAGGCATTTACCTTTTTTCTGTATAAGCAATAACTATGTTTACATCTATGTCCTTATGAACTGGTGGTTTTATTTCTATGGGATAAGTTATAAGAAATGAGATTGCTCTTACTTTTAATATCTAATTTTAATAGATGTTACCAGATCACTTTCCAAAATGGCCATAATAATTCAGATTTCCACATCCAAGCCCAGAGTAGGTGTTCCCCGTCTTAATTTTTGCATACCCGGTAGGCATAAAGCGACGGCTCATTGTTACTCTAATTTACATTTCCCTGACTACTTCAGAATTTATGTGTATTTAATGTTTGTTGATCATTTAAGTGTGCTCACCTATAGATTGTCTTCTCAGTTTCTTTGCCTGTTTTTCTATCAGCTGTTTTTATGATTCCTGTCAATTTGTATGAATCCTTTACATATTATAGAGTTAATCTATAATTATTAATAGATTGATTAATTATTATTAATAGATTTATCTACTGCATTGCAAATAATCTATAATTATTAATAGATCTATTAATTATTATTAATAGATTTATCTACTGCATTGCAAATATTTCCCCAAATCTGTGTGTGTATTGACTTAATTTCGGGTATCTCTTGCCATTTATACATTTTTAATTGCTCTGCTATGTTCTTCTTTTAAAGCTTCTGGTTTTCTATTCACACACCTTTCTTGTTAACTTCATTCCTCGGCATTTTCTAGTTTGTCTATAGAACACTTTTTTCCATTTTCTTTTGTCATATACATTGCTAGAATAGAAACCATTGAATTTTTCATACTTATGTTCTGCCACCTTATCAAATTCTCTTATATATTTTAATAACTTTTTCTAATTAGAGTTTATTGAGTTTTCTGGAAATGCAATAGTCTCCTCAGCAAAAGAGAGAGCATTTTATCTTTTATTTTCTAATGTTTATACCAGTTTTCTTGCCTTATTGCAGAATAATTGAATAATCATAATGAGAGCAAGCATCCTTGTCTAGTTCCTGATTTCTATTTTAAATATTTTTAGAGATTTGACATTCGGAGTAATATTTACTTTTTTAAAATATTTATATAACCTAATATTTATTTCATTGTTGTATTTATTATATTTAAGTCAAGTCTTTACTATATTTTATCCATATTGAAGTAATACCCATCTTTTACTATTTTACTTAGGTTTTAATTAGAAATGATGGCAGACTTACGTCAAATGTTTTTATAAGCATTATTGATGGAATCACATAATTTTTCTTTAGTGTATTGATACCCTGGATTATGCTCAGAAATTTCCAGATATTGAACTACTCTGCATTTCTTGAATAAACCCTACTTGCTTATAGCATGTTTTTCTTTTGCAGTATCATTAGCGTCTACTCACTAATAGTTTAGTTAGATTGTTCACATCTACAGACATATGTGACATTGGCTGATTATTTTAAAAATAATCTTTTTTTTAGTTTTTGGTATTAGAGCTATATTGTCTTCGTAAAAATAAAAAAATTAAATTGAAAAATAAATCAAAAGAACTCTCCATCTTTTCATAGGACCTAGAGTATATTAACTGACATTGGAATCATCTGATCTAAATACTAAATAAAGCCCACTGTGATCCCATTGGGCCCCGGTTATTTACTAAATTGTAGCTCTCTAATTACTTTGCTAATTCTTCTATGATAATTGCTGTTCAAGTGTTCTACTTCCTTGGGTGTCAGTTTTGGTAATTTGTGCTTGCTAGAAGAAATGAATCATTTCTTCTAAATTTTTAAATTACTGTCCCAAAGTTTATATATATTAACTTCTTGTATTTTAATCTCTCTTGTATTTGTGTTTTTGTTTACTTTTACATTACTAATCTCTTTCATTTCTCCTTAATCAAGTTTGTGAGGATATATTTTACATTGTTGTTCTTTCCAAAGAACAACAATTATTTTAGATTTATTTTCCCTTTCTCTTATTTGAAATCTTTTCCTGATTCTTTAATTTCAGCTTTGTCTTTATGAGTTTCCTATTCCTAGATTTTAAAAATTTCTTTTGCTTATATGTTTTAGTTTCTTGAATTCTGAAAAGTCTTAATTTTAATTTAAAATAATAAAGTCATTTAAACATATTCACTTTTATTAGTATGGCTTTTTCTAACTCATAGGTTTTGTATAAAGTGTTCTTTGCACTGACTTGTACAGAATTTGTAATGTCTCTTTTGATTTGTCTGTCAATCCAATAATTTTTTTTTTTTTTTCTGGCGGTACGCGGACCTCTCACTGCTGTGGCCTCTCCCGTTGCGGAGCACAGGATCCGGACGCGCAGGCTCAGTGGTCATGGCTCACGGGCCCAGCCGCTCCACGGCATGTGGGATCTTCCTGGACCGGGGCACGAACCCGTGTCCCCTGCATCGGCAGGCGGACTCTCAACCACTGTGCCACCAGGGAAGCCCCCAATAATTTTTTAAGATTGTATATTTTAACTTCTGAGTGGTTAAGATTTTGGTCATCTTTTTATTATATATTTGTATTTTATTGGAATATCATCAGAGAATGTGGCCTCTGTTTTATATCTATATAATCTCTACTTTTTAGAACATGCAAAACATTTCTTTTGGGGAAAGAACATGATCAATATTTTATATAGTTTGGGAACATAAAATAAGTATTTTATATTCTGTATTCAAAGCAATTATAGATTTTATAAATAGTCAAGACTACTGATTTTTAAAAATTTGTCTGTGCCCATATTTAATTTAATTTATTAGATATGAAATATTCAGATGGAATTGTATTGATATCTTTCTGTATAGTTAAAAATATCAAATTCTTACATTTCTACTAGCTTTAGCTTTATAGGTTTAGCTGATACATTGTTTTGTGTATATCTTTTATGAAATATCTTCTTCATAAATTGTGCCACTTGTGTTATGCAAGATCCCATTTTTGTCCTGATTCATGTTTAACCTTGAATTCTACTTTGTCTGTTATTAAACATTGCCACTCTTGCTGTTTATTTGTTTGCATTTGCCTGGTATTCCTCTGCCCATCCTTTTGATTTGAACCTTTCATTATCTGTTTCTTCTAAGTGTATTTATTTAAGCAGTATATAAATATTTTTAGTTGTTAACTCTCTCTGACATTTAATGAGATAATTCTGTTTGTTCACATTGGTTTAATAACTTATATTCCTGCTTTTTCTTCCCTGTCATATTGCTTTATAGTTATAATTTATCTTACATTACTTTTCTTTGTCTTTATTTTCACTAATTTGATTAAATTGTTATTCATCTTATTTTTCCCCTTGTGAATTTATAGGTTCTAACAGAACTGTTAGATTTGATTAATGTTTTCCTTTACTTTCCTTGTATTCAAAATCAAACACTTTTTTCTCTTTTATTATTTGAAACAAAAGATACCAACTATTTTATCAAGCAAGACATTCTATTTTCACACTGCTCCCCCTTTCTTACTATGACATGAAACCATTATAATCCCTTCACTTCCCCCTCCCCCATTTCCCTTCTCCCAACCCTGGAAGAGGCATTTGGGATACCTCTCACTTCCTTCCCCACCCACTGCCTCTGCTGATCTGGTATTGCTGAAATAGTTTAGTGCTGTTAGTTCTAGATTATTGTTAGAATTTAAGATTTATTTTGCATGTTTCCATAGAATCCATTATTCTCCATTCAGAAACTTTCTCCTCTTATTTATTTAATTATTATCTTTTTGTCATGTGGTTCTTATTTTTCTCCTAGAACCCCAGTACCCCAATACTTGCATATTAGGTTTCATAGTTCCATCCTCCAACTCTCTGGTCTCTTGCTTTGCAATTTTTGTCTTTTTGCTGTGTGCGGTAGTATCTATTATCTCTATTAGTTGCTCTCGGCCACTAATTCAGGTCTCAACGGTTGTCATCTTTTCCGTTCCTTCCCCTGTCATATTGTTCAGTGGGAAATCTACAGTTTAGCTTCAGAACGTCTTTGTGTGTGTGTGTGTTTGCTGTTTTTGATTATCAAGAAGTGCTCTGTTTTTCTGTTCAGTCTCAGAGAAAAGGAACTTGGAGGCAGACATAGCCACAGATATAAGAGAAATTAAAATACATGAGAATAATATAAGCAATTTTTTGGCAATAATTTTAAAATCTAGGAGAAATGGATGATTTCCTAGCCAGTAGATTTTCAAAGTTGACCCCAGAAGAAGTGGAACACTTGAAAAGACTAATTATCACAGAAGAGAAAGGGAAGTCATCAGAGATCTACCATCTAGTAAATACCAGGGCCCAGGGGGATTACAGTTGGGTTTTATCTAATATTTAAGGATCTAATATTTAAGGATCAAGAGAGGAGCTTTCTTTGCCTAGGTGTGCATTTTGTCTGCTAGGTCATCTCTCTCTGGGCCCCCTGAGTGGTGTTGCAGGTGGGGCTCCCCTGGGAAGGAGACTGAGATGTGTAGTAACCTGCAGAAGGTTTATCAGGCAGTTGTCTTGGGCTCATCCCTGTAGTGGAGGGAAGGAAGCAGGATTGGGAACAGAGGGAAGTTGGACTGTTATGCGCAGTCTCCACAGAGCCTGACCCTGAAGAACTCTGAAGCTGTGGCCCTTCACTTATGGGCTGATGTGGGGGGGCTGGGCTTTTACACCCCTACACCAACCAGGTATTTGATGCTGTCTGCCCTGGAAAGTGGGCATGGCTTTGGATGTGCCAAGGTAATTCCCAAAGAAGGCTGGCTGGCAGTGGAGTGGGCCCCTCAGAAGCTCAGGGAGGAAGGGGGAATAAGTCCTTCGATCCTATAGGTGAGTCTGGTTGGCACATTATAGCGTCCACTACAGATGGGCTGTTATTTTCCTTTGTGGCCCCCTGAGTTTCTGGCCTGTTATTGGAATATCACAAGAGGCATCAGTTCTGAAACTGGTGGATGGTGAAGCAGTCCCCTCACTATGGGCCACTGCTGCTTTACCGTGTAGCAGGTAAGGTGACCGTCCCTCTGAGGTATCTGTAGGACAACTCCCTGACCCCTTCTTTCCTTTCAGCTCTCAGAGCATGGAGGACTCCGATCACTTATTCAGCTCTCTCTTGACCAGGCACATGGGAACAGAGGGAAAGCAGGGGAGGGGGAGGCATTTGCCCTGGAGGTGCATAGATTTCTACGGCAAGCCCCTCCCAGGACCTGCTGCTTTACCATGCTCGCTGCGCTCATCGTCCTCCATCCTGGAGGAGAAATCCTGTGTCAGCTTCCTTGACCATGACTCCCTTGGTGCCCAGGGCTTTACACAGTCCCCAGCGGCTGTTTGACTTGGGAGAATCAAACAGATTAGAGCTGACAGGCTGCCTCGTGCTCACAATCCCTTCTTCCCCACCCTTCTCACCTTGTCCATGAGAATCATGTAAAATATTTTGTTAGCTGAGTAGCCGAAATCAACATGCCAACTAAGCAGCCAGTGGACCCAGTGAGAACTGGGCTGGAGGTGAGGGAGGAGTTTAACCAGTCACCAGACAGCTCCTTAATTGGGAGCCCCCAACCCTGGGCTAGGACCTGAGCCGAACTCGGAAAAGCACAATTAGCCATTCCAGGATGCAGCGTTCTCTACGTCTACTTCCATCCAGAGAGATCAGTGTTTATGTATTTAAGTAAAGCCTTATGTCTTATATATGCGTGGGAGTGGGTGGAAATGTTTACTCAGCCTGAATCCTTGGTTGCACGTCTCTCTGTGATCCAGTTCCTTTGAAATTCAAACATATTCATGAGGCTGAAACAGGGAAGTTCTTTATTAAGGCAGGAGAGGCTGTCCATAAAAAAGAACTCACACCCCCATACGTATGCCTGGAAACACATGTGTTCATGGAAGTATCCCTATCGTGGAGGAGTAAGGAGTCCTGGAAGGGCTGCCCTGGCACATACAGTGGAGGTGAGGTTTAAACCCCACCAGTAGTTCTGACTGCGAAATCCCAACCCAGCCTGAGCGAAAGGAAGAAGAAAGGCAGGCAAGGAGCACGGAAGGGAGAGCCGTGGGGGCCCAGGGAGCTCTGTCTGAGCGCAGGTGTGGGAAGGAGACGTACAAAAGGCAGACTCACAGCCAAGGACAAACGCTAAAGTACACTCTGGGGCGGTAGGAGTGGTGGCAGGGAAGCCTCAGTATTGAACGAGCTGAGGTTTGGAAGAAAAAAGTCAAGGACAAGAGAAAATTAATTCTTGTTTTCATTTTGTTTGGAGCCAGGAAAGTACACATTTGGCCACTGCTTGGGGGCACTGTGGTTCTCTGCCACAGGAGACCGGGTGCCCCCCAGGGGGGAGGTAGCCTGCACCGTGAACAGGGCACAGAGGGAGGGCACAAGGTCCCATAGCTCTTTCACTGTTTTCCTTGTGAGGGGTTTTCGCGTGACCAGGAGGGATAGAGGGCTTGATGCGAGAGGCGAAGCCCAGGAAAGGTCAAGAGATGGAGAGGGCACAGCAGCTGAGGGAGGCACAGGACGGAGGAGGGCGACCACTGAGCCCGTTGCAGGGCAGCCCCGCCAGAGCCTCGCAGACGTGGGCTCGCACAAACTCTGTTTCAAACAGGAAAACAACTTGATCGTAGGACCTCAAGGAATCCACTGTCTGGGCTCTCTCAAGACTCAGAAAGAACAAGGGAGGGACGAGTATGCTCCCACAACAAATGGGCTGGTGCTCAAAACGGAAAACCAGAAACAAGTCCATTTCCAAATAGGAAACTAAAGGCCGTTGACTTCAGTGTTAACTCCTGGAAAAATCTCTGGATCCAGTCTGTTTGTAAGTGCTTAAGGAAGAAAGCAGGCCGGTCATTGAGGGCTCGTGAAGAAAGGTATGCCAATAGAGGTGACAGTTTTAGTAAGGTGAATCTGGTAGATCAGGGTATCTGAACTTCAGTGAAGCATTTCTGTCTCTCCGGGTAGTCTGGTCCACAAGGGAAGAGCACTTGGGCTACAGGACAGGAGGGTTTGTAGAGGGTTGAAGGAGCATCCCAGAGAGTATTGGTGCGTGGCAGGGTCTCCTGTGATCAACACGAGGATCTGCTCTCAGCCAGGCTCTGCTTTGCTTAATAGGGACACAGGTGAGCCAGTAGTTGAAAGCAGTGTTTGACTTGAATGAACTTTCCACACTTAAATCTCGGCTCAGTCACTTAGCAGATGGCTGATCAAAAACAATGACTTTATTTCTCTTGGCCTCAGTTTGCCCATCTGTAAAACAGAAGATAATTCTACCCCTACTTACAGATTTAACTACATACATCTACATATATGTGTTTATGTTTGTATATATGTCTACACACATGCATACGTGTATATCTATATAATGTGTGTGCGTGCGCATGTATATATATATATACACATATAACATACGCTCAGCACAAGTGTGGAGTGTTGTGCGCACTGAACGATGATCGTTGGGTGGAGGGTGTTTATCTGAGTGTACTACCTCCTCTTCCTCTATAAGGAGGGGCAGGTCTTGGTGGCCCACAGGGCATGAATGCAAGAGAACATCGAGGACTTTATGAAAGGGGAAAATTTAAGGTTGGAGTAAGTCTAAAAGAAAATAGGAAATCCTGAACAGATTTGCTAAATGAGAATGGATTGCGGCACTCTGGCCAGAGGGAAGATTAGGAGTTAGTGCAGCAATTACAGCCCTCCCAGAGTTATAGGGCGCGCCAGAGGGTCTTCAGCCAACGCCCTGTAGCTGGAAGAGTGATTCACCAAGCTGGGCTGTACACCTACCGAGAATTGTTCGAGACCAAGCGGTTTTTTCTTCCAAATTAAAAAAGCAATTTACATTCCTAAATCACAAGTTGTTGAGTTCTCCCCCATACCACTATGCAAATCTTACTCTATAGGCAGGTAGATTGAGACAGCAGCGAAAAAAAAGAAAAAGAAAAACGAAAAAATCATGGTTCCATGCAAGCCCTCTTCTCTCCACTTAGGACGGAGGAGAGTGCACGCCCCAGCCCCGCCCACACTGCTTGCAGAACCCGGCTGTGTCTGCCCTGTTCCCTCAGTCCGGTCACTTGCTGAACATCTGCTGGGTGTGGGACATATTCTGGGCCCCCATATGAACGGCCAGCTCAATACAGGAAGCAGAGAGCTATCCAGTCCCAGGTAGCCAGCTGGATCCCAAGGAAGAACTAGGCGATATTAAAATAAAAAGGAAGAAATTAATAGCTGTTGAGCATCTATTATGCAGTATGAGCTCTCTAGTGGCGATTCTCACAAAACAAAGCCCCGTCAGTATCATTATTCTCATTTTACCAAGGAGGACACTTGAGCATCAGTGAGGTGAGAATTCTTCCAGGTTCCAGTGAGAGAAACCCAACTCAAAGCTGATTCAGCAGGAAAGGGGGTTCAGGGGAAAGATGCTGGGGAGCTCACAGAAGTCAGAAGAGCTGCACGAATCCTGGTGACGTGAAACCTGGAGCTCGGACGGAGGGATGTGTGCTCCTGGGACACACCTTGTTCTCCCCCACCCCTCTGGCTTTCTCATTGCTTGCACGCTCTCTCCCCTCTACCTCACTGCTCTGGCTTTCTGTGCTGGGCTCGGATTCATCCAAGTTGGAGTGTGTGCCTGCTCTGTGGACCCCTCATGGTGGAAGCATGATTGGCATGTTGGTGGTGCAAGTGGAATGAGAAGAGCCATTTTCCAAGGGTGTGTGTGCACATGTGTGTGTGGGGGGGGTGGGTATTGTCAAAAGAAAGGAGAGGAGAGCTAGACTGACAAAAGACACCAATGTCACTACATGTGTCCAAAGATACCTGTATCATGTGGGGAAGACCCTCCCCCTCATATAGTGAAAAAAGGGGCAAAGGTGCCATATGGACCCCTGGGACTTGGGTTGGGCTGATGTGATATCTTTTAATGTGTGGTCGAATGATCACCAATGTTAGAATCACCCAGGATGTTTGGTAAAATGCAGGTTCATAGGTCTGACCTCAGCCCTACAGAGTTGGACTTCCACATCTTTCTTGTCATCTAGGTGGTCTTTATGTGGAGAAGAGCCCTGTGACTTTCCAATCAGGACACTTGAGGGTACCACAGACTTCTAAGAACATTCATTTATTCCTTCTATACCTGCTGATCGCCTACCACATGCCAGGCACGGTGCTCAGAGCCACCAGATCAATGAGACATGATTCCCAACTTTGAGGGGTCTACAGAGGCCAGGAATTACAGGTGCTGATGTTTATATCCTCCCAGAGAATCTAGTCACATCTTCACAGATCTAACTCTCAGTACTTGAGAATGAATGAATGAATGGATGGAGTTTGTAGGACCACTAAGCTTTCATCTACTTCCCATAAAACACAAGCATACGCTAAAGAATTTAAAGAAGAATCTAGAATGTGGCAGAGAAGACTGGCAGACTATAGAAATGTGTGTAGTGTGACGTATCAGTTGCTTGAGGTTACTATCTTGATTGTGTATTAAGAGCTCATCTGGAAAAGGGCTGGCCAGCTGCTGAGTCTATAGGGGGCTATAGGGATGCACCCATCACAAGCCTTACTGTGGAGCTCTGGTCTATATTCTCAACAAAACACATCTATGAGGGGCCCAACTGTCTGTTAAACGGTACATTTGATCCCCTTCTCCCTCATTCACTTGCGGCTTACGGCTCATCATGAGGTAGAAGAGAGAGGGTTGATAAAACCAACACGTTTCATTACTCTCTTTGTCCAAGAGAAGCCAGGAGGGAGTGAGCTGGGAAGGAGCAGAGAGGGCAGTTGTCTTCCCCCAGAGCAGGGTGTGAGCCCCCTGGGGGCGGGACACAGTGTCTTCTCTTTCAACGCTACACACCGGGCGCCAGCTCCAGAAATGCAAGCCCAGTCCTGTGGCTGGCGGTCCTGGTAGCCGACCCCTGAAGGGGCGGCCAACCTGCCCAGCCACTCCAGTCCTTGCAGCCTATAAACAGACAGCCCTGCCCCCGACCACAGGCGCCCTGTTTCCCCTCTGTCTTCCTGTCACCCAGGCCCTCGTCCAGCTGCAGGAACCCACCGAGTCCTGGGTAAGAAGGTTAAAGAGCCCCCGGCGGTGGCCTCTCTCTTGCGTGAAACATCTCCTCGGGAGCACTCCAGCTTCCTGCTGCTTCCAGGCCTCTGGATTTGCAGCCCAGTCTCTCAGGCCCTCCCCGGTGGGAGCGCATTCTCCCAAATACCCGGTACCTGGAGCCCCGCTCTGTCCAGTTCCCTCTCATGTAAGGAAGCATCCTCTCAAGCAGCTTGGAAGGTGCTGCCCAGCTCCAGGTTGCATCTGGGATCTTGCATCCTCTCTCTGTGGCGTGATGAGCAGCCCGCCCATCTGCCACCAGCCAGATGTCCCCCATCCACCTGGGGCCCATCCGTCCTTTGCCAGGGGCTGCAGCGTATCCAGAGAATGAGAAGACAGAGGTCCTCCCTCGAGGACCCTGGCATCTCTTTGGGAGACAAAGTGTAGGCACAGCCATGCCCTCAGAGAACTGCATGGAGCAGTTGGGACTGCAGGTGGCCGGGACATCCAGGAGGCTGGGGCTGGAACCCGTGGTCAGGAAGAGCCTCGAGGGCGGCTGGGTGAGAGCAGGTGCTGGTGGAAGAGGATATCCCGTGGGGAGGTGAGAGGGTGTAGGAGGTTGGAGGAGGGGCGTTTGCAGGCATGGGGTAACCCGGTGACACGCCACCCTCCACCAACATCTTACGCTCAGACCACGTGTATGGCTCCTGGGACTGCAGGTACTTGTTCGCACCCCCCAAGCCTTTGCCATGCGTCTCCCCCTGTCCAAATCCCCCTTTCCTCCTGGAATTCCTTCACAACCTCGCAAGGGGGACTTCTCCCCGAAGGCCACAGACCAGGAGACTGGACTTCACATGGCCTCTCCCTCCCTCGGCCGGGCCCTCTCCCAGGACACACCACATCTTACCTTACTCATCCTGGACTCCCAGTGTCCAACATGAGACCCAGCACACAGCAGGTTTGCCACAAATCCAGTTTGACTGGATCAAACTGAACTGCTGGCCCAGCCCGGCCCAAGAGCCTCTTTCCACTGCGAATGTGCCCATTCTGTCCCGATGTTGGTCCTCTCTCCTCGCTGCCCTGCGTCTCTGCTCCCCGCCCCCACCCAGCTCTGCCACTTACTCCCGGTGATACCTGGGCCATTTGCTTTAACTTTCGGGCCTCAGGCTTCTCCACGTCGGTCAGTTATGAAGAGGTCTCCACACCGAGCGGTTCTGACACTTACATGGCCCAGAGCCTGGCAACTCGGAGGCCCTCCAAAAACAGCCCTTCCCTTCCCCAACGCCTGGCTCCCTTCACCGGCTCCCGTCCTGTTCCTGCAGCCTCCACCCATCTCCTTTTAGCCTGTCTTCCCTTCTCTGACACCTCTTGGTGGCCCAGGTGAGCCTTTGGGGCTGGTCCAGACTCTCGAAGCTTGCCAGACAGGAGGTTTGCATGTTTGGTTAATAGGAGAAAACACAACCCTGGCAGAGGGAAGACTGCAGTGTGTAAAGGTGAGATAAAGGCTCAGGGAGTTGGACCCCAGGGAGAAAAACACCAGCTCAGCAAGCCCCTCACCCTGTCTCTGTTCTCAGTGCGTCTGTCATGGCTGGAGGAAGAGGGTTTGCCCAGTTGCAGATGCCCCAAGCCCTATGAAACCAACGTGACAGTGGCTACACAGGCACTGGGTCCAATTCTGCTTTGGCCACCTACGAGGCTGTGTGAACTCCGGCAAGTTAGACTACCTCTCTGAGCCTCAGACTCCCCAGGTAGAAAATGCAAACGGTGCCAGAACCATCTTCAAAGAGGGTGACGCGAAGATGAAGGGCAATAATGCCAGCACCATGCTTAGCATGGCGCAGGGGACGTGAGAAGCATGAAATGAATTATATAAATGAGTGAATATGTGCATTTTGACAGCTTGACCAAGCCCAAAGAACAGAAGGATCCTTAGGGTGCATGAGGCCCCGGGCAAACATCTGATTAAAAATGTGTTATAAAATCCATGTGGAGTAGAATGATTTACAGATGAAGATTTAGAATAATGGGCAGAGAAGAGAAACTTGTTTGTTTATTGTCCAATCAGAGCTCAGGAAGACTCTTCAGAGTCCCCAGGCTCTGCCTCTCCCTGTTCAGGCCCAGAACCATCTCTTTGTAGCCTTTACTGTCACATGCACAATCCTGGCTAATTTCCTATTTCCCACTTCAAGGAAAAGGGGGCAACACTATTTTAACTCTCAGTGCCATGGCTTTTCAGAACCTGTATATAAACCTTTTCGTCTCTGCAGGTCCCTAATGCTATTTAGTTAATGCTGGTTTACATCGTTACGCCCAAAGCTGCATCAGCCGCTGTGCTGCCCGTGACGACTGACTTCACTGATTTTAAGCTATTATTGTGTTTTATTTACTGATGACCCCTTGGGCAAGTCTTGCCCAAGACTGCAAGGAAGTGGGAGCAGTCATTCATTTTCTGGTCATGTTAAATTTGCCTCTCGGAATTTTGTAGCATTCACGTAAAACAACACATATCTTCCACCCACGCCTTCTCTGGAACTCGTAATCACCGAGTCCCTAGAATGTGATAGCTCTCACTGTGGCCCAGGCGCTGGCCTTTCGCACGCTGCCACCAGCATGGAGAACAGGCAAGGGGGGGTGAGGGGAGCCAGCAGACTGGTGTGTGCACATAGGGGTGTCCATTCCCTCTCCGGCATGGCTTAAGATGGGCCAGGGGACCATGGTGTCACCACAGCTTTGGCCATAAGAGAAAGCATCAGTTGGAAAGCTCCAATGGCATTTCTCCAAAGCCTTCAGAGGAGATACGTGTGGTCATTCATGGAGTCTGCCTGACTTGGAGCCTGGGGAAGAGGTGTGGGAGCCATCCCGGGTGCCAGAGGTGGGAGGCACGCAGCGGGGAAGGAGGCCAGCCTCCACTCCCGGTGCCCTCAGGTGCCATTGACTGAGGCAGCACCGTGATGGAAACACACCCAGAAAGAAGCAGCCTGGGCCCACAGTGGTGGCTTAAGCCTGAGGGTCCACGGTGAACTGTGATTACTCAGAGGCCCCAATTCATCCTCTGTCTGACACGAATGAGAGTTACCGCAAAGCAGCATGTCAGTTCCCTTCTAGGGGCGCATGCCCATGCCAGCCAAGTGAAAGCCCCAGCTGGCCAGCCAGCAGTTGTGATCCACTCAGCTGGCCATGCTCCTGGAACCACGGCCTGGCCATGGGGCCCTTCGATGATCCACACAGCATGAGTCCTTGGGGGCTGCAGTTGTCTTGTAGATTCTCACGTGTGGGGTAGAGGGTCTGAGAGCACCTGCAGAAACAGGGCTACAGGCCCTCGCCAGTCTAAATCTGGACCAGGGGTGCCCTGCTCAGAGGCTCTGCCAGCCCTGGGGATCTCAGGTACCAGCAGGGACCTTAGAAAATTTCAAGGAGCGTGCAGCTGGAACCTGGGAACATACGGGATCTGGTCTGGGCCTGGGGTACCCTGCTTGGACACAACTCCTAGCCCCAGCTTGTCCCAGGTACCCAAGGGGTCTCAGAATTTCAAGAAAAGCAACGCAAAGTGAGGCCCTTTAAGGTGCAAGAGCCAGGGCAGGGGTCTGCTTGCCTAGGCCTAAGGGAGGTACTTCCAAAGAACACACTGAATGAGATTGTACGTCTAAGGTTCATGAAAAACCAAATTGCATAAGAATTTCTCTGCCCCATCCAACATTAACCTAATTGCTATGGACCCGGCTGGCTGTAGTGGGGCAGAGGGGCTTGGCTTGGGAAGTGATGACCCAGGTGCCCCAGGGAGGCCACTGTTTGAAGAAGGTAACTCAGCAGGCCGGTGCTTCTGCTTGGGCCTTGCCTTCCGGTGCCAGGGCAGGAGTGCCCAACCTGGATGCACATTGGAGTAACCTGGTGATGTCCTGGTCCCACACCAGACCAGTGAAATCAGAATCTCTGGGGGCTCCGGTGCTCAGAGAATGCATGAAGAGGGAGCAGTGATCTGACTCCAAATCCTAGCTCCTCCACCTACAAGCTGTTTGACCTTGAATAAGTTAATTAACCTCTCTGAGATTCAGTTTCTGATTCCGTAAATGGGATAGGACTCTGCCTCTTCGGACTGTCACAAATGCAGTAATTGAGACTGTGGACTTGCAGGTCAGGCAGGTTCTCTGTTCTTTACTAGCTGTGTGACCTTGGGAAATTTTCTAACCTCTCCTGGACCTTCATTTCTCCAGTTTTTTGTTTTTCTAAAAAAATTTATTTATTTGTTTATTTATTTTTGGCTGCATTGGGGTCTTCGTTGCTGCACAAACGCTTTCTCCAGTTGCAGCAAGCGGTGGGTTACTCTTCGTTGCAGCGCGCAGGCTTCTCATTGCTGTGGCTTCTCTTGTTGCGGAGCACGGGCTCTAGGCACACAGGCTTCAGTAGTTGCAGCACGTGGGCTCAGTAGTTGTGGCGCACGGGCTTAGTTGCTCCGCGGCACGTGGGATCTTCCCGGACCAGGGCTCGAACCCGTGTCCCCCGCACTGGCAGGTGGATTCTTAACCACTGCGCCACCAGGGAAGTCCTCTACAGTTTTTAAATGGGAGTTGTAGTGTTACCTCCCAGGGCTGTGGAGATGGAGTAGGATAAAGTGTTTTAAATACTTAACATAGTACCTGGTGCACGATTAGGAATTTCTTAAAAAGATGATTCTCTTGCCTGTAGCCCTGCCTATAAGCAGTGGATAATCCAAATCCCCCATCGGCTTTCGGCGGTCTCTGCTGTTGCTTTCCTGTCTGCTCCCCCACCCCCAGTCCTGACAACACGCACCTCATCAATCCTTGTCTCCCCTAACTGCTCCAGTCATATTAATCTCCCTTGTTCTTTCTTATCTCCGAGCCTTTGCTCCTGTCAGGTGCAACAGAATGATCTCCCCTCTCCTCTCTGCCAAACTAGGCTGAGCACCTCATTCATGCCTTTGTCAAATTAAAATTTTCTCCGTGGCAAAAAAGACCATGAACAAAGTAAAAGGACAAACCAAGGGAATCTATTTACATATTCATATCCACGCAATACGAAGAGCTCTTACAAACTAGTGAAAAAGGGTAATAACTCAATTAAAAAATAGGGAGGGTGGGAGGGAGGGAGACGCAAGAGGGAAGAGATAGGGGAACATATGTATATGTATAACTGATTCACTTTGTTATAAAGCAGAAACTAACACACCATTGTAAAGCAATTATACTCCAACAAAGATGTAAAAAAAAAAAAAAAAGTAGGGAATGAACACGTAAGGCAGTTTCCAAGAAGGGAAGTACAAACAGTCAATAAACATATGAAAAGCAGCTCAGACTCACTCATTATTAAAAAATGCACATCAAAACAATGAGATGCCATTTTCACAATTATATTGGCAAAATAATGATGACAATATACAGTCAGACAACAGGATAGGGAGGAAGACAGTCACGCACTGTTAATGGGGATGTAAGATGGTGCAGCCTCTTGGGACAGCGGTTTGACAGATTTACTGGTATTTTAAATGCTTATTCCCTTTGAGAGGACAATGCCACGGCCAGAAGCTATTTTACAGTTGTAATTACATGTGCACCTCTGTTCAGTCAACAAATCTGCAGTAAACTCCTGCTGTAGGCACTGTTCTTAGCATTGGCATGCAGTGAGGGGAGGGCAAAGCACAGCTATGCCTGGATTAGTTTCCTATTGCTGCTGTAACAAATTATCATAAACCGAGTGACTCAGAACAATATGGATTTATCATCTTACAGTTATGGAGGTCAGAAGTCCTACAATCAAGGTTTCGGCAAGGTTGAGCTCCTTCCGGAGGCTCTAGGGGAGGATGCATTTCCTTGATTTCCCAGCTTGTAGAGGCCTCGTGCACTCCTTGGCTTATGGCCCCTCATCCTTTCTCTGACTCTGGCCTTCCTGCTTTCCTCTTATGAGGACCCTGTGATTACATTTAGGGCCCGTGGGGATAATCCAGGATGATCTTCCAATCCCCAGATCTTTAATTTAAATCACATCTGTGAAGTCCCTTTCGCTACAGAAACGAACATAGTCACGGGTCCTGGGCATTAGGATGTGGGCCTCTTTGGGAACTGTTGCTCTGTCTGCAGCACAGCCTTGTGAAGTTAATATTCCAGTGATATTTATACACAAAGAGATTCATGGCAGCATTACTTGTAACAACAAAGAACTTAGCAAAGAAAAGCCTGACCATTCAGTAGTGGACGAGTTCAACTAGTTATGATGCACCCACTTAGTGAAGTCCTAGTCTGCCGAAGACCTAAACAGTAGAGCTGGGATCCGTCTCCCAGACACCTTGCTGAGTGAAGAGGTGACACCAGAGCAGGATGAAGAGTAAGCTGACAACTGTGTAGAAAGAAAAGCACGTGTGCTTCTACAGGTATAGACCATATTTGAAACTATACACAAGAAACCACTAACTGAGACCGTGATCGAGAGCTAGGGTTTGAGTGAGGGTGAGACTTAACTCTTCATAATATAGCCCATCATAGTCCTTTCCTGTTTTACTGTTTGTGAAAATAACTTTTCAATTAAAAAAGAATCTAGCTAAGGAAAAGATAGAAACGATACCTTCTGTGTCTTACCTGCAGCCTCCATCACTTCCCCAAAGCTCTGCCCCCATCATCTTCCTCCATGACCTCCCCTCCCAGGCGCCCTGGGACAGGACGGGGTTGTATGCAAACTTGAAGCATCGGATGCCCCACCCTGGGAGGACTGCTGGAGGGCCAAGGGTGCTCAGAAACTTCAGGCTGAGGCAGCGGCAGAGTGAGGAGGTGGGATCTGAAGGAAAGTAGAGGCAGGGCAGACAACAGCTAGGTATTCTCCATTTCATTCATTCATTCATTCATTCAACACATAGATGTAGGAAACCACTGTGTGCAGGTTCTGAATCAGGGCCTGGGAGGAGAGCTTGGAGATACCCCTGGGGGATGTGCTGGAGCCCCATCTCTTAAGATCCCCCGTCTCACTTCAGACCCACAAACCTTTGTCAGCTGCCCACTCTCTGCCTGGTTCTGGGCTGGAGTTTTGCCCCATGGAATTATGAAGTCAGAGACGCCTTTGGGCTGCAGCCGGCCCAGAGATTGGATGGGCTGAGGATTGAGACAGGCAGCTAACTGGAGGCTGGTTCAGGGGAGAGAGTACAAAGATCCGGATAAGACAGTGGCTGCCAGGGAAGAGGGAGAGGATCTGAGGATGACTTGTGACAGAATTGAAAGGACTGGGGGACCTGGAGTGCTCGCTCCGGCAACTGTTGCCTGTCTAAGAGACTGCAGGGACGACAGCAACTTGCAGTGAGAGAAGCGATATGGTGAGAAGGTCCTGGTGTGGGACCGTGCAGTGGAGGCACTCGTGGGGCACCCAGAGGGTGGTGAAGCTGCAGCGGTCGGAAAGTGGCCCAGGCAGCAGGGGTGACGTCCAGGAGGGACAGAGCAGCCGCACTGCTGAGAGGGGAGAGGCCGTGTGCACGTGTACAGCACGCCGCTCTGGCTTAGGGTACATCAGTAGAAGCAGCGAGGTTTTCTAAGGTGTGTTCAGTCAAGCTCTACTGGAGGATGAGAAAACATGCACCTCACTCACCTTTTTCCTCTCCACGTTCTTCTTCATCTGCTTTGGAGGGTGCTTTGGGAGGAAGCAGATGGAGTTAGAGGGTAACCACCCTCAGGCACCCCTTGGCATCATCCCTGCTAGGGAGCGTGTGGCCAGTGAAGAGAGAGAGTGAAGGTCCAGTTTTAAGCCACAGGCAGAGAGAAAGAAGCCAGGGAGGAAGGTGGAGGAGGGGTCAGGGAGACAAAGTGGGGTGAGACTCCAAAAAAGGTTGAGAAAATCAGGGGGAGAAATGTTTCAAAAAGTACATAGTGCATTTTGAATTTAAAAAACATTTTTTGAAAGGAGGCAATGATTAACGCAAATACCTCCAGTATCTATCTATCTGTCTATCTATCTATCTATCTATCTATCTATCTATCATCTATTTATCTATAATCCATCTACCTAGTCAGTAAATACTTAAGACATGCCTGCCAAGCACAAGGCATCACCTTAGAATCTGCAGGCAATGCTGTTAAGGCACCGTATGTTCTAGTCGGTTGAAAACTGAAACTAGCTATAAAATATTTAACTAACAGTTTAACCCTGAAGCCACAAAGGAAAAGATCGATAAATTTGACTCCACAAAAAATTAAAAGCTTTAGTACAAGGGAAAAAAATCTTCAGGACAAACTGTAAAGGTATTTGACAGACAAAAGACTAATTTCCTTCATTGACATTGCAAGAATCACTGAGAGACAGACCCCGGAGGAGCAGATGTGAACAGGAAGTTCTTAAAAATGAAAGCTGATATGCAAGTATTCTCAACCTAACTCATAATGAAAGAAGTGTAATTCAAAACTTCATTAACCACATCTCAGGTTGGTAAATATTAAAAGGCTCATTACTACCCAGTGCCATGAGGAGTGTGGGGAAAATAGACAGCTACTTACTACTGGTACCAGTTAACTGGTACAGCCTTTTTGGAAGGTAATTTAGGACCATGTCAACATTTAAAATACATATCCCATTTGACCTGGAAATTCCATCCCTAGGAATGAGCTCTATAGGTGTCTTGCGTAGACACCAAGGTGGACCAGGAAGGATGCTCACAAGCGGCAAAGACGACACACGACCTAATATTCATCAGCTGGGGACTGGATACATAATTTAGGCTATGTCCAGACTGTGGAATATCGCGTAGCCATTAGGAAGGATGAACTAGAAGTGAAACCAGCTCAGTAGAGAACAGGGTGTCTCTCATTAGGACATCACGCTGATCAAAAGCATATACACTGTATATGGATTATACTAAATTTTATTTTGGAAGTAACCATGTGAAACTAGTAACCATTTCCGTCTTGAGACACTATGTGATTGATTGTTCTATCAGGTGAGATAAGAAATGCAGGAGCAGGTCTTTGGGTGAAAATCATGACTCTGTTGACTGTTGAGTTTCAAGTACACTTGGGAGGAAGATATACACTTTCAAGTACACTTGGGGGGTTCAATATAGAAAGGAAGGCTGCTATTATCTAGTTTATGTTTTCAAGTACTTTATGAACTTTTCTATTAAGTTCATGTATTATATTTTATACTATATAAAATAGTTTAGAATAGATTTTAAATAAAATTATATATTAAGACAATACTTGAGCAGTTGGCCCAAGGCCACATGTGAGAAACATCATTGAATTTTTCCCCCAAAAATGGCCAGGACGGGAAGTCTCTCTGATCATCCCTCTGTATCACGTTGTTTCTCTATTTTGTGAAATCCTTTTCTCACTGCATATTGTTCATGGAAGCCCTTAGGAAGACCCCCTGCAAGATGCCTGAGATGTTCCCACCCACAGCTAGCCCCACCACCTTGCCTCAAGATACAGCCAGGACAGGAGCTTGTTCTGAGTAGTTTCTATTTCTTTGAAATGCCAAAACATCAGTAGGGTCTTGGCCAGAGTTAGAATGAATCACTAATTTGGATAATTGTGTGTGTGTGTGTGTGTGTGTGTGTGTGTGTGTCCCACGGTGAGCAGTACAGCTTGATGAGTGGGGGGAACCCTGACTTAGGGACCAGGGGCCTTGGGTTCTAATCCAGCTCAGCAGTCGACCCGCTGTGTCCTGTGGCCATCACAGGGCCTCTCGATCTCCATCACCTGCCTCTAAAATGAAGGAATCCAGCTGAGTCATGGTCTCCAATGATCCTTGCAGGTCAGACTTTCTGGTTTCTCTACATTTCTTTCTAGGCCTCAGCTCAGGGCTTGGTTATATATTCTTCCATTTCTCTACTCTACCTGTAGAGCCTCCTGTGGGACGGAGCCTGCAAAGGGCTGGAGTCCATAGCTTCCTGGGGTGGAGAGTTTGGGCCTTGGAGGCAGATACCCTCGGGTTTGAATCCCATTTCTGCTCTTCCCCAGCTGTGTGTCCTAGAATAAGTCAATTACCTTCTCTGAGCCTTGGTTTCTCCCTCTATACAGTACTTTCAAGGTGGTGGTAGAGATTAGAGAGGTACCATCTCCATCTCAGGGGACTGGCATATAATAGGTGCTCAATAAAAAGGGAAAGGCTTATAATGTCATCAGAAAGTAATGATAGGAGGACACAGGATGCCTACTTCCTTGCCTCCTTCAAGTCTTGTCAAATGCCCTTCCTCTGGGCGTTCATGTCCCAACCCCTCTGACCTTGTGTGTCGTGTCCTATTGAAGTTGTCCGCTGCTGTCTCTGTCTCATCCACTAGACTGTGAAATCCATGGGGTCCTGAATCATGATCCCCAGTACCTGGCACAGTGCCTGGCACAGATGTACCTTTGTTAAGTGAGCGTACCCACCCAGTTACCTGCCACAGGTAAGCCTGAGAGGCCTGCGGGCTTTGGCGGTGGTTTTGCCTCAGGCCGAAGCTATCCTTGGCCCGCATGTTTCATCTGCGATTGAGCTAACCTAGGAGGGTTCCTGTATGGATGGGGGCGGGAAGGGCTCTCTGGGCAAACTGATGTAAGCAGTGACCCCTCGGCCCCGTGTCTGGTGGGGATTTAGCCGTCAGCCAGGAACCTCAGGGGGAGGCATGTCCATTCATCCAGGAGATGAAGAGCCCTCAGGTGCTCCGGGGAGCATCTGTAAATGCCACTCACCAGGGAAGGAGGCTCATTTTTAATTAATTGCAGCCTCTTTTATCAATAACAGCAGGGACCACAATCAGCATCACAGAATCGCTTTAATTGCCTCTGAGAACTCTCCACACTTCGGGTGCCCTGGGACATCCCCCTCAGCAGGTCCAGGAAGCCCCAGTGGGCCCTCCTGTTCATGCCAATTGCACAGCTCCTCAGGGGTTCCCAGAGGTCAAACCCAAGCTTCTCTCTCCCTGAAACTGCCCTCCGTTTGACGAATAGCACAACTACACTCCTGGGTACCCGAGCCAGGAACCCAGGAATCAGGCTGGAGTCCACCCTCCTTTCCAGGCACTGAGGGGCCCATCCCGTGCCCCTTGCGCCTGTTCCAGGCCTCGTCCTCTCTCAGCTGGGCTGCTGTGCCAGTCTCCTCACCGCTCTTGTCCCCTAAATGTCCAGCTCCCTCTCTCTAGAGCATCTTCCCTCTGCCCTCACTCCCCTAGCTGACTTTCCTTATCCTCCCAGCACCGGGGGAACTCTTTCAGGAAGCCGCCCAGGATCTCTAGCACCCCCAGCAGTTCACCATCCTCCTCTGGGTCTCCCTGGACCCCATATTGGATGGCCTAGATGTCTGTTGATGGTTCTGACTCCCCAGCTGGACTGAGAACTCTTGAAGGTCTGGCTGCAGGTCGCCTCGGTCCCCATGTCCCACAGCTGTCGCAGGGTATGACACGTACAATATGCCTGCTCGGGGTATGTTGGAACAGAATTAAACCCAACACGTTCACAGCAGAAAGAGCCGGAGGAGAGAGACAGCTCCCGGCAAGGAAAAGGTGGGCTGTCGAGTGCTGGGAGCACCGCCTGATGCCAGCGGCCGTGGGGCTCACTGAGACCCTGGGTGAGCACCTGCTGGTGTGGGTATGTGGTCCCCTGTCTTCCCAGACCACTGGCCACCCTCAGGCAGGCCTGGGGTGGGGCAACTTTTCAGGGGCTCTGGTCCTCTGGTACCCGGACCTCACTTCACAGATGGCATAACCCCGAGACTGTTTGCATAAGGGCTCCCTCTTGGCTTTTTTCTGACCTCTCTGGCCGGCCCTTGGAGGAAGCCCAAAGTCGGGGAGTCCTCCGTGCACAAACGGTTGGAGATGCCGGGGGCCTTGGGAATGACTTAGTTCCATGCCACATTTTCCAAACAAGGAAATGGGCGCTGGAGGGGAAGGACCTGGCTGGAGATCACCAGCTAATATTTGACTGAGTAGAGACTAGGACTCAGGTCCCCTGACTAGTTTGGTGCTTTTTCTGCTGTAGAGCTCTGTCTCCCCCAAGCTCTTCAGAAATCCTTCCATCAAACCTGCTGTGGTAGCCCCTCCTCCTGCCCAGGTTCTTTACCCTGGGGTGTGGGTATGGGAAGGCACTGGCAGGGATGGGGAAGGACATGGACTTCGGGTCAGCCTTGGGTTTGGACCATTAGCCCTGCTGCATACCAGCTTGCTGGTGACCCTGGGCAAATAACCTAACCTCTCTGAGCGTCTCAGTAAAATGGGAGCTATAGCATCTCATGAGACTGTTCTGAAGAATTAACGTATTTAAAGAACCTCACCCAGTACCAGTTCACAGTGGGTGCTTCGTGAATGGGAGTTTCCCAACATCCTAAGGACCCCCTGAACGGCCCCTTTTGAACGGCTTCTGTCCAGGGTCAGCGGTAGATTGGTTGTTACTGCGCATCAGGGAGAGAGAACGAGGAGAGAGTTTCGCGGAGGCCCGGACTGGGCACAGATGAAGTGGGTGGATTTCTTCTGAGCGGTGCGCTGGATCCGGCCCTGGAGCCTGGACCAGTCTTTCTAGGTCCGGCCCCGGCGGCGCCGGGCAGAGACCGAGGCCGGCTCCTGGCGGGCTGAGCACGGCCTGCAGCGCCCCCTCGTGTCCTCAGCGAGAAGGCGGCCTCACCAGCCGCCGGGGGTTTGCAGGTAAATGCCCCCCAGGCCTTGTGCCCTGAGCAGAAGCGGGGTCCAACAGATCACGCGGAGGGGCAGGCGGCCAGGTTATGTTTGTGGGGCAGGAGGCTTGAAACCCACGCTTCCCCAGACGGTTCTCCGGTCGCAGCCCTGCCACCGCCTGCAAAGGTCAGTCATCGCCCAGTGTTTACCGAGTTCCTGGAGCGTCGCCAAGCCTGTGGTACCAAGCACCTCCTGTGCTCCACAGTGCACCCGCTGTGTTCTTCCCAGACCCAGACAAAAAGGGGCCGAGGGCCAGAGAAGAGCTCCCATCAGCTTATGAGAGGACTCCAATCAGAGAATCCAGGAAGATGCCATTTTAACATTCATTTTAACACACATGCAAATTTCATTTGCTATTTGGTATGATTTTGAGTATATATGAGGGGAGATACCATGCAGCTGTTTCTTTAAGATGTTACCATAGAGATTTGGGGAGCTGGTAGGGAAGGGATCCCAGCCTGGCCCTTGGCCTGGGGGCGTTCAGAGCAGAGACCCCTCTGGCTCCCACATTCCTGGGCCAGGCCAGCCCATCACTCTGTGCTGATGTGTTCACTCATGGTTTCCTCCGTGAACCCTGGCCTCAGGGGTCAGGAAATGGGTCTTAAATCTTTGTGTCAGCGGCTCCCAGCACAGCGCCTCACACACAGAAGGGACAGGTAGAGGCCAGATTACAGGGGCAAATACAAGTGTGAGGCGGTGAGGCTGGGAGCAGCATTGTGGCAGGTGGAAGGAGAAGCCGCACTGGATTAAGTACAGAGGGGGCCCTCGTGAAGAACCCCCCCCCCAAACTCTTCTGGTAGGACGTTAAACCTTCGACACTCATTCACGTATTAGAGCCCCCAAATTTGCTGGTCCTGCAGGGAACGGACTTGATCAGGAAGTGAGCGCTGGGATGAAGAGGTGCCCAGAGGATTAGAAGGGGAGACAGGACACCAAGACTCAGCGAGGGCGCGTCCAGCAGGGGGTGCGTGCGGAGGGCCACTCGTCTCTGGCATCAGCCGTACGTGGTTCAAGTCCGGCCTCTGCCTCTTGCTAGCTGTGTGAGCTTGAAGCCACAGCTCCTCATATGCACAGCGGTCCCAGGAATTCTTACCTTGCAGGTATTCTGAAGATAAGTGAGAATGTGTGCCTGGCACAGAGGGAACCCTCAATGACGGTCGCCCGATGACTCCTAGCATTTCCAGTAAAGGCGGCAGTGCAGTCCACCCCACCCCAGCTTCAGATCTGTCTCCCTTGATGCCCCCAGCACCCATTCTTCCCCTGAGCCCGCTCAGCTGCTGACCTTGGCTTGTGCCCTCTGAAAGAACAGAAACAATCAGATGAGAACTCCCTTGTCCCTTATCTTGCCACCACCAAACCCACCAGCTTCTGCATCTTTATTCAGATTTTCCCCTTCTTTCCTGTTGGGGATTCCCACCCCCAACCATTGCTCAGAACCCTCTAGTCCTCGTAAGGACCTGGCTCCTGAAATTGTGTCCTCCCTCCTGAATTATTAATTTCTCCCTTTCTACTGGGTCATTCCCATCAGCTTACAAACAGGACTTTATCTTTTTATAAAAAATAAAGTCCTCCCCTGCACCCCACCTGTCTCGCTCCAGCTGCAGCCCCCTTTCTGTTCACAGCCACACAGCAAAGGTATTCTCTGGACTCTGTACCCCTGTCCTCCCAAGTGCTTGTGCACCAGCGACACACAGTGACGCACAGAGAGCCTGGGACGGAAAGTCTGACCTCAGGAAGGAGAAGATTCTGGACTCTTTGATGATCATATTGCACTTTTATTGTTTACTTTAAGTGACAATTTCTTTTCTGCTTATAAATATATACTCATGGCAGACAACCACCAAATCATGGAAAAATATAAAAAAGAAAAGAAAAAGCCATCACAATTCTGCTGCCAAGCAGAGACATTTTGGTGTGTTTCCTTCCAATTTCTTTCCCTAAGCATACACATTTAAAAACGTATAGAAATATATATACTGTGTGCCATGCCCTGTGCTCAACAGTAGGAATAGGGCAAGACATAGCTCCTGCTGTCAGAGCAGAGAGAGGCCGTGTGCTGAACTGTGCTGACTGCCATCGTGCTGGCTGAATCCAGGCGTGCGGGACTCAGAGGAAATGGGCATGAATGGCCACAGCTGTCCTGAGGGACTGAATGAAATGCCTCAGGCTGGAGAGTAGATTTGGGCTTTGTGGCAAGTGGTGATTCAAAGGCTGGATGACCAGGGCCCCTTATGTCGGGGCTGGGAGTGGGGACTTCCTTGTAATGGCAGTGGGTGATTGTTGAAGTGTTTGAAACAAGGAAAGTGACAAGAGCTGAGGCCACTCTGGCTGTTCTGGGTGCATGGCAAGGAAGGGGCAAGACTGAAGGGGGAGAGAGCAGCGAGAGGCCAGAGCCATCATCTAGGCCACTGTCGCTATGGCTCAGGCCATGCTGAGGAGGGAGGGATAAGTGGACACACCCCAGAAGCATCTGAGGGAGAACTCAGAGGTCTTTGGTGCTTGATCGAATCTGGGGTAGGCATGGTGAGGAAGAAGGAGGAAGGTTTTTTCTTTTTTTTTTTGCAGTGCACGGGCCTCTCACTGCTGTGGCCTCTCTCATTGCAGAGCACAGGCTCTGGATGCGCAGGCTCAGCGGCCATGGCTCACGGGCCCAGCCGCTCCG
This sequence comes from Delphinus delphis, assembly GCF_949987515.2. NCBI lineage: Eukaryota > Metazoa > Chordata > Mammalia > Artiodactyla > Delphinidae > Delphinus > Delphinus delphis. Next base: position 103,240,827 of record NC_082689.1, on the reverse strand, counting down.
CGGCATGTGGGATCTTCCCTGACCAGGGCACGAACCCGTGTCCGCTGCATTGGTAGGTGGACTCTCAACCACTGCACTGCCAGGGAAGCCCGGAGGAAGCTTTATATTAAATTGTGGCCCTTCTGTACACACTGTTTTATAATTTCTGTACATACTTTTATAACTTCCGTACATACTTATTTATTCTAAAATATCATAAATACTTCCTCATATTCCTAATATCCTCTGTAATGTGGTTTATAATAGTTGAATAATCTGTAATTGCAAGTGATGTACATCATTTAGTTAACCAATACCCTCCTACTGGCCATTGGCTAGTTCCAATTTCTCTTTACAAGAGAAGAAATCTCAGCTCATGGGGGAAAGCACACTGCACTTTGCTTTATTGAACTTGGCAGATACCGCATTTTTTACAAACTGAAGTTTGTGGCAACCCTGCATTGTCAGATGATGGTTAGCATATTTAACAATAAAGTATTTTTAATTAAGGTACGTACATTGTGGGGAGGAGTCAAGATGGCAGAACAGGAGGACGTGGAGTTTGCATCTCCTCCCAGGTACAAGAATACATCTACAGGGCTTCCCTGGTGGCTCAGTTGGTTGAGAGTCCGCCTGCCAATGCAGGGGACACGGGTTCATGCCCTGGTCGGGGAGGACCCCACATGCCACAGAGCGGCTGGGCCCATGAACCATGGCCGCTGAGCCTGCACGTCCGGAGCCTGTGCTTCGCAACAGGAGAAGCCACAGCAGTGAGAGGCCCACATATCGCAAAAAAAAAAAAAAAAAAAAAGAATACATCTACAAAGGGAACAGTTCTCAGAGGGCACCTGCTAAACACTAGCAGAGCAACTTGGACACCGAAAAGGACCAGAAAAATCCCCAAGCACCTGCGTAGGACGAAAGAAGGAAAAAAAGAAAAGAGGAAATGTGAAGGGACCAGCACCCCTGGGGCGGGGGAGCTGAAGAAGGAGAGAGGTTTCTGCACTCAGAGAAGGGGGATCAGCTGGGACAGAGAGGGCACTGCCTCCATGGGCCCTGGGATGGGTGCCCATCTGAGCAGGCTCGCCCCTCCTTCAAGCCAAGGCCTCCTTCACCTGCACAGGCCCCAGTGGACCTACACCCCACCCCTGCCAGGGCCTCCTGGGGAGTTAGCCCTGGGCGCTCCAGCCTGAGCTGGGTGTCCGACAATGCTGGTGAGGGCTGGGTGCTAAAGCGAGGGGTTAGGAGAGTGGACCCAGGGAGAGGACTACTGTTGGCTGCGCGGACACTGACTGAAGGGATGGGAGTAAGGATCTCCGCGGCCAGGAATGCTCCTGGAGGAAGCGTGGTCTGCCTTGGAAATGAGGTGCCATTGTTGAGGGGTGTGCAGGGGGCGGGACCACCATCACGGACTCTCTCCCTGCGTGCCAGCCCCTTTTTGTTTGTTTTGGTTGTTTTGGTGTGTTTGCTCTTGTTTGCTTTTCTTTTTAGTTTGCTTTCTATTTGTTTTTTGATTTTGTTTATATTGTTTGTTTTGGTTTTGGGTTCTTTGTTGTTTTCTTTGATTTTATGGTTTGTTTTTTCTTGTTTGTGTGTTTTTTGTTTGATTTTGTTTTTGTTTGGATTTGTTTTTGTTATTTGTCTTGGGTTTTCTTTGCCTGTTTGTTTTCCTTTTTTTGTTGTTGTTGGCCATGCCATGCGGCTTGCTGGGTCTTCTTTCTCTAGCCAGGGGTCAAGCCTGAGGCTCTGGGGTAGGTGAACCGAGTCCTGGCCCCAGGGAATATTAATCACTGTGAGCTCTCTTAGAGGTCCTCATGGCAGCACAAAGATCTGGCTCCACCCAACTGCCTGCAAGCTCCAGTGCTGAGTGCCTCAAGTCAAATAACCAGCAAGACAGAAACACAGCCCCACCCATCAGTAGACAGGTTGTCTAAAGTCATACTAAGCCCACAGACACCCCAAACACACCTCCTGATGTGGCCCTGCTCATGAGAGGGACAAGACTCAGCTCCCCCCACCAGAGCACAGGCACACGTTACTCCCACCAGGAAGCTGGCACAAGCCCCTGGACCAACCTCACCCATCAAGGAGCAGACACCAGAAGCAAGAGGAATTATGACCGTGCAGCCTGTGGAAAGGAAACCATAAACACAGTAAGTTAGGAAAAATGAGATGAAGAGAAATATGTTGCAGATGAAGGAGCAAGGTAAAAACCTACAAGAACAACTAAATGAAGAGGAGATAGGCAATCTACATGAAGAAGAGTTCAGAGTAATGACAGTGAAGATGATCCAAGATCTCAGACATAGAATAGAGTCATGGATGGAGAAGATACAAGAAATGTTTAATGTGGACCTAGAAGAACTAAAGAACAAAAAAACAGTGACGAACAGCAGAATAACTGAAATGAAAAATACACTAGAAGGAAGCAATAGCAGAATAACTGAGGCAGAAGAATGGATAAGTGAGCTGGAAGATAGAATGGTGGAAGTACATGGAACAGAATAAAGAAAAAAGAATGAAAAGAGACGAGGACAGTCTCAGAGACCTCCGGGATAACATTAAACACACCAACATTCAAATAACAGAGGGTCGCAGAAGAAGAAGAGAAAGAGAAAGGGTCTGAGAAAATATTTGAAAAGATTGTAGTTGAAAACTTCCCTAACATGGGAAATGAAATAACCACACATGTTCAGGGATCACAGAGAGTCCCATACAGGATAAACCCAAGGAGAAACATGCTGAGACATATTAATCAAACTAACAAAAATTAAATACAAAGAAAAAATATTAAAAGCATCAAGGGAAAAACAACAAATAATATACAAGGGAAACCCAATAAATTTATCAGCTGATTTTTTCAGCAGAAACTCTGCAGGCCAGAAGGGAGTGGCAAGATATATTTAAAGTGATGAAAGGGAAAAACCTACAACCAAGATTACTGTACCCAGCAAGGATCTCATTCAGATTTGACAGAGAAATCAAAAGCTTTACAGACAAGCAAAAGCTAAGAGAATTCAGCACCACCAAACCAGCTAAACAGCACTCAAGGCAAGAAACACAAAAGAAGAAAAAGACCTACAAAAGCAATTAAGAAAATGGCAATAGGAACAGACATATTGATAATTACCTTAAATGTAAACGGATTAAATGCTCCAACCAAAAGAAACAGGCTTGCTGAATGGATACAAAAACAAGACCCATATATATGCTGTCTACAGGAGACCCACTTCAGACCTAGGGACACATACAGACTGAAAATGAGGGGATGGAAAAAGATATTCTGTGCAAGTGGAAATCAAAAGAAAGTTCGAGTAGCAATACTCAAATGAGACAAAATAGACTCTAAAATAAAGACTGTTACAAGAGACAAGGAAGGACATTACATAATGATCAAGGGATCAATCCCAGAAGAAGACATAACAGTTGTAAATATTTACGCACCTGACATAGGTGCACCTCAATATATAAGGCAAATGCTAAGAGCCATTAAAAGGGAAATTGACAGTAATATAATAATATTGGGAGACTTTAACACCCCACTTACACTCCACCTACAATGGATAGATCATCCAGACAGAAAATTAATAAGGAAACACAAACCTTAAATGACACATTAGACCAGATAGACTTAATTGCTGTTTATAAGACATTCCATCCGAAAGCAGCAGAATACACTTTCTTCTCAAGTAAACACAGAACATTCTCCAGGTTAGATCACATCATGGATCACAAATCAAGCCTCGGTAATTTTTAAAAAATTGAAATCATATCAAGCATCTTTTCCGACCACAACACTATGAGATTAGAAATCAATTACAGGAAAAAAAACTGTAGAAAACACAAACACATGGAGGCTAAACAGTATGTTACTAAATAATCAATGAATCACTGAAGAAATCAAAAAATACATAGAGAAAAATGACAGCGAAACACAACAATCCGAAAACTATGGGATGCAAAAAATGCAGTTCTAAGAGGGAATTTTATAGCAATACAGTCCTACCTCAGGAAATGAGAAAACTCTCAAATAAACAACCTATCCTTACACGTAAAGCAACTAGAAAAAGAAGAACAAACAAAACCCAAAGTTAGTAGAAGGAAAGAAATCATACAGATCAAAGGAGAAATAAATGAAATAGAGATGAAGAAAACAATAGCAAAGATCAATGAAATAAAATCTGATTCTTTGAGAAGATTAACAAAAGTGATAAACCTTAAGACAAACTCATCAAGAAAAAAAAAGGGAGAGGATTCAAATCAATAAAATTAGAATTGAAAAACAAGAAGTTACAACAGACACCACAGAAATACAAAGGATCATAAGGGATTGCTACAAGCAACTATATGCCAATATAGGACAACCTAGAAGAAATGGATAAGTTCTCAGAAAGATACAACCTTCCAAGACTGAACCAGGAAGAAATAGAAAATATAAACAATAGAAAATATAAACAAATAGAAAATATAAACCAATATATTGGTCTATAAACCAATATAGACCAATCACAAGTACTGAAATTGAAACTGTGATTTAAAATCTTCCACCAAAAAAAGTCCAGGGCCAGATGGCTTCAAAGGCAAATTCTGTCAAACATTTAGAGAAGAGTTAACACCTATCCTTCTCAAACTCTTCCAAAAATTGCAGAGGAAGGAACACTCCCAAGCTCATTCTATGAGGCCACCATCACCCTGATACCAAAACCAGACAAAGATATCAAAAAAAAAAAAAAAGAGAGAGAAAATAACAGGCCAATATCACTGATGAATATAGACACAAAAATCCTCAACAGAATCCTAGCAAACTGAATCCAACAACACATTAAAAGGATCATACACCCTGATCAAGTGGGATTTATCCCAGAGATGCAAGGATTCTTCAATATACACGTCAATCAATGTGATACACCACATTAACAAACTGAAGAATAAAAACCATATGATCATCTCAATAGATGCAGAACAAACTTCTAACAACATTCAACACCCATTTATGATAAAAACTCTCCTGAGAGTGGGCTTAGAGGGAACCTACCTCAACATAATAAAGTCCATATACAGCAAACCTACAGCTAACATCATACTCAATGGTGAAAAGCTGAAAACATTTCCTCTAAGATCAGGAACAAGACAAGGATATCCACCCTCGCCATTGTTATTCAACATAGTTTTGGAAGTCCTAGCCATGGCTATCAGAGAAGAAAAAGAAAGAAAAGGAATCCAAATTGGAAAAGAAGAAGTAAAACTGTCACTGTTTGTAGATGACATGATACTATACAAAGAAAATCCTAAAGATGCCATGAGAAAACTACTAGAGCTCATGAATGAATTTGGTAAAGTTGCAGAATACAAAATTAATACACAGAAATCTCTCACATTCCTATACACTAACAATGAAATATCAGAAAGAGAGATTAAGGAAACAATCCCATTTACCATTGCATCAAAAAGAATAAAATACCTAGGAATAAACCTACCCAAGGAGACCAAAGCCCCTATACTCAGAAAACAATAAGATACTGATGAAAGAAATCAAAGATGACACAAGCAAATGGAGAGATATACCATATTCTTGGATTGGAAGAATCAGTACTGTGAAAATGACTATATCACCCTGAGCAATCGACAGATTCAATGCAATCCCTATCAAATTACCAAGGGCATTTTCCACAGAGTTAGAACAAAACCTTTTACACTTTGTATGGAAACACAAAAGACACTGAATAGTGAAAGTAATCTTGGGAAAGAAGAATGGAGCTGAAGGAATCAGCTCCATTCTCCAATACTACAAAGCCACAGTAATCAAAATAGGATGGTACTGGCACAAAAACAGAAATATTGATCAATGGAACAGCATAGAAAGTCCAGAGATAAACCCACACACATATGTCAAGCTAAGCTATGACAAAGGAGGCAAGAATATGGAGAAAAGACAGTGTCTTCAAAAAGTGGTGCTGGGAAAACTGGGCAACTACATGTAAAAGAATGAAATTAGAACACTCCCTAACACCATACACAAAAATAAACTCAAAATGGATTAAAGACCTAAATGTAAGACCGGACACTATAAAACTCTTAGAGGAAAACATAGGCAGAACACTCTTTGACATAAATCACAGCAAGAGTTTTTTCAATCCACCACCTAGAGTAATGAAAATAAAAACAAAAATAAACAAATGGGACCTAATTAAACTTAAAAGCTTTTGCACAGCAAAGGAAACCATAAACAAAATGAAAAGACAACCCTCAGAATGGGAGAAAATATTTGCAAACAAAGCAACTGACAAGGGATTAATCTCCAAAATATACAAATAGCTCATGTGGCTCAATACCAAAAAACCAAACCACCCAATCCCAAAATGGGCGGAAGACCTAAATAGACATTTTCTCTGAAGAAGACATACAGATGGCCAAGAAGCACATGAAAAGATGCTCAACATCACTAATTATTAGAGAAATGCAAATCAAAACTACAATGGGGTATCACCTCACATTGGTCAGAATGGCCATCATCAAAAATCTATTGATACAAACAATAAATGCTGGAGAGGACATGGAGAAAAGGGAATCCTCCTACACTCTTGGTGGGAATGTAAATTGGTAGAGCCACTGTGAAGAACAATATGGAGGTTCCTTAAAAAATTAAAAATAGAGCTACTATATGACCCAGCAATACCACTCCTAGGCATATATCCAGAGAAAACCATAATTTGAAAGGATGTGTGCACCCTGATGTTCATTGCAGCTCTATTACAATAGCCGGGACGTGGAAGCAACCTAAATGTCCATCAACAGAGGAATAGATAAAGAAGATGTGGTACATATATACAATGGAATATTAGTCAGCCATAAAAAAGAATGAATTAGTGCCACTTGCAGAGATGTGGATGGATCTAGAGACTGTCATACAGAATGAAGGCAGAAAAAGAAAAACAAATATCGTATAATATCTCTTTTACGTAGAATCTAGAAAAATGCTAGAGGTGAACTTATTTGCAAAGCAGAAATAGAGTCACAGATGTAGAGAACAAACTTATGGTTACCAAGGGGGGAAGGGGGGACGGCATGTATTGGGAGATTGGGATTGACATATATACATAGCTATGTATACAATAGATAACTAATGAGAACCTACTGTATAGCACAGGGAACTCTACTCAGTCCTCTGTGGTGACCTAAATGGGAAGGAAATCTAAAAAAGAGTGGATATATGCATACATATGACTTATTCACTTTGCTGCACAGCAAGATGCTAACACAACATTGTAAAGCAGCTATACTCCAATAAAAATTACTTAAAAAATACACACCAAATACAAAAAAGAAGTATGTACATTATTTTTTAAACATAATGCTATCGCACACTTGATAAACTACAGTAGAATGTAGACATAACTTTTATATGAACTGGGAAACCAAAATATTCACATGACTTACTCTATTGTGATGTTTGCTTTATTGCAGTGGTCTGGAACTGAACCCACCATATCTCCGAGGTCCACCACCATATTCAAATATCTTTGAAAACCACTTAAGTCGCTCATGAAGTATAGTCTTCCATATGCATAGACATGTATAGTAATGTGCATATGTCAGTATATAACGTATAACATCTATTTAAAAAGATATGTGCAAAATAGAACTTTAGGCCACTATTTACATTGCCATTTTTCTTTTAATTTTTCTGAAGTCAGGTAGTTGAATTTACATAAGGTGACAGTACCAGAGCAACTGTGTGACTCCACAGTGGTATACACAATGCTCCAAAGAACTTTGATCCACTCCAGTGGGTTGGCAGGTGCCTCACTAGCCCCAGTTCTGCATCCTACCCACCCCACCCCCAATACATGCCCTTTGCCCCTTTGCTGTCCTCCTGCCAGAGGTGGAAGAAGCTTCAACTGCCCAGGGACTTTGTGCTCGGCCATGTGACTTCCTTTGGCCAGTGAAATGTGGGTGACGGTGTGCCACTGCTGACCCCAGGGCTTAAGAGGCATCATATGCTCCTTCTTGCTCTTTCATGCCGCTGCCTTCACAATAAGGCAAATTTTAGAAGGATACAGGTGGAGCAGCCCTAAGCCTGACCCACAGAGAGGAGCCAAGCTCGGCTTGGACCACAGCTTGCAGCAGAGCTGCCTGGTTGAGCCCAGCCCAGCTCAGCCAATGTCCAGCTGACCTGCAGATGCAGGAGTTAGTATAAATAATGTAACCTACCAAATCTTGGTGTAAGTTGTTATGCAGCAATAACTAACTGATACAGTGGGCATTTCTCATCAGCCCCATTTTCTATTTCAGAAAGTTCAGGTCACATCTTGCCAAATTTCAACACCCTCCCATCCCTCCCTAGGAAATCTATTTTTATTTCTATTCATAGTTTCTCTCCTCTCTGACCAACACCAAGGATTTTTTAAATTGCCAATTTGATGTGCAAATAAATGATCTCCCTCTTTTTGCATTTCTTTTATTATAAGTGAGGATGAACATTTTTAAAATATATGTTTACTAGTGTATTGACTCCCTTTTGTGACTTGATGGTTTGTATTCCTGGGACTTGAAATAATTCACCTCTGATTACCCTGTCACTGAAGAAAACTGAAGAGTGTTTGAATGAATGAATTCCTTGAGTTCTGAGCCCCTCCTCAGTCTCATAGGCTTAGAACAACCCTATCACGTGAGTGCTGTTTGTGTATAATTTTAATAATGCAGTTTCCTATGTTGCAAAAATATAAATTTTCTGAAAGCCTCCTGAGTCCAGCATGGTGCAAATGAAATAGTCTTCAGAACTAGAAGAACTGGAGATGAGTTCTAATGACCAAAGGAAGGTCATTTTATTTCTCTCAGCCTCAGTTTTTCCATCTGTAAAATGGAGATAATAATCGAACATCCCACTCAATGTTGCTGTGAAGAGTAAGTAAGGTCATGGGTCACCAACACAAAAATATAATGCAGCTAGCGTGATGCATACCCCGCAGTAGGCCCTTAAAATATCAGATTCTGCACTGAGTTTTCCTTCCTTTCATGGATGGGCCAAAGGGATTAAGAGAAAAGAAAGATGTCTCTGGAGTGAGAGCCATCAGGGAAGGTTTCCTAAAGGAAGTACAATTTGAGCTGGGTGTTAAAGGGTGGGGAGGATTCTGGAGTAGTGGATGGAAGAAGGGAAGATATTGTGGGTGTGGAGACATGGTAAGAACAGGCTTGGAGTCAGGAGCTGTTCTAATAAATGTTGCTGTTAGTCAGTACCCAGTGTATGTCAAGGGCACACAAGCTAATCCACATAAGGTAATATTTTATTTTTGTTTTTATCATCATCATCATCATCATATTCCCATTTCACGGATGCAAAGCAGAAACTGAGAGAGGTTATGTGATGTCCCCAAAGCCACACAACTGGTCATCGGTGCTGGCTTTGAATCTGATCCTAAGTCCCACCCTCTTTTAAGCAAACCGTCTGTAGCAGCCAGAGCGGTGCTTCTGGGTCTCTGGCTTCAAGAGAGAACCTGCTGTTCAGCTGTAGGAGTGCCCAGCTTCAGGGCAGCATCATACCAAATCCACCCTCACATCTGGGCCAAGGCCCTGCACTTCTGGGGCAGACCCCGGCCAGGGGACTGAGTTGGGAGGAGGGACTAGGGCCTGACTATTCTTGCCCAACACGGCACTCCTCTGAGGGGCCATCTTTGCTCCTGTCTCCCTGTAGAGCTGGCTGAGACTCTGTCATGGCTACATGTCGGTCTGAGACTCTGCCTCCACCTTGCCTCTTTCACAGGCCTTCCTCGCAATAAACCTCTCCCACTCCCAGCTCCATATGTGTGGGCTTCTGGAGGACCCACAGACATACCATCCTGGTTCATCCTCTCCACAAGCCTGGTGCAGATGGGTGGGCCCTGAGGAGACCCACTGCCTGGTGCAGGGGGCTCAGTGGGGCAGTGTTGGGGGCGAGGGATGGCTGTGAAGGGTCTTGAAGGATCATAATAACCGAGACCAAGCATTTACCACGTGCCAGGCACCATTTAAGATGCTTTCTTTTAACTTACCTTTTCAATTAATCCTCACAAGAACTCTGACAGGGAGGAACTGTTACTGTCTTTATTTTACAGATGAGGAATGCCCAGAGAGTTTCAGTAACTTGATTGTGCAGGTAAAGACCTACTACGTGGCAGTACCAGATCCTAACCCAGGCAGTCAGGCTCCAGAACCTCAGTTCCGAGCTGCACCTGTCCAGCTGGATGCTGGGAAACTCTCTGTGCTTGCCCTTCCAGGCGGGGAAATGATGGAAGTCTTGCACACAGAGGACCCTGCCATCTCCATGGCACCCAGCCAGTATGCTCAGCGTTGGTGTCTGTGCTGCCGGCCTCAGACAGGGCACAGAGTCCCCAGGAAAGGGAAGCAGGAGGGAGGAGAGTTATTTCAAGTGGACGGTAGTGTCACACAGAGGTCATGCCCAACATATGGCGGCCCCAGCCGCCCAGCCTGTTCTCTGACCGTTGAGGATGCGCTCCTGCTAGTTTTACCCAGTTCCTCTTCCGTCCCACCATCAGCCGCCTATCAGCCACAGCACCAGCGTGCCACACACTGCAACTGCTTTCTGTGGTCTCTGCGGTTCTAAAGGGACTTCCTCAGCTTACCTCGGCCTGAGAGCTTAGCAGAGGACCCACCAGGAGGAGCTGCAGGCAGCAACTCTCCGGGCTGTGTGAATTCCCCTCTACTTCTCACTGGCTGTGTCTAGTTTTATTTGGCCGTTATTGCTACCTAACGAACCACCCCCAAACCTAGCGGCTTTCAGTTGCAACCATCTGTGATTACTCATGAGTTTATGGGTCGCTTGGGCAGTGAGTCCTTCTCATATGGGCTTGACCAGTCTCTGCTGGGCTCGCTAACGTGACTGGGGCCAGCTGTTGGCTGGCTCGCGGAGGATGGCCTCTGCTGGGGTAACTGGGTCCTTCTTCACATGCTCACTCCTCCCCCAGCAGCTTAGCCTGGGCTTGGTTTCATATCGTGGCAGGAATTCCAAGCGAGGGAGTGGAGCAGTAACGGCTTTAGTTCCTGTTAGAAGAGCTGCGGTCACGTCGCAAAGGCAACGTGAGTAGAAAGGTGGTGAATTGGGACCAGCATACCCCGGTACTGAACCTCTCAGTGACTCAATTTGCTTATGTATGAGACGCAAATGATACCGCTTGTATCATATGATGCTCTGGCGTGCTGTGTCCTTTTAGGGGTTGGTCGGTCAGGTGCAGCCTCAGGAGGAGACCCAGGAGGGGAAAACAAAGTCTATTACACTCACAGGTCCTAGTGAGACAGAGTCGCTGCAGGCTGAGGGGGAGCCACCCACAGAGAGCACCAAGGGGGTGGGTCAGCCACGCAGGCAGGGAGCCGGGAAAGGGTGAGAACCCGTGGGTGAGGGCCTTTGTCGGGGAGGGGGTGGGTGGGGTACACAGTCAAACAGTGTGAGGGGATTCCATTGGTGCGTTTGAATGTCATTAGGTCGCAGCGACAGGAAGGGAGGAAGGGGAATTTGCGGCAGGGCCCAGCTTATCACACTGGTGCACCTGGTCACCTGGGCTGGTGCTCATAGCCTGTTTGCGGCGATGCTGAGGCAGCAGGAAGATAAGAACTTTTTTTTTTTTTTTGGCGGTACGTGGGCCTCTCACTGCTGTGGCCTCTCCCATTGCGGAGCACAGGCTCCGGACGCGCAGGCTCAGTGGCCATGGCTCACGGGCCCAGATGCTCCGCGGCACGTGGGATCTTCCCGGACCAGCATCGGCAGGCGGACTCTCAACCACTGCGCCACCAGGGAAGCCCGATAAGAACTTTTAAAATTTACAATACACCTTGTAAAAGTTGGACCCCACGATTTTGTTTTGAAAGCTAATCTTGTTAAAGGCCTCGGATTAGATTTGCCTCTGGAGAAAACCATTCCTTTGTATGGGGGCACCTGTTTAGTGGGTGGGGATGCAGGGGTCTTTAGTCACAAAAATTAGAGTACAGGGCACAACAAGGATGTGCCTCCCATCTGAGGAAAGACTATGAAGCAATCCCAATACGAGAAGCTAAGCGCCCTGTTTAGCATTCCTTCATTTGTTCAGGCAGTCATTCATTTATTCAGGGAGCCAGTCAGAAAATATTTATCATGAGTCTATTGTGTAAGAGACATTGCATAAGAGAAACTGCATGAACAAAGGACTGGATGTGATAGAGGGGAAACAAAACATTAAGGTTGCTGGAGGACCAGGTGAGATTGTCAGGGGCACATCCTTGTAAGCCGTGATGGTGAGTTTGAGCCACTGCCTAAGGGAATGGGGAGCCACTGAAGGCTATAGGCAGGGAGTGGCATGGTGAGCTGTATCATTTCTAAAGATCTCTCAGGCTGCTGCCTGCAGAACAGATAGGTGGTTGGTAGAGCACGGTGGATGCAAGAGACTAATTAGGGGAAGTTCCAAGCACCCAGGCCACTGGGGCTGGGGCCTGGATCATCTTGGTGGCAGAGATGGAGAGGTTTGGGAGGTAGAATGAGTGAGACTTGGTGCCTGGTGGAGGCATGGCATTTGACACTCAGTTTCTGTCTTGGACCCTGGATGGAGGGAGCCATCGGCTGAGATGGGGGCAGGCTTTAGCTGCCTGGCCTTCGAGATACCCGTGTGGAGGCAGTTGGTGGACATACAGGTGGCCAGAGCTCAAGAGAGAGGCCTTCACTGGAAGTATAGGTTGGGGAATCAACAGCTAAGAGATGAAAACCAAAGCCATGGAAGGGAAATGCTGGGTGTGCTGAGCCGTGTCTCTCAGTTTCCTTGCTGTGATGGGGTGGGGGGATGGTCTATTCTCTGCAAGGATTTTGTCTCTTCTGTGCCTGTAAACCGTCGTTTGTTCCTGTGGAAAGATGTGTGTGTGTGTGTGTGTGTGTGTGTGTGTGTGTGTGTGTGTGTGAGAGAGAGAGAGAGAGAGAGAGAGAGAGAGAGAGAGAGAGAGAGAGAGAGAGAGAGAGAGCATGCCTACTGACACATCCCTAAGGATGATGGAAGGGGTCCCCCAGGCAGGAACCAGTCCCGCAGTGCATCATTCTTGGAGGAGGCAGATCCTGGGAGAGGAGATGAAGGTGGGAGAGTTGGGCCTGAGACTCCAGGGAGGACCCTCCTCTATCTTTGTCTCCTTGTCTCCTTTCCCACCTTCCCCTGTGAGGGGCAGGGGGCTTTCATGGTACCCTCCCTTCCTGATTGCTCTGTTCAGACCTCCTGCACTTTTAAAACACTCTAATCAAGTCAGCCAGGCTTGGCTTTTGATAAGCTAAATGGAAAAAACTAGAAAACTATTTCTGCTTTCAACTCTATTTTCACGGCTCTCCTCTTTCTAAAGAGGTTCAGGAAGTCAGCTCTGAGGTTCAGAAGGGAGAGATGACATCTTTGTTTCAGGCTGTACCTGCCCTTTCCTTCCTTTACGGGGGTGGGGGAATGGAGGTGGGGTGGGAAACAAGGAACAGGCAATAAGATTGGAGAGATAAGGAGGCTGATAAGACACATTAGTTACCATTTGCAAAATATTATATCCCAGCACCCCCTGATAGGGCTTAAAGTGTCCTCTTTCCTCCCTGACTGACCTACCACTCCCCTATCGCAAAGTACCAGGAAAACCTGCATCATTATAGAGGTTTCTGACAAATGAAGACGGGCAGCTTTCAACCCCCCGTCCCATGCCCCTCTCCCTGCCGAGGGCCAGAGAGCCCTCACGTCCCCCTGCAGCTCTGCCCTTGGTGCTGAGTGTGCCCCTGCAGCCTCTGAAAGTGCATATTGGGTCCTGGGTGGCTGGTTGAGCTCTTGAGGCAGAAAGCCCTGAGGTGTCCACTCCATCTCCCAGCCCTTCCGCCGCGCCTCCTCGGTCCCACCATTTACAACTGTCCCTGGGCAGGTCTCCTAACGCCCTGAGGCTGAGCTCCTTACAGGTCAAGTGTGAACAGTGATGCCTCAGAGCCGTTTCCCATGCACCCCACTCTCCCAGATTTCACATTTACCTGAGCCATTTACAGCACCTGGAGGGAGAGGGCGAGAGCATGTGATTGCGCTCAGAGAATATGTATCCCAGGGGAAGACTGCAAAGGGAGAGGGAGGCCAAATTTCCCAGAGAGAGTGAGCTGCTCTACCTTCTTGGTTTAATTCAGTCGTTCATTCCATAAATATTTACTGCATTTATGGAGCTCACATCCTAATGAGAACAAATTTTCATGCTTAATCGTACATTTCCTATTTTCCATGCAACCCGGTGTCAGCTACGCGCGGCCTCTTAGTTTGCTGCCGAGCAGCTCCAGTGCTGGAGGGAGAGCCCGCTGCTGTGCAGAGATGCTACGTCGGATTGATTGAAAGGCTGGTCATGACTACTTCTGTCTACAGGTGAGCCTCGCTTTCGGCATTGCATTTCAGCCCCCACCCCGTACCCTCAGCCTCCCCGGCTCTGAGCTGAGACTCCACTGTCCCCGTGCGTGGGAATGGGGGTGCAGGGAACGTTAGGACTCAGTGAAAGGCTGTGTGCAGGGAGTGGGCAGGAGGGACGAGCTAGTGATTCCAGCCACGGCGCAGGGCGGTGCCAGGTAGCGCTTTGAGCTTTATTAGCAAGCCCACTTCAGAGGCTGTCAGCCACCCCAGGAAGCCCCTCAGAGAGCACGGCCTCCCTTCGTGGGCTGAGTGTCTTGGCTGTGGACGCCCTGGGGGCAGAGCAGTGAATGGCCTGTGGGGTCATCTGCAGTCCACACCCGCATCCTCACTGTGGTTGCAGTTGTGAGAGCCCCAGTTGTTCTTGCTGCAGCTCCACAGGCTCGATTCCGACCCTTGACACGCAACGTTGTCCAGCCAGATGGTCCCAGTGCCTGGACACAGCAAAAGCAAGGAGGGAGAGGAGCGTGGGATTAGGGTCCAAGCAGCATAGCCTGTCTGTCCTCAGGGTCTTCCACGGGGAGCTAGACTGCCAATTTCTCCCACTTGTGCCCAGGCCCACCGTGCTGATGGCTCGTCTGCTCTCTTACGATGGCTCTGCCTCTGTTCTTTCTACCTTTTGACAAAAGTCTCATCCGAGTATTTAATATGTAACCCAAGCATGATCTGAAAGCTCCTCCTAGGATCTCTAGGGTTTGTCTCTTCCTTAAATGCCTTTGTAAACAGGCTATTCACGTGTTCTAAATCACTCACACCTTCCTCAAACCGCCTTCCTTCTGATATAACTGATTTCAGATCAGGAGCTCAGAGGAATTACCGGATGATTTGATTTCCGTAATTGACACTACAGTGTGACCATCTATAGAGGCTTAATCTGTTTGAGGAGAATGTGTATTTTAAAGGAGTTTTGTAATCCAACTGGACTCAGATTGAAAAGTAGGTATGCATTTTGGTGGGGTTGGGGGGAGGGGTAAGGGGAGAGAACATTTTGGGGTGGAGGCAGGAGAAATGGGCCTAGTGTCCCTGTCAGATCAGCTCAGAAATGGTCTCAGGCCTGGGGCTTAACTCTTCTGTTGAAAGTCTAAACATTTTGCTGCAAGACGTAGCTGAGTCTCTAGCACCCGAGGACATCTTTCCAAAACTGATTTTAGGAGGTCCCTGCTCTGATTCGTTTTCTCTTCCCTTCATACCTTCTCCTTGAAGATGATCAAGCTTGGGCCACCTAGACCTTCAGGTTCCAGAGAGCTGGGATGACCACTGTGCTGCCTGCCCTGCATCCTTCTCTGTTCTCCCAGCTCCAGCCCCTCAGCTGTCCAGAGAGTGTCCCTCACAAACACCCTCCGACACATGGCATTCTGGCTTTAGGGCTGGACAGACAGCAACTCAAACAAGCCTTTGCTGTCCCTTTGGGGAAGACAGCCTTCTTTCTCCTGGGGCTGCCAAGTCTGAAGGATGTAAGCTGGGGTCCTGGACTGCAGAACTTTTCAGTTGCTTGAACCAATCCTTTTCTTTTAACGCAACCAAGCTGAGTCACTTGCAACCAATGGTTGCCAACACCCTACCAGGGAGAGAAAGCCCACATCAGCACCTCAAGGAAAGAGGCTCCTGGTTGAGGATCGATTCACTTACCAGCTGCCACGTTGAAAACGGCAGTTCCCGAAGAGAAACCCAGCATGCGGCAGAAGACGGTGGCATCTGAATTGTCCCAGTCATCATCGCAAATTGTCCCCCAGGCTCCATTATAGTAAATTTCAGCCCGGCCTCGGTTCCTAGAGCCAGCAATCCGGACGGATACCATGGATTCGCCTGGATGACAAAACACACACGGGAGAGGTGAGGGAAGCAGCCCAGGGCTTTGTGTGAATGTGGGCTCTGCCGTTTCATTTCTGGAAGTCCTATAGTTAGGGCAAAGAAGCCTCCTGCTTGGCTGCCACCGCAGCTGGGAAGATCCCACATGCTGGCACCAGCACAACCAGCGGCTCTGTGCACCTGGGCCTGCAGGTATGAGGCCATGGGGACAGGTCCCTCTGCAGCTGGCCTTGCAAATCCAGCCCACCATGTTTAGCCTTGTGTTGTCGATAAAAAAGGGGGAAGAAAGGCGGGAGGGAGGGAGGAAGGTGTTATCTGTGACTCTGTGCCACGGGCAGGCTTATTCAAGGGGCAAGCCCTTGGCTTTCCCCCCAAATGAGGAATCTCTCTGACAACCAAGGCCTCT
Source organism: Delphinus delphis (assembly GCF_949987515.2). NCBI lineage: Eukaryota > Metazoa > Chordata > Mammalia > Artiodactyla > Delphinidae > Delphinus > Delphinus delphis. Next base: position 103,224,225 of record NC_082689.1, on the reverse strand, counting down.
CCCCCTAGCACACCTACAATTTTCAAGTACAGAGTAACCTCTGAAACACACATTAAAGAGAACAGAAATAGCAATTACCTTTTTGACCTTTTTCTCCCTTTGCTCCTTTCGTCCCAGAAGATCCTATCATGAGGAGAAAAACCACACAGTTCGAAGGAAACCAAGCCAGGACCCCCTTGCCCTCCTTTGCCAGCAGTGGGGAGGAGGGGCGGGCAGGAGGGTGGAGGGGTGAGGGTCAGACTCCCTCCTTCAGCTTTGCCAGCCACCTGGCATCATGGGGACTGGATGTGCCGTGGGATCCCATGGGTGAGCAAGAAGAAATGGGCCTGGGGCTTCCCTGACAGCGCAGTGGTTGAGAGTCCGCCTGCTGATGCAGGGGACGCGGGTTCGTACCCCAGTCCGGGAAGATCCCACATGCCGCGGAGCGGCTGGGCCCGTGAGCCGTGGCCGCTGAGCCTGCGCGTCCGGAGCCTGTGCTCCGCAACGGGAGAGGCCACACAGTGAGAGGCCCGTGTACCGCAAGAAAAAAAAAAAAAGGAGAAGAAATGGGCCTGAGCCACAGCAGGAAGGATTTAAGCTCTATTAGAGAGGAACATTCAAGAGACATGGAGTTAGAAGTCTCTCCTGCCATCAGTCATGGCGACTGTGTGGTCCAGGGCCTGACTGGGCGTGATGCCAGTGCATGGTCACCGGCCTGCCACTCGGAGTGCCCGGCCGTGCCTTATTCTCCTCTGTAAGCTCAGCGCTGAGGGCGATCCCAGCGCAGGACTTGGCCACAGAGCCACTAAACCTCTACCCTTCTGGTTCTGAAAACTCCCAGCACCTTATGACAGGCCTCTCCTTAGAACCCTCACATCAGAAACCGAGGCCTTACCTTTTGCTCCGGGCTCTCCCTTTCGGCCGTCTGGTCCAGGTGCCCCCTTGAGGCCGACCAGGCCTGGGCTTCCCATCTCTCCCTTCATGCCTGCAGGGCCTGCGGAGGAGAGAGACCACCTCCATCAGATGCTCTGCTCTGCTTTCCAAGGGGGACCAAGGGCCTTGGTGTTTAGTGCCTGAGTTGTCCTAAACCACCAGGTTCCCCCCTGCCCCCATCAATGGGCTGTTCGAATGTTCAGCCCGGGTGGGCAGGGCACTGCCCTGATCCCCCGACTCCTGTGTAAACTCTGGTTGAGGACGAGCGGGTGAAAATCGCGGACAGTATTCCAAGGCTGTTGTTCCTCATTGGATGGCATAATTGTGTGGACGTTCTAGCCATTCTAGGAGAATTTGCTAGAACATTTCTAGCATTCAATTTCCCCTTCAGTAAGTTAGAATAGGGATAGAATATCCAGCTCAGGTGGAAGAAAGACTGCTCAGGAAATGTGTCTGGGGAGTGTCGCTTTGGCTTCTCAGGGTAGGGCTGGCGAGAAGACTAGAAATGCCGTGGGCAGGGCGCAGTAACCAGCTACTAGCTAAGGCAGGGGCCCACGAGGATCTTGATGATAGCCCCGTGAGAAGCAACAGGAAGAGGGGGGCACCTTGGGGGCCAAAGGGTAGAGGGAGATGGACCGAAGCAGATGTGGACAGGCAGATAGAGGCCATGCAACCAACCTGGCAATTGGAGACGAAGGTCACCCAGCTCCTCTGCGGCTGCGCCGCCTGAAGCCACCACCAGGGGCAGTTGTCCTGGCTTTCTTTACCCTCCACCCCCTCTTCCCCCGCCCCTCTCTCTACACCCCTTCCCCAGGTTTGTCACCCAAAGAGTCTGAGGCTGGAGCGATAGAGCCCTGCAGGCAGAGACACTCTGGGGAAAGGTTACTGAGGTTACCGCCGTGATTTCAGGGTCGACAAGACCCACCCTTGGAGCACAAGCCCTTCCAGTCATCACTGTGAGAAATGAAAATGAAGCCGGCACTTTACCTGGGACTCCTGATTCTCCTTTTGTTCCTTTCTGTCCTTGAAGTCCTAAGATCAAAATACAAAAAAGGGGAGAAGATAATAAAACGTAGATATTAGACTCTTTTAATCTTAGACAACCTCTACCTTCTGTCTGATTAATGCAGAAGGAAAGGCACATTGGTTCTCCACGATTGTTTAAAGCCTCTTTAGCAGAGCATAAATGTAGACAGACTGCAGATAAATGGGGACGTGTGTTGGGGTGAAATAGAAATGTATTTGATGAGAGTCTAGGTTAGATGGACAGACCCCAGACTCAGTGGCTGGCCTTCCTTGTCCAGAAATAACCTGACTTGGTGTCTAAATTCAATCCCATTCCTTTCTGTTGCATTTTATTGAAAAAGAGTTAGAGATATTTTGAAAATAAAGTTATTTTTATTTCTAAAAGACTGTGGAGGAGACCCAGTGGCCACTAGGAGCTTTGGGGGGGCCCTCACCCTCAGATATTTCATAGCGTTTATTGGTTTATTTCATTGTGGCCCCCAGTGTAGCTAAACGTCCTTCTTCCTTCCTCCCATTCATCTCTTTATTCACTAAATTACATGGAAGACCCACCATCCCCAGCACCATGCTGGGTCATAATTTATTGTGGGATAATAATTTATTGGTGTAGCAACTCCAGGGTCTCTCAGAGAAACAGGACTCTCCAAGACAGTTACACAAACTTGGGGAAACTAAAGCTCATTATTGACCATGAAGTAACAGTTACTAGAGGGTAACAGTGGGAATGCACTCCCACCATGCTCTTGACTGGTATCCTTCCCACCACACCAGCTCAGTCTTAACCAAGAACCCACCCGTTTGATGATCACTAGAGACCACAAGGAACTCGGTTACCCTCATTGCCAATTGCCTGGAGGATGTTCCTGCCTTCCACTTCAGTTCCTGGCTTTCCTGAGCACCTACTGTGTGCTGGTCAGTGGAGGGCAGGCGAGGGGCCTGGTGGGCCTCTTCAGGATCCCTCCTTGGAATAATGAGCAAGCAGTCCTGGCTCCTGGCAGCCTTTCAGAGGGCTCGTCTGAGACCGGGCGCTGCCTGGGGAGGAGAGCCCGAGGGCCGAGGAGCCAGGAGCTGCTGCTGCAAGCCTGGGCACCAAGGGAGGCGGGAAGCCCTGGAAAGATCTGAGAAGGCAACTAGTTCTGCCCCTCATGTTTGAGTTGAGGACCAGAATGGGGCTCAGAGAGCATCTTCTAAAAGCTGGAGGGACCTTCGAGGTTGGCCCTGGCAGACAGGCCCCAGCTCACCCCGCGCCAGCTGTGCCCACTCCAGTCTCTCGGTTTGGAAAGCCTCACTGCTTTGGTCCCCTGGGGAATGGGATCAAGGCTGTGTAAGCTGCTAAGATGCTAGATGTTGCTTTCTCTGAAGCCTTCTCTGGTCTCGCCCGTGGCTGACGCACTTCCTCCCAAGGCAGCACAGGGGCCAGAGTCAGAGAGCCTGGGCTTGCGTCTGCCTCCGTGACCTTGAGCCAGGCTCCCTCTCCCTTAGCCTCACCTTTCTCCTCTGAGCCTCTGGCTGGTTGTCAGACTGAAATGAAGTTGTCTGTGTCACGTACTAAACCTCGTGTCTGACAAGCGGTACCATGAGGACCCCGGGGCCATGTCCGCAAGTGTCTGTCTCTCCTCCAGTGGACAGCGCCTGGGACACTGGGGCTAAAGCCCCCGCAGGAGCTCCAGGCTTGCTGCCCAGCAAGCCCCCCCGACCCGATGTTTGCTGTTGACCTCAGGTGGCCCAGCACGGGCAGTAGATGTGTCCTCTCTGCTTACCTGCACCTGAATTGCAGGTGTCAAGATGAGGGAGGAGAAACCACATTCAGAAACATGTCTTTGGTTATTAAATAGAAAAATGGTTCATATCTAGACTCTTGACCCTCTCTGTCACATCCTAAAGGGTCCCATATTGCACAGATCTCTACCTTAAGAGCCTGTCCCTAGACCCAAGGTTGAGGGACACCTGGCACTGTGATCTCCCCTTATTGCCTCTCCGCCACCGAAGAAGTCTCCAGAGCACCGAACAACAAATGTCCTCTACAGACAGGAGCCCCAGGGGAGCCCCTGCTCACTAGGACCATGGTCCCCAAGGCCTGACCCTTCCACCTCGTTTCTCACACCCTCCCTCCCAGCCCCCCACCTCTTGGGGCCTCAACCTCTGCTGCTGCCTGCACTGGACTAGGCACCATGCCAGGAGCTTCACATGCATCTCTCAGCTTCCCAGCGAGGTCGTGCCATTTCCCTCTTTACAGAGGAGGAAGTCCACTCTCAGAGATGCTAGGTGATTTATCCCACGTCACGCAGGGAGGGAGTGGTGTCGCTGGGGTTAGGACCCAGGGTTGGCCTCCCACTGGGCACTGTGGCTGCCTGTGTGCCACCAGCATGCCAGCTCACTACTTCCTGGAGTTTCACGTGGGCTCTCCACCTCGTTCCAAAGACTCCCAGTGGCCTTAGGCCATCTCTTACTCCTAAATAAGTCGTCAAACTAGAGTGAGCGTCAGAATCGCCAGCACAGGGTTTGTTAAAAACAACGTGCTAAGCCCCCCCCCACCCCGCCCCGGGGTTCCTGATTCACTGCATCTGGGCTGGGAATCTGAGACGCTGCATTTTTAACAGGTTTCTGGGTCTTTCTGATGCTGCTGGTCAGGGACCATGGTTTGAGTAACCACTGCCCTAAACACATCTCACTCAATCTTCAGGGACCAGCTGACAGCCCGCGTCCTCCAAGCAGCCTTCCTATCTCTGAGGAACTCACGGCCCCTCCCCTGTCTGAGCGCTCTCGTAACCCACTGGCCCTTGATAAAATGCCCTCTGAGATGTGTACAATAGGTGTAGGTTTATGTCTTCAAAACTCCCCTCTTCAGGCTTCCCTGGTGGCACAGTGGTTGGGAGTCCACCTGCCGATGCAGGGGACACAGGTTCGTGCCCCGGTCCGGGAAGACCCCACATGCCGTGGAGCGGCTAGGCCCATAAACCATGGCCGCTGAGCCAGCACATCCGGAGCCTGTGCTCCGCAACGAGAGAGGCCACGACAGTGAGAGGCCCACATAACGCAAAAAAAAAACAAAAAACAAAAAAAACTCCCCTCTTCAAGGCAAGGAAACTGGAATTGAGTTTTGTGTGATTTTTGGGGGTGTGATTTCTCTCCAGGACTGGACTCTTGAGAGGTGCTCGCTGAGTGGCTATGCATGGATCCAGGGACCAGTAATGACTTCACTATACATCAAGGCGGCATCCTGATTGGATCAGGGAGAAGGAGAAATGGCTGAAAAATAGAATTTAGAAGTTCATGTTGTAAACCTTCACTGGAAGGGAATGAATGCTGAGTTTGTCCTCTTAACCACAAGCAAACTGGGATTCCCTGGGTGTCACAGACTCATCACGCTGAAAGGGCTCAAAATATTTATTTGCAAGCTGCTTATTTATAGAAACAATTTTCCCCCAAGAAAATAGTTTAGTTAGAAAGCACAGGCCTTCCTACTGTTTTGTGTTCAGCTGGTGCTCTGCCTAAAATCTTAGAAGGTCCCTGCTTGAAGGGAAAATTGCCTGTTTCAAACCCAGAGTGCTGGCAGATTGGCAGGGACCTGGGTATTATTCTAGAACTCTCCCCACACTCCACAGAGGAGGAAACCAAGGCTCTGGAAGTCATGTACCAACCCATCATCACCTAGCTAGTTGGCAAGTCCAAACTGATGCACAGGCCTCCTCACTCTGATTTAATGTAGAAACTTCCAGTACGTTAGGAAACTTCCTTAAATACCATCCCAACTTACAGGCTAAGTGCAGCCTGGCAAATTTTGGGTTAATTTAATACCTAACACATTGAGCTGTATGACAAGAAGTAAGATGGTAGGTAGGGGACCCAAATTTGGGACGCATGTAGACTTCTTCAGATGTCTCTAAGAAACTTAGAGGAAAACGAGGAAAACTCTAAGTGACAATTTAGTAATACAAGTTGGTAGAATTTAATAAATTCTTGGACTAAGTCAATACTTAGACATGGGGAATGAAATCAACTGAGAAATTATATTCATGATATAGGGCTTAATTGCTATTATGGGTTATTCTTTGTTACTTATCTTTAAAGTAAAACGCGTCTTAAAAGACAGATGAGGAACTAGATTTCAAGTTCTTTGCACTTTGGCTTTGCCTCAAGAGAAACATAAAAGGACATAGAAAATTCAGATTCTTGTTATATGTTAGACATGAAGATTGTTGAGATGCAGAAATTTTGATCAGATTGGTATTTTGGAGCTTCAGTGTCTTGGCTGTGTCTAACTTCATTTCATGAGGTTAGGTGGTAGAAAGAGAAATGCCGCGATCACAAGTTGAAGTGAGCCCTTCCTTATTTCCAAACAAATTTTCCTTTTCAAAATGGCCAAAGGATTTAGAGCTAAAGTTTGTTTTGCTGTGGATTTTTTGCAATTTTTTTTCCCCAAAGTCAAATGATTCTGCAATCGTTTGAAAGATCAAAGGTGAGAAAAAACTAAGTTTTCGGGGTTTGATAAAACCTTGTTTTATGAACAGTGAAGGAAACTACCATTACAGAAAGTTCTTCTCGGTGATAATGTCCTGCTTAAATAAACTATGCAGTCTATCTTCCCAACAGAATGGAAGGAGTCTCCTCTTCGCCATCTTTATCTTTAATCTTTCTCAAGGGGTGTGAACGTGGGGAAACGTTCCACCAGAATGGGTTGGAGTGTGCAGCAAGAAGATTTGGTGACTGAGCTAGGATTTACCCATCTACTGTAGGGTGAGAGGTGCGGGCAATTCTGATTTCTCTGAGTCCTCTACTCTATGTTATTCTACACAACAAAATTTAGAAAAGCACAGTTTTGGAATCAAACTTTGGGATTAACTCCTGGACTCAGTGCATATTAACTGCGAGACCCTGAGGAAAGGTTTTACCTTTGCTTCCTCGGTTGTGAGGTAGGGATGATGAAACTCAGCTGTGTGGATGAACGAAGGTCACGGGAGGAAAGGCCCAAACACAGTGCCTGGCTTGGAGGCGTCATCAGTACTAAACAGACCTCTTACTTTTGGTAATTAATGCACAATAACGAGATCTAGCTGTTACCTAGTTTAAGCCAACCCACCAGAATTTCTCTGTTTTCATGCCATACTGCTAGACAGTCTCCTGTGAGATTAATGATTTTATTTACAAAATGGGAAATACATCTGTTTGAAAAACTGGCTTGATATGATCAAAACTGAACCAACACCTCAGTACCTCTAGTTTGGGGAATACCAACATCCTGACATTGACAAGTAAGCATTGTCTTCCGCAAGGAGATGGTCTGGCTCCCACTCACCACCTTCCTTCTCCCACTGCAGAATCTGACCTTTCCAAAAGTTCATTAACCTATGACTTCAGGAGGAAATACAGCCCTGGCTACGGCTGGCCAGTTTATGGTCCTAAGGGAATTCCCTCCTGAGATGTCTATGTAGACCATCAGCTACTCGATCAAGACAAATGTTTGGGTTTGAGCGGGACACATAGGCAATTTGGAATTTGTTGTAATCATCACACGCCCCAAATTGAAAATGTAATTCACCATGTTTACCTGGGTAGCTGGAATTCAGGAATAACCCTTAGAATCTGCCTGGTTGGTATTTCCCACTAGGCCTGATTGATGGAGGTTCCCATAAAGGTGCTCACCAGATATGCAGGGACTCTATAATGGAGTTAAAGTGATTCCCAGACAGTTGGCCAAGAGTGTCTGTGGGATCTTAGGTGAATAACAAAGAGCCATAACAGGGCCTGAGAGCTCCATGTTTCCTTCTAAGAGTGGAAGAAGCTGCTGCAGCTTCTGCTCCGATCCTTCCAGGACTTGGGTACAGGGAGAAGGTGCCACTCAGCGGAGTGCCCTGATGGGGGTGGGGGAGGGCTCAGGCTGCCCGCAGAGGAAGGCAGCATGACAGAGTATAATGGATGAGGCCCCAAGCTTTGCATCAGCTGGGCCTGGATTCCAACCCATGCTGCATCTCTTACTGTGAAACAGCACTAACGGAAGTGTGTTTTCCATTGGGCTGTCATGAAAATGCTCACGTCAGAAGCTGCTCTTATTATGCAAACCCTCCCATGATGCAGAGTGCAGGCAAGATTCTCCACCTTCAGTGGGAGACGCAGGCTCAGGGGCCTGGGGAGTGGGTGCAGTGCCCCTTGCGGGTAAGATCATGTTTTGTCACCCATACTCTTGCTTAGTCAATAATCACTAGCCTGGCTGTGGTGGGGTCGGGTGGCGGGGCTCCCAGTTTATAACTGAAGGAGAAGAGCCAACATCTCCATGAAGCCAAGCAGAAAACTCAGTGGTAAGACAGCCTCAGAGTCAGGCACCCTAAGATCTGGAGTCAGGGAAGATGGAAGTATAAAATCAGGAAGAGGCAGCCAATTAATCGGGGTCACCTGACCACCACACCCAGACGGAACCTTTCTGGAAGGCCAGACTTGCTGGTGGCCTTCAAGTGGCATTTATATGGCATCAGGTAGCAGAGCCCCTGCCTGCACTGACCCACCATCTGTGAAAAGGAAATCAGCTCCGAGGCTGGATGGATTGGAAGGGCCAGGATAAAGGAGTTGCTTGTGCCAGGGCTGCTGACAAGCATCAAGGAAACTCCAAAGGTCGAAGGTCCAGAGTCCAAGGCTCAGGAGGTGGCATGGCCCAGCTGTCTGGCCAGAGCTCCTGAGCCTCTACCACATCCTAGATCTGGACTCCAGGGACACGCGCCTACAGAGCCCTCCCTCGCCCTCCAAGACTTCACCTGCTCGGTTCCCTCTCTCTGGACTTGCCTTCCTCTCCCCACGTGGCTAAGCTCTACTCATCCTCTAAGACTCAGCTCGAGCTCTTCCATCACTCCTGCACTGCCTACGTTTTGCTAACCCCCCCAGGGGCCGCTGTGAACTTGAAGGATTTGGGTCAAGTCACATTTGTTTTAAAAACTCAATCCGTTGACCACTTGTTCAATGAAAACTGAGAGGGCTTGCCCCTGGTGTAGGTCTCTAACATGGTTCTGGGGTGAAGGCATCCGGGTTGTCTAACTTAAGTGTGACCTTCTGCTCTGGCAGTGACTGTCCACAGACATCCTTGGAAGATACACAGCCCTTTCTCACAACCCTGCACTGGCCACAATACCTCCTGGCCTGCACCTGGCTTTCTAAATGGCATGTGACACTTCTCCATGCAAAACCCACAGCACGGTGTGCCTGACACCATCTGGCAACAGTCCATCTACCTATCTCCTGCACCGGCCTGCACATCTGAAGGCAGGAACCAGGTCTTAGGCATCATGGGGGTCCAGCACCTAACACAGTGGACCAGACTTTCTAGACCATCGTAGGTGCCTGGACTTACTTAGCGACTAGAAAACACACAGTTCTTTATAAAGTAGACCACACTGGTATGATGGTTTATAACCTAGACTAAATTGGCGTTAGCAGTTTATAACCTTGACTAGGATGGTTTATGAGCTAGTCTCTGTGAGTTGGGTAACCGTGGGTCACCCCTCTCGGCCTGAGCCCCCCTGGGAAAATGTGCAAGAAGGGTTTCTCGACAGCTGTTGTCCAAATCCAGAGCCCTGACCCTTGGGACCCCATGCAGGTCAGTGGGAGAGAGAGGGCATTACGAGGACCCCTGGAATGCAGGCCAGGAGACAGTGCGGTCGAGGCGTCCCCTGCTCTCCTCTTTGACGGTGGAGGTTTGGTCATGGCATTCAAAGCCCCTCAGGGACCCTGGGCAGAGAAAAACAGCCCCAGAACCTTGGACTCAAAGGGTTCCAGCAGAGGAAAGTGTCCTTTTTAATCCAGGTGCGTCAGGGGCCAGAACACAGGAGACCCTCTGCCTGCTTCTGGTGGACCTGCTGGGAGGTAGTCTTCCTCTCTGTCCATCCTTGACACCCAGCAACTCCACCTGCCCGCCTACCCACGCCCTCTGTTACCTGTGTCCCCCTTGCTTCCTTTCACACCTTCGGCTCCTGGACTCCCGGGCCTCCCTGATGGTCCTGGACGACAGATACCATGGAGGGTGTAAGGTCTGGGCTGGGTGGATCTTCAGACATCACTCCCCCCGCCCACCACGGGACCCAGGACCTCACCTATTGGCCCAGTGGGACCAGCGCTGCCAGGCTCACCCTTGGCACCCGGGGATCCCGCAGCTCCTGGAAAGCCTGGAAGACCCTTGGCTCCGGGTTGTCCTGAAAGTTAAGTCATGAATGAAAGGCTGGGAGTGGTTGGCCCCTTCAACACACCTCTTCTCTGCAACGGCACATGCATCTCTTAACACCTCATATGTTCCCTGGGCAGCTTAAACTCTAGGAGCCTTGAACTAGCCCTATGAGTGGGAGGAAAATTACAGTCTCAGCAATTGATTAATTTTTTCCATTCACTGCTGCAGAATTTGAGGTTTACGGACTTACTAGGAACTCTGGGTGTGAGCATCCTGCTTCATACCCCTGGGTGGCAGGGTGGAAGGAAGTTCTAAAAAAGAATATCAGGTAGGCCTGCCTTCCAAAGCTGCTCCGTTCCTCCTAGGACAGGCCAGGTTTTACAAAACTCCAGAAATAAGAAATAAGACATAGTAGAGTCAGGTCCTGAACTTGACTCTGCTCAGGGACAGCGGTAGCTGGAATGATGCCGATTCCCACAACGCTTACCTTGATCTCCTTTGAGTCCAGGAATTCCAGCCACACCTAAAATACAGAAAGACTTTTAAGGATTTTTTTCCCCTCTAGCTCAGCCCACCGGACAAACAGGGAATACCCACAGGACCACAGACCTGACTGTGCAGACTCCTACCTGGGGAACCGGGCATCCCTGAGTCACCTTTCTGCCCCCGGGCTCCAGGGGGTCCCATGACCCCCATGTCTCCTTTCATGCCTATGTCTCCCTTTCTTCCTGAAACACCAAGGGATTGTGGCCAGACAGGGAAGGAGGGCAAACCCGGCTGCCACGTCCATCTCTGACACATCCTGTCCCACCCAAATTCCAAACTCAGACTCCTTGAACTCCTACTGGTGCCCAGAAGTGGAAGATACAATGGCTGCCCGCAAGGAGCGCACCACCTTGCCCAGAGGCCAGACGTAAACTCATGAAAAATGGATGAGGTGACCTGGCCTGGCGGATGCGCAGCGGAAGGTCCCAGAAGCCGGGCTCTCAGGGCCCTGGTTAGTGACCTGGTCCCTGGAGGAGGGACCCCAGCCCAGGCTCATGCAGCACTGCCTGGTTTACTTCAGTGTGTGAATTTGGGGAATTACTGTTTCAAACTTCCCAAACTGAAATCTGAATATTCCAGAAATCAGATCCCAAGGGCTGAGAACAGAAGCTTTGAGGCACTGCTGGAGAGGAAAACATTGCAGCAGCACTTATCCCCCTAGCGGTTCAGAGCCTGGCTCTCCTGGTGGCCAAGGTTTCAGAGTTCCCACCTGTCATCAGCATTCCGGGCTCGCCCCAGTCTCTCCTCTCCTGGTTCTCCGTGTCTCCCTCTCCTTTCTGCCACTGCTCAGCGCATATCAATCGAGGGAGGCTCCTCCCTAGGCAGGGCTCGGCAACCCCTGCCCAAACCTGCCAACCTCCCCGCACAGGGCCTGCTCCTCGGGACCCACTGGCTTAGGAAGCCGGCCAGGTCCCACCATCAGCAGAGTTCCACCCCAAGCACCTCCCTCAGGGGCTGGGACCAGCTTGTTGGGATGGAATTTGGTTAAAGAGCTCCACTCCATTATTTTCAAGATTTCAGAGCTGGAGAGGACTCAGAAGGGGGCCAGCCTCCTCTCTAGTGATTTAGGAAAAGTAGACAAAGTGGTCTGGAGTGGAGGGAAAGAAGCAACTGTCATACAGAACTCTCTGGGTCTAAGGTTTGAGTGACATTAGGTGCAAGGCTTGAGAATTAGCTTCTCTGAGGCGGTTTGGATACTTGAAGAATAATTATTCCTTGATGGAAGACAGAAGAGCCATAAAGAACATGTTTACAATTCAAGTCCCTTACAACAGACTGAGGTGCAAACAGCAAACAAGTGTTTGGTCATTCAGAGCATCCACCGTGAGTGGAAGGGCCAAATGGCGCTCCTTTCTTCTTTATTTTTTAACATCTTTATTGGGGTATAATTGCTTTACAATGGTGTGTTAGTTTCTGCTTTATAACAAAGTGAATCAGTTATATATATACATATGTTCCCATATCTCCTCCCTCTTGCATCTCCCTCCCTCCCACCCTCCCTATCCCACCCCTCTAGGTGGTCACAAAGCACAGAGCCGATCTCCCTGTGTTATGTGGCTGCTTCCCACTAGCTATCTACCTTATGTTTGGTAGTGTATATATGTCCATGCCTCTCTCTCGCCCTGTCACAGCTCCCCCTCCCCATATCCTCAAGTCCGTTCTCCAGTAGGTCTGTGTCTATTCCTGTCTTACCCCTAGGTCCTTCATGACAAATGGTCCTTCTTAAACAAGGCTAGGAATTATTTCCCTGGAGGAATTTGTTGGTGCCCTATGGCTCTGGGCCAGCCAGGGTCATCACGCTAAGGCAATTGTGTGGCTCTCTGAGGTTTCTTTCTTTCTTTTCCTTATTTTTTGGCTGCCCCACGCGGCTTGCGAGATCTTAGTTCCCCGACCAGGGACTGAACGCAGGCCCTCTGCAGTGAGAGCACGGAGTCCTAACCACTGGACCGCCAGAGGATTCCCTGTATGAGGTGTCTTGAGACTGGTCTGGGCCTGAGTCTGTATTGCTATGACTTCCGTGTCTCTCTCAAAAGTTACAACCTTGGGAAGCAAAGCAGTACCGGTGAAAGGACCAGAGTCTGGAGGCGCCTGAGGAATCACAGCTGCGTCTGACTTCAGAACCTGCCCGTCATCACAGCTAAAGATGGAGTGAGGGAAATAGATGTGTCCCCTGGAACCTCATCAATGTGGCTTTACCCATCTGCTGGGGCAAAGAGCAGAAAACCTCAGTGCCGCTGGGGCGGGTCCCACTTGGTCCGCTAGCCCCGTCCGCTGACAGTGGATTGGGCAAGCAGTGGGTAAGAGAGATCTGGTGACCTTGGGAAAAGAAATTTGGGAAGAGGAGGGGTAGGTTAGAGTCCTGATTTCTGAAGAAGTGAAACTGATCATTTCCGCTCGCCAGCCACATTGCTTCCAGGCCTGAGTCTGGGCGTGGCGGTGGGTGAGAGTGATGGGTGGATGGGAAGTGATGGGTGGATGGGAAGCAGTGTGGCTCAGACTCCACAGGCAAAAGCCTGGCTGTCATCCCCTCTCTGGGGCTGGCAGGGTCACCTTGAGAAAGTCTGGGCCATAGAGAAATGCGGAGGGCTACCTTTGGAGTCATCCTCACAGGTCAACTGTCCAACCACCTGCCTGGTGCAAGGATCCCCCTTCAGTCCCACCAAGGAGAATTCTGCAGCCCCTGTTCCCCACACCCCCCATCTGCCCGTTTCATCGTGCGGCAGCCCAAGTCTTAACTATTTGTTCCTCCCTTACCTCAGCATAATTGGTTCTCCAGAAACCTTTGCCCGTTGGCCTCCATTCTTCTGTGGGGTACCACTGAGAGCAAGTCTATTTTCTCTTCCACAGGAACCTCTCTAATATTGGAGGACGGCTGACACATCCCTATAAGGGCTCCCTCTTCCCGATGGCAAGCACCCTCTGTTTCTTCTAATGTAAATATTTCCTACATGCCAGGTATAGCATCACAATCTTGTCTTATATTCCTGTTGTAATCAATCCTCATTGAAGGTTGCTATTATTATCCCCCTTTTGTAGGTGAGTACATTGAGGCTCGGAGAGGTTACACAGCTAGAGCTGTATTAGAACCCAGATCTGTCTGATCTTAGAACTGAAGTCCTTCCCTTTCTACTTTACAGGATCACTAACACTACCTACCACGTAGCAGAGTTTGAACACACGATCTCCAACTCTTATAGCTGTCCTGCAAAGCATGTATAATTTAATTATTATGATTTTAATGTAATTGCCATTCTTTGCTGAAAGGAAGAGGTTAAACCTCAACAGGCCAAGTAACGTGTCTAGTTACACAGGTGAGCAGGGATGGCGACCAAGGCTCCTGGTTCCACAGCCTCATTCCCCTGCTGCGCCCAGAGCCACCCTTAGGGTGGTCTCTTGCCAAGAGACCAGGAGCACACGAGGTGCTCAGTCACAGCCAGAGCGCTCGGGCCGTGCTTCTCAGAGCCTGTCCCCTCCATGTCCAGGGTCAGAACCCTCCACGATCTCTAAAACACAGACCTGCATTTTAAACAAGCACCTCAAATGGTTCTTATCCATGACCCACAGCTTGAGAAGCACTACTCTAGAGAGAGCGCTGGCCATCGAGGGAAGATTCTAGATGCTTAAAGTCCTCCTTCTGGAATCAGCCCCTTAGCCCTCACTGCCAGCGGTCTCCCCTCCTTCCCCAGGCCCCCCTCAGGCCCCATTTCGGTCCCTCACCTTCTCCTCTGAGCTCCCAGCACTGCCTGCGTCCCCACTGGCCACACGTTGTACCTGGCAGGAAATTCTTCCCCCTCTCACTTTGCTCTTAGCTTTTCCATTCCTGTCCTTTGCTCACCTGGACAAAAGGGACCACAGCTGTGCCCCTGGGATGCCTGGTGACCCACCACCCTCTGAGTGACCCTGCCCCACTCTGGCTCTGAAGGTTGAGTGAGCGTGTGTGAGTGAGTTTGCGGCTGGGCGGTGAGTGCGTGTGAGTGCGTGTGCACATGTGAGCACGTGCACGAGTATGCTGGCGCATGTGTGATTGTGTTGCATGAATGTGTGTGCACACGTGTGTGTGAGCCCGTGGGTGTTTGAGTGCCTGTGTGTGTCCCTAAACTCTCCTTCTACTCGTCCTCCCCCTGAAAACCTCCCCGGAAAAACCCTGCTGGTGACCTAGAACACTAGGTTGTTTGGGATTCCCCCTTCTCTTAAAGTCCTTCCAAAAAATTAGTTACTCAAAAATGAGTTTCCCTTTATCAAGTTTCCCTTCTGTAACTGGTGGTGTTTTTCATTCTGTCTCAGTGACCTGGAAGCTGAGAGGATCTTGGTTTGTTTATTTCCCCCTTTCTTGCAAATCCTCTCATTTCGCTTTTTCCTCCAGTAACGTTTGTCTTTGCACCTTTACAGCTCAGCAGCCTCAACCCCTCCAGGGATTGGAGGTTTGAGAGTCTAAGTGAAGAGCAGAGCGGACTGTAACAGTGATGGAGGCCCCCTACCCCCGGGGGCAGCCAAGCCCTCACATTCTCTGACCCAGCTATGCCGTGGCGATTTGTAAGGCAGCTGGGCAGGTTAAGGCCACAACCTAAAAGGGAGAGACAATCATGTGCTTTGAATCGTTATTTTAACCTCCTAGTAACCCTCTGAGGCACTCTTGTCCCCATTTTACAGACAAAGAAACTGAGACTCAGAAAGGTAAGGGAATGCTTCCGAAGTCACAGAGCCAGTCTATGGTGAAGGCAGATGCGTCAGACTCTGGAGTCTGGACCAAAGAGCTTGACTCTTCCCGGTGAGGCTCACAGGCTTGTACTCTGAGCACCAAGGAGGGGCTTGGAGTGTCCACACCCCTCCAGCCACACCTAGGTGTCTTCCCCGGGATGCAGGTACTTCCCAGTAACCCAGCCCATCTAGGGTCTCACTTCAGGTGACCTCCCTCACATACAGACCCCACCAGGTGTTCAGACTCTGGGGATGGCGTGTGTGCCTGCGGACCCCTGCAGCTGCTCCGAGACAGCCTTCTGTGCACACTGGAGCACACACCCAGCCCCTGCTCACCTGCCTCTCCCTTGATTCCTGGTGGACCTTGGGGTCCTGGGGGGCCTGGAAAGGAGAAGGAATTCAGAACGTAGCCTGCACAAAGGAGGAGAGAAAGGATTATGGGGTCTATAGACAGAGGCAGGTTTCTGCGGCTCCATCTCGTCCGGGGCCCCCGTCTCCGCTGGTGGCCCTGGCAGACGGGGGAGGCGAGGGCCCCTTTGGACCTGGAAGACTTGAGGAGAAGGGGCAGAGGCACCAATGCCCCAACCAGCAAGGGGGGGCAATGCCACTCACACCATCATTCACTTAACGAGTGTCACTGAGCACCGAGGACCAGCCAAACTGTGTGGAAGGGACACAAGAAAAGACAGAGCTCCTTCCTCCAAGGAGCTCATGGCCCAACAAGCAAAACACAGCCGTGCAGATGGTGATTCCCGAGGGAGGCTGAGTTCGAGCGGCAGCAGTGCCACTTTAGCTGGGTGACCCTGGGCACACCCTCTCATTGTTTGGGGCATCAGCTCTCTCGTCAGTGAAATGGGGTTCATATACCAGTTATGCAGGGCTGTCCTGAGGCCGCCACGTGGAGACCAGCACGGAAAGCACACCCGTGCTCTGATAAACGGTACCCATCACCGCTGCCACTTACGTCAGATCTCTCCCTTGCCAGGGCTGCTCTGCGGACCACAGCCTCCCAAAGACTCGGGTGGCCGGGACAGGGCTCCTTGTCTGGCCTTGGTCCATGCTGGTTGCTATAACAACACACCGCAGACCGGGGTGGGAGGACCTTAAACATCAGAAATTCACTTCTCCCACTGCCGGAGGCTGGAAGCCCAAGATCAGGGGACGGCCTGGCTGGGTTCTGGGGAAGGTCTTCTGGGCTGCAGACTGCAGCCTCTCGCTATGTCCTCACATGGTGGGAGGAGCCAGGGCTCTCTCCTCTATAAGGACAGGCCCGCTGTCCTCTCCCCTCGAAGGTCCAGGCACTGGCCAGCCTGGCTTGGCGCCCACTGGTACTCTCTCCAGCCACAGACCGGTATTAGTTTGCTGCTTGGGAGTGGTCCTGGAAATCGCCCTGGGCTCTGTCCTGCACACTCTGGATCAGTCTGAGGGCTCTGCGACTCAGACCCGGCCTTTGGCTGGTTGCTGCAGACCTTGGCCCTTGGAGATCACACTCGTCTGGACAGCATCCTTGGTTCCTAGGTCCCTAGGTCCCTGAACCCACTGTCTCCTGGAGAGCTGTCTGCAGCCACCCAGGATGCCTGTAACTTCATGCCCTCCCCATACGGCCTTCACCCCCTGTCTTGGCCTCCACACTCTCATACGAGGCCAGAGAACGGGATTCAGGTCCAAAGACCCCTTGGTCTGCCCACGAGACGCTCCCCCTTTCCCGTCCTCTCTGGGGAGTCCCAGCCCAGGGGGGAGGGGCCAACCTGGGATCCGAGTAAAGTTGTCCACCAGTCGTAGTAGGTGCTCCTGCCTGGTGCGGACGCGGATGAGCTGGGCCTGCAGGAGATGCTCGGGGACCAGCGTTTGATTGTTGTAGGGCGTCTCCAGGGCCTGGAGCCGCTTCTGCAGATTCAGAACTGGACACCCCACCGCCACACCTGCAGCATCCTTTTAGGGACTTCATTCAAGTCCTAGGCACTTGAGCATAACCCTGACGTTCTGTGTCACATGTGCATAACTCTGCGTCCTGAACAGGTAAGCACGTGTTTAGTGTACCGTGCGGACTTAGAGTGAGCACACAGAACTTTGTCTGTATCTTGCATGCGTGCGCTCCACACTCAGATATGACGTTACACGACCACAGAACGTACCTACACCCTGTATAACCACTGCGCCCACGAATAACCTGCATGCAGTTAGGAGCTTTGTGCATGCTTGGACATGAAAGCGTGGCCGCTAATATGCTGATCTGGCCTAATCGTGTGTAACTTTCATAAGCGTGTGACGTGTGTTTATGACAACTGGCCACACGGCGTTCTTGAGGGACTTCACTCTCTGCTGATGGAATTGCTTCATGGCCTCACCATTTGGATTGGGAGCACTTTGAAAGTCAAATCACGTTCAAATGAAACACTCTGACCAGCAAAGCTACTTCCCATTCAGAGGCAGGGAATCCTTGATGTGAGAGGCACGAGACACATCCTTGTGAGATCACTGCATCTTTCACTGCTTCAGACACACACAGCCTCACACATGTGGTCCCTCTCTCTCTACCTCCCTCCCTCCCTCTTGCTGTCTCTCTCTCTCTCTCTCTCTCTCTCTCTCTCACACACACACACACACACACACACACACACACACACATGCAACAGACACTCCCCTTTCTTCTTCTCCCCCCACCATGCAGACCACCCAGGGACTGAGAACTCTCTCCCAGCAGATAGGCAGCAGTGGCCCCAAGGGCTCTCCTGTGAACCTGTGCCTTGTGTCGGGCCGGGCCACACTGTCACCCCAGGAGGGACCAGACAGGACCCAGGTGCTTTACCTTGCACCACCAGCAGCCCAGCACCTGCGGTGAGCAGAATCAGGTAGATGAACAGCAAGACCGTGAAGCAGTTTATCCCATTCCTCTTCTTGGGCTTTGGATCTGAAACACAACCCAGGCAGACAGCTGCTGCTGCAGAGGGCAGAGAGCAGGGGCCCCCAGCCTGTGCCCGAATCCCCTCTGTATGAGCAGGGGGCTGCCCATGAGGTCCCACGAGGGGAAAGACACAAAGGCCCACGACCCCCAGATCATCTTCCCCTTGATTCTCCTTGCCACAAGGCAAGGAGTGCCATTGTCAGCCCCTCATTTATGTGGCAAAAAACCCCTGTGCACACATCCTTAGCTGGAAGGGCGCAGTCCTGTCAGCCTTTCTCCCCGTCGAAGCCCCAGCACGGAACCTGCCACAGGGGTCACTCAATAGATGTGCATCAGAGAAATTGATGAATTAGCATATTTCAATTTCAAAATTCTGGGAGGAGGATGATTGTTCCTGTTTTACAAACAATGAGTGGGGTTTGGAACAGTCGAGAAAACCTGTTAGGTTATAAGACAAGAGCTGGAAATCACGTCCAGGCCTTTGTTTTCTTTTTAATTACAAAGGTAAAACGTGCTTAATATAATTCCTCAAACAATATGGAGAGCATTTCAAGGATTAATAGTCTTATAATTAATCCCCTGAGGTCCTAACCCGCTGAGGTAAGCTTTGTTAACATTCTGGGTTGTGGCCTTCCTTCCATCTCCCCTTCCTCTCAGAAACTTACAAACCCACATCCTCCTAGATAGGCTTGTTTTTTTTTTTCCTTTTAATTTTACTCTAATGACATCATGTTATAATTACATATTACAGTACATATCAATTATAGCACATGCGCTTTCTGCAGTGAAGGAGTTTTCCATGGACTTCCCTCTAGTTTTCTCAGTAGAGAGAGATTTAACTGTTCTCTTTAATAGTTGCCTCGTATTCCTTGAAGACACGTGGTTATGCTCAGTCTAGCACAGGGTGTTCCCCCCACCCCCATGCACCCCTGGAATCTAGGCCCACACAGCAGCCTGAGTGAGTTCTCCAACACACAACCTGCTCCAGTCACTCCCTTGCCCTCAGCCCTTCAGCTCACTGCCCTCAGGACAAACAGCTCCCCCTGCTGGTTCATGTAGCCTGCCCTCCAGCCAGCTCTCCTATGGCCACACCTCCATACCTCACCTCCCCACTGACACTGACCAATGATCAGGCCAGACCACTGTAGTTACACCCTTGTGACTTCAGGCAGAGTATCTCCTCTGAATACCCAACCTCCCTTCCTTCTTTCTGCATAACTAATTCGTACTCATCCTTTGGGAGCACAGTAAATCTTTTCCTGCTCCAAGATAGATTCTCAGACTCCCCTCGGCTGGTTGGGACCTCGCTCTGCTTCCCCACATCACTGTATTTTTATCCACTGTGGCCCTGAGCACCTGAGCTGTATATATGTTTCAGTATCCTCCATATGGCCTGGAAGTTTCTTAGGCTGTGTTCCAGCACCAACATGGTGTGCTGGAAAGATGGTGACGGGCTAGATGAATGGATGAATGAGTGGTTTGGGTGCTGAACGTGTACAGAGTGGAACATTTTGAAGTGTTGGGAGAGCATCAGGAATGCAACTTAAGACCTCAGGTGTCCATATAGTCATGATGGTGAAGATGGATAACTTACAGAGGAAGCCTCACATTTAATAGAAGATGGTGGATGGTGAATACTATCTCATAGACAGCAACCAAACATGATGAAACATAGCATGCGATGGGAATAGAAAGATAAATTATGCTTCAGAGACACAGGTACCATAGAGGTCAGAGGTGGAGGTGAAGGCCAGCACGGAAGATAAAGATATTTTCAAATTACATGGTAGAACCATGGTGCAAGGCATTTGAGTAAGGATGATGAGAGGAAAAACAGACATGGTAGTATGATGGGAGTAGTTCAAGCCCAGAATGCTTTTTAATTCAGAGCTATCACCTGGCCTAGAGGCAAGGTATTTTAGAAACTGGGAACTTCAAATCTGTGAGCTTTGTCTAACTCACTCTATACAAAGCAGAGGATCTGATAAATTCTTTACCCTTATGTTGATCATTTCATCTCTTAGTGGTTAGAATAAACTGTCAAGGAAATATCTACTCGCGTTTGGGGTTGACCAGTGAGCAAGAGTTGCTTGAGATGAGAGAATGAAAATTAAAAAAAAAAAAAAACTTCAGGTGAATAAGAATGAGCTTACCTGGAGTAAACTATGGTTATTCTGGGTAGAGATTTTAGGGAAGCAGGTTTTAGAAATTTGACAGCTCTATTGTCTGACTCACAGTGAAAATGTGGCTCCAGAGAGAAATAAAATTTCAATTCCATAAAAGAGCTCAGTGAAGAAAAAAGGTTGCACACAAATTTTAGGGTTCCCAGGCCTTCCATCTCCCAACCCCTCACCAAGTGGCAGAATATGGCTTGGTAGGTGTACTTCTCTCCTACTGTAACACTAGTGGAAATCAAGTGGGAGCCCCTCTCCCCACATTCCCAGC
Source organism: Delphinus delphis (assembly GCF_949987515.2). Lineage (NCBI taxonomy): Eukaryota > Metazoa > Chordata > Mammalia > Artiodactyla > Delphinidae > Delphinus > Delphinus delphis. The sequence goes on along the minus strand of NC_082689.1, from coordinate 103,203,547 downwards.
ACTGAGCTACTGATGAGGCCCAGGGAAGTGGTCTCTGCCCTGTGGGTTTGAGGTCTCCCACCCTCTACTTAGTAGCACTGGGCAATGTAGAGCAGTGTCCTCTGCCCCTGCAGGCAGCACAAGCAAGGGGCAAGAACACCAATAGCACAGGGAACAAAACAGACTAGAATAGCATGGTCAGGGCTCTGAAAATTAAATTGTGATTGGAACCATAGCCCACAAAATGAACCAGAATCTACCTACTAAATCTAAATAGTTTATGTAAGAAACGTAAACCTAAAATCATTGAGATGACACAAATGTTGGAATTATTCAATAAGGATTTTAAAGCAGCCATCACAAAAATTCTTTAATGAGTAATTACAAATAAAACTTTTTTTTAAAATGTCACAAAATAGAAGATATATAAAAGAACCAAATGGAAATTGTATAATCTCAAAACACAAAAAAATTTTTTTAAATGTCACCACATTGGCTCAATAGTGTAATAAATACAATAAAGGAAAGAATCACTAATTCTTTCAGTGACTGATAGATAGATAGAACTAAATGATAGAACAACAGAAATTGCCCAATCTGAAAAACAGAGAAAATCATCAACAAAAACAACAACAAATAAACAGAGCCTATGAGACAGGTGGAGCAATAAAAAAGAAAAAATAAAACACATAATACTTATATCATTGAAGTCCCAGAAAAAGCGTGAAGCTGAAAAAATAATCAAAGAAATAATGGTAGCTGAAAATTTCTCAAATTTGGGGAAGACATAAACCTACAGATCCAAGAAGTTGGGCAAATCCCAAACATGGTACATTCAAAGAAACCCATACCAAGACACATAGGCAAAAATCTGAAAAATCTAGACATAAAGAAAATTTAAAATCTGAAGAAAAAGAAAAAATTTTGAAAGCAGCCAGAGAAAAATGACACATTACCTATAAAGTGATACCAATTTGGAATATCAGCAGATTTTTCATCTGAAACCATGGAGATCAGCTAGAAGTGGCACAATATTTTTTGTGTGATGAAAGAAATGAATTGTCAACCATGAATGCATGCTTTAGCAAGGTATGGGAAATAGAGATTCTCAGATGAAGGAAAACTAATAGAAGTTATTGCTAGTAAACCTACATTTAAAGAATGGCTAAAGGAAGTTCTTCAAATAGAATGTTAATGATAGTAAGAGAAGGCTTGGCACTTCCGAAAGGAAGAACAAGAAAAAGGAAAGAAGAATGGGTAAAATACAGGACTATATATTCGACCATACTTCTCCTCATGATTTTAAAAAACCACATTTGATGGTTGAAACAAAAATTATGATGCTGTCTGATGCAGTTCTCAGTGTATGCAGAGGAAATATCTCAGGCAATTCATTTTAAAAAGTGAAGATGATAAAAGGACATAAATGGAAATAAGATTTCTACACTTTACTCAAAGTGATAAAATGTTGATACCAGTAGACTGTGATATGTTATGTATGTATATTGTAATGCCCAGAGAAACCACTAAATAAACTATTCAAAGAGATGTACCACAAAAATCTTATAAATAATTAAAAATAGAATTCAAAAAATGTGCTCAAGTAACCCATAGGAAGGTAAGAAAAGAGAAACAGATGAACAGGAAACAGAAGAAACAGAGAAAATACAAAATAGGATAGCAGATTTAAGCCTAACATACCTATAATTACTTTCATGTAAATAGTCTAAATATACCAAGTAAAGGGTAGAAATTGGCAAAGTGAATGGAAAAGCATGACCCAATTATAAGCTGTCTATAAGAAACCAAACAGTAGAGCTTCTATTCACATGAGACAGAATTGATACAACTGAAAGGAGAAATGGACAAATCCCAGTTATAATTGGGGACATTAATACCCCATTCTCAGCAATTGATAGAAAATCAGCAAAGGTATAGAAGAACTGCACACCACCACCACCCAACAGGATCTAATTAACATTTATAGAATACTCCATGCAACAACAGAAGAATACACATTCTTTCCATGCATACATGGAATATTTACTAAGACCATATCCTGGGTCATAAAACAAACCTCAACAAAATGTAAAAGAAATTAAATTTTACAGATGTTCTCTGACAATAATGGAATAAAAATAGAAATTAATAACATACAGGCAGAAAAATGTCCAAACCCTTGGAAATTTTTTTAAAACTTCTAAATAATGCATGGGTCATAGAGAAAGTCTCAAAGAAAAAAAAATTTTAACAGAACTGAATGAAAGTGGAAATACAACATACCAAATTATGGGCTACATCTAAAGCAGCACTGGAAGGGAAATTTACAGCACTAAAATCTTACATTACAAATGAGGAAAGATCTCAAATCAGTAAACTAAGTTCTTACCTCAAGAAACCAGGAAAGAAGAGTAAAATAACCCTAAACAACCAGGAAAAAAAAGAAATAATAAACACCAGAGCAGAAATCAATGAGACTTAAAATAAGGATACAAAAGAGAAAATAAAAAACAAAAATCTGGTTCTTCAGTGGCATGGACATATATACACTACCAAACGTAAAATAGATAGCTAGTGGGAAGCAGCCGCATAGCACAGGGAGATCAGCTCGGTGCTTTGTGACCACCTAGAGGGGTGGGATAGGGACGGTGGGAGGGAGGGAGATGCAAGAGGGAAGAGATATGGGAACATATGTATATGTATAACTGATTCATTTTGTTATAAAGCAGAAACTAACACACCATTGTAAAGCAATTATAATCCAATGAAGATGTAAAAAAAAATCCGGTTCTTTGAATAAAATCAATGAAATTTATAAAGCTCTAGCAAGAAGGACAAAGATAAAAAGAAAGAAGACACAAATCACCAATATCAATAATAAAACAGGGTATATCACCACAGATGCTGCAGCCATTAAAAACAAAATAAGAAAATACTACCACTAACTATGCTCATAACTTAGAAGGAACGAAACAGTTCCTCAAAAGTCACATACTACAAACACTCAACCAAGATGAAACAGATAATATAAATATCTATGCCCCTTAAATAAATTTAATTCGTAATTTAAAATCTCCTATAAAAGAAATATCCACATCCAGATGATTTTATTGAAATTTCCTAACAAACCTTTAAAAAAAGAATTAGCACCAAGTTCAAACAATCCCTTATGGATAACAGAAGAGTAGAGGACACTTCCTAACTCATTTTATATGATAAGTATTACCCTAATATGGAAACCAGACAAAGGCAGTACAAAAAGAAAACTAAAGATCAATATTTCTCATGAAATTTGGTACAAAAATTCCCAACAAAATAGCAGTAACCCATATCAAGCAATGCATCAAAAGGATTTACAGGGGCTTCCCTGGTGGCGCAGTGGTTGAGAGTCTGCCTGCCGACGCAGGGAACACAGGTTCGAGCCCTGGTCTGGGAGGATCCCACATGCCGCGGAGCAACTGGGCCCGTGAGCCACAAATACTGAGCCTGCACGTCTGGAGCCGTGCTTCGCAATGAGAAGCCATGACAGTGAGAGGCCCGTGCACCACGATGAAGAGTGGCCCCCGCTCGCCGCAACTGGAGAAAGCTCTCACACAGAAACGAAGACCCAACACAGCCAAAAGTAAATACGTAAATAAATAAATTTATTTTTTTTAAAAAAAGGATTTACATACCATGACTAAATGGGATTTCCAGGTATACAAGCCTGGTTCAATATTAGAAAATCAATGTAATCCACATATCAATAGGCTAAAGAAGAAAAATCATATAATCATATAGTTGATGCAGAAAAAGCACTTAACAAAATCTAATTCATAATAAATTGTCATAATTATCACTCTCGTAATAACAAATTTATAATAAACCTGTCAGCAAACTAAAAAAGAAGAGAACATCCTCAAGTTAAAAAAAAAAAAAGAGAATCAACAAGCTATCTAAAGCTTACAGTCAGTATTAATGGTGAGACAGAAAACTTTCCTCCTTAGGTTGGGAACAAGGCAAGGATGTCTGTTCTCACTCTCTTTTTCTGTATACAACTGGAAAACAAGTGCAAATCGAAATTTAAAACACAATGGTGGGACACATTGGCGCAGTGGTTAAGAATCTGCCTGCCAATGCAGGGGACATGAGTTTGAACCCTGGTCTGGGAAGATCTCACATGCCGTGGAGCAACTAAGCCCGTGCACCACAACTACTGAGCCTGCACTCTAGAGCCCTCGAGCCAAAACTACTGAGCCAGTGTGCCACAACTGCTGAAGCCCTTGAGCCAAGAACCCGTGCTCCACAATGAAGAGTAGCCCCCCTCACCGCAACTAGAGACAGCCTACGTGCAGCAACGAAGACCCAACACAGCCAAAAATATATAAATCAAATACATAAATTTATATTAAAAATGGCATTTACAATTGCTCCAAAGAAAATGAAATATTTAGATATTAAATTTAACAAAATGTATACAGGATCTGTATGCTGAAAGTTACAAAATCCTCATTAAAAAAAAAAGACCTAAATAAATGCAGAAACATACCATGTTCACAGATTGTAAGACTGAACATAAAGATGGAAAGATGTCAATTTTCAAACTGATCTAGAGGTGTAATATAATTCCTACAAAATCCCAGCAAGGTTTTCAATGGTATAAATTTATACCAAAATTTATATGGGAAGGCACAAGCCCCAGAATAGCTAAAATCATGTTGAAAAAGAATAACTTGTGAGAAATAATGTTACCTGATGTTCAGAGTTACAGTAAATCTACATTATCAAGACAGTGTGGTATTGATGCAGGGATAGACATGCAGATTAATGGGACAGAATAAAGAACACAGAAATAGACGCACACAAGTATGCCCAACTGATTGTTGACAAAGATGCAAAAGTAATTTACTGGAGGAAGAAGAGACTGTTCAGCAGATGGTGTTGAAGCAATTGTACATCCATAAGCAAAACACACAAACCTTGACCTAAACTTTACATCTTATTAAAAAATCAACACAAACTGAACCATAATATTGTCATGTAAAACTGTAAAACTCTTAGAATTAAGCATAGGAGACATCTTTGGGACCCAGTGCTAAGTGAAAAGTTCTCAGACTTGACACCAAAAGCACAATCCATGAAAGGAAAAATCAATAAATTGGACCCCAATAGAATTAAATGCTTTCGCTTTGCAAAAGACTTTGTTAAGAGGAGGAAATGACAAATTACAGACAGAGAGAGAATATTTACAAATGATGTATCTGGCAAAGGACTTGTATCTTGAGTATATAAAGAATTCTCAAAATGTTGAGTTTTCGTTTAGATTAGTCAAAGACCAAAGAATCCAATCAAAACGCTGGCAAAAGGCACGAAGAGACATTTCACTGAGGAGGGTGTACCAACAGCAAATGCACACATGAAAAGGTACTAGCTATTAGGAACGTCATTAGCTATTAGGAAAATACAAATTAAAATTACAGTGAGGTATCACTATCACGTGTCTATCCAAATGGCTAAAATAAAAATAGTAATAATATCAATTGCTGGCAAGGATTGTGAATCTGTTGTACACTGCTGGTGGGAATGTAAAATGGTGCATCCCCACTGGAAAAACAGATCAGCTGCTTCTTGTGATACTAAACATATATTTAGAGTCCAGCCATTGTACTTTCGGGCCTCTATCCCAGGGAAATGAAAACTTGTGCTTACACAAAAACTTTTATGTAAATGGTCATAGCAGCTTTATTGGTAATAGCCCCAAACTGGAAAAACAACCTAAATGTCTTTCAATGGGTGAACGGTTAAACCAACTGTGTACATTCATATCATAGACTAATACTCATTAATAATACTCATTAATAAAAGAACCAACTACGGATACATACAACAACTTGGATGGATCTCGAGGGAATTATGCTATGCGGAAAAAAAGCCAGTCTTTAAAAAGTTACATGCTGTGTAATTCTATTTATATAACTTTCTTTAAATAGCAAAATTATAGAAAGGAGGAACTGATTAGTGGTTGCTGGGGGATAGTGATGGCTGGGCGGGGAGAGAGGGTATGTGCGTCTATGAAAAAGTATCATGTGGGAGATTTTTGTGGTGATGGAACTGATCCAGATCTTGATTTTGGTGGTGGTTACACAAGTATACGCATCTGATAAAACTGTAGAGAACTACATCCACACACACGAATGAGTGCGTGTAAAACTAAAGAAATCTAAGTAAGCTCTGTGGGTTGTACCAATATCAGTTTCCTGGTTGTCATATTGTACTAGAGCTATGCAAGATGTTATCACTGGGGGAAAATGGGTGAAGGTCACAAAGACTTCCCTGTACATTTGTTTTTTGCAACTTTTGATTGCAAAAATTTACAATTATTTCACACAAAAAAGTGAAGAAACACCTCTGGGTAAAGTCAGATTTTAAAAAAAAATTCTAAGAACTAGTGACATGACAAAAAATAAAGTCAGAACAATGACATGAAATGAAAGAAGTCATATCAGTAAGGCTGACCCTGCATAGACTCCAGGGTTAAGGTTTGTTAGGAGAATATTTAAAATTAACTTCAGAGCAGGAAGAAGGGACAGCTAGCTCTAATGTTGGGGCCAATGCTTAGTGTTAATTAAAACAAACAACAAAAAAACCCATAACTTTCTTTCATAATTTGTATTTTTGGGGGTCTTCTCTGTCAGGAAGGATGTTCTTCAGATAGAAATTGATGGGAAGGAATATCATGAAGAAATGTGTGAGACCTGAAATAGTTGAGGGCTTTGGGTGAGAGGGCCAGATTACATTCCACAGACAGGCAAAAGGTTGCCAATGTGGTAACAGAACTTGAGAAACCAGACACATCAGGAGACTGACAGGAAGACCTGAACCAGACAAATGCTCATATTTTCAAGAAGGTGAAAGGAGCGCATCCCAGAAAGATACGGTCCACAGGGACAAATGTGAATTCTCTCGTTCAGGCTCAAATGCTCCATTGTTGAAGGGGAGAGGGGCTGATACTGGTTCGTAACGGAAGACCTGGGGTTTTGTTGGACTTTCAGGGCAGCAAGAGCCAACAGTCTGTGGCGCCTCTTCAGAAAACTAAAGCAAATCTTCAGCCTACAGAGAGCTAGGTAGGTAGATAGATAGATAGATAGGCAGATAGATGAATAGATAGATAGACAGGTAAACGAGGCTGGAGCCGTTTAGTGCTAAAGTAAGTAGATTCTTCATCTCAGTAAAGCCCTGAGTGGGTAACTGTTACAGAGCCTCACGGTGAGTGCTGTCCATGATGGCACTCATCTAGTAAGTTCCATATGTTCTTTGTATGAGGAGGTAGAAGCTGTGAATGCACTTAGGAAAGTGTCCCATCCAAACTGGAGCGATTTTGGTCTGGGGTTAGATTTTTACTTCGTGGTATCTATAACCCCAGTCAGAAATCTGGGATTCACCCTTGACCCTTGTAGCATCCTCACTTACCTTGTCCCCCCACTATAGTCCTACTGATTTGACTTTTTTAAAAAATATATTTATTTATTTATTTGGCTGTACCAGGTCTTAGTTGCAGCACGTGGGATCTTCGTTGCTGCATGTGGGATCTTGGCTGTGGCATGTGGGATCTAGTTCCTTGGCCTGGGACTGAACCCAGGCCCCCTGCATTGGAAGCATGGAATCTTAGCCACTGGACCACCAGGGAGGTCCCTGATTTGACTTCTAAAATTTCTCCAGAGCATTCTCTTTTCCTTCCACACACCCACTGCCTCACATCATCTCTCGCTGCCAAGCTTGTCTCTGTCCTCAGGATTACTCTTTCCAACTCGTCCCCCATCTATGACGGTGAGTAACCTCAAGTGCAGATCACTGCCTATCAGCCCAACTTCAGTCTCTTCAAAGCTCCCCATTGCCCTTGCCACTTACAAATCGGCACTTGCCATCCACCTCTACAAGGATTAAATCAGGAGCCGCTGCAGCGGCTGACCTTCAACCACCCCTGAAAGGAGTTCAGCGGGGAGATCAGGAATGAGGCTCTCTGCGCTCTGGGAAAAAACTGGCAGAACAGGTCTTCAGATAGGTAGATATTTTCAGGAGAAGATTTTAGGAGCCCAATTCTTGCATCTCCTCTATTTAGAAAAGCGCTAAAATCATTAGCAGGGACATCTGCTCCTTTTGACTAGCAACGAGCCTCTGCCAACATGTGTGCTTGACTGCACATCCCCCCTTCACTAAAGTCATATATAACACTGCCCTTCCCCCCTGCCTCTTTGGAGCAGTTTCTCAGAGCTCTCTGAGATGTTGTCTCCTGGGCTAGAGTCTTCATTTTGTCCCCAATAAAACTTAACTCCCATCTCTCACATTGTGCTTTTTCTTTTTTCTTCAGTAGACACCCTCAGGATAAAGTCCAAATTAATTGGTCCTAGTCTCAATCCCCACTGAGCTCCCCCACCCGATTCTGACCCTACAATATGGAGCTATTTGTATTTTTTCTGAATCTTCCTTGGGAAGGTGTCATAAACACGTTGTGCCCTACCCCAGCTCCAGCCTCCATCTCCTTTCTCTAACGAATCCTTGCTATCCCATTAAACTTTAGAAGAGCTAAAGCTCAGCTCTGCCCTCCAGGGTCCCACATCAGCTTAGATCTGTCCATAAAGTCCTGTGCAAATCTCAGTGACAGCCAGTAATGAACTGTATAGAAATGGGTTATGAATAGGCTCTCTCTGCCGCCCTCCATCCGACATGACTGTGGGCTCCCTGGGGCCAGAGGCCGGGTTGATCCGTGTCTATTTTCTCAGTGCTGAGTGCAGTGTCCAGCATGGAGTAGGTGCCAAATCTGTTTGATCACCTGACTTTGCTTGAACATTTTTAGTATCTTAAAAAGGCATGTGTCCAGAACACTGCCTTCTCCAAAGTTCTGAATAACCAACAATTATTAAAGTCATTTGCACTCCTGCCTTCTCTGTTACCCCACTGTGAACACCTAAAGGCAGAACGCTGGACCCTTAATCTTTGTACCCCCATAATTCCAGCCACTGACCTGAACAAACAGACCCTGGGTGAGAGGGACAGTCAGGCCAGGGGACAGAGCTGCAGTTGTTCCTGCACATACAGTCTCCAGAAAAGAGAGTGGGAGTGGGAAAGACTGATCAACTTGGAAGACAATTCCAAGAGGATATTCTGAAATGGGAAATCAGAGATCTCCTGTGGGAAGCACTCACCAGTGACTTTGCATGCTACAAATTCTAGAAGATTTAAAAAACTGCATCACCTGTGTAACACTGAAGGCGAAAACAAAACAACAGTTGACTGAATTTTTAAAATCTGAGTTTAATCTAAGACAGACTAATTATGAAGCTGTAACATACCCTAGCCCACACCAAATGGAGAACACACTCCCCGAGGAACACATGAGTTTTCACAGAAGACATCTTAAAGAATTTTAACAGAATTGCATTAAATAAATTTTCACAGAAGACATCTTAAAGAATTTTAACAGAATTGCATTAAATAAATATGACACTTGGCTTCAGTTTTGTGGAACTTTTTCATCCCTCTTGTTTTGCATTGTCCTTTCATCACACACGTCACAAACATAATCTGTGTGTCAGAATGAGACACTAATAAAAAGGAGGGACATATAATAAGCATTAGCATTAATTGAAGGGAAAATATTTAAATACAGTTTAAAGGAGTCACGAAGCTAAAAAAATCCCTGTATGCTAAAGACACAGCATCTTTACTAGCATTATACAAATTTCCAATGGAAGCATGGAGGTATTCCAGAAATGTATTATTGACTCTCTAAGGTGCAGACCTAGACTTTCAATGGACTCGTCTATTCTTATGCCGCCAAGAGAAAGACTACATCACAGGCAGTGTCATTACTGGGGACTAGTACTTTACCATTAAGTTCAAAGGTCTCCATTGTAGACGGCATGGTTTGGTCCAGAGTCGTTCTTTCTCTGGCGCTAGCTGAGAGCTCTTTCTCCTTGAGAATTTCCTCATTTTCCATTGCTAAGTTTTATAGATGGCCAAAGTCCTGGAGCCAGCAGAAATGCTCCCCACAAGAGGAACCACTCGGGGAAAGATTGTTCCCTTTTAACTACTGCTGCTACTGGTGGAGCACACAGCACTTCCCTTGGCTCTGATTTCTGAATTTGCAAAATGTTTCCTGACATGATCAGGCTTAGGTATTTCTCAAACATGGGCTATTTACATGTGGAGCTCCTGCTTAGTGCAGCTGCTTGTTAAAGGGGGTGTGGGGAGTTGGGACACAAGTCACAGGTCCTTGAACCCACCCCTTGCTCCCAGGCCCCTGAGAGCAGAGCCGATGATCCCCCACACTTTCTCCATCTGTCCAGACCCTGCCATCATCCCAGACCCTGTTTATTGTCGTGGGACCTCTCCAACCCACCGTGAAACCTGCCTCCTCTGACCTACTTCAACCCTTAGAGTTCATCCTTGCTACTCAAAGTGTGGGCCACGGACCAGCAACGTCAACATCACTTGGGAACTTTTTATAAAGGCAGAGTCTCAGGTCCCACCCCACAAAGACTGAATTCAAATCCACAGTTTAAAAAGGTCCCCAGGTGGTGTATGTACACATTCAAGTTGGAAGCGCCTGGCTCTACCCCATACATTTTAGTGTTTAAGTATGTTTCCTCTCATAGCTTTCCTGTGTTCTCTCTGTGTGCGTGCACACGCGTGCTTGCTCTGGCCCCAGTAAGATCTGAGCTACTTAAGAGAAACCCCTTTGCTCTGCCCCCTACACCAGGCACTCCCCACCAGGGAGGTTGTATAGCACAGTAGTTAAGAGACAGACTCTAAAATCTTGAATGCCTAAGTTCCAATTCCACCTCCTGCAAGCAGCTGTGTGACCACAGGCAAGTCATGTCAGCTTTGAGCACCTCACTTTCCTTATTTGTAAAATAAGGAAGGTGGTAATGATTTTTGTGTACATTAAATGATTTAAGTGGTATAAGGTGGCCAGGATGAGTACTGACACCATGGTGCTGCTATCACTAGAGACATTGTGAACCCACTGTGTCCAGGGAGATGAAGGAAACAACCTTTGCCTTAAAGGAGCTCAGTCTAGTATGCAGGATGATAGTGGATACAACTGAATTCCAGAAAATCGCTGTTTGGTGATTGGACCACCTAGGAGGACAGAGGTGGCCCGGAGGCAGAGAAGGCAGAGAAGGCAGGGCTGGGAATGCCACAAGGAGCTTTTCCATCAGATCTGGGTTTAAAGGGATGACTTGGAAGGTCACCTGTAGAGCAGAATAAGGTGAGGGCCTTGCAAGTGGGAAAGATGGCAAGTGTAGCCTCACAGTGGCCGGATGCTTGTGGACCATGGACCACTGGACTATTTGGGACATGAGAGGTGAGGTGGCAGGAGACGAGGCTGAGCTAGGTCAAGTCGCTTTCTTTGGCCTGTGGCATGGCAGAAAGTAAAGGGGTAAGAAAGTCAGGAAAGAGCATTACTGGCAGTGCCCCACAAGGCAGGGGCCCCCATTGTGCCCACATTTCAACATTCAGGAGGTCCCCAGTTTGGGCTGAGAGCTAGAGGAGCAGAAGCCAGGACAGAAAAAGTTAAAGGAGAGAATTGGCAGTGAGGAAATGAAGGCAGCTGGCAGCTCCAGTCACAAGTTTAGGGGGGGTACCCCCCAAGAGGGCAGGGGCTGTAAGGGCCTCCCCTGTGGACAGGAAATCCCCTGACAAAGGGGTGCCTCCTCTCTCCGCCTGGTCAGCTCAGCGCTGACCAAGGGCAGTCCTCACTCATGGGGGTGCAGAAGGGACACTTTGGAAAATGCTGTGTGTTAATGACCGAGTGTAACCTTCTTCGGAGGGAGCATTTAGTGGATGTCAGGTTTCGTCATTTAGCTCTGGCTCTGGGATCAAAGAGACTTGGGACCCAAACCCAACTCTTTCATTAACTTGCTGTGTGACCTTGGGTGATTGACTTAGCTTCTCTGAACCTCAGCACAATGTAATAGCTCGTAGAAGGATTAACACATATACATTACTCAAAACTCCCAATAACTTGTAACTTGCCTCTGATCTTGTGGTTAGAAAGTGATGACACCACAATGCAAACCCAGGACTTCCTGCCTCTACAGCTTGGTTTAAATCTAGTTTAATCTAAGGGCTATAATCCAGAAGTTCATACCAGATGAGCTTTCTGAAAACACACATGCCATTCCCCCAACCCCAGCCAGAGATTCTGGTTTTAATAAGAAGCCTCATGGTTGGTTCTAATGCACAGCCAGGCTGAGGACTGCTGTGCAGAATCGTAGAGCAGTCACAGGCAGCACGGAGACATGTGTGAGCCCTCGGGACTCCATCCTGGGAGGATCCATGCAGTTGAACAATCAGAAATTACTGATATTCACCCCTTTTGATAGTTGATAAATAAATACTTCATAGGATTGCAGGGCCAGACTAGGCACATGAGGCACTAGCGTGGGGTGCAAAAGATTCAGTAATCAAGCTATGTAATATTTGAACACAGTTTTTAAAAATCAAAATGAATGCAAAAAGCCCATCACGAAAACAAAATCAACATTTTAAATAAACCACAAAGATCCCATGCTGCATTTTACAATGACTCTCGTCACCCGCTCACCTGGTCCCAGCCCTGCTCCTTACTCGGGGTTTCAGCATCCTCATTTGCAAAATGGGATACCAACAGTTTCCCTGTTTGTCCATAGGGTGGGTGTGAGGATCAAACGAAATAATAAAAGTCTAAGTGTAAGCAAAAGGGCTTTCAGGGGAATAACATCTTATACCAAGCCGGCACATAACGTAAAACTCCTGCATTGTCGATGCCACCCTTAAAAATACCTTAAGTCTCCCATAAAGTGCAAAACACACAATTTGGAGAATATTGCACAGTTTCTTCCTAAGTCCCACTCAGACACTTTTATCTCCAGAACACAGATCTGGCTGTTGCTTCCCTTGAGCACCAGATGAAGTGGCCGACTTGCATTTGGGGACTATGCTGTTCAAGAAATGCAGGGTTTGGCTTTCTTTTTCTTTCAGAGCGCATATAATTGCATTGGAGAACTTAAATGTATTTTCAGAGGGGTTCTGGTGTAGTTCTATGAAGGTCTGATGTTCTCCAAACTGGCTTCATTAGACAGGGGTAATGGGGCTGGAGTCCTAGGCAAGCACAACCCAACTCATGGTAGCCTCTGCAGAGCTTGACTCTCTATAAACTAGCCTAGTCGATGGGCCACCTGGCAGATCACCGAGGACTCCTGAGTAAACCCATTCCCGCTTAAAACTGGGGCAACCATGTTAACACATGATGTAAAAATCAAACCAAAGTATTCAAACCAAAGTATTCAAACCAAACAAACAAAACCTCACAGCAAACCGGCAAGCCGAGACTCTGGGATGGTCCTTGAGTCCCTGTCACACCTCACGGGCAGCTTGGCCATTCGTTCTGTCGTCTTCTTAAGCTCATCAGTGGAGACAATGGAAAGAGGACCTGGGCTGAAGAAAATGCAAAGGAGACAACTATTAAACATTTCTATCTGTTGACTTTATTTTTCTTGCCAGTCGTGCATGACAGTAGTGGTCGGTGTCTCCCAGGCCTAGCCTAGCACCTACTTAATAATTTCATTAATGGTACTTCATGAAGCATCATTACTGCAGATTCATTTTAAAAATTAAAAAAAAAATCAACACCACAAATGATCATCATTAGGTGAACAGGTAAATAAATTGAGGTGTACCCATTCAATGGGATACTAATCAGTAATAAAGAAGCGGCGACACGGGTGAATCTCAAAAGCCATTATGTTGAGCAAAATAAGCTAGACCCCAAGAGAACATGTTGTATGACTTCAGTCACATAAGTTTCCAGAACAAGCCACACTCATCTATAGTGTCAGAAAACAGAGCCACAGTTTCCAGGGGTGGAGGTAGGGGAGAACTGACTGCAGAGGAGCACAGGGGAAATTTATGGGTTGATGGCAGTGTTTTGTGCCTCGATGAGGGTGTTAGTTACAAAACTCATCAAATTTTACTCCTGAAATATATATATATATATATATATATATATATATATATACACAGTATGTAAATTACACCTAAGGAGAGTTAATTAAAACAGAAATTAAAGAAAAAAGATGACAAAATTATTATTGTTGGACCTTGGCCCACCTCGCAGAAGTTTGTCCTTTGAGAGCCATTGGAGGGTGTAGATGGGGTGAAGTGTGTGTGAGGCCTCGCTGAGCCACCACACCTTCTCTTCCCTGTGTAGGGATGCTCACACACGTTTTGGGATTGCTGCATCAGGACTGCAGCCTGTGTCCTCAGAATAGAGGGAAGAAAAGGGAAGCAGACTGGTCTACGGTGGGACTTTCCCACTGACCCAGCACTCCCACCCAGGGAACACCCAGCACAAAGGCCAGGGAGGCAGCTGTGCATCTCTGGGCTGATTTGAAAAACACAAGTTGTCCTGACCAAAGATGCCACCCTCTGTCTTCCGGACACCTACAGTGTTTTCACAGGGGCCAAACATTTTATTACCCCAATTTAAATGTATCCCTTTCTTGGAGATTATTCATACTGACGTGTAAACAAGCAATATTATTCCTTTCCCAGAGAAGGTTTTGGAAGTTGGAGGAGATGCAGGGGCAGGTGAGAGTTGGAGCCACCCTGGATTCTGGAAGCCTCTGCACAAGAAAATGTTAAGTATGCACTAAAAGAAAAAGAGTCACTATTAGAAGTTGTACCAAGGGTCACCTGTGCTAATTATCATTGATCTGAAACAATTTTGCCTGAGCAATCCTGGACTGGGAGCAATTGGGATGGAACAGAGAAGATAGGAAATCAGTCAGAATTGCCTGGAGGTGGTTGTCAGTCATCCCCCATTCATTCAACAGATGTTCACTGAGTTTTTACTCTGTCCCAAGCTCTGCACTGGTAAGAAAACAGACTCATACCCTCTCCAATGATCTGGTTCTTCCCCTCTATTAGTCACATGCTGTCAGGGTCATACCCTACCTTGTCATTTTTACTCATAGTAAATCCTTCATAATCACTCATCCATTCTACTTTCTGGCCACAGCACAGATCTTTACAGTTCTTCCTTCAGTATGCTATTTCTAACAGTCCTTTGCCTCTAGGACTTCTGATCTGTTATTCTGCCACTCTTCCACTGTCCATTCCCCAGTTCATGTCCTTTCTCCCATTTAAATTTATGGTCAGTCATTTTAATCACCCCCGGTACACACCCTCAACTCCCTTGCCCCTGTTTTGCTTCATTGTACTCAGTTGACAAAAAACATGGCAGAGGTTAGATCCAACCCTCTGTGCAATGGAATGTAACTGGAGTAAATGATGTGATCATGGTGGTGGTCTCATTTTAATTTTGTGACATAAACTGCAAATGAACCTTAATCCCGTCTGGCGATAAGACTATAGTTCTTTATTCAAGTAACTCTCCCAAACAACTCTTTCATCTTCACTTCATCTCCTGTCTTCACTCTGAGCTGATGACCTTGCCCTCCTCTTAAGAAAATTCAAGCAACCAGAAGTGGAACACCAGACTCCCACCACTGCCGGCATCTCTACCAAGATGCCATCTTCCTGCCTTCTTATGACTTAGATGAACTGTCCAAGCTCCTGTCAAGAAGCACTCTCTCAACCTGTGCACTAAATCCCATCACCTCTCACCTACTTTCGGGTATTTTCCCAGCAGCAGTCCTTCCTTCTCTCTCCTCTACAACATCAATGATACAGTCTCCATTGGATTGTTCCCAACTGCTGAACATACATACTATTAGTTTTCCATCCTGAAACATTTACTCTTGGTCCACTTCATACAACCTACTACCTAAATTTTTGCTCTCCTTTGTGGAAAACTTCCTCAAAATTGTTGTTGATACCCATTGTCCGTAATTCCTCTCCTTCCATGCTTTTAAAATCCACTCCAATGGAACTTTTATCCCCATCGCTTAACCAAAACTACTCTCATTAAATCACTAATGGATTCTACATGGTGCGCTCCTATGGTCAAATTTTAGTCCTCCTTTTTTTTTATCAGAAGTACATCATAGGGTTCCTCACTCTCTCCTCCTTGAAATAATCTTTTATGTTGTCTTTTTTTTTTTTTTTTTTTGCGGTACGCGGGCTTCCCACTGTTGTGGCCTCTCCCATTGTGGAGCACAGGCTCCAGACACGCAGGCTCAGTGGCCATGGCTCACGGGCCCAGCCACTCTGCAGCATGTGGGATCTTCCCAGACCGGGGCACGAACCCGTGTCCCCTGCATCGGCAGGCGGACTCTCAACCACTGCGCCACCAGGGAAGCCCCTATGTTGTCTTTTAACACATTATTGAACGGCGGATTTTTGCAGAAACTAGTGCCTGTGGCCAGAGATTTGTTATGTAAGTGAATACTGAAATGTCTCTAGTCAGTAAAGTTTGGGTAACAAAAGACGTATTAAGACGTCTCTGGTCAATAAGTTGTTAAGACATAGCACTTTCTTGATAGTTTTCCTACCTCACTGGTCACTCTTGGTTAATTTTGCTCATTTGTTCTCTTTCTTCACCTATTTATGTTAGGGTGCCCCAGGATTTGATCCTTTGTCATCTTTTCCATTTATACTCACTTCTTCAGGGAAGTTATCTGGTCTCATGTTTAAATTCCACCTATGTGTCATTATTCACAAATTTATATTTCTAGATCAGACTTCACTCTTGAACTTCAGATGCCTATATCTACATACATGTTACATAGACATCTCAAGCTCTATGTGCTCCAGATTTTGCTCCATCTTAGTTGATGGCAAATTTATCACTCCAGTTGTTTTGATCAAAAAACCTGACACTAGGCTTCCCTGGTGGCTCAGTGGTTGAGAGTCCGCCTGCCGATGCAGGGGACACGGGTTCGTGCCCCAGTCCGGGAGGATCCCACATGCCGTGGAGCGGCTGGGCCAGTGAGCCATGGCCTCTGAGACTGCACGTCCGGAGCCTGTGCTCCGCAATGGGAGAGGCCACAACAGTGAGAGGCCCGCATACCACAAAAAACAAAACAAAACAAAACAAAAAACCTGACACTAACCTTGACTCCTTTCTCTCTCACACACTCTTTCTCTCTCCACATTCAATCCATTAAGAAATCCTTTGGCTTTACCTCCAAAATAGATCCAGAATTCGAAACTTCTCATCATCTCCCCACTACCACTCTGGTGCAAGTCACCACAATCTCTCTCCTGAATTACTTCACTAACTTTGTTTTTTGTGAAGAAACAAGATATTAATATAATATTCAAACTTAGTATTCTTTTCTTTCCAGTTTTATTGAGATATAATTGATATACAGCACTGCATAAGTCTAAGGTGTCCAGCATAATGATTTGACTTACATACATCATGAAAAGATCATCACAATAAATTTAGGGAACAACCATCATCTCCTATAGATACAAAATTAAAGAAATAGAAAATAATTTTTCCCTTGTGATGAGAACCCTTAGGATTTACTCTCTTAACAACTTTCGTACATAAGGTTCTGCAGCGTTAATAATATTTATCATGCTTTGCATTTCATCCCTACTTCAATAATTTTCTAACTGGTGTCCATACTACCATATGGTCCACATTCAATATAGCAGCTAGAGTTATCGTTTTAAAACATAAGTCAGGGCTTCCCTGGTGGCACAGTGGTTGAGAGTCCGCCTGCCAATACAGGGACGCAGGTTCATGCCCCGATCCGGGAGGATCCCATGTGCCGCGGAGCGGCTGGGCCCGTGAGCCATGGCCACTGGGCTTGTGCATCAGAGCCTGTGCTCCGCAGCGGGAGAGGCCACAGCAGTGAGAGGCCCGCGTACCACAAAAAATAAAAATAAAAAAGTAGAAAATAAGTCAGGCATGATGTCAGGGAAGATGATGGAGCAGAAACTAGCAGGAATCTCTCTCTCAGCTGAACAACAATTATACTGACAGAAACGGTGTGAAGTGACTATGTTGTAACTCTGAAATTTATTTGAATATTTGTGGCTTCAATGAAACAGCTTGGCTGATAAATTGCAGTTCATTTCTACTGATTTTAGCCATCAGCATGGTGACAGCTAACCATCTCCTACCTGCCCCTCACTCCATGGCAGGCATTTGTAGGGACAGCAACACACATTTCTGGCATGACTTGACAGGGCCAGAGTGTGCAATAAGGACCTTGTCCTCCAAATATTGGGGTTCTGTGTTCTGATTACAGATTGCTCCTTCAGATTACTAATGGGAAGGCATGAAGGCTGTATGCCCTTGTTTCAACCCTCACCTGCTGAATCAGCTTTGAGGAGATTTACAGGAGCAGTAACTGCTGTTTTGGGCATTCAAAAACAACCCTATATATGGAGGAATTTAGAAAGCAAGTCCAGGGAAGGAGGCAGATTCAAAAGAGAGCTGAGAAAACCTTAGGTTTTCACTGTAGGCTGATCCCCAGCACAGAGGCACCCTAGAACAATTTTTGAAAAATTAAAACAACAACAAATTTTTTTAAATTAAAAAAAGCCAGCAATCCAGAGGAAGATGCTAATTTACAGATTTACCACATTATAAGATTCAAATGTCCCAGCTTTCAACCAAAAAAAATCACAAGGTGTACAAAGAAATAGGAAAGTATGGCCCATTCAAAGGAACAAAATAAATGGACAGAAACATACTTGAGGAAGCCCAGATATCAGATTGACTATACAAAAACTTTAAAGCAATTCTCTTACAGATGCTCAAAGAGGTAAAGGAACACATGGACAAAGACAGAAAAGCAATGCATGGACAAAATGAGAATATCAACAAAGGGGTAGAAAATATAAAGATGGACCAAAAAGAAATTCTGGAGCTGAAAGGTACAATAAGTGAAATGAAAGGTACACTAGAGGGTTTCAAAAACGTATTTGAGCAAGCACAAGAAAGAATCAGAAAACTTGAAGATATGATCATTGAGATTACTGAGTCTAAACAGAAAAAAAAAAGAATGAAGAAAAAGTAAACAGAGTTTAAGGGATCTGTGGGGCACCATCAAGCCGACCAACATACACATTGTGGGAAGAAGGAAAAAAGAAATGGCAGAAAGAATATATGAAGAAATAATGGCTGGAAGCTTTCCAAATGTGCTGAAATATATTAATACCCACAAATCCAAAAAGCTCAACAAACATGTAGGATAAACTCAAAGAGACCCATAGTGATACACATTATAGTCACATTGTCAAAAGATGAAAAGAATCTTGAAAGCAGCAAGACAGAAGTGACTTCAAGGAATCCTCAATAAGGATCTCTGTGAGACAGCACACAACACTACAGCAGCAGAGTTTTTGTATGCTGTTGAAATTAAGTTGGGATAGATTCTAATTAGAATGTTATAAGTTTAGGATGTTGAATGTAATGGTAACCTAAAAGAAAATAGAATTTATGCATAAGAAAATGACAATAGAAATCAAAATGTTTCACTATAAAAAATCAACTAAACACAAAGAAGGCAGTAATGGAGGAAATGAGGGGAAAAAGCTGTAGTTCATGTAGAAAACAAATGGCAAAATGGCAGAAATAAATTCCTCCTTTCAGTAATTATTTTAAATGTAAATGGATTAAACTCTCCAATAAAAAGGCAGAGTTTGGAAGAATGGATTAAAAAAATATAATTCAACTATATGTTGTCTACAAGAGACTCATTTTATTTTATTTTTTAATTTATTTTTTGTCCTTGAGATGTTTTATTTCATGAATTTTTATGCCCTATGCCCAAATAATTTTTTTATTGGAGTATAGTTGTTTTACAATGTTGTCTTAGTGCCTGCTGTGCAGCAAAGTGAATCAGTCATACATATAAGTATATCTACTCTTTTTAAGATTTCCTTCCCATTAAGATCACCACAGAGCATTGAGTAGAGTTCCCTGTGCTATACAGTAGGTTCTCATTAGTTATCTATTTTATCCATAGTAATGTATATATGTCAATCCCAATCCCCCAATTCATCCCACCCCGCCTTCTCCCTTGGTAACCGTAAATTTGTTCTCTACATCTGTGACTCTATTTCTGCTTTGCAAATACATTCATCTCTACCATTTTGCTAGATTCCACATATAAGCGATATTATATGATATTTGTTTTTCTCTTTCTGACTTACTTCACTCTGTATGACAGTCTCTAGGTTTGTCCACATCTCTGCAAATGGCACTATTTCGTTCTTTTTTATGGCTAACTAATATTCCATTGTATATATGTACCACATCTTCTTTATCCATTCCTCTGTCAATGGGCATTTAGGTTGCTTCCATATCCCGGCTATTGTAAGAGTGCTGCAATGAATATTGGGATGCATGCATCCTTTCGAATTATGGTTTTCTCTGGATATACGCCTAGGAGTGGGATTGCTGTGTCATATGGTAGTGCTATTTTTAATTTTTTTTTTTTTTTTTTTTGCGGTAAGCAGGCCTCTCACTGTTGTGGCCTCTCGTGTTGCAGAGCACAGACTCCAGACACGCAGGCTCAACAGCCATGGTTCACAGGCCCAGCCGCTCCACGGCATGTGGGATCTTCCCAGACCGGGGCACGAACCTGTGTCCCCTGCATCAGCAGGGAGACTCTCAACCACTGTGCCACCAGGGAAGCCCTTTAATTTTTGAAGCAACCTCCATACTGTTCTCCATAGTGGCTGTACCAAATTAGATTAGCACCAACAGTGTAGGAGGGTTCCTTTTCTCCAAACCCTCTCCAGCATTTATTGTTTGTATCAATAGATTTTTTGATGATGGCCATTCTGACCAGTGTGAGGTACAAATCAAAACCTCATTGTAGTTTTGATTTGCATTTCTCTAATCATTAGTGATGTTGGGCACCTTTCATGTGTTTATTGGTCATCTGTATGTCTTCTTCAGAGAAATGTCTATTTAGGTCTTCTGCCAATTTTTTGATTGGCTTGTTTTTTTGATATTGAGCTGCATGCGCTGTTTGTATATTTTGGAGATTAATCCCTTGTCAGTTGCTTGGACTGCAAATATTTCCTCCCATTCTGGGGGTTGTCTTTTCATTTTGTTTATGGTTTCCTTTGCTGTGCAAAAGCTTTTAAGTTTAATTAGGCCCCATTTGTTTATCTTTGTTTTTATTTTCTTTACTCTAGGTTGTGGATTGAAAAAAATCTTGCTGCGATTTATGTCAAAGAGTGTTCTGCCTATGTTTTCCTCTAAGAGTTTTATGGTCTCCGGTCTTACATTTAGGTCTTTAATCCATTTTGAGTTTATTTTTGTGTATGGTGTTAGGGAGTGTTCTAATTTCATTCTTTTACATGTAGTTGTCCAGTTTTCCCAGCACCATTTATTGAAGACACTGTCTTTTCTCCATTATATATTCTTGCCTCCTTTATCATAGCTTAGGTGGCCATAGGTGCATGGGTTTATTTCTGGATTTTCTCTAAGGATTGCACTGAATCTGTAGATTGCTTTCTGTGGTACAGTCATTTTCACAATATTAATTCTTCCAATCCAAGAATATGGTATATCTCTCCAACTGTTTGTGTCATCTTTGATTTCTTTCATCAGTATCTTATTGTTTTCTGAGTAGAGGTGCTTTGGCCTCCTTAGGTAGGTTTATTCCTAGGTATTTTATTCTTTTTGATACAGTGGTAAATGGGATTGTTTCCTTAATCTCTCTTTCTGATATTTCATTGTTAGTGTATAGGAATGTGAGAGATTTCTGTGTATTAATTTTGTATCCTGCAACTTTACCAAATTCATTCATGAGCTCTAGTAGTTTTCTGGTAGCATCTTTAGGATTTTCTATGTATAGTATCATGTCATCTGCAAACAGTGACAGTTTTACTTCTTCTTTTCCAATTTGAATTCCTTTTCTTTCTTTTTCTTCTCTGATAGCCATGGCTAGGACTTCCCAAACTATGTTGAATAAAAGTGGCGAGAGTGGACATCCTTGTCTTGTTCCTGATCTTAGTAGAAATGCTTTCAGCTTTTCACCATTGAGTATGATGTTAGCTATAGGTTTGTCATATATGGCTTTTATTATGTTGAGATAGGTTCCCTCTAACTCCACTTTCTGGAGAGTTTTCTTTTTCTTGATCATAAATGGTGCTGAATTTGTCAAAAGCTTTTTCTGCATCTATTGAGATGATCATATGGCTTTTTTCTTCAATTTGTTAATGTGGTGCATCACATTGATTTATTTTCATATGTTGAAGAACCCTTGCATCCCTGGGATATATCCCACTTCATCAGGGTGTATGATCCTTTTAATGTGTTGTTGCATTCAGTTTGTTAGTATTTTGTTGAGGATTTTTGCATCAATGTTCATCAGTTATACTGGCCTGTAATTTTCTTTTTTGTGTGTTATCTTTGCCAGGTTTTGGTATCAGGGTGATGGTGACCTTGTAGAATGAGCTTGGGAGTGTTCTTTCCTCTGCAATTCTTTGGAAGAGTTTCAGAAGAGTAGGTGTTAACTCTTCTCTAAATGTTTGAAAGAATTTGCCTGTGAAGCCATCTGGTCCTGGGCTTTTGTTTGTTGGAAGATCTTTAATCACAGTTTCAATTTCAATACTTGTGATTGGTCTGTTCATATTTTCTATTTCTTCCTGATTCAGTCTTGGAAGATTGTATCTTTCTAAGAATTTATCCATTTCTTCTAGGTTGTCCATTTTTTTGGTGTATAGTTGCTTGTTGTAATCACTAATGATCCTTTGTATTTCTGTGGTATCCATTGTAAGTACTCTTTGTTCATTTCTAACTTTATTGATTTGAATCCTCTCCCATTTTTTTCTTGATGATCCTGGATAAATCTTTATCAATTTTGTTTATCTTCTCAAAGAACCAGTTTTTAGTATCTTCGATCTTTGTTATTGTTTTCTTCAGCTCTATTTCATTTATTTCTTCTCTGATCTTTATGATTTCTTTCCTTCTACTAACTTTGGGTTTCATTTGTTCTTCTTTCTCTAGTTGCTTTAGGTGTAAGGATAGGTTGTTTATTTGAGATTTTTCTTGTTTCTTGAGGTAGGATTGTATTGCTATAAACTTCCCTCTTAGAACTGCTTTTGCTGCGTCCCATAGGTTTTCATTTGTCTCTAGGTATTTTTTGATTTACCCTTTGATTTCTTCAGTGATCCATTGATTATTTAGTAACATATTGTTTATCCTCCATGTGTTTATATTTTTCACCTTTTATTTTTTTCTGTAATTGATTTCTAATCTCAGAGCATTGTGGTCAGAAAGATGCTTGATATGATTTCAATTTTCTTAAATTTACTGAGCCTTGATTTGTGACCAAATATGTGATCTATCCTGGAGAATATTCCATGTGCATATGAGAAGAACGTGTATTCTGCTGCTTTTGGATGGAATGTCTTATAAACATCAATTAAGTCTATCTGTTCTAATGTGTCATTTAAGGCTTGTGTTTCCTTATTCATTTTCTGTCTGGATGATCTACATTGATGTAAGTGGGGTGTTCAAGTTCCCACTATTATTCTGTTATTATCGATTTCCCCTTTTATGGCTGTTAACATTTGCCTTATATATTGAGGGGCACCTATGTTGGGTGCATATATATTTACAATTATTATGTCTTATTCTTGGATTGATCCCTTGATCATTATGTAGTGTCCTTCCTTGTCTCTTGTAACAGTCTTTATTTTAAAGTCTATTTTGTCTCATATGAGTATTGCTACTCCAGAATTCTTTTGATTTCCATTTGCCTGGAATATCTTTTTCCATCCCCTAACTTTCAGTCTGTATGTGTCCCTAGGTCTGAAGTGGGTCTCTTGCAGACAGCATATATATGGGTCTTGTTTTTGTATCCATTCAGTGAGCATGTGTCTTTTGGTTGGAACATTTAATCCATTTACATTTAAGGTAATTATCGATAGGTATGTTCCTGTTGCCATTTTCTTAGTTGTTTGGGGTTTGTTTTTATAGGTCTTTTTCTTCTCTTGTGTTTCCTGCCCAGAAAATTTCCTTTAGCATTTGTTGTAAAGCTGGTTTGGTGCTGCTGAATTCTCTTAGCTTTTGCTTGTCTGTAAACTTTTGATTTCTCTGTTGAATCTGAATGAGATCCTTGTTGGGTAGAGTAATCATGGCTGTAAGTTTTTCCCTTTCATCACTGTAAATATATTATGCCACTCCCTTCTGACCTCCAGAGTTTCTGCTGAAAAGTCAGCTAATCCCCTTATGGGGATTCCCTTGTATGTTGTTTGTTGCTTTCCCCCTGCTGCTTTTAATATTTTTTCTTTGTATTTAATTTTTGTTAGATTGATTAATAAATGTCTCAACGTGTTTCTCCTTGGGTTTATCCTGTATGGGACTCTCTGCTCTTCCCAGACTTGGGTGACCATTCCCTTTCCCATGTTAAGGAAGTTTTAGCCTATAATCTCTTCAAATATTTTCTCAGATGCTTTCTCTTTGTCTTCTTCTTCTGGGACCCCTGTAATTCGAATGTTGGTGCATTTAATGTTGTCCCAGAGGTCTCTAAGACTGTCCTCATTTCTCGTCATCCTTTTTTCTTTATTCTCTTCCATGGCAGTTATTTCCACCATTCTATCTTCCAGGCTCCCTTATCCATTCTTCTGCTTCATTTATTCTGGTATTGATTCCTTCTAGTGTATTTTTCATTCCAGTTATTGTGTTGTTCATCACTGTTTTTTCTTTAGTTCTTCTAGTTCCTTGTTAAACATTTCTTGTATCTTCTCCATCTGTGACTCCATTCTATTTCCAAGATCTTGGATCATCTTTACTATCATTACTCTGAGTTCTTTTTCAGTTAGATTGCCTATTTCCTCTTTATTTATTTGGTCTTGTGTGTTCTTACCTTGCTCCTACATCTGCAACATATTTCTCTGTTGTCTCATTTTGTCTAACTTACTGTGTTTCTGGTCTCCTTTCCACAGGCTGCAGGGTTGTAGTTCCTCTTGCTTCTGGTGTCTGTCCCCTGATGGGTGAGGTTGGTCCAGGGGCTTAATAGGCTTCCTGTTGGGAGAGACTGGTGCCTGCACTCTGGGGGATGGAGCTGAGTCTTGTCCCTCTGATGGGCAGGGCCACATCAGGGGGTGTGTTTTGTGGTGTCTGTGAGCTTAGTATGACTACAGACAGCCTGTCTCCTGATGGGTGGGGCTGTGTTTCTTTCTTGTTTGACCTTAGGCATCCAGCACTGGACCTTGCAGGCAATTGGGTGGAGCCAAGTCTTGATGTTGAGATGGGGACCTCCAAGAGAGCTCATGCTAATTGATATTCCCTGGGGCTGAGAATTCTCTGGCAGCAGTGCTTCCACCACAGGTGCTCAGGCTTCACCCCAGGCCAGGGAACTAAGACCTCGTAAACCATGCAGCATGGCAAAAAAAGAAAAATAAAACAAACAAAACCCAGGACAAATAATAAAAACAAAAACAAATGAAAACAAACAGAAAAACAAACAGCAAATAAAAACCAAAGATAACAACAAAACAAACAATAAAAGAGAGACTCATTTTAGATCAAAAGACAAAAACAGATTGAAAGTGAAAGGATGGCAAAACTTATTCCCTATAAATGGTAATCAGAAGAGAAGTGAAGTGAGTATACTAATATCGACAAAATAGACTTTAAATCTAAAAAAGATTACAAGGGACAGAGAAGGATATTATATATTAATAAAATGTTCAATACAGCAAGAATATATATAATATACACTTGCAGACATAATAACAGACCCTCAAAATATATGAAGCAAAAATGGACAGAATTGAAGGGAGAAATAGATCATCCAACAATAATAGTTGGAGACTTCAAAACCCCGCTTTCAGCAATGATGGAATGACCAGATAGAAGGAAGATAAGTAAGGAAATAGAGGACTTGGACAACACAGTATATCAATTAGACCAAAAAGACATATGTAGGGACTTCCCTGGTGGCCCAGTCGTAGAGAATCCACCTTCCAATGCAGGGAAAGTGGGTTGGATCCCTGGGAAGGGAACTAAGATCCCCCACGCCTTGGGACAACTAAGCCCATGTACCACAACTAATGAGCTTGCGCACCTCAACTAGAGCCCATGTGCCACAAACTAAAGAGCCCATGCACTCTGGAACCCACGTGTCACAACTACAGAGCCCATGCACACTGGAGCCTGCATGCCACAACTAGAGAAGAGAAAACCTTCATGCCACAGCTAGAGAGAAGCTTATGCACCACAATGAAGAGTCCATACTGCAGTGAAAGATCCCATATGCCTCAACGAAGATCCCATGTGCCGCAACTAAGACCCAACTCAGCCAAAAAGAAATAAAATAAATAAATAAATTAAATAAATAAAATAAATAAACTAAGACCCAACTCAGCCAAAAAGAAATAAATAAATTAATTAATAATAAATAAATCTTTTTTTTAACATCTTTATTGGGGTATAATTACTTTACAATGGTGTGTTAGTTTCTGCTTCATAACAAAGTGAATCAGTTATACATATACATATGTTCCCATATCTCTTCCCTCTTGCGTCTCCCTCCCTCCCACCCTCCCTATCCCACCCCTCCAGGCTGTCACAAAGCACTGAGCCAATATCCCTGTGCCATGAGGCTGCTTCCCACTAGCTATCTACCTTACTACATTTGTTAGTGTGTATATGTCCATGACTCTCTCTCGCCCCGTCACAGCTCACCCTTCCCCCTCCCCATAACCTCAAGTCCGTTCTCTAGGAGGTCTGCGTCTTTATTCCTGCCTTACCCCTAGGTTCTTCATGACATTTTTTTTTCTTAAATTCCATATATATGTGTTAGCATACTGTATTTGTCTTTTTCTTTCTGACTTGCTTCACTGTGTATGACAGACTCTAGGTCTATCCACCTCATTACAAATAGCTCAATTTCGTTTCTTTTTATGGCTGAGTAATATTCCATTGTATATATGTGCCACATCTTCTTTATCCATTCATCCGATGATGGGCACTTAGGTTGTTTCCATCTCTGGGCTATTGTAAATAGAGCTGCGATGAACATTTTGGTACATGACTCTTTTTGAATTTCGGTTTTCTCAGGGTATATGCCCAGTAGTGGGATTGCTGGGTCATATGGTAATAATAAATAAATCTTAAAAAAAAAAGACATATGTAGAAACTCTATCCAACAGCAGTAGGACACACATTCTTCCCAAGTACACGTGGACATGTTCTAGAATGCATGGATGTTCAGCCACAAACAAGTCCCAACATATTTTAAAAGACAGATATCATACAAAGTATCTTTTCCAACCCCAATGAGATGAAGTTAGAAATCAGTATCAGAAAGAATACCAGAAAATTCACAAATATGTGGAAATTAAATAACATATTCTTAAGCAACAAATGGGTCAAAGAAGAAATCACAAGGGAAATTATAAAATACCTAGAGGTGAATGTAAACAAAAGTATAACATACCAAAACTTACATATACTTATAAATGTTAAAATAAATATTTTGTTATATATATTTTACCACAATAAAAAAAGTAACCCAGATTGGCCAGAATAGCCTAATCACCTCTCTTGCTGTGTAACAGGCCCTACACACAATAAATCTGGAGGATGGGAGCCTATCTTCCCCTTTTTTCACCCTCAAGTCTTGTCCTTGCCCCACAGTCCCCAGGAAGACTAGGTTCAGAAGGACATTGCCTTTGGGTAGAAGCAGGGTTCATTTACTAGCTAGTCAGTGTCATATGACTTCCTGGGAGACCCAAGGAATGAGTGGAGTGATCTGAACCTAAAAAGTCATGGGGAAGTGGGAGTCTGTGAAAGAATGCCCAGGGATGGAACATTTGCTTAGGTTTCTCTTCTCCTTCTGACTCATATTTCTGGACACCCCTGGCAGCAAACATCTGGCACTGGGAGGGCTGAATGGCCATGTGACCTGTAAACACTGGGTGAAGAGGCATTCATTTGCAATCTCAGAGAGCATCTGGAGAGCTTTGGGAAGAAAGGAAGCAGTGAGTTGTTGTTTGAGGTGACTAACAGATGAGTAGACAGATGATACATGACTGCTGCCTCACGGTGAATGGCTAGTTTCACATAACTAAATAGAATTCTGTTTCACTTTGACTCCACATTAGCTGAAGCAGGGGCAGGGTAACGTATACAGGCTGAAGTCAGGAGGGGTGAAATCAGTGCTCATTTGACTATTCCCCTGGAGCTAAGCTCAGATGCAAGTGGAGAAGAGATGAGTTCTCAGGTCCCTCCAGCCACTCAGAAGTACTGCAGCTGTGCCAGGTACTTGCTCAGGATTGCTAGAGCAGACAAGTATGGGTGTGGGAGCTGTCCACACCAATTTTCCCTTTCTGGAGCCCCCCTACTTCTTTCATCAGTATTGCCTTTTGTCTATTGTCATTCAGTCCAATGTGATCAGGGGACCTGCAGTAACTCTGCCAAGGTGTAGGCAAGAAAACAAAGAGAGGCCAATAGCATGGTTCCCTTCTGGTATTTAAATCACAGCTGGAGAGACATTAGCTTAAAAATAGTTGGGGTTTTACTTCTTCCTAGCAGTGTTGTCCTGAGCAGGCCATTCCTGCTACTTGACCTTAGCCCTGCCCTGCTACCTACCATCTCAAACTGCCTCAGTTTCTCTCTTTTCTAAGCCCAGTTCTTTCAGTCAAGGCTGGAAGTCCCTGACAGTCTTCCAATAAATTTCTTCTTGCTAAGGTGGCTAGATTTGATATAGATTCTTATTGTGTATAGCTAAAGAACCCAGGTTCCGTTAGATTTTCACAAAGGGCATCCAGGGCCTTCTTCTGACCCTCTTTCTGCTCACCTCTCAGGTCTATGTGCCCCGTGTTTCTGGATTCCCAGTGCTTTGGGTCTGGTACCCCCTTCAAAGGCCTTAGCCTCATAGGACCCAACCAGCCTGAACTCAAGCTGGAGGAGGGGGGAAGCTCATAGTTTTCAGAACTAATATGGTTGATTCACTCCCCAGTAACACAATTCAAATCCAATAATTAGCGATACTTTTTTGACAGTTCTCAATTTTACCTATTTCTGAAAGGAACAATTTTTTCAATAGTAAAATAGCAACAAAAAAATTTTTAAACAAAAACAATGACAACCCAGAAAAAAACATCAGATGGTATTGAGTAGAGTGTCCCTTTCAAATAGCCCCTAGGAAATGACTCAGGGGTGGCCCCTCCCTCTTGTAATCATGACTTGCTATCAAGTCAAGAATGCTCCAAAGACTCTGGATGAGACATTTTTCCATTTGCTTAGTTAAGACTGCCTGCATTTGAGCCCTTTTCCGTGACTGGGGTCTTTTCCACCTTTGGAGAGTCAAGGGGTGGCAGAAATCATGTTCTACTAAAAGAGGCTGATGAGTCTAGTTACTTGAATTCCCAGCCTCACTGGCAGCCAAGCACGGGTATGTGGCCAAACAGGCACACCCTCCATGTTCCTTTAAAGGAGAAGCTGGGATTACTGCACACCAGAGAAGGGACAGTAGCTGCAGTAACACCAAGGGTTTCATCTCAGCCCTCCCTGACAGCATAGGCAGCAGGAGAATGGTAACAGCAAATGGATCCTCACAGGATGGGTTCTGTAGCATGATTTTGGCTTGTATCCCTGACCCTGACCTTCTCCTAGGCCTGGTTCTGCAGTCTTATCAGCAATTCTATGAGCTCCCAGTAGTTTTCCAGTAATTTCCTTCTCAGCTTAAATCAGATTTCCATTTCTGTTGCTTGCAATGAATATTGCGGACTGTTGCAGAGATGTAATCAGCAATCCAGACCTTCAGGAGGCCCTAGTGTTTAGACTTTTGGAAAATAATAAGGTCAAGTTCCTTATTTGCTTGGCAAATAAGGGCCTCTATAATTGTGCCAGTGTCTACCTCCTAGACTCTTGCTGCCCTCTCCTCCATTTACCCATGTTTCTCTGGTCGTCCTGAATTACTACAGTTTACCAAGGCTGTTTGTTTAGCTTGAAGAGACTTCCCTACTCCTAAATCTCATCTGACAAATGACCATCACTCAACTAAGGGCACCTGGTCTATGAAGCCCATTGAGTAGGACTGACCCTTACCCTTCCTACCCACCTTTTCAACGTACATTCGGCAGAGATTTGTGGATAGTATAAATAACTCCAGTAGTTGTGCTTATTGGTCTCCTCCCTAAGCTGTGAGCTCCCCAAGAGCAGGAACCGCACATTCCCATTGCTTTAACCCCAGTTCACCTCAGAGTGAAGAAATGAAAAAATGATTGGGAAACACCGAGATGCTGAGAAGGGGCTCCCACACAGCTTGTGAGCAGCACCCAGAATTGTGTGTCTCCCCTGTGATATGTGGAAGGAGGCAGGAGGAAAGGGCAAGTCAGAGGCCCTTTTATTCTCTTATTAACTTGTTAGATTGGATCAAAAGAATGGTGATCCAGAAAGGCTTTGTGGGGACCTGTGGTTTGTTTTTATCCAGCACAAAATATTGTCTTGCGAAAACTCTAAGGAATTTTATGGACAATTCCATCTGAGATTCATTCTTCAGGGTCCTTAACCTTAGTCCCAGGATATTAACAGTGGCTACTGATGCTGGACATTCATCTTCCCAAAAACTGGACACTTTAACAGAGAACCTAGACCGTCAACCAACTACATTTCTGCAGAGGTGAGAGACTGGGGGCCGAAGGTCTTTGCTGAGGCTGTACTTCCTCACTTCTCTGCCCTTGCTGGGAAATTGAATGTACACGTGAAGGCATTTATAGTCATCTGAAGCCAAACTCTGCCCCTCCCTCCTTTTAAACTATTTTTGAGTAGGAAGATGTGAAATAAACAATACAACTTTGCTTCCATCATCTGGTCTGACCCTGTGCTTTTCATTAGATGAGGCTGAACTCTTGGGGCTCATGATTCTAAAGTCTGTCCTGAGTATGGTGAAACCATGTAAAACATACATGCAAGGAGCTGTATTATTAGTCAACAAAATTCCCAGGCTATTACTGTCTCCCTTGTGTCATTTCTGATCACAGAAAGGAGTTATCTAACAATGATTGTGCAAACTGGATATGAATAAGAAAGGAAGTGAAGTGCTGATGCAGAGTTTTTAAAGGCTGGGTGGAGGGAGCTGAAGTAATTGCATTTTCCTAGACTCACTTTCAAAGTGGTCAATTTTATAGAATCACTTGCCCAGGAAAGGGAAGTGAGTGTTTACATTTTAGGACCTACTCTGAGCCTGGCACAGTTAGACATTTACACAGGTTCTTTCTTCACAACGATCCTCTTTAAATGTAAATGTCAGTGTTTCTTTTTCACAGATGAAGAAGCTGAGGTCTGGGGCCATTAAAATACACATGCCAAAGGTCACATAGCCAGGTCCATCTGACTACAGAGCCCAGATGTGTCCACTGCATGAACACTGAATGTCACTGGACCTGAAGGGGGCCAGAGTTATTTAGATGGTGTAGTTATGAGGGGATTTTTATCTCAGGCAATAAAGCTGACGCTATCCACTGTAAGAAATACAAAAAAAACTAGAAACTGGTGAGCCCATAGGAAAATCATGAAATATGTAACATATGCTTTTGATGCCCTTTGCACTGCTTGACATTCTCTTCTGAAAGAGGCTGTGCATTTAGCATTTCCACAGCCAGAATTTATTCTAAAGAGATACTCACAGAAGGCACTGTGATGCAAAGATGTTGCAGCACTGTTTGTCACAGCAAAAATCTGGAAGTAGTTGAATGGCCTTCAGTAGGGGGTACCATCAATGAATTGTGGAATAGTACACAGTTGTTAACAAAAGAAAGATAGATCTGATCATGTTAATTAGGAAAGAATTGCAAGAGTCATTAAGGAGGAAAAAGAGGGGCAGAACAAATGAATAGTATGGTCCCAGTGATACAAATTTAAAAGTATATGCATATATTCAGTATATGATAGGTTATTTATAAAATTTCTTACAAGTAAAATTGTATGCAAAGACATTTTAACAGTGGCTGTCTTTGATATAAGAGACTGGGAGTGGGAGGGATATAATTTTTAAATCATTTTTAATCACCATTTCATAATACGAATTGTTAAGCTTTATTTCATGTTTTATGTCATGCCTTGCACTATCCCAAGTGTTTTATGTATTTGAATGTATTTAATCCACATGATAACCCTAGGGGATTGATACCATTTTTAGCTCTCTTGTGCAGATGAGGAAATCTGGCTCAGGGAATTTATGTAACTTGCTCAAAGCCTCATAGCTATTAACTGAAAGAGTAGGGGTTTGAGTTCAGGCACTCAGACTCCAGAGTTTAGACTCATAACCACTTCCTTACACTGCCTCCTAGAATAGCATAATATATGCACATACATTAAAAACTAAAAATTGATAAAAGGCTAATAGCTAAAAAGGAGAAGTCTGCTGCTGCACATTTCCTCCCCAGGGGCAAAACTTCCAAACTCTTCTAGTTGTCTCTTCTGGTTATTACCTTCATGTTTTTTTGTCTGTTTGGTTTTTAAGATTTTTTTTGATGTGGACCATTTTTAAAACCTTATTGAATCTGTTACAATATTTCTTCTGTTTTGTGTTGATTTGGTCTTTTGGCCCAGAGGCATGTGGGATTTAGCTCACTGACCAGTGATGGAACCGGCACCCCCTGTACTGGAAGGCAAAATTTTAACCACTGGACCATCAGGGAAGTCCCCTTTAATGTTTTTATGATAATATGTTTATGCTGCTATATTTGATTTACCAACTCTAGAACATAATCTATTGATTTCTTGTTATGGAAATAAGGATTTAGCTCTCTTCTACTTCCACCCTTTACTTCTCTCAAGTCTGCTTTCCCAAAATTTAACTCAATCTATAATCAAAGCTTAAATCTTCATGACCATGTACATATGCTCATGAGTGAGCCAAATTGTCAACTATGATTGCCTTCCCTTTCCTTTAATTGTTTTTCTTGAGTTAATACTTGGCTTATTTTTTTCCATTGGTTTAGTTTCCTATGAAGCCATCCTTAAGTTTTTCCAAATGTTCCATCAAATCTGTTTTAAAACAATAAATATTAGTTTTCAAATGACCAAATATTACTCTGTGAATTTTGTTTTTCTGAAAACTCTATCCTGAACTTCGTAATCAAATAATTTTCTAAACTGCTTGAATTTTTCAAGTCATGTGCTTATATTACATTAAAAATACTAAATAGGGGTTGAAGGCAATTTTATTGAGGTATAATCGTCATATAATAAACTGCAAATGTACAAAGTGTAAAATTTGATAAGCTTGGCATATGTATACATCTATGAAACCATCACCACAATCAAGACAACCATCACCCCGAAAAAGGTCCCTTGGGTCTCTTGTAATGCCGCCATCCTGCCTGTCTCCACAGCCCTCATCCCACAAGCAATCAACAATTTACTTTCTATCATATTAGATTAATCTGTATTTTCTAGAGTTTATATAAATGGAACAAATCTACTGTACATAGTCCATTTGTTTGGCTTTTTTCATTTAAGATAATTATTTTGAAACATCCATGTTGTTGCGTTTATCAATTGTTAATTGTTTTTATTACTTAGTAGTTTTCCATTGTATGGATATATCAAAATTTGTTTATTCACCTGTTGATGGACATTTGGGTTGTTTTCAGTTTTGGACTATTAACAAATAAAGTAGGTTGAACATTTGCATACAGGTCTTTGTATGGACATATATTTCCCTTTCTCTGAGGTAAATACCTAGGAGTGGGATGTTTGGATCATATGGTTACATGTATGTTTAACTTTTTAAAAACTGCCAAAATGTTTTCCAAAATAGCTGTACCATTTTACATTTCCTTGGGTGTGAGGTCAGATCTGTAATTATATACCTGGAAAACAGAAGAATCAGATGAAATAATAAAAATATTTTAAAAATCCAGTGAGGTGGACTGGTAGCAAAATTAATATGCAACCATAGCTTTCTTTATATAAACAACCGTGAATTAGAAAACATAATAAACATAAGAAAATATCTCATTCATAAGAATGTTAAGGCTCTATGTGAAGAACAGTTTGAAATCCTACTAAAGTACATTTTTAAAAGACTTCAATAAATGTCTTGAATAAGACGATTCAATGTTATCACAATGCCATTGTCCCTAAATGAATGTATAAATCTAACGCGAGGTCAATAAAAAAAACAAACAGCGTTTTTTGAGAGCAGGGAATTAGACAAGTTTTTTTTTCCTACAGTTTATGTAGAAAAACATGCAAGAATAGCCAGAAAATTAAGAGTTCTGAAGCAAGACAAATCCTACCAAATATCAAAAATATTATGAAGGTGCAGTAAATGAGTTTGTCCTTCTCTGCCTATGACAAGACAATAGCAACAAAAGAAAGAGACAGTCCACAAATATTGAAAATATACTTTGAAATTCAGGGTACAAAAAGGCCATATTTCATATCAGAAAAGGAAAGGTGGACTATTTTTTTAACATCATTATTGGAGTAAAATTATTTACAATGGTGTGTTGGTTTCTGCTTTATAACAAAGTGAATCAGCTATACATATACATATATTCCCATATCTCCTCCTTCTTCATCTCCCTCCCACCCTCCCTATCCCACCCTTCTAGGTGGACGCAAAGTGCCAAGCTGATCTCCCTGTGCTATGTGGCTGCTTCCCGCTAGCTATCTATTTTACATTTGGTAGTGTGTATAGGTTCGTGCCACTCTCTCACTTCATCCCAGTTTAACCTTCCCCTCCCCGTGTCCTCAAGTCCATTCTGTATGTCAGCGTCTTTATTCCTGTTCTGCCCCTAGGTTCTTCAGAACCTTTTTTTTTTTTTTTTTTTTAGATTCCATATATATGTGTTAGCATACAGTATTTGTATTTCTCTTTCTGACTTACTTCACTCTGTACGACAGCCTCTAGGTCCATCCACCTCACTACAAATAACTCAGTTTCATTTCTTTTTATGGCTGAGTAATATACCATTGTATATATGTACCACATCTTCTTTATCCATTCATCTCTCAGTGGACACTTAGGTTGCTCCCATGTCCTGGCTATTGTAAATAGAGCTGCAACGAACATTGTGGTACATGACTCTTTCTGAATTATGGTTTTCGCAGGGTATATGCCCAGTACTGGGATTGCTGGGTCATATTGTAGTTCTATTTTTCCTTTTCTAAGGAACCTCCATACTGTTCTCCATAGTGGCAGTATCAATTTACATTCCCACCAACAGTGCAACAGGGTTCCCTTTTCTCCACACCCTCTCCAGCATTTATTGTTTGTAGAAATTTGATGATGGCCATTCTGACTTGTGTGAGGTGATACCTCGTTGTAGTTTTGATTTGCATTTCTCTAATGATTAGTGATGTTGAGCATACTTTCATGTGTTTGTTGGCAAATTGTATATCTTCTTTAGAGAAATGTCTGTTTAGGTGTTCTGCTCATTTTTGGATTGGGTTTTTTTTTTTTTAATGATATTGAGCTGCTTGTAAATTTTGGAGATTAATCCTTTGTCAGTTGCTTTGTTTGCAAATATTTTCTCTGATTCTAAGGGTTGTCTTTTCGTCTTGTTTATGGTTTCCTTTGTTGTGCAAAAGCTTTTAAGTTTCATTAGGTCCCATTTGTTTATTTTTGTTTTTATTTCCATTTCTCTAGGAGGTGGGTCAAAAAGGATCTTGCTGTGATTTATGTCATTGAGTGTTCTTCCTATGTTTTCCTCTAAGAGTTTTATAGTGTCTGGCCTTACATTTAGGTCTTTAATCCTTTGAGTTTATTTTGTGTATGGTGTTAAGGAGTGTTCTAATTTCATTCTTTTACATGTAGCTGTCCAGTTTTCCCAGCACCACTTATTGAAGAGGCTGTCTTTTCTCCATGTATAGTCTTGCCTCCTTTATCAAATGTAAGCTGACCATATATGCATGGTTTTATCTCTGGGCTTTCTATCCTGTTCCATTGATCTATATTTCTGTTTTTGTGCCAGTGCCATAGTGTCTTGATTACTGTAGCTTTATAGTATAGTCTGAAGTCTGGAGCCTGATTTCTCCAGCTCTGTTTTTCTTTCTCAAGATTGTTTTTGCTATTCAGGGTCTTTTGTGTTTCCATACAAACTGTGAAATTTTTTGTTCTAGTTCTGTGAAAAGTGCCATTGGTAGTTTGATAGGGATTGCATTGAATCTGTAGATTGCTTTGGGTAGCATAGTCATTTTCACAATGTTGATTCTTCCAATCCAAGAACATGGTATATCTCACCATGTGTTTGTATCATCTTTAATTTCTTTCATCAGTGTCTTACTGTTTTCTGCATACAGGTCTTTTGTCTCCTTTATTCCTAGGTATTTTATTCTTTTTGTTGCTATGGTAAATGGGAGTGTTTCCCTAATTTCTCTTTCAGATTTTTCATCATTAGTGTATAGGAATGCAAGAGATTTCTGTGTATTAATTTTGTATCTTGTTACTTTACCAAATTCGTTGATTAGCTTTAGTAGTTTTCTGGTAGCATCTTTAGGATTCTCTATGTATAGTATCATGTCATCTGCAAACAGTGACAGTTTTACTTCTTCTTTTCTGATTTGTATTCCTTTTATTTCTTTTTCTTCTCTGATTGCTGTGGCTGAAACTTCCCAAACTATGTTGAATAATAGTGGTGAGAGTGGGCATCCTTGTCTTTTTCCTGATCTTAGTTGAAATACTTTCAGTTTTTTACCATTGAGAATGATGTTGGCTGTGGGTTTGTCATATATAGCCTTTATTGTGTTGAGGTTAGTTCCCTCTATGCCTACTTTCTGGAGGTTTTTTATGATAAATGTGTGTTGAATTTTGTCAAACTTTTTCTGCATCTATTGAGATGATCATATGGTTTTTCTCCTTCAGTTTGTTAATATGGTATATCACTGACTGACTTGCATATATTGAAGAAATCTTGCATTCCTGGGATAAACCCCACTTGATCATAGTGTATGATCCTTTTAGTGTGCTGTTGGATTCTGTTTGCTAGTATTTTGTTGAGGATTTTCACATCTATGTTCATCAGTGATATTTGCCAGTAGTTGTCCTTCTTTATGACATCTTTGTCTGGTTTTGGTATCAGGGTGTTGGTGGCTTCGTAGAATGAGTCTGGGAGTGTTCCTCCCTCTGCTATATTTTGGAAGAGTTTAAGAAGGATAGGTGTTAGCTATTCTCTAAATGTTTGATAGAATTTGCCTGGGAAGCCATCTGGTCCTGGGCTTTTGTTTTTTGGAAGATTTTTAATCACAGTTTCAATTTCAGTGCTTGTGATCAGTCTATTTATATTTTCTATATCTTCCTGGTTCAGTCTCAGAGTGTTGTGCTTTTCTAAGAATTTGTCCATTTCTTCCAAGTGGTCCATTTTATTGGTTTATTGTTCTTGTAGTAATCTCTCATGATCCTTTGTGTTTCTGCAGTGTCAGTTGTTACTTCTCCTTTTTCATTTCGAATTCTATTGATTTGAGTCTCCTCTCTTTTTTCTTGATGAGTCTGGCTAATGGTTTATCAATTTTGTTTATCTTTTCAAAGAACCAGCTTTTAGTTTTATTGATCTTTGTTATTGTTTCCTTCATTTCTTTTTCATTTATTTCTGATCTGATCTTTATGATTTCTTTCCTTCTGCTAACTTTGGGTTTTTTTTGTTCTTCTTTCTCTAATTGCTTTAGGTGTAAGGTTAGGTTGTTTATTTGAGATTTTTTTGTGTTTCTTGAGGTAGGATTGTATTGTTATAAATTTCCCTCTTAGGACTGCTTTTGCTGCATCCCATAGGTTTTGGGTCATTGTGTTTTCATGGTCATTTGTTTCTAGGTCTTTTTTTATTTCCTCTTTGATTTCTTCAGTGATCTCTTGGTTAGTATAGCAGTGTATTGTTTAGCCTCCATGTGTTTGTATTTTTTACAATTTATTTCCTGTAAACGATATCTAGTCTCATAGTATTGTGGTCAGAAATGATACTTGATATGATTTCAATTTTCTTAAATTTACCAAGACTTGATTTATGACCTAAGATATGACGTATCCTGGAGAACTTTCCATGAGCACATGAGAAGAAAGTGTATTCACTTGCTTTTGGATGTACTGTCCTATGAATATCAATTAAGTCCATCTTGTTTAATGTATCCTTTAAAGCTTGTGTTTCCTTATTTATTTTCATTTTGGATTGTCTGTCCATTGGTGAAAATGGGGTGTAAAAGTCCCATACTATTATTGTGTCACTGTCAATTTCCTCTTTTATGGCTGTTAGCATTTGCCTTATGTATTGAGGTGTCCCTATATTGGGTGCATAAATATTTACAATTGTTATATCTTCTTGGATTGATCCCTTAATTATTAGGTAGTGTCCTTCTTTGTCTCCTGTAATAGTCTTTATTTTAAAGTCGATTTTCTCTGATATGAGAATTGCTACTCCAGCTTTCTTTTGATTTCCATTTGCATGGAATATCTTTTTCCATCCCCTCATTTTCAGTCTGTATGTGTCCCTATGTCTGAAGTGGGTCTCTTGTAGACAGCATATGTATTGGTCCTGCTTTTGTATCTATTCAGCCAGTCTATGTGTTTTTGCTGGAGCATTTAATCCATTTACATTTAAGATAGTTATTGATATGTATGTTCCAGTTACCATTTTCTTAAGTATTTTGAGTTTGTTATTGTAGGTCTTTTCCTTGTCTTGTGTTTCCTACCTAGAGAAGTTCCTTTAGTGTTTGCTGTAAAGCCAGTTTTGTGGTGCTGAATTCTGTTAGCTTTTGCTTGTGTGTAAAGGTTTTAATTTCTCCATCGAATCTGAATGAGATCCTTCCTGGGTGGAGTAATCTTGGTTGTAGGTTTCTTCCCTGTCATCACTTTAAATATGTCCTGCCACACCCTTCTGAATTGTAGAGTTTCTGATGAAAGATCAGCTGTTAACCTTCTGGGCATTCCCTTTTATGTTATTTGTTGTTTTTCCCTTCCTGCTTTTAATATTTTTTTTGTAGTTATTTTTTGACAGTTTGATTAATATGTGTCTTGGCATGTTTCTCCTTGGATTTATCCTGTATGGGATGCTTTGTGCTTCCTGGACATGATTGACTATTTTCTTTCCCATATTAAGGAAGTTTTCAACTATAATCTCTTCAAATATTTTCTCAATCCCTTTCTTTTTCTCTTTTTCTTCTGGGACCCCTACAATTCGAATGTTGGTGCATTTAATTTCTCAGAGGTCTGTTAGATTGTCCTCAATTTTTTTCAGTGTTTTCTCTTTATTCTGCTCTGCAATAGTTCCTTCCACTATTTTATCTTCCAGGTCACTTATCCGTTCCTCTGACTCAGTTATTGTGCTATTGATTCCTTCTAGATAATTTTAAATTTTATTTATTGTGTTGTTCATCATTGTTTGTTTGCTCTTTAATTCTTCTAGGTCCTTGTGAAACGTTTCTTCTGTTTTCTCCATTTTACTTCCAAGATATTCTATCATCTTTACTATCATTACTCTGAATTCTTTTTCAAGTAGACTGCCTATTTCCTCTTCCTTTGTTTGGTGTGGTGGGGTTTTACCTTGCTCCTTCATCTGCTGTGTATTTCTCTGTTTTCTCATTTTACTTAACTTACTGTTTTTCGGGTCTCCTTTTCACAGGCTGCAGGTTTTTAGTTCCCATTGTTTTTGGTGACTGTCACCAGTGGCTAAGGTTTGTTCAATGGGTTGTGTAGACTTCCTGTTGGAGGGGACTGGTGCCTGTGTTCTGGTTGATGAAGCTGGATCTTGTCTTTCTTGTGGACAGGACTGCATCCAGTGCTGTGTTTTGGGGTGTCTGTGACCTTATTATGATTTTAGGCGGCCTCTCTGCTAATGGGTAGGGTTGTGTTCCTGTCTTGCTATTTGTTTGGCATAGGGTGTCCAGCAGTGTAGCTTGCTCGTCGTTGAGAGGAGCTGGATCTTAGTATTGAGATGGAGATCTCTGGGAGAGCTTTCATCATTTGATATTACTTGGAGCTGGGAGGTCTCTGCTGGACGAATGTCCTGAACTTGGCTCTCCCACCTCAGAGGCTCACGCCTGATGCCCAGCTGGAGCACCCTGTCAGCCACATGGCTCAGAAGAAAAGGGAGGAAAAAAATGAAAGAAAGAAAGAAAAAAAACAAATAAAATAAAAATTATTGAAATAAAAGATTTAAAAATATTATTTAAAAAAACTAATAAAAAAAAGAAAGAAGAGAGCAACCAAACCTAAAAACAAATCCAGCAATGATAAGAAGTGCTAAAAACAGGGGCTTCCATGGTGGCACAGTGGTTGAGAGTCTGCCTGCTGATGCAGGGGACATGGGTTCGTGCCCTGGTCTGGAAAGATCCCACATGCCACAGACCGGCTAGGCCCATGAGCCATGGCCACTGAGCCTGTGTGTCCAGAGCCTGTGCTCTGCAATGGGAGAGGCCACAACAGTGAGAGGCCTGTGTACCGCAAAAAAAAAAAAGTGCTAAAGACAAAACAAAACAAAAAACAGACGGAGAGAACCCTAGGACAAATGGTAAAAGCAAAGCTATACAGACAAAATCACACAAAGAAGCATACACATACACACTCACAAAAACTGAAAGAAGAAAAACATATATATATAAAAAAGAAGGAAGAGAGCAAACAAATCAATAAACAAATCTACCAATGATAATATGCTCTAAATACTAAACTAAGATAAACTTAAACGGAAACAAATTAGATGCAGAAAGCAAACCCTAAGTCTACACTTGCTCCCAAAGTCCACTGCCTCAGTTTTGGGATGATTCGTTGTCTATTCAGGTATTCCACAGATACAGGGTACAGCAAGTTGATTGTGGAGATTTAATCCACTGCTTCTGAGGCTGCATGGAGAGATTTCCCTTTCTCTTCGTTTTTCACACAACTCCTGGGGTTCAGCTTTGGATTTGGCTCCACGTCTGCATGTACATTGCCTGAGGGCATGTGTTCCCTGCCCAGACAGGATGGGGTTAAAGTAGCAGCTGATTAGGGGGCTCTGGCTCACTCAGGCCAGGTGGAGGGAGGGGTATGGAATTCGGGGTGAGCCTGTGGTGGCAGAGGCTGGCATGATGTTGCACCAGCCTGAGGTGTACGATGTGTTCTTTCAAGGAAGTTTTCCCTGAATCATGGGACCCTGGCAGTGATGGGCTGCACAGGCTCCCAGGAGGGGAGGTGTGGATAGTGACGTGTGCTTCCACACAGGCTTCTTGGTGGCAGCAGCAGCCTTAGCGTCTCATTCCCGTCTCTGGTGTCCACACTGATAGCTGTCATTCACACCCATCTCTGGA
Source organism: Delphinus delphis (assembly GCF_949987515.2). Classification (NCBI taxonomy): domain Eukaryota; kingdom Metazoa; phylum Chordata; class Mammalia; order Artiodactyla; family Delphinidae; genus Delphinus; species Delphinus delphis. The sequence continues at coordinate 103,162,422 of NC_082689.1, read as the reverse complement.
GCTCGTTTAGGCGGTGTTTGAATCCTCTCTCCTTGCGCACCCCCAAACAATGGTCTCTTGCCTCTTAGGCAGGTCAAGACTTTTTCCCAGACTCCCTTCTGGCTAGCTGTGGCGCACTAGCCCCCTTCCGGCTGTGTTCATGCAGCCAACCCCAGTCCTCTCCCTGGGATCTGACCTCCGATGCCCAAGCCTCAGCTCCCAGCCCTCACCCGCCCAGGCGGGTGAGCACACAAGCCTCTCAGGTTGGTAAGTGCTGTTTGGCACTGGTCCTCTGTGCAGGAATCTCTCCACTTTGCCCTCTGCATCCCTGTTGCTGCATTCTCCTCCATGGCTCCAAAGCTTCCCCCCTGCCCACCCCCTGCCTCCACCAGTGAAGGGGCTTCCTAGTGTGTGGAAACTTTTCCTCCTTCACAGCTCCCTCCCACTTGTACAGGTCCCGTCCCTATTCCTTTGTCTCTCTTTTTTCTTTTGCTCTACTCATGTACGTGGGGAGTTTCTTGCCTTTTGGGAAATCTGAGTTCTTCTGCTAGTGTTCAATAGGTGTTCCGTAGGAGTTGTTTCACATGTAGATGTATTTCTGATGTATTTGTGGGGAGGAATGTGATCTGCAAGTGTTACTCCTCGGCCATCTTGAAAGTCTCCAGACTATTTGATAAATTATGCTGAGATAACTTGTTAGCAGCTCCTTTCCATAAAATTAAATGCTGTTGAATCAGAGATATACATGTAAAAATTTAATAACTGTCAGTACCAGAGGAACTGTGATCTATTTTAGTCTATTTTTAACATTATTAGAGTAGGTAAGAACTTACCAAGCAAAGCTAAAACACAGAGGCTGTAAGTTTGAACACATAAAAGTTACAGTTAACAATATGGGGAGAAAATACCATGAAAAGTTTTTCCATTTTAAAAGGATAGGCCAAGAAAAATATTTAAAACACATTTTACAAAGAGCTAATTCCTAAAAATGTAAAGAGTATACAAATAAATTAAAAATACTAATAGAAGAACAAACGAAGCACATGCACAAGCAGTTTGTAGGGTAGGAAATGAGTCATAAACAAATGATAATACAAATTATATTTCCATTTTTTAAATGTCAGATTTGAAAACATCAGTAAGTTTGACAAGACATTATTGTCAAAAGTACAAGGAGAAGAGGCACTCCTGTGCAAAAGTGATGGAGGTACAAACTGCCATATCTTCTTTTAGGAACCATTTGGCGCCATCTATTAAAACAGCCATTTTTTGATGCAGTAATTCCACTTCTAAGCACTTATTTTACAAGGATTCTTGTACATGTGTACAAGGATATTCACAGAAGCTGTGTTCATAAGGAAAAGGCTGAAAATAAACAGAAGGCCCCTCAATGTGGAACCAGTTACATAAATTATGATCCGTTCATACAATGACACCCTAGTATAGCACAATAGTGATTTTGAAATATCACCCAGTGTATCTCCCTTCTTGCTAATTTTTTTTTTCTTTTTCCTCCTCTGTCCCTGGACCATCAAGGTGAGACCCAGTAGCCCAGGCTTGTGAGAGGTGCTTGCACTGCCTCCAGGTAGGGAAGGCTGATACAGGTCAGAGCAGAGAAATCATTTCTCAGCTTTGATTTCTGGACTTCATAAGGCTCAGAATGAGGCCATAATCTTGAACGTTCGACATTTCCTGAAATAGAAAAGGGATTTCTCAGAACTCCCAAAGCTGGATTTTTTTCATATGTCAAGAACCAAAGTTTGAAGGATAGGTCATAGAGTAAAAGACAATAAAATGACACAAAAGGAATGACTGGGATGATACCCTCCTAGTGTCAGAGGAGCAGCCAGCAAGGAGGTGCTGAGGGAGAGAGAGCAGTTGAGAAGGGTGAGTGTTTGGAGGGGCAAGTCTGGCTCCCTTTTCAAGGTGCACCCAGAACACCTTGGGGCCCTTGTGCTGCTTTCCAAGACACTCTCAAGGAGACAACAAGCCTTCAGCATAATGCCATGTCCCACCTGGCTTGGTGAAACCGAGCAGGACCCTATGGGGCCCTCCTGGGTACAAAAGCCCCTCAGTTTTCCCCATTTCTTGTTTGTAGTGTTGACAAAATTTAATCAGTCAATCTGAGAAAGAAATGGAAAATTGTATTCGAACAAAATTGAGGATTATAACCCGGGAACAGGATCTCAGAAAGCTCCAAGAACTGTTCTGCCCATTAGATGTCAGGGCAGAGTTATAAAGCTTTTTGAGACAGAGGGCTGTACATCAAATGATGTGTTATTGATTTACATGATCCAGATCTAATCATGGTCATGGTAGGTCATGTGATCCCTTACAAGATCAAGAAGGAATGTTATCAAGGAGTTGTTGCACTATACAGTTAAGCAGGCATTTCTGCCAATGAGGGAGGTCTGGTCGATGCCTAATGAAGATACACAATGCACAGTGGAGGAGACAGAGGAGGTCAAAGGGAAGAGAAAATTGTTTATGGTTTGAAAAAAATTTTGTGTGTGTTTTTTTGTTGTTTATGTTTTAAGGGTTTTTTTTTTGTCTTGCCATAAAATATGAATCTTATTTCACAATAGAAAAAAAAAGGCTTTAGTCTCCAAGGCCTTCCCCAAGTTCCAAAGAGCAGGTTCAAATCAGTTAATGATCAGGACAATTGAGTCACAGGACCCCTGGTTCCTCCTGCTAGGATGTAGAAAACAATCTGATGCATATCTTTAGATGTTCTATAGAAACTAAGACTCCTACCCTGGTGGAGGATGGTGACTACAAGCACATAGACCCCAGACTGGTTGGGACCAGAAGACTGAGATTCCTGAAACATCACCCTGTTACCCGACCACCAACCAATCAGAAGAAGGTCCAGGAGTTGATCATGCCCACATCCCACGACCCTCTCCTCTAACACTGTCTGTCCTTAACACTTGCCTAAAAGCCATCAGGGAGTTTGAGCCTTGAGTACAAGCTGCTCATTCTCCTTGCTTGGCTCCTGCAATAAACCTTTCTCTGTTCCAGACTCCGACGTGTCAGTTTGTTCAGCCTCACTGTGTCGGGCACATAAAGTGAACTTGGGTTTGCCAACATTCGGAGTGACAGGGCACCACACCTGAAGACATTCCTCAAAACCCACAGATCCCAGTGTGATGTGGGGAAAGATACCCTAAGGAGCTATGAAAGCACCAGGGGACCAGACCTGGGCACTGGGAAATGCTTGGGCTTAAGTCGAAAGGCCACAGAGGGTAGAATCTTGATGCTGAAGGCATGGACAGTCTCTGAACACCGTGACTGAGGTGCCAGCACTCTGTGAGGCCAGCCGATCTCAGGGGATACCAGTGGGTGTGCTCAGGGCCAGCAGCTGATCACACTGCAGGGGATGCCACCAAAAAAAAAAGTGTAAAATTGAGTAAGCTTGTATTTGCAATGTCTGCTTACAGAAAGAGGCATAAGAAACTGATTCCAGTGATTATACTTGGGGAAGGGGCTTGTGGGATTGAGGTCTTGGCAGGGTCCAGGCAGGCTCAGAGCAGATGTGAGCCCCCCCCAAGGTAAAGGTCAGACTACGCACTCACTAAGCTGAAGGTCATTGCCTCCCCTATCAGACGGAGGGCAAGGAACGTGCCTTCCCCAGCAGGTGTCAAGTCTGGGGGCTTCCTGATCGTTTCTGTCAAGACCTCCCTGAGTCCTGCCCCTTCCAGACTTTAGCAAACTTGTGCTGAAGATGACGGTAAGTATTCACTGATTGTTAATAACATTCCCCCTTGCCCTTAAAAGTGTCCCAGTTTGTTGATAAATAGTATAGTTAGTATTCCTAAATAATCTGCAGGGTGTCTCCTGAAGCTCCTGGAAGGGAGAGTCAAGGCTTCTCTACTTGTGGTTCCCAGATGCCTCAGCTTTCCTTCAACGAGAGCTAATTCACTATCTCCTGTGAGAGACGTGGGATGTGTCAGACATGGTCCCTGGCCCTAGGGAGCCTCTAGTCCAGGAGGCAGGGAGACATGCAGAGAAAGAACAAACCCACCAGGTGGGGGTTGCTGAGACTTAACACATGTCACAAGAGCCCTAGAGCTCCTACTCTGCTTCCTCCTGGCCTTTTCCTCAGGTAGGAATATGGTCATTGCAACAACGATAAGAATAACAATAGCTACTTGTTATGTGGGGCTCCCTTTCTTGGGGAGCTTCCAGACCAATGTGGGGAACTGCCAGACTCTGCCCTGGGAGAGCCCAGTCTTGTGGGAAATGCATAGCTACAATCTTCTGTAGTTCCCACACTGATGAGAGACACTAGCCAGGCACGTCACCAAGAGACTGATAGAAATTCTTTACAAAACCCTGCAAGGGACCTGTCCTTATTCTCGTTTACAGATGAAAAAGCTGAGGTTCAGAGAGGTGATATAATTTACCAAAGTCACACAGAAATTTAGTGGCATAGCTGGTATTCACACTTCAAATCCCTGCTGCGGCTTCCATGCCCAGGTACATTGTGGCAGCACACCCATCATACGTCCTATCCCATGGGCACTGTTTCCTCAGAGGCACCAAGTTCCACCTCCCATACCTTCTATTTGGGGCCTGAGCAAAGGTTAGGCTGCCAGTGGCACCAGGAACTGGGCTCCCTCCCAGTGGCTCTGCCACCAGCACAATGTTAACAATTTTAACGTTGACCTGAGTTCTTCTTAGAATGATGCTCTGCTTCCCTCATCTTGTTAATTTTTAAATCTTAAGTTGTCTGTGTATCTCTGTGAAGCCTCAAATACTATTTGGAACAAGTTGAGAGAGAAAGTGACAGAGAGAGAACTTGGTAACAGTGGTTGGGGAAGGGTCAGAGACTCTCATGCGTCTGCCTGTTTACACAAGACCCCTCGTCACATCTCTGACCAGCATCCTTGACTAGCAGCCACAATGCAATGGTCCTATAGGTCAACATCCCTGCAGCGCTCTGATCAGGCATGCATGAGTCACCACACAGCACCAATCTCAAGCATTCTCTCAGCCTGGGGTGTCAGGTACAGAAAAACTAACATCGATTGCCCCTCCCCAAGGAACATGTCATCTTGTCAGAGATTCCAGGCTCGGAAACAATCAAGGTTACATATAAGGGACAACGAGGGAGCAAATAAAAGTCATTTCTCTTTTGAGAAGAACTTTCTTTCCTCCAGGACACAGGGAAGTGGGCTTTGGCAATGATCCAGGCAGAAACTTTAGAGCACAGCTCCCTAGGAGATCAAGAATGCTGCTTTGGTTTCCTGGGAATGCAAAGTGCCTGTCTACATTGAATCTAAAAACTCAGGAGAATCAAACTTCCTCTCCTTGAACTGTGTCAACATGGGCCAGGCTTGGAGGCTTTTTGAAACCATCAGAGGTTGAGTATTGACTGGACAGAACGTGCAGGTACCTGGCCGAATACTTCCTTATTCCAGCTGATGTTCTAGAGTCAGACGATGGATGGGGGTAACTTGGAACTCTTGAAAGGCCTTCAGTCTTTACAGGAGCTGGGTCCTTTCCAGGTCAGGACTCACAAGTATCTGGTCTTCTCTTCTTCTAGGCCCATGGATGATTTACTACTTAGCTCCCTTGACTTAGTTAGAGCCATGACATTAGTTCTGGCTAATGGCCCATGAGTACAAGTTCTATGTGGTTAAAAGCCGGTGTGAGGGTTCCATGTTATCTCTTGCTCTGCCACAGTGACTCGGGATGCCCATGGAAAGATAGCAGAGCTATAGGATAGAAAAAGTGTGAACTGCTCAGTCATCACATGGAGGATGGCTGCCCACCAGAATTCCATGAGGAAGAAATAAACTTTGGTTGGGTTAAGCCATTGAGATTTCATTATCAGTCTGTTACTGTAGCTTGACCTGGCCTCTTCTGACCCTTTGACACCCCAGAGTACTGATGGGGAGCAGAGACTGGGAGAAGGTGAGAGCCTAGAGGTGAAATCCTTTAATTTCTCTCTTAGTGCTCCGTCTTTGCATGCAGTGCCCTTGTGCACCCTCTCCCCACATCCCTCCACCCACCACCTCCCTTCCGTTTTCCAAAGACCTACCATGGTGCTTCCCCACTGGTCTGTCACTACAGACAAGGGGATTTCCCTGACAGCCTTGCTTCATAATCTGCTGTGATTCAGAAAATATCAGGGCCGAAGGGGGCCCTGGAGCCTTACCCAGTTCGCATCTCATTGAACAGAGAGAGAATTCATGGCTTAGGAGGTAATGTGACTTGCCCAAGGTCACACGACACCTGATGATAGGACTGGTACCCAGGTCTCCTGACTCATAGGCCCAAACTTTCTCCTCCATCTCTTCCCATTGAGCTAGGTCCTAGTCTCAACTACGGGTGATAGGCATGTTATTCTACATCTCTTGTGTTAAGAAACATTTATCAAAATCTTGAAAATCAAAAGGAAGCACAGCAAGTCCTTTAATGTTGTACTGGGGCCTTGTTTAACAAGCCTGCTAAAGGGTTATTAATTCTCTGGGAAACCATACTTGTGCTTTATACTATTTGATTAGAGCCTGGATACAGTGAAATTACATGTTTAGCTGTAGATCTCAGTCTGGCAGAAGAATATAACCCCAAGGCTTATGCTTTTATTGCCACATTTATTGTCACGTTGGTATGACATTAATCAGTGTTTATCTAACCTGACAATCGTTTTCTTTTTTTCCCTCCCTTCTTTCCCTTTCTTTCTTTCTTTTTTCTTTCTTTCTTTCTTTCTTTCTTTCTTTCTTTTTCTTTTTCTTTCTTTCTTTCTTTCTTTCTTTCTTTCTTTCTTTCTTTCTTTCTTTCTTTCTTTCTCTCTCTCTCTCTCTCTCTCTCTCTCTCTCTCTCTCTCTCTCTCTCTCTCTCTCTCTCTCTCTCTCTCTCCCTCCCTCCCTCCCTCCCTCCCTCTCTCTCTCTCTCTCTCTCTCTCTCTCAATACCTTTCTTATGACTTCTCTGATGGTCCAGCAGTTAAGACTCCATGCTCCCAATGCAGGGGGCCTGGGTTCGATCCCTGTTCAGGGAACTAGATCCCACATGCCACAACTAAAAGATCCCATACGCAGCAAAGAAGATCCCGCCTGCTGCAACTGAGACCCGGCACAGCCAAATTAAAAATAAATACCTTTCTTGATGGGCTATATTAATCTAAGTTCTTAAAGCGCTCTTGGAACTCATTTTACCACCTTACCAGTTCTCTCACTCATTAACTGATATGTGGAATAAAATCTGTGACACAGGGGTACTCTATATTTGTAATGAAAGTCATGTTCTTAACTTTTTAAAATTATACTTTGGCACTTGAGATAAATATCCGCTATCTTACAGCACCTACCATGGTGTCTGACTTAGAACTGGAAGCCATAAATGTCCACTGAATGAGGGACTGAATTAAGGTTACCCATCAAGATCATTGATCATAGATCTGCACTTTATCAGGATCTTTAATGTCGTACCTCAAAGGAGAAGCTCTGATGTAGGAACCTCAGGCACCAGGAGAATCTGATAGGAAAATGTTTGGGTTTTTATGAGCCTTGCCTGATCTTCCTTTATAGGCTAACCCCATCTTCACAAAGAAACAAAGTCCTTCTGTCCTAGTGCCCCTGGGGACACACCGTCTTCCTCAGAGGGAGAAGCTGGGACGAGTATAATCCTCTAAGTTACTCTCATACAGACCCAACTGTGACCAGTACATCCCCCCCTGAAGTTAAGAGGGAGAGTCAGTCTGTAATTCCACCCTCTCATCCTTCCCCCATATTTCATCAGCTTAGTTGGTCCTGTGTGATATTCAGTAAAACTGCAACAGGCAGCCAGGAGCCAGAAGTTATCCCTTCTCCTACCTGCTCTAATGAGAGCCCTTGTACCAAGAGCCCTGTCCTTCAGAATGACGTGGCTTATAATGGTGTCGTTCCCCAGAAACTTCTACAAGAGCTTCTGATTAATCTTCCCTTCCACTTAAAGACATTGTCAGGTCCTCAAAAATGTAAGACAAGTTAGCTTTCCAGGCTCCCATAAGCAGACCCTGATACCCAGACAGAGGAAGGTCTTCTGAGTGGGGCTGAGCAGTGTCCTTCGCTTGCCCAGGAACTTCACTTGAGCGGATGGAAACAGTTCATTTTGCCTGTCATGATTTAGCCTTACCGACAGCGTTTATCATTCAGCACAAGGCTTGGATGGGACTGAGTGGATCGGAACTAAAGCAGCTGATTTACATTCAGAGCGGAGTTTAAATTAACTGCACCGAAGTCAAATCTCGCATTGCTCGTGTTTGCTTTCTCTGAGCAGTGCCGAGGGCTTATGCTTTGGTCCATCCAAATTCCTAATGGGCCAAGTGCCCCGATTATAGATGATTTTGCGAACATCTGTAGCTCTTGAGAGCTGATGCAAGGATGATTCAGGAGAAGCTTTGGTGTCCTTCAGCTGGTTGTAGGCAAGTGACACCGCGAGAAGCATGGCTGCTCGGGGCCCAGAAGAGCTTTGGCTGGGTGGAGTGACTGTCTTAGTCTTCCATGCCTCTCTCCCAGCCAGATCTCAGGACAACTCCAAAGGGACCTGTGTACTTTTTAATGGAATGGATACTGGGCAGCAGGAGTGGCAGGTGCTATAAATGAAATAGGACTGAATCGCTGGGAGATGGGCACCTGGGGGGTGTCATCCTATTCTCCCTATTTTGAATACATTTGAAATTTCCACAGTTTTAGTGGAAGAGACTTGTTTTTGTGGACCAGAGACCTGAGAGAGAAGCGGAGGAAGAGGGACTTTGAAAGTTCATTCTTAGAAAAGCCCTCGAAGCCCCGACAGACTCTCCTGCTTCCTGCTGCCCCGCCCTGGGGGTTAATAACCTGTTGGGGGAGCCAGGAGACTGGAGCAGACTCCAGGGCTAACTGCTGAATAGAAAGTCTCTGTGTGGCTGGCGCTCTTGTTGCACACCCAACAGTCACTCCACCTTTGTCCTTGCTGGCAGACCTCCACTGTGTTCAGCAGCATGCTTGCAGGAGGTAGACCCAGACCCTGGGAATGAATCATGCCAATGATTGGTTTAGAAGTGGCCATGTGACCTAGTTCTGGCCAGTGAAATGCAAGGGAAAGTCTTTGGGGTGGGGCTGGACAGCTGGGAAATATTTTCCGCTCTCATAAACAAAAGAGTTGTACTAGGAGAAGCCTTTCTTTCCTTGGTGTTTACACATGCTGTCATGTTCTCTCAAGGACTTGAGGCCTCCTTTTTCTCCCTGACCTCATTTCCTATGATGGTCTTCCTCCATCACATTCCTCCAACCACTGGCCTCCTTGCTTTCTTAGAACATGCTAATCATACTTCTACCTCAGGGCCTTTGCATTTGCTGTTTCCTTCTAGAATGCTCCTCCTCCAGATCTTCACTGGCTCCTTCTTTCACATCCTTCAGGACTTTGCTCAAATGGCAGTTTCTCAGACATTTACCTGCCATCATTAAAAAAAATATTCCCATCCTTCTTCTCCTCCTTAATCCTTATTTTCCCTTTTTATGTTCTCCTCAGAACATACCACTAACATACTATGTAATTTTAAAATTTATTTTGCTCAGTGTCTCCATTTTCCCCACTACAGTAGAATCTAGGGCAGGGATTTCTGTAAGTTTTATTCACCATTGTGTCCCCAATACCAAAAAAAGTGCCCAACACATAGTAACACTATTAAATATTTGCTGAATGAATGAATGAACTTATGCTATACTTCAAGCTTCAGCAGCCATTTTGTGACCATGAGGGGAAGTGAAGAAAATCACAGAGAAACAGACCCACAGCCCCATTATCATGGAGCCACTCACTTAACAACTCTGCCTGTGAAATATTGTTATTGAGGTAACATTGTCCTAATAATTTAAGCCACTGCTAGCTGGGGAATATTTCACTTGTGACTGAAATCATCCTAAATGATACACCCTTCAAAGCTGCTGGGATGAGAGTCAAAGAAGGCTTTGTCATTCCATCCCAGGAGGATTGAGGGAGAGGCTCTCCAGGAAAGGGATGGGGAATCAGGCTCTGGAATGCCTGGAGTGCTATCAGTTGAGGAGGTGTGCAGCCTGACCTCTACCTGCTCCCTGGTGCACTCAGGGTCTCAGTGTTTCCACCAATGCAATAGGCATTCTAATATCCATTTTCACTATAGATCCCAGATCCAGAAACTTCAAAGGAGTTTCAGGCCTTGGTAATCAAGAAATAACCTGTCAGAATGTCTGTTTTGTAAATGAAGTAACAGAAGTTGGTGGCATTGGGGTGGGTCCCCTTTAGCCACACAGCTCTTGAAGCAGGACTGAGACAAGGACTGAGAACTCTTGCCTTCTCTGTTGATATTCTTTCTCCCTATTTACACTAGTTCCAGAATTCACTGTCATTCCTGGGAGGCTGAGAATTTCCCTCTTACAATATGGGGAAGTGGGATGTTGATGATTATCTGGTCCTCTGAACTTGCCTAGACAGGTAAACCAGCCACTGGCAGGGACGCTGGGACAACCACAAATAAGGTTGTGAAGATAGGGCTCAACCTGGTCTCCATGAAGTATCAGGGGCTCTTTTACAATGTAAATCACACCATGTCACTCTCCTGCTCAAGAACCTTCCATGCACTTTCATTGCTCTGAAATTGATATCCAAATTCCTTAGCCGATCCTACAAACCTTTGCTGGATCTGGCCCCCACTTCCCCATCCCCATCCCACCAAGCTCCAGGCACAAACCTTTCCCTGTTCCTGTCCCTGAGTCTTTGCAACCATTGTTCTCTCCCCTTGAGGTGCACTCCCAGCACTTTGCATGACTGACATTCTCAACCTCAAGGTCTCCACCTGTGTGTATTCCTCTTTAGAGAAATATTCTCTGACCTCCCTCCCTACCTAACGTGGCAGCATCCCAGTTCCTCTGCAGCATCACTCTGTTTGTTTCATTCATAGCACTTATCACCCTCTGTAACTGTCTTCGTTGCTTATTTACTTACTGAATGTCTTCCCAACTGGACTGTCCAGAGTGCAGGGACTGTCCTCTCTTCTTAGCTGCATTTACAGGGCCTTGCTCAATGCCCAGCACGTGACAGTGCTCAATAACTATGTTGAGCGAATAAATGAAAGGATAGATAAATGCTTCCGCTCACCTCCACCACAGCGCCAGATGGTCAAGCCCCAGCAGGACACTGGCCTAAAGATCCTTGATGGCCCTGGACAACACCAGAAGCGTTGCAGCCACCATAAGACAGTGATGCTTCAGCTCAGTCCAAAGGGGACCGTGCAAGGCAGCCAGCCCTCTAGGGTGTGGAACTGCTTCCAGCCATCACCCCAAGCCCTGCCCTGAGCAATCCTCAACCTTCTAACCACAGAAGGGCTGTCTCCCCAAGTTTCCCCTGCTGCTGTTTGGAGGAAGGCTTGGCTTTCCTGCAGCCAACTGGGCGGTCCAGCAATAACTGAGGGGTAACCAGTGGGGTGTCGGGGCAGTAGGGAGCAGCAGTCCTCCAGGGAGGCTCCCTGGGTCTTTCTTATGATGATGTGATTCGTGGGAACATAGAGTAGCACCCCACAGATCAAGTATGTTTGGGGAGTTCCAAGGATAAGGGAATGGAAACCCTCCCCTTATATTAGGGGTGGAATTTGCAGTGTTAGAAATATAACTAGTAAGGCCACATGTACCCTTTCTCCTCACACCCAACCCCAGCAAAGAAATGGATTCACATCACACACCATGCACACACGCACCTACACATACATACCCCCCCAACACACAAAAGTACACAGTTACTTCGCAAAAAGATTTATTTCCTTTCTTCAAAAGTATTTAATGTTTCAGGAAAAGTTATTCTGAGATCAGAAACTCCCTGGCCTGTACCCCGGCCATTAAGGAGGTCAGGATTGTCCCACGGGGTCAGCCTCTTGGCTTGCACAGGCCACAATGATATCTCTGCTGGAGATCCTGGAGAAATGGTTAATGAAACGAGGGGAATGTTTTTCCAGAGAGCAAATTCTGAGTGTTCCTGATGTCCCCAAATATCCAGTTTCCCTTAATACTTTCCAATCTGGGTCTGTCATCCTTGTCTTAAATCTAGTTATAATTTCCATTGTCAGTTTATTTCCCAAAGTGAGAGTAGTAAACAGGACTTTAATGAATCCATCAGCAACTGCTGTTGTGCAAACAGGAGCTGGCAAAGTGATGGATACTGTGCCGGGAAGCAAAAGTCCTGAATGTTGGGCCTCTTGCACTACTACCTGGCTGAGAACCCAGGAAGTCACCACCTCAGGAGGTCTCAGTGTTCACATCTGCATGTGCAAGAAATATTAACGCTTGCCTGCCTGAAGATGGACCCAAGGTTTTCTCTGGTGCTGAATTGTCTGCCTAGCACCAACTCCAAGGAGCATGAAGAACGCACAGCTCCTTCCCTAGGGGAATTTGCTGGTCTATCAGACAAAGTCCTGAATCTTTCTCTGCTTATTTACAAAGCATCAGCGTTTGAGCATTGTCTGTTCTGTTCTCCGATTCTTGGAGTGATTGGTATGTGAGACTCAGGTTCCTGAATCCCCTTTGTAATAAACACAGTTGGGTGACCTCACAACTGTATCCTTCTCCTTTCTCGCAAACAAAACTAGGTGGCCTTATGTTTCAGGGACGAATGGGCCCCTCGGCTGCCCCTGGGGAAGGAGCTAGTCTAGCAAATCAACATGGATTCCTTCCCCCTTGACAGTGCGGTAGACATGTGGCACTGTTCTGGCCAAGATGGCTTAAAGGAAACTCCAAACTCCACTGGGGGAAGGACAGGGGCTTCTGGAAAGGTTATGCTTGTTCCTAAAAAGAATAGGAAATAACCTGTTAGAATGTCTCTCTCTCTCTCTCTGACTCCGGCTATTTTTGTATGTGAGTCTGATGTCTGGAGCTGCTGACACTATTTTGCCCCTCTGAGGGGAGTAGTTAAAGTGCTGAGGATGGCAGGTGGATAAATACCTGGGTCCTTGAGGGCATCATTGAGTCTCAGAATTGCCCAAACTCAAACTACTCTATTTACATACTTTGTGTTACAGGAGATAATAAATGTCCTTATCGTGAGCCATTTTCTGATGGATTTGCTTTTTCTTTCAGCTGAAAGCATCTTAACTGTATTAGTCAGGATAAGTTAGATTATGCATGATAACAAATGACACTCACATCACAGTGGCTTGATACGAGTTAATTTCTCACTCAGGCCATCTGCCCCTTGGGGTTGGCAGGGAAATCTGTTCATCACAATCCTTCAGGGCCATAGAGGAGGCTGGGAAGAGAATCTTGTGAATGACACACGGGCCCTAAAAGCTTCTGCCCTGAGGTGACATCTATCACTCCCCTCACATTAAAATCAGGTTATGTGGATATGATTTCCTTCAAAAGCTTTTGGGAAGTACAGTCCTGCCCTCTGCTCAGAAGGTGGAAATGTGGAACTATTTGGTGACAACACTAATGTCCACCACATTCACTAATATAAACTCTAGGAGCAGGGAGTTGAATGGCCTTGGATCAACAATGTAACTCCTTTAAACCTTGGTTTCCTCAACTGCAAATTTAATTTTTTGAACGTTTTCTCCTTTTCCAACTGTTGTGAGGATACAATGAGTAATAAAGATGAAGGTATCTTTGAAAGCATAATGAAGCCTAATTGTGTGGGTAGTTGAGGGGTATTCATGCCTTCTCAGCAGAGATCACAGGCTCGTTCCTGCAGCTCTGCTCTACACATAGAACTTTCTCATCTTCACCATGTGTCTGCAACCAGACCACCTGGTAGTGAAGACATTGGCTGTTTTCTGTTTTCAGGATAGAATAGAGAAAGAATATTTGTTTTAGAGGTGGAGGTGGAGGATGTTGGAGGCACTGGAATGAGTTTGGGGGTAATTTTCCTCACTGCACTTCTAGGAGGCTGTTTTAGTTAGCTCAGGCTGCCATAACAAAAATGCCAGAGACTGGCTGGCATAAACAACGGAAACTTATTTCCTCACAGTTCGGGAGGCTGGAAGTCCAAGATCAAGGTGTCAGCAGGGTTGGTTTCTCCCGGGGCCTCTCTCCTTGACTTATAGAAGGCCATCTTCCCCTGTGTCTTCATACTGTCTTCCTTCTGTATGTGTCTGGGGCTAATTTCCTCCTCTTATAAGGACGTGTTGGATTTAGGGCCCACAATATTGGCCTCGTTTTAACTTAATTATCTCTTCAAATACAGTCACATTCTGAAGTACTGGGAGTTAGGGCTTCCACATATGAATTTTGAGGGAACAAAATTCAGTCCATAACAGAGACCTTTCTTTTCCTCCCAATGAGAAGGGGAAAACCACAGGAGAAACATACTAATTTCCACAACAAGTAAGAGGAAAAGGAGAAGATAAAGGAGTAAGACAGAGAAGGAAGAGGAGGAAGAGAAGGAAAAAGAAGAGGAACAGAGAGAACTTGAAAACCTTCCAAGCAAGTGTTGGAAAAGCCCCGGGATGAGAAGGATGCGGGTGCAGAGCTGTCTGCAAAGGGATCGGTGTGTGGGAATCACCCAGCTCTGAGCATCTGCTCCCTGGACATCAGGCAATTCTGCAGTGGACAATAGACATGAGGAGCAAGGAGAGACAGCTCAAGCCACTTCTAGCCAGTGAAATGTTGCCAACTTGCTGTGTGCAGAGGGATTGGTGGTCTAAATGAAGCCCAGTGCTGTGGAGTTTACTTACAGATATAGTTGTATAAGATATTCATAATTAATTTTGTAGGTTTAAATGCTTATGAAAGTTTATTTATCATCTTAACCAGAGTCTCTGCATTAAGGTCATTTTAAACAGAATCCTAATTTAGGAAACTCAGCAAGACATGAGTCATAGCTAACATATTGAAATCTGGGTGAACTCTGCTCTTCACCTAGGCTCTTACAGCCAGAAAATATTGGGCAAAGAAAAGAGGTTATAGGAAAGGAACCATGCAAATATAAAATATGAATGTGCTGAGAGCCTTTGCTTTGTAGTCCCTGTTATGGGCTCAATTCCAAGACCTAAAAGAGAGGAGAGTGGGCAGCCAAAGGAATCAATTCAGAACAGTGCAGTGGGAGTGGCCATCATTTCAGCCGCACTCAGGCACGGCTGAAGGACCCCTTAGGCAGACAAAGCACAGGCTTAGGCAAAAACAATGTGAGTCAAAAAATTCTTCTTAAAGCGTTTGATTTTCTATCTTTTGCCCCCAAATAATTCAAGTAGCCATCAAGGAGAAAGGGGGATTTATTGAAACTTCTTGCAGTTCTTTTACAGTTTAGTTTGGGTGTAGGGGCACCTTAATCATCATTAAGTCTTCCAAGAAGGGCTCTCCTCTTAAATGAGGCGGGTGAGTCTATAGGTAACTCGTGAAGTGAAGAATCAGATGGGATCATTCAGTCAAATATTCAATTGTGCAAAACATCCAAATGATATCAGGACAAGTATTTCCTGTACGGTCCCAGCATTTCACTCTCTCTGAGTCACAAAGGGCAGCCTCAGCCTGACGACTCACAAAGTATTTTGTCCAACCGCAGACACAAAGTGAGGATGAAGCGATTTTTATTGTTCTTGTCATCATTAATCCTTTAATTAAGGTCTCCTTTATTCATGTCAATATCCTGCCCCTTTCTCCCCTCCCTCTCTTCTAAACCTCATTCGTCAGGCTGGTTTCTCCAAGCTCTCCCAGCTCAAATTTTAATTAAAGTGAGTCACAAGACTTGAATCTCTAATGAGCCCCTCATCCGGATTCCATTAGAAATCAGAGTTGCTGCACTCTCTGTGGTGTTGTTCCTTAGCATGGTATTACTTTTTGAATACAGACGGCCCTTGTTCTGAGACTTTTTGCTTTATGTTAATATTCAGAGGTGAAACTGCCCGTTTCTCACATTTTGCCTTGGCATCAGCGGCATATGTCATTGAAGATATCAAAATGGAACAAGCAAAAGATGTGTGAGTGGAGACTACCTCATCCTCCATTTATCCTGCATCATTGGAGACTGGGGGTGTGGGAGGTTCTATACTGGTGGGCTTTTCAGATGACTGAGCCCTCTTCTCCTGGAAATCAAGACTTCTTTTGTTTTAGCCAGTTAATGTAAGTTTTCTAAAATGCAGCCTCTTCTTAGACAGAGGTCAATACTTTCTCGATGCTTCAGACCCGTCACTATGATGAGTGGTCAGCCAAAGTTTGGTACAGAGCATCCTGCAATTACACAATAGGCTATAGCCCGGCTCTGGAAAGTTGAGCTTTCCATAAGCTGGGTTCCCAGGAAAGTCTGGAGCGGGTATGGATTACTAGCAAGGAGAGGCTGGGTTGCTGAATTTGCTCCATGTTCTTTTCATTTATATATTTTTTGTTTCTCTTTTTAAATAGATTTTTATTGGAGTATAATTGCTTCACAATACTGTGTTAGTTCTGTTGCACAACAAAGTGAATTAGCCATATGCATACAGATGTCCCCATATGCCCTCCTCTTGAGCCTCCCTCACATCCTCTCTATCCCACCCCTCTAGGTCATCACAAAGCACTGAGCCAATCTCCCTGTGCTATGCTGTTGCTTCCCACCAGCCAACTATTTTACATTTGGTAGTGTATATATGTTGATGCAACTGTCACTTCGCCCCAGCTTTGCCCTCCCACCCCATGTCCTCAAGTTCATTCTCTATGTCTGCCTCTTTATTCTGGCCCAAGAACTAGGTTCATCAGTACCTTTATTTTTTTTTTTTAGATTCCGTATATATGCGTTACCATACGGTATTTGTTTTTCTCTTTCTGACTTACTTCACTCTATATGACAGACTCTAGGTCCATCCATCTCACTTAAAATAACTCAATTTTGTTTCTTTTTATGGTTGAGTAATATTCCATTGTATATATGTGCCACATCTTCTTTATCCATTCATCTGTAGATGGATATTTAGGTTGGCTCTATGTCCTGGCTATTGTAAATAGTGTTGCAATGAACATTGTGGTACGTGTCTCTTTTTTTTTTTTGACTGTGTTGGGTCTTCATTTCTGTGTGAGGGCTTTCTCTAGTTGTGGTGAGTGGAGGCCATTCTTCATCATGGTGAGTGGGCCTCTCACTGTCGCAGCCTCTCTTGTTGCGGAGCACAGGCTCCAGGTGCGCAGGCTCGGTAGCTGTGGCTCACGGGCCCAGTTGCTCCGTGGCATGTGGGATCTTCCCAGACCAGGGCTCGAACCCATGTCCCCTGCATTGGCAGGCAGATTCTCAACCACTGCCCCACGTGTCTCTTTTTGAATTATAGTTTTCTCAGGTATATGCCCAGTAGTGGGATTGCTGGGTCATATGGTAGTTCTATTTTTAGTTTAAGGAAACTCCATACTGTTTTCCATAGTGGTTGTACCAATTTACATTCCCACCAACAGTGCAAGAGGGTTCCCTTTCCAACACACCCTTTCCAGCATTTATTGTTTCTAGACTTTTTGATAATGGCCATCCTGACTGGCATGAGGTGATACCTCATAGTAGTTTTGATTTGCATTTCTCTAATAATTAGTGATGTTGAGCATCTTTTCATGTGCCTCTTGGCCATCTGTACCTCTTCCTTGGTAAGATGTCTATTTAGGTCTTCCACCCATTTTTTAACTGGATTGCTTGTTTTTTTGATATTGAACTCCATGAGCGTTTTGTATATTTTGGAGATTAATCCTCTGTCTGTTGTTTCATTTACAAATATTTTCTCCCATTCTGAGGGTTGTCTTTTTGTCTTGTTTATGGTTTCCTTTGCTGTGCAGAAGCTTTTGTTTAATTAAGTCTCATTTGTTATTTTTGTTTTTATTTCCATTACTCTAAGAAGTGGGTCAAAAAAGATCTTGCTGTGGTTTATATCAAAGAGTGTTTTTCCTCTAAGAGTTTTATAGTGTCTGGTCTTACATTTAGGTCTTTAATCCATTTGGAGTTTATTTTTCTCTATGGTGTTAGGTAGTGTTCTAATTTCATTCTTTTACATGTAGCTGTCCAGTTTTCCCAGCACCACTTATTGAAGAGGCTGTCTTTTCTCCATTGTATGTTCTTGCTTCCTTTGTCATAAATTAGGTGACCATATGTGTGTGGGTTTATCTCTGGGCATTCTATCCTGTACCATTGATCTATATTTCTGTGTTTCTGCCAATACCATAGTGTCTTGATTACCGTAGCTTTGTTGTATAGTTTGAACTTGGGGAGCCTGATTCCTTGAACTCCATTTTTCTTTCTCAAGATTGCTTTGGCTATTCAGTGTCTTTTCTGTTTTCATATGAACTGTAAAATTTTTTCTTCTAGTTCTGTGAAGAATGCCATTGGTAGTTTGATAGGGATTGCACTGAATCTGTAGATTGCTTTGGGTAGTATAGTCATTTTCACAATATTGATTCTTGCAATCCAAGAACATGGTATTTGTTTATGTCTTCTTTGATTTCTTTCATGAGTGTTTTATAGTTTTCTGAGTACAAGTCTTTCACCTCCTTAGGCAAGTTTATTCCTAGGTATTTTATTCTTTTTGTTGCAATGGTAAATGGGAGTGTTTCCTTAATTTCTCTTTCTGATTTTTCATTATTGGTGTATAGGAATGCCAGAGATTTCTGTGCATTAATTTTGTATCCTGCAACCTCACGAAATTCATTGATTGGTTCTAGTAGTTTTCTGGTGGCATCTTTAGGATTTTCTATGTATAGTATCATGTCATCAGCAAACAGTGACAGTTTTAGTTCTTCTTTTCCAATTTGCATTCCATTTATTTCTTTTTCTTCTCTGACTGCAGTGACTAGGACTTCCAAAACTATGTTGAATAAGAGTGGTGAGGGCTTCCCTGGTGGCACACTGGTTGAGAGTCCGCCTGCAGATGCAGGGGACACGGGTTCATGCCCTGGTCTGGGAAGATCCCACATGCCGCGGAGCGGCTGGGCCCGTGAGCCATGGCTGCTGAGCCTGCACATTCGGAGTCTGTGCTCCACAACGGGAGAGGCCACAACAGTGAGAGGCCCATGTACAGCAAAAAAAAAAAAAAAAAAAAAAAAAGAGTGATGAGAGTGGGCTTCCTTTTCTTTTTCCTGATTTAGTGGAAATGCTTTCAGTTTTTCACCATTCAGCTCGCTGTGGGTTTGTCGTATGTGGCCTTTATTATGTTGAGGTAGGTTCCCTCTGTGCCCACTATCTGGAGAGTTTTTATCATAAATGGGTACTGAATTTTGTCAAAAGTTTTTCTGCATCTATTGAGATGATCATATGGTTTTTATTCTTTAATTTGTTAATGTGGTGTATCACATTGGTTGATTTGCATATATTGAAGAATCCTTGCATCCCTGGGATAAAATCCACTTGATCATGGTATATGATCCTTTTAATGTGCTGTTGGATTCCAAAATATTGCAGAGAGAGAAACACTCCCAAATTCATTCTACGAAGCCATCACCCTGATACCAAAACCAAAGATATCACAAGAAAAGAAAATTATAGACCAATATCACTAATGAACATAGATGCAAAAATCCTGAACAAAATGTATTTACATTGTTAGCACATATAGCCATTACATACTGTACTATTTCTCTCATAAGCATCATTTATTTTAGAACCATAGTAAACATATATTTAATATTTTACTTATCAAACATATATTTAATATTTACCACCAGTCCTTACACTGATGTCTTTCCAGTCAAATGTTTTGGTTATTTGTAGTTGTTTTGTAATACATTCCTGAGAAATGGACCATGAGAATAATATTGTCTCATTCCTACATGGTAAAAGCAATTAGCTGTGCCCTTTAGCTCAAAGGATGGTTTAGCTGAATACAGAAATCCAGTGTTGATGTTGAAAAGCCTGATCACAATCTGATTTTCCTTTCCTTATAGATGATGTCATTATATTGTTGTCTGGCTTCTCATTGGATTTTTTCCCAATAAAATCTTGTCATTTTACTAGACTATGTCTCAGTGTTGTCATTTTGGTTCAGTTTTCCTAGATACATGCTGTGTCCTTTCAATATGTTTCAAAATTTTGTTTTTCTAATTCAAGAATGTTCTTTATTTTACAGATTATAGTATTTGTTCTTTTCCAGTGCTTTGGTCTTCTTTGTGATCTCCTCTTACACATAGGTTGGATCTTCTTTCCACAACTTCTATAGCTATAATTTTTTCCTTGAATACTCTTAAAAAATCTCTTCCTTTGTTTCTTCTTGATATTTAAATTTTTCTGCTTTCCATCTTCTCTATGTCTTATGGCACCATCTACTGTCATTCGTCACTCTTGTGTTAATTTTAGTTCAGTTTTCATTTATAATTTTTTTCCTTTAGTGCTAACTCTTTTCTGAATGTTAACCTGTCTTTTCAAATCTTCCTTTTCTCTATGACCTCATTTCTGAGCTTTCCCAATTCATTTTTATATGGTCCTTTCCATCATTTTTAAAATAACTTTAGCTCAGTTGGAACATTAGGGTATAATTTCACATGGTTTGTGGGCATGTCTTTTTAGCCTGTTTTCATCATTTGTGTAGGGACATTATTCTATTCCTTTTTTCCATCTTCTTATATTGATTTTGTTTATATTCTTTGGAAATCTTTTTCTGTTGTCAATTTTTAAGGGAAATGACATTTCTTGTACTTTAAGAAGTGTGAGTGGCCAGCTTTTCACAGCTCTGGCTTCCTTCCTATGTTGTTTTTATGCAGCAATAAAAAATATAGTTTCTACTTTGTGATATCTGCCTCCTCTACTTCCCTCCCCTTGGATCTTTTCTTTCCCATGCCTTTATTGTCCCTGTCTTGCTCAGTTTCAACTCCACCTTCAGCAGTTTATTCTCAGGGTAGGTCTCTCTCCTGAAAGTCATTTTGTATTTGCTTTTCATGAGATAACAGGGCCCACATTACTCTAGTACTTCAGATCTCCTGAGGTCTCTGTGCTCATTCATATACTGGATTCTGCAGAACCTCTTCCAGTTGAAGCTGCTATTCTCAGATTGGTCCACTGTGTTTTCCAGTGGTGATTCTGGAGTTCTTTTTGTAGGACCCTCAGAGGTCCCTTGTCTTCATTCTGCATAAATGCTGATATAAGCCAGATCTTGTAGCTGTCAGTGACTCGTCTCTCCCCCACTCATATTTTCAAGTTTATAAGCATATCTTTTCACTCAGTTTTGTTGTAGATATGTCCATGGGTTCTTAATTTTGTTACCCTGGTCTTTGTATATACCTTAATGAGGGACTTACATAAATTTTAAAACTATGCTGCTGCAACTATCTTACCAGAATTCATCCCAAGTCACTTTGATCGTGGCTATGTGGCTGGTGTTTGATCGTTTATTTCTTGAGGATAGGGAGACTGATAATCTGTGTCCTAGAGCAAGGACACAGAGTTCCATATGTGGATAGGTTTATATTTTTGTTAATAGATTATAACAGTAATACACAGACATTCCCCAAATTTTGAAACTACATAATAGTATATAAGAAGAAATTAATATTGCCAGTTATACTACCACCATAGAAATACCCACTGTTAACAGCCTGATATTTTCTCTTCTAGTCTTTTACCCAAGCAAACTTTTAAAAATATGTGTTTTAATTGCGATCATAGTATACACTGAAATCTCTGTCACAATTACCAGAGACTCACTCAATTCACCTTAGGGAAGAGGGAGATTATAGTTATTTCCAAACTGATAATAGAAATTTAATGGAGTGCTACCAGGAACTGTGGCTACTTAGGAACTGGTGATTCCCATGGTTTCTCTCCTGGGCCATATGCACTTCCCTCTAGCTTCTCCATGTCTCCCATGTCTGCTCTATTATAATTCAGATTGTCTGTGGTAGACCTTGACTTCTTTCCACATTACAGTCTTTCAGCCTTAGCTCCTACTGATAATGGATCCATTTTCTGGACATTTCCTAGTCCAGATTCCTCAGAGAGAGGATCAGATTGTCCCAGATTATCTCTTCATGTTTAAGAGGCCCATCTTAAACAACCAATGGATCAAAGAAGAAATCACAAAGGAAATTGGAAAATATCTTGAGACAAATGAAATAAAAACAAAATAAAACTTATGGGGTGCATCAAAAGTAGTGTTAAAAGTAAATCTTATATCTATAGACACTTACATTAAAAAAGAAGAATTCAATAGAGACACAGACATAGAGAACAAATGTATGGACACCAAGGGGCGAAAGGGGGTTGGGATGAATGGGGAGATTGGGATTGACATATATACACTAATATGTATAAAATAGATAACTAATGAGAACATGCTGTATAGCACAAGGAACTACACTTCACTGTACAGTAAAAACGAACACAACTACAGTAAAACAACTACACCCCAATTTAAAAAAAAAAAGAATTCAAGTCAACTGCCTAACTTTATACCTTTAGGGAACTAGAAAAAGAAGAACAAATTAAACCTAAAGCTAGAAAAAGGAGAAAAATAATAATAAAGATTAGAGCAGAGATAAATTAAATGCAGAATACAAAAGCAATAGAGAAAAATTAGTGAAACTGAGAGTTTGTTCTTTGAAAAGATCAACAAAACTGACAAATCTTTAGCTAGATTGGCAAAGAAAGAGAGAGAAAACTCATCTCAAATGATGCAGAAAAAGCACTTCACAAAATTCAACACCCTTTCATGATAAGAAAAAAGAATGTTCACCAAACTAGGAATGGAAGAAAATATCTCAACATAACAAAGGTCATGTAGGAAAAGTCCACAGCTGAATTCGGACTCAGTGGCAAAAGACTGAAAGCTTTTCCTCGAAGATCAGGAGTAAGACAAGAATGCCTGCTTTTGTCACTTCTATTTAATGTAGTAATGGAAGTTCTAGCCAAAGCAATTAGACAAGGAAAAAAAGAAAAGAAAAAGAAATAAAATGCATTCAAATAGGAGAAGAAGAAAAGCTATCCCTGTTGGCAGATTATATTATTTTATATGTAGAAAATCCTAAAAATTCCATACACAAAAAATCTGTTAGAACTAACAAATGAATTCAACAAAGTTGTAGGATACAAAATTAACATGCAAAACTAAGTTGCATTTCTATACACTAACAATGGACAAACTGAAAAGGAAATTAAGAAAATAACTTCATTTAAAATAACATCAAAGGGGTAGGACCTTCAAGATGGCAGAAGAGTAAGACATGGAGATCACCTTCCTCCCCACAAATACATCAGAAATACATCTACATGTGGAACAACTCCTACAGACCAGCTACTGAATACTGGCAGAAGACCTCAGACTTCCCAAAGGCAAGAAACTCCCCACATACCTGGGTAGGGCAAAAGTAAAAAGGAAAAACAGAGACAAAAGAATAGGGATGGAAGCTGTGAGGGAAGAAAAGTTTCCACACACTAGGAAGCCCCTTCACTGGTGGAGATGGGGGTGGGCAAGGGGGAAGCTTCAGAGCCACCGAGGAGAGTGCAGCAACAGGGGTGCAGAGGGCAAAGTGGAGAAATTCCTGCACAGAGAATCAGTTCCAACCAGCACTCACGAGCCTGAGAGACTTGTCTGCTCACCCGCCAGGGTGGGTGGGGGCTGGGAGCTGAGGCTCTGACTTCAGAGGTCAGATCCCAGGGAGAGGACTGGGGTTGGCTGCATGAACACAGCCTGAAGGGGCCTCATGCACCACAGCCAGGAGGGAGTCCGGGAAAAAGTCTAGAACTGCCTAAGAGGCAAGAGACCATCGTTTCAGGGTGCACGAGGAGAGGGGATTCAGAGCACCGCCTAAATGAGCTCCAGAGATGGGTGTGAGCCGCGGCTATCAGCACGGACAACAGAGACAGGCATGAAATGCTAAGGCTGCTGCTGCAGCCACCAAGATCCCGTGTGTAAGCACAGGTCACTATCCACACCTCCCAACCTGGGAGCCTGTGCAGCCCATCACTGCCAGGGTCCCATGACCCAGGGACAACTTCCTCGGGAGAACACACTGGTGCAACGTCACACCGGCCTCTACCATCTCAGGCTCGCCCTGCACTCCGTACCCCTCTCTCCCCCGAGCCTGAGTGAGCCAGAGCCCCCAAATCAGCGGCTCCTTTAACCCCGTCCTGTCTGAGCAAAGAACAGATGCCCTCCAGTGACCTACATGCAGAGGCGGGGCTAAATCCAAAGCTGAGCCCCGGGAGCTGTGCGAACAAAGAAGAGAAAGGGAAATTTCTCCCAGCAGCCTCAGAAGCAGCAGATTAACTCTTCACAATCAACCAGATGTACCCTGCATCTCTGGAATACCTGAATAGACAACGAATCATCCCAAAACTGAGGCAGTGGACTTTGGGAGCGACTGTAGACTTAGGGTTTGCTTTCTACATCTAATTTGTTTCTAGTTTTATGTTTATCTTAGTTTAGTATTTAGAGCTTATTATCACTGGTAGATTTGTCTATTGATTTGGTAGCTTTCTTCCTTTATATATATATATTTTTTTCTCTTTTTGTGAGTGTGTATCTGTATTCTTCTTTGTGTGACTTTGTCTGTATAGGTTTGCTTTCACAATTTGTCCTAGGGTTCTCTCTGTCCGTTTTTCTTTAGTATAGTTTTCAGCTCTTGTTGTCATTGGTGGATTTGTTTATTGGTTTGGTAGCTCTCTTCTTTTTTTTAATTACTTTTTAATTTTAATAATATATTTTTAATAACTTTATTTTCTTTATTTTTTCTTTCTTTTTTTTTCTTTTCTCCCTTTGCTTCTGAGCTGTGTGGCTGAAAGGGTCTTGGTGCTCCAGCCGAGCATCAAGCCTGAGACTCTGAGTTGGGAGAGCCAAGTTCAGGACACTGGTCCACCAGAGACCTCCTGGCCCCTCGTAATATCAGTTGACGAGACCTCTCCCCGAGATCTCCGTCTCAACGCTAAGACCCAGCTCCACTCAATGACCAGCAAGTTCCAGTGCTGGACACCCCATACCAAACAACTAGCAAGACAAGAACACAACCCCACCCATTAGCAGAGAGGCTGCCTAAAATCATAATAAGTCCACAGACACCCCAAAACACACCACTGGCTGCGGTCCTATCCACCAGAAGGACAAGATCCAGCCTCATCCACCAGAACACAGACATGTTTGCAAATCATATATCTGGTAAGGGGTTAATATCCAGAATACCTAAAGAACAACAACAAAAATAAACTAACAGCCTGATTAAAAAGCGGGCAAAGGACTTGAACAGACATTTCTCCAAAGAAGATAAACAAATGCCCAAGAAGCACATGAAAAGATGTTCACCATCATTAATCGTTAAGAAAATGTGAATGAAAACCACAATGAGATCGTACCTCACACACATTAGGATGGCTACCATCAGCTCTGTGAGTCGATTTTAAGAAACATGTTGGAGCAGATCAGGATTTCTCAACCTTGGCAACTACTGACAACCTTCTCAACTATTGACATTTTGGATCAGATAATTCTTTGTTATCGGGGGCTGTCCTGTGCATTTTAGGATGTTTACAGCATCCTCGGCCTCTGCCCACTAGATGCCGGTAGTGCCCCCCTGCCTAGTCCTGGCAATAAAAAACATCTCCAGACATTGCCATATGTCCTTTGGGAAATCAAGTTGCCCCCAGATGAGAACCACTGAATTTGATCACACAAATAAATGAAGAGTCTGCTTACTCCATAAAGTTGGTGAGAGATTTGACCTTAATAAAAGCATCCTTAAAATATTTTGGTTTAAGGAAATGCATTTTGCATTTACCAACAGCTAAAGGGAAAGTTTGTCTTCAGAATTCCCTTACCCTCCCCTTTAGAATCCCCTTGTATTTTTCTCCTATAAATGACTGCCACCTCTCACCCCTAATCTCAGGAATACAGTAGCTTGTCTTCCTACTGCCAGTCAAACATAATCTCAAGAAAATAACTAGTAGGGAATTTAAAAGATGGTACAGGAGCAATATGATGCAAGGAACTGAACTGGGACCCAAGCACCGTGGGTGCTGGTCCTGGCTTTGTTACAACCAACTGTGTAGCCCTGAGCAAGTCAATTAATCATCTGGGCCTCTATCGTCTCCTCTGCGAAGGTGAGTATTGGATCAGATGATCTTTCTGCACTCATTATCACTAATGCGTAAAGGACTAACACAGAAAGCTTTGTTGGTTGCATATTTGTTGCAACAAGGTGCAACAAGGCAACAGTGCGCAACAAGGTGGTCACACCTTTGTTGGAAACGATGCTTTCACTAGGCAAAGAAACATCTAGCCTTGAATGCCAGATTCTATGTCTATGTAACATGAGAAAGCATAGAAGATTCTGGAACATGCATTCAGTCATGGAATGTAAAACTCTCACAGCTGCAAGGTATGGAGAAGACCTTGTCCTACCCTCTCAAGGAAATCCTGAGGCCTAGAGAGGGGGTGGGTAACTTGTCCACCTTTTATTGAAAAGTGGCAATAATCAACATGGTGTTTTAAATACAGGGGACTTGGAAACATAGGGAGAATTGCTTTTTGGAGGCTCTACACTTTATTCAGTTCTATGCACTGTCAGGGTCACTTATCTGAAACCACTTAGCACACTGACTCATGTCTCCTGCCCTTGGTGGAGTGAAATAATGTATTTCCTGTATTCCTACAAATAAGTCCATTGATAATCAGGACAAACACACAATATGAAGCACAGATGGATGTTGAAAGACAAAAAAAAAAATCCACTTGCCAAGACTAGAGAGCCAAACTACACAGAATATTAAACAGAGAAAGTTGAGTAAAGAATTATTGACTAGTAACAGGGGAATGTAGTAACAGGGCATTGGCTACTAAGGGTGAGGAGAATGCTAAAGAATCTGGGAATGGCAGATATGGGCAGGGAGCAGGCACAGTCCTAGGGCCGAGGCAGAGGACCCCAGAAAAACTAACTTGGGAGACTTCCCCCAACACACTAGGCTGAGATTCAGATCTCGCTGGAGAGTGTGGGGGGGGGGGGGGCGGGGGCTGGCCCACTGGATGGTGAAGTTTGCCGAAGTGATGCAGGTGTAGACAGTCAAGCAGGAAACTAACCCCTGGAGTGACAATAAAGCTTTCCAGAAGCTGCCTGAAGGGAACGTGGTTGAAATTTCTGGAAAGCTGGCTGAGGCACTGGAGGGACTTGCCAGGAAGCTTCCGGGATGCCAGCCCCACGGGGTGCTCTTGAACTCAACGGAAGCCGGATGAGTTGCCTGCAGAACTCACCAGAAAGCCATGCACAGGGGTGAAGGAGGCTCCGTGGGCATCCTGCACGTCGCGGGAGCCAGAAGGAAGGACACAACCAGCAACCACGAAGAGCAGCCCTTCCTCCGGCAGAGCGCCTCCAGCGCCCTCTACTGGCGAAGCGCAGCCTCCGGCCTACTGGCAAAGGAGAGAAGTTTGCAAGATTCAGTTCCCGCATCACAGTCGGGCAAAAAAGGATGGATTGGGAGACACGAGGCAATAAAGTGATAAGCAACACTTCATAATCAGCAACACGACCATGGTTGTTACACACACACACACACACACACACCACACACCCCACACGTATCAAAATAACACAATACACACATGGCTGTTCAGGTAACAACTATCAAACAAGAAAGCCTTCCTTTAGTTCAGTCTCTCCTGGATGCACAGAATCTCCACCTGCCTGCACTCACCGGGGAAGGCACCACCTCCCCCTTGGTCGCAGGCAGAACCCCACGGTCCAGGCTTTCCAGTTTTCTTATTCACCTTCTTCCCTCAGCTCTCCCACTGGGTCTGCACTGGATGATCACACAAGTGTCATGAAAGCTTTAAAAAAAAGTCCTCCTTGGGTCTCAGAAGCTTGGGGCATTAGAGAGGAAAGGTAACTTAGCTAGAGTGTCCTCGTGTCAGGTTTGCATCTGTGGTCCCAGCTACTGTCCATTTGCTGCCCCTTCTTACTCTCCAAAGCGTCCTGCTTTAGGCAGTGAATTATGTGGTCCCCCAAATGTGGCCAGCAGTCAATCCACTCCCCTGGGTTACAGATGAGGAACTCTCCCTCGTTGATGATAAACAAGAGACCCCTTGGGGTGGCGGGGAGAACTGGACTCAGGTCTACTGTGTGACTCTGGCTGGTTACTAAGCCTTTCTCTAAAGGCCCCCGGGTGGGTGTGCTGCGAGGATAAATGGAGACAACGTATGCAGAGCGTCAGGCACAAGCTGAAGCAGCCCCATCAGGGAGCTCCTGCATCTGCCCACCTCCCCATCTGATCACATCTTCTCTTTCTTTCAGGATGCATTTTTCTAATAACCCTTCAGAATAATCGCTGCTAACAGGGAGGTTGAAGGGGGTGAATCTAAGAGTCCCGAACTTGCTAAGCAAGAAGTCGATATTGAACTCTTTCTCCAGTTCATGCCTCCCTCCCCCTCCAGATTCCTTCTTTTTGAAGGCTATCAGGCACTTAGAGCAGCGGAACGAAGGCCACCCTCTGGGAAGAATGGTCCACCCAGGTACATGTCCTCCGTGGAAAAGAGCATCCAAGATCTCCATCTGGTGGCCACACTGTAGAACACACTCCTTGGTCAATTTGATGACCAGACAGGTGGGCCGTTACCCTGAGGTTGTTTATGAGACCAAAACCTCAGGCTGGGACCCCTCATGCAGGACGCTTGGTGATGCTGCTGTTGGGGGCTGCTTGGGGCCCCTTGTCTGGGACACATCCCTCAGGCCAAACTTTGACAGCCATTCAGAGACTGCTCTGCCAGGCTTGCTGGATCCAGGACAGGTTACTCCAGGGTTTCTCAACATCAGCACTATTGACGTTCGGAGCCAGATAATTTTCTGTCATGAGATACTGTCCTGCACATTATAGGAAGTTTAGTAGCATCCCTGGCTTCTACCCACTAGATGCCAGTAGGAACCCCTCCCAGTTCCCAGTTGTCACAACCAAAAATGTCTCCAAGATGTTGCCAAATGTCCTCTGGGGGGCTGGGGAGGAATTGCCCCTGGTTGAACACCACTGGACTGTTCAACCAGTGAGCCGTTCACTTAATAAACATTCTGG
Organism: Delphinus delphis; assembly: GCF_949987515.2. Classification (NCBI taxonomy): domain Eukaryota; kingdom Metazoa; phylum Chordata; class Mammalia; order Artiodactyla; family Delphinidae; genus Delphinus; species Delphinus delphis. The sequence goes on along the minus strand of NC_082689.1, from coordinate 103,133,545 downwards.
TTCTTAGCAAAATGGCAAGGAGGGCAGGGGCCGTGCCCAAGTTGGATCAGCAGCAGGCCCTGGGACCCACATGGTGTAGGTCCTGGAAGCAGGTATTAAATCAGCCCCCGGTCCTGGTCCTCCAGAACAGACCTCGACAAGCTTCACCCATGGGGGTCTCTCATTGCCCATACACGTGTAGGGCTATTTTGAGACTGGCTTAAGTCTCAGTGGAAAACAAAACCTGTTCAAGACAGGTCTGGGTGATTCCATCTCAGAATCCTCATTCAGGAGGACCTGTAACCATAAGAACAGCTACTGTTTATTTCCATCGTGAAATAAGAACCAAGCCCCACGCTCCGTGTTTTCCTGCCTTTGCTCCTCACTCAACTCGAGGGGGGTTGAGATGAGACAGATGAGACATGGGGTCGCAGAGGTCAAGTAACTTGTCCAGGGCCTTGGAGCTTGTACTTGGAAGAGCTGAATTTTGAACTTGGGTTCCACACAGCCTTCTACCAGCCCCTGCTGTCCCCACGAGCTCACTTCTCATATGCCCTTTAGAACTTGTCATCAGTAGCTCATGGTGTAGGCGCTGATGAAGTTCTCCTTTCACTCTGCCTTGGATATGCTAATTTTGTCTCTCTGAACAAGCTGGAGACACCTCAAGGACTCTAAAGCACCTAACAGGTTCACCAAGCCAGCCTCCTTCCATGCAGAGTGGGGTCTCTCAAAATTATGATTGCCCTGCCTGGAAGTCCCCAGAATCCCACAGACCTAGCTGGCCCCTCTTTCCTTGGAACCATACCTAATGAAGAGATCCTTTTCATCTCCACCCACATCTCCCTCCGGTGGCAATCTAATTAGGTTCTTTCTACAATTAACTATTCCTAATCAAAGAGGAACAAAGCCCGTGTGTCATTCTTAAACTTTATCCATTAAACAACAATGTCCAATTTTGAAATCCCTCTTCAGACGAGGAGGCATGGTATATGTGTGGGATAAGAATTCTCCAGATATGCTAACCTAAATTTAATTATGCAAGGAGAACAGAGGTTTAACTTCATTCTTCCTGGAACTGCTGTAATTAAAACTCAATTAGGGGCCGTGCTGGCCAACATCGTTATCCGAGTGGCACTCTATTGAAAGGACAAAGAGTTCAGCAACGTTCATACAGATGCTGGCCTGAAGCCTTTGCAAGGAAAGGGGCCATTTTTCCCATCCTCTGTCTTTCAACAGTCTTCTAAAAACACCATTTGTTCAATTGTTTTCTCTTCATTTATAAATTTTTAAAATTGTTCTATCCAGGTCAAAGGAGGAAATGGCCATTCCGATGTCTTGTCTTATAATCATCTGTCAAGTGTTTATGACGGGCTGGGCGCTTCACATACAGTATCTTATTTAATCTCTACGTCAACTGTGGGAAGTAGATATCATCCTTATTTTATTATTTTTAAGGGCTTTTTTGATGTGGATCATTTTTAAAGTCTTTTATTGAATCTGTTACAGTCGGCTTCTGTTGTTTATGTTTTACTTTTTTGGCCGTGAGGCATGTGGGATCTTAGCTCCCTGACCAGGGATCGAACCCGCACCCCCTGCATTGGAAGGCAAAGTCTTAATCACTGGACCACCAGGGAAGTCCCAATATCATCCTTATTTAAAGACAAGGAAATCAAGGTTCAGAGAAGTTACAGAAACTTCCAGTCACACCGATGTGAAATGGTGGGGTCAGGATTTAACCCACCAGCCCATCTGCAGAGTCTGTGCTCATTATGTCACATGGGTGCTTTGAAATGGTTTCCCAAATATCTGATATTTAAGTTAGAAGTATTCTTACTCTGTTTTTGATTGTAAAACCAACAAAAGCAAAAACAGGATTCTTAACTCTTCCAGCATGCATTGTGCTAGCAAGTGGGACAATGTGTTGGGAGATTCCATGTTGGCCTTGTGCTGGGGTTGGAGAGAGAGTGGCTTGTTGGGTCATTCATTCATTCATTCATCTGAGTGGCAGGAGGCTCACCTGACTGGAGAAGGTGCTGTTCCCAGGAAACCCACTCTTTCCAAATCTGGGCCGCAGGGCTATGAAGCCAGACGGCCAGGGTCACTACAGTTATCAGAATTTCCAGGAACTCAGCATTCACAAAGGGTTTTGTCAAATGTGAATTTGTATATCAGTGCCCCCGTTCACTATGTCCCTCTCTAAACCCCTGTCAGGAATCCGGGTGATTTTATCGTGGTTTGGACTCAATCATAAGGAAACTGAGGTGTTTCCATACTGGCTATGATGGGGCAGATCACGCACTGTTGTCAGAGAAACACATCCCAGATGCCGTCCATGTCTTTGGTGGGGCTGTCTGCACAGACCACCCATGTCAATGGACATTTCTTACGACTCTTTCTTGGGAGTACCACCAAGAGTGCATGTCAGGCCAGGCACTGTGCCCAGGACCACCACTTCCAGTAGGGAAGTCATGCCCTTCCCAGGGAGGAACCCCTGCAGGGGGTGAGTTGGCCTGAGATCCATTTTACACTCTACACCAGCCAAAGAAAAGGCAACTTTCTAATTTGCCCAAAGGCACAGATGGGATAGCGGTGGTGTAATCTTGTTGGTTTCAGTGTGTCCAGGCCCACAGCCCCCTGGACGTGCTGTCCCTAGCTCTTCCCACATAGAAAACAGAATGAATTTGAAATCTCTGGAGGCAAGCCTCTGGACCCACTACAGAACAGGAGCAGAAATTAGCAGGATCTGGAGGCAGGGCACCACTCCTAACCTTCTCCTTTTTCTGGGGATTCAAGGCCTCTCCACTCATACCTTCTCTCTCTACGTATTTTGTTCAAGGCCTCTCCACCCCTCTGAAGTCTGCTTCTCCGTAGACAACGAGATTATGTGAAACAAAGTTCTCAAGGAATCAAGGTTTCAGAACGAGGACAGGAAGAGCTTGGTGTTGAGATGATCACTTCTTCCAGTAACAGAAAATCATGGTCAGGAACTTCAAAAGGCTCCAGAGGCAGAAAAGGGAACCCTCCTACACTGCTGGTGGGAATGTAAATTGATACAGTCACTACAGTACGGAGGGTCCTTAAAAAACTAAAAATAGAGCCACCACATGATCCAGTAATCCCACTCCTGTGCATATATCCAGAAAAGATGAAAACTCTAATTTGAAAAGAAACATGCCCTGCAGTGTTCACAGCAGCACTATTTAGAATAGCCAAGACATGGAAGCAACCTAAGTGTCCATCGACAGAGAAATGGATAAAGAAGATGTGGTACATATATACAATGGAATATTACTCAGCCATAAAAAAGAGTGAAATAAAGCCATTTGTAGCAACATGGACGGACCTAGAGATTATCATACTAAGTGAAGTAAGTCAGACAAAGACAAATATCATATGATATCACTTATATATGGAATCTAAAAAAATGAAACCAGTGAACTTATTTACAAAACAGGAATAGATTCATAGACACAGAAAACAAACTTATGATTACCAAAAGGGAAAGGTTTGGGGGAGACAAATTAAGAGCTTGGAATTAGCAGATACAAACTACTATATATAAAATAGATAACCAACAAGCACCTATTGTATAGCACGGGGAACTATATTCAATATCTTGTAATAACCTATAATGGAAAAGAATCTGAAAAAAATATGTATCTTATATATATATTATATAAATGGGTATATATAATATATATATATTATATATATATAATAAATCAGCTATACTTCAATTAAAAAAAGTCTCCAGATACATCTGAGTTGTCAGAGAAAGGTGAAGCACAAGGAGGTGGGTTACCCAAGGAGGGATGAAACCAGCACCCGCGTCCCATCCTCAGCCTCCCCCAATATTTTGATCCATTGAATGGGTCACTGCCCATACAGGGAGAGCCATTAGAGGCCCCAAGCTCATTTGGAGGGTGAGCTGATGGCAGAGCTGGGAATGGCACCCTGGGCTGCTCTTTGTCTCCAGTCACGGGCATCTGCCTCCTGTCCTCCTAAGTGAAGGGAATGTTCTTTCTTTAGGATTAGCTTGGCTGGGTTTCCTGCCAAAATATCTGCAATAGGAATGTGGTTGAAAACTCAGCAGGGACTAACACGGGTGGGGACTCTTAGGGTGTTTTTCTGCACAAACGGAGCAGCAATGCATTGGAGAAAGGCAGCAGGATGGGGCTAATGAGCTGGGGGGTTCCATGTCAGCCTCATGGTGGGTTGGAGGGTGAGTGGTTATAGGGTCATTCGTTCATCCTCTCATTCATTGAATGACTACCTACTTCCAAAAGGTACTTGAGACAGCCTAAAATATATCTGATATTGAAGGGTAAACAAAAGAGAACACAGTACAACTCCTTTAGAAAACTGTCTGGAAGTTTCTAACAAATGTAAACGTATGCCTATCCTTTGACTCAGCAATTTCATTCCTAAGTTTTTACCCCAAAGAAATAAGCTTATACACCCACAAGACATTTAACAAAGAATATCTGTAGCTTCTTTATTCATGATAGCCTCCCAAATGGAAATGTCCAGGTTTCTATCAGAGGAAAATGAACAAACAAGCTACAATATATTCATACAATAAATTTCTACTCAGTAAAAAAAGGGAACAAATTTGGGATAGATACGACAACATGGATGAACTTCACAGAAATTATTATTTCACTTAGCAGAGAAAGAAGCCATATATAAAAGTGTGTGGATTTATGAGTCCACTTACACAAGTGTTAAGAAGCAGCAAAACTCATCTATGGTAACAGCTGTCAGAATAGCGGTTGCCTCGATGTGGTTAGGGGGAGCAGGAAAGAGATTGAGTGAAGTGGGCACAAGGGAAATTTGGGGGATGATGGAGAGGTTGTATATCTTTTTTTCTTTTAACTGAAGTATAGTTGACTTTCAATGTCATGTTAGTTTCTGGTGTACAGCAAAGTGATTCAGTTATACATACATATATACTTTTTCAGATCCTTTTCCATTATAGGTTATTATAAGGTGTTGAATATAGTTCCCTGTGCTCTACAGTAGGTCCTTGCTGGTTGTCTATTTTATATATAGTAGCTCATATCTGCTAATTCCTAACTCCTAATTTATCCTCCCCCCACCCTTTCCTCTTTGGTAACCATAAGTTTGTTTTCTGGGTCTGTGAGTCTGTTCCTGTTTTGTAAATAAGTTCACTGGTATCATTTTTTAAAATTCCACACATAAGTGATATCATATGATATTTGTCTTTGTCTGGCTTACTTCACTTAGTATGATACTCTCTAGGTCCACCCATGTTGCTACAAATGGTGTTATTTCATTCTTTTTTATGGCTGAGTAATATTCCATTGTATATGTGTATCACATCTTCTTTATCCATTCATCTGTCAGTGGACACTTAGGTTGCATTCACATCTTGGCTATTGTAAATATTGCTGCTCTGAACATTGGAGTGTGTGTATCTTTTCAAATTAGAGTTTTTATCTTTTCTGAATATATGCCCAGGAGTGGGATTGCTGGATCATATGGTAACTCTATTTTTAGTGTTTTTTTTTTTTTTTTTTTTTTTTTTTTTGCGGTACGCGGGCCTCTCACTGCTGTGGCCTCTCCCGTTGCGGAGCACAGGCTCCCGACGCGCAGGCTCAGGGGCCACGGCTCACGGGCCCAGCCGCTCCGCGGCATGTGGGATCTTCCTGGACCGGGGCATGACTCCGTGTCCCCTGCATCGGCAGGCGGACTCTCAACCACTGAACCACCAGGGAAGCCCTATTTTTAGTTTTTTAAGGAACCTCCATACTATTTTCCGTAGTGGCCGTAAGGTTGTACATCTTGGTTTTGGGGTGAGTTACACAAGGTGTATATTTGTCAAAACTCATCTAACTGCACACTTAAGATGTGTGCATTTCACTATACATACACTATACCTAGACCAAAGCAGAGCAAACTACAACAAAAACTTCCACAAGCTGCTTTAAGACAAACAAACAAACAAACATCAGAGAGGCAGTCTAGAGACAGATGGGCTGCATTCAAACCGTGACAGAGCTCCTAACCGTAGTGGGACTTCAGTCACACGCAGTGGATGGTAAACTGTCAGTGCTGTTTAAAAGAAATAGTAACCATTCAGGAAACTGACCCTTTACTTGGAGGCTGTAAATGCAGGTCTCCAAGGTGGGGCTCACAAGCCTCTGCGCGTAATGCATATTTGTGTCGGCAGCAGCTTCATAGCGTTCAATCAGACCCTAAGATCACTGCTCCTAGATCCCAGGGTGAGGTGATTCCTACAAATGAACAACAAAGGTAAACGTGGAGCCTCCTGACGTTCTACCCCCTGGAAGTGAACCACTGAATCCAGGTCACCCTTAAGGGGAGGGGATTACTCAGAGCGTGGCTCTCGGGGATGCCTCCCACAGGTGGGAAGGAGTATCAAACATGGCTTCTCACGATTTCACTGAAAGCAAGGCCAAGCTTTGATCTGTCCCAGCCTTGCAAGAGCAATGATGCTCATCTGTGTGGACCACTGAACCAGGGGTGTAGCGGGTAGGGAACAGTGCTGGGTCGTGGGAAATCGAGATGAGAAAAATCCTCAAGCTTGGGCTTCCCTGGAGGCACAATGGTTAAGAATCCACCTGCCAGTGCAGGGGACACGGGTTCGAGCCCTGGTCCGGGAAGATCCCACGTGCCGCGGAGCAACTAAGTCCGTGCGCCACAGCTACTGAGCCCGCGTGCCACAACTACTGAAGCCCGCATGCCTACAGCCCGTGCTCCGCGACGAGAGAAGCCACCGCAATGAGAAGCCGGCACACTGCAACGAAGACCCAACGCAGCCAAAGATAATAAATAAATTAAATAAATAAATTTATATAAAAAATAAAGAAATGTATAATAAAAGACCCTTCACAATCTGGTCCCAATTTCCCTTTAAAAAAAAAATCCTCAAGCTTGTAAAGAAGCTGTGATTTGGAAGTTCAGGAAGAGGGAAGAGGGTTTGAAAGCAGAACGAACCATGCAGTGGGAACTCAATCCCAGGAAATGGGGAATCTCCTCTTCTTCTTCCCCCCACCTTCCCCTCCTCCTCCAGTCCCTCCCCATCCTTGCCTCCTGGCTCCCTGCCCTTGGAGAAAGCTGTTGGTGTCTCTCCTCCAGGCCCCGGCAGTTGTTTCTATTCAGAAAAGGAAGGATGGCAGTGGAGCGTGGTGGCTCAGCCCCACTGTGAGTGGAAGACAGATGGGTTGCTCTTGGGCAGCAGCGCAGGACAGAAGTGACTCAGACTTTGGAGGCAGGCTGACTGGGGAGAGCTTCAGAAAGCCTCTCGACTTCTGTGTGCCTGAACGTATCATCTATAAATAGGGATAAAAATCTCTCCTTCACGTGGTATCATAAAGCCTGGACTAGAGAGGGCCTGGCACTTAGTAGGGCTCTGCACACAGTAGGCACCGCATTAAAGCTCCCACAGCTACAACTGACCCGTGGGGAGCTTCTGACCTCTTTCTATTCTGTCACCTGATGAGTTCAGTGAGTGCCACTTGGGTTAATTAATAAGTTCAGCTAATAAGCCTGAGCTCCTCTCGAAGGCCAGGTGCTGTGCTAGGATACAGTGGGGGTCAAATGGATGTGGCCCTGTCCTTCTGGGGCCCACAAACACCTCTGGAGCCCTTGGAGTCTGATGGGTCACAGCAGCCTCTGCTTCCATCCAGGAGAGACTCCGCCCTCCCCCTTCCCTCCTCAGCCTGCTTGACTTGCTGGAGATGGGAGCCCACAAGTGTTGGCAGGTGCCTGTGAGTTCTGGCTGAGAGCACCTCTGATGAAGGTGCCAGAGGTAATCCCAGTGATTCATTACTGCTGGGTGTTAACAGCTGCCTTGGCGTCTTCCCAGGCTCTGCTTAGGGCTTAGAGCCACAGTACACCCTGTGACCCAGTGTGAAAAGCTGCCACACACACGTGGGCTGGGAAAGCGGGCACAGCGCTAGGGGCTCCTGCACGGGGAGCTCGTCCTGGGCACAGCTCTGAGTCCTGGCAAGAATCTGGCCTGAGGTGGGTCCGATGCAGCCGGCCACAGGCCATCCAGAAGCTGATGGCAAAGGGTGTCTGAAGACCAGCTGCTCCAGGAGAGCAGTGCGGGGAAGGGGTGGGTAGGAGGCTGGGGGCGGGTACAGGTCTCTAGTCTCGACACACCTCCACCCCTCCTGAACAGCAACAATACCAACTCTGATTCTTGAATAAGGCCCACAATCCCTTATCCAAAACTCTGGGAGCCAGGTGCCTTTGGAAATTCAGAATTTGAAAGGTTTTAGGAAAGTAACATGGTATAAATACTGTGTGGTCTCTGATCTCCCTGAGGGGTCTGGGACAGCACCCTATAATCAAACACACGAAATGGATGAGTATTCAAACCAAGCCAGAGAAATAAAGACTATAAATTGTTTCACGTTCATTTAGGAAGGGTTTGACGGCCAAACAAATTGTGCAAAGTCATGGTTTACTGAGCCCTTTGGATTTATGATCATAAAGAAGGAATCGTCAAAAAGCGCTAGTTACAATAACAGTTAAAACAATAATAATATCGTCACCTATCTACAATTGTTTTCTTGATCTTACTCAAGTGGGAAGAAAACACCTCTAGAAAACTGCGTTATATAACAGGCAGTTTAGCTGAAAAACAGCATTCTGGTAGGTCAAGGCCCAGGCCCCCATTCCTATACCTAGTCCCCCCAACATAGAAATTCTGGAGCTGCCCCTGCAGGAGTGATTGCCCAGGAGAAGGCCTGCGTGAGGAGGTGCCTAGAAGGACTTTTTAGAGTACCTGCTCCCAGAGGTGGGCAAGGACCTTCCCCAGCCCTGGTGGAGACCCTGCTGGGGCTGAGGGCCAGCCTAACACTTCTGCTTAAAATAGAGAAAGACGAAATCTCTCCCTTCTTCCCCCAGGGCTGTCAGGGCTGCTCCTCCTCGGTTTAGGGTGTTTCCAGGTGTGTGTGCGTGAGATGGGTGGGGACATGGCCTTGGACACAGGCTTGATGGGGGGCCCACCAGGGGCCTCTTGGCTCCAGGGGTAACATCCGTGGAGCAGCCAGCTCGATGGGCAAACTGCATGTCGCTCTGTCAGCGTTAAGTCCTTTCTTTTATTTCTGACCTTGAATAAGGGAACCCAGGGGAGAGGCAGAGTCCAAGCTCTGGCCAGAGCCTCAAAGGGTAGACAGTGTCCTGGAGGCCTCCGCACTGGCCATCTGTCACAGGGAGACACCAGGGCAGGCGAGAGTGTTACAGGCGTGTCTCAGTTGCCTGGGGACTGGTCCCAGAGACTCAATTTTTAATCGTGTTACCCGAGAGCATTTGTACATCAAAGTTTAGGAACTTGTGACACAAGAGAAGGGGCATTTCTGAGACGCAGGGAGTTGAGAATGGAGAGGTCCAGCCTCATCCACCCAGCATGGAGGGGGAAGATTGGGGCTTTCTTAGCGAGAACTGAGACTTAATGAACATATACTATGCTCACATGTTTACTGTATTGTGTCATTCAAACAACCCTTTGAAGAAGGTGCTATTGTTCCCATTACATATTTGCACTCAGGGTGGAGTGAGCCAGAGGTGGAGTTGGGATTCCAACGCTGGTCTGAGTCTGCAGGCTTGCTGTCCCCTGTTGTCGTCTGTAATCTAGTAACCACAGGAGCGGTGTGGAGTCTCCACAGTGCTTGCACTGTAACTGAGAGAACAGAGCGTTTATGATACAACCGAAAAAACCCTAGGAACCTGATCCTCCCTTAGCTTTACCTCCTGTTTTGAAAAGTCAATCCAAGGACTGTTAATCCAAGGCGCGCTGCCAGGCATTTGTAGATGATTTACAATTTACAAAACCCTGCTCCATATCGCATCTTGTTTTGATACTCTCAACAAAGAGGCAATGTTTGTAGAGGAGGACTTTATGTCTCTATTTTATGAGTTTGGGAACAAAGGCTCACTGAGAAATGTGCCCTCCATGGCCAGGAGGCAGACGGCAAGGACTCAAACACCAGCTTCCTTTATATATGTGCTGCCCCATCAGCCCCCCTCATTCTACTCCAGACTTTATTTCCAGTCTTCCTGAGCCAGTTCAGCCTGGCTTTACCGCTTTGGATTCCCAGAACCTAAAGATTTATAGCCATAAATAATTGTGCTCTAAGAGTTAATTTCAGGAAATTGACATGAAAGGGACTACCTAGCATAAGAACAAGGGTTCTTGACTCCAGGGACAAGGAAACACCCACCGAGGGACTGTGTCTCCATCAAACCAATGTCACCTCCACTATCTTAAAATTTAAAAAACCTTAATAGGGAAAAATTAGGTTATGAGAAATCCAGGATTCAGGTGCTTTCCCATATGTTTATATCTGTTTACTAGTTGATGAGTTCATTTGAGGACTCAATGGTCAACCTTTCTTTCAGTTGAACCTCCCTGCTGCAAACTATCAAGGGGCATAAATATTGATTTAAATACACACATTGGGACAGCTTCTCACTCATCAAGTGGAGGCAAGCCGCACCTGGGGACAGGGTAAATGTTTGTGACCCTCTTCACACACTATGGCAGTCTTTTATCCATATATAATCTAAAAAAATTTTCATGAAACAATCCTTACCCTTATTTATGGATGCACTCTTAGATTTTTTTATTCTATCTTTTCTTTTCTTTGTTTTTTTTTTTTTTTTTTGCAGTACGCGGCCTCTCACTGCTGTGGCCTCTCCCGTTGTGGAGCACAGGCTCTGGACGCGCAGGCTCAGCGGCCATGACTCACGGGCCCAGCCGCTCCGCAGCATGTGGGATCTTCCCGGACCGGGGCACGAACCCGTGTCCCCTGCATCGGCAGGCGGACTCTCAACCGCTGCGCCTCCAGGGAAGCCCTCTATCTTTTCTTTGTTTTTAATGTTGGACATGTCCCACTACACTGATTTCATAGTTCACTAAGGGGGGTTAAGATCTGCAGTTTCAAAAATACTGGCCTATGAGTTCTTACCCACTCTCTTGTGTCCACTCATCACCCATCTATGAGATTACTCTCCCCTTTCAGTTTTGATCTTTCTCCTGAGCTACGGACTCTAATCCCCAACCATCTACTGAGCTTCTTCACTAAGAGGAACTCAAAGTGAATGTAATCCAAGCAGAACTTAACACCTCTTCCTCCTTTCCTCCCAGTGTCCCTCCCTAGAGTTCCCCATCTTCTGAGAGGATCACTCTTGATCCAGATGGCCAAGCCCGACACCTCGCTGGTGTCCCTCTTCCCCTCCTCACTGCCCATACCCAATCAATCATCGGGTCCTTTCTAAATATCTGTTGGATCCGCCTACTTCTTTCCAACACCACCCTCTCCCAGACATCAGGCCATTATTGTCTGTGAACTAATCCAACAGTCTCTAACTGGTCTTCTTACTTTCTAAAATGGTCCCCTCCAATCCACCCCATTCACACTGGAGAGAAGCCCTTCTAAAATGTGAAAGCTGATCGGTTCACTCTTTAGCATAAAAGCTTACAAGAATCTCTTGGAACTTGTGGTAACATGGTTTCCTTTGCCTGGAGCCCTGGTCCATCTGCTCACCAACCCCACATCTTTCTCTGCTCAGCCCCTACTCATCCTTCAGGTCTCAACTAAGATATCACTCACTATGGGAGCTCTGACTCCCATCTAGACAGCAAACTCAGGTCAAATCTGACCGCGGCATCTTTGTGTGTGGTCCTTTAGCACCTTACCCTCTCCTATCCCAGCACTTACTGCCCTCTACTGTCTGTCTAGTGCTTCATCACAGCACGGATGCCCAGCCCAGTGCCTGCAACAAATATTTGTTGAATGAAAAAATGAACACATCATAAAACATTTTTCTACTGCATCGTTTTAAAGGAGGGGGGTCTTGTATATTATTACATGAATGTACAGTAGTGTATTCAACTATTTGTCAGGCATTTAGTTAGTTATAAGTTTTTTCTAACTATATATATTATTACAGTGAACATCTTTGGACACTGTTCTCAACACGCAATCTTAATTGTTTTCTTGAGCTAAAATTCCTAAAAATTGAATTGCTAGGCCAAAATGTATGCATGTTTTAACAGGTTTTGATTTATATTGCTAGATTGCCTTACAGGAAGTCTGGGTTAATTTGCACTATTACCAACAGTATAAAAGAGCGCTCATTTTCCCTCATTCTTAGCAACGATGAGTTTCACTTTTTTTAAAAACTTACCCAGGTTTTAAGGCAAAAAATAATAAATCCTTATTGCTTCATATGGGATATTAGCATTAACAGTTTCGTAAAATCTTTTCATGTATTATTCATCATATGAGGGTTTACAGAGGTACACAAGATAATAGCTGTTGTTTAGAGAGTGTCTACTTTAGGCACTGTCATACAGAAAAGAAGATTGTTTGTTGAGAACTTACTGCATGCAGATACTGTTAAAAGTTCTATTTACATGACTCCTCACCAAATCCTCACAAAACCCTACAAGTTGTGTGGTATTACATCTATTTTGCAGAAAATCTAACTGAAATAATTACATATTATAAATTAATATTTTAAATGATTATAAATGTGAGAATAATTGTTATGCAATTACTATGTGCCAGTTATTAATGTTTAGTGCTTTCAAAGTTCCATTTAATTCTCACAACAACTCTGTCATATAGACATGAATTTTTGACAAGGATGCTGAGGTAATTCAATGGGGAAAAGATGGACTTTTCAACAAATGTGCTGGATCAACTGGAATTTCATATGCAAAAAAGTATTCCTTGACCCTTATCTGATACTATACAAGATTTAACTTGTAACGAATCATAGACCTAAAATGTAATAGCTAAAACTATAAAAGGTATAGAAGAAAATATAGGAATAATCTTGATCTTGGATTATGCAAGAATTTCTTAGATAAGACACAAAAATACATAAACTATATAAAAAAAGATAAATATAATGGACTTGACCAAAATTTAAAAATTGTGCTCTTCAAAAGACACTGTTAACAAAATAAAAAGACAAGTGACAGCCTGGGAGAAAACATTCCCAAGATACATATCTGATAAAAGACATATCCTGAAAATATAAAGAATTCTTACAATTTAATGAGAATACAACCCAATTTTTTAAAAAGTAAAAGATCTTAACAGTCCTTAATCAAAGAAGATATTTAAGTGGCCAATAGGTATAAGACAAGATAAATAAAAACAAATGAGATACAATTACGTATTTCTACAACTGGCTAAAATTAAAAAGATTGACAATACCAAGTGTAGGTGAGGATATGGAAGAACTTGAACTCTCATACACTCTGCTTGTGGGAAAACAAAATGGTAAAACCACTTTGAAAAGCAGTTTGGCAATTTCTTATCAAGTTAGATATATACTTACCATGTAACTCAATAATCCTACTTCTTGGTATTTACCCCCCAAAATGAAAACGCATTTCTGTGCAAAGAACTGTAGAAAATAATGATAGCAGCTTTATTAAAAAGACCCCCCAAATGGAAAAAAATATCCTGAAAGTCCATCAACAGATAAATGGAAAAATAAAGTGCAGTATATCACAATAAAAAGGATTGAACTATGACATATGCAATAACACAAATGAACCTCAAAATAATTATGTTGAGTGAAAGGGATGAGGCATGAAGGACTATAGAAACTACAGTTTCACTTATATGAAATTCTAGAAAAGGCAAAACTATAATGACAGAAATCAAGTGAGCAGTTGCCAGGGGCTGGGGATGGGGAAAGGTGACTGCAAAGGGACACAAGGAGACTATTTGGAATAATAGGACTGTTTCATATCTTGATGACTGTGGTGGTTACACAACCATATACATTTGTCAAAACTCATTATAATGTACAATTAAAATTGGAGGATTTGATTGTATGTAAATTATATACTGCAAATTCTATCATAAAAGTGATTTTAGAAAGAGGAAGGAAGGAAGGAAGGAAGGAAGAGAGAAAGAAAGAAAATTCAATACCTATCATAATTCAGAAATTGGACTATTGGACTCCTGGGATTAGACCAATTTAAAGGTGTACACGTGCACTAAAAGTCATGTTCAATGATGTTCACAGCAGTTTTACTCACAGTAGCCCCAAACGGAAACAACCAAAATGTCCACCAATAGTAAAATGACTCGTGACATATCAGACAATGGGTTTTCACACAGTAGTTGAAAAAAGCAAACAACGGTGACATGTGATATCCCGATGAATTTCACAGAGGTAACATTAAGCTAAAGAAGCCTTATGCAGGGACCTCCCTGGTGGCGCACTGGTTAAGACTCCGTGATCCCAATACAGGGGGCCCTGGTTCGATCCCTGGTCAGGGAACTAGATCCCACATGCATGCTGCAACTAAGAGTTTGCATGCCACAACTAAGGAGCCCACGTGCTACAACTAAGGAGCTGGTGAGCTGCAACTAAGGAGCCTGCCTGCCAAAACTGAGACCTGGTGCCACCTAATAAATAAACAAAGCCATATGCAAAAAATACATGTGATAGAATTCCATTTATAGGAATTTCAGAAACAGGCAAAACTAATCTATGGTGATTGAAGTCAGAATAGCAGCCACCTTTGGGGACATGACTGGGGGGCACAGGGAGCCTCTGGGGTCAGGAAACGTTGAAGAGCTGGATCTGGATGGTGGTTGCACAGTGTATACACGTGTAAAGGTTTAGTTAGCTGGACACTCAGATTTGTAAACTTACTGAATTTAAGTTATACCTCAGTGGAAAAACAATGTTTTAAAGGATATACCTAAAAAGTACTATGTGCCTAGTCATTTCAGTTCCTGGATTTTAGACTTGGGAGAGGTACAGACAAGCTCGGTTGGGTTTTTTACCTGCTCTTTATGAAAACAAGGAAATCGGTAGTATATACAGGGGCCATGCTGAGTCTCCCTATGAGTGGAAACTTGTTTGAGAACTGTCTTGATGGTTTGGAAAACTACTATAGGGCAATCTCATGTGTTCACATAGACTGTGCGAATGATAACTATTTCTTATCTGTTCATCAGATCAGATTACCCAACCACTCCCTCCAGGGCACCTGGAGCCTTGAGAAGACCTAATTGCCATCTCCCTGTCTGAGGACCTATTAAAAATTGCTTTAAGCAAACGCTTGAGCTGCAGGAGGAGGGGCAGTGGTTCACTGTGCAAGGCTCAGAGGGTCAGGGCCCCTTCTGCTGCTGTAATTTGCTCTGGGTTCCCTGGTGGGTGTGTAAGCTTGCTATAGTCGGGAGACCTCTCTGCTCTCCTTCTATCCAAGAAAGTCCTTGCTGAAGGTGGGTGAGCTCTGAGTCCCAGCTCCCCTGCAGCCTGGACAGGAAGGGAAACTCAGAGCTCACAGGACTAATCTCAGTCTCACTGGATAGACCCCGGGGGCTGGGACAAGCATGTTATGTGCTCTACTTAATTTAATTCCCTCAGTGACCTCCTCTGGGAGAAACAGAAAGTATCCCTCCTTAGAGATGAGACAACAGTGACTCAGAAACCTTAAGTGACTTGCCCAAGGTCACAGAGCTGGAAAAAGGCAGAGGTGGGAATTGAACTCAAACGTTCTGACACGTGGGCCTCACACCAAGGGTGTGACCCATCCAGATCCCAAGCCAGTCCCTTTCCCCAACCTTCTTCCCTACCTTCACAGCCTCAGCTCCTCCCAAACAGATCTCGTGCTGGAATAAAACCCAGAACGACTCATAGATGTATCATGGAACACGCAAGTCATGGAGACCCTCCCTTGGGCACACCCCAGCTGTGGGGGGCTGAGCTCTCCCTCTCCTATCCTGGGAAGTGCTAACATGTTTGTCTTGGTGGCTGGTCAGCAGATCATGGGACTCTCAGGGCCATGCCTGAGGTGTCCAGGAGAGAGACCTTGCTAAAACAAAGTAATGGTACAGCCTAGCTGCTTAGAGCAAGGACTTCTGGGTAAAAATGGTGGCCCTTCCACTAACTAGCAAGTGACTAGGGGAAGGTCACTTAACGTCTTTGAACGTAAGTTTCCTCATCCCAGACAAAGATATTAGGAGACACATCGTATGTTCATACATAGGAAGACTCAGCATTTTGAACACGTCAGTTCTCCCCGAACCAGTCTATGGATTCAATGCAATCCCAATAAGTTCCCAGGACTAATAAAATTAGCATTTTTTTCATAAAACTTAACAAGATGATTTTAAAGAATGTATGGCAGTCCCGAGGGCTAAAAATAGTCAAGACATTGCTGAAAAAGAATAGGTTGGGGGTGATTTGATATCAGGATCTATCATGATGTTATAGAAGTTATATGACAAATGAAACAAAGTAGACGCCAGCACTAGATGTACTATGTGGACATGACATGATATGGTGACATTGCAGACAGCAGGGAAGGAGGCACTGGGGCTGGGACTACTGGTTGTCCAAAGAGAAAAAAATAAAACTGAATCCTCTCCTCCACCATATATTCTGGACTTTGTGTAAATTCCAGAGGTACTGAAGGACTTATAGGTGAAAGGCAAGACTTCCAAAGTTTCAAAGAAAATATAGGGAGTATCTTTCTGACTTTGAGTACAAGAGGATTTCTTCAACAAGAGAGAAGAGAAAGCACTAGTTATAAAAAGGAAAGATTAATAAACCTGACTACATTAAAATTAAGAACTCTGTTCATCAAAAGAAAGTGAGATGACAGGCCATATCCTGGGAGGAGATATTTGGAACATCTATAACTGACAAAAGGTTAGCATCTGGAATATAGAAAGAGCTCCTGCTAATGCATAAAGGAAAGACAACACAACAGAGATAGAGCAAAAGCCACCAATAGGCATTTCTCAGAAGAGGGATCACAATAAACAAGTCCACTATAATCAGGGAAATGCAACACAAGAACCCAGTGGAAAACCATTTTAGAAAAAATGCTAAGCTCTGGGCAAGACATGATTTAAAAAGAACTTCTACGTTTATACATTTTTTTTGTTGTTGATTTGATGCCATCTCTTGGGAAAACCATTTCACGGTTTCCAAAATTGAGCGCTTGGATACTTGTGGCCCAGCAATTCCACTTCTAATTATACATGCTAGAGCAGGGTTGGCAAACCATGGCCCACGGGCTTTTGTTTGTTTGTTTAGTTTTTGCTAAATAAAATTTTTTTGGAACTCAGCCACCCTTATCTGTATGGCCTGTGGTTGCTTTTACCCTAAGACAGCAGACCTGAGTGGCTGTAATAGAGACCATAAGACCCACAAAACCTAAAATATTTACTAACTAGCCTTTTACAAAGTCTGCCAACCCTTCTCTAGAGACATTTTTGACAGCCTCGTGTTGTTTTCACCTCTCACTTTTTCTAACCCACAACATCTTTGATAGACTTTACTTTGCAGGACAGTTTTTAATTCGCAGGGAAATTGAGGAAATGGTACAGAGAGCTCTCACACGCCCCTGGATCTAGTTTCCCCTATTATTATATGAGCATCTTACATTAGTGCGCTACACGTTACATATTCATACATTGTTATGAACTAAAGGGCATATTTATTCACATTTCCTTAGCTTCTATCCATTTTCTTCTTCTTTTCCAGGGTCCCTCTCAGGATGCCACGTTACATTAACTTGTCATGTCTCCTTAGGCTCCTCTTGACTGCGATAGTTTCTCAGTACTCTCAGGAGTACTGCTCAAATATTTTGTAGGATGTCCCGCTGTAGGATGTATTTGATGTATTATTTCTCATGACTTGACGGGAGTTATGGGCTTTGGGGAGGAAGACCAGAGAGGCAAAGTATCCTTTTACCAAGGGTACGTACTAACAAGAATTCTCTCTGCTGATAATGACCCTGATCATCTGCCTGAGGCAGTGTTTGTCAGGTTTTGCTAGAAAGGAATTCTTCCCCTCACCCTCTGCCTCTGCATACGGCACTCTTTGGAAGGCAGTCACCGTGCACAGGCCACACGTATGGGATGGGGATGCATCGTCTTATCCCTTGAGGGTGAAATGAAGTATTTGCAAATTTTCTTCAAGGGAGATCTGTCTCTTCTCTCCCATTCATTTATATTTTCGGTCATTTATATCAGTATGGACCCGTGAATACATATTTATTTTATACTTTGGGTCACGTTCCAATACTACTTTATTTTGTAGCTCAGAGCGTTCAAGCTTTACCTTTGGGAATTCTTTCAGTTGGCTCCTGTATACCCCTATCAATGTAGGTTTAAAAAGTTTTTTTGAGAACCTTCTTACTTTCTAGCAACACAAGATGCTCCAGGCTCACTATGTATATTCCTGTCCCGGTTCTAGAATTGGGTTTCTCCAAGGACCCTTGGCTTCTTATTGAAGAATGGCATTAGAAACCAAGATCTGGGTGCTAAGACGCTTATTGTTACTGGTGTGTCGTTGCTTCTAGGCCCTCTTAGCTTACAGAACAGGAAATACATGTGTGTATATTAACATGTGTATATATATATATGTATATATATGCATATCTACAAATACTTCTTTATGTAATCATCTGTATAAGCTACTCATGAGTTCATACTAATGTCTCCAACTCTAACCCATTACCACATGAATCTTTCCTGCTTCTTCTCCTTGACTACTTGCAAATTCCCACTCCATCAATAAGAAACTGGTCTCCCATCATCTGCCACCTGTTTACTTGATTGTCCAATTCCAGTGTACATGTTTAGTAATATCAGAAAACTGTTGCATGTCCCCCTGGGAAACAATTTTATTAACCAGAGTACAGTGCTTATGTGTACTTTTCTATGCCTTTAGTCTTACTTATTTCCAAAGTTGCTTAGATCAGCATCTTTCCCTACTCCCTCCAGTGGGGTTGTTTTATTCATTTGCAATACAATTAAATTCTCTGTGACAGTCTGCATCCCCCCATAGGATCCCCTGACCTCCTAGATGATTTTTAAAAATTTGTATATATTAAGGTTCACTGTTTGTGCTGTAAAGTTCCATTGGCTTTGACAAATGCACGCTATCGTGTATGCATCATCATGGTACCACACTTTTAGGGGGTAAACCTATTTAATAATTCACCCCTGCCCCAAGCCCCTGGCAACCACTGAGCTTTCTATTGCCTTCTAGAGACATTTTTACACATGTACACCAGGAGACACAGATGAGAATTCTCACAGAAGCAAAGAACTAGAAACAACCCAGATGTCCATTGACAGGAGGATGGATAAATACATTGAAGTACAGTGCAATAATGAAATCTCATACGGCTGTAAACATGACTCAAGTCCAGTTACATGTCACATGGATAAGTCTTAGGAAAGTAATACTAAGTGAAGAAACAAGTGCCACGAGACCTTATTATACCATTTTTATGAACCTCAGACACAAGTAAAACTAAACAATATATAATCAAACCAGCTACTTAAAAGCAAAGAAATGAAAAACAAAAAATTTAGGTTAGTGATTACTCCTGGCAGAGGCAGGAGAAGGAGATGGGGGAGGAACACATGCATAGAAGCGGGTCAGTACTGATGTTCTAGTTCTTGGGCGTAGTTCATAGGTGTTCATCATAGTATCATGATTTTAAATTTACGCTTGTATACGCATGTATACATATATGTGTCAGATATTATATTAAATAGTTTGAGTCAATGTAATCATACCTAATTTGTGGGATGCTGTGAGCATTAAATGAGATAGCATATGTAAAGTACTTAGTCTCCACCACCACCAACAACTGTGTTTGTATCATCACCTCCTTAGAAATCATGGTTGGTTACCTCTGCTCCATGTTGGGTCACTTCACATTAGGCCCTTTCTTGTAGGTGACCACCAGTGAGGGGTTATTTGAAGGTACTCCACCAACAGCTCAGATTCCACCATCAGCTTCATGGATTTGGGGAGCCAGAAGTGAGGTTAGAGGTCACATGCTACAGCCATTTGTTTTGCACTTGAGGAAAAAGGGGTCCAGAGAGGTAGAAAGACATTCCTAAGACTAGCCAGTTTTTTGCGAGGTTTCCAGGCTTGAACCTCTGTCTTCCAGACAGAAGTTTCTAGAGCTGTCCTCTTGGATAAGGAAAACCTCCCAGTGGGTTAGTGGGTTAGACCCAATATTGCAGATGTGGCAGAGCTGAAAGGAGGTGTAGAGGATAACAGGAGACATTAAGGGGGGAAACATTCTTCTACAAGTGTAGTAATTCTGATTTATTAGCCCAGTGTGGTAACTACAGCAAGCAGTGGGTAACACCAGGATAGGGAAATGGGGACTGCAGGCAGCCTGTCGTTGGTGTAGTACCAAGTAATGGCCACATGATGTCACCAGAAGCCACTTTTTGGAAATAAGTCAAACTAGGGCTCCCAAACTACTTCTGCCCTTTCAGTGCCTATCTAGCAGAAAGGAAATTTCCCTGGAGCTCTGAGCCGCCTCCATGCCATGTGGCTAACAAGAGAAGGAAACTAATAAGCAAGTCCTCAAAATAGCTTCAAAAGGGAAGGGTTTACTTAGACCAGCACTGTCCAATAGAAATATAATGAGAACCCTGATACAAGCTGAAAATGTAATTTTAAATGCTCTAATAGCCACCTTAAAAGAAAATTAAAAGAAACAGATGAAATTAATTTTAATAATTTATTTTATTTAACTCAACATATCTAAACATTATCATGTCAACATATAATCAATATAATAATATTAATGAGATACTTTATTTTTGTCTTGCTAAGTCTTTGAAATCTGCTGTGTGTTCTCTTTTAATTTTTATTGAAATATAGTTGATTTACAATGTTGTGTTAGTTTCAGGTGTACAGCAAAGTGATTCAGTTATACATATACATGTATATCTATTCATTTTTAGATCTTTTCCGTTATAGGTTATTACAAGATATTGAGTATAGTTCCCTGTGCTCTACAGTAGGTCCTTGTTGGTTACGCTGCGTTTTAATTCACACTGACAGCCCATCTCGATTCAGACCAGCCACACTTCAAGTGCTCAATGCCACATGGGACCAGTGGCCATCGTACCGGACAGAACTGAAACAAAGTCACACGCACCAGCTCTGAGAAGCAGTTTACAGACAGTGGAGGAATAGTCGGACCCAGGAGCATCCCAAGTGCAAGGCTGATTTAGCAATAGCACCAAGTCAGCCTGCACTCCCCCAAATTCCTTGCCACCTGCTGGATAATGCCTGAAATTCTACCATCTGCTCCTTTGGGACTTCATATCATTTAACCCCTAAACGTGATACACTCTTCTCTTTTTTTACTCACAGGCCAGAGACCTGGGATCTGAGTTTACGGAAGGATGGGGGCCAGGAGGTCCTCCCTCCATGGGCAAGGGTACAGACCCAGAGGACAGAGGAGCAGCTTCTCTGGCCCACCAGAGACTTGTCAAAGAGAGTCCAAGGCCCTGTAACCCTCTCTCACCTCCCCACCCCCAGTCAGCTTTCCTGACCTCTCAGGACAGCCGAGCTCGCCAGCCCTCCCATCAAACTAGCTTCTGGGCAGAAGTGCCGGAGGGAGGCCAGCCCGCCTGCTCTCTGAGCCCAGTTCCTGCAATGCATCTACCACCCTGGACCAGGACAGCGCGTCTGCACTGGACTGGGTTGTCTCATCCACAGGTGCTGGGCAGTTTCCCCTGGACAGAAATGAGAATGATGTCCCCATGTTTCTTCTCCAACCTCCCGCCCCCCCCGCCCCTACCCCTACGTCCGCCTTGAGGGAGAATTTCAGTCTGGTGGTTTCTATAGGCCTTTGGCCCATTCTTCTGTAAGGACGCCTGTGGAGAAGGGAAAGGGGAGCTCGATTTCCCAGGCTATTGTGGGACCTAGTAACATGCTATTATCTGGAGGAAATGTTGAACATTTCGGCTCCCAGGGCCAGACAGCCTACAGTGTGGAAATATCTGAATTTCTGGAGAGATTGTTTTTCAGTGTCTGACATTGTGTTGACAGCCCACGGAGGAGGAGAAGGGCTTGCTTGCCGCAGTGGAATAGAAGCCACATTTCCTGAACAGCCTGCTCAGATCAGAGTGTTTTTAAAAGAATTAACCAACATTATGAAACAAAATGCTTGGGTACCCACAGCCCACGACAGACACAGCAGCCGGGGTAGAAATACAGATGCTGAATAAAGATTGGGAGTTCTGCGTGATGAAAAGGATGGTGGCAGTGAGTGAAAAGGAAAAATAAAGCCAGCGAGGGAGCACGGTAGCTCTGGGCAGCACCACAGAGCTGAGGCCCTCGTCCCACAGGACACTGCTCGCTCTGTCCAGCCTCCCCCCTCCCCCCCCCCACCTTGGGCCAGAACCTGGCCCCGCTGTATCGCCTCAACTCCACCCCACACTCCCTTCCCACCAACCAAAGGAAACCAAAGGACAGAAATTAAAACAAAAATGTTTTTTGGCCGTGAAATTCCTAGAGGAGGGAATGTTTTCTGGTGAGTAACATCTTCAGAAAAACAAAAACGCTGACTCGGCAGATGTTGCTAGAAAATTATCTGCAACATCAAGTGTGTCTTACTTGGTGACTTATCTGATTTGGAAACAAATTCTCCAGGATGTAGCAAGAGTCTCACGTGGCACCGAGTAAAACAACAACAACAAAGACAAAACAAACTTGTTGAAAATTTACAAAAGTTACACACGCTTATTCATTCCCATTTCCCCCCAGAGGTTCCTAGGAAAGAGTGAAATGGCAAAGCCTAGAATTCCTTTTAACTGTGAGTGTGTGTTGCGTGTGTGAGTGTGTGTGTGTGTTGTCAGTGTCTGACCTTATAAACCTCTTCAGTTTTGACCCTGAAATATCACATGGCCTAACCCCCAAACCCTAACACTCCCGCTGTTAATCGCATTCCTATTTGGACACCTTAAAAAAATACCCAGGAAAGCACCTGTTTCTGTCTGATTTGTAAAAAGTTTTACTTTTAAAGGTAAGGTGTTTTTGAGTTATTGAAGCCTAGCTTAAACAAAACAAAGCACTTGGTTTTTAAAGCTTAACTAGACGAGAATTTGTTTCTTTTGTATAATAAAAAAAAAAAGTCAGCTATTTTCTTCCCAAATGATAAGGGGTATGTCATCACATAGCAGTAAAAACTGAAAATCCAACCAAATTCGGTCTAACAAAAAATGTCAGCTGGAGGAGCCTGAAATTGTAACCTATTCCCCAAGTCACTGAGAAATAAAATTAGGGCAAATTGTAGGGTGAGAAGTAGCGGTAAAGTATCCAGGTTTTGACTCTACAAAACCCCTAAAAGGCCCAGTGCTTTCTGGAGGAAATTTCCAAAAGCCTCAATCATGAGTCACTGTAATTTGCCGCCCTCTGAGCCTCCACTGGTTTTGGCATACTTCAGTGCCCCATGTCTTCAGCCCAGCAGTCGTGGGGAAGCTTCAGCCGGGAGAGGATGGGGGTGAGGGGATGGGTGGTGGTGAAATTGCCTTATAAGGAAACTGTAAGTCCTGGGGAAGGCCTGGTGTTTCATCAAACTAGAAAAATGTTAAAGACCTGAGACCTTCTGTCCCTCCCGTTGACAGTTCAGAGACAGAGGGGAGTTAGGGATGTGTGTTCCCTAACAGGACATCCTTCTATTTAAACGTGAAGGATAACCAGGGTATAACCCTCCTAACGGCTATGTCTTAACCAAGCTCTGGAAGATGGAAGACACCCAGATCACAAAGGTCAGACCTTGATGTGAGCACACCGTGGAGCCTGTCAGAGCCTGGAGGAAGCAGAATCCACCATGGGGGTAGCCACACCCTGGGAATCACTAACTTCCCACTTTACAGGTGATGGGCTCCAGTGTCAGATAAGGCAGTAACTTTAGGACTCCCAGCTGGAATTAAACCCAGGTGATTTACAGGCGATGGGTGCAGGACCTAGAGTCCCCACCTTACACCCGGCCACTCAGAGCTGGGGCTCTGCAGCTGAAAGGACGGGTGTTCCCTGGGATTCTCTTAGACTCGCACATTTGGGCTCAGCATTGGGTTGTCTGGGATGTGCTTCCTGACACATAATGACCACCATCAAGATTATTATTGGCATTAGACATTTACATGACACTTAATATTTTCAAAGCATTGTACTGCCACTTAATTAGTTTTTCCTTGCAACATTCCTGTCGAGTCCACACTTGATAGCTGGGAGACTGACGGGGGGGTTGGGGTGCAGGGAGAGATAAATGCTAAAGGTTGATGGAGAAGAGGGGATGACAGCACTGTCTCTTGGCTTTCCTTCTCTCTGGTGACCCAGCCAAGTTAAATAACCTCCCCTACTCCCTGCAGATTCTGCACTCCCAACCCCCAGAACCCCACAATCAAGGTAACTGTAACCTCCAGGACGGAGTGGGGATTCGGGGCGGTGGGGAGGAGAATCTCTTTGGTGTGTTTTGGCTCAAGATTCAGACACCTTTCCAAAAAAAAAAAAAAAAAGGCAAGTTCAAGTTCACATTCATTCATAACTACAGACACCTTCAGTCTCTTTCCAAATCTCCAATAAAGCAAACTGTGAATTTACAGGGTTGTGATTCCCAGACCCAGGGCAGCCTTGGATAGGATAGGAAGATTTTAGCATCTGACGAGTCCTAATTAGGTTTGTTAAAATAGAGTGGTGCTGGCCGGCGGACCTCAGAGCTGGGCTGTGAAAGGGGCAGATTCTCCGCTCACTGCTCATTGGAGAAGTGGTTTCACTGGGGAAGCCACAGATCCCACCTTAGAGACAAGACCTCACAGCGAGGCCTCTAGTTCTGCTCCTGGGATTCAAGGAGAAAGCTCTGGGGAGGAGATAGAGGAGGGAGCCATGGCTGAAAGACTAAAACTCCAGGCGGTTAGCTGCGGGACGCACCACCCCGGGGCGGCACCGGCCCCCTCTTCTCAGCCCACCTGCACTTTTCCGAAGCGAGCTGAGGCCACCTCCTTTTCCTCTGCCTGGAAAGTCCTCTCACCAGGGCCCGGGGGAGTTAGAATTAATGGCAACCCCTTCTGCGAAGCACCAGCTGCAGGTTCTGGGGGCCGGCAAAGGTTCCCCTGGCCTGCAGGTGACCTGGAGCCAAGGTAGAGAGGGATGGACCTGTGTCTCCTGCGATTCTTATCCTAGGTCCCCTCTTTCCCTCCCGAGAGAGATTCGCGCCCTTTCCTCCCCATTCCCACACTCATCCTGGTCAAGGCAGCTCCAAGATGTGGGAAGGGCTGTTGGGGACTGGAAGGGGAGCGATCCCCAGGGCTGACGGCTGGGAAAGGCTGGGATTTTGCCACTGGCCTCAACCGCCGCCGGGACGCCCATCACCTGAACCGGACAATTGAGGCGCAGGTCTGAGGAAGCCCGGGGACTTGTCCTCTGCGTGGGACCCGAGCGCCCTGCGCGTCCCAGCCGGGGTCCTCGTCCGCTGCCTGAAAGCAAGTTTGTAAAAGTCTGGGCCTCGGCGATCACCCTCGCAGCCGCCGAGACCAGCCACTGAGCGTGGAGGCGCGTCCCAGCAGCTCCGTCCTGCCCGGACCAGCTTTTCTGCCCCCCGCCGCCTGCTGCAGCCAACCAAGGCCGAGTCTGGGCCCCTTCCGAGGTCACTAAGCTTGGAAGCTCGAAGAAAGAGCACCAACAACAGCCATGAGTGGCTGCGGCCTCCTCCGCGCTGCTCCCCGGCGGGGCAGTCCGAGTGATGGAAACGGAAGGTCATCTCCCCGGAGAGGATTCCAGTCCCTGCAGAGGACGGGAGATCTGCCTACCCCGGGGAGGGCCTGGAAGCCCGGGCTGAGGGCTCCCCTGAAGGAGCCAGACTCTGGCCCAGGGCCGGAATCTTGCCCGCCTAGAGCACCTGGGAGCGCTGAGGCCTCGCGTCGGTGCGGCGGCAGGAAGATGACAACCTGCGCTCTCCCTGGGGCCTGGGGGCGACTTCGAGAGTGCCCTGAGCGGATTGTCCCCATCTGGCTCCTCCAGAGCTGCGGACGGATTCTGCTTTTCATTTTCCACTTGCTAGGGGCATGCCTTTGGGCTACTTTACGACTCTCCGTGCCTCAGTTTCCTCCTTTGTAAACTGGAGAGGAGAAGCTACAATATCTCAGTCGGTTACTGTAAGGGTTAAATGAGCTAACCCAGATGGAGAGCTTAGAGCTGCGTCCAGAGCACACCCGATGTATGCTGGCTATCGACTCGTCAGCATCCTTATCTCCTCTTTTGGAGAAAGGGGACCTTTAATCAATCAATCAATCAATCTCTCTCTCTCTTTTTCCCCTTCCCCTCCCCCCCCCACGCCATCTCTCTCCTTATCGCTCTGTCTCTCCCGATGGCTCTGTAGACCGGCAACATCTGAGTGAAGTGTGAGAAAAGTGCAAAGTAAATCCGTTCCTTTTCTTATGCCGGTCCCACCACAGAGGTTAGTCTGAGCTGTGCACATTGGAACCGGCGTTTTCCGCCCCAGCGCGGACGAAGTTCCCGTGTCTCGGTCAGCTCTCCGCAGTGGCGTCTTGTGATTCCTGAAATCTGGGTTTCTTGGCCGGCCTGGGACAGTCCAAGAGGTGGTGGGATGCACACGGAATCCCTGCCATTCCTCGTTCTGCCGGGAGACAGTGACCACGCGGCCTCCCCGCTCAGCCCACAGCTGCAGCCCAGGGCTCCCCTCGGGCCCCAGTGCGCGGGCCGTGCGTACTAGGCCCAAGCCTGGAGTTCCCATTTCCCAGGCCGACCTGGCTTAGCAGGGTGGCAACCAACAGGGCTTCGACACCGAGGCCAGGGGACGCAAAGTCCGGAATTCCACGGGTCAGGTCTGAGGGGCTGGGAAAGGGCCCTTGCTGTGTGAGTTCCGCGGAGAACCGGGACCACCAACCGCCCCGCCCTCCCCACGCCGGCCACTAACGCGACTCGACCTCGCGGAAGCGGGAGAAAAATTCTGAGCCGCACAGACCGCTAGGACGTCAGGGCTACGCCACCAACTGACCCCTCAAGGCCTCGTTTCACGTTCACCAAGACAAGTGACCAGACCCTTGATTTTCCCGTCTCCAAATAAGAACACTAACCCCTGGCCCTGAATCGCACTGTGCGCCGGTTGTCAAGACGCTGAAATTCACCACTTCCGAGGAGCCGGCAACCCGTAACGATTCCTGGACTCGCGGATCGAAAGACCAGAAGCGTCCTCTCCATTCCGAAAGCAATGGGTGCCAGGTTCAAAGCGGCAGCCCCTCTGGGTGTCCCAAGGGGAATTTCTATTCCCAGAGGAGGGGATGCGCGCCTTCGCTCAGCTGTCGTCGGATGCAGCCGATCTGGCCTTGCGCGCTGCCACTGGCCACTCAGGAGCTGAAGATGAGGCTAGCGGGCCTGCCTGCTGCTCTGTCAGGTGCGGACCGTTTGGGGGCTCCCCAGTGGGCACGTCTAACCTGGGCAGAGGCAGGCTGTCTCAAGCTCGAGCTCCATGCCTTGAGGAAAGGACCCACAGCCGGAAGCCTCGCTTCCCTCCGCTACACAAACCCGGAACTCCAAGCAGAAGTCATAAGAGATCTCCGGGGAACTAGAGCAAAATATTGTCTCCCACACTCTCTTTCCGTTCTTTAAATTTCATGGAGAGTTCAAGGGGAACTGGCTTAAGGTCTGAGCTATCCTACATTGGTCTCCGCCTGTACTGCTCTTGCGACACCATCTATCAAGGAGCCTCAGGTCAAGAGCTACCCCCTACCCCACCCCAGGGGTCTCAGAGTGTCCATGGCTTCAGCCGTCTCTCTAGTTCCGTCTAGCCTCTGTCCTTCCGGGTCCTCTCTGACACTGACCGCAATCCAGGGCCTGAGTCTTCTCTCCTAACCCTCCCACATGTGTGTCCATTATGTTCTCCCTGGCCCCATGACACCAGTCCTCCCCGGCAGTGTCCACACTGCAAAGTGAACGAAGTTTTCCTGTTAGATTTTTTTTTCAAGTTTAAGGAAATGGGCATGTATCAGGATTATTCGGGCCAAGAACCGTCCTGACCCCACTCAAAGGAAATCTTTGGACAACTGAGAAAACAGTAATATTAACTGAAGCAGGTATACATTAAATATGTATAAGAGATTAAGATATAAATGGCATATAAAGGTCCGGAATCTATTAAGAGCTAGAAACAAATACAAGACACAGGCCTCTACATATCCTGCTTAGATTCAATGTTAGATTCAAGGTCAGAGTCGAGAGGGGATCAGTATAATCCAGTTCTCTCAGTTTACGAGTAAGGAAACAGGCCCGGAGAAAGCCGGGGGCCTTCCCCAGGTCGCATGGTAGGCAGAGGCGTCAAAGGAATCCAGTCGTGACTCCCAACGCAGGGCCCATCCCACTGGAACGCAGGCGTTTCTGCTTTAGGAATCACAGAGCTAAGAGCCCCTCGTGGGCTTTTCTCTCCACTTTAGCTCTCACGAGGCGAGGGGATTCCCGGAAGGATCGCCTTCCGGGAATCCCATAGTCTGTCCCCAGTCAGGTGTCTACTGTCAGGAAAGGGTCTGGTTCTCCCGGCCCCGGGAGGTCAAATCCAACCTCCCCCAGACAGCCTCGCGGGCCCGGGAGCACCACACGGGTGCAGTTCTCCGATAGCACCGATAGGTGGCGCGTTCCTCACAGGAAAACCGGCCGGGAATCCGCCCGCGCCCGTAAGACCCGGCTCCCTGCCCTACCCATCTGCCTAGGGTCCCTCTCCCGAAAGAAAACGGACAGAAAGGGGGTGCAGCCGGGGGACTCAGGCTGGGTGCCGGAGGCTCTGAAAAGAAAGACCCTAGAAACTCTGATTCTAGCGCTTCGGCTCAGAGTGGCCTCACGCTCTCTTTTAAGAGGCCAAAGACCTTTGAGGGCAGAGGGTAAGGCTCTGCGCACTCGGCCAGAGAAAACACCGGGACCCAATAGGGTCACCCCCTGGTGGGGTGTAGGGGGCGTTATCTCCCCTCTACGAGCGCCTCCACGCACCCGCTCGTTCACGCACGCTCGGCGGCTGCCCTCCTCTGCCACTATCCCCAGGCCCCATTCTTCCACCTATTTTTTATTTTTTTCTTTTAATATTGGGGCAGGGGGGGAGGAGGGAAGCCCGGCGCTTTTTCAATTGCGACGATAATTGTCCTCGAGATGGGTTTCTTAATCTGCTCATCCATTATTGACTTCTCTTCTAATATTTGGTTTTGCCGCTTTGATCGCCAGAAGATCACAGACTTGACTCCTTTGCATAACAATTTTGGGGCGGGCGTCCTTGGTGCGGGAGGGGAGGGACGTGCCCGGAATGGCTTTGGGGTCCGTATTCCATCCCTCCCCCCGCCCACTGCCCATGAGGCCAGCCTTCCTCTCACTGACCTCCCACCCCTAACAGCACCATTCACGCCTGGAAAGTTCTGAAGGCGGGGGGGGGGGGGGGGTGGGGGGGTGGAGAGGAAGCAGCTAGACCCCGCCCCGCCTCCCCCCCCCCCCCGTGGGAGCAGGAACAGTAACGCCCTCCAGTGGGACCGACGAAGGGAGGGATCGTGTTTCCCCCTCGCCTCCCACTGCATTCCCAGCGCCAAGAGACGCCGCCTCTTCTACCTCACAGACAGATTGGGGAGAGAATACACCTTACTTAGAGGAGAATGGAATGGGGTTGGCTGGCGCGGGAAGGAGACCACGCTCTCATCTGGCACTTAGGCCGCGGGACAAAACTCAGATGTCCAAGGTTCCTGACGGCCTCTGTGGGACCCTGACCTAGTCCCTTTCCCGCGCTGGGCCTCAGTTGCCTCATCTGTGGAGTGGGCTTTGGGGCTATTCTCTCCCCGAGGTCCCTTTGATGTTGACCTTGCCACGTGTTGCCCGCTCTTCCCCCAGTGGGGCCTTAGGGCTTAGGGATTGCACAGGTGGGTTTTGGTGGGGAACAGAAAACCAGTGGCTATTTTAATCAGGATTTAAACAACTACTTCCTTCTGCCTTTGCATAATTCAATGATGGGGGCGGGGGAGTGGTGGTAGGGGAGATTTGGGGGTCAGAGCCCTCTGATCGTTGCTCTTTCACACACCTCACTTGCAGAGCCTCGGTCGGAGGGAGTTGCTCTCAGGTTCCCAGCTGGCACACAAACGCACACACCGAGACTGTACACATGGCCACGCACAAGCACAGCCACCGGCGCAGAGCCCATGCACACACACACACTTGCACACACGGACACAGCGCAACCACGCAAGGGTTAGAGGAACACGAAAAATGCACACAACCGTTTCGTGCCCACTGGCACACACGTACACACGCACCCACCTGGGGCCTCTCACACACACAGTCACATACAAACACGCAGGCGCCCGGCCGCACGGTCGGCCCCCACTCCGATTTCTGCAGGAGCCCGGGGACAGAGAAGGTGGCCGGAGAAGGCCTCGACACTGCAGTGACCCCTCCCCCCCACCGCCGATCTCACCCGCACGCGATCCAGTCTGAGCTCGGAGGTGGGGCCGGGGGCTGGGGGGAGGCACGCGGGTGCTCGCCCCTCTTTCCCTCTCCTCTCCCAGGCACGCCAGACTTCCCTTCCCCACCCGCCCCACTTCCAGCCCAAACTTTTCCCTCCCTCACCTCCCCACCAGTTCCCCGCAGCGCCGATCTCGGTGGGAACCCGGAGTCCTCCCCGCACCCTCCCCGGGGAGGGGGTCGGGAGGCTGCACCCCGGAGAACGAAAGGGGGGCGCGGCCTGGCTCGTGCCCCGGGGCCAGCGGGGAGGGCGGCGGGAAGGCGCCGGCCGGGAGCCGGAGCGCCGAGAGCCGGGTGCGCGGACTTCTGCTTCCTCTTCCCGGGTCAGTGGGAGAAGAGCCCTGGGACCAGCCCTCACCCCTATAGGAGTCGAGGGAAGAAGGATGACTGCTAACTCTGGGGCGAGCCAGAGAACACGGTTTTGGAACCACAGGGGCACTTCTATGCGAAGGACTTGGATATCGTGGGTGTTTTCTTCTCTTCTTGAGTTATATTTTTGACCACACCTTTGGAGTTGGGTCTGGACCTCCCGGGGAGCACGGACTCAGCCGAGGGGGGCAGCAGAACCCGGAAGCCACGCTGGTGCCTCCTCGCTCCCTCTCACAGCGGTACCCACCGGCGTGCACACTCCCGAGGCCAGGCGGTGTGGACCCTGACCCGCGCCGAGCCGGATCGAGGCAGGAGCCGCCACTCGGACAGGTGGGGACCTGGGTGGGCAGGGGGCCCCCTAGGCCTGGGGATCGCCAGGCTCTGGGAACCTTCTGGGGAGGAGGAGGGAGTGAGAGAAGGCGAAAAGCAAAATAAAGGAGAGAAGAAAATTCGAGCATAGCAGTTGAATTTACTCCGAGTTTTTCTTTTTTAGGCGGGGCAGGGTGCGAACATTAGGGTTTCGATTCTGGGGTTTGGGTGGAATTCACTGTAAGGAGAAAAGCAGGATGTCTGATTAAAGTGAAAAATATAGAGATATATGTATCTCTATATTATATCTCTATATTAATATATGTAGTCGCCTTGCTTTCGGGAGCCATGAGCTCTAAAATTCCCGGCTCCGGGGGGCATGGCTGGCTGCGTGGTGCAGCTTTAGGGCGGTTGGGGGATACCGAGGAGAAGGTGAATCCGAGCCCGAGCAGCCCTAAGCCGACGAGGCAACCCGCCGGCAGCGACGGGTCTGGTGTCTGCGCCCTGGTGTCCGGGATGTCAGGAGCCGACCCCGTGCTCGATTTTCGGGAGTCACTGAGATGTTTCCCCCATTTCCCACAGTCAAGCGGAGAAAGGGCTTAATTTTCTCTGTTGTACGGCTTTAAAGGGGAAAAAGCACCCCAAAACAAAAACTGATTCTAGAACAAAAAAATCCGTGTTGTGAACTGCCCCTCCCTCGGATAAAAGGGAGAAAACCCTGAGGGGAGGCAGGATGGTAGGGGCATAAATCCAAATATTGAAATCCCCAAAGATGACAACCTCCCACAGGAAGCTTTTGGGGGGCTTTCTAGGAACCTGGACATTTATGGCTGTACTTCTTGCCACAGAAAAAAAAAAGAAATTCTCCCTGCCTCACCCCCCAACCCTAATCTTCTAGGTTATCTACAAATAAAGCAGCCGCCCCAATTTCTAGAGTCAACAGAACATTTTATTTCTAGGGTTTGCCTCCCACGCACTGCCCCACCCACCTCAGCTTTATCCCTTCCCCTGCCTCCCCCAGTTCCACTCCAAGCTTCCGGCAGAACCAATACCCAAGGAATCCCCCTGCACCCACCCACCTCCACATTATTATGGCCTCCAAATGAAGACCAAACCCCCAAGCGCTAATTGAATTAGTCTATTGAAAGGACTGTCAGGTACAATGACGTGGCTCGAGGCCCTACATTTCCCAAGGTCTATAGGCTTTGGGGACCTGCGATGTATAGTCTGACCTTCCGGCTCATAATAATACCGCGGCACTTGTAGCAGAAATCTCCTCGCATTCACTCCCAACAAAACCGCTGGTCACCCAGTCCCCGTAGGAAGGCTGCCCGCTATTGTGTTGCGACAACTCATTCATGTCCCGCGCCACGAGGCCCCACTGCCATCTGATCTACACTCGAAATGCGATTACCACCATGTGCATGCAACACGCTCGCACTCTCGGCCCAATGCACGCACGCCCGGCCAGGCTGCGAGGTTTTCTTTCACAATTCTCCTCACACCCAACCACAAAAGAGAGGTGGAAGCAGGCAGGACCGTGACATTTGTCTCTGCCTAAACGAAATCCAAAGTTCTGTGGAAACGTGAGATGGAGGGAGACTTCTCTTTCCTGAACAGCGTACACCAAAACCCTCAGGAAACACATTTCTCCATGCCCAACTGGTGGCGCAGACTCGGGGGTACACACTGATGTGTACATACACGAGCCTCCAGCCATGCCCACAAACACACAGACACACAAACAATGCTTTCATGGACTCATTCCTCTCTCTTTGGTTCTCACATATACAAGCAAATAGACACGAATACAGGCTCCTACCCTTCACAGCCAAGGGCCACCCTCCATATCCATAAGTAGTTTTTGCAAGATTGGGAAACAAAGGAACAGTATCCCAGCCTTCACTGTGAGAAGCATTCATCACCACCCCCTCATCATTTTGATCCCCATACTTCTCTAGCATCCCGCAGACACACAAATACTCCCGCCTCGGTTTGGCCAGGTGCCTTTTGCTCAGTGGAAGGCCCTGGTTAGCTGCAATAGAGGAAGTCTGGGAGTGGGAGGGAGGCAGGAATTTTGGGGAGTCCCCCTGTCTTTCTTACCCCACCCTCCGCTATTGAAAGCCTCTTTGGGCTCCCTTCTTCCTTCATTGAAGTAGGGAAAGAAATCCCCCCTTTGGCATTTAAAGTTCTTTTATTTCTCGTCATTCTCCACTTTTATGTGGGCTGGGTATGGACGTGGAACTTGGGGACAGTCAATTTATTGCAGAGGTATAGCTAGGTCAGTGGCCTCTTGTGGGCCATCTTACCCCAGCGGAGCTGCACAGCTCAGAACTTCAGGTAATGGAAATGGGCACCGTTTGTCTCCAGACTTCCATATCTTTGGCCCAGGAGCAGAGGGCATTTGGAGAAAAGGGCTCCATTCCATTTGCGTAAATTTCCCCAACCTGCTTCCTGCCAGCCCACCTCCCTACCTGGACTCTATCAAGTTGGAAGACATTCCTTAATTCTCAAAGGCACAAACCAGTACCCCAAAAAGGACTGCCACAAACGTGTACTCACATGTGCACACACATTGCTCCACACACACCTAACCCCTTTACCCACATGCTTGTACACACAACTCACCCTGCCCGTATTTCCTCACCCACAGGCACAGTCCTGGGGTCACTGTGAGTCCTCTGGACCCTCACACACCCACCTGGGTCAACATTTGCTCACTCTGACACCTGACTGTCAGGCTTGCCAGGACACCAAACCGCTAACACCGAGTTCCCAATAATATGTCCATTTTCAGGAGGTAGAGGAGGGCGTGGGCTCGGATGGGGGTCACGGAGAGCGGGCGGCTCTAGGTGCCGAGCATCCGGAGAAGGCCTGGCCTGGGGGAGGACCGGGGTGGGGGGCGAGCCAGCGCGCAGAGCACCGCCTAATCCAGCCGGAGCTCGCGGGCTGCGGGTGCATTTATCATCCCATTACTGTAACAAATCCGGGCTCCACTACATGAAAGGTAAAATGAATTACCGACGTTAAGCCGTCAATAAAGTCATTTCTGTAAATGGTGTCTCCAAAGGGCCGCCGCATTATTCAGCTGGCTTTATCAGCTGGCTGGAAATTACGTGGAGGAGCCGGGCCGCGCGGCGCGCGGGGCCGCTCACTTTGATTAAGCGTCTTGCCAGCGCGATGTGACAGAGCTTTTGACCAGGGTTTTATTCACAGGCCTGTGATGAACGCCAAGCTGATCAGGCGGAATGAAGAGTAATTAAAACCTATAAATTATCTTCCGCAGCCCTTCTCGAGGCGTCTCCTGCAGGCGAGATAAGGCGTCGAGACCCTATTTACGGCGCTGAAAGGGACCGCAGCGCACAAAAGCTACGCGGCTAAATAGGATATTGATAGTGTCCTAATTAGAATTTAATTAAGTACCCACGCTCGCTTGCGGGATAAAGATTTCAATTTTGCGAACTTAAATATAAATAAAATCCCACCCCCATTTCGGGGAGAAAGGGTGGAGGCACCGGGAGATTTCGGGGAGCCCTTGGGTGTAGAACTGAGGAGGACCCGGGAGGTGCAGTTGGAGGCCGACTTGGGAGGTTTGTGTAGATCACGTCGGGCCTGCTTTAGCGCAGCGTTTCGGAAAGTGGTTCTCGCTGCCCCCGAGCCGCCGAAAAGGTCCAACTAGGAACTCTGAGAGCCCGAGTTTCGGAAGACCCTCGGCTGACCCGAAGATGCAGCCAGCTATACGAACTCCCGCTCTCCACCAGCCCCTTTGAGAAACTTCGGCTAGGGCGGTGGTTCGGCTGATTGTGATTTTTCGTTTTATTTTCTTCCTAACCCTCTGTGACTTTTCTGGGTACAGGGGATTGTTTTGCATGTTTCCGCTAGACAACATCCCCAAAGAGATCCTTACTCCGCTGTCCCAGTTAAGGATGGTGGTCAGAGCGAGAGGCTCGCTGGAGCTCCGAGACCACATCCCCGCGGAGGCCTCAGTTGCTGGAGTTTTTCCAGCTACTCTCGAACCGAAGGCTTCAGCACACAGTCGGATCCTGGCCCTCCGAAAAGGCTCGTCAGACAAACCCCGCAGATGTCCAATGCCTCACTTTCCCCTACCCTGTCCCTCGCAGTGGGAAAACTTTTGGGGTGCCTCGACCAGGAAACGGCGAAAAAGAGCCCAGCGACTGGAGATGAATCCCTGTGAGCGTGGGAGCGGCGGGAGCCCCTGCAGTTCCCCCCAAAGCCTGGGAAGAATATTCTGGGCTAGAACGAGAGGCCTCCACGGAGTCGGGAGCAATCCTAGGAAAATCTGGGCCACCGGGGGAAACTCGCTGTCCAGCAGGCTAGGGCAAATACCTGGGGTGCAGTACTTTTACTTGCTTGATTTCACTTTGCAGGGAAATCTAACACGGAGGTTGCCCTGAGCCAAAAGCCGGGGCCTCGCGGATATCCGCACCCTGACTTGCTTGGCCTAGGGGCCGATGGGACAGCTTCGACTCCAGCGGCCAGGGAAGGACTGGCGCTCGGGCTCTCTCGCGCCCTCTGGGCCTGGCTTTACGGCGGCAGGACAGCTCTTGGGGGTTGTCGAAGGTCCCGCCAGGGAAAGGCATGGGTACGGATATCCCGGGAAGGACACGCAGTGCAGCCGGCCAGCATACACTACAGACCTTCAAACAGACGGTGCTAGCTAGACGCAGCTGGCCTCGGGGTTTGCTATTTGTTAAAAATAAACTGCTCCTCTGAAAGTAACCAAATCTAGGTCTGTTTCACATCTCCGACCCTCCTCGTCTCACCCCTCCCCCTCCACTACACACACACACACACACACACACACACACACACACACACACAAACATACACCATACAGGCACACCCCGACAGAGACAGCAACCTTTCACCCTTAATAACAGCAAGAAAAAGCCAGAGCAATAAAATAAAAGTCTGCTTCTTAGGCATGGGGGTTGCCAAAAGAGCCGATTCCCCTGTCTCCTGACCCTGCGCCCGGCGCGCACGCACCCGTAATCCTGCATTTCTCCAACAAGTTGTTTATGGAGTTGCTTCCCTATTTGCCTACACCCCGAAATCCAACACTCCTCGGTCTATTTTGCCCGTTCCTCGGTCCTGGCCTGAAAGAGGGGGAGGGGCTCGGGTGCGGGTTGGGGAGGGCGGGCCGGACACGCGGGGCCAGCGCCGCGGCGCCCCCTGTCCACCAGCGGCCGCCGCCCCCGGATTATTTATCCGCAAAGTCCCGCGCGCGCCTATTGGGCCGAGGCCCGGGTGTCAGCGCGAGTCCTGGCTCGCCATTGGCCCCGCACACGTGCGGCCCTGACTCACGTGCTTCCGGTTTGAAGGCAAAAAGTGTGCCTGGGTGATTTTTTTTTAAGCGAGAGAGTTTGAGCAAAGATCCGAGCTGTCAGAGATTTGAAAAAAAAAAAAAAAAAAAAAAAAAGAGGCAGCCCCGGCGCTGGCGGAGACGCGCTCTCCCTGCAAAAAAAGCAAAGGCGATTAAAGGCGCTGCCAGCCTCGCGCTCTGGGCACAGCTGAGCGTGACACTCGGGGAAGTCAAACCCCTCAGTACTGCCTAGGAAGATGGCTAGACTTTAAAGACTATTTTTTATCTTTAAGAAAAAAAAATCTTGGAGATTTTTTTCTTTTTTATTGCTTTCTTTTTCCTTTCCTTTTTTTATTTTTTTTCCTCTCTTTTTGGCCGTAGCTTACTCCCCATTTAAAACAAATCATTGAATCTGGTTGCAGAAAGAAAAAAGAAATAGCCAAGTGTCTCCATATCTGGATGTCTACAAATTAGAGGGAGAGACAGCGAGATCTGCTCGATAAGAGCGAGCGATCCAGGCCAGGCGCCTGGGCTTTTCTTTCTGCACCCGCCCCGTGCCTTCGCTGGGGCTTCGCCGGCCTCCTTCCTCCGCGCACCCCCACGGGCCGCTGGCAAAGTGGGGTGGGGAGCGAGGCGGGGGGGGCGGGGGCCGGCGCGGCGGCCGAGGCGGCGGGGCGGCCGAGCATGGAAGAACAGCAGCCGGAACCTAAAAGTCAGCGCGACTCGGGCCTCGGCGCGGCGGCGGCAGTGGCGGCGGCGGCGGCCCCCGGCAGCCTCAGCCTGAGCCTCAGCCCCGGCGCCAGCGGCAGCAGCGGCAGCGATGGAGACAGCGTGCCGGTGTCCCCGCAGCCCGCGCCCCCCTCGCCGCCCGCGGCGCCCTGCCTGCCGCCCCTGGCCCACCACCCGCATCTCCCCCCGCACCCCCCGCCCCCGCCGCCGCCGCCGCCGCAGCAGCAGCATCTCGCGGCGCCTGCTCACCAGCCGCAGCCCGCGGCCCAGCTGCACCGCACCACCAACTTTTTCATCGACAACATCCTGAGGCCGGACTTCGGCTGCAAAAAGGAGCAGCCGCCGCCGCAGCTCCTGGTGGCGGCGGCGGCGGCGGCCGGAGGAGGCGCAGGAGGAGGTCGGGTCGAGCGTGACAGAGGCCAGACCGGCGCAGGTAGAGACCCTGT
Source organism: Delphinus delphis (assembly GCF_949987515.2). Taxonomy (NCBI): domain Eukaryota; kingdom Metazoa; phylum Chordata; class Mammalia; order Artiodactyla; family Delphinidae; genus Delphinus; species Delphinus delphis. The sequence continues at coordinate 103,096,069 of NC_082689.1, read as the reverse complement.
CCACCCGCTGGGCACGAGGGCGCCAGGCGCCGCCTCACTCCTGTGCGCCCCGGACGCGAACTGTGGCCCACCCGACGGTTCCCCGCCAGCCACCGCCGGCGGAGCGGGTGCGTCCAAAGCTGGGAACCCGGCGGCGGCGGCGGCGGCGGCGGCGGCGGCGGCTGCGGCGGCCGTAGCAGCGGCAGCAGCAGCAGCAGCAGCGGCCAAACCTTCGGACAGCGGCGGTGGCAGTGGAGGCGGCGTGGGGAGCCCGGGAGCGCAGGGTGCTAAGTACCCGGAGCACAGCAACCCGGCCATCCTGCTAATGGGCTCAGCCAACGGCGGGCCCGTAGTCAAAACTGACTCGCAGCAGCCCCTCGTGTGGCCCGCCTGGGTCTACTGCACGCGCTACTCGGATCGTCCGTCCTCCGGTGAGTACCCAGCCCCAGGCTGCGCCGTGCCTTTCGGCTCCGCGGACGCCGCCCCTAGAACTCTTAGCCTCCGGGTTGGGGAGAGCATGCCGGATCTCGGGCGTTCTCTTCTCTCACGCCTGCTTCCTCCTCCTTGACCTCGGTCCCAGTCACAGTCGAGCATTGCACCCAGTTTTGCGCTCCTGGATTCTGCGGCCACCTCCCGGGAGGCTACAGCTCAGGGCACGGGAAGCTCGATCCTTCGGTGTTGAACTCCGAGCCCTTCCGGCCTTCTTTGTGTTTTACCTTTATTATTCTTAGGAAAGACACAAGCAATCATTGCTTTTCCGTCCAGGGAAAGGGGTTTTTAGAATCAGCGAGAAGGTGGGCCTAGAAATCTGGGTCTGAAATCCCGCCAGCCTCGTCCTGCGGAGGCCGAAATCGAACAAAGCTGTCATTAGAGTAATAATCTTCACTTTGTGTTCTTACAGACACAAACACCATATCGATATTTTCCGCGGAGAGCTCACTTGCATAGAGATAGATTTAAGGAGACACAGGAAGAGAGAGAAACGCGTCAGATCGCTGTCCCTCTTCCCCAGGCCGGGTAGCCAAGAGAATCTGACCCGGGTGGGTGGAATTCAGGGAAGGGCAGTTGCTGAAACGGTGGGTGCCGAGAGCCCCTGGCCCCTGGTTTTCTAGAGCTGACAGACAGACAGTGGGAGAGAAGACAGGTCAGGCTCAGGTCAGAAAGCTGGGCCGAGGGCATGAGAGACCCCTCTGCCCCAGATTCTCCGAAGCACGCCTCGCACATCCTCCCGGCCCTGCCCCTTCCTTCTTTCACTCCTTCCTTTCGCACGTCTGCCAGATAGCAGATTTCTGTCAGCCATAGGCCCGTTTTTCTCGATTTTCCTTCGGCCCTTTACCCACATACTCCTTGCGCTTCGAGAACCCCAATCTGAGACCTACTGTGGGACAGCCGCTAGGCCCCGGGAGAGGAGGCTGCGGCCTGCCCGCCTCCCCGGACTGCAGCTCCCGGGAGACCGGTGGGAGCCAAGAGGAGGGCAGCAGGGGTTCTTGGCCTCCGATTGGGGTTCCGGCCACCGGGGTCTGGCAGGAGGCAGGGTACGGCGTAGCGGTGCGCCGCTCTACTCTGGCTGGTCTCCGCCTCCGCACCGCTGCCGGCTGCGCGCGGATCGATGCGCGCTATCAGCCCCCGCCATCTCGAGCCCCGTTATTGACACGGGCTCCCTGAACCTCCGAAAAGCTGCTTTGATTGACTCGCCTGATGGATAGAGTGATTGAGCTGTCAGGCCGTGAGGCTCGGGCTGGCCAGGAGGCTACGATTTTATTACAAGTGTTCCTCCCTCTGCGCGCGCGCGCGCGCACACACACACACACACACACACACACACACACACCCCACCAACAACAACAACATTCTAACCACGTCCGGGACGCACAACGCGCAAGCAGGGTCTTTCTGAGGATGTACACATTTCCTGGGCCATCTCTGCTCGCTAGGCTAATGACTACACTACACCAAGGCCTTCCTCCCGTCCCACCCCGCCTCCCAGTGCTTTCTGCACCGGGCTCAGGAGTGGGCCTTGTCTTTGTTCTTGGCTGCTTTCTTCTTACGAGCCTGGGGAGGCAGGGTGCTGGCTCCTGCTCCTGCATGAGCAGTTCAGGGAGACGAACCCCAGCCCGGACTTGCGGGGCGGCCAGGCCTGGACTCTTTTGTCACAGGACAGCTGGTGACCCTAGCGCTGGTCTGCCCCAGAGGCCAGCTGCCCAGTTTGCCCCTCTGTTGCTAGGTTTGGAGATGCCGGGGAAGATGCTTCTTCCAGACAGTTTTATAGGTTAACAGCCCTGACAGGGACTTCACTTGACTCAGGAAGCTCCCATAGCATGACAGGGCCCAGCAAGGAAACTCCAGGAGGCTTGGGTGTGCAGGCTGATGGGCAGAGGTGCAGGCTTTAGAGTCAGCTTCCTGTCTTTTCCCTTTTCTCCTCAGGGCTGGGCTCCATGGCAGCCCTCTTCGCAGACTAGGCTCTGAGGGACACTTCACTTTCCTAGGAAGGTTTCCTGTGGCCTCTTCCTATACCCGTCTTAGAGGCAAAGCACAGATTTTTGTCGGGATTGCCCCACTCTCTGTGTCCCTCTGCCCCTGTTTTGCTCGTGGATAAATAACCGTGCAAATAGGTGGGCAGGGAAAGCGGCTCTGGCTTGCTTTTGTTATTCAGTCTTCAATCCTGAAATTGCAGCTTCTGTGTCCAAAAGAGAGGTGAGGGAGCCGTGCCTGTGCTGCTGGGTGCAGGAATGGGGAGGGCCCTCTCTTTCTTACTGGCACCATCCAAAGGACAAAACAGAGAACTCAGGGCAGGGCACGTGGGTAAGGCATACAACCGGGTGAAGGCCTTTTCTCCCTTTTCAAGGAAACGGGTGGTCAGCGTCTTCCTGGGACCCTATAAAAGGGCTTCGTTTTAGGCCACAGGGACAGAAGAACAGGTCGAGAGAGCAGATGCTGAATACTTTGGAGCTAGACAGGTCTCTCACAGCGCCCTCCTTATCCCCTTGTTTTCTGGAGTCGATAGCTACAAGCAGATGGGGTCTTGTTGTAGGTGTGTGGGTGTAGGTGCGCTTCTTGAGGAGGGGGAGACGATTGGCTTTCAGGCTGGCGATTTCCCCAGGGCAATCCCGTCCTAGTGTCTCTACTACTACAGTGTTGAGCCTCTTTTTATTCCGGGACTGTGAAGACAGCAGGCCCCCGATCTCCAACTCTGGGTTGGGCTGGATGGAGCTCCAAATATCTCTCCATCTTGGACTCTGTGATTTAAGCCTATCACACGGCTCTCCTGTGCTGAACTGGGGTGTGGGTGCACACACAACTTCGGCCAACTTGCCTCCGTGACCCTCGGGCATCCCAGAGGGGAACCCAGCGACCCCAGGAGCCAGCCGATTGATCTAGGGGCTAGCGGGCGAGGGTGATAGGTGGGGGGCGGCGGCAGCGGGGCCTCGGCTAGCGCCCAGGAAGCGCGGGGCGCGATCCCCGCTCGGCTCCGCAATTCTCACGGCTTCCTCTGCCCTCTTCCCCCTCCCCTCTGCCCTCCGTCCCCACCTCCCACCCGTCCCTCTCTGCCGCTGCAGGTCCACGCACCAGAAAGCTAAAGAAGAAGAAGAACGAGAAGGAGGACAAGCGGCCGCGGACGGCGTTCACGGCCGAGCAGCTGCAGAGACTCAAGGCGGAGTTCCAGGCGAACCGCTACATCACCGAGCAGCGGCGGCAGACCCTGGCCCAGGAGCTCAGCCTCAACGAGTCCCAGATCAAGATCTGGTTCCAGAACAAGCGCGCCAAGATCAAGAAAGCCACGGGCATCAAGAACGGCCTGGCGCTGCACCTCATGGCGCAGGGACTATACAACCACTCAACCACTACGGTCCAGGACAAAGACGAGAGCGAGTAGCCGCCGCCGGCAGGGGCCGCGCGGTCCGGCCGCCGCGCCCGCGCCCCCTCCTGGTACCGCCACCGCCGCCTTGCCGGCCCCACGCCCGGGGAGAAATAATCAGCGCAAAGGAGGAGGAAGGGAACAACAGGGAAAAGAGAGAGAAAGGGGTCCCCAGGACGGAGAGTCGCGTTGGAACGAGACATTTTTCCAAAGGGAGAAAGACTTGGACAGGTGCTATCGAAAAATCAGATCAGTTCTCTCTTCACAGTATAAGGGACGAAACTGCGAACTCCTTAAAGCTCTATCTAGCCAAACCGCTTACGACCTTGTATATATTTAATTTCAGGTAAGGAAAAGAATTATGTGTAGCGATCTCTATTTGCTGGACTTTTTATTAATCTCCTTTATTATTATTGTTATAATTATTATAATTATTATAATTATTTTATCCCCCGCCTCCGCCTCGCTGCCCCCGGCCCAGTTTCGTTTTCTTTTGAATGTTACTGCTTCTCCGGTGCCTCCCGCCCCGCATCGCTGGCCCTCGTTTCTCTGGGACTTTTCTTTGTGTGCGTGAGAGTGTGCTTCCTCGCGTGTCTGCCCTTCTCCCGGCCCCCTCTGTCGGTCTGTCTGTCCTGCCCCCCACCCCTTTCGTTTTCCGGAGACTTGTTGAGAAATACGACCCCACAGACTGCGAGACTGAACCGCCGCTACAAGCCAAAGATTTTATTATGTTCAGAAACCTGTAGTCTGAAATAAAGTGTACACTGTGCTCACGAGCGGCTGGCGGCCCTCCTCTTTGCGGGCTGGGGAAGGGCGAGGGCGCAGGCACACGGCGGCCCGGCGCACAGCGCGCGCTCACCGGGCTGGGAGCCGCGGCGGCTCGGCCGAGCCTTAAGATCCAACACCACACAATGAATGCGGGGTGCCAGGGGGGCGCGGTGATAGGGGCGGCCCAGACCCGGGTTTGGAGGCCCGGGTTTGGAGGGTCTGGAGGGACACTCTTGGTCTCCGATTGCCTTGAAAGGAGCCCAAAGGCCGGAACCCCCCAGTCCTGACTTCGGACACACTGCCGGGCTCTCGGGGCTGCCTCCCGCGCAGAGCCAGGACCAGCCCGGCTGCAGCCTGCTCTGGTTCAACCTGCTCCTCGCTCCAGCTTTACTTCTTTTCTTTCTCTGTCTCTTTTTTTCTGATGCGAGTTTTGCTGGAGGTTTTCTCCTCTAGAAGCAGAAGGCCTTCCCAGGGCAGGGCAGCGGTGAGGGGCTGCCTCCCCTCCTGAGCGAGGGGCGCCTCGGGGCTGCCTGGACTTCCCGCTCTTCGTTTGGAGAAGTGATTTTGTTGACGAAACGGCTGGTCGAGGGCGGCACACGAGCCTCGCGGGGCTCGGAGCTCCTGGCTCCGTAAAACCGGGAGAGGAGGCCCGGATGCTGGGAAGCTATGCAGAGCGGCAGCCCCTCGGTCAGCTGCCGGATCGCTCTGTGCCGCGACCTCCGACGTGGGCACAGGCCTGACTCGCCCCTAACCCAAAGCCTAAGCAGGGTCCCTTTCACAATCCCAACAAAGCCTGGCTTGCTTTCTGACCGAGAGGGGCGCAGACACACGCCCCCCGGACCCCCAGGACCCCCGGACTTCATAGAGGGAAACGTCTGGACACTTGCCCCAGACCCTGGTGCCTAGCTTTCTTGGGTAGCCACTGGACCCCGCCATTCAGGCACTAGGGGAAGGAAGAGGAGGTCCCTTCTTATCTCCCTTTGCTCCAGGATTTTGTTTGAATGGTAAATTCTGTTCTCTCCGTTTTCCCCTGTCTTCTGTAGTATGTACGTATGTACCTGTACTCGTGTGGCCAGATACGTAGGTGTCCCGAAAACCTCATGTGTATATGTGATCACGTGTAGATAGATATCGGTGCATCTGAGTACCCCACGGGGTTTTGTGTATTCCTGCATGTGTGAGCATTACGCAACTGGGTGTTCATGTCTCTGTAATTAGATGCACACTTGGATGTTTGTGAGTCCACAGTGTGTGTGCATGTGCTTATTTGTGTTTGCAGGTGTGTTGGTGCACCCATGGGAGCTCTGCTTCTGTGCTCTTCCCTTGGGTTTCTTTCCTGTTTGTTGGATTGATTCTGTGAGAAGTGGGAGTGACCAGTCAGTCTGCCGTTTTTCTTGAAAAATTCCCCCCGATTTGGGCCTATGTCTGGGGGAAGTGACAGTGCTAGGTACCAGGTCTAGGAAGCCAGAGGACCGTTGAAGTCCCTGGTCAAGGCCTGGGGGGGTCGGGGCTCAGGGACCTGGAGTTGGAGAGCATATTTGACATTGCCATGGGTTCCCAACTTTACTGCAGTAAATCTCTTTCTTCTATTCCTTTCGCACCTTTCTGGGGTGGATGGAGTAACCTCTGCACGTAGTAGGTGCTCACCCAATCCTTGAGTGAAGAGTTAGAAGCAGTAAGGTGGGCTCTTCCCTGGGGATGGCCCAGGTGAGTTGTTTTCTAGTGGCTGGAAGTACATCCTTTGCTTTTCTCGGGGAGGTGGATGCAGGGGAGGAGCCTGCAATCTCCAAGCTCTCCAGGGCTTTGGGTTAGGGGGTCTGAGACCTGAGGCCCAGGGTACCCCTTCCCGAATCCAGACAGCTCAGAACATCAAGACGTTTCCCGGCCACATCCAGATACGATGTTGGGGGTGCCCAGTTCTACAGAGAAGCTTACTGCTCTGAATGCCTGGAAACTGGGCTGCCCTTCCTTCTCCCTTCCTCAATGTGGCCCCTTAGGGTACCTACTCCCCCTCAAGATCACTAGATCCAGAGCCTGGGGCAGGGGCCAACTTGAGCAGCAACTCCAAGAAGCGTCCTGTTCCTTGAGGCTCCACTTTCTCTCTAGCAAGGGATCAAAGCCAAGAGTTCTCCCTCTTCACCCTGGGGAAGAGGGAGGAGGTGGTCACCTCTCATCACAATTATATTAGTAAAGTGTATACATGTGTCATTACTATGTAATTTGATTTCTGGCCCATTATCTCCTTTTAGCTTCCAATCTCTATGGGTAAATAGAGTTTTCTTCATTTTTCAGAGGAGGAAACTGAAGCTCTGAGAACTTAAACATTTGGTCCATGCCTCCTCTGTGCCCCTGTGTCTCCCTCTTTGTCACATCTACTCATTACAACTGCCTTTTTTCAGGAATCTGACCAAGGCCCTGAGGTCATCGTCCAGAATGACTTTCCTATCTTCTCTCACTCTTCCCCTTCCCCACTGGAAAATCCTCCTTATTCGGGCAGAGACGAGGGAAGGAGGACTCTGGTCATATCTCTTTTCGTGCACCCCTGCTAAAAAAAGGAAGTAATAATAAACATAAACAGGCATCGATTTCTCTGATTTATGGGGCTGGCTTAGCCAGCTGCCGGTGTATTAAAGTCTGGGGCTGCATCAAAATAAATACTGCAGTGTGCTATCCCAACTTCCTCATTTTCTACCTTTTTTTTTTTTTTTTAAGATTGGATTGAACCATAAACTTAAATCTTCCTCAGCCCAGGAGGAAATACTCACTAGCCAAGTCTAAACAGTATTGATCCCTGGCTCTTTCTGAGGGCAAAGGTCTCTGTTTTCTTCCTGGAAACTCCCTTTCCTTTGGTAGGGTCAAGAAGAGGACGAGTGGATGGGGGTGGACTCAAGAAGGGGTGTTTGGGTGTGTGGGGCTGCGTCGTAGGACTGTGTTAGCTTGTGTGTGTGTGTGTGTCGTATTGTGTGTGGCCGTTCACATAGGGGTGGTATTGAGTACATTTATTTGCGCTTGGGATGTGGAAGTGTGTGTTTTGAGTGTATGGGTGCCGATAACGATTGTTTGGTGCTTGTGGGTGCGTGTATATATGCCCAGCTCTCTGGCCCTCTGGGCCAGGCAGCCCAGGATACAGAGAAAGAGTCGCCTGCTAGCTTACCCCCTACCTGGCCGTCACAGCCCTGTCACCTGTGACAGGGCTTCCAGAGATGATATCACCGGGGAGGCCACTGTGCCCCAATGCCCTCAGTAAAAGGGCCTAACTGCAGAGGTAGGCCTAACTGCAGAGGTGAACCTGGCTGACTCCAAGAGGCCGAGGCCAAGGCCAGGGTCAGGGAGGCCCTCCCCAGACTCCTTGCCCCGTGAAGGTGTCTGCCGTGGCTTCTCTGGGGGGCCATCACTTCCTCCAAAGGAGGAACTTCTTTTCCTCTTCTTGAAAGCCATTCCTCTGGCAACATAAGCGCCCCCTGAAGCAGCCGTCTCCTAGCTTTGCCTCACAGCCTGGGGCCCGTTTAATCTGGATGTCACCATGGGTTACATTGGAAATCCTGTTCACTCCATCTGGGGGGAGGTGGCAAAGGACTGCTTCATCCCTCATCACCCCCGCCTGGGACTTCTGCTGTCTCTGGCTTTGAACCCAGGTGAAAGGGTTGTGGAAACCTGTGGAAAGGGGCAGGGTTGGGGACTCTACCAGCCCTTTACTCCTCCCCAAATGACTTAGGCCAGTCACCTAATGCAGTCCCATTGTTGGAGGGGTCCTGCAGGGAATCTTGAATAAAAGGTCTCATTTAACTGGGGCTCGGGGCAGGGTGGGGATGGAAGGGAGTGGAAGTGTGGGATCTGGGAGGGAAAAGTGCCTTCTACAGGAAGTGAGAGGCAAAATCCTGACATCTCCTGAGTCCAGTAAGAGCCTCAGTGTGTCACTGAGCGGTGGCACCAATGCACACGCAGCCACACAGAATACGCGCACACGCTTCCGCCGATCCAGGTGCACAGAAATGCACTCACTCGTGTGTATACACGTACACGTATGTAGACTATGTACACATATACGAACAAGTATCCATGGGCTGACACCTAGAGCTGATGTACAGAGGTGGGTTCCTAGCAAGCACATGGCCATTGCCCGGGTAGAAGTTTTTGGCACGTATCTATACATGGTCTAGGAATACACCTGCTGGTGTCCAATATACACCTGCAAGCCCCAGCTGGTGGGCTTTGCTCCTAGCCAGTGCAGGGACATTGTTTCCAGGGCTGGGGACATACCTGCCTGCCCCCTCTTTTCCGTGGAGGCCACCAGGGAGAACTGGGGCTGAAGTGGGTGGATTGATTGTATGCGGGTGGAAAGACTGGGGTCAAAGCAGCCCTTTCCTCTCCCCAGAGATAGCTGTGGCTGGCTGACTCTGGGCTCAGACACACATATGCTGCTACACCTGTCTCCATTCCTCCCTCTCTCCCGCCTACCCTGCACCTCCCCAGGTGTACCTCCTGGGGGTGGAGCAGGCCCAGGGAAGGAGGGGCCAGACTTCCGAAACTGATTTCTCAGAGATCTGGGTAAGTCCTGGGCCATTACAATTTGCTCCTTGAGCTTGCTCCTAAATGCAGCCTCTCCCAGAGATACCCACTCTGGAGGTGGAGTGGGTCCCTCCAGTCTGGAATTCACCCCATCCATAGATATGGTGTGGGTTGCTGTGAGGACATTTGGGAAGATTTCAGGTTGCAATAATAGAAGACTCTGGGTCTGCAGAAAAGCAGAGATTCACTGTGGGTGCTCAGACGCACACATCTTATTCTGAAGAGAGGATTTGGATCCACCGCTCCAGACTCAGGTTTTGGTTACAGGGGAATGGGGTGAGGGGAGGAGCGCTGTGCAGGGGGGAAGCAGTGAGCACAAGCCTCCCCCCTCCTCAACTCTGCCAGGGGATGGGGTATAAACGCCAGCAACCTTTTAGGGATTAGCAGCCACCAGAAGATTCCTCCCAGGCCCCACTGCCACGCAAGCACAGGGGTGGTGGGAAGCGCCGTCCCGCCTGTGCTCAGCCTCCCGGTGGTGGCCGGAAGACCTGGACTGCTGGCACCCCAGGAAGAGCAATCACAGCGCAGAGGGGAGGGAGACCCCTGTGGGTAAGATGGAAGGAATCCAAAGAAGAGAGGGACCCAGTGGCATTTAAAATTTGGCAATGACCACTGCGAGAGCGGTCTAGGGCCCTGACAGAGGTCAACCGATTCTGGCTGAAAGGCCCACAGTTGTGCCATCCGATGAAGCCAACGCAGTGGGGAGCTTGACCGATAAAGCTCTGCTGCTGCTGCGCGTCTGCATGGGGCCGGAGCGAGGCGGCCATTAAGAGTCCCAATATCATCCGAGCTGAATATAACGTAGATACTGAAGAAAACTAAAGCAAGTCCCAGCAGCCACCTCAGCAGGTCCCTCCCTGCCCGACACCCCTCCCCCCCCCCGCCACTTCCACGTGCAGGACTTGTCCATTTGGTAGGGTAGAGGCAATTCAGAAGATGACACTCCCAGAAATTTAAAAATAATAATAACATAATCGCTATTTACTGAGAGCCAAGGTCGCACATTGCTAGTAGCCGCTTGACACAATGTACTTTATTCCACCTCACACCCTTCTTTGAGGCGGCTAGTATCATCCCCATTTTACAGATAAGAAAAATGAGGTCCAAGGTCACGCCAAACCACATTAAACCTTACACTGTAATTATGTGTCATAAAATTCCAGGACGATTCCCACGGCGCACTATCAAGTTTCCGCAGTAAGGAAACTTCAGCACAAGGTAGGGAGAGGCATGGATTTGGGTTAAGGACTATTCTCTCTCTTCTGGAATCTTAAGTAGGACTAGTCCGCAGCCCTCACCCTCACCCTCCCCTCCTCCCTCAAGCTAGTAACTCACGTCCGAATTCCTGCTCTCAAACCCCACTCCAGCCGGCTGGGTCTCAGGTTAGGCTCCTAGGAGGTTCCGATCTTTTCCCCCGTTATGATGAACCCCTGCACCCACCATCAGCAGTGCCCACCCTCACGCCCTCCTCTCCCCCCTGAGCCCAGGCTGGGTCAAGCTGACGCAGCCCTCCCAGGGCGTCTCGTCCTTTGGTCTTACTCCAGCTGGGCTGCAGCTGCCTGGGCCCAGCGCGGTCCGCGGAGGGCGCGTCGAAGATGCACTTCCGGTCAGCGCAGCGACGGCTGTAGGCCCGGACTGCCCAGGCCAGTAGAGGCGGGCTGGAGATCGGGGCGCATCTGGGGCTCGCCCTCCCTCTAGAAACCGCGAAACCCCAATTCTGCTGGTCCGGCGCGGGGCGCGGGTCCTGCCCACCGGCTCGTTGGCCACGCCGAGGGGAAGGCCGCCCCGGCAGCTTACTCGCGCCGGGCTCCTGGCAATGGACGGGGACCCGCGCTCCGGCCGCAGGCGCCGACGCTCCCCGCCCGCCCGCCCGGGTTCTCTCAAGCGACTGTCTTTGTACAGTTTCGATTTGTGTCTAGGCCGGGTTCGCTTTACTTTCGGTCATTTCCTATGGGCTTCCCGGCCCCCGGGGTCCTCCTGGCCCTCTGCTCCAGCGTTTCCGTTTTCGCTCCGGAGGCTGCCCTCCTGCGGCCAACCCCTCTGGCTGCGCGGACCCGGCCTTCGCTGAGAGTGTGCCGGGGGCGTCCCTTTGGCTCTCTGCCCTCCGTCTCCTTTGGTCGCCAGCCCGGCTCCCAAGTTTGCTCCCCAGACTGCCTCGCTCCGCTGTTCTGAGCGAGGCCGGGGCGTTTCGACCTTCCGCTCCCCTGCCGGGGCAGGCGCGTGGAGACCAGCGCTGACCTTGGAGGCGGCCACGCTCCCCCCCTCCCCTCACCGTGTTCCCCTGTCACCCCCGGCCCCCCTTGACTCCGGGGCTACCAAGTCGTGGCCACTGGGGGAGCGCCCCTCCCCTGGCGGTAACGCGCAGAGGCTTTTAATCTGGGCTGCGCAAACCGTGTCTCGGAGCGGCCGGGCCTGGGGTCAAACCAGGAAGGAGGAGGGGTGGACCTCAAGGCTGTGGAGACCCGACTTTATTTGTATTGTTTCAACTTGTCCTGAACGGTTAGACGAGGTGCGCCCTCGCGCACACCCGCTACGGGGATCCCAAACCCTCGCTGGCTCGGCTGCCCGGCTCGGCCCGCCCGCTCGGCGCCCTGAGCGGCCCTGGCTGGCCCGGAGGCCCTGGCGTCCGAGGGCTGCGGCGCCTGCCTCCTCGGTGCCTGGCTGGGGAGGACCTGGCTCGCGAAGGGCCGCCACCTGCATTTTCCCGGACTAGGTGAGCGCCTTCCGAAATTCCCGATGCGGGATCGTTTTTTGGGGGCGAGAGAAAAAGTTGCAGCCGCAGCAGCAGCAGCCCTGCCCCCTGCCGCCTCTTCCCACAATAAAGACCCACCTTTAGGGCGCAGACTTTTGCCCACCTCCCCTTTCCTTCCTTTCTGGAGATATTTGGCCAATTCGCTTTCCTAGGCACAGCTGTGGTTTCCCGCTCGGGTTAACTGTCTACTTGGAATTTCTTTAAAACTAGCGCAGTAAACTTGCCCTCGATCTACGTCTTTTCTGGGCGGCGCCCACCCAGGCCCTGCAGAGCTTCCAGAAAGGCGCGGCCGGCAAGGCGGGCGCGACAGTGGCCGAGGCCGGGCTGGGACGCGGTCGTCGATCCTTTGCTCGATTTCCCCTGCCTCCTCCCTCAGCAGATTGAGCTCTGGCCTTCACTTCTAGTCTCCCAACTTCAGGGTGGGTTCAAATGCGCTGTTCTCAGCCGGCGGAAACCAAGAGCTCCTTCGGGAATGGGGACGCAGATCCCACCCCTGCAAGGACGGCCGAACCCTGTTCCATACTCATCGGGCCTCGGTTTCTTATCTGGTCTCCAAAATGCCCTCACAGGGCCGACCTCATTGGAGGTGCAGAGTGCGAAGTCTAGCGTTTGTGGCTTTGGGGACTGGCGCGGTAGTGAGGGGCCCCGGGTGCTGGGTGAGTGTAGGGGAAGGGGGTTTGAAGGATATAGCCTGTTCTACACTACTTTCATTCAGCTAAAGTGAACAGAGTTCTCTTTCGGGGATAGAACCGTTGGGGACCCTCGGACAGGTCAGGACCAGGGGATTCGAGGTGGGGGAGATTCTGAGTGTTCTGTGCACCCCACGTGCAAACTTGGGCCCCAGATAGAAGCGGCCACGGGCTGAAAGTAACCAGAGATGCGCGGGGTTCTGAGGAGGCGCCACCACAGCTGACTCCTGCCTGCCCTGAGAAGAGGACGCCTATGCCCCCAGTCGTGGCCGGGTCGCCACGGGGCGTGCTCACTTTCCTTTCTCCAGGACAACCGGTAGAGCCGCCCGAGTTTGAATTTGGCCCACCAATCCAAGCAAGTCAAGACCCGCCTGGAGAGGCGAGGGAACAGTGGCCCTCCCTCCCACTTCTCGCTTCTCGGGGTGGAGAGGGGACCCCTCCCCTAGAGACCCTCTAGATCCAGAGTGTTGATGATCATTACTTTAAATTAAAAGTCCCCTTTTTTCTTTCCGTCTAAGCCCCAACTTAGTTTCAGAGAATGAAGCGTGAAAGCTCTTTTATGGAGATTACCGATGCTTCATTTATTCCCGCAAATGGCAAACACGGCCCCGCAAAGCCGGAGCAAGCGAGCTCCTTGTCCCGGATTCTCAGCCGTCTCCGTGTTCACAAGCTCACTTGGCTGTGAGACAGCCTCATTGGGGAGAGACCCTGCAGTGGGCTTACCTAAGGAAAGGAAGAGCTGTTTGCTGGGGCTGCAGACAGCAAGCTCCCCCTGGCTGGGGTCAAGACCTAGCTACAGACTCCTGACTTCAGAGTCGAGGGATGTGAGACCAGGGGAAGGGGGGGTGTCTAGAGTGTCACCCTCGAGGACCCGAACTTGGAGTGCACTGCAGGAGAGAGCCAGGAGACGCAGTACCCGCTCCTGACCTCATTCACTTTCTCATTCCAGCCCTACACTAGCCCTCCCTGACCCTGCTTGGCCAAGAGCTTGCGTCCACAGTGACAGCTCTCTGGCCACAGTTTTATTTTGATGCATAGACACAGCCTCAAGGGCAGGCACTCCCCTCTGGAAAGGGTGGGTCGTTTTGGAAGTGGATCCAGAGCCTTTCTACCTTTGGTGTCCAAAACTCTCCTAGTGGCCTGGTGGTTGCCTCCTCCATAATCAGGGATTCTTTGGTCATTTCACAAAGAGGCAGTTGGAAGGAAGTGAAATGACCTCGGGGTGGCAGGGGGGGAGGGAATGATAGAGGGTTCTTATTCTTTTGAGACAGAGTAGGGAAGTTTGAAGAGGAAAAACTATACTAGAAGGAGAATGTCCCAAGTTCAGGCTTAAATTCCTTTGTGACGTTGTGTTATTAACTGCAACACAGTGGTGGCCCCCATATTCCAGCTATCCCACACTGGGGGCCCCTCCAACACACAGGCTATTGTTTGCAAAGGGTGTGGATAACCAGGAGGGACCACCAGCCCTTCTTTCTCTCACCTTATCCAGCTCACAGGTTGCAGGGAAAGTGGAAGTTAGCTCTGCTTTTGTTTTAGAGGGGTTTGTTTTTCTTAAGGCGCTATCTTATGGAAGTGTGTGTGCAGGACTTGCTCTGGGGTATCAACACAGACCAGCCTGGAAATAACGCAGTTTCCCTTATTAGATGGCTAGTGACTTGTCTATAGCTTGCAAGGGAGTCAAGCCCATGTAGTTGTTCTTTCTGCCTTTAATAGACGATGACTCTTTCCCCACGAAGGTCCTCAGTGGCCAAGAGGGGCAGTCTAAGTGGATCTTTGAGAGCGAGGTCACCCCGCAGAGCCTGGGGAGGTTCCACTGATGTAGTGAGGGAAGGCAGGGCTAGCTGGGTGGGGACGGGGTGTGACAGGAAGTAGATGTGATGACACCACACCAAGTCAGGGAAGGAGAAAAGAAGGCTTGCTTCTTGCATGAACAGTTGCCCACTTTCATTAATTACTCAGTCATTTTAATGAGAAAGCAAACACCAAAATGCTCTAGTGCCCCTTCTGGATTGATGGCCTGCAAAATTAGAGGAAGAGGGGACCAAAGAGAGAGTAGAAATGTTCCGGAGTCTTCAAGCTTTCTTTCAAATCTAGAGGGTTGTTTTTGCTTGTCGTTTCTACCCCCTCCCCCTACCAAATGCCTGTAGTCACGGTCAGTGAATTGAAAACTTAAAAATATTCCTTCACGAGCAGAGGTTGGATTCTAATGATGACAAACATCGGAGGGAAAACCTCTGTTGTGTCCTGACCAGTCATTCAGTCGCTCAACCTGACTTGAGTCAAGTGCCTGTGATGCCCTAAGGTGGGCACCAGTGGGCTGCACTCCCAGTGTTCCAGGTTTCCATGTACGTGTGGTACAGCCCAGATTCCCAGATTAGCCAAATGAATTCCTGAAGGCTGGCTGTTTGGAATATTGTAAACACAATCGGAGCCCATCTCTTAATTTTAATAATGTCAGAGGCAATACCTGTGGGACTGTTTTTGGTTGGTTAACTTAGCTGAATTTATGATCTGTGAAATAGAAAACAAAGGCAGGTCTAGATGCACTTACCTTAGTTTATTATGTCAGTAGCTTCAGGAAAAAAAAATTATTTCCCTACTTTTACCACATAGATCTGTTCGGGTTGGTAGAGTAAACCACAGATTTACAGAATTTAGATATTATATTCTATTTTCCTTGATACTTTCCCTCCTCATCCTTGTATTTGTTCTCAGGGGCTATCTACACACGTGCCTGATTTTTTTTTTTTTTTTTTTGCGGTACGCGGGCCTCTCACTGTTGTGGCCTCTCCCGTTGCGGAGCACAGGCTCCGGACGCGCAGGCTCAGCGGCCACGGCTCACGGGCCCGGCCGCTCCGCGGCACGTGGGATCTTCCCGGACCGGGGCACGAACCCGTGTCCCCTGCATCGGCAGGCGGACTCTCAACCACTGCGCCACTAGGGAAGCCTGTGCCTGAATTGTTGATGGATTTTCCTGAGAAATATGGCTGTACGGAGCAGTCTCAAGCAGTTTTCAGAAGTGTAGACTTGAATTTGGAACAGGGCATTTAGAGCTGGGAGCCAGGGTGACACCTGGCATTCTGGACATCATATAAAACGTATGAAGCGAGAGGGGCATCGTTGAAACGATTCCAGGTCTGTTTGGGGGCAATATTCTTCAGAGTTATTATTAAGAAAAATACCTTCTTCAACATAAGCATCGCATTTCTGTATGGGCAAAACTTGGGCAGAAATTTGAAACATCCGACTGGGGCCATTTTATGTTAAATTGCTTGCGGTAAGTTCACCATTGCAGGCCTAGCCCTTGAAGTTTACATTCTTGGAATTCTAGGACTCTTCCTGGGATTCTTTTAGGAACAGTCTATACATGTAAACCAGTTTAAGTAAAAATGACACAGTGAATGAAATAAGAGTTGGTTGAAGTCAAACAGCAATGTGGTTGTTTAAACTGCTTCCTCATCTTATCTAGACCAGACTACAGCAGGTCTAGAGCAGGCCTGTGGCCAATCCTCCTGCAAAGTGTACCATATGTCCCCAGCTTCCTAGAGTTTGATAGGGTGTAGGTAAGGGACAGACTGGGGGGACTGATACCCCAGAACTCCCTTTTAAAATCAAGTGAATTTACCTCTAATGAATACCTTTCATAAAATCCCAGGATGCTGACTCTCAGGGGAGGAATTCAGAGCCGGCCTTTGAGTGGAAAGATGACTCGTTTCTTTTTGGTTGGTCCTTTTAGGCCCCTCATGAATGTGTACACATTTCGTTCAAGAGGTTAAGGTGCTTCCGTAGAGGCTGCACATGAACCGCTTCAACCTAAGGGAAAGTCCCTTTTTTCTTAATTTCTACAGTTAAGGACTTTATAAAAGAGATGGATCTGTGTACTTTTCCTTGGAAACCCTAGACGGTGAGCTGTCAGCCTCTCTGCGGGGCGGAGATGCACAGAGGTGGGACACCAACGATCAAACTAAGTCCCAGAACCACCCAGGCTAAAGATGAAGAAACCCTCTTGGATGTTCTGACTCGATATCCTTGGCATCAGGACAAACAAGTCATCATAATCCTGTGCAGTTTTTCTAAACTTATCTTGGAGTCTCAGCTCTGACATTCAGAGAGGCAATTGCCGAGTGAAAATGGAAGTTTATGCCACTGTTTGACCACCTAGGCTGTTATTTATTTATTTTCCTCTTTGGGACGAGTGAAGGGATGTAAGAGGAGAGAATTTCTGGGACTCTTCCATGGTAGATATAAGGCTGATCTTTTTTATAAAAATGGAGTTTGCTGTTTAATAAATAAAACTCCACATGTCAGTCTGGGAAATGTGATGTTTCTTTGAATGGATAAAAGATTGATGAGGCGTTGGATCGTGGGCTGTGTCGGGTACAGCTTCGTTCTGTTTCTAGATTCACGTTCGTTCGGAAGAAGGCAGGTCTCCTCCCTCAGGTAACTCAGGGTTCTGGTTAGGCCTCGCCTGTGGGCAAGCTTCAGTTTCAGAGGCCTTCATGGGCCCAACGAGATGTGCAGACTTCAGGTTCTGGGTCATTTTTTTCTGGTCCTCAGAGTTCCTGTCCATACCCTCCAGTTGAGGTGGAAGGAAATGGAGACTAACAACTTTAGGGGAAAGGGGTGGAGGGTGCCCTTGAGCTTACAGTGCTCAGTTTAGACTGTTTTCTTTCCATCACTTCTTGGGTCTGAATGGTGGGAACTTTCTATCTGGGAGAGAATTATTTCTGTGCACAATTGTCAGTCCTGCCAGGAAAGTTATGGCTGCCCTGTAAAAGGGGACTGACTGCCTGTCTCCCTTTGTCCTAGGTTGGGAAGGCCTCCTGGTCAATAAATACATATTAATCATGTAAAAGGATTGACATGCAAATGAAGGGCACCACTGACAAGCCCTGGATGGCAGAGGAGAAACCCTCTGCAGCCGTGGTCCTGGCTGGAGGAGGCCAGGGCTGCCCCAGGCTCTTCGCTGTGTGCTTTCTAGAGGGTTAAACATCCTTTTCCAATAATTATGTGAAAGAGTTCATTGAACTGGAGGTGGCTTTGGGATATTTTGCTTGCAATCCTTCTTAGCTCTGCCCAGTCTCCAGATTTTTTTTATTTTAATTTAAGTCTGATAATAGGCAAGCCACCCTTTGGATCGCCGTGTCTCTCGGCCCAACTGTAAGTCTCCAAAGGTACTTTGTTCTTCTGATCAAAGAAAAGTTGAACCAAACAGAAAAAAATGGTTAAAAGCTTAGCTGAATTTTTTGAAGAATGCGTGATGTTGCAGGAATAATTATTAGTTGCCATTATGAATTACTGCTTATAAAATAGCATGTTGTATATCGTTATAGCTTTCTTTACAGAGCAAAGACACTACAAAATAACCTTGGTATAGGCAGGACTAGGTTTGGTTCATATTTTTCTATGTGCGTGACACCTGTGGGTATATACAGCCCACACAATGATTTTTAGGTTACATGTGACCACTGGAGAATATGATTTGTCGTCAAGGCATATATTGAAATCTTTTGCTGTGAAGACAAAACAAAAATGCTTTGTTATACGTTCCCAGCAGTTATCTGAGGTGGATATAGTTGCTTTACCCTTTATGAATCATTAGAATATACGAAAATATTTTAACTCCTCTGGTAAACTAAGTCGTTCTATATAATGAAATAGAAGTGAAGGGAATTATTCGAGCCGGTGGATGGTCTAACTTTGATCTTCCTTTAGGGGTATGTGATGTGTTAGGAGGTGGATAATTGGTATTTAGACTCTTTAGGCTTCGACTTATGCCTCTAGGTACTTGCCCGCTGAGATGCATGCATTCAGTAACTTTGGAATTGGACCACAAGCTGATTTTGGTAATATTCCTGCTCGGGTTTGTAGGTGTCAAACTGGGCCCTAGTTTAGTAAAGACGATGGACGTCTGGGGTTCTGGCAGGTCAGGCCCTAGGAATAGTTCCTGAGGTCGTGTGTGCGTAGGCCTGGTGGCTCTTTTTCTTTTGTGGTCTGTGTCTAATCTTATCTAACGCTCTGCAACTGAATAACAGATCCAGCCACAGCAACTGGGGGTGGGTAGGTGGGGCGGAAGTGGGAACCTAAACTGTCTTCCTCTCCTGGTTGGAAGCACTCACCGTGATGCCCTGTGAGTTAAATGCATCTGAGGATAACTGTGGGACCCCGGTCTTCATGTATCTGGAGCTATATTAGCGCTGACCAAGATAGCGATTTGCCAAAACAGTTGCATTTTCCTTTTAGGTGAAGTCATGAGGATGTTTTTGGATGGAGGCTTGTTGGCTGTGAAAATCAATACCCAGTTCAAAATCAAGCACTAGGTCTCCTAAATTCTCACTACAGACATAGTCCGCTTAATGCACTTTGCTAATGTTTATCTAGATTCTAAGTGAATCGAATATTGCCTAGAATTCGAAACTAGCGAACATGTTGTCTCCTGAATTACTCCATGTGCGTGTGTGTTGTGCATGTGTAAAGGAGGAAGTAGCTACTGCCAGAGATAAATTATTTAACACGATTTTCCTGTATTGTGAAGAAGCAGGCTGAGCCTCATTTTTTGGATTATGATTTGTTTTATGAAATGCTTATCAAATGTTTTCCAAAGATTAGTTTAATTTTAATTAAATAAACCTTTCTCAAGAGGAGGCTCCCAACTATTTCTTGTACCCAGAGGCTAACGTACTTGTTGTTTTTAATTATTTTCTGCTGTTACCCAAACTGCTTGGGGTACTCCCGCCCAATTAAATCAAAGGCACAGGTTCCTTCTACACAATATGTTTAATATTTAATTTTAATTAAATTAATTAAATTGTTTATTTAATTTCATGTGCATTATTGTGCATAGAATAATGCAAAATTCATGATCTCAAGCATTAGGGTTGGGAGGTGAATCAGAGAGCTCTCAAACAAGCTAATTACAGAGCTTAGAGGAAACTTCCCTTTCATTCTGAGGGGAGACCTCCTGACATAACCTGAACTTTCTCTCGCAGTGTTCCGTGGCCGGAGCTGCTGTGGGTTTGGAGTCGTTGGCCTCTTTAGTCCTCTTGATCTTGCTTTGCAGTTTGCAGCTCAGCAGCTGCTCAGCAGAGGAAAGTGTACGTGCGGGCATGTACTTGCTGTTGTCACAGCTCATGCGCAAGTGACATTTTCTACTTTGCTGAACAAGGAGCCACCAGCACAGAGCTCCTGGGGAAGGACCATTTTCTACCAAAAGGACACAGGCGAAACTTCAGTCATGTCTTTCCCACTCAGGAAAGGCCCGTTCTAATGGCTTTGAGCTGCCTGATATATATATATAGGCCAGTGCTTAAAAATGCGGAGGCATGTGGAGGGGGTTCACCTTTTGATTGGAAGCAGCTCCTTAAGTATGGGGGGAGGCGCCCACCGGCCTGGCTCAGTTTCCATTACAGTTTGCATCTTCAGGGCATGGTTTTTCAGGCATGTTCTTATCTGCACAGTGCTAGGCTTAACTGTCTCTCACTAGAACGCTTAGCTCTTAAGAAATCTGTCTTAACAGACATAGAATTTAGAGACCAATAAAAGCCCGAAGAATGCTTAGTTTGCTTTGCCATCTCTCCCATCTGACTTTTCTCTAAAACAATGAACTCTGGAGCAAAGAGTCTGGAGCGCCTGAGTTGAAGGAACCCTCTGAATTTTGAGGCATTTTATTGTCTCCCTTCCCTCCTTTCCTGACTTCTAAATAATGACACTATTACTATCGTGGCCTGGCACTTGGGACATCTGAGCCAAATCTTCCCAAGCTGACCTCATGAAGTCACTAAACTTCTTTGCGTTTGGGGGTTTTGCACATCTGGGCCACGGTTGACTATTTACGCTTATCACCACACTATAAATTTTTTTTTTGTGGGTTGGGGGGATAGTTTCTTTCTGAAAGCCTTCTGCTTATGGAGACTTGTAACTGTACTTAGTGAAATATGAACTTTCATGTGATTAGCTCGGCTACTGAGAAAAAAAGGAGAGAAAACAAGTAATGGAAAGAAGGAAGAAAGAGAGAAAGAAAGAAAGAAGAGAGAAGCTACTGTCCCTAGGTGAGACCGTTTGCCTTTTCAGTAGCCACCTTACGTGAGAATGAAGCTGCTACAAATAAACTGTCTCTTCGTTGTTTGCTTTCTTTCCCCTAAAGCTGGTTTTGTTTCAGTAGATTAAATATTATCATAAAAGTAGCTGATGATGCAGTAAATTAAAAATCAGTTTGTGGAATATTTTTTGAAAACCATTTCGCTTCTATGGCATTTACCCAGTTGGGGCAAACAAAAGCATTTGTCAGGAGGAATTTTTGCTGTAAATAAGGGTTCAGGAAATACTGAGAAGCACAGTTAGCCAGAATGGGGGACAAAAGGGTAAAAAACTGAAAACGGGACCCAGAATTTGGAGAGAGATTAATGTTGCCTTGCTACACAAAGAAGAAATAATTCATCCTTCATTTATGTTGCACTTCGGTGAGCTTAAAAGCATTTTTAGTGCAAAACATAAGCCCTTGTAGCTGCAGGAAATGTATCTGAGGACAGATGCAGTTGAATTTGTGGAGCACTGCTGTGTCACTACGCTTAGCATCAAATTATGAATTAAACAAGAAGAATGAATAACAAATTAGGATTCGCCTAAGCTTAGCTTTGTGCAGTGGGACAATGAAAATTTATTTGAATTCTATTCCTTGATGAGGTTACAGATTTTCTCCCAACAGAAGGTACACGTTAATACTGTGGAGACAATTATCAGAAGTTCATTTTCTGTGCACATCTTAGAAACCTTTTCAGGGAAACAGAAAACTCCTGTGCAGATCTGGATTTTTGAAAAACCCTTACTCTGTAACCCTTTCTCTGTAACGTAACGTATTCTGTGGAACTCCAATGTAGGAATGATTTGTTAAAAGTATTTTGAAGGATGGTATTAGAAATATGGAAGCTGAGTTGTGTGTGTGTGTGGGAAGACAACTGCTAGAGTTTGGCTTTAGGAGTTCTCCAGCAGGCTGAGAAATGACGGGCTTCTTACAGCTGGGCTGTTTGTAAAAAAAAAAAAAGACAAAAACCCCCATGATTTCCAAAGCTGACTTTGCTTTTAAAAGTACAGTCAACTGTTTCTCCTCATCTAACTGGAACCGGGAAATAATGTGCTGCTACCCTCACTAATGCCTTCACCACATGCTGAAATTGGGGTGAAGAAAGGAAAGGTTGCTGGAAAGTTAACAAGAGAGCAGACGCACAGACAAGTTAGATATACCGGGAGGAATTTCTTGCGTGGCTGGATGTGAGAAAACTTTTTAAGCCCTTAATGGAACCCATGTGCATCATCATTCCAAGCTTATTTAAGAGACTAAATAGATATATTTAGACATATAGACATATAAATAGACATATAAAAAGACATAAAAATATCACCTGGGCACACACTTAGGGCATTTTGGAAAATTAAACAAAACCTAACCCAGTATGACTGATGACTCTTTGCTACATAGGCGCGTGTTACACCTAAATGATGTTGCTTTGCTATTTTTTAATCAACTTTTTACCTTCCAAGAGTTTTCGATTTACAGAAAAATTTGTGAAGATTGTTGCCTTAATTTTATTTTTACAATAGCGGGGAGGGTACCTCTTCCTGCGTACATTCTCAAGAGTCAGAAAGCTTCCTTCTGAGGTTAGATACAATGTAGTTTGTGTAACTTTATCAGGGCTCCTGTCTACCTTGAAGAAGAGGCAGGGGCTTCACACACAAACTCAGTTTTGAAAATAAAATAACAGTTAAGTGTATTCAAATAGTGTTTTTCTTTTCTTTCTCTTTTTTTTTTTTAAGCTAGGTTTAGTTGAAGGACCAGATTTTTATGGGTTGTTTTCATGGAGGTGCCTCGTGCTTGTACTGCCTCCTAAACCTCCTAGCCTGTTTGCTTCTACAGATATAGTTCGTGTTATCTTGCTGAGTCTCTCTTGGTGTCACCTTTGAGATTCTGACAAAAACTGGGGCACAACCTGAAACCCAGCCTCCTTTCACCCCCTTCCCCTCCAAGTCCAAGGAAGATCTGTGCACCTTCAAGGCGTGTCCCGTGCCCCAGCCTTACTAAGTCTGTTCAGAGGCCTTGAGCAGTACGTAGCTAATTTACCATGTTAGGTTTTTTTCTCAAAATGGGCTTCATTTCAAAAGTTGAGGGCTAGGGAGGTAGTGTTCCAAGGGGGAACCCCTCTTGGAAATCAGTCACCAAAATCCCTTCTCAGAGGTTTAAAAAAATATCCCACTGATTCCCTCCTCCCGCTGCCCCCTCCCTCCCTCCCTGCCTTTACCCCAACGTGCTAATCACATGCAGGCCAGAGGCAGGAATAGGCTACCTGGCTGCAGCCCAGAGAACATTTTATTTTATTTACAGATGAGCTGTTAACCCCTGAAATATGGATTCATCTGGAAGCTGTGACACAAGGAAGGCTAGCCCCGTTTGGGCAGCTCCAGCCCAAAGCTGCGATAGTACTTACCTTAATTAGCTGTGTCATTCAGAACAGAGCTGGCCAGCCACAGGGGCCGCCCAGCGCCCTCCCAGCCTTCCCACCGAGGTGACTTCCTTAACGTGTGCGCAGCCCAGTGCCTGGCCACGGAGGGGATTCTGCTCCAGCCCTCAATAGAACCTCGCTACTTTCACCTTTCACCGAGTGGGGCTCCAAGGTAATAACCTCAGACCTGGGTTGGGACTCTCCTCTTTCTATCTGCCAATACCCGTTGACCTCTTTGAAGCAATGACTTTTAAAGTATATGCCCTTGTTCCAGGAATACTGCAATTGCTCAAATCTCTTAAGAGCTTCCCTTTCCGAAGTTAGTTTACACATCTTATATTCACACACACACCCCATCACAAACACATAATTGGAGTCTTGTTATTTTATATCCGAACCTCACTGTTGCTCAAAACTCACTTGCCTTATTCATCAGACTTGGCTCAGAACGACTTTCAACTCTTGCCCAAACTCAGATCCTCCCTGAAGGAGGAAAATTCTCCAGCACTGAGGATTTTCAAAAGACTGTGCCACAGGCTCTGATGCACTTCTAGAAGGGTTCTTAGGACTTTTAAGCATGGCAGTGTAGTTAGAATAAAATATAAGTTTCTGGTGTGTCTCTTTGGAAGGGGACAAGATATATCTGGCTGTGGAAATTCTGGGTGGGTGAAAATTCCGACCTTGAAGCATGGACAGCAGACCTTCCCTACCCCACCTCACCCCATCCCAACCCACCGAGCTGCCTGAGCCTTGCTCCGGTGGGCGCTGGGGAACTAGTGAACATTGCAAGTGAAGATTTGTTCGCATTTCAAACATGGTAGAGCGGGCCTCTCAGATGCCAGTCAAATGGCTTAGTTTAAGGCATGATAGCACGTCTGGAATGAGAGAACCTAGCAATGGGGTGTCTTTTACGGAACTCTCTACATGCATCTTGAAGTCTTTTCTCCCATAATGTAGATCTGTAGACAACAGTGATGTATAAAAATTCATTGGCCATGAGGCGTGTTCTGAGAATGTATTTCTGTTGACAGGAGACCTAATCTGTAGCAAGCATGTTTCCTGTTTCCACTCAGTTATTTTATATATATAATATTTATATCATATATATATATATTAAAGAGCCCTAGGATGCCCCACCCTTTCTTCTAGAAACAAGGACATTGGAAGAGGGCTGGGTAGCAAGCAGCACAATATACCCTGATAGCCCTGAGCACGTGGCATCAGTAAAGCAAGGGCTTCCAAAACAATTTGTGGGCAGAGAATTTGATACCTGACACCTGAATGACAGTTATCACCACAGTCATTAGGGGAAGCATCAAAGCTGTCTCAGGTCTCCTTCTCCCTAGACTTCAGGTCAGCGCTGTTTTGCTTTGAATCATATTTGTGGGCACTCTAACCAAGCCAGTGCTTGATGGGGCCCTGCTGGACGCGGGTTCTTTTTATGGAGGGAGAGTTCTCTGTGTGCCCAGAGCCCAGAGTCAAAGGGGGCGGGTGGGACAGGTGCAGAGTGCGGGGGGGGGGGGGGGAATGGCGGGGGGAGGGCAACTCCTCTGGGAGGTCTGAGCACTGCCCCAGGGGGTCCAGGCTCCTTTTTCCACTGGGATCAGGAAGCCTCCTCGGCTGCCAGGAGTATAACCTGGGGTGGGACTCTTGTTACTTCCTGGTGTGGGCCTATCATTTGCAAGATGAGGGGATTGGGTTAGCTCAGCCGTCCCCTGTCTGCTACTTGAGGTCCTTGACAGGAATATTAGAGGGGGAGGCACCTAGAGCAAGTCCCACGTTTCAGGCAATTGCTGCAAGTACGCCAGTACTCCACTTGCTGAGGCTGCCCTGGCCAGCCAAACCTGGTGTTTCCTTGCTTGGGGGTGAGGGTCTAGCAGCTTATGATGCTCACAGATGCTGTTTCGTGCTGACCAGGAGCTCTGGCGGCAGTTGTTGAGTACATGCACCTTGGATTAATAAAAATGGGAAAATAAATGTCTTCTTATTTAACACATATTTAAAAATTAATAACATTTGTAAGGCACCTGGCGTATTGCTGTCCCTTAGTAAATGGTGGTTATTATTGTTCATTTTATTACAGCTTATGTGGTTGGCAAAAGCTTTCAAAATGTGGGCATAACAGGAACGTTGCATTCTTCATGGGGAGATGGTTGGGAGCCACTGTGAGGCTGGTTTCCAAGCCCCTCCGGGAAATGTTCTTAGGTTCCACCGGCTGCAGCTTCTAGTGCAGGCGGCTGTGACGGTTCCTGGCGACTCCCAGGCATTGAATCTTAGGGAGCAGAGTCTCCAGCTCCTTTTCCACCTCGAGCCCACCCCTCTCCCAGCTCCTTCTTGGCCCCGAGCTGGACCAGCCACCCTGCCCTAGTGGGCAGAGTCTTGGGAGTGTGCATGAAAAGGCTTAGGGGTCCGATGGCTTGCCTGTTCCCTGACTGTGGATTGCATGCTCTGACGGGAACAGGGGTGGGTCAGGGAGAGACAGAAGACTTAGGAGGGACAGTGTTCTTCCTCAGTGATTTCACATATAGTGTTTATAGAGGTAATGCAATTAAGAATACAACTACAGGATTGTTTTCTTAGAATTTCACGCCACATGTGATAGTAAGAACTACCATTTACTGATTGCTTCCTATTTGCCCAGTACTCTCCTGGGCTATTTACATATATCTCATCTCATTGACTCCTTATAACAGCCCTTTAGGATGTATCAGTATTTCTATTTTATTTCAGACACTGATGCTCAGAGTGGTTAAGTAACTTGCCCAAGGTTACACAGCTAGAGGGTGGCAGAGCTGGAATTTAAAGACTATGGTCTTTCCAAATATTAAAGGTTTGCTACTCTACGATGAAATATCTTACAGTATAAAGGCAAACATTAGCAAGACTCATAGAGTGAAAGGTCATCCAGAAGTGCTTCCAGGGGGAAGAGTTCTAAGAAGGCTCTTGAAGGAGAAAGGGGTACAGGGGATGGAGGGATAGGGTGTGGACTGAGCTGGAGGGGACGTATGTAAAGGAGAGGAGGGGAGAGATGGGGTGCTGGTTCGGGGTGATGGAGGAAGGCTGAGGCCCTGGGGAGGGTCAGGCTGGAAGTGACGCCGCTGTGGTTGCTGCTCTGGGGACAGGAGACAGGTGTGGGACACCTGGCTTTTTCCCACACCTTTGGCTCTGCCTCTCTCTTTGGCTACCAGAGACTGCTCTCTGCCCACTGGTGGCAGGGGCTGCTGTGGCCCCCCGCTCTGTAGACGGCAGTCATATTCCAGGAAAAACTGGCAAAGGACTTGGCTTCCTCCCTCCTCACTCCCTACTTCTCTCCTTCTCTCTCTGTCCTACCTAGTGTTTGCTTTTCCAAACCAGTATTTAAACAATAATACAATTAATTTGAAGAATCACTCATTGCGTAGTTTTGCCACTCTCCCATCGAGTCATCATTTTTCACTTCCACCCCTTCCAGCTCCTGTCCATTTCTTTGTTCGTATCATGTTGACGCAGATGTAAACACCAGGTAGAGACAACCTTAAGTCTTTTTATTTCTTTAGACTTTGATATTAGAGCATGTTTTTCTGTTGCCTTTGTGATCACAAAGTTGTAAATGGTTGCCTACATCCCCCCGGGCTGGGGGTGTCCTGATAGATAGCAGCCTCCCACCAGGGCTGCCTTTCTAGTTGCTTCTTTTTGGGGGGCCTCATTAGAGCTGATGTTGTCACTGAGGTCGGGGCCTGGGGATTGTGGGAGCAGAATGCAGAGGGGTTTGGGCTTCCTGGGGAGGGAACAGGGCAGGTGAGAAGCCACCTGACAGTGTGCCTCTGGGTTATATGTGCAGGTGGGAGCCAGCAGACACCATGAGGTTAGGGCGGTGCTGCAGGCGTCGCTGGTATTTATTTCTTGAAACTATTATGAGGATGAAATGAGGTCATGTTTGCAAAGAGTCTGGCATTCAATAAACCTTAGTCCCTTACCACTGTCTCCTTCCTCCTCCTTTCAGATGGTCTCAAGCAACCTGGAGAGGGTGATGGTGAGCACAGCCGTCTCTATATAAGCAGCCCATGGCTATGCGGTCAGCTCATTCATTCAACAGTTGTTTATGGACCCCCCACTACGTTCCAGAATACAGGCCTGAAGGAGACATGCGAGACTCCTGCCATCTCGGGGCTTATGGTCTAGCCTGGGAGACACCCAATACACAGGTAAACACAAAGATAAGAATTTCCCATGATGATAAGTGCTAAAGAGGGATGATAGGTATTTAAATTGGGAAGTCAGCAGTTGCATCTGAATTTTATATGGAAGGGTCTGGAGGATATTTGGTTGGAAAGTGGGGTCAGAGTATTTGTTTTGAAATGACTTTTTTCTTAAGTTGGGAGTTTATTTGGAGGTGTCTTTGGGAGTGACCTGTTTTGGATTTTATAGGGGGAAGAAACTAACATTCCCCAAAGCCCATCCTCTGACACCAACACTGTTGAAGGGCTAATTAATGTTTGAGCCAAGTTCTTCAAGACGAGGTGGAATCAGGCATGTGAAGTTCTGGGGGAAGAGGTTTGGAGCCAAGGGCCAGTGTGTTGGACCCACGAGGGACGGTGGAGCTGGATGCAGTGAGGGGGCCGCCAGGAGACGGAGCAGGCAGGGCCTCTGGCCTGGGACACAGGTTGTTAGGGTATAATTCTTGGTGCAGGGAGTAACTGGAGGGCTTTGAGCAGGGCTGGGGTGCCCATATCTGACTTACGGTTTAAACACTTACATGTTTTAGAATATTTAGATGCAGTGGTAAATACTCGCAGCAGACCCTGTTGTGGTCAGTTGTACCTGGGAATGTTACACGTGCCGTGTCTTACTGGAAGAAACAGGAAGTGTTGAACGGACAGAAGTAGCCCACCATGCTGTTGCCAATGAGATACTCGGAGCCCACGATTCAGAAGACAAGACATCACAACTGTGATGTTTTTGTGACCACGGGGGAGGAAAGGGAGACATGCGGGGGGGACAGAGGATGCCTCTCTTTTTTTCTCCCTTGTGTGCTCCCTCACCCGCCCCAATGAATCGTGTGTCCTCTGAGAACCCACCAGGTCTCAGGGTTGGAGCCCTTCGCCAGAGGCTTTCATGAGTTTGGCTGGGTTCCTGGGACTTCTCTCAGGGCCCTTCCCTTGCTGCTGCCACAAGGGGTGGGGGGCTGCCGAGAAAGGGCAGATAAGTAGGGTCAAGTCCACAGGAACACTGAGAGGTGCAGCTTGTGATTCCACTGTGATTCTCTCAGAGCAGGTGCACACCCACTGACTCACGCTTATGTACAGACACTTACAGTCACATCAACTTGAGTTGCTTCTTGCCCCCATATACAGACCTCTGACGTGTATCGACATACACAAGGGCCTGATCCAGCAGACCCTGGCGACCACAGAAGTCTGCACACATTCGTCGGCTGCCATAGGGAACTCGCCTCCTCTGTGGGACTCACATCCAAACTCCCAACACAAAGGGCCGCACAAGCAGAAGAGCCTTGGTCGTATGGAGCCTCCCTCTGAGGACCACGTCTGGTTACAATCCATCATCCACCAGGCTCAAAATGCAAATTCTATAATTAAATTCCATTCCAACAGACAGGTGATTTTGAAACTGTTGCTCATGACCCATTAGTGGGTCACAAAATCGATTCACTGGGTTGCAACCGACTTTCCAAAGAAAAAAGTACAATAGATAAATACAATAGGATAGAAACATGAGTCTGTCTCTACTGCGTAGTAAGAGTGCTGCAATTTTACAATTTAAAAATATATGTGTGCATGTGTACTGGATTGCAGTGTGACTTTATTTTTAACTATGATTTTGTGGCCAAAAAGAAAAAGAGTTTGAAAAGCACCACAAAACCTTATTTCCTAGTCTAACACTGTGATGCGCAGTGCGAGAAGACTTTTTCCTTTCCCTGCCCTCTGGGAGCCTGGGCCCGGGCAGAGCAGGGTGATGTGGCCTGGCAGTGCCCTGACCCGCGGTGTGGGGAGCAGGGAGGCTGGCAGCTGAGGCCCTGTCTGGTGGGTGGGCAGGGGAAGGAGAGCTGGCTGGGGAAGAAGTTAAGAGATGTTTATTAAAAAAATCCATGGGACTGGAGAAGGGGGCGGTGGTAGCAGAGGCTGAGGCTCCTTCCAGGTTTGGGGATTGGGTGACTGAGGCTAGGAGTGAAGGAAGGAGGGCAGATTTGTCTTTTGTGAGGGTTGATGGTGAGATTCATCGCAAACATCTTGAGTTTGGGGATGTGTGTTAGACATTTTGTTGGACATGACCATGGTGGTCCATGGAGTCCGGGAGACAAATGGACCAGAAGCGCAGATTTGGGGTCTCTTGCGTGGGTGGGAGCAAGATAGGCTCAGGGAGGGTGTGGAAGGAAAGGAGAAGAGGGCCCAGGAAAGTGCCCTGAGAATCACTGATGTGTGAAGAAGGACCAGAGGCGGGAAGCTGTGATGGAGCGTGTGGGGGGTGCCTGGCCTCGGGTAGAGAGCTGTCCTGGAAGCCTCTCCAGGGAAGAGGCCACCTGCTGTGTCACATGCAGCACTGCACTGAGGCTCTAACTGGGGAGAAGACCTGAAACAACCAGAGGGCTGCAGGGGCCCAGCGTCAGGCTGTTGACTCTTTGGGTCCATGAACCTCAGAGACCTTTGAGAACGTTCCTCAACGTCAGGAGCCATAAGGAAAGAGAGTGAAGTCAGGGAAGGGCGAGACAGGAGGACTGTTTGAAGGTGGAGCTGTCAAGCTGGCAGCTGAACCCCCTCCCCGTACTAGCCTCCCTTCTCCTGGCTGCACAGGGTCAGCCCCCTAAGGCAGCCAAGGGACCATGGATGCCCAGAGACCTGAGTTCTCATTCTGGCCATCAGAAGCTGCTTACTCTCCATGGACCTCATTCCTGATCTACAAATAAACGAGATATCTATTGCTAGAATAATCTCTTGGACCTCTGCCTTCTCTGAAATTCTTTGAGGCCATCTGTGAAATGGGGTTAATCACACTTGCCCGGTTCTTTCATAGGAGGAACGCTTTTGAGAACCATCGAGAACCACCAAAGCAAGGGTGTTAAGGTTATAGTTGTTACCAATTAGATTCAAAAGGGCCTTTAGGGGCCCGAGCAGGCCAAGGAATTACTGAATTCCCCATTTTCTTCCTGGAAGTACCTTCTCCTTCCCCTCTACCTCCTGACTCCTTCTCCACTGTATTCTCAAAATTGTGCATAGAGGTTGGTAAAAATCTGAGAATAGGAGGAAAAGAGAGGCAAAACTCATTAATCCAGTGAATAATTGTTGGGTACCAACTGGGCGCAGTTCTCTGTTGGATGCTGGGGTTACCATGGAGACCAGGAGGCAAGACTGGCCCTAAGGACTGCCCACTGCTGGTGCAGAGCGGAACCACCCCTGCAGCTTTTCAAATCCAGATTCCATGGGTCCTATGCCAGACCTACCTACCTCGAAGCTCCAAGGATACAGCCCTGGTGAGTGTCTGTTTAAAAAGCTGCACAGGGGATTTTGTTGCACTTGGAAAGGTGAGGACCAATGAGTGGGAAGATGAGAAGCAGCCCCCTGAGACGGAGTGGTTTAAGTGCTAAAAGAAAGTAAGATGGTAATTGCTGGGACAGGGCGCTAAGGAAACCTAGAGTGGGAGACATGAGGCCCCAGGAGTTGGTGGGCATGGGTGCAATCAGGAAAGAGTTCCTGGAGGAGATGCTGCCCACAGTGAGTTTTGAAGGATGCGGGAAGAGGGAACAGCATGTGCAAAGGCACAGAGGCTTTCCATGGATGGTCATGTGTTTCCTGAAAGGTGTCTACACATAAAGTGCACAGTTCAGGTTAAAGGTGCACCTCATAGGCAAATCTACCTGTGACCCTGAGAAAGTCCTACTGCAGACCCCTGTCTTTACACAAGAACTTGGACGGACTTCCATCATGAGGCTGGATGTGTTGGCTGGGAAACCAGTTCCAGTTGACGTTGGATTAATGCAAACAAGGGAGGCAACCACATTAAACCGTCTCAGGCCGAGAGTGGGCTTTTCTCAGATTTTACAAGGATCAGGCAAGAATGAATGGGTTGATTTATTGAGCCCTCATTATGGGCAGGCCTATACCTGCATCATGGCTAGCTATCCAAAAGTAGGTATTATTTCCTCCATCTTAGTCAGCAACTCAGAGAGATGGAGTGATTTGCCCAAGGTCACACAGCAAGTGAGTGGCAGAGCTAGGACTTGGGTTTAAGCTTTCCCAGGCACACAGTGCAGTGGTGAATTCTGCCTGGGCTTGAATCTTGGATCCCATATTTCCAAGGGATCTGGGGCAAGTTCCTTAGGCTCTCTGTGCCTCAGTTTCTTCCTCTTTAAAGAGGCAAGGCTGATGGAGTCTTCCTGGCAGGGCTGTTATGAGGATTGAATGAGCAGTGTCTGCACACAGCGGGTGCCCAATAACTGGTAGTGGGAATGCTGCTGCGGCTGGTGGCGGTCACGCCTACTTCCAAGGCTGGGCTTCCCTCACTGTCAAACACAGGGACTCAGACTGGACGGGGCCAAGGCTCACCACCCAGCTCTGAAATTCTGGAATGGATTTTGAATCTCAGTTTCTGGAAGCACAGCTGATGTCTGGAAGTAACTTGCCTGGAGGCAGGGGGATTATCCCTTTGACCTTCCTGAGTACGCAGTTTGCTTAGCTTGGCCAAGGCAGACGCAGGGATAGTGGCCTTCCTGTCCCTCCTTCAGGAGGATGGGCTGCCTTGGAGGGCTCTGGGGAAAACTCGGGATGGAGAAGCAAACTGGGCTGTTATGAAAAGGGTGCTGGCCTACCTGCCCCAGTGGCAGACAGGAGAGAGAGAGAAAACTCCGGAAGTGGCAAATTTTCCGCAAGTACTCAGCCGTAAAGCCCCTTTGAAGGGACTTATAAAGGGCCTGTGTGCTGGGGCAGGCACCGTGGCAGGGCCCAGGGGCCTTCGGAGGCTGCCAGGGCATGGCTGCGGGGGGCAGGCAGAGGCCTGCCGGGGGTGGAGGTTCTATGAACATGAGCCTGATGGAGGTGGTGTGTGTGTGTGTGTGTGTGTGTGTGTGTATGATGACAACACGTCCTTGGAAAGGACCATTCTGGAAGTCGCATGAAGCTGGGGGAAGGAAAGGCAGGAGACAAAAGCTGGAAGGAACAATGCCAGCGCAGATGGGCAAGATTCCGAGCCCAGGACCGGGGCCTGCCCCCTGGGAGACCCCGCACATCTGGGCCTGTCCGAGGTGGGTGTGCTGCGGGCCGAGAGAAGGAATGGATGGCCGTAGGTGTTGGGAGGCTCTGGACAGAGTTTCCTCTCCACTGTGGGAAAAGCAAAGGAAGACAGCCTCCTGCATCTCTCTTGTCTGTCGACCCACGTGCAGTCAGGGTAGCAATCCAGAAGATGTCATTTTAACCCATTGTGAGAGGCAAAGGCCTTCTGAGTTTGGCCCAAATCACCTCGGCTGTGTGGACACAATCGTTATTTTCACTTGGCCAATTCAGAATAGTAGCGGTTTTCTGCCGGACCCTCTGGGGACTGGAGATACATAAGGAGGTGTTCGGTGAAAGAACACTGAAGAGATGAAAGAAGGGTTGAAGTCACAGAGCATCCACTGTGGGCTGAAGAGCATTCCAGGTGCCACAGGGGCACCAAACGACACAGAAGATGAGGGCCTCCCCTGCCAGAGAACAAGAGCCACCCAAACTCACAAAGACACAGCCACAGTGACTTAACGTGATCAACAACAAGAAGGACGAGCGCTGATGTTAGTACGTGTGTATACGTACATGTGGAATACTTAGTACGTGCAAGACAGTTTCAGGTGCTTTAGCTATGTGCAGTCGTTTAACCCCTGGAAGAATACGAGGGAGGTGGAATTACTAACTTCCTTTTGCTAACAAGGAAACGGAGGCACAAGGAAATCAAATAATAGGCCTTCAGGTCCAAAGTGAGCACACATACTGTGGGGAAGGATTGATGAGCCCCAGTTTGCAGCTGAAGAAAATGAAACTCAGCAAGGTAGCTAGGCTCACTTGGACGTACACAGAAAGCCACGCTTTGCGGATGAGAGCATGGATTGTAAACAGGCTTGGTGTGTAACGTGAAGACCCTTGACTGCACGCACGTTGTGTGCAGGCTGTTGGCTGAACCCAGGCCTTTTGACCTGACGCACAGGCGTTCTCTTCTGGTCCTCAGTGCCTGGGGGCCCTCAGATCCCCTGGCCCCCTGATCCACCCTGTGCTGGCATCCTGGGGCACACGCTACCCAACAGGAGCAGGTTTCCCTGCATACTCGACTTTCTCACAAGTGCTCCCAGCCTGAGGATGGAGCTGGACTTCAGAGAGACCTGGGATCTGCACTCAGCCCAGCCCAGGCCCCTGACAACTCAACCTTCTGACATCCCCTCACCAGACACTTTGAGGGTTTCAGACTTTAGTGGTCTGTAAACATTTGGGGCCGAGGATCCGTTTGTTTAAATGGTATCTTATTCAGAAGCTTATTAAGACCACGAGGATGCTGACCTGGCTGAGAATGGAGACCCCGGCCAGCCTTGTGGTCGGCCTGTTGCTGTGCTGGCCCCTTGGGCTCCTTGGAGCACGTTTGAACCCTTGCAAAACGAGATGCTTTATGAGACTCCATCTAGCCTGACACCGTGTGATCTGTTGCTCATCAGACGGGTCCCTGCTCTGTAGAGAAGCTTGATCACATGTCCAGGCCCACAGTGGCCTCTGGTCTGTTTCGGGTAACAGTGAAAGGACAAAGGTTTCTGCGTCCCTCTGGCCCTTGTCCCACTCAGCAAGTGCAGTTGGTTAAACATGTCAGTTTTGGGGGAACGGACCTGCATTTTAGTCTCATCTCTTCTAGTTCCTAGCTGGGTGACCTTGGACAAATCATTCTACTCATCCAAGCCTGTTTCTTCTCCCTCTTAGTGGGGATACTTTAAGTAAAATAACGCCTGCAGAGCCCTTGGCCCAGAGTCTGTCCCCACTGTCTGTATGCAGCACTGCGCCTGTTTATAGCACGGCCCTGGCTCTGGCCAGCATGCTGCATCAGGACTGGACCCAGGCTTTACTTCTGGCAAAATTGGGGGGTGTTCTGGGCACCTCCTTCCTTCCAGCTGTCCCTCTTCTCTCTGCTCCCCTTTGATGCACCAACAGAGCTGTTACAGCATGAAATTCCCCTGCCCCACAGCTCATCTTATCGAGCTCAGAGATGCTTTGGGCCTCCCAAGGTGAACAACAGCAAGCCTGTTACCCTGAGCTCGTCTCCCAGGCAGGGCTGTGAGCCCCATCCACTACAACCTCGTTGGGCTCTCCTGGCTGCCTGCACTGGGTCACCAGGGGGCAAACCGACCCCCTCACCTCTCTGGCCCCAGCACCCAGCCCTGGCCCAGGGCATTTAAAATAGTCAATCCTAGTGGAGCATTTGGAGATAACAGTCTTACTTATTTCTCATTCAAAGGAGTGATTCTGAAGGTAAAAATGTCTGGCCAGCTCAGCTCAAGTGGTGTAGAGAATATTCCTTTTTACAAAGACCCCAATACCCTTTAAATTATGTGCTTAAGTGACAGGCCTTTGCCATGCGGCCAGAAGAGGGGTTTTGCTGTTTTGTTTGAAAGAGGAGTTTTTGATCTCAGAAAATGTCATTTGAGGCAGTGAGGTAGGGCAGGAGGGAGAAAAGGGGCTTCTTATATTCCAGAGCAGGGCCTTGTTTGAGAGGCTGGCGAGGAATTCTAAAACGAGCCATTCTCAAAGCCGGGGAAGGAGTTCTTTGTCTCCGTGGTAGCCAGAGAAGACGTAGGATGGACGCCAGGAAGAAATATAAATTTCCCAGGGGAGGACACAGACCAACTGAAGGAAATCAGCATTTGTCCAGAAAAGCATGATGGCAGTACCAAAGGCCAACACAGTTACCACTGTTCAGGTTCTTTGGAGTCTATTACCTGACCCCAAGCCCCCAAGTCTACATTGCTTATATTATCCAGGTAATTGAAAGCAAACAGTGGGTATCTTCTCATGCAATTGCAGGTGCTGAGCGTAGATCGAAAAAGCGACTCCAAAGGCAGAGTCGGGGGCTTCGGTGACCATCTACATGTAAGAGGATGTTTTGGGGGTTTTTATGGGGAAGGCTGAAGTTAAAGGCTATAGTTGGCGACCCAGATCCCTGTCTACTTTGTGCTCTGCAGGCCAGAGAGTGTTGGATGTGAATTCATACACTTGCCCAGTGGAGGTGATGGCAGAGGCTTACCCCAATGGAGGGGGACAAGAGTCTATGGCTCAGACGAGGCAAGGCTCTTGTGCCAAGGAAGCCTCCCGCATCTGCATCCAACAGCAATGCCCGGTAGCAGAGTGGGCAGTCAGACCCTCGGCCCAGGGGTACCCGGGAGCTGTAGGAATGATTTAGGGAAGGACAGGACGCAGGAGCTGACTGGAGGTTACATAGCATCTAGTCTCATCCCCCCATCCCACAGGCCAAGATACTGAGATCCAGAGCTGCTGAACTGCTGGCAATTTGAATTTCAGCAGTGTTATTATGCATCGGATTCCTGAAAAGATCAACAGTATCAGCATCTCTAAACACCATCGTGTTGATCAAGTAACTCAGAGTTTGGGAACGTGAAGGTAGAATCCAGGCTGTAAAATGGCCCCTTAGGCGAAACAAAGAGACAAACCAGCAAACAAAATTAAATTAACAACTGGGAAAATGCTTACAACTTATCATACCAGGAAAGAGTGAATTTCTTTATACATAAAGAACCATTATAAATTAATAAGAAGAGAACCAGCAACTCAACAGAAAATATGACAAAGGATGTGCATCGTTCACGGAAGAGGAAGTTCAAACGGCTCTTAAGCATCTACAGAGTTGCTCAGCTTCACTCATGATAGTAGAAATACACAGTTAAAATATGAGATAATGCTTTTCACCTGCCTGGAAAAGAGCAAAGAGTTCCCTATCACCTTGTGCTCCCCAGGCTATGGGGAAACAGGCACTTTTATATAATGTTGCTGGAAGTATAAACTGATAAAATCTCTGCAGAGAATAGTTTGGTAACAACTATCAAAATGAAAAATGAGGCTTCCCTGGTGGCGCAGTGGTTGGGAGTCCGCCTGCCGATGTAGGGGACGCGGGTTCATGCCCCGGTCCGGGAAGATCCCACATGCCGCAGAGTGGCTGAGCCCGTGAGCCATGGCCGCTGAGCCTGCGCGTCCGGAGCCTGTGCTCCGCAACGGGAGAGGCCACGGCAGTGAGAGGCCGCATACCGCAAAAAAAAAAAAGAAAAATGCACATTCCCTTTTAGGTCCAGGAATTTTTCCTGTAAATATGTTAGCACACTTGCAAGGTGATCACATACAAAGATTTTCACTACAGCACTGGGAACAAAAAATAAGAGTCAAGTAATTAAGAAACTACTTAGAGGACTTATTAGATAAATTATGGTATAATTATGGTATATCCATATAATAAAATATTACATAACCATTAAAAAGAATGAGACAGCGTTGTATATGGACATAGAATAATCCTTCATATGTATTGTTAAGTGAAAAGAATAATTGCACAACAAATGCTACTATTTCTATAAACAGCAACAAATAGATATACATATATATGTGTTTATGTATCTACACAGACATATATATATGAAGTTGCTTACACATGCACAGAAAGTCTTTGGAAGGATATACTCATAAAAATAGTGGCAGTGGTTGCCTCTGGGAAGGAGAACTGGGTGACTGCATAGCTGAGGGATCTGGGTGGAGGGGAACTTTTCACTGTGTGCTCTCTTGTCCCTTTTGAATTTTGTGTCGTGTGCATATGTTCCCGGTGTTAAAGGCTTTTAATTCAGCTATCTGAGATTCAGCGAGGAGGATCTCCAGGCCAATCTCACCCCCTAGTGACAGTCTCACTCCGGGTGACAGTGGCTTTGATGAGACTCAGGCCTGGGAGTGAGGCTCTGCCTGGGACTGGCTCAGCTGCGGGCCAGAGAAGGCCTGGGAGTGGGGAGGACCCGGGCTGGCTCAGAAGGTCTAGGAACCCTCAAGTCCACTGGAATCAAAACAGAGCATTTGAATTGCCCGTGATCTTGAAAACACATGGCTAGGTCAAATCACAGGCGCATTTCCCAGTGTCTGTCTGACTTCCTCTGTCCCCCAACCCCGGAAGGTATGGTCTGTGAGGACAGGGACAGTCACGTAGCCTTTTGTGCAGAGTCTGTGATGACCCGTGTGACCTGCCCCAGCAGTGCTGCATGCGTACCTGCAGGTACTTACAAGGGTGGTGATGGAGTCAGCTAGCTGTGGGGGTCAGTGGGTATTACCAGCATGGCTGTTTACACCCAGGTGTCATCTCTACCGGGAGCAGGTGGTACAGGGGAAGAAGGTGGCATTTGGAGCCCTGCTGCCTTGGGTTTGAGTGTGGGCTCTATGCGTATGAGGAATATAGTGCTAAATGTAGGCAAGGAAGCCGTTAGTCTGATGAGCCTTGGTGGTGACCTAAGGAAGCCGGCCCAAATCTAAGCTTATAAATGCCTCAGAGCTATGAAATCAAAACTCTAAGGATGACCAATCATAAACAGCCAGCTAGGCTTTAAGCTTTAGCCAATCAAATAATTTCCTTTCTTTGCCTCTGCGCTTTCTTTATATAAAGTCTTTCCTGGCTCCTCTGGTGGGGTGCCTCATTACTTCAGGCTTGGCGTTGCCGGATTCCAATCAATGTTTGCTCAAATAAACTCAAACATTTTAATATGCCTCAGTTGATCTTTTAACAATAGATAGGAGCAAGATCCTTAACCTTCCTGAGCCTCAGTTTCTGATCAGCGAAATGGGGATGTACCTTGCGGGCTGTCACTAGGCGATGTGAATGGGGGTGTGGCGTGCAGAGTCTCAGCCCCTCCCAGATGCCCGTGTTACCTGGTGTCACTGAAGTGACCTTGTTGGCAGGTGGTTATGTTAATTAACGGCCTCTGGACAGGTGGCCTAGGTTTGAATCCTGGCTGTGCATGTTGTAGGCTGTGGGACTTAGGATAAGTTACTTGACCTCTCTGTGTTATATAATCTGTAAAATCGGGATAAAAAATAGTACGTAGCTCATCTAGGGTTGTCGTGAGGATAAAAATGAGATACGTGTTCTGCCGTAAAGCACTTAACATTTAGCCTGACTTGGAGTGAACCATCAAGAATATTTGCTTCCATTCTTATCATTCTTATTATTTTGAAACAACTTGATAACATCTAGTCAGTCAATGACTGATCTTAAGAAATTTTGGTTACCAGGTTGAACTTTTCTTTTTTTGGACACACAGTGGGACGTGCTGGAATTGGCATCTCCCGTGTGGGCAGCTTACGTTTTCCAGAGATACGGATCAGGCAAATGGGCAAAATGTACCCAGTTAGACTCACCATTGTTTCCCAGGAAACCGCATCTCATCTGGCAGTGCCCACGTGGGACCAGGTCAGGGAGGAGTCATGAAGGATTTGTTTCAAAGAAATAAAAAATCCTGTGCAGTTCAGCGAGGAACACGGAACCTTTGGAGTAGTCTTTGAAGAGAAGGAAAATGAGATTCAGAAGACCTCAATGCAGGGGAGAAGCAGTGTCTGTCCATGGGGGGAAACTATGGATTTTTTCTGAGATTCTGTGTACAAAGGAAAGGGGAGGCTGTGTTTGGGAAGCTGAAATATTTTTGGCTCTCTTTCCAGGAAAGAAACTTTATGGAAATTAAAAAAAGGAAACGGGTGGGAGCAAAAAACCTCTAGACAGATCAACTCCAAGAGTGTAAACGGTTACAGAACTTAGAGAAACTGGCTTTGAGGGGGCTTAGCAAAGGCAAATAATTCCAGATAGGTGCCAAGCACCCCGTGGAACCATTTATTGAAGTAATGTCAGAACGGAGATCTATAAGAGGAACTTAATAACAACAATAACT
Organism: Delphinus delphis; assembly: GCF_949987515.2. Lineage (NCBI taxonomy): Eukaryota > Metazoa > Chordata > Mammalia > Artiodactyla > Delphinidae > Delphinus > Delphinus delphis. Next base: position 103,057,044 of record NC_082689.1, on the reverse strand, counting down.
CACTTGACCCCTCCTCCCAAATTAGACGACACACCTCCACAGCAGCAAGAAGGAGAAGAAATGTTTTGGGAGATGAGGGGAGTGGGATGGAGGAGGGATCAGTGTAGGGTACCTAAATTAATTAAAGAAATAAACCCAAATGACACATCCCACAAAAAGGATACACGGGCCTAGCTGGGACTTCTTGCCTCCTTGGCATTCTATTAGAACCTTGTGTAAATGATTACTTTTTTTTTTTTTCCCCGGCATGTGGGATCTTCCTGGACCGGGGCACGAACCCGTGTCCCCTGCATCAGCAGGCGGGCTCTCAACCACTGCGCCACCAGGGAAGCCCCTAAATGATTACTTTTTGATTCAGGGGCTCCCTAGAACGTGCTTCCATTCCATGGCTGGACCAGGCTGAACATCAAGGGAGAAGTCCACTCCTCCCCAGTATTTCAGAATAGTTTTAAGAGAGCAGGGTGGCCCTTTCCCACCATGTCCCTCGCAGACCTGCGAGATCACTCCTGTCCTGGGGTGCTTGCTAGGAAGGCATGTGGGTTTCTGAAAGTGGCTTCACCCAGCATCTGAGGGCTCCCTGGCAACACGTCACCGAATCAGAATTTAACCTGAGGCCGCTTGTCACACAGCTGAGTGTCACTGGGCCAGACCTCCGGTCAACAGGAAAACTGAAGAAAGCGAGGGACACCCAGTCGGCATCCTTCCCGGCAACCCTGGGTCATTCCAGAAGCACAGGGGCATCTCAGCACCCTGGGCACCATGAGAGAAGAAATTGAAACAGGATCTAGGTCCACGCTGTTCCTTCATTCCGATGATGATTTTTTTATCTCACCACCACGAAATTTCAGCCATAGGATGGCTGAAAACAGCCGGCCGCACACCTCGGAGGCTGAATCCTATTTTGTAAGCACTTCCTCACAGCCTCCCAAAGTTTAAATATTAATTTGCCCGTAATTGGCGGAGAAAACAAACAGGCAATTAAAACCGTTACAAAGCTGACTTTCTCCTTCCTCTGCTGTCCCCTCCCTTTTCATTTCCCTGCCGCCTAGAACTGGTTGTAAGACAATGGGACCCCGAGCTGTGTGGAATTCTAAGCCCGGACTTGCCTTAAAGCTACAATATGGATTTAATTTATATGCAAATGCAAGCAATAAAAAGGCAGACACTGTAGAAATTATAGGGTTCCCCCCCCCGTCCTTTCTTAGGAGATGCTCAAACCCTTTCTCTCCTCTTCCAACTAAGACCTAATTATTATTGGTTCCTACTACCTCCCTCTTCTCTTCCTGCCCATTCTGGGTGTAAACTGGGCCGTTTAAGAAAGCCCACAGAATACTCGGAACAAGAGAAGGAGGGAAGAGAAGAGCATTAGGATAATTTCACAGTCTGATTTCCCCTCCCCCCAACCTTTTTTTTTTTGGCCTGCCAGGCCCTCCTGTTGGCCAGTAGAACGCAAAAGTGATCAAAGCCAGCCGGAAGCCTTAAGTAGGCCAAAATGGGGCTAAAGTATGCTAATAGAGGAGCTAAATATACTTTAATCCTGTTATAATACAAGGTAACTTGGAGGCAGGGATAGGGCCTGGTCAGGGCTTTGGAAGGGGCCGGAGGGGGGCCGGGACCCCTGGGAAGCCTGAATAGAAGTCGCTTCCTATTCTTTCTCTGGCTGGGGGTGGGGTGGGCGCCTTCCTCCTCAGATGCCCACACCAGCCCCGCCTGCCCCCGTTCGTTTACTGAGTGTCAACAGTTGGGTGAACAAGACTTCGCAGCCCTTAGATCAGTACTCTGTGACCCTCCACATTGAAGCCACACCATTCATCCAAGCCTTCCAGCTGTTGCCTGAAGATGAAGGGTTTTTTTTGGTTGTTTTTGTTCTCCCCCCCAAAGTAGGCCATGGCTTAGGAGAACACTAGGCAACAGTTTAAATTATGTCCTCATCACCACCCAGCTTGCTCTGCAGATCCTGGGTGGGGGGCATGTGTGCAAAGCCTGCCTGTCTGGCCTGGTGAACAGCTACGTGGACCAGCCTATACACTGTGGGCAGTACAGAGAGGGCCTCGGAAGGGAAAGCAGCCTCTGTGGCCACCTTCAGAGCCGGCGTCCACCGGGCTAGTCTCTAACTTTAGAGAGGAGGGAGGGCACCAACCTTGATGAGGTAACTCTCTCTGGAGGAAGGGCTTGGGGTCCTCTGCTCCCCGTTTCTCTCCGGGCTCTGGGCCTTGCTCCAGAATGTCAGCAAAGCAGGACCCAGGAGTGTCCGCTTTCTTGCCAGAGAACCAGGGTCCAGGCCCAAGGACCTCGGAGGAGACTGATGGAGTTTTCCAGCCGTCCAACCGCCACTGGTATCAGAAGATTGAAAACGAAGGTCGTGTTGCGTTGAGGCGTACCGCCCTCTGTGGAGCCGGGAGTCTGAAGGGTGGAGTGGGAGGGGAGACGGCCCCAAATATCTCTCCGTCAAGTACAAATTACATACTGGATATAGTAAGTGGTAATGGTGGATTCTGAGTCTGACTTAGCTTTGTGTGAGAATGCCGTTGGTGTGCCCTCTGAAATGCTGAGTCGGTGGTACATGCAAACAAAAAGGAATTCAGTCCCAACGGAATATGGTTTGTTTGAATTCAGGCACAGCTTTTTCTTTCTTACTTTCTTCCCTTTTTCTTTCTTAGTTCCTCTTATTCTCTTCCTTCCTCCCCTTCCTCCCATCAAGCCCCTACTTGGATGCTCTAAAGGGCAGAGCCCTTCTGACACATTGTGTGCCGGGAGAGGTGATTTTATGAAGTTGACCAGAACAATTAGGTCCTGAAAAGCGGGCAGTGAGGTGGGAGATCTTTTCTATCTCCACTCTCCTACCCCCTCCCACCCAACCCACACGAGGCCTCCCCATTTCCTGGTCTGCAAAGTGAGGGGTCTGTCCAAGGTGGTCCCTAAACTCCGCTCTGAGGCCTCTGACAGTTCAGGTGGCCATCTGTCCCCAACCTCTGCAGCAAGTACATATGGGTCTGGAAGGGCTCGTAACACAGTCGGTGCCGGAGGTGTGCCCCATGTTGATGCATGGAATATGTCACCCCAATAGTGCAGGGGAAGGGCTTGGAGGGGCAGTGCCGCCTCACACAGAGAGAACCCACAGGTTTCAACTTAAGAGAGACTAGATTTTGATCCTGGCTCTTTCACTTACTGGCATTGTGATTAGAGGCAAATTCTTAATTTCTCCACCCTTGAGTTATGGAATCTGCAAAATGGGTGTAGGAGTACCTATGTCTTGGGGTTTTGAGGATCAGATGAGCTAATACCTGTGATGTGCTTAATATAGGCCTTAGAACATGGTAAGTACCTACCGAAAGTTACCTCTGCTGCTGTAAGACTTGGAGTGTTTGCCATCCCTCTGTTATCGGATGAAAATGTCCTTTTGGTCCTTTAAGTATTTCGGCAAGAGTCAAATGTAAAGTCTGCGTGGAGCCAGTTCTGAATGTTTCCCTCCCCCCATCCTCTTTCTACCACATTCGAGGGCATTTGTGTTGCTCAAATCTTGCTTCAGAATTGATGCCGAGGAGGTGTTTGGTCCTGCAGCAGATAAAGGCTCTCACACATCCTACTTATTTCTGGTTCTGCCTCTTCCTGGAGTCCTGGGTGGGGTAAGGCCCCACTAAGCATAAGGGAAAAATTAAAACTATTTGCAAATGTCCCATCTGGCCACAACTTTCTATTTCTCACTTGAGTAGAATCCCCACCCCCCACTCTCCCCCTACTCCCCGCCAACCACAAATCTTGCCGCGTGAGTCATCACTTCTCTTCTTGCAACAACTCATAAAGTGGTTTTAATTATATGGTGTTTTTCCAAGTAAACAACGCCACCGAAAGAGAAAACACCTTCTGATTTTTTGCTGAAATTAAGTTGGGAACCTCCCCAGCACCTCGATTGCTGACGACGTCAGCGACCTGAGGCTTCCGACACTGTGATACCGTCCTCATTCTTGTGCAAGTTCTCTCTGGACGGTAGCGACAAGGAAGTAGGAACCAGCACAGAGATCCAGTGAGAAAAACATGAAATGGAACTTCAGGACAGGGCTCCAGATCCCAGGGAAATCTAGGAGTTATTTTGGTAACAGTTTTGCCAGGGGACAAATATGCAAAGATCTTTGTTTCCACCATAAACAAACACAATATTATTCCGACTTCAGGAAGACCACGAGGCGTCCTTCCAGGACACTGTCGCAAACACATGAATAGTAACAGCAGATTACCGAGCGATCCGCTTCCTCCTTTATTTAAACTCTTAATGTTCCACACGTTCATTAACATTTCCCTGCGTGTCTCATTATTATCTCATCAAACATTTATTATTACTTCAAGATAGATAATTAAAATTTTATACAGTGATTTCTCTGTATGACAATCCAAGAGAATGCCCCCTCCCCTCCCTAGCACTCGTCTGCACCCTCACAATCGGGTCATAAAACTCATGAACTTTCAATTCAGTGTGCAGAAAGCATAGGCACAAAATCTAAAATTCATTTTGAATGGGAGTTTAGTTTCCAGCATAATGATTCAGTTATTGTAATTGTTAAAGAACCAGAGAAAGGGGTCTCGGAGGACAATCCTTGCTCTTCATCAAATAAATAACCGGACTCCATTGATAACATTACGAGATAGACAAACAATGTAGTGAGCGAATTTTTTTTTTTTTTTTTTTGCGCTACGCGGCCCGCTCACTGCTGTGGCCTCTCCCGTTGCGGAGCACAGGCTCCGGACGCGCAGGCTCAGCGGCCATGGCTCACGGGCCCAGCCGCTCCGCGGCATGTGGGATCTTCCCGGACCGGGGCACGAACCCGCGTCCCCTGCCTCGGCAGGCGGACTCTCAACCACTGCGCCACGAGGGCTGCACGGTGAGCGATTTTTAAGGCCAGAAGTGGATGCGTTAGAATCGAGTACTCCCAGATAGAAAATGCAATAAATTCAAAAAGATTAGCAAAACATTACTCTCTTTCCAGGATGCATATGACGTTTAGGGTTAGAAATCCTGATACGGATTCGGTATCACACATATTGCACAGAGCACAAAAGTATCAAATTCATCGCAACCAGGATGAGATATTTTTTCACTGGAATTTAAGAATGTAGGTAGGTTCTCGGCTACTTACATTTCGGAAGAGAATTTCCGGGTGGGAGGACCATCCAGCCTTAAGAAGTCTGTGAGCTCTTGTGGTCCTTGTGCCACTTCCTCGCCTAGACTTGAGCCTGAGCAGAAAAATTATGTGAGACCAAACCTGGCCTTGAGGGGCTTGACATGAAATTTCTTAAATGGCTTGAATTTGGTTTTGGAGCTATACATCTTATCACTTCACTGGAAAATAATGAGTGCCAAGTTCCAGAAAATGTAAACAGTTTCACATTTCTTCTTTAAATATGCAAACCAGAAAGATGTTGACTTAGTCTGTCTAATGAATTAAATAGATTAATGCCGCTGAATTTGGGAAAAATTCTAAAGCTATCCTTCAGTTACTATCGTCCTGATCCTAAGAGGGGAAAGGCTAAGGGTTGTGACCCATCCTTCTAAACTTTTCAAATGCGTGCTTTGAAAAGCATCCCTTGGCAAACAACCATTTTCCCTCTTTGGGACTTTTCGCCCATAGCAGGTTCAGGTTTCAGCATTGTTCACCAACAGAACGTTTGCTCTGCACTCACTGGGCAGGGCAGCGGCTGAGACCGCGGGCAGGTACAGCCTGGGGTTCTGAGCTGCGGAAGGAGGCAGAGGGCTGGTCTTTTTAACAGGCGCTCTGGCTGTTGAGCCATTGTGTGTGACCACGTGGGTCCGCCCTGGGATGGACGGCCAGTGCCACTTCTGGCCTTGAGGCCCACTTCCTGACATTGTCTTCTCCTTCTCCCAGGCTGCTTCGTGTTCTCTGTGTGTGGCAACCTCACAGCTCAGCTACAAGAATTTATTAACATACCAAATAGGCCTGGGACGTAGATAAATACACGGTCCTTGCTCTCAAGGAGCTTTAATTCGTTAATTTTCATTGTGCTCCTACTGTGTGCTGGCAAGTGAAAGTTCGTGTACTGTACAGGCAGAATCAACTTTGGTCTCAAAGCGCTTGGTATAGAGTGTGATCCTAGGGAGTCTGAGGGGTTTGCAGGGCCCGGGGTGGCTTCAGGTGGGGAGACATGCGTGATGATGGAGCAGGGATATAGTGGTGGGTAGGCTTTGAAGAACACAGAGAAGGTACCAGGAGTCTAGTCACACCTTTATCAAACCCTTACCGGGCGTCTGCATGGTAAGCAAGGCACAAAGTTGACTGACTAGGGGCTGGATCCCAGAGGTCTCACGAATCTAGAGTCTAACCGCTTGGAGAGGGGGCAGGCTGTGATTCATCTTTGTGACTCCCACCCTGATAGCTGAGGAGGCGCGCACTCAAAAGCTAGATGTGTAACTGAATTGAAATCGACATCTACCCTTCTGGATATTTTTTGCAAAAGGCCCCTGAACCCCCTCACCTCTTTTTTTCCCCTTAGCTATTTTTAGGACCTTCCTCTTTTGTTCTTCAGACTTCAGAGTCTCTTCTTCGAGATGCTGAGATCTTGGGTCGTAGCATCTTTCCTTAGATCCCAAGGCCTGAGGATTTTCTGAGTGCCCCAGGGACATCTACCAAGGTGTCAAGCTTCATTGGGGTGAGGTGAGAGGACAAAGGAAGTATTCGCCCTCCAATTTCCCTTTTGATCGGGAAGAGAAGAGCTAAGATTTGTTGGTGCCCAGTAAGGTCATTCTCACAATGAACTTGTGGGGTAGGTATCACATTGTCACCCTTGTGGAGAGAGGAAAAGTGAGCCCCGGAGTGGTCACAAAACTCATGGCCAAGTGACCCAACTCCTCATTCAGAGTTTTAGAGGGGCGCCCAGAACACTTTGCTTCCACGTCTGTCTGTCCCCAGTGGCACGGGAGTCTCTCCTAGGGCAGGCATCACGTCTGAGTCGTCTGCTGCACATACCCCGCACAGAACGACCCTCAGTAAGGACGGGCTGAATCAAAGGACAACTCTCCCATTGTGATCGGGGCCGAGAGCTGGTTCTAGAGGATCATCTGTCACAAAAACAAACCAGGAAACAGCAGGATAATCTAACACCAGCAACATGTGCAGTTTTCATTTTGCAGTTTTCTTTAATTCTCTCCTTGCTGCAGTGGTGCTGACACAGCCTAACATTGAGCAAATCTGAGCTCACCCTCACCTCTAGCCCCGTTAAATTGGTTTGATCAGCCTGGTGGCCTGGAATGTCTGAAGTCTTGCAAAAGACACAGGCGTGCTTGTTAATGAGTCTCACAAACACTCCCAAATTTGACATGGCTCAACTGTTGCCAGGCGATCTCCGTCTGCCTCTAGCCCTGCCTCTGCCCTCGCCATCAGTACAAGAGAGTAAATATATCTGGTTGACCCCTTCAAACATCATTTAGTTTAGAACAACATCCTGATTTTGATAATGGAGCCAGAGGTCACATCTTGGAAAAGTCAAAAGGACTAGACAAATGCAAGGTGTGGGGATGAGGGGAAGTCTGGCTTAAGGCAGAGTAGGGTTGGTCTAGGCTTGAAATATCAAAAGTGTGACCTTGGACGAGTCACTTAACCTCTCTTGAATTTCTATGTCCTTTTTTTGGAAACGAAGTTTACTAAGGGTTGCCATGAGGACAAGATGAAATGAATTTCTATGTCCTTTTTTTGAATTTCTATGTCCTTTTTTTGGAAACGAAGTTTACTAAGGGTTGCCATGAGGACAAGATGAAATGACCAGTGAGAGAGCACTTTGCACAGGCTTTTGGTGGGGTGGGCACTCCATGGAGGGCAGCTCTTATTATTTTCATTTCTGGCTTCTACATAAATCTAATGTACATTCACTACAGCTCACTTGGCCAAGAACCTTTCAGAGTCCCATTACTCATTGGATCCTGGCATGACAGAAGTCTGGAACAGAGGACAGGAGTCTGGAACTAGTCCAGGTAAGTATTTTCAGTGAGTGAAGGGGGCTGACCCAGAGGCAATAGAGAGTAGTGGAGTCTGTGGCAAATGCACATGCCTTGTCTCATGGGGCTATTGTGGCCCATATCCAGCCAGTGCCAGATATAAGTGTGGGCTGAAGTCTCAGATTTTTGCAAAAAAAAAAAAGTCTTTTTTTTTTTAGTGTGAAATTAGCTGTTAACAATTTAATAGTTTTTGAAAATACGGTACAGGTGAACTGCACGTGTGGGTCAAGTCAAATGTCTGTGGGCCAGATGCAGGCCTCCAGTGTATGACCTCTGGCCCAGAAACTCTGCCCTCTTCTGGACAGGCAGGAGGCACTGTGGAGCCGGGAAGGGCAGGAGCTGGCAGAATCTACTTGGACCTTCATCTTGTATAAAGGGCTGTGAAGGTCTAAGCCAGCTCTTGTAGGACCCTGGGGACCATTAAATGAATATCTAGCACAGTGCTTGGCAGATGACAGGAATTCGGTGTTGTCGTGTTGTATGTCTTACAGGGAATATTTTCCCAAGATCTCTTAGGTCAGCGACGGCTTTGGGGGCTACATCAATTCCACTTTCTGCCCCCATTTCAGGGTTAATGTCATTATAGGGTCTTAGGAGCATCATCAGGGTTTGGGTATAATCCACTTCTCTCAATATTTTTTGCATTATTATTTGTGGTGGATAATTACACTTGAGGAATTTTAGTACTAGAAAGGCCTTTAGAAATAACCTAGTCCCACCTCTGTATTTCACAGAAAAGGAGACCTGACATCCCAGAGAAGCCGAGTGACTTACTCAGGTCCTACAAGCAGGCTGCTTGGGCTTCTGCTTTAGCTGTGGTTAGATTTGAGGTTCCAGGTCTGGCTTGGTTTAGTTCAGGGCCAGGCTAATAGCTTGTCTGACAAGGACCAGATGGGGAACATCACAATGTCTGGGTCTGGGGGCTGGTGGAAGGTTCATGCTACTACTTGTGAACTGAGTAATGGGGCCTGACTCATGGGGGGCTTAGGAATTGGGGGAGAGTGTGGAGGGAGAAGCAAGGGAGCTGATAGGAAGGTTATGCAGGAGAATTGCAGTCCAGGGAAGAATGAGTCTCTGATTCTTGTCAAGTATCCCCCATCCCCCCACCCTACTTTATTTTTCTCCACCTCCTAAAATTCCCCACTGTTTGATGACATAGTATCTTCATTGTCTGACTCTTCCTAGTAGAATGTAAGTTCCATGGGGGCAGAGCTCTTTGTTTTGACTGCTGCTGTGTCCCCCGTGCTCAGCGCAGGCCCTGGAGCAGAGCCATGTTTGTCGTATGAGTAACAGCAGCAGCGTGTGCACACGCTCAAATAGTCATATGTGTCTCCATCCTTTGCACAAGGGACGGGACCAGTCACAGATCCACTCACGTCTGAGGTACTTTAGGTGATTTGCCCATTGTGACAGTGCTGAAAAGTTGCTGGAAAATTGGACCCAGAAACCAGTCCCCTGATTCTAAACCAGTCCCCTTGTCACTTCGCATATAGAGTCCACAGTCTTGGCAATACTACTTTGACTGTTGCTTCAGTGCTTGTGGGTGGAAAGGAAGATTTGCATTAAAAGTTGAAATTTAAGAAGAAATCATCAGAGATTCATGAATAGAGTATCATATTGCTCTGGTTTGGAGTGGTTCGATGTGACAGAGCTTGTCATATGGAAATAAAAGTAATCCTACTTTTATCCTCAAGAGTTTGTCTGAAGTCATGATCCAGATGGAAAACAGGAAGTGTTTCCTGAGTTTTGGAAATAAGGTGGGAGACTCAGTCCCAACTTGGTGCCCAGACTTGTAGAGCCCCAAGGAAGCCGGGGATCTCCCCATTCATAGAATTATGGACTCATAAGGCTCAGAGCTGAATGGACCTTAGAAATACCATCTGGCTCCACGTTTTCCAAAGAATGGTGCATACGCTCTGGCTAACAAGACTATGAACATTTTATATTTTAATAGTTACATACTTATTTTAATGTGTAGTAGACAAAAGTAACTATTTCATTAATCCCATGATTTGAGGCTATTGTTTAAGGTAAGGCTTGTGAAAAAGTAAGTTTTTAAAAAAGAGAAGTATTAGGTTAATCAGAGGCTAAGAAATGGCAAAAATCCTTTCGGTACATAAAGGCCTGAAGTTTGAGAAACTTAATTTTGTAGCTAAGAAAAAAAATTAGTAATACCTTTACCAAAGTCACTAAAGAAGTTGGTGGCAAAGCTATGACTTGAGCACAGGTCTTCTGACTCCCAGGCAAGTGGAATTCCAAGGAGGGGAGGGCATCTTCCAAGCCTCCTCGACAATTGTATTCATCCTTTGCTGACTGTACTGATCTGTCATCCCTCCATTCAACAAATGTTTCCTGACCAGCAGTGGCCAGGTGTTGGGTGGGATAGAGAAGTGGTGGAAGAATTATGTCACTCTCCCTGTCACCAAGGAGCCTTCAGTCTATTGGTGAAGCAGGCATTCACATGAAACAAGAGTGATCACTATACACTTTTGATCATGCAGCCCCATCAGTCCCCCATTATGATTACTTATTTATAAACCATATGTATCTCTTTCTACAGTAGTGTTATATTCAGGATAAAACATACACAAAGTTAGAGACTAATGAGAGTGAGCTAAAAACAAAGTAAGGAGTGTCAATACTTATAATAAAATTTTAAAAGATTGTATTTATCAATGTGACAAAAGGAACTAAATATAAAAAGAAATAAATGCAAAGGAAACTAAATACTTATAGAAACAAAAGGGGATGCAATAAAGGTGCATTAAGTAATACTTTTTAGTATTGAAAAAGTTATTTTTATTTATTAATGGCAAAAGACATTTTGTTCTCTTTCAAAATTATTATTAGTTTTAGAAAAATGTATTTGCATATGTTTTAATGTTGGTTTAACCCTTTGTGATAGACCATTGGATTCAAAGTTCTGGTCCTAAGTTTAGCTTTTAAAAAAATACTTAGTTTTAATGGTTGTCAGAGCTGAAAAAAGAATCTTTATAAAGACATAGAAATCCAAATGGAAGAAATGCAATGTTGGCTATGCTTACTAAACCAAGATACTCATTTAAAAAAAATCCCATCCAGCAATTATGCAAAGGTTTTTATTGAAATTCACCTAGTCAGCTAGTCAGTTTCCATCTTCCTTAATGTCAATTCTTGTAAGCTAATCAAAAGTTGTATTTTTAACAAATGGGTTCAAGATCTACTGAAGCTCTCCTTTCAGAGAATTTTTAAATAGGTTAGAAACTTGTTTCCAAGTTTTTTTTAGGTATGCAAATACTAGAGCATTTTAAGGAAAAAGTATTACATATATTATCTTGAAGAAGAAAATTACACAATAATGGATACATCTCCAAACATCTGTGCTCAAAGTACTTTTGCTATAGCATATGTTACTTTGGCAAAACAAGTTATTTATCACTCCTTGTTAAAATATTACTTTTACCTGGAAAAGATAGATTTTTTTTTAATTAAGAATATTCCAGAGCTTCCCTGATGGCGCAGTGGTTGAGAGTCCGCCTGCCGATGCAGGGGACGCGGGTTCGTGCCCCGGTCCGGGAAGATCCCACGTGCCCACATGCTGCAGAGCGGCTGGGGTCTGTGAGCCATGGCTGCTTAGCCTGCGCATCCGGAGCCTGTGCTCTGCAACAGGAGAGGCCACAGGAGTGAGAGGCCTGCACACTGCAAAAAAAAAAAAAAAAGAATATTCCAGCTGTTACAGTATGAGAGCCAGTTTCGTAACAAAAAAGTCCAGCAAATTTAGAACAATTTTTTTTTGCAAAAGAAGACTATATAACTCATGTTAAAATCGATTATTTTTAACAAAATACTTTGCCAAGAGATAACCTACACTCCTCTTAGGGTACAAAAGATATTCATGGTCACTCCACATCTTATTACAAAGTGTTGTAAATATTCTACTACTTAAGATGATGTAATCCATAACGTCCACATATACTGTGTAATGTCACAAGATGCTGAAACAATCAGAGGAGTGAGGGAGTCATCATCATTCCCACCATACTGTGAGCCTGAGGGTCTGACTTAATGAACTAGTGAGGGGCAACAATGCCAAATCCTGAATTAGCTATTTGCAAAGGTTGTGTTACTCTTTAGCCAGATAAAAACACAAGTAGAATTTCCTATTCTTTCTTCATACATCCTACTCTGGAGGTGAACGGATTGGAGAAAAATCCAGAATGATATACACTGCAGAGTTATGCGGTGTAGACTTTAAGAAAAGTGGGCTGGAATGTCAGCATCGGATGAGTGAAGTGATTTGGAAGTGAGAGAGGAGCTGATTAGGGTCCCTATGGCAGGACCTCTGGGCAGCCTCTGGGAAGGCGTGGGCTCCCTTTTGGTCTCTCCTTCCCTGCAGGGACTGACAGCCCACCTCCCCGGACAGAGGGGGAGCCAGAGCTGCGTGATGGGTGTGGGGAGTCGGAGTTCACGGTCCTCTGATTCCTAGCAGAGCCACAGGGTCTGGCCTATCTGCCTGCCGCTCTCCAGGACCATCCATGTCCGTCTTTGCCTTGCCATCACTGCATGCGAGCTCCTGATGGGTCCTAGTTTCCTTGTTTCCCAGGAACAATCCAGCCACCCTGGCTAGGCCAGTGCATAGTTCCTTCAGAGGTCATGGCCCGAGGCCCTGCGTCTACAGTTGGCCCCTTAATGTTGACCCTGAATGCAGCAACTCTCACGGATCTACAGCCCTTACTCTGGAGGATCAGAAACCGTAGGCCACGGGACCATAAAGACATTTCCTGTCATGCCTCATCAAAACCAGGACCAGATCCTTCAAGGTTGGGCCTGGAGGGAGTCTGCACTTGGCTGGCCGTCGTGAGACCAGGAGCTCTACGTCTTGTCCTGGTCCTGAGATTCAGCATCCTCCTGGGTTCTCCTGCTAATTCCCCACACCACCACTTAGTAGTACCTTAAGGACGACTGCTGCTTCCTTTTTTACCCTTTGACCAAAACATAGACAGAAAATACATTCCTTTCCTGATCCCATCACAAAAGTAGAAGATGCTAGGTTCAAGGCTTCCTGATTTCCGCTTAACCAGCTTAAATGCATCCACTCTTTCCAAGTCCGGGGAATAAACCAGGGCCTTTAGGGGACCTGAATTATAGGTGTGACCGTCTTCACGGGTGCACACCTCCTCAGCACCTACACCCAGGACATGTGTCTAGACTCCTGGATTCCTCAAAGTCCAAGTTCAAGACAGGGAAGCCCTAGATGTAGGGAAAGACACGTGCCTCCCTTGTGGTCTCATGCCTTCCCTCTTACTTCTAGTTTTCTCTCTGGGGTTCCTCCTCTTTCTGGAAAGATTAATGCTGGGAATGGCCATCATGAAGATATTGCTTATCTCTTTGGGCTTATAGACCATTAATGTGTTAATTCAATTAAAAAGAAACATTTATTTTCTACCACGTGCTTGGCTCTATGCTAAATGCTGAATATCTGATGGGGCGTAAGACCGACATGGTTCTGTTCTCCATCAGTTTACAGTCCATTGTGGGAAGCTGATGTTAGACAAAGGACCGCACATATAAATGTATGATTACAAACAGGATCAGCACTTCAAAATAAAAGTCTGGGTTCTATGGTAGACAGCAATAGTGGTGATGGGGTGGGCACTGAAGGTATCTCTGAGGAAGAAATCTTTGAGTGAGGCCTGAAGGATGAGTAGGGGTTACCTAAGGAGACAGTGGGGGAGGAAGAGCCTTGCAGACAGAGGCAAAGCACTGCAAGGCCCCAGAGTTGAAGAGGAACTTGGCTCAGCCAACACCCCAAAGCTGGTCAGTGTGGCTGAACCAGGAGTGGTCCTGATGGAGCTGGAGAGGCAGGCAGGGGCCGAGTCAAAACTAGCCTTGTGGGCAGTGGTGATGAGTTTGGACTTTATCCTAATAGAAATGGAAAACCACTGAAAGTTTTAAACCCAGGGACTGACCTGGTAAGATTGTGTGTTAAGAAGTTACCCTATCTGGGCGGGAACAAGAGAAGAAAGTGTAAGAACAGACAGGAGGCTGCTGAAAGAGTTACACCATTGATAATGGTGGCTTAGAGTAAGATAGTAGAGGATCTTAGAATAAAATGGGAGAAAGAGACATTGACAATACAACCCAGGAAGCCAACGGCACTATCAGAAATACCCACGCACAGACCGTAGTCAGGCCTGGAGGCCTTCCATGTAGTGGTGTGAGGGATCTGACTCTTATCCACTCACAAGAGCCTATTGTTAGCATTTCTGCCCAACTCAGTTCAACGATGTCATTTGGTATCTTGAAATGAGCTGAGGGGACATATTTACACCACAGAAATTAGCAAAGTCTAGAAATCAGGGCTTTCTGTTTTCAGCAATAATCCTGTTTAAGAACTCATCTTAATCAAGGATGAAGGCATCTCATCCCCTCCTCTGCAGTTTTCACCCTTGACATAAACCCAAGCTACTCTTTGTTTTTGCCCTAACTTCAGATTTCTTAGCAAGGCTCTAAGGACTTTCCAGTTTGGCTTCCTTATATTTTTCTAGCCCTTCTCTCGTCCACCATGTGCTCCACCCACTTCACTGTTTCCTAAACATGTTGTGGCTTTTTCGTGGCTTCTGGGACTTTGCACATCCTCTTCCTCTCACAAAGAATGCCCTTCCCTCTCTTCCCTGACACACCATCATCTCCAAGACCTGGCTTGTTTGAACCTCCTTTTGTTCCCACGGAATTAGCCGGTCCCTCTTCAGGGTCCCTGTAGCACTTTGAGTCAAAGATCTATGACCCATTTATTGAATTTTGTTTAGTCATTTATCCATACTTCACTTTCACTGGAGATTCTGCTAATGTCCAATTTTCACATGTTCCCTCTTGGTCTCCCCCACTCCAGCCTTTGGATATGGGTCTGATCCATGGAAGGTCCTTAAGAAACACTGGTGTAAGTGGATCTTCTTTTCTAGCTCCATTTTAGCCCCCTAATGCCTTGCTCCATGACACGTGGCCTGTGGACCAGCAGCTATGGCATCATCTACTCATCGCAGTCTGCATTTAATAAGATCTACTCTGGATTCATTAAACACACATTAAAGCTTGAGAAGCATCAGACTTATATTCAAAGAATTCCTTACATCTGCCCCAAATCCTCGCGCTGCTTTTAGCTGACTGCTGGGAACAAAACACCATTGCCCTGGCCCTTTATCTTCCCAGTGACTTGAGAATGTTTCATTGCACCTTTGTGTGTCCTCAACCAGAATAAATGAGAACAGTCTTCTTAATGCGCCAGCCAGCAGGTTCTTCTCTTCTAATCAAGCCCATATGCTTTTTGTGACTCCCTTTCTGGGATGTAAAAATAGCCCCATTACCAACTCCTCCTAGTAGCCTTTCCTCTGTAGCCAAGTTAATTCCAAATAGAACATCTGCAAATTCTATTTTGTTGCCTAATTTAAACCAGACTAAAACCAATCTGCATAAAAGTTTATGAACTTTCTAAGGCCTCACACCTTATAATTTCCCCAACTGTGGAAGCCTGCAATTGGAGGCTAGAAGAGGAAGGATTTGGTCATCTCTTTCTCTAGGACTGGGGGAGAGTGTTTGTGGCTTTGTGTATTGGGGCAGGGAACTGGGTTGGCAGTGTGGTGGGTGGGTGGAGGGAGAGGGAAATGAGGGTAATGGATAGAGCTGTACTTCCTTGTGCAAAAATAAATCTGCATAAAGGTCTTTTAATCTTAAGCTGAGGTGATAGGCGGCATTAGGGGCTCAGAAGAGGGAGGATGCCAGGCGAGGGAAGAAAAATGGAGTGTCAGGCAATGAGAGAGGGGGATGGGGGATGAGGCATACATCACCAAGAATAAATGGAGAGGTGTATTTCAGTAGCTGCCCATTGGAGCCAATGGCTCAGGACTGGGGGAGAGGCTAAAAGAGCTCATATCTTTGTCGTTAGTTGAACAGGGACCCCAGGTGAACTGAATGGAGGGGGCAGCCCAGAATTAAGGTCCAGGGAAGAGCCTTTGTCAGACTGGATAGAGAACAGGAAGCAAAATCAACTCTAGATATTTTCAGGAAGTGTCAATATGATCCCATTCAAAATGGCAAGAGGCCTTTTTTTTTTTTTTTTTTTTTTTTGTAGAAACTGACCAGCTGATTCTAAAATTTACGTGTGGAATAGCAAAGCACATGCACTGGCCAAATGGTTTTTGGAAAGAAGAATGAACTTGGAGGATTCACAGCACTCGATTTCAAGATTTCCTATAAAGCTACAGTAATCGAGTCAGTGTGGTATTAAGCTAAAGAATACACATATCTATGTTTTGAGCAGGAAGAATCTCATAGAAGGAATTAGATGCTTACATAATCACGGGAAAGGCAGGAGGAGTAGGGTCTAGGTTGGGCCTCCAGGAATGAGTCCTGGAACACCGCACTATCAAACTACCCCCCCCCACAGGGGAGGGACTGTCTCGACCACCATGGAGTCCCCGTGATCCTGGTGTCAGGAATCAGGAATCAGGAAGCTGCCTCCGTCTCACATGTCTCTCGATACTCAGGAAACTGAAAAGGAGACTCTGGAACCCTGCTGTATAATTTCCTTGTTCTCCATGATTTTCCTTGTTGGTTTGGGGGAAAGGGAAGGGGAAGGGGGAAAACATCGAAAGGAGCCTTCCAAATCTTGACAGAACCCAAATTACATCCAGTACAACAGCGGTCAAGCCCTCTGGAAGTGTATTTCTTAGCTTTCCATCCTCTGCAGTTTAAGAAGTAAAGAAGTAGGGAGCAAAGGAAGTTGAGAAACCAACCCATAGCATCTACCACCTTTCACGATTCTAGGGCTGCAGCTGATTCAGTTTATATGTACATCCTTCAGGAATCGCCTGCCATTGCTCCGGATGGGCAGAGCTCAGTACTAGGTGCTAGAGCTGCAGGGATATATAAGATAAAGGTCCAATAGGTATAGAATAGGTGCAGAAAGTTTGCGAGGGTTGCCTTGTCAACCCTTATGACATCCTGATGAGAAAGGTTCTGTTATTTCTCTGCATTATAGCTGGAGAAACTGAAGCTAAAGCAGGTAGATGACTTACAAGATCACAGAGCTAGTAACTGGCAGACGTGGGATTTGAACCCAGCTCATCTAACTCTGAGGCTCATTCTTTTTGTCCTGCCATGCTGCCTGGAAGGTATACATCTGAAAGACATTACAGAGGATGGAAGGAAAAGTATGTCCAGTACCCGTAAGACCAGTCACAACACCCCTTGACTGTGGTTCCAACGGAGGGAGGGGAGGTCATGGACGTTGCCCCATATGTTCTGCTCTCCCCTGGGGAGGAGGTATTCCATACCTTCTACCGGGAGTTCACTAATCCCTTATTAAACTGCTTTATAGGTCTGGTTACTGTACACTCACTGGGTGAAATGGATTCAGTTAAATTTTCAACATGGCAAGTGTAGTAGGTTGAACTGTGTTCCCCCAAAGATATGTCCAAATCCTAATTCCTGGTACGTGAATGGAACTGTGTTTGGAAATAGGGTGTTTGCAGATGTAAGTATGATCTTACATAATTATGATCTTACATAATAATTATGTAATTATGATATAGGTATGATCTTGAGATGAGACCACCTTGAATTGGAGTGAGCCCTCAATCCAATGACCAGTTTTCTTATAAAAGATAGAACATGAGGAGACCCAGAGAGACATAGGAGAAAGGCCATGTGAAGATGGAAGCAGAGATCAGAGTGATGTTGCCACAAGCCAAGGAATGTCAGGAGCTACCAGAACCTGGAAGAAGCAAGGAAGGATTATCCCCTAGAGCCTCTGGAGGGAACATGGCCCTGCTAACACCTTGATTTCAGACTCTGGCCTCCGGAACTATGAGAAAATACATTACTGTAGTCTTAACCACTCTGATGTGGTACTTTGTTATGAGAACCTGAGGAAATTAATGCAACAGGTAAAGCAGAGCTGTCTTTGATGGAAGAAATTTTCTTTGAGCTTCAGCTGGGTTCTCGTTTTAGAATTTATAATTGGTTTGCAGGCACACTGACTTTCATCCTTTGAGATTGAACATTCAACTTTTTTTCATGTTTTTTTTTTTAAACCTTTTTCTCTCTGTGAACTTCTCCCTAAATCTCTCTTGCTAATCCAAGTCCTAAATTTCCCCAGGACCATGAGGAAGAGTGGAAAGGTGTGGGCTTTAGAGTCAGACGGTTGTGGGCTTAAGTTCTGATGCTGCTGTGGGTCCTTGGGCAAGTTGCTTAAACTCTCTGGGCTTCGTTTTCCTCATCTATGAAAATAGAGATAATCTCAATACTTCCCTCATAGAGTGGGTGGATAAGGTAATATACCTAACGTGATGTTCAGCAAATAGTAGTTCTCATTCTTTTCCCCTTTCCTTCAGGACCAAAGTCAGAACCCTCCTCCAGGAAGCTTTCCCTGAGGAACATTAGCTCCAAAGTCCTTTCCCTGCAGTGAGTCACAGCTGCCCTTACTGACTACACCATCAGGCCAGCCTTGAGTGTAGGCTTTGTGCGCTGTTCCCCGAGGTACATGGACCTCACCTTCTGCCACTCATCCTGGGAGGGCCAAGCAATGGCCTCCACCTCTGCCCCCTCTCTTTCTTTCGTGGTTTTCACCAGCATCTAGCATAGGGCTAGCCACACAGACGGAGCAGGTGTTACCCTTGAGTGGATATCAAAGCCTCTGCCCAGCTCTCGGGGATGTCGTGTCTTTACTTCCCGAGCCCCACTTCCTGAGAGTGACTGTGTAAGAGCTAGACCTGGAAATAATCGAGTAGAAATGGGTTGCCCCTAGAAGAGATACATTATAGAAACGGGGACTGTAGCCTCTAAATGGAGTAGAAGTTCATTAGTCCTTACTTCTCTCTGTTGCAAACACAATAATTCTTTTTCAAAAAAGAAAAAGAAAAAACCTGTCACTCTTGCCCCATTTCTCAGTGGCTTCTGCACAGCCTCACTGAAGGAGAGCCTCATTACGAAGACTTTATTAAGCTTGCGAAAGACGGGGAAGGGCAGTGAGAAGCACACAGAGCTAAACTTGCCAAAATAAATGAACAAAGCACCTCCTGATGCCTGGACCCCTCGGGGACTTCAGCCCAGGAGACCTCGGAGGCTATTAGGATGCAACTTTATTAACTTCACTCAGGCACGTGGCAGTTAGCCCGGGGCGGCTTCAGAAGCTCCTGGCCGAAGCGCGGAATCCAAGTTCACCTCCTCCTCAGTCCTGGCCTGCCTCTGGCTGCCCCTCCTTGAATGTGGTCGCCGCTGCAGCCCACTTGTTCCTCTCGCCTCGAGGCCTCGGGATCAGAGGGTCTGTTGGGGTCACTTTTTACTTAGACATGCTTCTCACTTGCCTGTACATCTACAGCCAAGCCATACCTAAGAGGAGAGGGGGTGGGAGAGGGAGAGAGAAGAAGGCTGCAGGGAAGGATCACTTTCTGCCCGGTTAGAATGGGCAGATTCTCGTCACACCAGCCTTCTTGACCATTACCCTGCCGCTACCCCAAACTGTCCCCATGCTTGGAAAGAGGTGAACAGGGGGTATGACCCTAGGACGCCTTTGTCCTCTGGGAGAGTCATTGGGGAAGTCACTTCACCTCTGAGCCTCTCTGTTTTCTCTGTGAAATGGGTCCAACAACACCCACCTCAAGGGTGGTCCTAACTTTGAGGACACACATGAACTCTAGCCAGCACCTGGCATGTAGCAGGCACCTGCCTATCACTCCTCCTTGCCTCTTCCTCTCCCATCAAGATGACAGATGTGCTCGTTGGGAACTGCTCTGGGCAGGGGGACGTAGGTGCATGGGGAGCTGTAGGCTGGTTGGGGCACTGCCAGCCTTGAGCTCTCACTACAGCCAAGCATGCTCTGAGTTTCTTCAAACCCTTTACAAAGCATCTTCTAGTTCCAGCCTATGCTTCCCTGGGCGGTCGTGTGGTCCCCATTGCCTTGAAACAAAGGGTCTTACCCTTTAGGACATCCCTCCTTTTAGACGGCAGTGTGGAAAGGGGACCTTAAGTGCCCAAAGGTGCCAGCCCCTTAAAAAAATCTCCTCCTGCATCTCTCTGGAGCCTTTGAGTTTGGACTGTGATGGGACAAAGTCAGAGTTGAGAAGGACTCAGATGAATCCTACAGGGACATGCTGGGCAGCGGGGGTGGGGGGTGGGGTGGTGATGTCTGGCCTGGATGGGGGAGGGAGGGGTGGGGTCACATGTGTTCCCACAGCCATCTGTCAGGGTGGGCACAGTCAGGGGTTCTGGCAGAGGTGGCCTGGCCTGCATTGTGGTGATTAGGGGACCCTGGCTTCCACCTGCCGGGGGTCCCCTCCCAGCTTCAGCTCTTACTTGTTGAGAAACTTTAGGCAAGTTGCTTAATCTCCCTAAGCCTCCGTTGCTCCACTGGTGAAATGGAAATAGTGATGGAGCCAGCAAACGAGAGATTGCCCAGCCCTCGATGTGTGTTGCTATTCTTGTTTTAGTTTAGTTTAGTTTTAGTGTTTTTTGTTTGTTTGTTTGTTTGTTTTAGTTGGGATGAGGAAACTGAGGTTTGAAGACATGACCTTACTCCAGTTGGCTCTGGAGACTAGGGGACAGGAAACATGAAGAAGAAACTTCCCAGGAGACGCAGACTAGTAGGACGATAGACAAGTCATAAATTGCCATATGCCGGGTGATTTGTGAGTTAGGAAGGATGGATAAGGTCCAGGAGGGAGTATATTGTTCTGTCTTGTGGATGAGGGTTTGGAGATGGCTTGATAAAGGGGGTGGCAGCTGTGCTGAGTCCAGCTGGGAGGGTGGCAACACTGACAGGAGACAGATGCTAATCTGTACACTTTCCATGACATCTTGTTGCTGTTTGCACAATGCTGCCTGCCCATAGGAACCTCCAGTCCAGGTGGGAAGAGCAGCTATTATCCAAGGAGAGAGTAAGATAGGGATGGGACTGGGTGTCACAGGGGGGACAATACCTCTGGCCTCCTCACCTGGGTGCCCAGCGACTTTATCCCAGTTTCAGGTCTCTGGGAGAAGCCTCATTCTGCTTGAGGCCTTGGTTTCCTTATCCAAGGGAAGAGGTTGAGTTCCATTTCAGCTCTGAAGTTGTAGGGGTAATTAATTCCCATAAAAAAGTTCAGGGAACTTTCACAATCTCAGAGTAGTAACAAGTGAAGAGGGGGCAAGTGAGGACATCACCCACAAGGGGTGGAAGAGGGGGGACTTGGGGTCCTTCAGAGGAGTGGGGTGTGTCTGAGCCTTCAGGTTGAGGGCAAGTCTGGAGCTACAATCCAGAATTCCTGATTCAACGGCTCATTTCACTTTATGTCGCATTAGCTACCTTTAGTCATGTGATTTGGCCTTGTCATATGATTTTATGAAAAAATATTTCAGCTCCTATTCACCTCTTTGCTGGGTGTCATCTCCCACCATGTTAAATGACAGGGCAAGGTTATGACTGAGTGAGGTGTGTGTTGGGACATGTGGGACAATGTGGGACTGCAGAAGGCATTTCAGATCCAGCAATTTGGACATGCGTGGGGAGGTGAGCAGTTAAACTTGAAGAACCTTCAAGTTGATTCGTAGAAGGGAAGGATGATTTCTCTCTGGGCTCTGATTAACTCTGTAAAGGCTTTGCCGAATCCCACCACTGTGGAACACAACCCCAAGCTCATTCACCTCAGGGATGGCAAATCCATGGCACACGTACCACAACTGTTATTTGTGCCCATGGCAGGCATCATTAATGGATCACAGCACTTTTTCTCAGTGAGCCAGGATACAGCCTTGGCATCTCTTTCAATGTAGTGTCCCAGCAGCCACTGTCAGTCAACTGGAGGGGACGTGCAAGGGAAACTCTGTCTGCCCTCGCTGATCTAGTCCAATTTCTTTTATGTGTAGGTGGAGAAACTGAAGCCCAGAGAAGACTTGCTGAGGCCTCTAATTCAGGTCATGGTAGTCCCAGCATTAGAACTGTGTTTTCTTATCTCCGAATCCTTTGCTTTGTGTACCAAACCATGCTGCTTCATCTACCTCACTCTGAAAAAAGAAGTGCAAAAGATGCACTAATGAATTGCTCATCACCTGCCAGCGAGCGCCAGCTTGTCTTCTTCTCCACATCAAGGGTTCTTGCTCCGCCTTAATGGACGATTCGTTTCACTGATGGCCTCCCAGCCTTCTTTAAGTCCAACTTTGGTGAATTCACCTTCACCCTCATGATTTTCTGCTACCAAGTCTGGGGTACCAGGCAGGCTGAAGAGTGTCCTTAGGGAAGGTGACAGGAGAAGGGGAAGGGCATTTTCTAGTATTACTTCCACAGGTTGGGAATCTACAACTGGAAATGGCCCTGAAGGTTTTTTCATAAACAATCATAATTATAAGAAAGAATCGCAGGATCTCCAACACAGCTGCACATCCTCATGAGGAAGTGATTTTATTTTGACTTACTGGAAATTTGGGTCATTCATGCTTCTCTTCATTGTTACCCTGTCCAGGTTCCATCCAGAAATCATTTTCTCTGAAGAGTGATCAGCCAATTGCTAAACAGGGTAGGATCTTTAAATTGACCTTTGGTCTGAAACATGTGAGCGTGTGAAGCTGAAAGAGGGAGCTGTGACTCACAGTTCCCCAACAACTGGCTGATCCCCCAGGGCAGCTAATTGCATTTGGAAAACTAAGGACTTGTCCTGGTCTTCCCTTCTGCCGGCTCTGAACGCTGCTTTCAGGAACTACCAGCTCAGTCCAGCTCAGCCCAAATCAGCAGCCTCTTCTCTCCTTTTTAAAAAATATTTCATCTCAACTTTATTATTTTTTATTAATTAATTTTTATTGCAGTATAGTTGCTTTACAATGTTGTGTTAGCTTCTACTGCACAGCAAAATGAATCAGCTATACATATACATATATCCCCTCCCTTTTGGATCTCCTTCCCACTTAGGACATCACAGTGTATTAAGTAGAGTTCCCTGTGCTATACAGTACGTTCCCATCAGTTGTCTATTTTATACATAGTATCAATAGTGTCTATGTGTCAATCCCAGTCTCCCAATTCCTCTCACCTCACCCCTTTCCCCTCCCCCTTGGTATCCATACATTTGTTTTCTACATCTGTGTTTCTATTTCGGCTTTGCAAATGTCACCTATAACATTTTTCTAGATTCCACATATATGCGTTAATACACGATATTTGTTTTTCTCTTTCTGACTTACTTCACTCTGTATGACACTCTCTAGGTCCATCCATGTCTCTACAAATGACCCAATTTCATCCATCAACAGAGGAATGGATAAAGAAGATGTGGTACATGTATACAATAGAATATTACTCAGCAGCCTTTTCTTTAGCAGAGGGTTCCTTTGGAGAAACTCACTTTGGCAATAATGACTCCACATGGTGCCTTGGAACTCTGGTATTTTCTGTAGTGCTATTTAATCCTAAATTACAACAGTTCTTGTTGGCAGTCCATCTCACAAATGGGAACACAGACTGTATCAGGGAAGCTGTGAGGTCTGTCTGGTGCCACACAGCAGATTGGTCTCCAACACAGGACAGGATCTGAGGCCCCTGCCTCTGAGCACAGTGCACCCCTCCCACCTCTGCAAACCAAGACTGGTCATGTCACCAAACAGGCAGACTCAGCCCAGGTTGGACAGCTTCAGCTTGTTCTTGCTCCATTTACCTACTCAGTTTAAGAGAAGGGGACCATCTCTGGGGATGGCTATAGAGCATCATTGCTGGGCATGTTGAGCTTGGCGGATCCGGAGTGTGTTCCTAAAGATGCTTATTTTGGTAATGGCGGTAATTGGTGATGCTGGACTCACTCTCATCCTCAAGCATCGTCGCAGGGAGAAGCGTGCACTTGGACAGAGTATTATCTTCTGAGTGTGTAGCAGCTATTTCTTGAATACCTCCCAGCTCACAGACATGTATAAAATAACACCTATATACGTGGGCCTGAGGTTTCAAAAGCCGTCTGCTGTATCCATCTGCTTGGAGGTAGTCTTCACCTAAGTTGTTTAAGGCAGAAGTGTCGTTTTCATTCATTTTTCCTTTTAATGAGTGTCAACGAAGGAGAGTCCTTAACAACTGTGGGTCAACCACTTTAGCATTTAACAACCCTCATGGTCAGGAAATTAATCCTGACGTTTAACCTAAATTCTGCTTGTTGACTGTTTCCTCCATTCCGGACTCAGTGGAGCGAGGAACAGCTGCTCACCATTCTTCCTCTGTCCTACCTGGTCACAGATGAAGACTGCCACAACTTCAGTCTTTATCCTTTTCTTCGGGCTCAAGAGTAACAATTCACTTGAGGGTTTTGCCTTTCTTCCTAGGACCTGTTTGCGAACTTATTCTAAATCTTTTCCATATTTCCCACATCATTCTTGAACTGTGATAGTTCAAAGCAATCCTGATTAAGTGGCTCTGTTTTATCCTAGAACAAGCGCTATGCAACTTTCTCTCCACTCCCAGGCCGTCCCTTCCATTAAAAATGGCCTGACCCAAATGACTTGCAATGTATTTGTATATGCTTTGTGGTCCACTATGGTTCTCTGCTTTTCTTGTGTGTGCCCTTGTTGTATAGATTCTTTACCTATTATTTCTTTATCCTGAGTCTGGATTGATTTTGTTTTTTAAAGAAGTCTGCTTAACACATTTCCCTGTTGAATTGAATCTTGAAGATTATAGCCATGCCAGCAATATGGGCCACTGATGTTAGATGTTACAGAGGATTCTCCCACATTTTCTTCCTGTACTTACAGATTACTTGCATGCTTATTCTCTTGTGGTTTCAAACTTGAAAAACAAAAATAATAGTATTAAATATTTACTGTATACCCAGGGGAGTACAGATCTAAGTTCCTGTTCTCAAACGTTAAGATTTTTTGATTATACAGGATGTTTACACAGGATATTTTGAGAGCATAATTTAAGATGTAATATATTCAGGGGCGGACTGTGTAGTACCAGTGATAATGATGAGAGTGAACATTTGCTGGGCCAACTATCTATCAAGCATGTGCTAAGCACATTATGTAAATTGTTTGAAACAGATCATTAACGAAATAAAAATTCCAAGAAAGGATAGATTGGTGAGGGATAGAGCTGTCAGAACAGTGTTCTGGAAGAGGTATGACTTGAGTTGGGCCTAGACCTGGCACTGATGTCCTTGCTCCAGGTTCATTGCCTTTTCTATACATGGTGCTTGCTGGGTTTGTGAAGGCTAACATTTTTAGAGACAAGAAAATTGATGGATATTTTTAAGCTGAGACGTCTTGTTCATGTTATAATGGTATGTTATTTAGCAGATGACCCCTGCCTTCATGAAGGGCAATTAGCACAGGTGAATTTGGGGCAAGGGGTGGCTTAACAGGATGTGGGCCAGATTTTACAAAATGATTTGCCATTGACAAGAAGGTAACAGGCAAGAGGCTGTAGATAAAAGTCTGTTCTCTTAAGACTCCACATACCTGTGTCCATATTCATCCATGCATGTGCTCCCAACCCAGTTAAGAGTGAGAACGTTTGTATTTTTATTGCAAATTAAAAATGATACTTGAAGGAATCAAATGTCAAGACTCGAGATTTAGCCTCTTGCTCTGCGAGCAGAATTGGAGCAAAACCCCTCAAACTAACTCAGTGGGAAAATGAGGACCTGTGTTGAGCTGGCACTGTTTCCCGATTTACTCACCGTCTAAAAAGGAGAGACGTAAAGACACATTTCTTCCTGTGGCTCAGACAGGCTCTACCTGAGCAATTGCTGCCCAGCAATACCTGCATGCTAAAACAGCATGTAGGACTGCCCTGGTGGCGCAGTGGTTAAGAATCCACCTGCCAATACAGGGGACACCGGTTCGAGCCCTGGTCCAGGAAGATCCCATGTGCCATGGAGCAGCTAAGCCCGTGCGCCACAACTACTGAGCCTGCGCTCTAGAGCCCGCGAGCCGCAACTACTGAAGCCCGCGCCTAGAGCCCGTGCTCTGCAACAAGAGATGCCACCACAATGAGAAGCCCGTGCACCTCAACGAAGAGTAGCCCCCACTTGCCGTAACTAGAGAAGACCCAACACAGCCAAAATTTAAAAAAAATAATAATAAATAAATAAAACAGTATGTATTCAAGCCACTTTTGTGTGCCAGGAGCAGGAAGGAGGGTGAACCCTCCAAGTAGGGTGAGGGACCCAGAAGATGAGGGGGTGACTATGTCTCCAGTGAGTTGTGGGCCATTGGAGCAGTCAGGTATGAAAATAAGTAACAAGATGTGCAGTGAGAGATATGTTAAAATCAGAACCCTCTATCTGATAATGCTCTCTCCATTCCATTGCTCCAGTGGAAGGCAGTTTTCCTGTCCTCTGAACAAACCTTGTGCCACAGTACTACACTTACCTGATATTATTCTTATTATATGTATGTGTATATATGTATATGTATGTGTGTGTGTGTGTGTGTGTGTGTGTGTGTGTGTGTGTGTATACACAGTACATGCCTACCTCCTCTCCTTGGCCATGACCTCCTAGAGGGCAGTCCTTTCTGCTAAGGTCAGTCTGTGTCCCCAGTCATTTTAGCATTTCCCACAATGCCTTGTGTAATAGGCTCATCGTATTTGCTGACAGATGAGAGAACGAATGAATGGTGATGGGATGAGTAGGGTTGTAGATGTTAGAGAGGGGAATGTTTAATTAATTAATAAATTCATTTAACTGATATTGAGTACATATTGTATGCTAGGCACTCTCCCAAGTGTTGGGGATATAGCTGTGAACAAGATAGACATAAACCTTGCCCTCAGGGTGTTTACACTCAGGTTGGGGACATCGAATCCTACTTGAACGCTTGAGTGGGCTTCACCATAGAGCTGGCTGTGACCTTGGCCTTGGAATATGGAAGGAATTCTGGTGGGTGGAAAAGAGTGAGGAGGTCATTATAGGTGCAGGGTGTGAGCAAAACCTGAAATAAACTATGTACATTTCCATCACATGAACATGTGAAATGTGATGGCAGGTGACCTCACTACAGATTCTACTGTCTCCCCATGAGTACACTTTGCTATAAGAAGACAACATTGGGTCTACGCACTGATTCCAAAATTGAGGGAGAGGGAGAAAAGGAAGATAGCTATTTATCGGGCCGAACTTTGTTTCATTTACTCTGCACCGTGGCCCTGCAAGTTGGTTTTTGCTACCTCCCTTTTGCAGAAGAGGAAACTGTTGCCCAGAGAGGATGTATAACTTGCTCAAGATCACAGAGGAGGATTTAAATCCGGCTCTATCTGACTCCCAAACATGCACTCTTGACACTTTACCACCAAAGCAAAGGTTCAAACCAACACACAAGCAACTAACAAGCTGAATCTTCTCTGGTGAACATCTTGGCCCTTGATGTCTACTTTACAGCAGTCTTCCTAGGAGTTCAGTTCTGGCCATGCCATGTTGACTTTATCCTCTCTCAAGTTCTCTGTGGCTGGAAGCAGGATGACTCTGCTCAGTGTTCATGCCTATTCTCAAATGTCAGCTTGAGGCAGTGAGGCCCACGGGAACTCCTCCAGGTTAGGCTGAGGGTCCCTCACCAGATGACGGCTGCAGGGGAATTCAAGTGAGAGATTACTGTTAGGAAGTACAGAAATACGTCACCAGACCTATAGCAAAGTCATGGGGACAGTGGGAAGAGTTCCTCTCATGCTTCCTTAGACTAGATGAAATCATGGGGCATTCTCATGGGTTTTCTAATGGTTCTACCCTATGGGCCACTTCCTTGATTGTCTCTAGTTTCCTATTCTTTTCCCAGAAGTGTTGATCTGATCCATCTCCTGAATTTCAGTACCCTCAAGACTAGCCAAAGACTTGGACATTGTTTCCCTAGACCCCAGTTTTAGCCTTCCTGGGAATAAGCGTGTGGACTCTTTTTCAAATAGGAGCTCTAATCATTGAGACTGGATCTCCGGCTGCATCGTATTCCCTGTCCCCCCATTACAGTTGGGTAGAGCCATGGGATTAAGTTCCCTCCAGTGGAATGTGAGCAGAAGTGATATGGCCATTTCTTCCTGACCCATCAAACCTCTCATGCTCTTTCTCTGTTCCCATTGGCTGGAATGGTGAGGACCAGGGCAGCCTTGGAAACCACTCGTCAAAGATGGCAAAGCCTCTGTCAGCCTGGATCACTGAATGACTGTGTGCAGTAGATCTACCCACTAATATGGAACTCGGCCCTGGACCATTACTGTAAACTTAACGTTGTGTTTGGGCCATGATACATCTTGGGTGTGTTGGTTACAGCTGTTTAGCTTACCCCAACTGTGTTCATTTCCTAGGGCTGCCATAACAAAATTCTACAAACTGGTGGCTTAAAACAACAGAAATTTGTCTTCTCACAGTTCTGAAGGCTAGAAGTCTGAAATCAAGAGGTTGACAGTGTTGCTTCCTTCTGAGGGCTCTGAGGGAGAATCTGGTCCATGCCTTCTGCCTAGCTTGTGCTGATGGCTGGCAATCTTTGCCTTTCCTTGGCTTGTAAATGCAGCATTCCAATCTCTGCCTCCATCTTCATATGGTGACTTCTTGTGTCTCTGTGTCTTCACATGGCCATCTTCCCTCTTTGTCTCTCTCCTCCTTTTGTAAGGACACCAGTCATCTTGGCTTAAAGACACATCCTACTCCAGTATAAGCCCATCTTAATTTAACTAATTACAACTGTAATCATCTTATTTCAAATAAGGTCACATCGTGTGGTACTGGGGTTTAGGACTTCAACATATCTTACTGGGGGTGATGCAATTCAACCCATAACACCAATTAATGCTAGCAGTAAAAAATGCAGAGAAAGCCCCAAAGTCACGTCAAAGGTATTGCAAATTCTTACAGCAACTCACCTTTGGTCCTGGGGCTGACTCTCAGAAACTTTCCTCTTGTCCTTTCTTAGGAAACAGGCCCATCCAGCCTTTGCTCCCTAGATCCTAGGTCAGGTAGTTGGGCCTGAATCCTCAGGTAGATTTAAATGGCCTCTTAAATTTAAGAATAATGGGTCTCAATTTTCTTATCAGTAAAATGGGAATAATGATGCACGTCCTGCTTACTTTACAAGGCTTCAAATAAGAAT
The DNA here is from genome assembly GCF_949987515.2 of Delphinus delphis. Lineage (NCBI taxonomy): Eukaryota > Metazoa > Chordata > Mammalia > Artiodactyla > Delphinidae > Delphinus > Delphinus delphis. The sequence continues at coordinate 103,027,979 of NC_082689.1, read as the reverse complement.
CAAATCAGTACATGATAGTAACAACCAATGCTCATAAACGTGCTTTATAGTTTAGCATGATTGCATTTATTATTTTGATAGGTCTTTTCATTTTTCTGTTATTTGGCACTGAGGTGTACAAAATTGGGTTGAGCAATTCATGGCATGTCATGGCGAGCATAATTTCTTCATGCAAATTTCCTCTCATTTTATCTTATTTATTTCATTTATTTTATGATTAGTTCTCATTTCCCATCACTCATCAGTGGCCACCCCCAGGGCCACAGCTACAGGAGTGCATTTTTTTTCCTTTGAATGAGACCCAACCACTTTTTGTTTTCTCAAGAAGTTCCCACAGTTTCTGTGATAGATTCTGGGGTCACCAGTCTCCTCCTCTCTTCTAGGTTGGACCCAGGGAGGGAGCTGGCAGCTCAAGCCAGTTCAAACTGTGGTCCAACACAATAGAAGCCTGTGTGTATATATTTATTACTTTAGTTCCTTGTCCATTCCTCAGCTCCAAATAAATTAGGAAATTTTAAAAATAGAGATAGACTATAAGATAAAATAAGGGATAAAGTTGGTGTGTAGAAATACCTACAATAAATCTGGTGTCATTTTTAGGGATCATTTTGAGATTCCTGGTAGCCAAAGAAAAAAGTAAACAAAGCACATGACTGATTATGAAAATGAGCAGGTTGATCATTAAGAGAAGCCTAGCTTTCTTGACAAGGAGGCCTGAACCATTATCTCCTGTGATCCTCAGTGGTATTTGTACACTAATACATGATTGCATCGCACACATTTTAGATCAGGCAGATTATGTTTTTACTTATTTCCTTTATTTCATTATTTAAAATGATGGATGTCTTGCACTGTTGGTGGGAATGTAAATTGATACAGCCACTATGGTGAACAGTATGGAGTTTCCTTAAAAAACTAAAAATGGAATTACCATGACCCAGCAATCCCACTGCTGGGCATATACCCAGAGAAAACTATAATTCAAAAAGACACATGCACCACAATGTTCACTGCAGCTCTATTTACAATAGCCAGGTCATGGAAGCCACCTAAATGCCCATCGACAGACGAATGGATAAAGAAGATCTGGTACATATATACAATGGAATATTAGCCATAAAAAGGAACGAAATTGGGTCATTTGTAGAGACATGGATGGACCTAGAGACTGTCATACAGAGTGAAGTAAGTCAGAAAGAGAAAAACAAATACCGTATATTAACGCATAAATGTGGAATCTAGAAAAATGGTACAGATGAATGTAGAAAAATGGTACAGATTTCTGCAGGGCAGAAACAGAGACACAAATGTAGAGAACAAACGTATGGACACCAAGGTGGAAAGCGGGGGCAGTGGTGGTGGTGGTGGGATGAATTGGGAGACTGTGATGGACATATATATGCTAATATGTATAAAGTAGATAAGTAATAAGAACCTGCTGTATAATAAATAAATAAATTAAATTAAATTAAAAAAATAAAATGATGGATGTGATACTCATTATCACATGTCATTAGGGAATTGCAAATTAAAACAACAAGATATCACTACGCACCTATTAAAAGGGCTGAAATCCAAAACACTGACAACACTGAATGTTGGTAAGGATGTGGAATAATAGGAATTCTTTTTTTTTTTTTTGGGTAATAATATTTTTACAGCTTTATTGAGATATTATTTATTTATTTTTTAACATCTTTATTGGAGTATAATTGCTTTACAATGGTGTGTTAGTTTCTGCCTTATAACAAAGTGAATCAGTTATACATATACACGTGTTCCCATATCTCCTCCCTCTTGCGTCTCCCTCCCTCCCACCCTCCCTATCCCACCCCTCTAGGTGGTCACAAAGCACCAAGTTGATCTCCCTGTGCTATGCGGCTGCTTCCCACTAGCTATCGATTTTACGTTTGGTAGTGTACATATGTCCATGCCACTCTCTCGCTTTGTCACAGCTTCCCCTTCCCCCTCCCCATATCCTCAAGTCCATTCTCTAGAAGGTCTGCATCTTTATTCCCACCTTGCCCCAGGTTCTTCATGACAATTTTTTTTTATTCCATATATATGCATTAGCATACGATATTTGTTTTTCTCGTTCTGACTTACTTCACTCTGTATGACAGACTCTAGGTCCATCCACCTCACTACAAATAACTCAGTTTTGTTCCTTTTTATGGCTGAATATTATTCCATTGTATATATGTGCCACATCTTCTTTATCCATTCATCCGATGATGGACACTTATGTTGTTTCCATATCCTGGCTATTGTAAATAGAACTGCAATGAACATTTTGGTACATGACTCTTTTTGAAGGAATTCTTATTCATTGCTGGGGGAAATACAAAACGGTAAAACGACTTTGGAAGACAGTCTGGTAGTTTCTTACAAAACTAAACATACTCTTACCATTTGATCCAGCAATTGTGCTCCTTGGTATTTAACCAAATGAGATGAAAATTTTGTTTATAAAAAAACAGCATCCAAATGTGTGTAGTAGCTTTATTCATAACTGCCAAAACTTGGAAGCAATTAAGATGTCCTTCAGTAGATGAACGGATAAGCAAACTACAGTGCATCTGTACAATGGAATATTAGTGATAAAAAGAGGTGAGCATTCAAGCCACAGAAAGACATGGAGGAACCTTAAATGAGTATAGCTAAGTGAAAGAAACCAATCTGAAAAGGCTACATACTATATGATTCCAGCCATAGAACATTCAGGAAAAGGCAAACTTATGGAGATGGAGAAAGATCAATGGCTGCGAGCGCTGGGGGTTGAGGAGAAAGGGCGGGATTCATAGGTGGAGGACCGGGGATTTTCAGGGCAATGAAGCTATTTTTCTATATGACACTATAACATTTATCAAAACCCACAGAATGTATAGTACAGAGCATGAACTTTAATGTAAACTGTGGATTTTAGTTAATAATAATGCATCAGTATTGGCTCATCAATTGTAACAAATGTACGACACTAGTGCAAGATGTTAAAAATACGGGAAATCGGAGTGTGTGAAGGAGTATATGGGAATTTGTATTTTCACTCAGTTTTTTTCTGTAAATCCAAAACTGCTCAAAAAGCCCATTAATTAAAAAAAAAAAAGCATGCATATGTAGGTACGCCTGGAATTGCAAGACACTAGGGAACGGACTCAGCACCCCCAGGCAGTACCAAATTCTTCTTTTACTTGCGTCTGTTTCATAGAGCCAAGGACACTGCAGGCTTCCAGAAAAGCCTTCCTGACCTACCTCCAGTGAGGGAGACAGGTTCCACCTAAGGAGGGCAAGCCAGGGGGTGGGGGGACTAGCACAGAAAAAGGTGCCCCTTTAGTCCCCTTCTCAGCATTGCACATTTTGTTCTCAAGCAGGTTCCTTTAATACCTTTTCATTTATTACCTAAACAGTGTTGAAAAGGTGTCACATTGAGAGAATGTATTCGAGGCAAACTCCTACTTGTATTGTCTAGGGGTTTATTAAGACTCCCATTTTGTAGATCCGTAAACTGAGGCCCAGAGACAAAGTCCACAGCAGAAGCGGCAGCGGGAGGATTCAACCTGGTGCTAATGGCATGCTCTCATCATCACACAGATCTGTTGAGCTGGGTGGAGAGGCAACCCCACCCCATCTCCACCCCATCCCTGTCCCTCCTGCCTCGTGCATCCCCTCCTTGCACCTCCTGCCTCCTGGCCCTGGAGCCCCGCCCCAAGGCCAGCTCAATCTTCACCTGACCCCACCCCCGCCCAGGGTCTGCTCCCTGGACTTTCCCACCCTCTCGGGCAAAGCTACACGCTTGGGAGACATGAGTTCACATTTACTTAGCCCCAGAAAAGTGAAAAAAAAAAATTCTCCCTAACCGTTCATCTTAAAAAATATATGATCCGAAAGTGTACACACAACAATAACAGATGTTGTTTAACAGGCTTGTAGGACATTCCCATAAAGTTATAAACATATCTTTCAGTGGTTACTTAAGATAAACAGATACAAGTCACATATTTTTTGGTACAAGAGACAACTTGCTGTTTGGAAGCCAAATAAAGATTCCTGAATGTGAGATGCACCTGAAAAAGATTAGGAGATCATATCAAGGATATAAAACTTGGGCCGAATCTAGCATGCTTTGCTTGGAGCTGTATGTCTCAGCGAAAAATCGGCTTCCATCTCCACGCAGGGGACCTGGGGCTGATGAGGACTCCGGGGACATTTCTCCCCACCCCTACTGCATCTCCCATCTCTGGTGCAAAGCCACAGTCACTGGGCAGCCTGCACTGCTCACTGCCACCCTCCTGGCTCCATTTGGCCAATTATTGCTGAGTGCTTTCTGTGTGTGCTGAGTGCTGACCAGGGGCCAGGCACGAAGAACTAAAACGGAGAGCACAGTCTGATGAGAGAAGCAGATGTACAAATAGATACTTTATCAAATGCGATCATTTATGGAAGCATCATGTGGTCCTCAGTCAATGGGCTCTGGAAGCCAGACTGCTGTGATTCAAACCCTGGCTCTGACGATTACTTGCTCTGCATCCTGGGACAGGTTAATTTACCTCCCTGTGCTCCAGTGTTATCATAGATAAAACGGATGCATCATAGTACCTGCCTATATAATGTATTGTCTTTTATGTAAAAAAATTACCCAAAATTTAGTGGCTTAAGATAACAGACACTTCTAATGCCACCGTTTCTGTGGACCAGAAATATGGGCATTGCTTTTGGGTGCCCCTCATCCAAATCTCTCACGAGAATATGGTCAAAGTGCGTCTGGGGCTGCGGGCATCTCAGGGCTCCACTGTGGATGGTCTGTTTCCAAGTTCACTCACAGGGCTGTAGGTGGCCTCAGGGCCTCGCTGGCTGTTGGCCGGAGACATCAGGTCTTTGCCACATGGGCCTATAGGGCTCCTCCCACCCGGCAGCTTTCTTCTTCCACGGTGAGGCCAGAGAGGGGGGAGAGAGAGAGAGTCGGAAATCAGCGTTTTGTGATCTAATTTCAGATGTGACGTGTTAGTGCTTTTGCCATATTCCTGTTTGTTAGAAGCCAGTCACCAGGTGTGACCCACACTGAAGGGAAGGGGGTTACACAGGGGCGGAACCCCAGCGGGGTTGGCGAGACCTGGGGGCCACCTTCTAGGCCTTCATACAGGGTTAGCGCTCACCCTGTGCAGGGCCTTTGCTCCTGGGGCCCTGAGCCCCTTTGTTCTGCCCTCTTCAGAGACTGGCCATGCGCTGAGTCTGCTGTTGGGACGCAGGAAAAGCTGAAAAGCCTGGAGAAGAGATAAGGGGTGGGCTTAAGGGCGAAGCCCGGACCTGCAGCTGAGCCTGGCTTTGACTTGGCCCTGGCCCCTCAGACTTTATCGTGACACTGTCCACCTGGGAGATCTTGTTAAAATGCAAATTTGGATGTAGTACTGTGGGGCGGAGCCTGAGATTCTGCCTTTCTACTGAGCTCCCAGGCAATGCCAAAGTGGCTGGGCCGTGGATCACAAGTTGATTAGCAGCAAGGAATCAGGCAACAGGCCCTCCTTCAGTAGCTCTCCCGTGCAGAGACCCGAAAAAGACAGGGTCCTCACCCCTTTTGTTCTTTGTCCAGCTGAGCAGTTAGGCCACATGCAAATGGAAAGACAACCGAGGTTACAGAAGCAAATGTAACTGGGGGTAGGGGCAGTTACCTACCCTCTCTGGGAAGAGAGGGAAGACCCATAGGATGAGGCGTGATTAAAATAAGCCTGCAGGGGCTTCCCCGGTGGCGCAGTGGTTGAGAGTCCGCCTGCCGATTCAGGGGACACGGGTTCGTGCCCTGGTCCGGGAGGATCCCACATGCCGCATAGTGGTTGGGCCCGTGAGCCATGGCCGCTGAGCCTGCGCGTCCGGAGCCTGTGCTCCGCAACGGGAGAGGTCACAGCAGTGAGAGGCCCGTGTACCGCAAAAAAAAAAAAAATAAATAAAATAAATAAAATAAAATAAGCCTGCAAGGCAGGCCCACTCCAGAAAGATGGGGAGCAGGGTTTTAAGTTGGCTGGAAAGAGAAATTAGGGTCCGGGTTGCAAAGGGCTTTGGATGCCAGGCTAAAGTCTTTGGCTTTTGTCCTGAGGTCCAGGGCTGCCAAACTCAAAGGCCTGCAAGGGTCCTTGCGAGACAATAAGGTGTGGTGGCTTCTGAGGTCAGCCAGAGAGAAGAGAGCCTGTCTATCTAAAGGGGCAGTTCCTGCTCAGATCCAGCTGATTGTTGCCATGTGAGATTGTAGCCAGATCTTTTGGTTTTTCAAGCGAAGTCACATCTGGAATTTTATGTAAAATCTTCCAATTTTCAGATGTTGTGAGGCCAAATAAAATTTATTTGCAATCATATCTGGCTTGAGAGCCCCCAGCTCATGACCTCAGATGGAGGCAGGAGACAACCAGGGAAGGTTTGGGTCAGGAAGTTGTCTAGTGGGGGAAACTAGCTCCTGGACGATGCCCGCAGCAGCTGCGAACATTGGTCAGGTGAGAGCGTGCTGCCTGATGCCATCGCTTTGCACCTGTGAGCTCGAAGTCCAGTTAAGCAGTCACACATCTGGATAAGACGTCTCCCAGGCACCAATGGGAGGCGGTCACCCCACGTGGAGACAGTCTCCTGCTTTAAACACAGAACTAAATGTGCCTTGTCGTCTCGCACGGTGACCCTGAGACTGGCCACCTCTAGACTTGTTAGAGGGCCTTGTGCAATTTGAGGTTGTGTAGCAAAGGAGAGTCGGGGATGTTTTGTTACATCTCAACCCTGTCATTGCCTAGCTTGTTGTCCACTGGCAAGTCAGCCAACCGCTTTTGCCTCAGTTTCCCATAGTTCTAAAATAGTCACGCATAACTGTACTTCTCTCACAGGGTAGCTGGGAATCAAATGAGGTCATGTAGGGAAACTCCAGTGTCTTGCACCGACTAAGCACTCAGTTAATAATACTTTTGTTATTATTATTATTATCATTATCCAGTGTGGGGCAATAGAACACTAGCTTTGGAAGTGTCGTTAGGAGTCACCAACCTCCTCACTTTACAAAGGGGGAAACTGGGGCTCAGAGCGGGTGGGTGACTTGGTCAAGGTCCTGGGTAAGGTGGACTCAGCTGAGATCCCCCAGCTCCCACCCTTGTGCCACACGCTTCTCCTCGGCATTGAGCACAGGGCCCTTTGCGTGGCGAGCTGTGGAAAGAATGAATGGGCCAGTCATCACGCGAACCAGCCATTCTTCTCATTTCCTTCTCCTCTTTGTAGCACTGCATTCTTGAGTCACTTAAAAGTGTGTGAAGAGAAGAGAAGTGATATGTATAGGATTCAGGGATTTGGGGATTTAGAAATGGTGAGGAATTCACGTAGTGTTGGAGTTGGTTGTTACTGTTTGTAGCCAGCCTCCCTCCCCACCCTCCCTCCCTCTCTCCCTCCCTCCCTCTCATTCTTCCTCCTTTCCCTCTTTCCTCCTGTCTGTCGGCCAAGTTTTCCTTCACTCAGTCCATTTTTATTGAGCACCTACTATACACCAGCTTCTTCAGGCACTGTGTTAGGCACTGGAGATACAAGACTGAGCAAAGCTGTCATTGTCCCTCCCTCATGGGACTTACAGTCTAGAAGGAAAACCCCTAATAATCAAATGATTTCACAAAAGGGGCAATGCTTTGAAGGGCACCATAGGGGCTGCTCTAGGGGTGTGTGTATGTGTGTGTGTGTGTGTGTGGTGGGGGGAGAGTAGAGCTCTGACCTGGTCAAGGGCTGTCAGGAAGACCCCCCCCCGAGGACATGGCACTGGAGCTGTGAGAGGAACGGCCAGCAGGAGCTCTCGGGGCGAAGGCTGGGTTGGGAGGGGGGCACACCCCAAGAAGAGGGAACAGGATGTGCAAAGGCTCTGAGCAAACGCAAGAAAGCCAGTACGGGTGGGGTCCAGAGACGGTGGCTGGGATGAGGCAAGGGCTTTGTCAGGCAGGGCCTAGAAGTTTCCGTAAGGTTTTGGGTCTTGATTCTGAATGCAGTGGGAAGCCACTACAGGTTTTTTTTTTTTTTTTTTTTTTTTTTTTTAGTAGATCTGCATTGTAAAGAGATGGCCCCGGCTGCTGCTTGGAGCAGGGACCTCCATGGGGCTGGGCTGGAAGCAGGGAGATCAGTGCAGGCAGAGGTCAGAGGTGGGGGTGGCACGGAGGCCGAGAGGCGTGCATCAAGAGAAATTTGGGAGGTAAAACTGTCAGGATATAGGCAGTTGTTAAGTGGTTGTAAATACTTAAAGGATTTCCTTCACCGAGTGAGAAATCCCCAGGCTCAGGGAAGCAGCTGCTCCGCTCGAACCAAACAGGGCACATCAAGCCCCAAGCACGGTCCCTGGGAAGCTGCCATCTGCGTGCTAACACTGATCTTCCACCAGCACCACATCGCTGAGGACTGATTAAGTGTGAACCATGGGCCAGGGCTGGGCTAGGCACCACAACCTCTTTCCTCCTCACGCTGACGGGGGTACAGGTTGAGTCCTAAGGCTGCACGCGTAGCTGGACACTGCATTGACAAAACCAAAGATCTGGTCGGGGGGGAGAAGCAGAGCAGACTGTATGCTTCCAGATGTTTGCAAAGATTCCTGGGTTGCTGTGGCCAAAAAGACATTTGGATTTCTTGTGGCTAAAGGAGCCTTCTTTATCCTTCAGAAGTTTGTAACATATCCAATCAATATCCATCTAGGCTTTCCTCAGAATGACATCAAACATCTATGTACGAGTGGCGAGAAATTCAGATATTTTCAAATAAATGAAGAATGACTTGGAAGGATTGGGAAATCATGCACTTTGCAGACTGAGTTTTTCAGGTTTTAGCCAGATGGCAGGGTTTGGAGAGCTCTGATTTAGCCCCATCTGCACAGCCATTCTGGAAAACTGGAATGACAGCTTCTCTTTGGCAGCCAATCGAGATGGCTGAAATGATAAGAAATGAGTTCTTCCCCTTGCCTAGCTGTAGGTATTTTTGTCCTTCGTTAGCTTCATCAAGTTGTCTGTCCTCGCCAGGTCCTGGGAGCCCTGCTCTCTGGAGGACCAGGAGGCTGGGCCCTTCCCCCAGTTCTGGGCTGAGACCTCCCTGCCTATCTCCCTTGTGCTGCAAACTTATCCACTGGACGGAGGCAAGGAGACAAAGAGAAATCTCGAAGACAGAAAAGACACAATCTCTCTAAGTGTTTCCAGTGCTAGACCCTGTGGGCACTCTTTTTCTAACAAAGGCTGGTAGATAAGAAGAGAAGCTGCTGGTGATGTGTTGGTCTGACTTTACCGATTTCAAAAGTGCGTTGCATGTTTTAAATGACACTCTTGAGCATTTCCTATCCTCTCTACAGGTCCCAGAAAATTCAGCAGGCTGCAAACATCATTGCTGCATATAACTAAGAAAGTGCTATATCGGTGGCAGCACAAATAGAGAAAAAAATGAATTGTTTGCAAAATTGCATGGATGCGTATGAAGATATTCAGGCCCAGATTTACAAATTCCTATAAATGCCACTTTTAGAATGCTCCTTTTATCTAGAGCTATTTCCCTTTATGGAAAATCAGTCTTAATAAAGATCCCATCACCCTTAGTAAACATTTTGATGCAAGTATTTCTTTCATGTCTTACACAGAGGAAATTTCACTCTCAGTTAGGACTGCTGGTGGATTGGTTCCGCAACAAGAAGGGACACATTTACTTCTTGCTCCTTTAATGTGGGGAAAAAATGAAAGAGGGACTGTCTTTACTCTGGTTTGTTTTCTTGAGCTTGTAATTTAAAAATATCTTCTTTCAGGTTTCCTTATACATTGACTCTTACGGCGCAGAGGTTCAGCAAAGGGGATCTTGCCATCTGACACGCCTGCCTTCTGCTGTGAAATCACAGCAGTGCAGGCAGCAATAGGTGAGTAAAAATTCTAGCCTCCAGTGCAGTTGTGTAATTTCCTATCATAAACAGCTTGGACGAACGCTAATCAAAATTACTTTCTGGTTCTCCCTCATTCAGCAAGACATAGCCCTAGAGGCTGGGATTTGTTCATTTGCAGATGTCTTTGCTCATGTCTGACCATGCTGGCAGTCCCTCTCCTCTCTGTGCACACAAGATTGGGGTGTAGGCCCCTCCGTCATGGCATCCTGGCCTTCTCACCTGCTGACCTGCTTCTGCAGCCCAGCCACCATCTGCCACGTTCCTTCAGGGAAGCAACTCTGGAAACTCACATTCCCAAAAGCAAGAGGGCTTCCAGTGGTTTAAAGACAGTCATGCTGACAGTGTGTATTCTATTTCTCATCTCTAGAACCCCCCTCTTCCAGCAGGCTGGTGGACATATGTGGTCCAATGAGTAAGAAGAGGTGAGAACATCTTTTTTTTTGTTTTTTAATTGGATATTGGGACCAAAAGATGAAATGTCAAGAGACTGCAGCTTGAGAAACTATTATCCACATGGGTTGAAGGATTTTGGGAAGAGCCCCCAGTAGGGAAAGCAGATCAGCTAAGATGACATCACTGCAGTTTTAGGACTCATCTAATGACATCAGTTTTAGGACTCATCTAATGACAACCACGCGAGTGGCAAACATGTGAAGAGTGATTTACAAGTTCAGGTTACCACAAGCCGGCTTCGGGGTTTGCTGCCTTCTGTTTTGGTAGCGTTGTGAGAGGGACCAGTTAAAACCACCCCAGGGTGGGCTTCCCTGGTGGCGCAGTGGTTGAGAGTCCACCTGCCGATGCAGGGGACGCGGGTTCGTGGCCCAGTCCGGGAGGACCCCACATGCTGCGGAGCGGCTGGGCCCGTGAGCCATGGCCGCTGAGCCTGCGCGTCCGGAGCCTGTGCTCCGCAGCGGGAGAGGCCACAACAGTGAGAAGCCCGCGTAGCCCTGGAGTGAGAGCGATTCCACAGCACGGATGCCGTTTCCCTCCTAGGTCTTAAACTTTTATAGTGAGACAGACAACCAAGAATGTAGGAAGTCAACACAGCTATGTTTAGCTGAATTTTACATACCGTAATCCCTTTACCATGGTCCAGCAAGGCAGGAATGCTCAGCTCGGTCCATTCTGGCACAAATCCATTCCAGAGGGCAGCGATTTTCAATTTAGCACCGTTCTTGACTCTTCCTGAGAGTGAAGTTAAATGACCCAAGAATAACATTACTCTGCAACAGGACTAGCGAGACAGGTCTTCTAAAGGGTGGTCTCGAGAGTAGTTTTTCACCTAGGGAAACTCCAGCTCAGACAGGACTCCAAAGTCCTGCTAAAGGTCAGGTCTCGTTCCTATTTGCAGAGGTCGACAGCGTGGTGAGTCATAACTGAGGTCGGAGGGAGAAGCGGGGCTTTTTGTGGCCCCCTCACCAATGAATCTTGAGTCAGTCAAGGCCAGGACTGTTCCACCTTCCTCCCAACGCTGAGCCCTGTTGGTGGTGATGGGCCCAAGGGAAGGACGGGAAGCCCTTCTGCCTCAAGCTTGATGTAGAAAGATATTCACAGTGTTGGAAGGCAGGTTGAATGGGTGGTCCCAGGCGGAGAAAGAAACGGGGCAAAGGTTTGAAGCTTCATCGGTTAAACTATGTTGATGTAAAATTGAGCCTCTTAAAATACTCTGAGAGGGTCCAAAAAACCACCTGACAGGGCTTATAAATAGGTGAGTAAGATGTTGAAATTACGTTAAGACAGATGCCTTTTTAAACTGCATTCAGAACACCTTTTGGGGCTCCTAGTTGCACAGTTCCTCAAGCAGGAGGTATTTCATCTTCACAACATCTGGAACTGTCGAGGAGGTAGCGCTGCAGACCTCAGATGCAGGCGCTTCCACATAAAAGAGCACCAACAAATCACGGCTGTAATCGCAGAGCAACACGAGGGGTTCCCAGGCAGCTACAGAGAAAAGGTGACTGGCAGCGAGGGAGGCTTACTGTACCTCCAACCCGTCCATGTTGCCGCTGAATCCGCTTTTCAAAGCAGCTTCTCTGCAACTCTCCACCAAGCAGCTAACAACTGCAAGCAAGTTTATTTTCTCGGCCTGTAGGAGGTGATTGACACAAGAAGTTTTTTTTTTTGGTTCCTTCGGGTAAAATTTCCTCTGTCCCATAAATCTTCAGACTTGACAGAGTTGGGTAAATCTGCTGTTGTTCAAAGGAATCTTCGTGCTTTGGGTTTTCCACTGGCCTTGTTGGGAAGAGGGGTGGGGACAGTGACAGCCCCTTGCTACATGAACGTGGCCCACTGTGGTCCCACGCTGCCTTCGAAGCGTGGGCAAGGCCAGACCTGGCTGGAGTACCCAGCTGGACACAGCCAGAGAAGGGCCTTCTGTTACAAACCACAGCAATACTGACGACGTTTGCGTTGATCTTTTCAGGGGCAAAGGCTCAAATGAGACTTCAAAACCTGTGGCTCAGTGCATTGCTTAAAATCTTTTTCTGTGGCCGTGTACCAGAGCCCTGCAGGAGAAAGAAAAGTAGGGGGGTCCCACCAAGGACTGAGCTGGAACTTCACAAAACTTTTCTGTAAATTCTAGTGGTAAAACTAGTACTGCTAATAATAAGGATTATAACCGTAAATGCTTTAGTCTGTTTTACTAAAGCATTTTGGAGTTCGTGGGACAGATGGCAAAATGAAACTGGATGTTGGAAGCTTTGGAATTTATAAGGACCTCTTTGGTCAACGTAAGAAGGACAGAAACTTCCAGGGTGCAGGAAGAGCTGGGATTGTAATGAAATCTCCGTCAGCATCACTGTTTTAGCTTTACTTTCGTGGCTAAACAGCCACCACCCTGGCTGCCTAAAGCATCCTTTAAATTCATTTCCTGGCAAGTGGAGCGGTACTCTTGGAACTTGAGCAATGCAGGCTGCCTGGGCCATGTTAGGGCCGAGGAAACCCAGCCGGGCATGGCTGGGGGTGGCGATGATCTCAGGGGTCAAATGTTTCAACATCTGGTGCTTCCATGAAGCCAGCTTCAGCTCCGACACCTCCACTGGGGCAGGAGGGGCAGGAAGCCTCTGGCTGCCGGCTGTCATTCTTTGCATCAGAGAGTTTGGTTTCTTTTCCCCTCTGCTTCTTAGAGAAGAAGGCCTGAGTACAGGACTTCTACCCCCCTGTGGTAACTTCGTGCCATGACATACACTCCCGAGACCAGGGCCTTTGTTACCACGCTTGTGAGAAACATCACCAAAGGCCCCCGGGTCCCCCTTTGCATCCTGCAGTCCACGGGGTATCTTTAGGGGAGTGTGGGACGTCAACCCCAGCATTGTATTTTCCAACTTTGAGATTTCTCAGAATCACCAACGCTGGGACTCTTGTTCTGAGCAGTAGAGTCATGACCACGAGGCAGAATCAGAACACGCTGCGGCCAGAACCAGCAGTGTCCCAAGTTCAACACTCATGGAGGGGCGGGGGTTCAGGAGGGCAAGTGGCCTGGCCAGCATCGCTGACACAGCTTTCACGGGATTTGCGTTTTCTAGCAGCCTATACAGCTATCTCCCAAATGTTCCTTGTGCACAGCATGCCCACCACCCCCAATTTTATATGGAGCAGATGGTCTTCAAAGAAATCAAGCAGCAGAAGCTGCAAAAGGCTTAAAGAAAAAAAAAAATGACAGTGAAACTCATATATTTCTTCAAACGATAAGATGAACTACAGATGTTTGCTGAAGGGTGATGGTGCTGCCTACAACTTAAGACTTGACTTAAAAGGAGAGTCCACTTGTGTTTAGCGTTGGACAAGCCCGGTAGCTGTCAGCGTGTGATTTATGGAGGTTGTTTGTGAGATTTTATGTCACTGGGGACATGGCAATGGAAAGGCTCTGCTCTTCTGCCCACAAAGCCTCTTCCTCTGGGACCCAGGTGTGGAGTCCCGATGGAAAGGTGGTACTGTCCTGCAGCCAGGTGAGGGTGGACCCAGCCAGCCCAGGCCCAGCAGGTCCTTGAGCTTCCTTCCTGAGTTCTCACCGACATGCACTCTGGTTTCTGGACCTCCCTCCCCACCCTCTGCAGGGTCCTTGGTCTCTGCGAACAGAGTTCTGTTCTTACCTGGCACCTGCAGTCAGATGAATCTCACAATAAGCTCGACAAAGTTGCTAAAAGAGAAACGGTTGTTTGTTGCAGGGCCCAGCTGCATATAGAAAGCAGCTGCTCACTGGGCACGGTTTTTAAAAAAGGAAGAAGAGGGTCCCTGGAAAGCGTTAAAAAATGAACATGGAGCGTATATTGGAAGGGCCGGCAGAGGCCTGTAATTAACACAACAGTAAGTATCTGTGTCTCCATTAAAAGCTTCTTTTTTCAGGACTTGTTGTAACTTGGTCATAAATACTGATGACAGACTGAAACTGAAGAAACTCCGCTGAATGCTGTCTCCCCTCGTGTCTCTTTGCTTTCCGAGGCCAGCTCTTAACAATGCAAAGGGAGCAGTGCGTTTTGGATACCCACACGCACTCTCAAACACAAGCCTTTATACACATCTGTGCAAATGCAGACACCTAGTCCATCACACGCGTGCACGGGACCCTGCCCCCGGCTGCCAAGGGGTGGGTTTGAGGCAGAGGCTGCAGAGCCTCGGGCAGAAGCAGCTGGAGGAGGTCCCAGACAGCCCCCCGGCCTCTGCAACAGAAATGTGGGGTGCCTTTGAAGTTACCACAGCTCAGGTGGAAACCCCTCAGAGCAGCCCTAGGAGGAAGTCATTTGTTTTCAAACAAAGGGGAAAATTCTTCAGGACCCTGGTGTTTCCACTAAAACAAATCTCTGAAAAGTTATTTTCTGGAGGATCAGGGCCCAGCTGTTCTCCATCTCCACAAGGTTGGGAAGAGAGGAAATGGGCTGCCCTACTGCATGCAGCAGGAGAGATGGAGGCTAGATGGAAAGAAGAATGTGAGACGGGCAAGGGCCTTGGCATGGCGACCAGGAAGACCCTGTGGCTGCGTTCAGAAGCAGGGAGATGGACAACACAGCTTTCCAAGGCCTGTTCTGTGCTCCTGTTGAAAATAGCAAAGCCACCACCGCTTCACGCTGACCCGGAGCTTGCTCACCGCGGAACTCAGAATGAAAGCTGGGGCGGACGTCAGCCCATCTCCTCTTCTCTCCCCAGTTCAGGCAGAACCATGTCCAAAAGCCTCCACGGAGTGAGAATCTTGTTTATTTTTAAAAGACTTTACCCAGTAGTGGACATCTGTCGGTTTTCCTTCTGTTTTGACCACTCTACCTCTTAGTCCCATTTCTTGTATAGGAGTTCCTCATGGTGTGGATCATAGAGAGTGGCAGAACCTTCCTCTCTTCCTCTCTCTCTCTCTTTTTTTTTGGGCCACATCACAGGGCTTTCGGGATCTTAATGACCAGCGATCAAACTCCGGCCCCCCGGCAGTAGGAGCACCGAGCCCTAACAACTGGACTGCCAGAGAATTCCCTCCCTCTCATTTCTGAGGCTGAGAAGTTGGGTCCCTTTCCAGGCTAGACCACTGGACTCCCATGCTGTGGACGAAGCTTGTCTTGGCTTCATTCCAGTGTCTCACCCGTGGAAGGTAAGTTCCAGGTGAAGGACGTGCATGGTGCAGTTGGTTCTATCCAACACCATTCAGGAGGTGATAACAGGACAAATAACCACACAGAGTGCCCATCTGTGTGGGTGCACCTAACATTGGGTTCAGGTTTGAAGGCTGAGTAGATCCCATCAACCAGCCCTGTGCACATAGATAAATAGTAAAGGCCTGAACAAGGCCTGTGGGCAGCCGGCCAGGGTGGAGGGAGCTAGGGCTGGTGCTCTTTCATGAAAACCATGGAGTCTTGTGACACAAATTGATGGTTTCACAGCCAGAGCTGGATGCAGGTCTAGCTGAGTGATCTTGGGCAAGACTCAGCTTCTCCGAGCCTCAGTTTCCTCATCTGTAAACCAGGAGCCCTTACAGGATTGTTGTGCAGATCAAATGAGGCTCAGTGCATGGCATATAGTAGGTGCTCAATAAGTGGCAAGCTCTCTGCCAGCTAGAGGGACATCTAGGGGGAGACGAAGACATGGTTTAAGGTTTATGGGGACTTCGTGGGATGTGACACCATAGCCTCCACCACGGATCCTCAAATGGAAAATGTGTGTCTCACAAATAGCAGATTCCTCCCCCGTTATCCTGTTTGCAGAGCCTAATGGAGGAGCTGGACTAACAGGGGTGTGCTTTAGTCTTTTACTTTTTAATTGGAGTATAATGGCTTTACGGTATTTTGTTAGTTTCTGCCACACAGCGAAGTGAAGCAGCCACATGCATATACACATCCCCTCCCTCTTGGACCTTCCTCCCCGATCCCACCCAACTAGGCCATCACAGAGCACCTAGCTGAGCTCCCTGGGCTATACAGCAGGTTCCTGCTAGCTATGTATTTTACACATGGTAGTGTTTTTATGTCAAACCTAATCTCTCAATTCATCCCACCCTCCCCTTCCCCACTGTGTCCACACGTCCGTTCTCTACGTCTGCCTTTCTATTCCTGCCTTGCAAATAGGTTCAGCTGTACCATTTTTCTAGATTCTACCCATATGCATTAATATACGATATTTGTTTTTCTCTTTCTGACTTAGTTCACTCTGCATGACAGACTCTAGGTCCATCCACATCTCTACGAATGACCCAGTTTCATTTCTTTTTACAGCTGAGTACTATTCCACTACATACATGTACCACATCTTTTTTATCCATTCATCTGTCGATGGGCATTTCATTCATGCCCCCACCCCAGATCCCTGTCCTGTGCTCTGGGGCCACAGCTGACCTGCATGCACTGCATCACCCAGGCCCCCTTGGCTGCTCTGGCTCCTGGGTTTGGCCAATTCCAGCCTGGCTCCAGCTCTCACCAGGCTCCGAGAACACAATTCCCTTCAGGCCAAGGGGTGGATACAGCTTTCTGTTGTTGCTGATCTCTGGGGCTTTGGTTTCCCATGGTGGATCATATTTCTGTACATGGTCCCTCTGTTAAAATTCTCCTTGGGATCTCATCTGAGTGTGCTTTCTCTTTCCTGCTGGGAGACCAAAAAAGAACGTGACTGGACCCAGGAAGAGTCAATCTAGGAAGGCTTCCCGAAGGAGGGTGTCTCTTGCCCAGGGTTTTGGAGGAGAGACACAGTAGGTTGATAGAGATGTAGAATAGAAGGCTGCTATTCCCGTAAGGGAGACTGGAGTCAACAAATGCTTAGGAGTTAGAATCTGCATGGGCTCTTCATGGGGATGGCGAAAGTCCTCAGCAATAGGACATCCCTTCAGAGTCAGAAAGGGAGAGAACAATGATACTAAATAAAGAAAACAGTTGTCCTTTAGTTATTGTCTACTATGTGACAAGCATTCACCACTGTGTGACAGGTATAGTATCAGTATTTTACAGATGAGAAATGAAGGTTGAGAGTCAGTAACTTGCCCAAGGTCACAATACACAGTGGAGTTGAGATTCATAAGGACTGCTTGGTACCCAAGCAAGGCTGCCCAATGGTCCCAGGCTGCCTGGGGCTGAGGGCTTTCCTGGGATGCGGGACCCTCAGTGTTGATTTTGAGTTAATGGCAGGATCTATTGGGTAGCAGTGGAGAGTTAGTGAAAGTGGGCAAGAACAGCCATCCCTGTCATAAATAAAGTTAATTTTCTTACCTCAAAAGACCCACTAAAATTGATTGGTAAAAGAGGAAGCACCTGAGGGAGAAAGAAAGATGGAGAAGAAAAACTACTGATTCAAATCTTAGGGCAGCAGGGAGGTGGTACCATCAATCCAAACGGAAGACTCTCCAACAACATTTCTATTTGTCTTGAGAATGTGACATTGTTCTTCCCTCCGACAGACTTAACCTTTGCAATTCTTTTTTGGCTCCAACTAATAATAAAGGGAGGGTGCATTCTTTAAAATCACAGGGAACCATGGGCAGAAGGCCCAGGGGAGAAAAATGGTGGTGTCTGGATTCTGTGGGCTTTGAAGGAGAGGTAAGCCTCATGACAAGGCAGAGTATAGCTTTCAGGTCTCTGGAAATATGAACACTGCCATCCCATAAGCCTGCCATTAACTCAAAATCAGCAGGTGAGTGTGGGATGGATGGCATTGTCTTTGTGGCTCCAGGATCATCCCAGATCCAGCCAAGATGCCCCATCATAACAACAGCAATGAAACAATCGTATATGGGGCTCCTGTTACCTTTGCTCCAGGTGTGTCATAGGCATTATTTTAAATGCTCGGAAAAACTTTGGAGAAGGTGTTATTAATCCAATTTGCAAGATGAGGAAACCGAGGAAGAGAGAATTCAAGGAAGTTCACCAGGGACCTCTAGTGTGACATGGGCCGGTATGGGCTCCACACTGACCTTCCTCTGGTGTCAGATGCTGAACCAGGCTCTAGCTGCCCAGCATCTGAGTGCCCAGGGCTCTGGTGATGGCTGGTCATGTTCAGTAAACATTCATGAGTCCTAGAGTATTCCACCGATGGGAGGATGGGCTCCTGGAGTTGCTAAAGAACTCGGGCAGGTTTTTCAGTTCCTCAGAACCCCCATGGTGCCTGCCTCACGTTCCTCTAGCTTCCGTGCATTTGCACATGCTGTGGCCCTGCTAGAATGGCCTTCCTTTGTGTGACCATCTGGATAGCCTCTACCCATCATTCAAGAATCAGCTCAAGCACTGCCTCCATGGATAAGGCTTTCCCACCTCCCTGCCCCCCAGTCTGGGTGAGGTCTGCCCTTCTGGGGTCTCTTCTTATCCCATTTGGACTGTGACCCCCAAAGCTGATTATTCAATAATCTCGTAGTGACTTTTCTGCCAACTCCTCCCCCCAACCCCAGACTGTGAGCTCCTTTAGGGGTGTGATGATGGTCTCTTTGATTGGTGCAAGGGGGATATTCAACACTGTTTGTTGAGTGAATGAGTGACAGAGGCCAGAGTATCCCAGGAGCTCTAGCTGGGGTGTGTTGATTTCCATTGCTTCTGGTAGCAGCTGGAAGGCCCTCCACAGCATATTCCGTTTGCTTTATGCTAGATTTCCCCACACAAGCTCCTGGGAATCATGCCTTGCGGACGTGCAGTGAGATGCTTTCTCTATTTTGGTGCAGTTTTTCACCAGTCTGTGCCAAGACTAGGTACTGTTCTCGTGTGCTCTTAATTCATGGTGGCGATTTTGGAAAGGAGGGATGGACGAGCCACCATAAAAATGTATGCAGGGGTGGCTGCCATCTCATTTTATCAGTCTCCTGAGATTTCATTCAAGAAACCTCTAAGGGCAGGCAGAACTTAGACTCAAGCTTAGCTACAGAAAGTAGTTTTCACAAGACGCTTCTCTGAGGAAGGATCCAAGCTCTATAAATACGTTGCATGCCAAATCTGAAGGGAAGAGTTGATTTACAGATTTCCGTTTAGCCCAAAGTGGACCATCTGCTTGTGTAGAGAGGACTTTACCCCTGGGTCCCTCCGACGCAGTTGGCACCTCTGGGGCAGGGTAGGAGGAGTCAGGAGGCTGGGCTCCTGACATGCTCTACCACTTACCAGCTGGGCGGTGCTGGGCACGAGCAGAATCCTCTGGCTTTGGCATCTCTCAGACGGTGATGGTGATAACAATGGCGATGGTAAACCTCTGCCAGCTTTTCTCGTAGATCTGCTATCTGGATTGAGTATGGCTCACATATACTTCCAGATGCAAATGAACACATTCTCATTTTATGGTTAAAATCAAAGCTGAAGAATGACCTGGACAGACAAATCTGCTTCTAACTCTTCTGTTCTGCAACGTAAGTGAGGTCCAGGGAAACGCTTTCACAGAGCTCTCTGGAACACAGATATAACCTAATGCTGAGTCAGTCCATACCTGTGAGATGAGTTCCAGGGCAGGACCAAACCCCAGGTGGCGCTGATGGGAACCACTGAATGCCTGTCGAGCTGCACTTCCTACTTCAGTTACACAAATTACGTTAGGTGTTTGTTGGGCTTTGCATCTCAACCAGGAATATTCCCTTGTGAAAGTGCTACTTGAGTTCAACATGCTGGTGTCAGCAATGTAAATATGATCTGATTGATTAATGGCATTAATGACTGGTGATTAAGGCATAACCTGAAAGCTGGAAAAATCTCACAAACCTATAAACGGAAGGATTTCCTTGCATCTGATGGTTCTTCCTTGCCTGTGGACAGTAGCTGAGGGTCAGCTGCCCTCTGCAACATGGATTATAAAAGAAATAAAATGCGCATGTCAATATAGTATTTAGAATCCGTTTATTGCACTTTCTTCCACTGAAAAAACTCTGAGTTTTGTCAACCTGAAATTCGTTCTTAATCTCTGATCTGAAGGTCATCTGTTGAGGAGAAACCCTCTCCCATGCTCGGTACAGGTGGTCTACTTCCTCAGGGTTCACTGTCTAGAAAATCCCAGGCTTCTCCTGCATTCAACCTTCTTTGATTATCGAAAACTTTCCTCTGCTGCCAACACTCAGGAACAATGTAATAAGTAACTTCCAATTAAAGTTTTCCAGATGTGGCAAAAATTGTAATGAATAAATAAGTAAAGACCACATAATGGAAGCCTATTAGCCAAGTGAATGTACTCTTTTAAGTCAAGCCAAATTTCTATACCACTTTTGTATTATCTCCCATCAGAAGAGAAAACGCAATTACCAATTTTATCTTATCTCGGGCTTATTATTAAAGAGTAGTCAAGGAAACTTCATTCTCGAAGACATAATGTGATTTTTGATTAATAGGGGGATTCTTATGTGACAGGAATATTTCTCCTAGGCAGAGTCTGCCAGTGCCTTTCTGCCTGTAACTGGAAGCTACATCTCAGGTGGCACAACCATTCAACGATAGAAGCTATGTTTCTACGTGGGGATCAGATTCTTAAGATGAGAAGGGCAGGGAAGAAGTGGATGTTGGCTTTGCAGATACTGTTGTTTATTTAGCTGCTTCCAATCATAATATCAAAACCAACACTGATTCTTGTCCAAGGGTGAGAGGAGCAGCCCACAACTCGTGGCCTTCAGTCATTCCTTCCAGCCTCTGCAGGAAACCTGAGTGTTAAAGTTCTTCTACATCTGCCACTGTCTCTAGTGGGGTGGTCTAGGCACGTGCTGGGCACACGACAGGGATCTGTGAGTCGAATGACCCAAATGTCAGCACTGTCTCTCACCACCAACTGCACAGGAGAATGGTTTGAATTTGAATTCCAGCCCTTCCTGCCAGCTTTTCCTGGAAAGCTGCTGTAAGGAAGTCACCTGAGAACTTGCCCTTGGCTCTGAGTGGCCTGTGTTTATGCCAGTGACCTGGGGCGCAGTAGGTAGGGGACAAGAAGAGGGCTCTCCCAGTTGCCCTGCAGTCAGCACCCTCCTCTTTTCAGGACGTGGCAGGACCAGATGGTTTCCTTCGGAGCTGGCACTACTCCTGCCAGCTACGTGACACTGAGCAGGCATGCAAACCGGTCTGAGTCTCAGTTTCCTCAGCTGGAAACAGGGCTTCTACCTCCTTGGGGACTTACGAGGACTGAGGCAGTGCTTTAGCACATGAGTATCACTATGATGAAAATGAAGCTGTTGACCTAGCGGGTTGGGTTCCTTACACGGCTTAGTTCATGCGCTCCCTGTGGCTCTCCGTCCCTCCTTGAGGCTGCTCTGCTGGCCATGGTCACCTCCCATCCCCAGGGTAGGTATGGTCAATCGAGGGGACCATACCTTTGACAAGCTGCTGGGATGGGATATAATTCTGTGGAGAAATTGTATTGTTTATCATTTGGAAGAATAACTCAAATGCCTAAAAGAGCACAAGCCCTTCCGCCAGAAGTTTTCCTCCTATAAGCTGATCATAAAGGAAATAACTGAGCAAGCTTACAGGGTACAAGAATATGAATATTCACTGGAACACTGATTTCAAGAGCAAAAAATTGGAATAAAGTAGTAAGGGAGGGCTGCTGGTTATATACTGTGGTGCATCTAAATAGTGGGGTCCTATGAAGCTGATTAAAGATGATATTGTAGAAGAATATCTAATATTGTAGAAAGATGGCTATGATTTGGTAAGTGGAAACTCAGGTTATAAAGCAAAATACACAGTATGATTCTGCTTTTGAAAAAAAATAAAAAACAACCTTAGGGATATATACCAAAACAATAAGCATCAGTGTTTTAGGATAGTTGGTTCACGGGTTGTTTTATATTCCCTCTCTCTCTTTTGCTGATTTCTATGTTCTGATTTAAAAAAAATAATCAATAGAAATTACATGTGTAATTTTTTAAAAGTGAGAAAGTGTTATTTTGTTGAGTCTTTCTTTCAGATTGAACCTGTAGAACATCAAAGTCCCCAATGGCCAGCTGGGCTTGCTCTGGGCTGAGCGGGAGCCAGCATGGGAGGTGGGCTTTCAGGGGGCCTGAGGCCCTTTCAAATCCCCGCTCCCTCCTCATGCTGCCCCACCTCAGGACACTTTCCTGGAACAGAGCACCTCCCACAGGTGTTTTCAGTCTATGGCCCCTTGGTGAGACAGCAGGGCAGACAGGTCATCTGGTCGACCCAGTCATCCTTGTGGACAGGGATAATTCATGTCTGGGACAAGATATGATGGGAAGAGCAGACAGAAACTGTGAGAAGAGAGGTCTGGGAGGGGAGGTGGAGGAGGGCAAGGAGAGCCTTGGGGCCTGAGGGTGAGGTTCCAGGATGGCTGGCCTCTTTACAGCTTTGCTACACAGTGTGGTGCCTTCCAGAAACAGAAGATGCTGTGGGTCACAAACAGGAAGGTGTGGGCTGGGCTGGCCCTGCCCTGGGAGGCACCCTGCACCACCCACTGCAGATGGGGACTTGGAAGGAGGAGAGATAAATACAGCTGGCTCCAAGGGGCAGGGTAATTGGCTTCTTCCTTTCTAAGGCAGAATGCTATAACTGGAAGACCGCAAACACGGCCTGTGAAAACCAAGCCAACAAAGAGGGGGCATTTTTGGTCCCCGGGTGCTGGGCCTTTTCATTAGCCCCTGGGGCTGTGGTTTGGTCAGGCCTGGCTCCCTTCATCCCTGCTGAACGTGGCATGGAACACTGCCCTGCCTCATGTTGCCTGTGGGGTAGAGCCTGAGCGCTTCGTAGTGACCTGACTCAGCCGACCTCCCTAGTCTTGCCTGCTCCCAGCACACAGCCTCCTCCACCTTCTTGGAATTTAGCCTGGTCCCTTCATAATGTTTTCTGCAAATGCATAGGCTTTAGTCTGTGCTGTTCCCTTGGCCTGGAAACCCTTCTCCTTTTGCACACGTTGAGCTCTTCTTCACCTTTCAAGTGCCTGTTGGAATTTTCGATCAGGAAGCCTACCCTGATTCACTTCACCCCACAGAAACCATCCCTATGTGTTTCTTAAACACCTAGATGTTCAGCGATGTGGAGGAAGAGATGAAGAAGTAAATGTGTTGAGGTCTTTTTCCTTTGAGATTCCAGGCTGTGTTTGGGACTCCAAATATAAACCTCAGCCCTACAAAGTACTTAACATTATATTATTTGGTTAATGATATTTTTACTTTATTTTAATATAGGTAATATATTCACATGGTTCAAAAATATAACGTAAGTAGAAGCTAATCAAATACAATATTCAGGGGAAAGTTGACATTTCAATCTATCCTCCAGACCTACCCCTCTCCCCAGCAGATAACCAGTGTTACCGATTTCTCCTGAATCCTTCCCGGCACATGAAAGCACGCACACACACACACAAACACACACAAACACACACACACACACACACACACACACACACACACACACACACACACGCACGCAGAGTTCCCCAGTTCTTAAACAAATGCGTCATGCTATACGCCCTATGTTGCACTTTGCTTTTTTACCCAACAAAATAAATATTTTACGGATTGGTCAATATCAGGTCCTCAAGATAATTTTTGTCATGTTTTCTCATTTCTAAAATTCCTTTGAATCAGTCTATCCTGCTTCCTTCAACTCATCTTCCGTTGATGGGTATTTAGGTGGTTTCCAGTCTTTTGCTCTTATAAACTGTATGCAACTTTCTATGCAGTCATTTCCTGGAACTATTAATATACATGTGTGAATGAATTGTAGGATAAATTCCTAGAAGTGGAATTCCTGGGTCAAAAGCATACAGGTAAGTCCCCTACATACGAACCTTCAAGTTGCAAACTTTCAAAGATGTGGACATGCCTTCATATGTCCAATCACATAAGTTAGTTCACGTGTCTGGCATATATTGTCAGGTGTGTGCATCCTCTACAAGTGGTTGTGCTTTTGTGTACTTTACTGTACAGTACTGTATAGAGTACAGTATCTTTATTTCAAGCCCAGGATGTCTGGAAGCAAGCGTAAAAGCAGCAGCGATGTAGCTGGTGCTGCTGAAGAACTGAAGAGGTTCATGACACAGGAAATAGCAAGGGGATTTTCTTTATTTGAGGAGGCACTGTTAGTTTTTGAGGTACAGGACCTGAATGTAGAACAGTACACGAAGTTTGCAGCAGCCGTTCAGAATGCGATCCAGTGCTACCCTGTCATCTATGCCGAGAAAAAAAGAGCTACTACCCAGACATCACTGGATCGTTTTTTCAAGAGGGTAGATAAAATTGAATCCAGCAAGGAACCAGAACCTGTGCCATTCACGTCAGGCGTGAGTGACATTGCAGCCTGCCCTCCATCTCCTATTGCTGAGGATCCTTCAGCTCTACCATCTCCCACCACCTCTCCCTCCTCCAGTCAGTAACTCTTCTTGCCTGTTCACTCGATGCCAGCCCCTGGATGCCAGCTGTTGTACTGTACTACTGTACTTTTCAAGGTACTGTACTGTAAGATTAACAATGTTTTCTTTATTCTTTGTGTTTGTTTTCTATGTATTATTTGTGTGAAAAGTGTTATAAACCTATTACAGTATAGTACTATAGAGCTGATTGTGTTAGTTGGGTACCTAGGCTAACTTTGTTAGACTTACGAACAAATTGGACTTATGAACGTGCTCTCAGAACGGAACTCGTTCGTATGCAGGGGACTTACTGTATATTTTTAATTTAGATAGTTATTGCTGCATTGCCCTTCATGAGAGTTGTGATAAATTACACTCCCCATAGCAATATTTAATGTGGTCAATTAATGTCCATTGCTGACAACACTGCGAGCCACACAGAACGTGTCTGCTGGTCAGAGTTTCCCCAAAGGGTACCAGTTTGTAAACTCAGCTCCAATTTCTGCCAAAACTTGTAATGGACAAGAGGTGCTGGTCTCAGCATCCCCACCTTTAGGCAACCACCCGGTCCACTCCTGGTGTTACTCTCCAGATGGCTGGTCTTGACCGCAGAGATGATTGGTTGAGGGCTGACACATGAGTCAAGCTGGACCAATTGGAGACCTTCCTGGGATTCCTACCGGAACCCAGCTAGGTCAATCACCCTTGCTCTACTGGGATCACAAGCCATAGGGACAAGGTGGGCTTGGGGTCTCCAGGGGCCAGTTAGGTACTACATGCAGAAAGTCTCTCTGCAAAGGACCGTAAGCCAAGGGCAACAGAGAGAAAGACTGAGGCCTGGTCATGCCCTTAGAGCCCCTGGATCCAGCACTGCCTGAAATTAACCACTCTGGACTTCCAGGTTACGTGACCTAATATGATTTTTGGGCCTTAATTTATGTCACTTGCAACTGAAAGAATTTTAATAGAGTGTTTTACATGTATGATTTCATTTAATTCTAATAGCAGCCTTATAAGACAGAATTTTTTTTTTCCATTTTAGAGATGAAGGCATTGACCTTCAATGAATCTAAGAAATTTTCCAAAACTCACAAAACAACAAATAATGGAACTGGACTCTAATTCAGGTTGTCTAACTCCAACACCTATGATTTAAAATGTTTTCTGCACCGCTTCCAATAGTACCAACTTGTTTGGTCTAATGCATTCTTTTTGCTCCCTTCACTTTCTGACTTCTGTCCTTGCCCATAGAGCTAAGCCATGCATTTGGAACTGCATCAAGGTACAGGTTCAAGAAGCCTGCCCACCAGGGGTTCATACCCGTTTATGGGAAGCCAGCTGGCAAGATGTGGCAGGAGAGGATGTCATACAGCTTCCCTTCGAGGGAGCGGCAGATGGAGATGTAACCAGAGAAGGTGGTAGGTGTGGGGCTGTTGATGAGCCTGTCCTGTTAGTGGTCAATGCTGGGCCCAAGCCCTCCTCCTGTTACCAGAGAACAGTCACTCTGAAACACAGAGCATGCCATGCCAACATACTGGGTTGGCCAAAACTTTCGTTCATAACGTCTTCTGGCAAAACCCGAGTGAACTTTTCGGCCAGCCCAATACTTTCCGTGTGCAGGCTCTGCAGCAGTCAAAAAAGAAAGAGAGGTGGACAGGCCTCTGTCCCACCCCCTGCCCGTGTAGTGTGTTAATAGAAAATTCGAGGTACAGTAAGGCCAACAGGAACTGGAGATGATTGCCATTGAACAGATTGTTTGTAACTCATAGGTTCCAGGAGAAAGGGACATGCCACATGGGGAAGCACCAGGGTCAGTCAGGAGTCAGAGGGACAAAGGGGAAGATGTGAGTGAGATTGTGATTTGCATGGGAAGGAGCGGCTGAGGAAGGGTCAGCAGGCTTTGATTGGCTAGTTTGAATAAGCTCAGTGGGCTCTGGGGCCCAGGGGCTGTCCCGAGTTGCCTGATACCTGGCCCTGAGGTATTAGGGTAGGTGGGGAACGACCCCAAGTGTGAGAGCCCAATAAAGGAGGTGGTGGGGTGTGCACTCTGGGCTGGTTGGTTCCTATTTGAAAAGTGCCTTAATGATAGTAAAAAGTCTTTTACTATCATTAAGAAGTAGCTCACCCTGGAAGGAGGTGGGGAGGCTGTCTCTCCAAAGTCAGCAAGGACCCAGATGTCATCAGATACAGAAAATAAAAGCCGTGGTCAGTGCATGATGTGACTAGGGATTGGTGCTCCGGATGGGGGTTTGGTTAGCTAACCAACAGTGTCCACACTAGTGTGTACTGTTTTGGTCCAACGATGCTACTTTCCTTTTCAAAGAAAATAATTGGGCAAATAAACAGAGATATGTGTACAAGAACTTTTATCAACGTGATGTTTATAATAAAAAGGAAAAAAGACTCTTAATGTACATCAATTAGCATACGGCTAACTAGTTCATCATTTATACTGTACAATGTATCATCACACAGTCATTGAGAATATTGATGTAAAGGCATATTTGTTGATATAAACACATGGTCACAATATGATACTGAGTGAAAAAAAGTTATAATCAATAAGTATGTGTGACTCTACTTTTGTTAAAAATATATGCCACCCAATGTTTACTTATATTTGCAGTGTATTTCTATTTTTTTGAAAAAAGATTGGAAGGAAATGTATCAAATTATTAACAACAGCTCTCTCTATAGAATAGGATTGTTGGTGGTCGAAACACATCTTTTTCTTTTTTTAAATCTGTATTATCTATGTTGTATTATATAATGGATTTTTATTACATTTGTAATTAGTAATATAAGTTTAGTAATAAAGAAACAACGTGTAGTCACTCTGCCTCTGCTGCCATGGAGAGAGTATTCCTTGGGTTATAAAACATTCACTTGCATGAATTTCATCCCATGAAAATAGTTGCATGTGGGGAAGAAATGACAGCTGCGCGAATACACACATTTCCCCTGTTTGTCTCTGGGACAATGTGGATTCTCAAAGCACCTACTCATGTTCCATAGCATAGCCTGTGTTTGATCCTTCTATCATGTTCTGGTAATGATTGGAAAACCACCATCCGAACCAAGGCTGCCAGTTTGTTTGATGTTCACAGAAGGAAAAGCATAGAGAATCCAGGGCAAACTTTGTGGTTCCTTAGACTTAGAGTAAAAGTGAGTGGTGAGGCTGCCAGCGCTGGTAAATATTGATAAAAATGTATCCTGAAGCATTTCTATTCATTTGAACTACATGAAATTGTCAATATTCTACCAACTTTGACCTACAAAACGATGATTTCTATAAGCTAGGCAAGGCTTCTCTGAACTAGATGATGACGTAAATCAGACAACATCTGTTTGGGGCTTTTGCAAAATATTTTGTTTGAAGAAGGCTCTGAGGCTCAAAAACTACATGAAAAATCATGGAATAGGAGATCTCTATGGTCCTCTTTAAGTTGAAAATATTGTCCTTTCCTTCCCCACTCCTCCTGACTCACACTCCCTGGTGGCCCATCCACCACTGATATCCATCCAGAAGATGGTCTGCAGGTCCCACCTGCAGCTGAGGGTCCTCCCACCTGCTCAGTGCCCGGAGCTCAACAACCAGTTCCCTGACTTTAACTTTAACCCTTGCCTCAGACTCCTCAGAATCTACATTCTCCTGGACATCTGGACACCAAACCATCTCTTTTTATAAACTATGATTGGGTCACAACTTTGGCCTAAAGTATGTCAAATGAAGCTGTGATAGACTCTGTTCAAATATGACCCCATGGAAAGCTAACCCCATTTTATTCAATGGTTACCTGACTGCTCCCAGGGAGGGCAGATACAGACAGATTCATGGTGGTGGAGTCTCTCTAAGGACTGCGGCTCAGTCACGGGCCAGCTGGGGCTAAATGTACCATGCCAGTGATGGCCTCAGAGGCTGGGGATTGGAGGGAGCTCTAT
Organism: Delphinus delphis; assembly: GCF_949987515.2. Taxonomy (NCBI): domain Eukaryota; kingdom Metazoa; phylum Chordata; class Mammalia; order Artiodactyla; family Delphinidae; genus Delphinus; species Delphinus delphis. The sequence continues at coordinate 102,999,418 of NC_082689.1, read as the reverse complement.
ACAAGCTGGGAGGACTTAGCAATCATCATCGTCATCGTCATTGTCGTCATCGTCATGACCAAGATCGAAACTTCTTGGAGGAGGGAAATCTGGGGCTGTATATCTATATCTTAAAAGAGGAAATTGAACACACTTGGGTCTGAGCAAGATGTAAGGAGGGACTGGAGGAAAGGCCCCCAGGTGGAAGCTATGCAATGATGCATCATCAACTGAACAATGTGTTGGTTTCTAGAGGAGTTTCCATAGTAACCAAGTCCAAAGGCTGTGGAAGGAGCACCTGTCACCAACCTCAACATGAAGAACCTGGAAAAGGGAGATAGTGAGGGAACACAGAGGTCAGGATGACCTAGTGACCAAGATAGGTCGAGACAGAGGGGCAACGAAGAAGAGACAGAGTCTCAAAGAGAGTGAAGATTGTTAGGAGGAGAGGAAAGGGGTGATGCCAGGTAGGAGTGGGGATTGAGACTGGGGGAGAGGGACCTCCATGCTATGGAGTTCCCAAGGTGCCTGCAGAGGCAGGTGACTCCCTCACTCCGACGTTTTGCAGGACACACCCTGGCAGATCTTGCCTCCCCTCGGAAAGCTCTGTGGGAAAAGCTGTGCTGTGATTAAGATCTTTTAATTAAGGAAGCCGTTTGCACAGGATGCAACAAGAGGCGAATGGAGAGTTTGCACAAATTGGATTTTTTTTCAGTTAACTAGAAAAATAATAAGAGGAACTCCTCTTTGTATAAATCAGGGGGCTATGTCATTTTGAAGGGAGCCATGTAGCTACCTGCGAATGAATTCATCCGCTCCTTCATTCACCCCCAGTACACATCTAATATCACTACTACTATAAATACCGCAAAATAAGCATGTACTGAATGCTTACTCTGTGTCAGGCACTGTGCTAACTGCATTGCATCAACTATGTCTTTCATTCCACTCAAGAAACCCACAAAGCACATGCTGTTACTCTCCCTTTTCTGCAGGTGAGAAAACTGCAGGCCTGTTGGATAGAAGATGGGGAAGCTAATCATGAGAGGGGAGGCAGGACAGGGGATCATTTTGAGCTCCAATTCTTTTTCTTTTTATTGCTTCTCTCTCGTTCCCTTTCCTGTTTGAAGGCTCCTGGCCATTTCCTTTCTGACTGCGCACATCTGCGTGAAGCTCCTGCTTCTGCTGCCTCCGTTGTCCCCAGGGACATGGTGCAGCATGTACTGAGGCTGTGTGGTGGCTGACTTCTACGTCCTGGACCCAGGCAGGTGCGAAGGCGCTCATGTCAGTCACCCCGTCTGTTGCTTCCTTCAGTGTCCGTGCAGTCCTGAATTTGAACAGTCCCTGGGCTCTGGGGCTGACCCTGCGTCAAAGCTCTTGCCTCACCTGCGGTACTCCTGGTGCTGGCTTCATCCTCAGGTCTGAATTGTTTTCTTGGTTTTGGATGGTACACTGAGTGGCCTTGTTTCTTGTCTTAAGTCACCTAGTAACATCCAAGATTGACAGAAGGAACAGCTCCTGAGCTCCATAATCTTTGGCTGGGTGCCCACCTGCCTGGCTCTACCCCCAGAGTCAGTTTCCTGACCTCTGTTCCTCTACAGTCTATTGAGAACGTCAGGTCCTAGCACCAAACCCCATTCCATGTTTCCTATGCGTAGTCCAGCATCCCTTTCTTTGGGGGAACCCTCCTTCTCCTGTTCCACAGTATTCATGCCACTCTGCCCCAGTGGCCCAGGCTGGCCAGAGGACTCCACCTTCTCGGCCCCAGTGATTGGTTCCCGAAGGGCGTGTGACCCAAGCTGGATCAGTCAGAGTCACCAGAGCTTTCCTGACAGTCCTCGCAGGAATGAAGGATGTGTTCCTTCCCTTTAGGACCATGAGATCCTGCAGCCACGCAGAGAGGCTTTCTGAGAGTGAAGTGAGGCCAGCCAAGCGGCTCTGAGAGAGGCCGTGACCCAGAGACAGCCATTAGATCCCTAAATCCCTCTGTGCCTGAAGGGAGTATGTCCCTTGCACTTTCCGGCTTTGTGAGCCCTACATTCTGTTTTGTTTCTCTTAAATGAGTCTGAATTTAGATTTTGACGCTTGCAACTGAAAGAGTCCCGGGTATCACACTGTTTTTCTGTGAGATGGTCTTTATTTCTTAGACCCAAAACCCAGTTTTGGCAGAAGACAGCAGAACGGGCATGGCACGAGTCTTGTAATTTGCCGTGGTGTCTCCTTGTGGCTTTTGTTTGCTTTTTGTTTAAAATGTTTTCATTTTGCTTTTACACCTGAATGGTAGGTTGGCTCTATGCAATTTTTTTTTTTTTACTTTTTCTTAAGTAAAATTTCAAACATATATAAAAATAGAATAACATCTCAGCTTCCTGGAAGCCAATTCAGAACGGGAAATGTGACGGCTCTCTTAGTCTTATAGTCAGGAAGAGTAGGTGTCGGTAAGGAGTGTCAACAATTTTTACTTTCTTAGCATTAAATTTTGTAAGGTCTTTCTCACAGAACATTTTATGGGATGGATACCAAATGATGAAATGGCAATTTCCTCAGTAGCCATTATTTTACAAATAAAATATAATTGCTGAGCCTCTTCATTCTGGATTACAGCTTAGGACACTTAAAAACATAGATTAACATCATAAACTCTTGTGTCCCTCGGTATTTTAAAGATTTCTATTAGCATGGAATTCTTTTTTTTTTTTTTTTTTGCGGTACGCGGGCCTCTCACTGCTGTGGCCCCTCCTGTCGCGGAGCGCAGGCTCAGCGGCCATGGCTCACGGGCCCCAGCCGCTCTGCGGCATGTGGGCATGTGGGATCTTCCCGGACCGGGGCACGAACCCGTGTCCCCTGCATCGGCAGGCGGACTCTCAACCACTGTGCCACCAGGGAAGCCCAGCATGGAATTCTTAATTTCATTTGAGAGACAGTTCTCGAGCTCCTGTTACATGACAGGAGCTGGAGACACAGCAGTGACAAGACCCAGGGTTTCCTCTGCAGGTGATTGTATTCTGGTGGGGAAGATGGACGTAAGCAAGTTTACAAATGCTCACAGAGGCCATTTCAGAGAACAATAAATGGTGGGAAGAAGAGAAGTCAGAGCCCTAAGTGGATAGTGAGGGAAAGCTCCTCTGTGGAGAAGGCATCTGAACAGAGTCCTGAATGATAAGAGGGCATCCTGGCATGTGATGACCTGGTAGGAGACTTCCTGGCAGTCTCAGCAGTGTGTGCAAAATCTCTGATGTGCAAGAAGGCATATGAGTGGAGCAGAGTGGTAAGGGGTCGGCCTAAGTTAAAGGACGCACAAGGTGGAAACCAACCTGGAGTCAGTACTAAGATCTCAGGCCAGGGCTGCACGTCTGGTGATATAGGTTGTGCACTGCGTAATTCTAGGGCGAGCCATTCACGCACAGCAGGGTTTGGCAAACTTTCTGTCAAGGGCCAGATTGTAAGTATTTTAGGTTTTGTGGGCCAGATGGTCTCTGTCACAACTACTCAGTTCTGCCATTGTCACACCAAAGCAACCGCAGACAATATGTAGATGAATGGGCATGGTGATGTTCCAACAAAACTTTATGGACACTGAATTTGAATTTCAAAATTAAAATTAAAACAATTAAGATGAATCATCTTTTGATATTTTCTCAACCCTTGAAAACTGTAAAACCCATTCTAGCTTGCGGGCTGTATAACAGGCAGCAGGCTGGATGGAGTCCACAGGCTGCGGGTTGGCTGACCCTGACATAAACCGTGTAGTGGCCTGGTCATCTGAATGTCCCTGTGTCCCTTCTTCACTGTCTCTGCTCACACGTGACTCCTACCTGGAGGGTCTACTCTCTTCCATGGCCTCCATTCACTGGGCAACAGGTGCAAGCTAGGCGTGGAAGTTATAAAGATGATTAAGACGTGTTCCTCGCTGGAAGGAAGCTCCCAAATGGTTCATCCCTCCAGGGTCAGGCCAAGCCCCTCTTGACAGTGAAGATCCCCAGGTCCCCCTACCCAATAGCACATCCTCCCTGCCCTGAGCTCCTGGAATCTTTCCTGTCTGCTTGGCGTTTATTCCCACAATAGTTCTTGCTTAAGCTCTTTTGCTGGTCTTGAGTGCATGCCTTGCTTCCCACCTGGAGCCCAGTCCTTTCGGAGCAGACCTCCATCTTGGGGCCCCTAGCTGAGTGTGCTGCTGTTTCATGCCATTTGAATTGATGTTGAAAGAGCCCGATCTTATCAGGAAGAGTTGACCTCAAGTGATGGGTGGGGTTTAAGAAGGAAGAGAGAGGGTGGAGAGTTGGGGTGTGCACAGGTGCTCAGACTGGATTTAACTGGGATTAATTACTGCTAATTCTACTGTCTCATTTGTCTGCATTAGGCTGCCCCATAAATGGCTTTTTGTAATCTTTTAATGATGAAAGGATGCTGTTTATAGAAACAAGTACTCAGCTACTCTGCTATAATTGCTGTCTCCTTCCAGGCTACACTCTGTAGTCACCTCTCAACGATCTCTGTAGGCTTCAATGCCTTGGCGATTTCTCAGTCTTGGCCTTGTCCGCTTCTCATTCAGTAGTTACTGTTTGACCTAAGAAAAAATAAAAATAACTACCTTAGTCTAAGCCATCGTCATCTCTTTCTTGGACTATTGCAGTAGCTTGCTAATTGGTATCCTTGCTTTTGCCCAAAATATACTCTCAACTATGAAATCACTCTGATCCCTAAACATATGTCAGCTCAAGTAACACATCCATTCACCTCACCAATGACCTCCTCTCCCAACTGGAAAAAAAGTCCATGTTCTTGTAATGACTCAAAAGATCCCATGGGAGGGATTCTTAAACTTTGTTATGCCCTGGAACCCTCTGGAAGCATAGTGGAGCCTACAGATCCCTTCTTGGGATGTTTTTAAATGCATAAAATAAAATAAACAGGGCTTCAAATGAAACCAGCTGTCATAGTCTTCTTAGGCTGCTATAACAACATACCCTAGGCTGGGTGGCTTAAACAACAGAAATGTATTTCTCACAGTTCGGGAGGGTGGAAGTCTGAGATCAGGATGGTCAGGCCCTCTTCCAGGGTTTCAGATGGCCTCCTTCTCGCTGTGTCCTCACATAGCCTTTCCTTGGAAATCTCTCTCTTCCTCTTCTGCTAAGGGTACTGATTTCACCATGAGGGTCCCATCCTCATGACCTAATTAGCTCCCAAGGGGCCCCCCTATCTCCAAATACTGTCACACTGGGGCTTAGGGCTTTAATATAGGAATTTTAGGAGGACATAACCTTTAGTCCATAACATCAATTGTAGTGGAACAGAGGTATCAAACTATTAAATAGCAATATCGGAGATAGTGATATATGCACTTCATTATTAATGCAGTATATAATAAAAATACTTTAAAAAATATCAAAAAGTTAATTTTTGAAAGACACATTAGGGTGAAGGTTATAGTGGCCTAACTTGAATAAGAACCTTCAACCCTTGTTGGTCTCTGGCAAGACTACCATACATGTCCTGTTAGATGTGAAGATGCAGCTGTGATTCTTTTCCCAGCCCAGTTCGTGGACACACTGAGTGCTCTCTGTGGACCCTGCCCAATATGATCTAACCCTCTGCTTTTAGCCTCTCAGACCTCGTCCCTCACCTACTCGCCCCTCTCTCACTCTTCTCTAGCACACTGGCCTCGTTGCTGTTTCTTCAACACTTCAGGCACATTTCTGCCCCAGGACCTTTGAATCTGCTGTTGTCTCTACCTGGACTGCTCTTCTTGCCAATATCTTTATGGTTCACTCCTTTGCTTCTTCCAGAGTTTTCCTTAAATACCATCTTCTCATGAGTCCTTGTTTGAATATACCCCACCAAGCCTAGGCTCGCCACCCCCCTTCCTTACTGCATTTTTTTGTATTGCCAGCTAACCTACCCTATCTTTCCCCTGTCTATTACCTCTATTCTCTGTGTCCCTCAACTAGAATGTAAAATCCACATAGGTGGATATTTATCAGTTTTGTTCACTGTTGTACCCCCCAAGAGCCTAAAACACTGCTGGGTACAGAGTGGGCTCTCAATAAATATTTATTGATTGTATGCACAAACTAACACTATTGGCCTGAGCAAAACATAACCAAAGCGGTAAGTCTGTCATCTAACTTCCTACCAAATTTTGGTGTCCTGAACTTATTTTCTCATCAGTCTTCACTACTACATTGGAAATGAGCTCCTAAGTGCCAATAAAACCTCCTTAAAGAATCCAGTGCTTTTGGGAGAAACGTCCAGTTAAAGGTAACATCAGATTATTGAGATGATGTATGGGGGCAGGAGCGGTGAAGTGGCCAATCCTAGGTCACCGTCCAGCTGTGTGACCCTGGGTGGGAATCTCACCTCTCTGAACCTCACTTCCTCATCTGTCAGAGAAGAAAGACTGTCTCTATGGATCCCCAAGGGCTGCTCTGAGCTTTAAATGAGATAATTCATGAACAAGGCAAAAGCAGCTTCAAGAAATAAATGATAGCTGTTGGCTGCACTTGTAATAAGTAGAGAAGAAGAAAGCAAAGGGTTCCAGGAAGTCTGCTGCTCTGCAGGAGACATTTGATGTCCCGGGGAAAAGCCAAAGTCTTGCTGAAGAGAACGTACTGTGCTGGAGTCACCCTCCCAGCCTCCCCCAAGTTCTGCTGTAGCCTTTCTGCACGGCCTGCCCCAGCTCTGGCCACATTTGGATGCCTCTGGCTTTGAGAAAAGGCCTGTAAATCAGAGCTGAAGGGACGGGATGGAGAAACTCAGGCCAGGCCAGTATTCAAAAGACAGCAGGAAATGAATACATTATTGGAACACATGGCAAAGGGGACTTGAAATGTCTGGAGGGTGAGTCATCAGGTACGCTGAGCTCAGAGCAACCGCTGGCTCACAGACCGACTGTGATTATTGGTAGACCAAGCTGTGAATAATACGGCGCACGCTCCAGCCAATGGGACCCATCTTCAGATTAGCTTCTGTTTCAAATTATCTGTTGCCTACCTCCTGTTTGTTAATGCAGATAATTGGAAGTTGAATGACTGTAAGTACATTATGTGCTAGTTTATTCACCAGCTTTATTAATCTCCAACTATATGCAAAGTACTGAGTTAGACACTGGGGGCATACAAAATGAACAATATTTGAAAATGATATAGAATTTTAAAGTTCACAAAAATAGTCTCATGTTGTCTTCAGAACATAAAGGAGGTAGAAACTCACTTATTTTAGTGATTGATCTGTTGAATGATTGTTGACTCATTACATCATGCAATAAATACTTCCTGGACGTCTACCATATGCTGCTAGACGTGGGAGTGGGTAATAAACACAACAAAGACCTGTCAACATTGGACTTGCACTCTACAGGAGAGACGAACATAAAAAAATAAGCAAATAAACATGTAGGATAGCGTCAGGAAGTGATAGCGCCAGGAAGGACGGAATCAGGCTGGGATGGTTGAGATAGAAGTGTTGGTAGAAAGAAGGTGACTCTGAGCACAGAGACCTGAACAGGGTGAGAGAATCAGCCAGGCACTTGTGTCGGGAGGAGCCGTGCTTCTGGACTCCTCTCTGGAAACTGAACCACAGAAAAATGAAGTGACTTTCCCAGGACTATACAAGCTGATAGTGGCTGATCTGGGGAACTGCTCTGGCCTCAAGAATGTAACCTGTTCCACCTGGTTTAAAATACTGCTCTTGCCTTCAAGGAAACCTGCAGTCCAGTAGTCAGATGCAGCCTAGAGTCCCCTAATTATTCAGTAAAGAGCATGTGATGAATTCTACCGCAAAGTACATAGGTACACACACCTTAGGTAAATTCTGGCTGCTGCCCAAAGCAGTGACAGGGGAGGTAGTGAAATCGTGAATTAAGACCCTGTTGTTTACAGTTCTTTTCTTAAGATCAGTGGTTTATATCTACTCTTTCATCCTGGAGATTAGCATATGAAGGTGTTTGCTGAGTTTCATACCTTGAGGTGAGCTAATGCAAAACTCAGTAAAAGAAAATGTCTGTCATCTGCAAGTCCTCTTTTATATAAAGGCAGTAACAGTTTTCAGTCACAATTCTCTTCAGAAATAGAACTGTAAACTTTCATCTCTTACAACAATTTGCTGCTCTTTCTGTCTTGCTAGCACGAGATGGAAATACATATTGAAGACCCGGCTTCTGAGGGAGAGGGACGTTTAGACGTGCTTCTCTCCCTCACTCCCAGTGCCCGGGTAAGGGAACTCACCTGCCAGTTGCCAAAAGAAGGGCCGGGACCCTAAGGACAAAAAGAAGGGACCAAAAATCATTTTTGCTTTTCTTTGTGCTTTTGAAAAGTTTATCTGATACTTGAGTGTTCAGGGTTTTTTTTGTCACCTCTTAAATGTCGTTTTTTTCTTCCTCTATGTTTAAAAGTGATGCATATTTATAATAGGGAGTTAGAAAAACACAGAAAAGTAAAAAGAATACAAATCTCACCCATAATCTCAAGACCCAGAGAAAACAACAAAATCATGGATTTTTTTCCTGATCCTTTTTGTACTGGGTATATATATATATATATATATATATATATAGAGAGAGAGAGAGAGAGAGAGAGAGAGAGAGTTATTAATTATTGATATCTGATTATATTTATAATTGAGTTTCTTGTGTCTTAATTAGCAATATTATATTACATATATATTTATTCATATCACTGAAAACTCTTTATAAGCATCATAGAGAGTTTTTAAAGTTCTTCTCTCTATTTTGAAAATATTACATGTTTATTGTGGAAACTTAGGAATACACAAAAACATTTATTTTGTGTGCCAAAGGACACTAGCAACAAAGTGAAAAGGCAGCCCACAGAATGGGAGAAAATATTTGCAAGTCAACTATCTGGGATTGATACCTAGAATACATTAAAGAATTTCTGCAATTCAACAACAATAATAATATAAAAAACCCAATTAAAAAATAGGCAAAGAACTTGAATAGGTATTTCTCCAAAGAAGATACACAAGTGGCCAAGAAGCACATGAAAAGATGTTCAGTGTCACTAATCATTAGGGAAATGCAAATCAAAACAACAATGAGATCCTACTTCACAGCTATTAGCGTGACTATTATCAAAAAAAAAAAAAGGGAGAAAATTACGAGTGTTGGAGAGGATGGGGAGAAATTGGAATATTTTTGCATTGCTATTGGGAATGTAAAATATTGCAGCTGCTATGGAAAGCAGTATGCTGGTTTCTCAAAAAAATTAAACATATAATTACCATACGATACGGCAATTCCACTTCTGGGACTATACCTAAAAGAAGCGAAGGCAGACACTTGCACAGATATTTGGTACACGCCTGTTCATAGCAGCATTACTTACAAGAGCCAAAAGGTGGAAAGGATGCAAGTAGCCATCGATGGATGAATGGATAAACAAAATGTGGTATGAACTGTTAAAAGATACACCGAGGCATATTAAAATTTTTGAGATTATTTGAGCAAAAGTCGATTCAGATCAAGCAGCACCAAACTTCAAGTGGTTAGGAGTGCTCTACCAGCAGCAGTTAGGGGAAATGCTTTTATAGAGAAAAGGAGGAAGCAAAGCAAAGAAATTATTTGATTGGCTATAGCTTAAAGCCTAGTTGACTGTTTGTGACTGACTGTCCTTAGGTTTCAATTTCAAAACCTTGAGGTGTTTATGGGCTCAGATTTTGGTTTGCTTATGTAGGCTACCATGGATTAGGGCCGCTTCAGTCTAATGGCCCTTTGTTTAATTAATTTAACAATACATACAACGGAATACTATTCAGCCTTAAAAATGAGTGCAATTTTGGCTGCTAAATATAAATGATTCTGACAGTTGCTAAAATGGTAAAAAGTACTTTTTCAAGATTGTTGCCGTTGGTGTCAAGACTATCACAATGGGGGAGAGAGAGAGGGCTCAACTCCAGATATGACAAAGTCAGCTGGGGATTTACAACCAACAAGCAGGGTGAGGGGGTCAGTGGATGGGAAATTCCTAAGAGGAGATGTTAAGGTTAGGGGGCTTGTTGCTAAACTGACTTAACAGAATTCTTGCAAAAACTGGATGATGCAGGACCAGCAAGGATAGGGACCAAGGTAAAGGTCCTAGTTGAGAAGAGGGTTCAGAAGAACACTTGAAGACAGAGGTAGTGAAAGTGTGAAATAAGCCAGACAGAAAAGAACAGATATTGTATGAGTCCACTTAGATGAGGATCTTAGAACAGTCACATTCATAGAGACAGAAATAGAGTGATGGTTGCCAGGGGCTGTGGGGGGGAGTGGGAAAGAGGAGTTACTATTTACTGAGTACAGAGTTAGCTTCAGTTTGGGAAGATAAAAGAGTTCTGGAAAAGAATGGTAGAAACGGCTACACAACAATGTGAATTGTATTTCATGCCAAAGTAAACTTAAAAATGATTCAAATGGTAAATTTTATGTTTTGTATATTTTACTATAATTAAAAAATCAGTACCAGGGACTTTACTGGTTGTCCAGTGGTTAAGAATCCACCTTCCAATGCTAAGGATCGATCCCTGGTCGGGGAACTAAGATCCCACATGCCGCGGGGCAACTAAGACCGCACGCCACAACTACTGAGCCTGCACGCTCTGGAGCCCACACACCACAACTAGAGAGAAGCCTGCACACTGCAACTAGAGAAGCCTGCATGTCACAACGAAGAGCCCGCGTGCTGCAACAAAAGATCCTGCATGCTGCAACTAAGACCCGATCCAGCCAAATAAATAAATATTAAAAAATGATCAGTACCAATAAAAATCACCTGTCTTTCTACTACTCAGAGATAATATCTATTAACATTGTGGTATATTCCCTTCTCATCCTATTTATATCAATTTATACGCTAGCTATTCGTACAGATAGGTGTGTGTGTATATATATATATATTATATGTTTAATATTACATAGTCAAACTCATACTAAATATATGATTTTACATATTTAAAAAACATCACTTTAACCATTTACTGGCCAAAAGAGTCTTTTTAAACGTCATTTAAAATCATTGACTTGACTATATGACTTGTCTATAAAAGTTTTCACCTATAACCTATTTCTTGAAATTTATGTTATTTCTACTTTTTCACTATTATACATAATTCTGCAATGAACATCTTCACGTATGAGGCTTCTCCCCTTGCATTTCAGATTAGTTCCTTGATTTGTCTTTCTAAACTAAAGTCAGAAGGTGACTTTAGTTTGTCATCTTCTGACTTTAAAATCTGATTTGAAATCAAATTTTAAAATCCTTGAGTCAAATTATTAAGGTGTACCCCTTCCTTCCTTCCTCCCTCCCTCCCTCCCTTCCTTCCTTCCTTCCTTCTTTCCTTTTCTCTTCTCTTCTTTTTTCTACCTATTTCTTTGGGGGATTGCGGCAGGCAGAATTCTAAACAGGTCCCAAGATTCCTGACCCGTGGCATACACACAACTTCTCTCAGTTATTCAACCAAACACTAATCTAGATCCTGCTATGAAGAGATTTTGCAAATGTAATTAAGATCCCACATCAGTTGACCTTAAAATATGGAGATAATCTGGGTGGGCATGACCTAATCAGATGACCCTTTAAATCTGGGTCCAGAGGTCAGAAACAGAAGGGTTTGAGATTCAGAGCGTGGAGGGTTAGACCCAGGTGAAGTGTTCCATTGCTAGAAGAGGGAGGGGATGTGTGGCAGAGAAAGTGCAGGGTGGTAGGTGGCTTCTGGAGCTAAGAATTGCCCCCAGCTGACAGCCAGCAAGGAAGTGCAGATGTCAGACTCACAACTGCAGGGAACGGAGCTCTGCCAATGACCTGAATGAGGCTGGAAATTCTTCCAGAGCCTCAGATGAGAACTCATTCCACAGACACCTTGATTTCAGCCTTGTGATAGACCCTGCAGAGGGTGCAGCCAGGCTGTGCCCAATCTGATCCATGGAGCTGTCCGTTAATAAATGGGCAATATTTTAAGCCAACAAATTTGTGGTAATTTGTTATGGATAATAAAAAACCAATACAGGGATGTACTTGTGTTTGTAAGGTATGTGGCCGTGTACATGTGTTGTGTGAGTGTGTGTGCGTGTATGGCGGGGCAGGGGGACGCACAGCTAGTTTGTTGAGTCTTAGGTTTCACATGGTCTACTATGATTTTATGGGTTGGTTATCTCTCTGCCGAGGTTTTTACAGGGACACTTTACATATATTTGCTTGTTTAATACCTCTGTTAGATATATGATTAGGCTCATTTTACAGATGAGGAAACTGAGGCACAGAGAGGTTAAATGAATTTGCCGTGGTAACACAGCTAGTAAGTGTCAGAGATGATCTTGGAACCCAGACCTGAGTATGCTAACACCCTCCCCTTTCTGTACCACATGGCTGTCAGCAATTTTGGGTAACTTCATTGTTGAATAACTTGGGTAATGGATTTCACTTATAAATCCAAAGAGGCCAGGGAGGAAGTCTGTAAATCAAGAAAGGAGGGAAAAATGAGGAGTCTAAATACAGTACGTCCCCTACATATGACTGAGTCCCGTTCTGAGAGCACATTCGTAAGTCCAACAAAGTTAGCTTAGGTACCCAAGTAACACAATCAGCTATATAGTACCGGACTGTAATAGGTTTATAATATTTTTCACACAAAGAATACATAAAAAACAAAGAATAAAGAAAACATTTTCAATCTTACAGTACAGTATCTTGAAAAGTGCAGTAGTAAAGTACAACAGCTGGCATCCAGGGGCTGGCATCGTGTGAACAGGCAAGAAGAGTTACTGACTGGAGGAGGGAGAGGAGGTGGGAGATGGTAGAGCTGAAGGGTCGTCACCAATAGGAGATGGAGGGCAAGCGGCAACGTCACTCACGCCTGACGCGGATGGCACAGGTTCTGGGCTTGAAATAAAGATACTGTACTACTGTACTCTATACAGTACTGTACAGTAAAGTACACAAAAGCACAACCACTTGTATAGGATGCACGCACGTGACAATGTACACCAGACACGTGAACTAACTTAAGTGACTGGGCATGTGAATTCATGCTCGCCTCTTTGAACGTTCACAACCTGAAGGTTCATACGTTGGGGACTTACCATACTAGCTTCTTTCAAGGCCCAAGGTGTGTCCCACCTCCTTTGGGGGACACGGGCACCTCTGATCTCAGCCTCCCATGACCTCCCCATTTATCCCTTTGCTGTGGGTCCCTCCCATTTGGCTGGAGATGTTCCACCCTTGCTTTGTAGGTGCCCTGCTCCTGCACATGACTGTCAGCCTGTCTGGGGCCAGGGTTGGGTCTTACTCTTTTTTGAACCCATAGCATCCCAGCATCTTAAGAGCAGGGCCTAACATGATCCTACAGTGACTGATGCCAGGGAAACATTGCTGAAGAAGAAAATGGATCAATGGCCTCTTCTAGAATCCTTAAGAAATGTCCCTACACTTCATGAGGAGGTGCCATCTTCTTTAATAAAAGCAAACCTCACCACCTTCAATGCAGACACTCTCTTACTCAAAGCTATACCTTTGTCTGGGAATCTTGAAGGCCTCAGGGAGCTCTGTTACTAGGTGCATAGTTCTGTGTGTGGTTATTCCCCCTTTGCCAACCCTCTCATGTAGAGCAGACTTGTTTGAAAGTTCCAGCTTGTCTCATCCAGGCTGGAGGATGGCAAGGGAAGACTGGCTTGCTGTTTCTTTGGTCATCCTGATCTGAGTTCATCTGGTTCACAGGACATGCCACTCTTCTGCAGAGATTTCTGCCCACCATCCAGGAGCACGCATAAGACCCTGTGACGTCTTGTCATCCAGGCTAAGAAAGAGAGGCAGACTCCTAAGTCCTGAGTCCTGCTGACTTAGGGCTGTTCCTATCATCTGGTTTTCTGTCTGAGGACAACTGCCTTTTCCTGTGACTCTAAGAATGCTTTCCCTGCCCCCTGGCAGGCTAGATTCCACCTTCATACACTGGTGTGCAGCTGCCAGCCCAGCCTGCATAGCATAACCGTGTTGCCATACAACCTATCCATCCCACAGTAAGTACGCTCATTCAGTAGAAAGGGAGGGATTATATCTTTGGAGCCAGGCTCAAGTCCAGTGGTGGGCTTCATCTTACAGAGTGATGGAATTAGAGGAGAGAGGTCCAGTGACTTAGAGGGCAGGTGACTGGGGAGATTTCCATGGTTCCCAAGATTGGGGTGAGCTCTCCAGACACAAGCAGCTGAGGTGGAGAGAAGGGCCGGGCACCACAGAGGGACACCCTCCTGAGCACAAGTGCCTGTATTGTCTCAGCAATGGAGTCCAGGCAGGAGGCCTTGGGGAGGGCGGGAGAAAACCATAGCCTTAGTACTTCTGAGTGAGGGAGGAGAAAGATGCAGAAGAGAAGAAGATTTGGCAAGGCAGAGGGAGAAAGCAGAGCGGGTAAGTGGGACTTGCCCAGTGGAGCCGATTTGGAATCTTCCCTTTGTTTATGGAGCGAGAGTCCTGGAGATACACAATCTGAGCTCGGGAACCCTGGTGCGTGGAGGGGTTTGTCTAACATCTTGATCTACTTTCCTAAACTTTTTGGATGGAGAAAACCCCCAAGCCCCTGTGCCAAGCCATTTCCCCCTCTATTTGTTAAACCCATCTGCAGTTCAAGGGAAATCAGATTCATGTGTTTTCAATTCATTTACACTTAACTTATTAAAATATTGCTTTGTAAGAGCTATTTGATGTCCAGGAAGCCATTTGTGTCTCTTAAATAAATCTTTAAAGTTTCTTTTTCTTAGAAACAGGAAATTGCATTTTGCCAAATGCAAATTAACTTGCACCTCATCAAGTTCAACTTGAGCTCAAAACATATACTGCGTGAGGGTCGGGTGGGTTTCAAACTTGGCAAGCTATCTCAAGGTTTAATCGAAACCAAAAGACAGCAATTGGAGGCTCCAAGGACATTCCAAAGGATGGTATTATTGCAATCTGCCAGCGGAAAGTCAGATTCGCATGCAGCCTCATCTCAGTTACTCAGTGGTGGATTAACAGCTCTCCTTCCCCGCCCCTCCTTCCTCAACTCTCTTTGCCCCTGGCCGGATCAAGATGATAAAATTAAGGTGCAGGCATTTCCACCGCCTCCTTGGTCAAGAGAACTGGGGTAAGCTAGGGTGGGGTCCAATGGGCTGAGTCTTTGGCTTCAGATTTTATCTGACTTTCTTTGTTCCCTGTGAGCTCCAGAACCAAGAGACTTCACCCTCACAGAGCCTAGACTTGGACTCAGACACACTCCATCCTCTCCTGGCACATGTGGAGCAGGGAGCACATTCCACATATGCAAAGGCCCTCTTCCCTGAAGTTTTTCAGACTTATTTTCTCCTCTGCACTGTCAGGGTGGGGCAGGGTGGGCAGGGACTATTAGCTTCATTTTACACAGGAGAAAGGGCGGGTCAGGGAGAGGTGAGGTGATTCACCCAAGGTCACTAGTGGAGCCAGGTCGTCTCCCTCTGAACCCAGAGACACCATCTCTGGTCCTTTACCTGTGCCAGGTGGAGGGAAGAACCTCCCAGAACGGTCAGCCCAGGCCAATAAAATGCTAGGGAAGGAAACAACAGTTGCACCAGTGACGTGTGTGGTGTTCCACTGAGTTCCATCAGTACGTCTTGAACACTCAGCCTGTGCTTGGCTTTGTGCGAGGTCCGGGAAATGCAGATATGAACAGCACGTGGCCTCTGCCCCCAAGGCACCACAGCCCAGTGGGAGATAGGAGCACAAGTCAATGACTAGAACAGATTATGGTCAGCACCATTACTAAGGAGTGCACAGGGCATTCTAGAGGAACTCAGGAGGGGTGCTCAGCCCAGTCTGGAGGTTCTGGAAGGCTCCTGGGGGTGGAGGGAGGAGCTAAGTGCACGGAGGCACTAGGAGCAAGCAAGGTGCAGCCAGGGTGGGGGACATTCTAGACGGACAGAGCAGCAAGAGTGAAGGTGCAGGGCTGTAGGAACAGCACAGTGGATGTGGGGAATTCTAAGTAGTTTGGAATGATTAGAGCAAAACTGTACAAAAAGAGAAGTGGGTGGGCAGCAGCCAGACTGTACCAGTTCTTATCTGCCAGGCCAGGTGAAGGAGCCTGGATTTAACCCTGAGTCAGGGGTTCTCAACTTTTTCTTGATGCGCCCTTTGGAAATCTGATGCAATCTATGGACCTTCTCCTAAGAAAACTACGTGTATCTTCACGTACACAAAATTGTGACTGCCATCTGGAGGGAGTCACCTATCTTCTGAAGCCCAGGTTAAGAACCCTTTCTTCCTTTCTTAGGCAGCAGAGAATTGCTAACAAATGTCACGCAGGAGAGTGGCACGATTAGACTTGCATTTCAGAGTGACATTCTGCCTGTAAAACGGAGAACAGATTGGAAGGAAAGTAAGACTGGAGGTAGGGAGACTGGTTAGAATGTTGATGCAACAGTTGAAGAGAGAGAGAGATGGTGGAGACCTCAGAAAGACCAGAAGCCTCCCTGGAGAAAAGGCAGAGTAATGGCCATGGTCTTTGTTGCAGAGCTGATCCCTTTCTGATGGAGGGCTTGGTCTTGAAAACAAGTCTGAAAGGACATCTGAAGTCACCAGTGGGACCCGTAAGAGCTGGAGGATCCCAAATAAGCATCAAGAGAAAGCAAAAGAGATGAAGAGAGAATAAAGTTGATTTAAGACTTGCGTGGTTCCTATTTTTTCCCAGTGAACGGTAATATGCTTGGATTGACTCATGGCTCCAAATTCTGGGTGAAATTTTTGCTTATCCGTTACTGTGCCAATCGGATGACATCTGTAGAACTTTTGTGTGTGGTATAGGTATTTCATGATTGAAGAGTAGGTTTTGACTTGGGATTTTAAAATAAACTTCAGTAATGTCAAAATGAGCATTTAAACTTGTAGTAATTTTGCCGGGGAGGAGAAGTTCTTTCATGGTGGTGGGTGAAGGCTATGTTTTCCCTGGTACTGAGGACCATAATTGATGATAGGCCCTAAATGCTGCCCTTAGGAAATTTCCATCACATTTGTGTAGAGACCATGCCCCTCCCAGCCAATGACCATGCATGGTGTGACTCCTAATGTAATCCCATTCCAGTGAGACAACCATCGAAATGAGGAAATTCACATTGTTATATTATTGCTATCTAACCCTCAGAACCATTCAAGTTTGCCAACTGTCCCAGTAATGTCCTGTGTGGCAAAAGGGCTCAGCCCAGAACCACAGGTGCATTTAGTTGTCATGTCATTTTAGTTTTCTTCAGTTTGGGAAAGTTCCTTAGTCTTTCCTTGACTTTCATGGTCTTGATACTTTTGAAGAGTGTTGTCCATTTCTTATTTTATAGAATGACCTGTAATTTGGGTTTGGTGGAGGTGTCCTCAGTTACACAACTTTAGCAAGAATATCACAGAAGTGATGCTGTGCAAATTCCATTATATCCTCTCAGAGAGTGTTTCAATTTTCCTATCACTGATGATAACTTTAATCACTTGATTGAGATAGTGTCTGGAGACTTCTCTACTTCACATTTTTTTCTCTTTGTAGTTAATAAGTTTTGTAAAGAGGTACTTTGTACATAAATATTCCATTTCTCAGCAAAGTTTTGATGTATCCATTTATTTGTAGAGTATGAACTCATATATTCCTATTTTATTGAACAGGTTACCAGTATATATATGTAATATATAATAGGTTTCTATCTTTCTCTCTATCTCTCTCTCTCTAACTCTCTATCTATCAGTTGGTCTATTTATATTGATGCTTAAATTATCCTGAATTTGGCCATTTGGAATACTGCCAATCAATCTTTTGATATGACTTTATCAATCTTTGAGCAATTCTTTACTTTCTGGCACACACACACATACACACACACAATTCGTTCTTTCATGCTCCAGTTCTGAAATCAGCCACTTCTCTAAGAAGCCAGCTTCTTTTTACAGAGAATGTATTTAGAATCCAAGATTGGGTCTCTTGAGTTCTCATTGTTATTCAGTTGTTGCTGCTGTCCTGGTCTCAGTGGACAGAACTTGAGAATATGTGTATCTTTATTTTTGCAAATCATGAGTTCACCTCTGATTTCAGTCTAGCACTTTCTCTGACAGTGAGGATTCTCACTTCCATTATCCTCATAATATTTATGTATCTGATAAGTTCCTCTCTATATAATCAACCTCCTGTCACTGCTGCTCCTGTCCCTTGGCGTGGGCATTCTCATATCCCCACTTGCGCTCTACCACCTGCACTGTGCAGCCCTCCCCATGGATGTTGATTTCAGCTGCTCAGACTCCAACACTTCATGTGGGACCACCAAAGCCACCTTCCCTTCGTGAGAATGTCCTCCTCATACTGATCAGGGCCCTCTCTCATGCACATTGTATTAATTTTGTTTTGCTATTTTTTTTTTTTTTGCGGTACGTGGGCCTCTCACTGTTGCGGCCTTTCCCGCTGTGGAGCACAGGCTCCGGACGCGCAGGCTCAGCGGCCATGGCTCACGGGCCCAGCCGCTCCGCGGCATGTGGGATCCTCCCGGACCGGGACACGAACGCGCATCCCCTGCATCGGCAGGCAGACCCTCAACCACTGTGCCACCAGAGAAGCTCTGTTTTGCTATTTTAACGAACTGCCACATACTTAATGACTTGAAACAACTCAAGTTTATTATCTTACAGTTCTGGAGATCAGAGGTCTAAAATGGATCCAGAAGATTACGTTCCTTCTGGAAGATCTAGAGGAGAATCCATTTCCTTGCTTTTTCTAGCTTCAGAGGCTGCACACAATTCTGGGCTCACGGTCTTTTCTTGATTTTTGAAGGTAGCAGTGTAGCATTTCCTCTCCTCTCTGACCTCTTCTTCTGTCTTCATTTCCTTTGTCTATACCTGACCCTTTTGCCTCCCTCTTACTTATAACCCTTGAGATTACACTGGGCCCACCTGGATAATCCACAATCATCCCCCCTTTTGTGATCCTTACTTCAATCACATCTGTGAAGTCCCTTTTTGTTCTGGGCATTAGGATGCAATATATTTGGAGGGGCTATTCTTCAGCCCACTACTGACCCTGTTCAGTCCCACTAAATGTTTTTTTTTTTTTAACATCTTTATTGGGGTATAATTGCTTTACAATGGTGTGTTAGTTTCTGCTTTATAACAAAGTGAATCAGTTATACATATACATATGTTCCAATATCTCTTCCCTCTTGCGTCTCCCTCCCTCCCACTAAATGGTTTTGGGGGTGAATTACTCAAGAAGAGAAGGGAAGAGAAAAGATGGGGAAGAGGAAGACTGGACCACTTCACCTGTATTTGGTCGATGGTAACACTGAGGCTCAGATTTCACAGTTACCTAAGACCTCATAATTTGTGTTAGGGCCAAGACCCAAATTCAGATGGCTTGATTTCTAAGACACATGGAGTTCTTTTTCCCTTATTGTGTCACTTTCCCAACTGTGTTCCCCTCACCTGATACCTCAGACCTGGAAGCTGGGTTCCCTCAACAATGCTCATGGACCCTGCATTTTCCTAGAAAGCTTATCAGAACGTTAGGCATAGTGGTGCCCCATCATCTGGACGTTCAGGTCTTGTATTGTGTCAACTGACAACATCATTTTCTCCATGGTTTCTAGATAAAAAGAGAAAAAAAAAATCGAATTATTGACACTTTCCTGGGTCCCTCTGACCTTCTCCACAACTCCAACAGGAGATAGGAGTGACATCTGTCACTATCTCAGTAATCAAGCTACAATTTTTTTAACCTCTGTGGAAAAGAGAGGTTAGAGTGTGTAAATACAGAGTTGGTCCAGGTGAATATGGCTATTTCCTTGCAGAGATAGTACAAGCAAAATCTTTAGGGCCTCATATACTAGCCAAAATAAACAAAGCACCAGCTTCCCCAGTGCCTGCCTGGGGTCAATGTGGATGCATCCCATTGGCCACATAAAGGAAATCAATGTTATCAGAGCATGTCAGCCCTTTTACCCTGAGGATATTCCCCCCATCCGCTGCCCTGGAATTCCACTATGTTTTCCGAATTGGGGATATCTGTGGCTAGAACAAGACCTTCTGTCATTTGGTTTCACCAGGAGGAAAGTGAATGACTAAGGTAAGAATGGAGAGGTATGAGGGGCAAAACGCTTCCCAGAAACTGTCCAGAAAAAAAACCCAAAAACCTCTTCTATAAAGATTTAAATTCTAGTTTTGTTTTTCCCCAATTCCCTCAAAATCTGGGAAGATTCTAGTACATTTGTAATGTATTCTTTTATCTACTCACTCACCCATTCATTCAGTGAGGTTTATGGGTGATTAACTCTGAGCCAGGCACCATGCATGGTGTCAAGGGTTAGACTTGGGCAATGCTCTCCAGAAGCTCACAGGGCTTGGTCATGGGGAGCCATGGACTATTTGAATGCCTGGTGCTACTGCACATTTTGAGCTGAGTTCAGAATTCCCGGCACACGATTGATGCTCCATAAATGTTTGTTGAAGGAACAGACACAGTTCCTGCCCTAGAAACCAAGATGGAGTCTGGAGAAATAGTCAAGTAAAGAGTAGCGAGCCAGAGAATGAGGATTTCTACTCAAGAGAATCTCAAGGGTAGTTCCATCTTTTTTTTTTTAAACTCACACTTATCAATCTAAAAAAACATATTCTCATTAAAAAAATCAAACAAACTTGGAAAGCACAGACAAATCTAAAGAAGACAAGTCCACTTATAATCCTGAGATAAAGGAAAGATCATGAATGGAGCCTCCAACCTGACAATCCCATTTATTATCTGGGAAAGTTGATTAATTTTATTAGATGTACATTGAACACCTGGACTGGTTGGCCCAGCCACTGGAGGTTGTTTGGAGTCTTTTGTGATGAGGCATATGGGAAACACGGCATTGATGGGGGCAGCAGATCTCAGATGGGACTGAGATGCCTAGTCCTGTGTGGGTGTCCCTGGAGGGTGTGGGCTGCATCCAGGTTCCAGCTCTGGGTTTCCTGCTCTCCCAGGGCTGGTATCTCTGAAGCAGCTGCTGGGCCACTGATGCTGACCACAAGGGCCTTCTGCCTGGATAAAGTCCTGTTCTCTCAACTGGCTCTGGCAGGCTTGATAAAGAGAGAGGGTTCAGGGTGGTCCTCCCTAGCCTGGTCCCCAGTTCCTGGAGCCTAGTGCCCCACCATCCTGTCTCTGGGATCTGTTCTGATAAAATCTGATATAATGTCAGGACACTCTGCTTTTGGGTTTTCCAAAATGAGATTCTGATCAGAAGAACCTAATGATCTACTGAATACAGACGACAGCCCTGGTGGATGGGTTTCTTGTTTACATCATGATAATGGGGGGGAAGACAAGGGAAACTAACAGCTACTGAAAGCACTCTGCTAGGCAGCTCCTCGTATCGTGCTTAATTTTGTCCTCACAGCAATCCTGCATGGCTGCTCTTATGTTCATTTTCACAGATGGTAACAGAGGCTCAGAGACGTTGTGATTTGCCTAAGGTAGCACAGTAGAAGGCAGAACCAGGATTTGAACCCACATCCCCTGACTCCTGTCCACACTCTTACTGACAGTGTGTCCTAGACTTAACCACACACATGGAGGCTTGTGAAAAGGAAGCAGAACCGAGTTTGCAGGATTGGTTACTGGTGGCATGGTCTTCAACCCACTAGCAACCGGAATTGGTCTCTACTCACTCCTGAGCATCCCAGAATTTATGGAAGTTTCTGGTCCCTCTCTTAACCCAGCCTTCTGCTCTGACCTTGACACAACTTCCTGACATCTTGGTAAAGTACGCTTTCCTTCTCCTGGTGGAATACTTCTTCAATCCCACTGCTACACTAGCATAAAGCCCTGGGGAGCAGCCCAGATCAGCCATTCTTTCTCAGCTGAGTCCCTGAGGACTGTGCCGTCTTACTGGTCTGTAGGGACCATCACTGCAGAGCAAAGTTTTTCACATGTATTTTATCCATAGGGTCCTTGTCCAGAGGGAAGCTGCCATGGAAGCCCAGGATGTGAAGCGGGTGAAAATGAATGTGATGGTCTGGTGGGCATGGACTGAGGACCTGGAGTTTGGTCCCACCCCTCTTTTTTTTGTTGTTTTGCGGTACACGGGCCTCTCACTGTTGTGGCCTCTCCCGTTGCGGAGCACAGGCTCCGGACGCGCAGGCTCAGCAGCCATGGCTCACGGCCCAGCCGCTCCGCGGCATGTGGGATCCTCCCGGACCGGGGCACGAACCTGTGTCCCCTGCATCGGCAGGTGGACTCTCAACCACTGCGCCACCAGGGAAGCCCCCACCCCTCTTCTTTCCTGCTCTCCCCTCTTCCAAACAGCAGGTCCTGAAGGAGCTCTTAGGACCTTTAGAGCTCAGCCACTCGATTTGCAGACACTGCCTCAGTGAATACATCCTGTCCCAGGAAGAGACTCCGAGCTCAGCATCCTGTTCGCCATCATCATCTGAGAGGGTTGGGAGTCGGGGCGAGAGGAGACCTAGACTGGCTATGTTTGAGGATCCCTGGAATGGTCTCTAGGGAAACCACATGTCCTCATTCCCCGGCACTTTGCTCACTGCTGCTCCCCCTACAATACCCTACAATATCCCTTCACGGTACTCAGACCCCTGACACATCATAAGTCTGGTGGCCAGTAGAGGCAGATGCAGACACTTGCCTGCCCCATTCCTCCATCCTGATGGATCTGCTTCTGTTTGATGCCAGCCGTGCCCTGTCCCTGGACCACTGACCTTGAACGCTAAACTTGTTTGTCCTCACTCGATTGTGGATACTTGGCTCTTCCGCACCCCAGCATTCTCCAAACCTGGCTGCCTCAAGAAGAGACTTTGTTCTATCTCCGGCTATTCCACCTCAAGTCTCATGTCCCCCACCTTGCTCAGCATAAATAGAAACCCACTGCTTCTCAACTCAGCTCTGAGAGGAGGCTGGAATTGTCCAAAAGGAGCTTTACTAAGATGCCGTAGCAAAACAAAAAGGAAACAAAGAAATCGCAGCGGCACAGAATGATTGAGTTCAGCAAGCTCAAATTCCTTATTCTAATTCTTCCCACAGAGTGGCTTGACTGGCGCGAATTCTGGGCTCACTGCCCTGGTTGCCTTTCCTCCCTCAACCCTGAGATGGCTTGGGCACTGCTGGGACGCTTGGTGGCATTCTCTTTCCTGGAGGTGATTTCTTCATCTTCTTTCTGCTCTGGCCCTGGGTCATCACCCCCAGCTCCAGGTCCAGCTGCTATTGCTGTTGCTGCCCTGATTGTCATGCAACCCCGTCTCTGGAAGGCATCTCCTTTCTGTGGCCCCAAGCAGTCTTCTTGTGGCTGCTGCTGACGTGCAGTTGTCTCCTCCACCCTTGCAACCTCCCAGCCGGCAGGTGGCCTTCCTGGCTGCCCGGAGTCCTCCTCTTTCCTCTAACCCCAGCTCCCTCTTTTTTTTGCAGTACGCGGGCCTCTCACTGTTGTGGCCTCTCCCGTTGTGGAGCACAGGCTCCGGACGCGCAGGCTCAGTGGCCGTGGCTCACGGGCCCAGCTGCTCCACGGCATGTGGGATCTTCCCGGACCGGGGCACGAACCCGTGTCCCCTGCATCGGCAGGCGGACTCTCAACCACTGCCCCACCAGGGAAGCCCCCCACCTCCCTTTTGCTGTAAAAGCTTGCTCATCTAAAGAACATTCACTCACACACTTGGTGGGCTGTTTTAACCTTCTTGCTCTAGACTTTGTTTTTATACATTATAATTTTATTACCCTCTCCTTTAAACATTAGTACACTGTTTTGGAATTAGGTCATACAAAATAAAGTTGAGTCCATTTTTAAAACCAGTAAATAAAAAAAAAAGTTGACCACTTTGAAGCAATTCATACTACTGCTTGGTGTACCTCCTTTCCTATTTTTTTCTCTACATTCACATGCACACACAAATACGATTTTTTCCCCTAAAAATCTGGTATTATACTCTGTATCACTTATTTCACTTAATTTTTCCTGTTGTGTGTAGGTGATGTTCTGGTCGACCTCAGCTCCCTCACTATCTTCTAGGCCAGAAGTTCCCAATCATGCTTCTGCAGGACATTGGACTTCCCTAAGCTGAACCAAGATGCTGAACAGTGAAAACCCAGTAGTAACCATTTTTGATTCAGTTTGTAGAAAATTAAATGAATAAGTGTAATTTTTACCATTTGGATGGTCTGCCTTGACTTTTAATTAAAACATTAGTTCTACTACCACTTGGGTATACTATCCTTTCACTCAAAAAGATTGCTGGGTTAATACAAACTTATACTTAGTTATATTCAGTTCATCTGCTACTATTTCATAAGGTCCTGCCAAGAGCCCCATGACCTCCAGGGTCCCCGCTATCCTCCCACATTTGGGCTGCGCTGTGGGTCTAGGAGGCCGCTTTGGCATGAACACACAGTTTTCGCAGAGTTTTAGCTTGATCCAGCCACCAGGGAATGTGTGCCAAGGCCAAGGAGGGAGGGGAAGGTGATGGTACAACTGCTGAGCACTAAGGGCTCACCCCACTTTGTTGAGGGGCTGCTCCAGAGAAGCGGGGCAGAGAGAAGGGGAGGCATTTCTCCACCCGCAGGACAGAGGTGAGTCCAGGAGTGCAGCTGAGCAGGGAGCCTAAGCCCATCAGCTGAGAGAGCCTCTGCAGGACAGCAGAGGGCATGGGACCCAAGGGAGCGTTGAAGTTGGTATCCTGGAGGGATTGATGGTGGAGTTCCAGACAGTGGACTGGATTAAAATAGGAACACAGGAGCATTGGTGATTTTCCCTGGGCCTCACAGAAAGAAACTGGGGTGAGTGGGAACTTTGGGAGGAAGTTGGGGCTCTGCAGGGGTACCATCTCTCATGTGGTGACTCCTTTGTACCTATGTGCTATGGGCGGGTTGAGAATTCTTATATCTGCTGCCTATAGAAGCTCAAATAACATCACCAGGATCTGGCCTTCTCAGCCCCATCTCTCAGCATCTCTCTCGTCTGTGTTGGCTCCACGACCACTGGGGCTAGGTTCTCCCTCAGCCTCAGAGGTGACTGCAGGAGCTCCAGACTTGATATCTTCTTGCTTCAAGCCCAGAGAGAGGGCACCTGCCTCTCTCCCAGCCAGCGCACCAGCCCCTTGACTGAATTCGTTCACCGCACGCCCCCGTCCGCTGCCCAGGAGCAAGAGACACTGATTGGCTCAGGTTGGGCCCTGTGTTCCTTTCTGGAAACTGGGGTGAGCAAAACCATCCCAAACTGCTGGGCTGGATGATTCCATGAGATCAATTGAGAGATCTAAGAAGTATGTATGGGAAGGTTAGGTGCTGCCAGGCAAAAAACAGTGCCCTAAAGTATCAAAAAATACTTAAGATGGATTATTGAATGTCTCTGAGAAACTCCTGAAGAAGAGAAAACTGAGGGAGGATAAAGTGACTATTTTCACATAGACGGAGGTCTTTGCAAGGAAGCCAGCCACTTATTCTAGCGGCTTAGGAGGGCAGAGCAGCCCCAGCACATCCTGAGCCCCCATCTCTGGGGGTGGAGATCAGTATTCCTTCTGTTAAGATTCCACATCCCAACAACAGTCACCAATTATGTAAAATATTTTTACTTAACGCAAGTAAATAACGTAATAAGTAACGTAAAATATTTTTACTTAACGCATGGATTTTTCACCAGAGACAGAAAGTGGGTGACTGAAATCATGTCTGGCAAGGGGTTAGACAAGAGGAATGGTTTTCAGCTATGAAATCTATGAGAAACAGAAAAAAAGGTGGCTGAGTCTTGGGCGTGTGTGTATGCGTGTGTGTGTGTGTATGTGCATGTGCGTACTTGTGTGTGAGGGTGCCTGCCTGGGCACTGGGGGAAAGGTTAGGGGAGAGGGGCGGAGTTCAAGTTGCCATGGAGACCCGAAGTTGCTCAGCCCCCATCCTGATCATACACTGGAGGCTGGTGCTTGAATGAAGGATGAATTTGCCTTGAGCCTCTCACAGCCGAGGAGCTTCATGAAGACCAATCAGAGCAGTGTGTTTGTGGTAGAAGCAGCTGGGGCAGGGAGGGGTTCGGGCTCCTGCTTTCTGGTTCAGGCAGTCCAACTGGCCTTCTCCTCTTCCTCCTTCTTCTGCAGGGCTTCTCTGTGAGGCTATGGGAGGTGTCAAACACAGCCCCCATCCTGAGCGGGCAAGTGAGAAACAGTAACAGGTTTGATATTCACCTTGTCTCCTATCAGGCAGGTAACGCTTCCCGTCCTCCCAGGGATCACTCATTGTCGCTCTCACTCTCTCTCTCTCTCTCTCTCTCTGCCTCTCTCTCCCCCTCTCTCTCTCAATCTCCTCAAATCCCCTATATTAAATTACTGTTGAAATGTTTCGAACTCTCAGCACCAGGGTCATATGACAGAACGCATGGGGGTTTGCTTTTTAATCTTGCCCGAAAGAGAGAAATGAAAATGACTTGCAGGATTTTGACACAACGATCAGACAAAAAAGATTTTTATCCCCACCCCTCCAATAAATAGGAACTTGTCAAATGCCATTATCAAATCATATAGATCAGAATTCGTCTCAGTTTTTTGTGTGTGGGGGTCTAAAAGCAATAAAGAGTTATAACCGCATTCCAAGTTATGTTTGACGACTCCATGACCAAAGATTTGTCTGTCCTGAAGGCTGACAGAGTTTGAGCTGATTTATCTCCTAGGACTGGAGGCCCCGTCCGTCACTGAGCCATAAAACACCGCATTGAACTCTGATTCTGATCACTCCATCTGAACTGGGCTTGGATTTTCTGAAGTGACCAGGTCTGAGGCTAAACCCTCAAGATTCCGAGAGGCAGGGGAGGAGGTGGGGGAATGGACTCCTTTTCCATTCCTGGTTTTCATTTGCATGGGAAAAAAATCTATTCTAATAAAGACCTCCACCTGCGCTGGGTGATGTTCAGGAATTATTTCCTGCCACTGTTTGTCCATTAGATAAATAAATTGCTGCTGTCTTTGATTTTTCATCAAGGGACTTTGACAGATCTCGGATGGGTGACTTCAGGTTTAAAGACTTCTTTGGGTTAGTTTGTCTTTGGGTGACTTGGCCATGAAGACAATGTTAAGTAAATAGTCTAGTTTCTTGACCCCAGGTGGAGAAAGCAATAGGGTTCACCCAGTGCCCCATCCCATCCACCATTTCACTGGTTCTTTTCTAATGAAGACAGATGCCCGGCAACTCTGGTTTATCCAGGTACTCAAAGGTGTAACTGACTTCCCAATTTATTAACAATGGTGATTAATTACCATGACAATTGGGAAAAACTGATTACCTTTGAATTTCTGATGAGGTAATCCTGACTCTTTCAAGCCCCGGTAATGAATCACCATCTTCCCTCCCTCTTCTGACCTAATTTTCCAAATCATGTACCTGTATAAAATATTGTGCAGAGGCGTGCACCTATTTATCTTACAGGAGTTCTCTCCTTCTGAATTCAAGGGAGAAGACAACCCCTCCAACTGGGAGGGAAAATTCATTCATGTTCTGGGTACAGAATTCACCAGAGTCCAATCTCTTAGATAATCGATCTGCACCGTGACAAGTCTGGGAGCAGCCATTCCCATCCTGCTGGCTGGGATGCTGGAGTTTGTACCTGATGGAAATGGAGAAATCTTTAGGGACAACTCGATTCCTCTTTCTTCTGTTAAAAGACAATACCTGAAACTTAGTCTTAGAAGGCTGGGGTTTCTTGTGATAATTCTTTAAGATTCATAATGTCTCAAACAAGAGGACATGATGGTCTCACACTTGTTGGCCTTGACTACCATGGGTCTCAGGATCCATGGTCAGTTACAAGAAAGTTGACATTTGCAAACCTATGCTCATTG
Organism: Delphinus delphis; assembly: GCF_949987515.2. NCBI lineage: Eukaryota > Metazoa > Chordata > Mammalia > Artiodactyla > Delphinidae > Delphinus > Delphinus delphis. The sequence continues at coordinate 102,971,633 of NC_082689.1, read as the reverse complement.
AATTGTTGAGACTCCCTGTCACAGGAATCTTTCCCCGTGGTACCCAGGGTGTTTTGATTAATCATACTATTTTGTCAGGAAAATGCAGCGGTGGGGTGGAGGTGGAGGTTAGAGGGGACACGCCACTACCCGCTTTCTGCTAATTACATATTAACTAACTCTCTTTTTATCTTTCTTCTAGCTCTGAGAAGCAGCCCTAACGCTGTCTCTCTGTTTTTAGAACCCTGGTTAAAAATACTCTAACATTTTTCCTGCTGATGGGAGCACCTCCCTCTCAGTTAACTCATGGCTATACATTTCCTGGACACATATTCTGGACAATCTTATTCCCTTTAATACATATTTGCTGAATATCCACTTTGCTGGGCACCAAGGACAACCAAAGATAAATAGGACACACAGTTGATGCCTCGAGAGAGTCTCTCTTTCACTTCGTTCTGATCAATGTCGGTGTGGTCCAGACCAGTACACTCCTATTCCATTTTCTTGTTTGACCAGACTCTTAGCCTAACCAGCTTTCTTGGTTTGGAATTCCCTCCAAGCAGACCCAGGGATAAATTGGAGGAGGAGGGGCAAGATGTGAGTAAGGAAGGGATAAAGCCCAGTGACACATATGTGGGTGAGGGGCACTCAAGTCCATGAAGTAACCTCTGCAAAACCATGGGGAACATGCCTCGGAATTGACCCAGGGGACATGGGGGGCTGGTCCCTTATCCCTTATCTAATGAATCTCATCGTCCTTGGTCCTTGGTGGAGTGTAGGCCCCTGCTCTTCTGACTACTTAGCCGAGCAAACTCTGAAGTGCCAGAGAAAGCCCTTGGGGTGGGGAGAGGAAGAGAGTCATGGACAAGAGAGCAGGTGACTGAGCACCACAGCTGTGGGAGTGTTAAGGGGCTATGGGGCCGTAACTCTACAGTGGCTCAAATGAGAGGAGAAGGATCATAGGTCAGTGTGAGATGATCATTAACCAAACAGGCAGCACTGTAGCCTGGGCCCCAAGGGGTCCAGAACAGGGCTAGTGGGAAGTGAGTTAGCTTGCTCCCCTTGCCTCTTCCCCTCATAACAGAATCCTTCTTTTCCTTTTGGGTCTGTTGGCTCCCTGCCCTGGTAGAAAGTTTTCAACCGCATGACCTTACCTAATAACTCAGGTTAGCCAATCAGGATCCTTTTTGGGAATTTACCTGGATATGTGAAGAGAGTCTGTCTTCAAAGGGATTTCTAAGTCTGGATTGATGGTGGCCTTTTTCTACCATGTTTGAAAGTAAAGCCAATATGCTGGAGAGCATAGCATTAGGAGAGGATGGAGAGAGATAACAGGAGAGAGAGAATTGGGACATGTCACTTGAACTACAGGATCCGTATCTGAAGTAACAATTCCCAAGGAAGACTTCTCTGACCCCTCACTCCCACCCCAAGCTGGTGGAGGCTGCCTTCCTCAGCTGTCCCGTAATACCATGTTAATAAACCTATGATTGTACTTACCATATTATACTGTAATTGGCCAACTGCCTAGAACAGTTTGACACTTGGGTGTTAATATTTGTTCCTCGAGTGGATGAGGGGCCATGTTGTCACTTTTCTGGTTATCCTTTCACAGGATTGTAAGAAGAGCATCCTTCCTGGAAGCTGCTGGACACTGCAGGAGTCTTCATTGCTTGTTATTATCCCTCTTCATGGCTATATTTCACATTCCCATGGGGTCAGAGAACCATGCTGTGGCCCAACGATGGTTGGGTTGAGTCATCAAATGGAAGTACTTCTGAATGGCTCTTTGTAGAATTCCTTCATCCAACAGGCTCTTCTAAAGGAACAGATGAAAGGAAGGGAGGTTGTGAAGAACCTTACAATTCTTGTGTCAGCTAGAGGTCATCTAACCATTGAGAACCAAGGCACACAAGATTCAGCCTTCTCTCTACATTGGTCATCTTCACTTAAGTGAGAAGAGAGGCCTCTGCAAGCCTATGGTGGAGGCTCGTGCTGAGTGATGGGGTGTGCACCCGAGAAATTCTGACAGTCTGGTTGTTCACAACCCCCCTGCTTACCTCCTTCCAGTACTTAACACATTCTCCATGTATTATGCTTATTGGCTTCTTTATTGGTGTTTTCATCTTCTGTGTTAAAAATAAGTTCCATGAGGGCAGGGATGTTGATGTCTCTCTCCACCAGTGTACATCCAGGGCCGCACACTGCTTGGCACGCTACTTGTGCTCAACAAAAACGTGTCCAGTCAATGAACAGAATAGACACCAATTTGATTGTCAGTTGAGTCTCAAAGCCTTAGCCTTGGGGAGTTCATGGACAGAAGAGATCAGTGGAAGGAGGAGAAGAGGGCTTCCTGGAAGAGACTCCTGAGCTGGGATCTGAGCAAGTGGCTTTACCAGCTAGTGATCTGCTCCTTGTCAGGAGGGCTGATGGGGATGTCTCCTGAAAACTCACTCCTATTGCAGGAAAACTAACTGCTCCAGAAGAACCAATGGATGGTAGTTCAACAGACTCGTCTTCTTCTGGAAGCAAAGCTATCTGGGTTCTGACAATGTACAGTGTGTTTCCCTCCCTCCCTTTCTTCCTTCTTATCATACTAGAAGCTAGAAAACAACTTAGTTGTTGCCATTTCTTAACTCTTCTTATTCAGGAGAGTACTCATTAAAATAAGTTCCAAGCCGGCAGTGTCGGGCTTGTCCATTAACTACACTCTCTGACACTGAGACCTGGAACTTCTTTGGGTTGATCACTGAGTCCCTGGAAAATCAGATATTACTGGGAGACGTGACAATGACTCTGTGACCAGAAATAACTAGAAGAGAAACTCATCCTTTGACAGTCTGTTACACAAATTTTGCTCTCTTCCATGATTGGAGGAGGCAAGTAAAAATAAAGCTGGGGTAACTGTTAGACTGTCTAACCCATAAACATACCCAAAGTCACTAAAAAATTTAAGGTTGTGACTAATGGTTTTCCCAGTGGGAATCACAGGGTAACTCAGACTGAGAGTAGGAGGTGGGGGAAAGGCAGGTGTGACAAAGAAAAGAAATGAGAGGTATCTGATTATAACACAATAAAATGAAATTGTTTATTTCTAGAATCTATAATAAACCAATTAGACCTAAAGTAAATCAATAAACCAGTCTCTTTCTTCCTTTCTTGAGTTATCTGGGGATTTTTTACCCCCTTGGGAAATTTTGGCAAGGGGTAAGTGAGACTTTAATTGTTTAAAAGACAATTAAAAATATCAGAACTCATACATGCAAGGCAATCTTGGCCTAAAGTCATACAGGACTGCATACTCACCTGTGGATTCTTTTCTTTCCTCCCTCCCTCTCTCATTTCCATCCTTCCTTCTTTCCTTCCTTTTCTCCTAACAGAAATGTCTTGAGCCCTCCAAACCCTGGACCTTCCCTTCCTGTATTATTTTCCTACTGCCGTGTAACAAATTACCACAAACACAGTGACTTAAAACAACACACATTTACTATCTCAGTTTCTGTAGGTTAGAAGTCTGTGCACAGCACAGCTGGGTTCTTATTTAGGGTCTTGCCAGGCTGAAATCAAGGTGTCATCTCGATCTGTAGTCCCATCTGAGGCTCGGGGTTTTCTTCCACACTCAATTGTAGCTGGCAGAATTTAGTTTTCTGTGGTTGTAGGACTGAGACTCCCACTTTCTTCCTGGCTGGCATCCAGGGGCTGTTCTGAGCTCCTAGAGGCTACCTGCCAGCCCCTGCTATTTGGCCTTCTCCACAATGTTTTCTTCTTTAAGACCAGCAAGAGAATCTCTCCTATCTGGAATCACACTGAGCTTTCTTCAAGGGCTCAACTAGAATAGAACCACCGAGGATAATCTCCCTATTGATTAACTCAAAGTCCACTGATTAGAAACTTATTTACATCTGCAAAATCTCTTCTGCCATATAATAACATCTTAGGAGTGATATCTAATTATATTCACAAGTCCCACTTAAGGGGAGGGGATTATACATGTAAGGTATGCATACCAGTTGGCTGGAATCTTGGGGCCCATCCTAGAATTCTGTCTATGCTATCTCCCTTCCCCAGACGTTTCCCTTAGGATCAAAAATGAATTTGTAATAAAATGGTGTTGCCTGCCTCTTGGGAGAGTACATTCACAAGACAACGAGAGGAGCTGGTCTAAGGGAGAGTTTCTCAACCAGGCTGATTTTGGTCCCAGGGAACATTTGGTAATGTCTGGAGATGTTTTTGGTTGTCACAGCTGGAAGGTAGATGCTACTGGCATCTACTGGACAGAGGCAAGGAACACTGCTAAATATCCTGCAATGCACATCCCCCACCCCCCCATCCAGCTGTGAATTACCCAGCTCAAAATGTCACTAGTGCTGAGGCTGAGAAGCCCTGACCTGGGTATATAGGAATGGAGCTAAGAAGTTGGAATGGGGAAGGGGGAAGGGGAGAGTGAGTGCGTCCATAGGAAATGGAAATCACGCATTTTAGAAATGGTTAGAGTGAATAAACATGAACATCTCCACTCATGGGTTGCAATATAGGATATTGACTCCATTAGACATGGAGCAGGTACAGGAAGGACCACGATGAATGCAGGGAAATCAGAAATTCTGAAACCTGGAGTCTCTTTGCAAAGCTGGGGTTTGAGACTGGAGGACTTGCTGCAGGGGGAAGATAGAAAATTAGCTATCTCAGTGGGGATACCATCAGGTAAGAAACAAATAAAAACAACTTACTGTGCTAAAATGGAAATGTATTCTATCCAAATGTCTTGCAATTTGCTGAAAGTCTTCTCTAGACATTTTTTTACTAGATTTTTGGAGTTAGAAGGGACTTCAAAGATTATTTAGCTCTGGGGTTGCAGACTCGAATGCCTGCAGGCCTCAGACAGATGGAACAAAGGTGTAAGGGGTCTGATGTGGGCTGTGGTCACCTGGAGGGCACCCGCCATGCCTGGGCAAGACACCTCTTCTCCACTCCCTCAGACTGCAGTATTGGCAAGTCTGATTTTTCAAATGAATCTGGAGAGTCAGATTTTTATTTCAAACCTCTTAGTTTTCAAATATGGGGGATGGATTTCATCATCCTCACCATCATCACCATCACCATCATTAGCATCATCATGTCATCATCATTATTATTGTCACTGTGCAGGCCAACACTCCAGGTCTCTTCCGGCATTCTGGGCTGCACCCAACCCTCAGACCACTGCTTTGTACCCTGATTCTCAGCCACTGGCTCAGCCAGAGCATTTGGTGCAGGTAGCAAGGCAGACTCAGTTATAGGGGCTTAAAAAGTTGGGGATTGATTCCTCACATAAAAAAGCCCAGGGATGTGTAGTCCAGGGCTAGTATGGGGTTGTCCTGATTGGTTCACAAGCACCCACGCTCTTTTGTTTTTCGAGAGAACATGGGATTGCCGTCATTGCTCAAATACTAATGTTTGCTCCTCTGATCTCAGCATTTTACCTGAGCTCTGTTTCCATGCCTTTCCATGTGCCCATGAAGTTTTTATTTCAATGTTGAATCATAGTGATACTATTAGGAGGACATTATAAACAGCAGTTACACTCCACATGTAGCGTACCAGTAGCACTCACAGCACAACTGTAAGAAGTAAGGCGGCTTGAACATCTATGACCACACGCACCCACACTCAGGCAGTGACAGCTATGCTGTGTCTGTTGCCTGGTTGCCATCAACTCTAAGATGCATCCTGATTTTGGAGATGTTACATTGTGAAAAAAATATGTCTTAGAATCAACAAAAGGTGAGTTTTTAAATTTGGGGTCAATTCTGGGGATGAAATCTACTCAGAGACCCTGGGTGCTCGACCCCATCCCTGCCACCCATCTCATCATTTCCTGCTTTGCTTTCTCCCCATAGGCTCTCTTTCAATTCTATTCCAAGTGGTCCAGTCCCAGTTCCTGGTTTTAGCTGGCTCCTTGGTATCTGCAGTGAGGACTCAAGGAAAGAACAAAGTTTCCCCCCAAAGGCTCAAATCTCAGCTTCTCATTCAAAGCTGTGTGACCCCAGTCCAGTTGCCTGACCTCACTGGGACTCGTTTTCCTCATTTGCAAAATGGTAATAATTGTGTCTTCTCCCTCGAGTTTGTCTGCAAATTAAATTAAAAAAACATGTAAAACATTCTTAGCACACTGCTTGACTTAATAGAGGGTTAACAAATGTTAGCTTCCTTTTCCTTTTCCTTTACAGAACTCACTCAACTCACCCATTTTCCATATCTTTTACTCACTGAGGAAAAGCCCAGCAATTTACAATGTGTGGATTGCAACCTCACTGATCCAGGCTCACTGGAGTCGAACATTTTAGTGCTGGAGGTTTATCTCCTTATCATCAGATAACCTCTAGTTTGCCTTGCATTCATTAATATTTCCTTTTCTCGCAGATAACATTGTAGAATGCCACCGGGCACTTATTCCTGAAAATGCGTGATTCTTAGATTCTTTCTCGAGAGAAGAGCTGAAGAAGTGGAAGACCCAGAGGACACTGGAAAATGGAAGGTGGGAGGTAGAGGGAGGAAGAAGCGGGGGGAGTGGGCATCTGGGAAGCTGAGAAGGTCACCTACTCACCTAGTGACTTTCATGACTGGCTCTTGTCCATGGTGGCAGACACAGTCAGTCTCATTGCCAGATTTCTGTCTCTTAATTCATTAAATCTCCCCTTCTCCTCTTATAGTGTTTTTTTTTTCTGGCCTGCTATCCTTAGGGATGCATTTTGTTCTTTTTCCAGCTTCTTGAAGTGACCACTTTGTCCTTTATTTTTCAAATGCTATGCACTGACCTTTGAGAATAGCTTTGTTTGCATCCCACCTGCTTTGATATAGATCATCCTTTCATTTCCCTTTTTTTTAAACACTGTGTAATTTGTAGTTGTTAGTTTGTTTCTTTCTCTCTTTCTTAGTTTCTTCCTTTGTTCGTTTCATTCTTCTTTTTACTTTCATATCGCTATGTTCTCCCCCCTGCCCCCTCCTCCACTCTACCAATGCCCTGGGGACATCACAGAAAACAAAAATGTAGCATCCTGACCTAACCAAAGGCACAAGACCCATATTAATGTCTCCCAACAGTCAAATCAGAAGCTCCATATTAGATAAAATAAACATTCTTTGACCACAGGTATCTATTATTGAGCCAAAATGGGGACCCAGCAGGTGCCAGTGGGTAGCCACAGTTCTCCCTTATGGTCACCTGTAAGAAATACTTATTCATTATCTTTTTGTTGTTGTTGTTGTTGCGGTACACGGGCCTCTCACTGCCGTGGCCTCTCCCGTTGCGGAGCACAGGCTCCGGACCCGCAGGCTCAGCGGCCATGGCTCACGGGCCCAGCCGCTCCGTGGCACGTGGGATCTTCCCAGACCGGGACACGAACCCATATCGCCTGCATCGGCAGGTGGACTCTCAACCACTGCACCACCAGGGAATCCCCCTTCATTATCTTTTATCTATTTTAAGTTTAAAAAGTTGAAAGCCCGGTGTGTGCTAGGCACTACATCAGGCGGTGAAAAACACAAAAATAACCCCCTCGCAGAGCTTTCAGACTAGTAGGGAAGATAAGCACTAAACAAGTAACCACCCAGAAAAAAGCGATAGTGGGAGGCAAGTGTTAGTGGGAAGGCCCACAGCTCTGCCAGAGCTTGGAACAAAGAATTCTGATTTGTGGTGACTGGGGGTAGGGAGGGTGTCCCTGGGGGAGTGAGGCTTGAGCTGAAATGTGAAAGATGAAGCCCCAGGGACTGAGTCAGACCTGGAGGGTGAGTGATGCTGAGCTAGTGAAGGTGAGGATTGCGGGCAGGGGGCAGACGGCACAGTGTGTACAGAAAGGCCCCAGGGCTGGGGTGCAGAGCTGGGGAGGGAGCGCCGTGCATGATGGAGCTGCAGGCAGGGCAGGATCTGCGTGTCTTACCGCACCGTTACTGATGTCGGTCTTCATCTTAAGGTCATTGGATGGTCTTGATTAAATCTGTGTTTTGAAGAAAAGTGTCTCTTTTTTAGAAAATTTCGGAGCAGACCCATTTTTCAGAAAAGCTCTCTCTGGGCTGTTGCGTTGGGAACGTATTAGAAGGGGCAAGTGTGGGCTCAGGGAGGCTGGTCAGGAGGGCCCCGTGGGTCCAGGGGAGACAAGAGTAGCTGGAGGTTGTGGGCACAGCAGGAACAGGCTGGACCCGAGGAGATGAATACGGGAGAACCAAGGGGACCTGAGGGTTTATTGGCTGGCGGAGAGGAAGACGATGAGGAAGGAGGGGGCCTGGCTGCCTCCAAGGTTTCTGGCGGGGGCTCCTCCTGATACAGAAGGTGGCTTGGCCGGGCTTGAGGGCCGGGCTGCAGCGCCTGCCAGGCTAGGCTCCGTGGAGGTGGGTTTTTTCCTAGTGGTGGTATCTTTCTCCATCTCCGTAGTCTGGCCTCTCCTTACTGTTTTGAAACGCAGTTCTGTGGGGTCTGGTGAGACGTGTGTTTCTGAATTGGAGGGTTTGGTTTTAGTTGAGGTAGCCGTACTCCCACTCGTAACAACCCTCCTGCAAAGTCAAGTGGAACCAGATGTCTAACTAGTTCCTGGCACCAAGAAGCTTATTTAAAACCGGATCAAGGGCCAGAGTGATTTGGGTGTGGGATGGGAGGTTTGAAGTGCTGGCCACATGAGCTGATGTTTAGAAAGCATCTTGTCAAAGGGTGTTGAACTACTTAAGAGAAAGGCTCCCCCCACAGCTCTTATCTTTGTTATGACTGCAGTGGCAGCAGGGGGCGGCAGGGACTGAACAGGCTGCGTTCATGGAAAGAGTGCTGATGGTGGGCGCTCCAGGCAGGGCTGGACCGAGACGGGCCAGAGCACCCTTTTGGAGACGGAGTGGGGAGCAGTCCGCCCCTGGAGGAGTGTGTGACTGCCTCTGAGGGCATTCTGGACTTGGGCAGTGTAGGCTAGACCCGGATCTACCAACCAGTGGCATGGGTAGCCCCAGTGCATAGACTAATCATGGCTTTTGTTTTCTCTCTTGTGATGCTGTGACATCTCGGGACCTTGCTGGCTTTGGAGAAACTGCCTCTCCCAGGGTTAGCCAATTCCTGGAGGTAACAAACAACTCATCAGGGCGCGTACTTTTTAAGTACAAACCAGCCAATCCAGAGCTCCCACCCCCATACACCTGTTTTATGAGGCTGTCACACACCAGACCACTCTCCACCAGCATGCATCATCCCGGGGCCAGGTACCAGGTAATGAGGGACAGTCCCCACACGCCGGGGCCACCGAGATGATTCAGACCAGCCAATCCTCAGCGTGCTTCCCCTGACTTGCAGTTTCCTTCCTGTGGAAACTACAATAAAGGCACCTGTCGAAAGGTCCTTTTGCACCCTCTGCCTCCCCACCGACACCGCTGCTTCTCCGTCTGGCCCTCCGTGGCCTGGAGTGCCCCTTCTTCTTGGGAAGAGTCAGTGGCAGTCACCTTCTGATCTGTTGGCCTTGCTACACCTCAAATGTTCTGTTAGCACACACGCAGTGCTCTGTTTCGGAACACTGGGAAACAAGGGTTTCATAACAAAGGATATTGCTTCACCCAAGGTTCTCCCTTGAGCTCCGAGTCTACTTCAGGTGTGACGTGGGGGATGGTATCATCTATGGGTTCTTGCAGATGAAAATAATTATAGATGTGGCTATTTTCAACATGGTCCCTAAATCCTTTGACGCTCTTCTTACTGGGCAGTGGAGTCTATATCCCCTCCTCTCAAATCTGGGCTGGATTGGGACAGCTTTGATCAATACCATTTGGCAGAAGTGATGCTATCGACTTTCCAGAGAGGGAAGAAAATGCCTTGCAACTTCTTATTCTCTCAACCCGTTTGCTCTGGGGGAAGCCAGACGCCATGAGAGGCCAAGTGTAGGTCAAGCTCTTCTAGAATTTGTGATTTCATCAAATCATGAGCATATTAAAATGGTTATTGTTTTAGATTACTGATTTGGGGGGTCATTGTTATTCAGCAATAGTAACTGAAACAATAGAGTAGATTTATTTTGCGTTTAACATATGTCAGGCATTGTACTAAGCAATTATATACATTTTCCCACTTGATACTGTTAACGACGCTCTAAGGTAGGAAACGTGCTCCTCATTTTACACGGGGGGAAGCCGGAGCTTGAGAGGTCAAGTGGCTAAACCAAGGTCACACAGGACTTGATATGTAGTGTAGTAAGACTGGAGCTCAAACTCAGGGCTGTCTCAGCTCCAAAATATTTTGTCACTTTTAGGAAACAATACTGAGGACTCAGTTCCCTTTAAGGCAAGCCCCCCAGGCATGCTGCTACAGAAATGTTTCTACCTTCCAAGGAGTATCTGGAAAGTTCCAAATATTATCTCTGCGTTTTTCCTTTTCATGTAATGCTTTGCTCTTTTCAACCTGCATATTGTAGGCGCTGTTTTAGTCCTTTAGTTTTAGGCTATAGACATGATTTTAGGCTTAGGTCACCTGAATCTCAGTTTAAATGAGCTAAACTGTATCCTCTCCTGGGTGAATCTCGTAGGATAAGTTTCTGGAGGGTGGAGATGGCTTCGGATTCCTCTCTGCTTCTACGACAAGGCCCTTCACTGATGAGGGGGCATGTGCCCATATCACTGTGTTAAGGTTCAGACAGTGCCTGCCGTATCGTGGGTGCTCAATAAATATTTGTAAATGAATGAATCAATGAAAGTAAGTAGTTATAAAATACATTAGTGATTCCTAGAGAAAGTCTTCAATTAGTGGTATTATTTGAATATTGAGACTTCCTAACACACAGAAAAACCTTCCTTTTGGGTCTCATTTTGGAGTGGAGGGACCCTCACAGGCCATTTAAATCACACTGTAGAGACAGCTTCCTCCTCGTCACTGTCTCTCTTTGCAGCCCTGCTGGTTCTGGATCAGAGGCCCACCGATACATTGGGGCTCTGTCAGCTGCCCCCGCCCCAGGATCTCCCTCCTTTGCTGCCCAGAGGGGAGGCTTTATAGCAGCCCTCATACTCTGCTCCCTCAGAGAGTGGGAAACGGGCTCGCAGCGCTCCTGGCTGTCAGGAGGAGGGGCAGACAGAGCAGGCTGCATCTGAGGGAGGGTCAGTCGAGGGCACCTGTGTGGCCATGGCAGGAGAAAGCCAGGTATGGTACTTACTTGTCACTTGTCAGAGGAGCAGGGAGGATGGTTTTAGAGCTGCTTCTAAAGGTGGGTTCCTGGCAGGGCGGGGATGAAAGCCCGCATCCCAGTTCACTGACAACTTTCCATTAATTAACAGTACAGTGCCTTCATTTTCAAGGCCAGGGTGGGCAATTGTTTGGACATCCACAATGATAATTATAGCCACCATGTATTGTGCTTATGCGTATTATGTGCCAGATATGCTGTTCCCATGATAACAAATTCTCATGACTTACCTGCAAAGTAGCTCTCACCATCCCCATTTTACAGCTAAGGAAACTGAGACTCAGAGAGATCAAGTCACTTGGCTAAGGTCACACAGCTACTAAGCGGTAGAGCTGGCATTCAGAGCTAAGTTTTCATGCCTTCGTTCATCCAACCAGTATTTACTGAGTCCTTAGTGTGTATGCTCCAGGCATTGGTGTAGCACTGGGAATATCACAGTGAACAAGGCAGATGAAGGCCCTGCCCTTAGATTCTAGTGGAGGAGAGAGACAGCAAATTAGGAGACGTGTCAATGAATCGGCAGAGTATTTTCTGATTTCAATAGGCCTTGTGAAGGAGATAAATGAGAGTGAGGTGAAAGAGAGTGGTTGGAAGGAGAGAGGTGGGCAAAAGATGAGTCTACCCTTAAAACCTGTGCTTCACCTCCTCTGAAGGCTGGGCTACATCTGGGTTATGCTTACGGAATTACAACCCGGGGATGGGATGTGACCAGGGCACTTTGGTGTCATAGAAACCGTAAGATCTATTAAAGCTGGGCATCACTGCCTGACAAAAGGGGGAGCAGATTTTCTGGGAGAATAAATGTTGGACTCAGAGTCAGTAGACCTGCATTCTGGTCCTAACTTAGCTGCTGATTTCCTTCGGCAAGGTGCTCAGCCTCTCTGGGCCTCATCTTTGCAATGGTGCCTGTTGCCTCCTGGTGAGCAGGGTCATGTGAGAAAAGCTGCCCTGCACCCCTACGGTGCCCTAAGATTCTGAGACCACCCCCCCTTTCCCCTCCACTCTTTTTGAATTGACCGGAGTTTTGCTTCACAGGAGACTGGGGGAAAGCAGGCCAGGGAGGGTGAATTCAACTTGCTTTTCCCTTGGCTGTCCTGAGCCTCTCTCCTCCCACCCTCCTGTCCTGGTGGCATTGGGGACGTGAGAGACGCGCTCTCTGCTACCATTGATAGCAGCTTGATAGTAAGCTGCCCCTTTGTCACGGCAGGATTTAATGTACTCTGTGTTTTTGGCACTCTGTGCCTGGGAGTCCCCTGCTGCCTCTTCCTCTATCAGAAACCTCCACACTCTCCTCTCTTTGTCGCTCTGATTCCTACTCAAAGGCTTTAGAGTTATCCCTTTCAAGCACATGTGCTGCTGCAAATCTATTTCCCCACTGGCACCTTTTGCTTTGTTGTGAGCAACCTGTTGGTTTCTCTGAGCCGGCAGTACATTGTCTCTGATGCCCCACCCCTCCCCCATCCCCTGGGTCCCTGCTTCCTTCTCAGGCTTGTGTGCGGTAAGAATCTCCCCCGGGTGGGGGGGGGGATTTCTTTTTCTGTGTCTGGGGCTGGTCCCTGGCTGATGTGTGCCCCCAAACCCTGTTCTCCTTGGTATTCTCTTTCCTTATTCTGACTTCTTTGTTGTAAACTCCATACAGAGAGAGGGGTTTCTCACGCTGTAATTTACAGACCTCTGTGCTGTAAATTCACGTGACTCAGAAGCTCTGGGCAGGAGCTTCGTGATGTGTGTGTGTGTGTGTGTGTGTGTGTGTACCTATAAGAATGGTAGATGTATAGATGGTGGATAGATGATAAATAAATAGAGTTTATGCACGTGCGTGTGAATACGTGTAAGCAATATCTCAGAGCTTTATAGAAGGAAGGGGTGGGTCTCTGTCACCTGCCTTCCCTAACCCACCAGAGAATTAATCACTCCCTCTATTGTCCTTTTGAAACAGACGACCCCGCATTCACCCAGCTGATGCGCGGCAGAACAGCCGTTTAGACCTAGATCTTTCACTATTCCATCAGTTCTTAACGAGCACTCGCTGGGACCCAGGAACCTTACACGGTCCTTGCAGTGGCCAGTTTGCTGGTGTTGGTGCAGCTGTTGATGTTCCAGCATGTGAGCAGGTAGGAGTGTGGAGCCGATCTTGAGCTCTGTAGGAAGAAGGGCTCAGCCCCACGCCGGCCTCCTCCCCACCGCATGCAGACTTGTTCACTCTCCGCCGCATCTTTCCACCCCTGCAAGTGCCCACCATCACGCTGGCTCTTTTCCATGTCTGCCTTCCCAGCTAAACCACCTACGTGCTGACAGCGAGGACGTCTGCATCCCTGCACCTAGCTCTGTACCTGGCATGCAACAAGTGCTCAGTGTTTAGAATAAAGAGACCAGAATATCTTCATCTCCGGGCAGAGGATTATTTTTGAATTCCATGGCAAGAAAAATATTCTACGTGGCTTCTTTGGCCTCTTTTGTATGAGTAATAACCTGAAGCATAGGGATTTGAAGACAAATCGAGTACTGAGTGGTAAACAAGGCATTTAAATATTCATTTAAATATTTCCCCTTCCAAAACCCTAAAAAAATATGGTAAGGAATTAAAGAGTAACAACTCCCAAGGACAAAGAGGGAGGAGACGACGGCAGTTGAGAGATGTCAGCACATTTTTTTGAAGATGGAAAGTGACAGATAAATGAAACTGACTTAGCAGAGGAGAAAGAGCTGAGACCCCGCCTGTCAGGATTAAGGGAAGCAAACTTATTCCACCCCAGAGCCCTGGAAAGTCTCAGAAGCTGATGCTAAAGGTGGGGAGCTCTAGGCAGTAAGACAGTGCAGAAGTCTTTACAAAGAGCAGGTACTGGGGATTTCTCCCAAACCATGAGGTAGGCAACGGGCCCTACTTGCGACAGCAGTGTCGTGGAGGTCAGCTCTGGACAGAGCGAAAGAACCTCTAACCTCAAGGACACCAGCCTAGTGGGGAGGGTGAGCACATTAAGAACAGGGGCTTGAAGGCAAGTCTCCCTTCTGATCAGTGAGCCTCCACACTCACCTTTCCCCCTCTGTCACTTGGTGCCCTGAAGACTGGCCTCCAGGACTTGTGCTGCCTGCCGGAGTTTGGGACAGCCATGTCAGGAAACTAACCAGTTAAGGGAAGATGCGTGAAGAATGACATTCGGGGGATCCTGATACACAAGCTGGCTCACAGTACCTCACTGGTGGTGAGGCCTCCTGTCAACGTGTCCCATCCACACACACACAGCTTCCAACTGCTTCCAACGACAGTCACTTCCATCTGACCGGGCAGCCAAGGGTCGCCAGACATTTCGGGAAAGCGTCTATCCTGAAGACTGGACAGAAGAAAATGCAGAAACACAGAAAAACTGTAACACATTAATATAATCAGAGTAGTAAAATAGGTTATATCTATGGAACAGGGGCCTGCTGTAAAAGAGAACATTCAGAAGAAAAAGGCAAAGAGATGGAAAATAGGAGGAAGATGTAAGAAAATGAGAGGACCATCCAGGATGTTCAACATTTTATTAATAAGCTTCCAAAATTAAAAAAAAATAGGGAAATATAGGGCAGGGAATTTTCTAAGAATCAATACTGGCAGTTTTCTTAGAATTGAAGGACATGATTTTCCTGACTGGGAAGGTCCATGGAGTGCTCAGCGCACACACACACACACACACACACACACACACACACATACACACACCACACATACATGCATACCACACACACCTACACAAAAAACACATATACACACATATATACACACACCACACATACATGCATACCACACGCACCTACACCAAAAAAACACATATACACACATCCTACACCACACATACAAACACACCACACGCATGCATACACCCTAGACCACATACCACTCACAAACTACACACATAACACACACACACACACATACACACACACACACTCTCACTCAAACCAAGAACCGTTACTTTTCAGAACACTAAGCGTCAAGATGGGATCCTAAAATTCTCCAGGCTAAGAGGACAAGTTAAGAACAGAATGCAGACAGCAAGTCATAGGGCAGAAAAGCCCTGTGATTATTCTCCAAGCTGTGGCCTCCTGGAGATTCCAGCCCTCATGAATGAGAGAGGGTGTGATTTATGGATTTTTCAGTGAAGAGGAAACTGGCGGACGATAAGCACTTTGCAATGGACTCACTTTGAAACGCTGCTGAGGGTGAAGCCGCTACCAGGAGCCCCAGCAAGGCCGGCGGTGTCTTCCGCGTGTCACCGGAGCCTTGCCTTCACTTGCAAACGTAGTCACTCACTGCATCACTGACTGAGTCTGAGCTGAGACATTTTATCCTGAGGGGGATTTGAAGGGAGCCCATAGGAAGGGTCTAGAATTGGCCCTTTGGCCCTGTGACTTGTGGTGCCTGGTCAGCAGGGACGGGGCTGGGCTCTCCCTGGTGCAGGTGGACACAGTCACAGCTGCCGCCCGCGAGCCCCTGGCCTGACCAGCGCACGGACGCCTGCCCCTGCTGAGGCTAAGCTGCCGTTGTTCAGGGCAGGCAGGGGACCCTGCGGAGGCCGGAGGCCAGGCAGGGACCTTCTGGAGGTGTCACTCCTCACCAACGCACGATCTGTGTACCCGAGTTCACCCATTCCCCCTCTCTGGGGCCGTTCTGTCTCGGGGGTCACTTAGGCTTACTCCCCTCCCCACAAAAGATACTGAGGGGCACCCCAGGTGGAGGACGTCCAGAGCTGGGTTGGAATCCCAGCACTGCCTCTTGCCCTGAGCACGTTCCTTCTGTAACTTCTCTGCACCTCGTAGCAAACTGATGGGATTGAACAACAAGATTTCTAAGGCCTTTTCCAAATCCAGGCCTCTGTCAGCCCTGGGGATTTATGATGAATAAGACATGGGCTTTCTCCTCAAGGGACTCGGTGGCTTGCAGCCCAGTCAATATAATGTATAGAAAATTACAGCACGGGCAAGTCTGCGGGCATTTATTGGACGCCTGTATTTTTTTCACTGGCCATGAGATCCACTGAGATACATCCTGAATGCCTTGCTTAGAGTTGCAGTTTACCTTGCTGGTCGGCAGGCCTCCCTCAGCTGCATCAGAGAGATTTATTCTGTGGAGACGATACAATTTAACAGTTCTCTCTTGTTCTCTGGACCTTTGTGGATGCTGTTCCCTCTCTCTGCAATGCCCTTCCTGTTGAGCTCCCGATTAACCTTTACAATTCAGCTCCTGCAAAATGTTCTTTGGGAAGGCTCCTTTCAACCTCTCTCACACACCTGGTGGACATATTTTGAATGAATGAAGGAATAAATCAGTGTGTGACATGTGGGCCTCTGGAACTTTGTATTTTTAGGCAGTCAGGCACCTGCCACGCACATGCTCAATATCCTTTTTCCTCTATTGGTTAAAGCCCTCGGAAGTCATCCTTTCCCGGGCCTCCCTACTGAGGTCAAGCCTCAAAAAAGCAGAAATTGTTGGTTCCCTCGTTCCTTCCCTTCAGCTCTGCAACCATGGGGCCCAGGAGAGCTGTACCAGCTGTGAGCTGACTTGTTAGATTAGCAACTGTAAGGGACAGAAACATCTGTTGGCGCCCCCGTGTCACTAATCATTGTCATGGTTTCCATCCTGGCTGCTGACACCTGCAGCTGAGCCCAGAGTTCTGTGATCTGAGACTGGTGATTGGTAAAATGCCACTTCAAGTGCACGCCTGTCAGAGCAGTCAATGTCAGCTGCATAGCCTGGCCCCAGGGCAGGCAGCTGACACGGGTGAAGGTGGTAGAAACTGGGTCCAGTGCAATGAGCTGGGCACCTCACTTTCTGAGTTTTGAGTGATGCATGAGGCTGTCTCCTGATATCACGTGTCCTTGTTGATGGCTCATACTCTGACAGAACGTGTAAAGTGACAAGGTTTACATATGTCACTGGCAGTGTAGTTACAACACTTTCGTGGACAACCAGAGAAAAGGGTTAAAAGGTAAAGGTGGGAGATTCTGTCAATCAAAAGCAAATTTCAGTGAAACAAGTCTGACAAAGCATTGATAGCTTTCATATATAAAAAGCACTTACAAATCAATAAGAAACAATACTACAATAGGAAAATGAAGTAAGGAGAGAAATATCTCATGGAAGAGCTATAAAAGAGCAATGAACATAGAAACATGTTCAGCTTTGCTAATAGTAAATATGCATATAGAAATGAGATTTTTTTAACTTATCAAACTGGCAAAGTGCTTTGCATAATTAATCTGCAATTTTCGTGAGAGGAAAATAAGATAGTCACACATTCTTTTGGGAATGCAAACTGGCATTACCTTTCTGGAAAACAATTTTGTAGTATGTACCTAGAGACTTAAAACTGTTCCTGATACATGACCTTTAATTCCTCTTCTAGAAATGTCTGCCAAGGAAATAGAAACTGGGACAAAGATTTATATGTACAGAGATGTTTATTGCAGAATTATTTGGAAGCAGCTCAAATGTCCAACCATAGTGGAATGGTTAAGTAAACTGTAATATAACAACACAGAGAAATATCACACTATCATTAAAACAATGCTTCTGAAGAATTTTAAATGACATGGGAAAATACTCATGATATCATTTTAACTGAAAAAAGCTGTACAGAAAATTATATGTACATTGTAAATTCAAATATGTAAATACTGCTCCCCATCAAATACTATCTATTTTCAGAAAAAAATGTTGGAGGAAAACTACAAAAATACAATGGTTATCTCTGGATCAAGAGATTATTGTTAATTAAAATTTTCTTCTATACATTTTCTGAATTTTCCAGAGTTTCTCATTTACCCACTTATTCATTCTACAACTTTACTGAGTACATCCTATGTCCCTGGCACTAGTGTAGGCACCAATTAGAAAAACCTACCAACATTCCCTCTGTCTATGTTTGTGGGATTGGAAGCAGACTGCTGGGGTTTAATCCTGGTCCTATTGCTCAGGGTCTACCCTCTATGCCTCATTGTCGTCAGGAATAAAATACAGGACAATACTAGTAACGATCTCATTGTGTGCTTGCAAGGATTAAATGACACGATACATAAAAAGGGCTTGTCTTAGGGTACGGAAACTGAAGTGTAACCATCACTGGGAAAGCCACACAGAGAGAGCCCCTCTATCTCCTTCCCGGCCACCGAAAACCCAGCCTGCATGGAGGTGTAGAGTGAAAAGGGGGTTCCTCTTCTCCATCAGTGCCCCTCTCTTGCCACATAATCCTGTTCCTATCCTTGGAGGTGCCACATGAAACAGTTTTGTTAGTTTGCTTATCTTTCCTCAAAATGATTTCTCTGCATCCACGCGTCTGTGTAGATACAGAGTACTCCAACCCTTTGGGACAGATCTAATCGTGTCCATTTGTCAAATAAGGAAGCAGAGGCTCCAGGATAGTCAGTAGGGTGACCATTTTCACACAGATGGTTGGAGCCAGCCCAGAAATGCAGACCTCCGTCCCTCTAATGCCAGTGTCCAGGCCTTCTGGACTGGCCCTTCGTCTCTGAGAGCCAGAGAACCCAGACAGGGTTCTTTACCTTATAAAGAACATCATCTCAAGGCAAAACCAGGGCATTAGAAACTCTGAAATCAGAGACACTGTAATTTTTTTTCCTACTGCCACTTAAATCTTACTCAGTGGGGATAGCCCTCCCCTTTGCCCTGGAAGCCAACTTGAGCAGACCCATGATCCCTGTTTTCGACTTTCGTTGACCAAGTCCTGTGTTGCTGTGACCAACGGTTTGGAGGCATCCAGTCTTCTCTTCCCAGCTGGCCTGATTCCAGCACAGACTACGGACGGGAGAGGGCTGCTTCCCTTCTTCCCGTCTCCTTTTCCACCCACTAGCTGCTGTCTCCACTGACAGTCCCAGGGACTGCAGGCTGTCTGCATTTAGCAGATGTTTACAGCTGCCTCGTGCTTTGGCCAGCACGTATGGGAGTTCCGAGAGACCCCCTTGCTGGGCCCGTGTAAGCACCCCAGCACAGTGGGTAGGGATGTTTTGGGTGGTCTTGACAACCTCACACTCTACAACCTATTATGGGTGGATTCCGCTTACCATGTCAAGCCACACTCTTGGGATGGAAGATCCATTTCAGTATGGTCCCAGCACTCCCTGGTAACCCAAGATTTGACCCCCAAGATTCAGGAACCATTTCTTTTTTTGCCAAAGCAGGGGAGGGCAGTGCATAGGTCAACCAGTCACTTACAAACGGGATGGAGCAGGATGTGTGTGTGTGTGTGTGTGTGTGTGTGTGTGTGTGTGCGCACGCGCTCATGTGCATATACACTGGGTCTCTGATTTATAGATGGAAAATAGAAACTCAGAAAGATGGAGTGTCTTGGGTAAGGTCTTTGGCTACATGTGGCTACTGTTGTGGCTACCGTGGTGAAGTCAGAACCCAAACTCAGGTCTTCTGACTCTGGCCAGAGCTCTCTCTGAGAGAGAGCTTCATTGTCTCTGGAAAGAGGAAATGAGATTGGTCATCTCAAGGGACCGCTCAGGTATCCCAGGGCTGTGAGATTATGTCCCTTCTCTGGCTCCAGAAAGGACAGTAGCTCCTGTCACCATGCATGGATGGGACTTCAGATGGTCCTTTATGGGTGACCTTGCTCCCCATGGCTCAGGCTCATGAGTGGCCCTCCGTTAAGAATCAACACCAAGTCCCGTTGTTTGGGGGCCACCTGGGTGCCAAGCCCAGAGCTTGGCCCTTTGTACACATTATCTCTGAACAACAATGGAGAAACATTAAGAGTAGTGGGTAAGAAACACTAGAGGATGTTTAATAGCCTTACTATTTCCCAAACAGAAGTCAAAGAAAAGGACCTAAATAAAAATTATTTAAAAAACCAACACATAAAGAGCAGCATTATTCGTCGTCATTAAAAAGTGGAAATAACCCAAACGTCCATCAACTGATGAGTAGATAAAGTGTGGTACATTCATGCCATGGGATATTACCCTCCATGAAAAGGAATGGAGTACTGATACCTACTACAATGTGGATGAACCTTGAAAATGTTGAGCTCTATGTGGAAGAAGCCAGACACGAAAAGACCAATATTGTCTGATTCCTTTTCTATGAAATGTCCAGAAGAGGCAGATGTATAGAGAGAGAAATTAGATGGGTGGTTGTGTGGTGCTGGAATGAGGGGAGAATAGGGCAGAACTGCTAACAGGTTTCCCTTTGGGGTGATGGAAACGTTTGAAGAGTAGATTGTGAGGATGGTCGCACAAGTCTGTGAATATACTAAAAAACATTGCATTGTGCTCTTTGGATTGGGTGGATTTTATGGTTTGTGGATTACATCTCAATTTTATGGTACATGAATTAAAAAACCAAGAAAAAAAAAACCCCAAATGGCCATGCCATGAGGATTTTACCTGGCTTGTTTGCTGAGGGACCTAGGAATCCAATTGTAAGAATTAATCAATGCATTCACTTTGAAAATGGAATTACAGTGTGTGTTTGTGGTTCCAGAAATCCATCCCTTCTCAGTCTCTGTATTAGGACTGAGGCCTATTAGCTCCGTATTAGAAGTCTAATCTCCTGCTGAAGATGTGAGAATAAGTAATTTACTTTCAGTCAATCAAATGTGGTAAGGGGGAACTCTTGAGGTAGCCCAGGGCAAGAGGGCTTGTTTTGTTTTTCTGATGTTATTGAAGGCCCTAGGGAGCAACTGGCAGCCTCTCCGCAGCTGGGTGAGTTCTCTCAGCAGGGGGCCCAGTGGGCTGGAATCCTCAGCAAATCATCCAGACAGCCAGGACCATGAAATCCAGACAGACCCCCAAAAGGTGACCCCCGCAGCCCCAGTGCCCTCTGAGGCCCTCCGGGTAGGCTGGCTTCCATTTCTGGTTCAGCGTGGCCACTGAGGAATGCCAGACATCTCCACGCCTGGCAGCCACAAGGCCACCAGGTGTGCTCGGGCCAGAGGGAAGGTTCAGGGCTGGGGAGGTGTTTCTGCTCTTTCTTCCTGACGCTCATGGAAACCCGCCCCAAACCTCCCCGCCTCTATCCCTCTCCTGTTTCTGCTCCACTGCTGGCTGAGAGCATGGACAAACCTCTGCTGGAGGCCCATCTTCTTGGGGGTGTCATTTCTTCGGGAAACGGTTGGGCTAATTGGAGACAGGTGTCCGCAGGTGCTAACACGCGGACTCCCACTGGAGAAGTGGGTGCAAAGTCAAACCACATGGGCTACTTACAATAAGTGAGGTGTGAGCCTCTGGCCCTTTACCTTTTCCTCCTTCTTCCTGCTCTTGCCCTCTCCCTGCAGTACGAAGGGGACAAAACCCCCCAAACTGCCCCCTCTGCCCCACTCACATGTCAGGTGGTGTGGCTGTGGTTTCCGCACAGCACTTTGCTGGTGCAGCAGAGGGAAGGGCAAAGGCTTCTGGGAGCCTGTTCCTGCCCGGGCTCTTGAACTTGGCGTGATGTCGGGAAACAAGAGGAGCGAGATTCTGAGAAGAGCCAGGGACAGTATGTGGAAGCGGGTCCTTTGAGAAGAGGCCCAAAGAACTGGGGTTTTTTGCCTGAAGGCTGGAGACCCTCTCTTCACATGTATTAGGAGTCCACTTAACCAGCAGGTTTGGCACTTTGGGGAAAAATACATTTAAACATTTTCAAGCTGAAAACTCCTCTCTGGGTGTCCAGTCCCACTCTCCACTTTCCAGACAAGAAAACTGAGGCTCCAGTGTGACCACCACACGGGCAGAGCCAGGATGGGAAGTGATGCTATGGGCCTCTGTGTCAGGGCTCGTATTTATTTTGACTGTGGATTAAATCTACGTGGGTTCAAAGACAGGTATGGAGGGAGCATGGGCATGGATGAGCTGGGCCATTTTGGTAATTCCTTTGCCTTCCTTCTTTCCATCTGCTGTATCCTTACTTGCTGCCTGGGGCAAAGGCCTGGTAAGAAGGTGAGGGGGCAGGTTGGGGTCCAGGAGACTTCAGAGCTCCTGAAATCACACCTAAAATACTTCCAAATCTGTCATGTTGTCTGATCCCCACAATATTAATGAATTCATTTCAAGGGGATCTGAGATGTCTTGATTCTAGAGACAAGGCTATCGTGTTGATAAATTCAAATTTGGGGGCTTTGAGATATGGGCAGTGGGGTTCGGTGGAGAGGATACTGGACAGGGAGACAGGAGTCCTGGGTTCTAGTCGGATTCTGCCGCCAACTATTGTCTGAACTTTGCTGGGGCACTTCGTGTGACTGGTTTTTAGCTTCTTTATCAGTAAAAAAAGACATTTTTATTCTTAAGTTGTCCTTTGCTCTGCAGAAGAGTTTTCATTTTCTGTAGTCCCACCTGTTTTTGCTTCGGTTATCTGGGCTTTTGCTGTCACAGCCAAAAAATCATTGTCAAGACCCATGTTAAGACTCTTTTCCCCTATGTTTTCTTCTAGAGGTTTTACAGTTTCAGGTCTTATGTTTATGTCTTTAACCTATTTTTGAGTTGATTTTTGTGTATGGTGCAAGACAGGGGTCCAATTTCATTCTTTTGGGTTTGCATACCCAGTTTTCCCGAAACCATTCGTTGAAGAGACTATTCTTTGCCCATTGTGTATTCTTTTTTTTTTTTTTTTTTTTTTTTTTGCGGTACGCAGGCCTCTCACTGTTGTGGCCTCTCCCGTTGCGGAGCACAGGCTCCGGACGCACAGGCTCAGCGGCCACGGCTCACGGACCTAGCTGCTCCGCGGCATGTGGGATCTTCCCGGACTGGGGCACGAACCCGTGTCCCCTGCATCGGCAGGCGGACTCTCAACCACTGCACCACCAGGGAAGCCCCCCATTGTGTATTCTTGGCACCCTTGTTGAGAATCAGTTGACTGTATATGTGTAGGTTTATTTCTGGGGGTTTTATTCTGTTCCGTTGGTCTATGTGTCTATCTTACAACCTATGGAATGTGAGAAAATATTTGCAAACCATTTATCTGATAAGGGGTTCATATCCAAAATATATTTTTAAAAACTTCTACAACTCAATAACAAAATAACAAATAACCTGATTTAAAAATGGACAGAGGACTTGAATAGACATTTTTCCAGTGAAGAGATCCGTTCCACCAGGTATATGAAAAGGGGCTCAACATCACTAACTATCAGGGAAATGCACATCAACCACAGTAAGCTATCACCTTATATCTGTTACATAAAAAAAAACAAGAACATCAACAGAAGATAACAAGTACTGGTGAGGATGTGAAGAACATGGAACCCTTGGACAGGGAGATTCTACTTCCAGTTGATGAGAATGTAAAATGGTGCAGCCACTGTGGAAAACAGTATAGAGGTTCCTCAAAAAATTAAAAATAGAGCTACCATTTAATGTAGAAATCGCATTTCTGGGTATACCTCTTTTTATTGCACTTTACAGTTACTTTTTTTTTTTTAAATAAATTGAAGGTTTGTGGCAACCCTGTGTGGAACAAGTTTATGGGTGCCATTTGCTCAACAGCACTTGCTCACTTCATGTCTCTGTTCCACATTTTGGTCATTCTAGCAATATTTCGAACTTTTTCATTATTCTTATATTTGTCATGTGACCTGTGATCAGTGATTTTGATGTTACTACTACAACTCAGATGATGCTTAGCCTTTTTAAGCAAAAAGCACTTTTTAATTCAAGTGTGTGCTTTTTTTTTAAGATATAATGTTATGGCGCACTTAACGGACTACAGTCTACTGTAAACGCAACTTTTATATCCACTGGGAAGCCAAAAAATTCGTGTGACTCACTTTATTGTGATATTCACCTTAATGCAGTGGCCTGGAGCCAAACCAGCAATATCTCTGAGGTATGCCTGAATATCCAAGAAAATTGAAATCAGGATCTTGAAGAGATCTATGCACTCCCGTGTTCATTGCAGTATTATTCACAATAGCCAAGACTTGGGAACAATGCATGTGTTCATTGTCAGATGAATGGTTAAAGATATTGTGGTCTACAGATACAATGGAATATTATTCAGCCTTAAAAAAGAAGGAAATTCTACCGTTTGCAAAAAATAGATGAACCTGGAAGTGATTATTGATAATTGAAACAAGTCAGTCACAGAAGGACAAATACTGCATAATTCCACTTATATATGGAATCTAAAATAGTCAAACTCATAGAAGCAGAGAATAGAATGGTGGTTGCCAGGGGCTGGAGGGAGGGGAAAATGGGAAGTTGCTATTCAATGTGTATAAAATTTTAATTATATACAATGAATAAGTTCTAAATATCTGCTGTATAATGTAATGCCTATTGTTAACAATATGGTGTTGTACATTTAATTAAAAACTTAATAAGGCAGATCTCATAATGAGTCTTACCACAAAAATTTAAGAAACGTGACACAAGAAAACTTTTGGAGGTGATGGATACGTTTATTACCATGATTGTGGTGATGGTATCACAAGTATATGCATACGTCTGAGTTCACCAATGTATACATTGAACAGGTACTTTTGTTTTTCTTGGTGTATGAATTATACTTCAATAAAGCTCTTAAAAACAAACAAAAAAGACCTTGAAGCTTTCTGCTAGATACTAGACATTATTGGTTACCTATCTAACAGCCATCAGCTTTCTTCCTCTTTGCCTGCCTTCTGCACAGAGGCTGAAATAGTCAGGTCCTCTCTTTCCCAGCCTTCCTTGTATTGAGGGGTGGTCATCTGACCCAGTCCTGGCCAGTGAGATATAAGAGAGAAGTCTGGAACACCTGGAAAAAGCTGTTTCTTCTCATTAAAAGGACAGAAGTTCCAGAAGAGAAGACACTTTTCCACCCACTCCCTTCCTTTCTGCTTGGATGTGACTGAGTGAGGATGTGATTCCTGGAGCTATAGCAGCCATTTTGTGGTCATGAGGTTCGTCAAAATGACATGAGAGAAGACAAGACATTGAGGTTGCGTGACAAAGAGATGGGATGAGCTGGGTCCTTAATGACATTATTGATCCAGCCCCAGCACCAAAATCTCAGTACCTCTTGTCACAGAGGTTATTAAATGCCTTTATTGTTTAAGCTATTCTTAGGCAGGAACAATACTTGCAGTCAAACATATCCTGATACATTAACATCCTAGAATTCTGTAACATGTATTATCCATTTACAGATGATAACTAAAGTCACTGGAAATGATGGGTGTTCCTTCTGTTAGTGTCACTCTTTGCCTTGCCGCCTCTTCACCTGGCTTTCTCCTATACATCCTTCAGCACAGAAATTCCTTCCTCCAAGAAGCTCCTGCCCCACCCTGTACACTGGGAAGGCTGTCTTTGCGCTAGCCTTTTGTCCTTACCTATGTTGTGCATTGCAGTTACCTGGGCATCTGAGCTTCTTTCTCATTGAGCTGTGAGTTCCTGCAGGGCAGAGGCCATCTCTTCTTCACACACACACACATCTCTAACATCATGGAAAGCTAATGAGGTCTCCTAAGGCTGTGAGTGGCAAAACCTCATATCAAACTAGCTTAGAGAAAGGGGAGACATTGAACAAGGAGGGGTATTGTGCAAACTCAAACGAACCGTTGAATAGTCAAGTGAAGCGGGTGGGGCAGAGATACCAAAAGGCCCCAGGAACACTTGGAATCAGGAGTTCAGCTACCTCCAATATTCACTCCTTGTTTGTCTCTGTTTCTCCCTCTTTCTCTGACATTTTTGCCTTCTCTCTGTGTGTTTACTTCATTACCTTTTGTTGCTCCCTCCACAGGGTGGGAGACACTGCCACTCAGTTTTTGGAAGGGGGGCGATGGGGGGCTTCCACAGGCCTGCCCGGTGCCCCTCTGGCCGTCTCCCCTCCAGATGTTGTCCCCTCGGGGGTGGTGAAGGGACTCGTGTCTCCCAGGCTGAGCTCTGTTGGTCTCGCTTCCCGTGGCCACTGCAGGGACACGTCTAGATAACTGCCTGTTGGGCTGAGCAGGTGGGCTCTGGAGGGCATTCTGGAAGAGGCACGCGGTGGCAGGGGTCTGTCAGCAGTCTCTGAGCGACACCCCATGGGCCTGGGGGCGCATGCTCAGTTGGAGGCTGGCTGACTTTTTTCCCTTGGCCACGGAACCTCTACCTGAGCGACAGCTGGTATCTGAGTGACAGCTGGGAGAGGATTCTGGTGTTTCCTTTCCCAACCACTCTTGGAGAATGTAGACCTCACCCTGTTAACCCCATCATTCAATTAGTGCAAAAAATAAATCAGATAGAAATCCCTGTGTCCCCACTGACAACTCAAGTCCTGCATTCAGCCCCCGCGCCCCCCGCCGTGGGTGGTAGGCGGCGTGCCCTTTCAGTGGCAGGGAAGAGAAGCTGGCTATATATTGGGATGGGAAGACCCTGGAAAACCCTCTCCAGTGGTTTCTAGAGAAAGCCCCTCAGGTATTCCAGCCTGGCACCAGTCCATGGACCTGGGGAACCCCTCTAGTCACCTACTCTCTGGAAGAGTGGGTCCTAAACAGGGTGCCACATGGGAATCACCCAGGGTTCTCAAAACCTAGCACTGGTCTCCAAGAGGAAGCTCTTGTTCATCTATGGTTAGCCTCAAGGTATATGGCTGGCCTTGAAGTCAACCTCCTTTCCTCTTTCTTTCCCCTGGTCCTGGGGAGAATTAGTCCATAAATCTCATCATAGATTAGGTTTTTCACATAAGTGGGATTATCATTTTGAACCTGGAGTTGGCATACAAACCAGAAGTGCTCATTGCCTTGGTGGAGGATTCACAAGCAAATCAGCTGGGAAGTGGGAAAAGGCGGGGATCTGTGGACAGGCTGAGATGGGCAGGGTGAGCTGGGCCGCTGTGTAGGGCTGTCCCCTTCAGAAATTGTGGGAGTGGCCTTCTGCCACATTGCTCCGTCCCTCTCCCCAAGTGCAGAAGTGGCTGCCACCTTTCTCAGCAAACAAGCTGGGTCCCCTGCCCTGTATCAGGGACATGGCAGCATCTGCTGTGGGCGGCTTCCTTCATGCCTCTCTCCAGTGTTAGAATTCTGGGTGGGAGGAGGACTGAGGGGTAGGCTGCTCATGTCAAGATGAGGGTCAAGGCTGGAGCGGGGGAGATGCAAGAAAAGTCTAGTAGAAAACCCAACTGGAGGGACTAAGAAGGATTTTAGAGGTAGGATGAACTCAGACAACATGAGGACATTCTATGCAGGGGTCATCCAGCATTCCCCCCCCAACTCCGTTGTCCTGGACTTTGGAGGGAAGAAAATCCATGCATCACCAGTCCTCTATCAATTCTCTGCTATGGGAAAAGCTTTGTCTACCTTAGGTTCTGATGGACAGACAGTAAATGAGGCCTGACCACTACCCATTCATCCATCCATTCAGTCCACTTCACCTATTGACACTGGTCTTACCAGGCCACTCCAGGTGCTGGGGTCTCCACGATGAACAGGATTCCAGTCCTCAACTCTAGATGTAGAGACAGACGAATCAACAGACGGTTACAGTGCAGTGTGGGAGAGCAACAGTGGAGCATATACTGGGTACCGGGATGAACTAAAGGATGGAGGATAGGGTGGGTATGAGGGAGGATAGGGTGGGTATGAGGGAGGATAGGAAGGAGGACACACCTCCTTAAAAGAGGTGCCGTTTGAGTTGAGCCTTGAAGACAAAGGTAAGAATAAGCAAGGAGTGTTTTGGGCAGGGGGAAAGAGCATGAGCTGGACGCTTGAGCCACTGCTGTTCCGTTTGAATCCTGGCTCCAGCACATTTTACTTGTGACTTTGGATGAGTGACTCTTTCATGCTCTAGTTTCCCCATCTGCAAATGGGCATAATATTGATGCCCAGCTTTTAGGGTTACGTAAGCATTACATGAGTCTGTAATGCGTTTGGACCCGTGGTTTGCTATGATGCTTACTCGTATTGGTCATGGAAAGGTGTGGCCAGTTTGGGGAACTGAAATAGTTCCAAAAGGCAACAGTGTGGGTTGGGACAGGATCACAGTGGGAGATGGGACTGGAGAATAAGCAATCTGCTGGGGCCGCTCTTTCTCCTATAGGGAGGGGGAACCAGCAGAGTTTTCTTTGAAGAGCCTGACAATCAGATTTATAAGCAAGACAATGACTTTCTCCTTAAGGAAATTGTGAACATGGGAGACAAAGACCAGCAACAATATAAGTTGCTTGGACCTTGGATTCAGGTCCAAGGCAAGATCAGAGCTCATGTAGAGGAGGAGACTTCACAGCAAGGGCATTGGAGCTGGGAGTCGAGACCACATTGAATTATTCAATTTAAGAATCTCCTTGTTGGGCTGGCACATTCTGCTTTATGAATTGCTTTCACTTACCTGGTCTCAATAACTGCAGAGGAAGGCTACCCAGGGAAGGGTTGGTATCACTATGGTACAGCTGCGAGAACAGGCATCCTAGTCCAAGGTCACTGGCTGGGCACTGAGACAACTAGCACTAAAGTCAGGTGTTACCCTGGCCTCTGACTCTATGCCTCTCACTGAAAAAGGGGACTGAGCTGGAGGGTGGGCAAGCCCTGTTAGGGAGAGCAGGCAGACAGCCACTGGACAGAGTGCAGGGTGACCCTGGGACTGACGCCATTCCTGGGTCAAAGGGAATTTAAACTTGGAGGATTCTGGATTAGAGTGTTTGTGCACAGGGAGTGGGGCCTGGGAGGGAAGCAGGAATCAACAGAGAGGGGTGAATTACAGAGATGGATTGGTCCAGTGATTGGGAGGAGAGAAATTGAGGAGGAGAAATCGAGCAGCAGCTGTAAGAGAGACTCTAGTTTCACCACAGCATTTTCTGCCCTGCTTCTGCTCTTCCTCTGTGGGAGAAATGAAGACAGAGTGGAAGGAAGCTCCAGAGGGAGATGTGGGCCAGGTGTGCTCAGTGTGGGCTGCAGCCTGGGGCCAGGCACCAGTAGGTAACTGCAGAAATAGGGAGCAAGTGCCTGGAACTGTAAAGTGATTTCACATAGTCATGGCATCCACACTTGTGGTCAGTGGACTCATCTCATTGAATGGAGTATTGGCTAGTTTGGGTACTGTTGGATTCTGTACTAAGCCACTGTCTTGGTCTTTGAGGACTGCTGTAAGAGAATATCATAGACTGAATGGCTTATAAGCAACAGAAATTTATTTCTTACAGTTCTGGGGGCTGGAAAATCAAGATCAAGGCACCAGCAGATTTGGTGTCTGGTGAGGGCCTGCTTCCTAGTTCATAGATGGCCATATTTTCACTGTTTCCTTACATTGCGGAAGGGACAGGGAGCTCTCTGGAGTCTTTTTTTTTTTTTAACATCTTTATTTGGAGTCTTTTTTATAAGGGCACTAATCCCATTCATGAGGGCTCCATCCTCATGACCTAATTACTTTCCAAAGGCCCCTTCTCCAAATACAATCACATTGAGCATTAGAATTTGACATGTGAATTTGGGGGCAGAGGGAACACACACATTCAGTGTATAGCAGTTACTGAATTGCACATGGCATGTGCTGCATGTTGTCACACCCAGTAGGGGCACAGTGGCCTTCATCGCAGGTAGTTGGGAAAGTTTAGGGTCTGCAGTAGGACCAGGGGCTGGGCTGAGACTGGTTGTTCTAATGTGCTGCTGGGAGAACTAGAACGGAGT
This sequence comes from Delphinus delphis, assembly GCF_949987515.2. NCBI lineage: Eukaryota > Metazoa > Chordata > Mammalia > Artiodactyla > Delphinidae > Delphinus > Delphinus delphis. The sequence continues at coordinate 102,941,920 of NC_082689.1, read as the reverse complement.
GTGATGGGAAATCTTTGTGTGTGTTTTTATTTGGTATAATGAGGGATGATTGACTCTAAATTGGTAAGTCACAGATTGTAAACTGGCTGCCCACCAGCCAGATATGGCCCTTGGACATTTTTGCTTGTCCTGCACATGCTGGTTCCCACAGTGTTTGGTAAAATTTGAATCACATGTCAACTAATTTCATGCAAATTGATTGCTGGCTCTCTTGAAAAATCAGTTTACCTGGCAAACCTGGGCCACACTTCTGTTTGTCCCCAGCTGGCTGATGCTAAGCAGTGGCTGCCCTTCTAGATGGCACATGTGCCCCTCAATTCTCATCTCACCCTGCTCTGCTCAGACCTGGCCAGTTTCGCTAATTTACATGGCCAGCCTGGCCTCTGTAGGCTTTTTGATGTGCCTGATTAAGACAATTCAGTTTAATTCATCCAAAATTTAATCAGGTGTCTATTATGTGACTGGTACAGGGTACTTATTACTTTTTAAAAATCAGGCACCTATCATGTTTTGTGGAGGGTAAAAAGAGGTTTTAAAAATATGATCTCTCGTGCAAAGAGAATGGCGACTTGGCAGGAGGCAGATTGTAGACATGAGATGCAGCGAGAGTCCCAAGCAAAGAGGCATATGGTTGGTGAGCAACAGATACTTCTAAGAGAGGAACAATTAATAGTACGAGTTCCTTACGGATGTATAACACTGTACCTTTTCAAAGCCTTTCATGCACAATAGTTGCTTGGAAGAACCCTGGTGAGATAGGTGGAATAGGTAGGGCAAGAATTAGCTCTTCTTCTTTACTAAGGAAGGTACTGAGGCCAAGCGATGACTTGGCCAGGTCTGCCATTGAGGATGGAGTCTAAGCCAGGCCTCTGCATTCCAATCCAGTTCTCTTTCAAACCAAGCCAGGTGTCTGGGGGTAGATTCTACTGCCAAAAAGGAAAGCTCATGTGGTCTGAAGACTCTGGTTGAATGATTATTTCAATATGGAAGAATCACCCCGCCAAGAATAATTCATCAAAGAGTGAATCAGTTCAGAAATGGACGCACCCAGACTGTGTCATCACCTGGGGAATGAGTTCTTATCTTTCAATGCAGGTCATGCCTTGTGAAGTTTGAGAGAAGCCATTTGGCCTGGCCCATTTCCTGCAATGTGAGGTCGTAGGTGTATCTGATGATTTGGGCTGGAGTCTTTGCTGGAGACATCCCAAGTTCCTAAACCACAGAGAAATCCGTGGACTGGATGCAGTGTCGGCTGAGTACCTAGGGCGATGCACAAGGACTCGGTGAGCCAAGTCTCCGAGGCAGCCATCTTCTCTTTTTTAGTCCCAGGTTTCCTACCCAGCTTCTGAGTAGCTCACTTTGCCTCTGGAGTCCAGCCGGAGGGATACCCACAAGACTGCTGCTTCCCTGTGGGGAGACAGGAGGGGATGCGGGAAGCATGCTGCAGAGACATTTCTCCAGCTTAGGGGCAGAAAAGTCTAATAGTTATGTGGTCAAAATGCCAGAACTTGAAAGGAAAGGTGTAGAGGATGATCGACGTAACAAAAGAGGTAATTTCTTAAGTGCCCACTACAAATGACTACAGTCAGTTACTTTGCTTGTGTGTGTGTGTGTGTGTGTGTGTGTGTGATCTCAATTCAATTTCAAATAAATCCAAAGTTATCTGACTCCAAAACCCATATTTCCCACTCACTACTCTCCAAACCCCGCTGAGTCCCCTGATGGACCATGGAGGGAATTTTTTTCCCTTAATCTCTGCTCTTTTTCATCCAGGTGACATTTCATTGAAGAGGTGGGCATAAGTCATTGGCCAATAAACAGACACACATTGCTTGCAGCAAATTACAATAATTAGATTGTAATATCGATCCATTTTACATCTGTAGTCCTTATGTTTGTGTTTGAAACGGCCTGTAGGATTGAAGATGAGCAGGAAAGGAAATAATTACATGTTATCTGAATAAAATCTGCAGCAAATTACCTATAAAACTATAACTATCCAAACAGGATGACATTTACTTTATAAGTTCATGACTCCCTTTCTTTAAAGTTTGCTAAAAAGAGAGCAAAGTAATTACAGTTCTTTCTCTGATTGATTAAACATGACATATATGCTAATATGAAAGTAACGCTTGTCCTTTGTTACTCCATCGTCTGGCTTACAGTAATTTGCAAGGTAGCAGATAGAATTATTTCAGAGCTGCTAGTCTGAACTTTTCTATTCTAAAAATAGAATCTTGGGTCTCCTTTGCTTCAACCAAGAATTTATATTCCCTCTCTACGTTTCAACTTTCATATAGATGTGAAATGATGTTGCAGCTATTAGAGCCTCATTTTTTCCCCTCTTGTACATCAGAAAACACATGTTGCCACAACTGGTTCAGTAAAAACAAAAAACAACACAGAACAAAACAAAAACCAATAACAAAAAAACCCCACCTGCTAAGATTTGCTTTAAAGCAATTATGTAGTTACTGGTCTGTCAGATGGAGTGATTTTTACCTTCTGAATAAAATAATGTTAGACACGACTGAGAAAAAAACCCACAAAATTTAGAACATCAATGAAATATGCCACTTGTCAAGCTATAAGGAGGACTGTTCAATTTAAAGCAGCAATTATTTAAAATATAGGTCAAGACCACATCCATCAAAATTAGCCCGTAGTTTGAGATTATAATTACTAATGCAGCAACTAATGATTTTAAAATCCATATGAATGAAAGAATTAGAAACAAAATATAATAATGGCAGCACACATATATCGTGCTTACTACGTGGTAAGGTGTAGGAACTCGATTAATTCCTGCAACAGCCCTGTGAGCTAGATCCCATTATGAGCCCGTTTTCCCAGATGAGGGCCAAGAAGCACCAAGAGGTAAAGAAACTTCCCCAAGGTCAAACAGTTATGAAGTTCTAGATATCCAGCTATTTTCAGGTCATGCTACTGGAATATTCTATGGAAGGAAATAATTGAATTCTTCGGTTAAAGAAGATAAAGAATAGATTCTCGACAGGAAAGTGGTGACGTAAGCCTTCCCCTGGAACCCTGCCTCATCCTAGAACAGAATGGTCTGTGGGCCTCTGACCCCCTATGGCTTTGGTAACCCCCATGAGCCCAGAGACCCCTGTGCCTGAGAAGAAGGTAGACATAGGGCAGCGGGCCTAAAGCTCTGGTGGTCCACTCAGTCTCCTGGCTCAGCCCTGGTCCCTGGGGCTTCTCTGGATAAGCTGAAATTTGGCCCCAATCCCACCTCACCTTACTTTTCTGATTCTGTGCTGCCTCGGTCTCCCTGGCCCTGGAGAACTTGCTTATATGTTGTCTTCTTTAGAGAGACGGCGTGCTCAATGCTTCAAACATACTCAGAAGACACAGCAGGGTCTGAGTCCTAGCTCTGAGACTTAGTAGCCTCTGGGTGACTTTGAAACATTATTTCAGGGCTTTGTGTCTCAGTTTGCTCACCTGCAAAATGGGGATTTTCAGGGTATTTGTGAAGATCACATGATGTATGTCAAGCAATGGATTCATGGCATGTGCTGGACTGCTAGTCTCCCCTCCCTCCCTTCCTTTCTTCCTTCTTCTTTTGTAAAAGGTCACCTCTCTCCAGATCTCAGATTCTCATTGCACTAGGCTGTTGACCCCTAAAAATTCCTTCATTTTTATATTCTGTGGTTCAAAACTGTGATTATTGAATAATCAAGATACCTACAGGTCAGTTTCTATTTCAAAGACCCACGGACCCAATTGTGGTCAGGGTGATGCTTCTTGCTAGATCGTTGAATAATTAGTAATTAATTTAATGCACATACACTGTGTCCAAAGAGGAAACAGACAAACTCATTTTGCCCTTGTGGGACTCACAATCCAGTCAGGGAGAGAGATAGACAGAAAGACAGGGAGCAGGTTTAGATTTAACCCCTTGCATGCTAGAATAGAATAGAGGCCTGCCCGAGTGTAACTGGCTCATGGGAGGAGCCATCTGAGGATGCCTTTGGTTCCCTTCAATGCTATGCCTGCTCTGTGCTCTCCTGGTGCCACTTACCTGGAGGCTGATGCTCAGTGTGGGGTCTTCGTCTCTTGCCCCAAACGGCAACATCTTTGCCCTTAGTACCCTTACCACCTGGAACAACGGACCACTGCATCCTTCACAAGGCCAGAAAGCTGAGTGAGTTTGGAAGGATTTTCTCAGGCAATTAGTGGAAGTTAATTAAGTCCCCAAAGCTGATAGTGTGAAATGATAACCATGTCTGGAGATGCCAGCCAGCGTACAGCCTGACCACAGTTTCTAGCTAGAAGGGTGAGGCCAGGTCCTTCCCCCAGCAAGTCAGGCCAACTTGCTTCCTGATGTTAACTCCATGTGAGTGGTGCCCCTTACCCTCCGGGAGGGATGCCCTCCACTCTCTCTTTCTTTGCCTCCCTTTTCCTCTCCTTCCCACCTGAGTTTAGGAACGCATGTAATACTCAAGACCCTCATAGAACTGAGGGTTCCCCGGCCCTTGCTTTCCGCCTTCTAAGCTACATAATCACGGACATACACCATTGCTGGTAAATAGGTAATAACGAGAGGTACTACCAGTGACACTTTACTTGCTCTATGTTAGCTCTGCCTAGTTGAGATCAGGGAGATTAAGAAGTTAGCCTAAAGTTTACACAGTTGAGAGGATGGAGTTTGAAATTCCATATTCATTTATTGAGCAAGCATGAAGTAAGAGTGTCTATGTTCCAGGTGCTGGATGGGAGATTGACAAAGATGCTGTGGTGGTCACAGGCTCATAGAGAAGGTGGATGGAAAGTATTATAACAGGGACAAGGTCAGGTTTCAGCAGCAGCAGCAGAGAGGCAGGGAGTTCCAAGAAGGCTGCCTGGAGGAGGTGTCATGGGAGTTTAATTGTGGAAAATGAACAGGAGTTTTTCAGGTGAATGCAGGGGGTGGGGAAAGGCATTCTGGGTAGAAGGAAAGGAGACAGGCAAGGATCAAACGGGCAAGTGTTAAGGACGGTGCGGGTGGCAAATATTGATGCAATGTGGGGTGGACTGGGGTTGGAGGGGTGGCTGAGGCCAGATCCCAAACAGGATGTATGAGGACATATAAGGAGCTTGAACAGGAAAAAATAACTGTCAGAGGATTTTAAGCACCTCCGTTGTCTTTTCCTTCATCAATGCTTCCACTTCTTTTTCAGGGCTTCAGTGATCTATTTCTACGTAACCAACGCGCCAGAACTTCGTAGAGGAAAACAATCATCATTTTGTGCGTTGTGTATGGATGCTGTGGGCCAGGAATTCAGAAGGGGCACAATGTGAACCGCTTAGCTTTTGCCAGCGACTGGGGCTGGGTTGGCTGGGGCTGGACGAGGCACATCCAGGAAGCCTTCTTCCCTTCCAGGTCGAAGCACCTGGCCAGGATGGCTGAGGCATGGGGACCGGCTGGGACCACGGATCAGGATGTCTCCTTGAAGCGCTCCAGCATGGTGGCCTCTGAGTCATTAGACACCTCACACAGGGGCTCCCATCTTTAAGAAGGAGCGGTCCAGTGAACACAGAAGACGATGTAAGGCCTTTTCTGACTCAGCCTTGAAAATCACGGTGTCACTCTCGCCATTCACCAGAGATCAAGCCCGTCACAGGCCCACAGGGCTCAAGGGGAGAGGAGAGAGACCTCCCGTCTATGGGAGGGGTGTCAAAATACGTGTGGCCATGTTTGAAAACAGCCATACCTAGTAAAGCCCACAGGTCCTGAGACCTAGTCTCTTAACTCTGCTGTAGACTCTCATTAACTTATTAATCCAAGATCTTAATGGTCTTTAAATCAGCGATTTCCAAAATCCTTTACCTCTAGGGAAATACTTGAAGGAAGAGCTGGTGTCAGGGTGGGGGGGGGACCCCTGCCCACCAGAAACCCCTCTCCTAGCTTCCTCTCCCCCAAACACATTTTAAGGTCCCTTTCTCAGAATTCTGGATGATCTGAGGAGGAAGGTTTCCAATCACTCTCTTAAAGTATCGTTTGCCTTTTAATAAAGATGCTGGGGGAGGGGGGAGGGAAATCTCCATTGACGTAAATCTAGACTCGAGACGCTCGCAGGGGTCTTTCGGGTGTGTCCCCTCAGTTCATGCCACTCAGCAAGGCACATTCTGCCCACACTTCTGTTGATATTATCAAACAAACCTAAACCCATTGCCTTCTGTACTAGCTGCTCTCCAACCACTTTTTAAATTTCTGATCTCAGGTTTTGTTTTATTTCTGTCTCCTGTTGCAGCCCTTCTCACCCTTATTCCCGTCTCCTTGTCTCCCACTCTTCTGCCAAGGTAGCCATGAGACTCATAGAAAGATATTTTGGCGCCAGACTCAGGGCTGCAGAGCGGGGAGGTGTGGAGAATGGAGACTGGTCGCCTGGGCCACGGGCAGGAGGCCAATTGGTCAGATAGTGGGACATAGGAGGTGTGTCCCTAGAGCCCCCTTCTCCCCTTCCCAGGTCTCTTCTCCCCCTTTGAGCTACCTCAGGCCTGCCTGTTCCCTTTCAGTCCCCAGACCTAGGGGTGGCAGATGAGCCATGGCCTTGGCTGACCTCTTGTCCATGATGTGACTGGAGGTCACAGCTCTCTGTGCCCGGCTCTCTCCCACCAGCCTGCCAGGCAAGAGGAAAACTTTGGATATTCGTCAGGCAGGGAGCCAATGGCAGCCTCAGATTGGACCCATCTGGGGAGAGTTTAATTAAGGGATTATTTTACTCACTTCCTTGCCTCCCCTCACCCTACCGGTGTTCGCCTTGGTCCACTCAACAGGGAGACTTGCGCAGGGGAAGCGGGTTGCAGGTCAGGAGCCTAGGGCAGTGTCAGGGCTGGGAGAGTGTGGATCTGGGGCAAACGGAAGATACCCAGAGGCACGATTACAGGTATGGGGTGCCTACTATGCCCCAGGGCCTTCACATTTCCCATGTCACCCACGATATGCCTGCCGCTTAAGGATGTGCTCCATTTTATGGATGGGATTCTCGGGGCTGCGGATCGGGCCCTCTCCAGGGAGGTGAACGGCAGCGCGGTGCTCCCCGCTACCGTGCCTGGCTCCCGGCCCAGGGGATGCCCCACCATTGCCTCATAGCTGCCTCTCCGAAACACTTCCGACACTCATCAGTCATAACAAGCTTCCTGCATCAACTTGCTTTCCCAAACGCAAGACTTCGTATTGCCAAGTGTAATTAACATGATACATTGACTCAGGGCACAGCTAACAAGCACATATTAATTTTGAAAAGTCAGATTCTTTCACCGCAGGAGTTTAAAAGTGCAGGAAAGGGAGTGGGTAATTATGGGCTGGCACAGCCCGCAGGTCTGAGTTTCTGCCCCCCGGAAACGCCCTGACAGTGAGTGATTGCCCTCCGCATCTGGAAGGGGGGGCACTCAAGGTTGCCCCAGTTCTGCCTCCCTCGTGCCCAGTCTCCCCCCTCCCCCAGGGAGCATCTTGGTTCATCTTGTCTCTCAATGTAGTTATCTCTGATCAGAACTTGTACCTGAGCTGTTCTTTGCCTAATTGCTTCCCCTGACTTGGAAATTTACACCCTCCCTCCCTCCCCTAACTTGCCGAAAAAACCCATCCTTCTGGGGACATAGGTCACTGGGCAGCCTTGGACAAACGAAGGGAAACAAAACAGAGATACTTAGATCCTGTCTGCCTTTCATTCAGGGCCTCCCTGACAGTTGGAATTTCCTCTAGAACTCTGGTTTCATGAGCCAGATGTTTCAGCAAATTCCCCTCTCTATCTCCTCTCCAGATGGGGAGAGTAAACTTCTCTGCACACCTACATGTCCTAGAGCTGGGACTTGTTTTCCCATCCTTCTCGGTGTAGGAGTGGTTTAGTTGTAGGGTCTCCGTTCTGGTCTCTGAACCCCCTTCACACACAGGTTGCCTTCTCCCTGTGCTGGAAAGCCCTCAGGAGACTGAGCGCTAGGTTAGGAATGCATTTACCTTGGATAACAGGGAGGAGGTCTGGGTTCAAGTGCTACTCTGGTTCTTTTCAGCTGTGGGAAGCTGGACGAGTCACTGCACCTTGTTAAATGGCAGTTTCCCCAGTGGCAACTTGGGGGTGACGATCCCCTCTCCCTGGTGGCTGTGAGTCAGTGCCTCAGCACACACAGAGAACTTCACAGGGCACCCACTGTGCGGAAGCTTCCTGGGAAATGCTGTTCCCTCTGACTCTGCCCTGCTGCCCGTACTGCCAAGCACACCAGGAGCTACTGGGCTGCTTGAAAAGTTTGTATTTCTTGGGGGATGTGAGGAAACCACCACATACCTCTGTTTAAAAGCTTATTTTGTGGTTTCCTTGGTTATTTATAGAACCCTGACTTTCTCTTCCCCATCTCTTTCCTCTTCACTTCATTCTCCCATATTTTCCCATCTCTCCTTACAGACCAGTCTCGCTAAAGAAGCTAAAGAAGCCAGGATGTGGGGCTTCCCTGGTGGCGCGGTGGTTGAGACTCCGCCTGCCGATGCAGGGGACGCGGGTTCGTGCGTCCCGTCTTGGAGGATCCCACATGCCGCGGACTGGCTGGGCCCGTGAGCCATGGCCGCTGAGCCTGCGCGTCCGGAGCCTGTGCTCCGCAACGGGAGAGGCCGCAACAGTGAGAGGCCCGCGTACCACAAAAAAAAAAAAAAAAAAAAAAAAAGAATCCAGGATGCGTGTGAGGGGCCTTGTTTCAATACCTGCGGTTTCAGATGACCCTCTTTATATTGACAGGGGTCTCCTGGCTGCGTTTCTGTGGGGCTTTTTCTCCAGCAGCAAGGAATCCATTCCCCGTCCAGCAGTAAGGAAGTCTCTCCCTAGTAAACCTCTCCTTGGCACCCCCAGAGCTGCTGCGCGTCTTTTGCCCGATGAGACCAATGGCTCAGCTCCGATGGCTCAGCCTAGCCTCTTCCCAGCAGGATTTCCAATGCTGGGTTTCTGGCTGCAGTCTTTTCTTGGTGCCTAAGTTGACTCCCTCCTCACCTTCCTCGGCTTCCTGCCACCTAACCTGGCTGCACTCCGTTGCACTCTGCTGTACGGACCACCCCTCTTCCTTTAGTACCTCTTAATGGAATTAGTTAACTGCTTAACTGCATCTTCCAAGGACTTTAAGGACACATTCCTCTATCTGGCCCTCTGCTCAGGCCTCCTTCTCTAGGAGGAATCGCCTCTAGTGCTGGGTTCCAGTTCAAAACACAGTTCTCAAGTCTCTCTCAAGCTGGAGCTTGGACAGCTTTTCTCCAAATGAATGTCCTTGGATTATTGACAACCTCACCCCAGCTGAAGCCTGAGAGTAACCTCCCTCAGAGCAGCCCCCTGGGCAGGAAAAAGGAGCACTGAGCCTTCTCAGGCCCCGGGGGCTGGACTCCATCACTGCGATTATGGGGCACGGATGCTAACCCTCATTCCACTTTCCATTCTTGCACTGGTCCCGAGGACACGTGGAATCTGAATACGACCAATAATTCTTTTAACTCCCTTGCTTTAATAGCTATCAGATGGAAACTTTGGTTCCTTTATTAAACTAGGCTGGATGTCACCCAGAGAACTACTGTGTGGTGGAATTTCTATCCTGGATTCACTTTCTTTCGGTGGACTCCTTCTTCCCAGCCCTGACCCAGTTTTCATGGGGGCATTCTCAGGAAAGGCAGACTCTCCAGGCTTGCTCCCAAACCCTCCAAGTACTGTTTTGATACAGAAAGTAACTTTAAGCTTAAGTCAAATTCAGAGAGACGCTCCCATCAAGCCTCTGTGAGACTGTCACTTAGTTGAACCAAATCTAATCAATTATTTTTGAAAATGAGTAGCCATTGGTCTAAACTCAGTGGAGTTTCAGTCAGATTTCTCTGCAGCTTTTGTGGCAGAGGCTCCTGTGTTCCTGTGTTTTAAACACATGGGTCTTTCTCTCTTTCAACGACCCACCTTCTCATCTCCTGGTGGAGGTGATGGCAGCCTGGTGGCTAATCCAAAGGGGTGCTCTCTGCCTTTTTGCTGGTGTTCAGGAAGCATCAGTGGTCTGGGGACAGCCTGAGGGTGGAGATGTCTCTACCCCACAGCACCAGGGGCTTTCAGAAGCAAACGGAAGGGGAATAAACTTACTAAAGTTCCTGTGTGCCAGCCCCAGGGTGGAAGCTCTGTGCTGCTATCTCACTTTCTCTCCTAACGGCCCTGCAGAAAAACCACCACTACTGTGTCTTCACAAATGATCCAACGAGGCTCTGTGAGATAGGTGTAGGTGGTTCTCCAGAAGCAGATGCTGGAGTTCGGAGGACAGATGTTTATTAGACATCAACAACTGTAAAAGGAGGGAGGGGGGAATAGGACTGGGGAGAGGGACAAGTTGAATTGGGAGGTAGATCCAGCAGAGCCCCAGCCAAACTAGGGGGGGTTTGCCCATCGGGACTGTTTCATGTTGACTGAACTGGCTAGGTGTTTATACTCATCCTTGGACCAGTCCCCAGGTGTGGTTGCCTCAGGAAGGCATGACCCCAAGAGTCCCTCTGGGAAGTGGGCTGTGGAGCGCGTACTTCTACATCTACCATGAAGGTAGCCCAGCCAAGGTTTTAAATGCTGGGCCTGGTATTTGTATGAAGGTGTGATTGCCTGCAAAACCACTGTCTCCGCTACACCATCACACTGAGCGCTCTCTGCAGAGAGGGAGTGAGTCTTCCCATCGGAAGTTATCTGGGATGGGAGTTATTTGTTTGACAGCATGAATTGTGGCTTTTCCTTCCTCTGTTCCCCTGATGGGGGAGACACTCCAACTCATTCTGGGACCTCCTGACAGCGTACTTCAAGGCACCCAGAGCCAGCTGCGAACTGAGGCACCACGGCGGAGGGTCAGCCAACCATCTGCAGCTTGTAAATCTGGTGCCTGCCTCGTCCGACTGAACTTCCAGCCATCAGCCTGGGGTCTCCAGCCACAGGGACACGCCAGGAAATGCCCTTCGGTCATCTTTGTTTTCTTCCACTCCCAATCTACATCTCCGCTATGTTCCCCTTGTTTGGCTTTTCCCTCAAATCCATCTTTTTATTTCTAAAGGTCAGCCATTTCTTCAGTGGGTGGGGGGAAGGGGCATAAGCTATTAGAGTAAGTCACTTCTCATCCCTGGGTTTCCCCCATTTACTTCCACACTAAAATGGGAAAGGGGTAGTGTATTCGTTTCCTACGGCTGCTATAGCAAAGTACCAAAACCTGGGTGACTTTGAAGAATAGAAATGTATTGCCTCACCCTTCCGAGGGCTGGAAGTCTGAGATTCAGGGTCGGCAGGGTTGGTTTCTTCTGAGGGCTGTGACAGAGAGTCTGTTCCATGCTTCTCTCTTAGCTTCTGGTGGTTTACGGGCAGTCTTTGGCGTCACCTTGATCTCTGTCTGCATCTTCTCCCTATGTACGTGTCTTGGTGTCAAAATGTCTTCTCTTTTTAAGGACGCCAGTCATATTGGATTAGCACTTATCCTAATGACGTCATTTTAACCTATTACCTCCGTAAGGACCCTGTCTCCAAATAAGGTCACATGCTGAGATACTGGCAGCTTAGGATTCCAATATATCTCTTTGGGGGGTGGTACAATTCAATTCATGTCAAGTACTGAAACCACATGGTGTCTTTAAAAGGCCTTCACAGCTCGCACACTCTGGCTTCCTATCTGATTGAGGCCCCCAAGGGAGGTGTAGGGGAGGCACCCTGGTCCTCCCTGGCTATGGCCCTGGGAGTTAGGGATCTGTTCCAATCAGCCGCAAGACCCAGCTACCCCAGACCCACAGAAATCTTCCGGAAGGGTTCATGCCCTCATCCAGCCATTGTTTGGGCACTACACGTGCATTTGCCTTGGTCTCCCCTTCCTGTTAACCGTTTCATGGACTCCCTAGGTTCCTAGAGGGGCTGGAACAATAGCCATCAGTGAGCCTTATGGTTTTGGGGTATTTGGGGGCTTTCCTCTCATACATAATTGCTTACAGAACCAAACCTGTAAAGGAAATCAAGCCCAAGCTTCTCTTATTAAGATCAAGGTGAAGGTAGTTTGGAGACTGAGGCATAAGCTGGAGAGAGTCTCCTGGGAAAGTTCCTAGGACTTAAACTTATGACCTTGATTAGGGTAAAAATTGTTCGACGGTTTCCTTTTCTTTGGGAGACAAAGGTTACATTCGTTATGCAATCATTTTGAACTTTAGCACCTGCCAACCGATCAGGGGATTTATGTGGTGTTCAAGCCTTAGTTATCAAAGCTGTTATTTAAAAAAAGTAATAATTGTAAGTGTAAAGAATAGGGCAAGACAGAAACATACCCATAGCACATTGTGTTTGTGACTTGTTGTGCCTTGCCTCACCCTCTATAGATGTTATATCTATATCTTTATCTGTATTTCTATATCCCTATATACTGGAAGATAAGGTTAAAGGAGAGAATTTATTTCTCAAGGCATACCAAGCTCCTCTATGTACTGCTTCAGGGTCTCTTGCTCACCTGCCTCTTGTTCCATCTCTGTGAGGACTCAACCCAACAGTGCTTCACCTCCAACAGGTAGCACTTCTGACAGGTGGTCCCACCTCTTGACTCCAGTCCCAGAGCTTCCCTGTTGACGCCATCTTGGGACTGTGCTCAGGCCACATGTACACAACCAGGAAGTGCAGAGGAGTTAAGGTCTGTGAGGCAAACCTCTGAAGGGAGACGGGATCCATGGATACAATTGTCCTCCCATCCCTCACCAGACATGGTCTGGAGAGGAGTTTACATGGCTTCCGGGGCCGCGGTCTGATGGATGGTCTCGACTGGCCCCATCATCTTTGTAACACATCCTCACCTGGGCTGCCTTGATTTCCTGGTTTAATCTCTGCACCCCTCCACTCCTGGTCCCTTGCATTGCATTCTTAGTAAAAGAAGAACCCATAAGCCTTTTCCCCAGGCTCATCTTTCTGGGGGGACTCAGGCTAGGAATATAGGGAGAGAGAGGGAGTGGGGGGTTCTGCCCTGTGATGGCTCTAGATGTGGGAGTCCCTCACCCTCATCTGGTGCTCTGGCCAGGTGGTGGGGCTTTGTCTGAGTGTCTCTGGCTTGGGAGGTGGTAAGAAAGAGGGTTTACAGGCCAAATCACTTATAGAGCTACATTAGTAATCTATGGGCTTTCTTTTGTGAGGTAGCTTAAAGACAACCATCCCTTCTTCTTGTGGTGGATTTGGGGGAAATGGGATTCCTGTAGAAGTAGGGGAAGGCTGAGTCACGTGGTGGGATGGGCAGAACGGCAGGAGTCCTGGCTTCTGGGCTTGGCTCTTCCACTGACGAGCTCTGTGACCTTGGCCAAGTCACACTGCCTCCCTGGGAGCCAGCTTTCTTATCTGAACAATGAGGGCTTAGACTAGATTATCCCCTTGATCACTTGCAACTCTAAAGCCTTATGATAAAATGTAATTCCTGCCACTTTGACGGTATTTGTATGGAAGGTGTTTCCATTCCTATCCAAAAGGTCAAACTGATGCCCCTGTGAGATTTTTCAATATGAGAGCAAAGGTGAAGAAACAAAAGTGTTTAATGGTATTTTCTTTTCTAAAAAAAAAAGGATTTGGTCGGAGCCACTCTTATCTTGTCTATCACAAGGGAAAACTAGATTCTAACAACCCACAACTTTCAACTCCAACTGTGGCTCTTTCTCTCTGCAGTTTAGTACATCACTGCTGAGGGCTGGTTTGGCGAAGGGAGCTCCGAATCAGCTGCAGATGGAGAAGTCTGATAGATCTCCCCCCCCACACACACTCACTGGCCAGTTTTTTCTGCATATCCCACCCTCCCTTCCCCCGTGCAGGAAAGGAAGGTTCTCTGTAGCTGAGGTCAAGGCCATGACCACACCCAGCACACTGACCACAGCAGGGGGTTAGAATCGGAGTGGGGAGAGGGACCTCACATCCTCCTTGGGAAATCACAGAGGCCAATGCAAATCACTTTTGGTCATTGCCCAAATGGGAAAGAACATTTTTTCCCCAGATCGTTATTAAGAATTTTATACAATCACACACGCTCTTCTCTCTCACGTGCAGACATACACTCTCAAAGAGAAAAACTCATCCCTGAGTATTGGGTCATAAATTATATGAGGTACATTTCATTATAAAGTACATTTCTTTAGTCCTTTATGAATGCTCTCTACTTACCCCAGGGGGGTCGTAATGTACACTGACATCTTACTTTCTTCCAAGAAGCATTCCCTTGTATTGTTTAGTATGTGGAGACTGGCTGGGCAAACAAACCCTGTACTGGAAAATGAAGGCAGTCGACTCCTAGATGGGAATACAATCACGCATCTATTCCCGGGCTCCAGGGAGCTCACGTATAATCTTTAGAAAAACTGGGTAAGTAAACATCAGAGAAAGAGAGGTCTGATGGTGAAAGGGGGCTGCATAAACAGTGAAATGCATAATTGCTATGGCTCAGAAAAATTGGAAGCCAAGTGATTCGAAAGCCAGAAAGCCAGGAATGGGTATTGAACAAGTCAGTCCTCGTTATATCTGATTTTTAATTTTGATAGTTTACCATATGGGTCTATCCCCCCTCCCAGCCCCCATCTCATCCTTCCTAAGGCACACTCTCTTAAAGTGGAGAACCACGAAAAGGTAGAAAGTTGAGCAAATTAGAGACAACCTCGGGGCCTTGCCATTTTCTTCAGTTAACAAAGCCAGAAGCGCCAGAGGGAGCGGCAGGGTCTCTCAGCCCTTGGGTTTTACTGAAACTGAAATAGTTCAGCTTTACCTTGCAGAAGATCAGAAACCAAAGCTCATAAAATTGAACTCAGATGAAGAACGCTCCCGTCTTTGGAGTGCTACTAAACAATCTGCAAATTATTTAAATTAAACCAACCCAGCCTTCAACATCTGCACACAAAATGCTTAAATTCCAAGTGCAACTTTACTGGCATAAGAAAATAATAAGGGGAGTTCAATTTGTGTCAGCATGGCTCAGGAAAATAAGATATCATGTCTTGCTGTCTGCTTGATGTCAACTTCTCAGATGCGAGCCCTAATGCCTCATCCTAGACTGTCCGCACCAGAGCCTGCCAAACAGAGAAGTTCAGCCAGAGTTCACCAAGCTACTACCAAATAGCTTTTTCCCCCCCTCCTTTTTCAATCATTAGAAACCTTCTGTTTTATATTGTGCACACGTGATCGTATCTACCTCTTAAAACATGTATAACTCTATTAGCTTCTCCTATTCTTTGGGAATACTGTCAATTCTTTTCTGTGATGAGTTTGTTCCATGGCTTAGAGTTATTCAGCTTTTAAACTTTCACTACATATACTAGATTCTATCTGAAATGCTTGGTCAGGAGACACAGATAAAATCTGTAATATTCAAGATGATTTGAAAATCATTCTTTTTTTAATAAACAAATAAGTGAAAAAAAAAGCAGACCGATCAATTACTGTCTGAGAGGGCTTCAGAAATGCTTTTTCAGCCCTCTCTCATCCAAATCAGAGGCTTACTCAGGGCTTGTCAGAGAACCTGCCCTAAGACTAGCAACCTCCAAAAAATCTCCAGCGCAGACCTTGGTTCTAATCTCCCCTTCGGCTGGGCTCCTGAGACAACCAACAGGGCAATTACACAGACCATTTTTCTCATTTTCGTTGTTTAGTCTTGATTTACTTCAAATGACTACAACTTTCATTCCTCCCAGTGAAATTGTGCACCCACACTTTTAATCATACAAGACCAACATTTTAATGCTGCTGGGTGATGTATCAATTTAGGGTCCTGGGATGACCAAAGAGCTAGAATTTCACTCATCAGCAGAAATGCAGGTTTAGTAGGTGTGTGAAGACAAAAATAAGTGCAGTGAAGTCTTTGATCTACTGCGTACATGTTCTATAAAAATACCTTTCCTATAGTGTAACATGTCACATTTAATCTATGTTCCATCTTTCCCATCTATCTTCCAACCATCACTTGGTCCTTTTAAAAGACCCGAACACCATGCTCCAAGCAGCCTTGTGGGAGCAAAGTCTTCTTTGTTTCCATTTGGTGGTGGGGCTTAGGGTGGGGTGGGAAAACCCCACGGGGCAACAGGAAGAATAGCTCTATGGCCTATAAACTTCTCTCTCAATATTGGGCTACTCCCTTCTTACCGTTTCAAACACGATTAAAATAATGTTGAAATTCACATTTCAGGTAAGTTAGAGCTGATTATAAAACTGTTATGAAAAAGCTTCCTTTACAATTAGTGTTGATTCAGACAACTTTCCAACTCATGGTAAATATCTGGCCACCCATAGCTGACAATGGTTTATTTAAGCAATCTGATAAACTATTACACATCAATCTAGTCTGAATACAAACATTAAAACAAAACGAATCCTAAAATATAACAATATTAAAAGTATAATCTTGTCCCACACCGATCATTATTTATCTTGATTTCTTTTCATCTTTTATATCATAAAATAATTCAGCGAAAACACTGCATGTAAAGGAACTTGTCTGATTCATATTTCATTTAATCTGGTATCAATTACTGACCGAGATTTGGGAAATTCAATGTCTGTGTAGATGAAATGCTTTAATACCTTAGATAGTAGCTAGTTTCTGGGTTCAGCCTGAAATGGCATGGTCAGAAAAGTTTAAAATATTTTTGCTAGATTCAAAGATGAGCAAGATTAAAAATTCCCAAATGTGTATTCTGGAATCCCTCCAAAAACATTCCATCTTTATTCATTATTGGATATTGTCTTGATTAAAATTCCTGTTGGTTTGTTCTATGGTTAAGTAGTAATCTTGTATCTTAGCATTTGGAATGTATTGGTATCATGTGACGAGCACAGAGCCCGAATGAATATAGAGAGATCTCTTTCACAAGTCAACAAGGAGGACTTATAGCGTTCAGATTTCAGCAGAGCTGTTTGCGGGGGGAGGTGGGCGGTTATCTGCTCAGCACATTCTTTCCAAAAAGTGAGTCAGAAAGAGAGCTGTTCAAAGCAAAATGGTTTTTCCTAAAACACCAGTGTCCCGAATCAAGGCAGATTTCTCTAGAGGAAATAAGATATTTTTCCTCTTCTTTTTCTTTATCTCTTTTGTTCTATTTCTAGCATTTGGTGCCCTTTATTGCTAGTTTCACCCAGTAACATGTGAAAAATGTACTCGACAATGCAAAGCAGATGACTCGGTCACCATCTTCTGAGTCACCATTCTGTTCTCTGCATTCCTGCAGATGCCTTTCAAAACCAGAAAACGATTCTGTTAGGAGTCAGTAAGAAGGAAAATAAAAATGAAAAAAAAAAAAATTGGGCCTGCTTATACAGCCACACTGACACTTTTGTGGCTTGTCCCCCACTGGCAACCTGCTTGGCACTGGGTGTTCCCAGGGACACTAGGCCTGGACCCCAAGCCCGGAGAAGATCTGGGAGAGCATGGAAGGCCACTTTGGTAGACTTGGCTGGCCTTTTGTTTTATTTTACATTGTAATGGCCACTTGGAAGTGAGCTCTGTGGCAGAGAGGAAAGGGGAGGACACTGGTGAAGATCTGGGTCCCTCGAGGTGAGGTAAGCTGTGTCCATTTCTCGTGTGCTGCACATGCATCTGTTAGTTAAAGAAAGTCAGAGCCAAGGTTTTAGGCATAAACCCAATTTTTAAGAAAGTTGCCAGATACACCAAGTCACCTCTAAGTCTTCCCTAGCCTGGTGGGCAGGGGTATCTCATGAGATTAGATGAAGATAGGATCCCAGTGACTATGATTCTGGAGAAATGAGTCAACTGACTGCTTTAGTGGATGCAAAGGAGCACGTAGTAGATGCTCTATACCTCTCTGTGCATCAGGGAGCATGCCTGCTAGGGATCTGGTCTTTGCCTTGGGGAAGTAGATGGATTAGACCACATTTCATGAGAGTTTTACCAAAGAACTTGCTCACTCAGTCTCCCATCCTCCATACGCAGAAATAATGACCAAAGTCAAGAAGCTGTTCAGTTTGTTGAACACAGACTCTAAGAAGAAGAAGGCTGTTTCATTCATCTCCCTGAGGCAAGTGCTTAGAACAGTGGCTGTGCATAAATATGTGTCAGTGAATGAATGGTATGATAGGAAGATTCTGAATCAAAACCCAACCAATGCAATGGTCAAGTGGCTTTTGCGCACAATGACTCTAGAAGCACACTCTGTTTTAACAAGCTAAATTTTAAGAAGACAAAGTAAGGAAAGGGAGAGTACTAGTAATCATTGGTACTTGTATGTATCAGGAAATTTCTCACGTTCTTTGATGGGTAGGTATTGTCCCATTTTCCAGATTAGGAAACTGAGACTTGGAGAGGTTAAATCACTTGCCTAAGGTCACACAGCTAATGAGTAGTGGATCTGTGGTTCAGACCCAGGACTCCCATGTTGGAGTGCTTTCAAAGATGTAATTACTGTAGCACTTCCTTATTAGAGGCTCACTGCCTCAGCGTTTAGGGATGTATCAGACTGCTTACACTTGATGCTAGAAAAAAGTTTTAAATTCTTTTCATGGGAAGTTTTTAGAATTTTGTGATTCAAACCAGATTAAGCAGGTGAAAGTGCTTTTTCAGACTGTCTTAACACTAAAAAATTTGTTCTGAATCCAAATCCAGTATAAATGTATTAGCCTTTTCTAGCCAAGAGTTTAGAGAAGTAAGAAGTAAATCAACATGTCTTCAACCCTAGGAGGAAATGTGAAAGAGAGAGATGGATGTTTGATCAGGTCTCAGAGGGCTCCTTTAGTTCCAACTCTGCTGGTAAACAGCTGTGTGATCTTGGATAAGTCCCTTCACCTCTCAGGACTGCAGGCTTATCTATGGTCAACTAAGGGACTAATAAACCTTGCTTTGCTTACTGCTCAGATATTGGAATCAAGAGAAATATGGAATTAAAGTACTTTCAAAATTTATAGCATCCCATTAAGAAAACATGTATGTTTGTGATGAAAATGTCCTACTTTCTGTAATAATGGAGTTTGAGCTTTTCCCCATCTAATTTACCTAATTTTACTAATTTAATTTAATTTTCATCTTCCGAGATAACGTATACTTTTCTCGTTTAGAATTTCACTCAGCTTTTTTCACTTAGCTAAATGGCACTTTTCTCCCTTGGTTTGGCAATTGTGAATATTTTTCTGATTTTTTTTTCTTTTTAATTTTAGCTCAATCAGAATTTACTGTTCTTCTCTAAGGCAACAAGCCCAAGTACTTGAATTCATCTCAGAGGGCACAGAGAGCTGAGGCGACGTTTCTCTCTGTACATACATTTCTAGGGTTGGCCCCAGATATGAAATATAATTATGGTATTAGGCAAGTCTCAGGAGGCCTGGAGTACATTCCTTGGGCTCATGAGTAATTATGGTGTTGGTGATGATCAACTACTTTATAAGGTCTTGGGCTGCTGGTATTCTGGTTTTTACACAATGCACAAACCCCATGAATTTAATTACCACCATCTTGGTGCCTAACAAATACGCTTCACTTGTAAGCCTTGTATGTATTTATGTTCCGATGGGACTAAAGGGTGTGTGTTTGTGAGTATTGTGACCACTACACCCCATACATTCACAAACATTGTCCCCCCAGATTCAGATTGGCTTTTGGTTTAATGGCCCATGCATTTGATATTCCTTTCTTGGTTGGAAAACTATTTTTCAAGTTCTCTTTTTCTCCACCTCCTTTCTTCTCCCTTCTTTGTCTAAACTGTATAATGCTGTGTTTCCTTTTGAAAGATTAGGTAAGAGGGAACACGTGTGTGAAAGTCGTGGCCAACTCCCATGTGTTGGGGGCTGGTGAGATGAAGGCCAAAGGCCAAATGACTTCAACACCTGACAAGTGTGTGGATCTCATTATGGCCATGGGGTCTGGAGGCCTTAAAAAAATCAATGGATTTGCAGGATGCATGGTCAACATTTGGTGAGAAAGCAGGTCTTCAATGATTTTGTTTCTAATCCATGGCAGAGGTATGGCCCTTCAAGAAAAAAAAAAAAATCCTTTCATCTCCTAGCAGCAAAGTTTCCATCTACCCCATATATTTAAGGGATTCACAGAGCTTGAAGCAGTATTTGAGATTATCTTGTCCAATGCCTTTATTTTATAAATGAGTAGCATGAGCTCAGGAAGGAAAGTTTCCCAAGTCCTCATAACCGACCAGATTCCCTGACTCCCAGCTCAGCCCTCCATATGTCACACCTGCTGTCATGGCGCTGATTCACATCCACTTATCCAGTGAGGGGCTTTTGAGCACCTACTCTGTGCTTGGGGGTAAGTGGCTTGGTTTGGAGCTCACAAGGAGGTCATTCAGGCATAGTTTTGGCCTTCAAGGAATTTGTTAGCAATTTGGAGAGTCAAGACTAATATGACACAACGGTCTCATGTGCAAATGGCAGCTTATAGGTCAGAGTTGATGTAAGTGGAACAGTCCCGTTCCTCAGGACGTCAGAGTGCAGAAGTTGGGGAAGGCTAGGCTTCTGGGAGGAGACTTGGAGGCAGAACTTGAAGCAGGTTTTGGAAGTTTGAAGTTTTGGAATTCCAGGAAGAAGCAGGGCTTGCGAAAGGCTCAGAAGTCTTAAGGAACAGCATGTGAGTAAGTGTTGGGAGTGAAGGCAAGCCAACTTCTCAGTCCCTGTGGGGAGGATGTGGAATGATGTTGGCTCCACAGCATAGGAGCACAATGCAGACAGCCTTTCATCCAGGCTAAGGTGTCTACTTCCTTGTGCAGAGAATGGACGTTGATTACAGTTTTAAGTAGGGCAGTGAGGAGAAAAAATGAAGATAACTGGTTCGAGGAAAGATTGGAGGGTGGTAAGATCAGAAACAGGGAACCAGTTGGGTTAGTTTGGAAAAAGTCCCAGCATGAGGTGATGAACCCCCTGAGCAGGCAAGTGGGGAATACAGAGCAGCAGGTGCCGAGGGACCCCCTTAACTCTGCGGGGCTGCCTGGGTGAGGGTAAAATTTGCAATGCCAACTCCTAGAATGACTAAGATCTTTGCCTTCCAGGATCTCGAGAGCTTTGCTCTGGGTGTCCATATGGCTTTTCCAGGAGTGCTGGCACGAGGTAGGATTCTTCACCATTTAGAGGCAAAACTGAAGGCAGGGAAAGAGGGACCGTTGCCCCACAAGACCGGGACATCTCAGGCTGACACTAAAGTGCCCAGTGGCTGGATAGAGTGATGGGCCTGCATCCTGACTTGGCCTCTCACCAATTCCAAGCTGTAGCCAAGCCACTAACACATTCCAAACCTAAATGTTCTTATCTGTACTTTTGAGATGTAGTAACGCCTGTCGTAGTTACCTCACCAGTGTTGTAAGAATCCAATAAGAGAGTATGTGTGAACTGTACATAGACCGTAACCAGTGTCCTGTCACAGCTCTGGCTGCTGAGATGGTGGAGCACTGGATGCAGGGAGAAACTACGCGAGAGCAAAGACGTATTCCCTACTAAGAAAGTAACCGTCTTCTGCCTTGCCAACTTGGACACTGCTTTCTCACATTTAAGAAGGAATAGAAGTGGAAATAGCTTGAGGATGCTGTTCAAACTCATTACAGTGAGCTGCCCTAAACCAGGACTGACCAGGCTCTGCTGACAGAACTTTCAGAACTTGGATGGCCCCATATAAAGCTGAAAAAATCATTGAAAGGATGGGGGGGGGGACAGTGAGATGCTCATCCCTGAAAAAAGGGGAGATGGTTTTCAAACTCTATTTTTAATATATTTTCTAAATTTTAATGACACTCTGCCTGAAACTATTAACAGCTTCTCAAGTTCTCTGAGCAGGGCTTTCCTTGGAGATTGGCTTGATCATAGGTTTAATTCCTGACTCCTCTCTAAACGTAAAGAACCAGTTCATCTAGAACACCATAAACACCCCCTCCCAAAGGAGGAGGCTGTGTTGGCATCTGGAGACGGAGCGGGGACCCTGTGCAAAGATTTCTGGGTAATGGGGGGAAGAAGAACATTCAAAACAGAATCACTGGGCTTCCCTGGTGGCTCAGTGGTTGAGAGTCCGCCTGCCGATGCAGGGAACACGGGTTCGTGCCCCGGTCCGGGAAGATCCCACATGCCGCGGAGCGGCTGGGCCCGTGAGCCATGGCCGCTGAGCCTGCGCGTCCGGAGCCTGTGCTCCGCAACGAGAGAGGCCACAGCAGTGAGAGGCCCACGTACCGCAAAAAAACAAAACAAAACAAAAACCAACCAAACAAACAAACAAAAAACAGAATCACTGAGCACCACCTGGTCTAGAGAGTGAGGGGCATAAAAATATATGTTTCGAGTGCTTGCTGAGTGCCAGAACTTGCTTTTGATTCTGATGGTATAGTGTCAGAGTTTAAGATACGCTAGATGTTTTCCTGGAGGCCAATGTGAATTCAGTGACAGGTTTTTCCCTGCAGAATGGCACAGATACAGCCTTGGAGAGCTCATCCAGGCTCCATCCAGAGGGCAGATTTGGGGCAGGGGAGGCTATAGGAGCAGGAGACCAGTGCAGGGTAAACAGCAGGAATCCCCTGAACTAGGGCAGTGGCGGTAGAGAAGGGGCAGATTTGGAAAATAGTTTGGTAGCAAACGTGAAAAGGGTTGCCCACTGAGAAAACAGTGCCTGTAGTTTTTGTTCCCTGTATTCCCCCTCACCCAGAACTTTTGAGATGTTTAACCCCCTGGCCTTGAATGTTTGTTGATTAATTGCTTGGTTCATCACATACCTTAAGGTAAAATTTCACTGTTTATCCTATCCAGTGATGAGGACCAAAATTTAGCCATAATATATTTATCACAGTATCATTTTTTCTAGTTTCACTGAGATAGAACTGACATACAGCACTGCCTAAGTTTAAGGTGCACAGCGTAACGATTTGACTTCCATACATCATGAAATGATTATCACAATAGTGAACATCCATTATCTCACAGAGATACAACATTAAAGAAATAGAAAAAAATTGTTTTCCTTATAACTCTTAGGATTTACTGTTAAGAGCTTTCATTTATAATGTACAGCAGTGTTAATTACCTTTATCATGCTGTATATTACATCCCTACTACTTATTTATCTTATAACTGGAAGTTTGTACCTTTTGACTGCTTTCACTTAATTTCCTCTCCTCCCACCCCTCTGGTAACCATAAATCTGATCTCTTTTCTGTGGGTTTGTTTGTTTTTGAAGTATAATTGACCTATAATACTATGTTAGCTCCTGGTACACAACATAGTGATTCAATATCTCTGTACATTTCAAAATGTTCACCAAGATAAGTCCAGTTGTCATCTGTCACCATACAAAGGTATTACATAATTATTGACTATATTCCCCACATTGTACATTTCAGACTTGTGACATTTATTTTGTAACTGGAAGTTTGTACCTCTTAGTCTCCCTCACCTATTTCTCTCCTCCCCTCAATTCTTTCCCCTCTGGCAAACACCTGTTTGTTCTCTGTATCTATGACTCTGTTTCTGTTTAGTTATATTTGTTCATTTGTTTTGCTTTTTAGATTACACATATAAGTGAAATCATACATTATTTATCTTTCTCTGACTGACTTATTTCACTTAGCATAATACATTCTAGGTCCATCCATGTTATCACGAATGGCAAGATTTCTTTCTCTTCTTAATGGCTGAGTAATATTCTATAGTATGTATATATACCACATCTTCTTTATCCATTCATCTATTGATGGGCACTTGTTGCTTGCATATCTTCGCTATTGTAAATAAAGCTGTAATGAGCATAGGGCTGCACATATCTTTTTGATTTAGTGTCACGTTTAATTGCAAAATTATGTTCAAATAAGGGGAAAGCTCTTATGTTGGATAGAATATTTACAATTATTAAAAATCACATTTTCAATAAATGTGACATAGGAATGACATAGGACATTAATGACATAGGAACTTCTTCTAATATAATGTTAAGTATAAACATAATACAAACTATGTATAGATAGTATGCTCCTAATCAATTAAAAATACACACAGAGGGGCTTCCCTGGTGGCGCAGTGGTTGAGAATCTGACTGCCAATGCACGGGACAAGGGTTCGAGGCCTGGTCTGGGAGGATCCCACATGCCGCGGAGCAACTGGGCCTGTGAGCCACAACTACTGAGCCTGCACGTCTGGAGCCTGTGCTCTGCAACAAGAGAGGCCGCGATAGTGAGAGGCCCGCACACCGCGATGAAGAGTGGCCCCCGCTCGACACAACTAGAGAAAGCCCTCGCACAGAAACGAAGACCGAACATAGCCTAAAAGCAATTAATAAATTAATTAATTAAAAAAAATACACACAGAGAAAAAAGAAAGGAAGAAAATATATCAACATGTTAATCATAGTTACCTTGAGTGGCAAGGTTAAGATTGCTGTTTATTTTCTTCTTTCCACATTTTAATATTTTTCTAATTTTACACTGAGGAGAGGAAGTTTTCAAATCAGAAGAATAAAAATTACTGTGGAAGAAAAAAAAAAACCCAACAGGATACCATTTAGAGATTCAGAAGATTGTGTTCAAATGTCAGCACTGCCTTAAGACTTAGGCAAGTCACTTAACCTCTATAGTCTACAGTTTTCTTATCTGTAAAGCGAGCATAATAACATCTGCCTGCTAATTATGGGGCTATTGTAAATGTCAAACAAAATAAGGGGTGTGGAAGTGCTTTATCAGTTACTAGTTAAGTTGCTTCAGGAATATATGAGATTCTGGTTATTGCTATGTTCCCTCCCCTCACGGGGGACCCATAAGTGTCTGCTAGAGGGCCCTCCGGGTGGGTGTGGGTAGCTGGCAACCTACTCTGGAGAACGAGGGGAGGAGCTCATCCCAGCTGGAAGCTATTTTGATTGAATGGAGACTGTCAGGTCTAGCCAAAAATAATTTCATTGTGTTGAAGAAAGAGAGCTCAGAGACAAGCTGGGAGTGTTGGGGAAAGAGGAAGATGCTGGGCAAAGGAGAACTCTGTCCCGGTAAGCCTGTTGGGATTCTAATTCTCACTCCCAGTCTGTCTTCGAGGCTGAATTCTCCTTCCAGTGCTGTGACTCCAGTCTTGAGTAACACTGGACCAGTCCTTACTCCCTCTGGGCCTAGGGATCGTGTGTAGAAAATGAAGGCTTGTAAGGGCTGGTCCCTCCCTCCCACCCTCCCAAATACGGGAACGTATTCTGTGCGTCTCATGTGAAATCATTCCTTTCATCAGTGCTGTAATAGAGTCACCATGAATGATCCAGGTGAAGAGGTAAAAGATATGAATGGAACATACACAAAGAGGGGCAGGGCAAGTGGGCAAGCCAAGAGGTGATATGGTATCACAACCAACAAACATATATTAAGTCTATGGTAAGTGTAGGTCCTTATGTTTCATACCGAGGGTTCAGAAACATGGGTCTCAATCCCTGCCTACCTGGGAAGAGATGATGAAGACAGGGTCACTTCCTAATTGGCAAGAATGAATCCCAGGGAGTGAGCACCCAGGAGATAAGAGGAGGCAGATGATGAGCAGGGTGATGAGGGGATGACTTGGTAGCCTAATGAGGTCTCCCAAGCTGGGAGTGAGCAGAAAGCACCAGTATGAAGATAGGTTTAGGGAACAATACACAGCCTCCCCCAGTTTGGAAGCTTCTAGTTGACTTATCTTGGAAAAATCGTTTAACTCAAATGAACCTCTGTTTCTTCAGTTGTGAAAATGAGGCTATTAATACTTCACAGGCTATTGGGATGATTAAATGAGGGAAAGAAGATGAAGTTCCAGTCATATAGTATGTGTTCAAAAATATTCATTTCCTTTTCTCTCTTTTTCCCTACATTATCTAATGGCTAGCCCCAGACCAATGATTGGAAACTGGTGGTCAATGAGCCAGATCTAGTTTGTAGATACTGTTTTACCCAAATCACAGAATTCTAGTTTACACTGTGTTTTAAAAATATTTGCATTAGCTGGCGACACTTGAAAATTAGGAAATTTTATACAACCATCCAGATTTCCAACGTCTCTTGAAAAATCAGAAGGCCCACATGAACACTTGACACCTATTGGCTGGTGCTGAGTCAGGGCTGCTCCTGTGGAAAGGGCCTCATTCCCACTTCTCCACAGTCCGCACGACTCCCTGCTGAGCCCCAACACTGAGGCCAGTGTCAGCTGTAGTCTGTCATTGTGTTTGCACCATTTTTTATTCTCGAATTGAGTTTTTAGTGAAATTTCTTTTTAAAGCAGAAAAATGAAACATTGGCCAAGAGCATCACATGTTCAAAAACAAAAACAGAACAGGAAGAGAGCATATTTCATTGGGGAGGTGAAGAAAATTCCTATGTGTTTAATATGCAGATGAAGTATGACTCTATTGAAAGAATACACTTGAATTGCTTCACTTGTTACCTGCTTGGCCCCTGTAGACATTGGAGTTTATTGCCCTTAGCCTGGGCCAGTTGCTCTTATCAGCATGTGTCTGTGGAAAATAGAAATCCCTCTTCATAATTTCCTCCTGCTGTGAAGGGGAAAATTCGGGCAGAACTGAAGAAGACATGCGGGCACCAATGGTGGTCAACATGAAGTCCAGGGAGTTGGCTACTGAGCAAGGTCTCTTGCCTCCATGAATGTATGTCAGTTCACCATGAGGGCAGACATTTCTAGGTCTTGGAAATACATGATGCTTTCAGAGCTTCCCAGTTAACACTTCCAAGATCAAAGATAACTCTAAGCTGATGAAATGATGGCTGGAACTAAAGGAAAAGCAATGGTTTAGAAAGGCACTGTCCAATAAAAATATGAGGTGAGCCACATATATAATTTAAAATTTTCTAGTAGCCACATTGTCAAAAGAAAAAGAAACGAGTGAATTGAATTTAAATATATATATCGAAAATATTGTCATTTCTACATTTTAACATATAGTTGATATAAAAAATAATTAAATGAAATATTTTAACATTGTTTTTCTTCTGATTAATTCAGTCTTCCAAATTTGGTGTGTATTTTCCATTTCTAGCACAGCCTGGACGCATTTTCAAGTGCTCACTAGCCTCCCATGGCCAGTGGCCACTATACTGAACAGTGCAGGGTTAGAAGATAGATGGGGGCATTAGCACTTGTAAGAGCTTTACTGCTTCCTTGGCTTTGCTGCTGGCTGGCCCTGATCAGTCAGATCTTGGTCTCTGCCTTGTGTATCCCATATCTTCTGTATCATGTGCCTGTATCTTCTTCTCAACTTTAAGCAAGCAATTTGAGGACACCCTTCCCACACTGGCACCATGTTTTCCTTTCCTTGCAGACTCTTCTGGATGAAGGATGATGTGGGACATGGTAGCAGGTGCTCACTATGTTTCCTTGACCTAGTATACTCTATTTTTGACTTGACATGATGGAAAATTCACAAATTCTCTGTTCTGAAACAAGATATTGACTTTGGCTACCCCTGTTAAACTTCTAGGATTAAAGATCCAACTGAATCTTAGACTTTCAGTGTCAACATCATTCATTCATTCTTCATAGATTCATTAACAAACATGCCAGACATACTGCTAGGTACTAGAATTCCAAAGATCACAAAAGCACATTCATTACTCAATAATTACTCAATATGAAAACAAATAAATGCTGTTTAGCATGACAAGTACGATAACAGATGTAGAGTGAGAGTGAGAGAAAGAGTAAGGGACAAATGCAGGAGTAGCCCTTTTGTTTGGAGAGATTAGGGAAGGCTTCACAGAAGAGGTGACGTTTGAGTGGGATCTCAAGGAATGAGTAGAAATTCAGCAGGCAGAAAGAAGGGCATGAATTTACACTTGTGTGGCCAGCACATGCAAAACTCTGGAGGGCCCCAAATTGGGGCTGATGGCCAAACCAGATGGTCCAGCTGTGTCTTTCCATTGTGAGCTTATAGGTGGGACTGCCGTCCCCTGACATGAGACAACTAGTTTGATATTCATTCAAACTTCTGTTTTATTGTGACTTTATCAAGATGCTGCAAGGTGTGAGATGCCTAGTTCTATGATCAACTTCAGAAGACTTCTATGTCTCTGGGTAACCCACAGAAATTTAGACAACTTTACTCGTTGTCTAAAGTACACAAGAACTTCTTGAGCCCTATCTAAAAGTCATTTTTATAGGAGTACCGTAAACAGATTTCTGAATAACCCTCAAAATTAAGTACCATTAAACCATAACCAAAATGTACATGTGGATTTGAGATGTGTCAACATGTGTTTTGCATCTTTCCCTTGTGAAATTTATGTATCTTGCATGGCCTTTGGGCAGAGCCCATGTGTTTCACATATGGTTGGTACATTTCTTATTAGGAATGGTATAAAGAGGGTCAGGAGAATCAGACTACTGTATTGATAAACATAAGGTTAGAGATCCACTGATAAAAAATGGCTTCTGAGACACCCACATTAATGAGAAGAACATTTATCTTGTAGACATATAAATTTTTGGCTGGAAGGAATCTTGGAGAGATTTTGATCCAACCCATTTATTTCACACTTAGGAAACTGAGACCTTGAAGGATTAAGTGATTCACCCAAGGTCCTCAGATACCAGTGGCAAAGCAAGGATGAGAACTTAAGCTATCTGATTTCCAGCCCAATGCTCTTTTTCTATTTTCCACATTGCTTGGTTCATGATTTTCATTAAAAGCACATTATCATTTTCCAGTTTAAAATGATTTCTTGATAGCACTTCTAGAGAGCTTTCCAGATTCCAACTATGAAAACGTAGGAAAAGATGGAAATTTATGGGAGCAGAGTTATGCATTTATGACTTTGAATTGTAGCCCCTAGGCCGAGCAAAATTCTTGGCACTTAGTAGTTTCTTATTAGTATCTGGGGAATGAACAAACCACATCAACAACCCAATTGATGAGCAATGTGCTACCAGAATCTCTGGGAATGCCCACAAAGGTTACAAGACCTATAAAAACTAAAGGGAAGACTGAAACTAGGGTGGGGGCAACATACGCTTTGCCAAAGAAACAGGGCAGGCTTGATCTCCTGTAGAATGTGTCTTTACTCGGAGATGATATTCAAAATATTCAATGACCATGGCCACACAGGCATTAGCCATCAGAGTGGAGGCTGCTGTGAACAACTGGAACTGGAGCCAACCAGTTAAATACCAGCACTGTCTCTTCTCCCATTTTACTGTTCTTTGGGATGCTCAGAAAGTGGTTCCTCTTCCCACCCGCCCAGTAATTCTCCTTTCTATGTCCCCTCCTGAGAGAATGAAACTCTAATAAAACTACAGAGAAGGAAGGAATATAGACGAGGATGTGGATATTATTACATGGAAGATGTCGTCTCAGTGAGTAAAGTTCTCAGTGAGTAAAGTGAGGTAGGAAGAACCCTAGTAGCATTGCATGCTGGAGTTTCATTTGACTCTTCTTCACTTTAGAGTCAATGAGCTGGGGAATTGAAGAAGGACATTTTTGCAGTTGGACTGCACTAGATCTGCTATCCACTGGAACTCTGAATCCTTGGGCATATCCTTCTGCCCTCTGGCTACATACTTGGGAAGGGCCTTTACCAAAACCAAAGTGGTCAGCAAATGAGGTGAACAGAACTACCCAAAGCACACCTGCAGGTGCATGCCAAGTCTGGATGCATCTCTGCTAATTTTAAGATTGGAAAAATGGAAAAATCTAACATGGAACATATTAAAAAGTTGCACAACAAGTGATAATGGGATAAAACATTGAGAAACTTCTTGAAATACTCTGAAGGATGCGTGGAGCCTTGTTCCATGAAAGGAACAAAATACTATGAGGAAGAAATAGCCTGAAATGTTGATAATGAGGACTGTAAAGAAAATAAATGTTCAATTGCAGAATTTAAATGCTCACTGAAGACAGAAAATAGCAAAATTGATAATGCAGAAGACTGAAGCAACTATATTACAGACAAACTGGATAGTTCCTCCCACTCTCACTGCAGAATGGAGAGAAAAATGGACACAGTGATGAATGGAGAGGCAACATAGAATAGAATCAAGAGTATGGACTCTGAAGGTGTACTCTCTGGGTGAAAATCCTGACCCCAACTGTACTAGCAGTGTGGCATTGGGCTAGTTGTATAATCTCTCTGTGCTTCAGTGTTCTTGATTGTAAAACAGGGCTAATAATAATTACCTACCTCAAAGGGATTTGTGACATTTAATTAAATTAATTACCATTGATAAGATGTTTAAACCAGGATTTGGCATATAGTAAACAATATAATATATTTGTTAAATAAAAGACAAGCAAGAAGATTACGGACATGGAGGATAGAGGGTAAAAAGTAAACTTAAGAACATAATCATCAAAATGGATGAAAGTTAAATAATCAGAGCAGCAATAATTACAAACACAATTACTATTTTTGAATTCTTGGTTTCCAGCAGCCCACCTGAGCACCATCAGTATCGCTGACCTCGTACTCGTGCCTCAACAGTTTTCAGCAACACTGAGAGAGTGTCACTACCCTCGTTACTATCTTTTCCTCTACCCTCTTCATTTCTCTTCACTGTTTATATCACTACTTGAAATTATATTATACTTTTGTTACTTTCACTTCCACTTGAATTATGTTCCATGAGTGCTAATCTCTCTCGTTCACCATCATTGTCATAGAGTAGATACTAAAAAAGTTATTGAATAAGTGAATGAAGAAAGACCTGCGTGTCTTGTCATATCAAGTCACATAAATTAAGAGAGCCGTTCTTAGATACGCAATGGCAAGATCTTAGAAGAGAAAGATAATTGGAGGCATCAATGGAAGAAAAAATTAGTTTCCTTGCCTACAAGTGAACATTTTTTTTTCCTGACATCGTCCTTATCCTCTGCTATAGTATATGAAGGAAAACAATAGAGCAATGTCTGCAAAACTTTTGAAAGAATTTTATACTCATGTACTAGAGGATTAGATACCATAACTACCATGTGCCTTTCTTTTAAAAAGGGATGAATAGGCTTCCCTGGTGGCGCAGTGTTTGAGAGTCTGCCTGCCAATGCATGGGACACGGGTTCGTGCCCCAGTCCGGGAAGATCCCACATGCCACGGAGCGTCTGGGCCCGTGAGCCATGGCTGCTGAGCCTGTGTGTCCGGAGCCTGTGCTCCGCAACGGGAGAGGACACAACAGTGAGAGGCCCGTGTATCGCAAAAAGAAAAAATAAATAAATAAAAAATATTAAAAAATAAAAAGGAATGAATAAAAAATAAGACCTTGGGCTTCCCTGGTGGCGCAGTGGGTGAGAGTCCGCCTGCAGATGCAGGGGACATGGGTTCATGCCCCTGTCCGGGAGGATCCCACATGCCGTGGAGTGGCTGGGCCTGTGGAGCCATGGCCGCTGAGACTGCGCGTCCGGAGCCTGTGCTCCGCAACAGGAGAGGCCACAACAGTGAGAGGCCCGCGTACCGCAAAAAAAAAAAAATAAAAAAAAAAAAAAAAAAAATAAGACCTTGATAACGGGGAAGTGATGATATAAAGGGAGGGTGAGGGTACTCATATTCTGCTCCTGTAGCTTTAAAGGCCATTCATAGACAAAATACTCCCACATTTAGATCTTTAGTCCTTTAGTTCTTATAGTAATATGAATAAAGGTCCCCTATAGATGTCCACCTCCTCAGCCCTGGAACCTGTGAATATGTTACCTCAGATGGTAAAAAAAAAAAAAAATATATATATATATACACACACACACACACACACACACACACACACACACAGGGAGGGAGAGAGAGAGAGAGAAAGAAATATATATATGTAAAGAAATTTTCAGACGTGATTAAGTTACAAATATTGAGATGGGAGGTTTCCTGCATTATCCAGATGGGCTCATTTGCAATCAAAAGTGTTCTTATATCAATAAAAAGGAGGCAGGAGAATCAAAATTAAGAGAGTCATAGGAAATGTGACAATGGAAGCAAGAAATTGGAGTGGTGGGAGGCATGGATCATAAACCTAGAAATGTAAACAGTGTCTGAAAATGACAAGGAGACAGATTTTCCCCTCAAAGCCTCCAGAAGGGACCAGACCTGCTAACACTTTGACTTTAGTCCAGTGAGACTGATTTTGAAATTCTGACATCCAGATTGGAAGATAATAAAATAGTTTGTGTGTGTGTTTTTAAGTTGAGGTCAAATATACATAGTAGTTAATCATTTTAAGGGCTACAATTCAGTGGCATTTGGTGCATTCACAATGATGTGCAACCACACGGCTCTCTATTTTAAAAACGTTTTTACTACTCCAGAAGAAACTCCTACCCATTACTTTTTGTGTCTGGCTTCTTTTACTTAGTATAATATTTTCAAGGTTTATCCAAGTGGTAGCATGTATCAATACTTTATTCCCGGGGACCTTCAAGATGGCGGAGGAGTAAGATGTGAAGATCACCTTCCTCCCTACAAATACATCAAAAATACATCTACATGTGGAACAACTCCTACAGAACACCTACTGAATGCTGGCAGAAGACCTCAGACTTCCCAGAAGGCAAGAAACTCCCCACATACCTGGGTAGGGCAAAAGAAAAAAGAAAAGGGCTTCCCTGGTGGCGCAGTGGTTGAGAGTCTGCCTGCCAATGCAGGGGACATGGGTTTGTGCCCCGGTCCGGGAGGATCCCACACGCCGCGGAGCGGCTGGGCCCGTGAGCCATGGCCGCTGAGCCTGTGCATCCGGAGCCTGTGCTCCGCAGTGGGAGAGGCCACAATAGTGAGACGCCTGCGTACCGCAAAAAAAAAAAAAAAAGGAAAAACAGAGCCAAAAGAATAGGGATGGGACCTGCACCTCTGGGAGGGAGCTGTGAAGGAAAAAAAGTTTCCACACACTAGGAAGCTCCTTCATTGGTGAAAACGGGGAGTGGGTGTGGCGGAAGCTTCAGAGCCATGGAGGAGAGCGCAG
Organism: Delphinus delphis; assembly: GCF_949987515.2. Lineage (NCBI taxonomy): Eukaryota > Metazoa > Chordata > Mammalia > Artiodactyla > Delphinidae > Delphinus > Delphinus delphis. Next base: position 102,909,098 of record NC_082689.1, on the reverse strand, counting down.
CAACAGCAGTGCAGAGGGCAAAGCAGAGAGATTCCTGCACAGAGGATCGGTGCCGACCAGTACTCACCAACCTGAGACGCTAGTCTGCTCACCCGCTGGGGTGGGCAGGGTCTGGGAGCTGATGCTCGGGCTTCAGAGTTCAGATCCCAGGGAGAGGACTGGGGTTGGCTGTGTGAACACAGCCTGAAGGGGGCAAGTGCACCACAGCTAGCCAGGAGGGAGTCCGGGAAAAAGTCTTGACCTGCCTAAGAGGAAAGAGACCATTGTTTCACGGTGCATGAGGAGAGGGGATTCAGAGCACTGCCTAAACGAGCTCCAGAGATGGGCGCGAGCCATGGCTACCAGCGTGGACACCAGAGATGGGCATGAAACACTAAGGCTGCTACTGCAGCCACCAAGAAGCCTGTGTGCGAGCACAGGTCACTATCCACACCTCCCTTCCTGGGAGCATGTGCAGCCAGCCACTGCCAGGGTCCCGTGATCCAGGGACAACTTCCCCGGGAGAACACATGGTGTGCCTCAGCCTGTTGCAATGTCACGCCAACTTCTGCTGCTGCAGGCTCACACCACATTCCATACCCCTCCTTTCGCCTGGCTTGAGTGAGCCAGAGCCCCTTCCTTAATCAGCTGCTACTTTAACCCTGTCCTGTCTGGGCGGGAACAGATGCCCTCAGGTGACCTACATGCAAAAGAGGGGCCAAATCCAAAGCTGAACCCCAGGAGCTGTGTGAACAAAGAAGGGAAAGGGAAATTTCTACTAGCAGCCTCTGGAGCAGTGGATTAAATCTCAACAATCAACTTGATGTACTCTGCATCTGTGGAATACCTGAAGAGACAACAAATCATCCCAAAATTGAGGCAGTGGACTTTGGGAGCAACTATAGACTTGGGGTTTGCTTTCTGCATCTAATTTCTTTCTGGTTTTATGTTTATCTTAGTTTAGTATTTAGAGCTTATTATTATTGGTATATTTGTTTATTGATTTGGTTACTCTTTTCCTTTTATATATATATATATATATATATATATATATATATATATTCCTTTTTATCTTTAATTGAGTGTGTATGTGTATGGTTCTTTGTGTGATTTTTTCTGTATAGCTTTGCTTTTATCGTTTCTCCTAGGTTTCTGTCTGTTTTATTATTTATTTATTTATTTGTATAGTTTTAGCGCTTGTTATCACTGGTGGATTTGTTTCTTTGGTTGCTCTCTTCGTTCTTTCTTATTTTTTTTTTTAATTACTTTTATATTTTTAAAACATTTTTAAAATTTTTTATTTTAATAACTTTATTTTCTTCCTTTCTCTCTTTCTTTCTTTCTTTCTCTCTTTTTCTCCCTTTTCTTCTGAGCCATGTGGCTGACAGGGTCTTGGTGCTCCAGCCAGGTGTTGGGCCTGAGCCTCTGAGGTGGGAGAGCTGAGTTCAGGACTTTGGACCACCAGAGACCTCCCACCTCCACATAATATCAAACAGCAAAAGCTCTCACAGAGATCTCTGTCTCAACGCTAAGACCCAGTTCCACTCAACAACCAGCAAGCCACAGTGCTGGACACCCCATGCCAAACAACTAGCAAGACAGGAATATAATCCCACCAATCAGCAGAGAGGCTGCCTAAAATCATAATAAGGTCACAAATACCCCAAAACACACCACTGGATGTGGTCTTGCCCAGCAGAAAGACAAGATCAAGCCTCATCCACAGAACACAGGCACCAGTCCCCTCCACCAGGAAGTCAATACAACCTACTGAACCAACCTTAGCTACTGGAGGCACACACCAAAAAAAAAAAAAAAAGGGAACTACAAACCTGAAGCCTGTGAAAAGCTGACCCCAAACACAGTTAAACAAAATGATAAGACAGAGAAATAAACAGCAGATGAAGGAGCAAGGTAAAAACCCACCAAACCAAACAAATGAAGAGGAAATAGGCAGTGTACCTGGAAAATAATTCAGAGTAATGATAGTAAAGATGAGCCAAAATCTTGGAAATAGAATGCAGAAAGTAAAAGAAACATTTAACAAGGTCGTAGAAGAACTAAAGAGCACACAAACAATGATGAACAACACAATAAGTGAAATTAAAAATTCTCTAGAAGGAATCAATAGCAGAATAATGGAGGCAGAGAACGGATAAGTGACCTGGAAGATAAAATAGTGGAAATAACTACCACAGAGCAGAATAAAGAAAGAAGAATGAAAAGAATTGAGGACAGTCTCAGAGACCTCTGGGACAACATTAAATGCACAAACATTCAAATTATAGGGGTCCCAGAAGAGGAAGGAGGGAAAAAGCAAGGGACTGAGAAAATATTTGAAGAGATTTTAGTTAAAAACTTCCTTAATATAGGAAAGGAAATAGTCAATCAAGTCCAGGAAGTGTGGAGAGTCCCATACAGGATAAATCCAAGGAGAAACTCGCTAAGACACATATTACTCAAACTATCAACAATTAAATACAAAGAAAAAAAATAAAAGCAACAAGAGAAAAGCAACAAATAACATACAAGGGAATCCCCATAAAGTTAACAGCAGATCTTTCAGCAGAAACTCTGAAAGTCAGAAGGGCGTGGCAGGACATATTCAAAGTGAAAAAAGGGAAAAACCTACAACCAAGATCACTCTACCCAGCAGGGATCTCATTCAGATTAGACGGAGAAATTAAAATCTTCACATAAAAGCAAAAGCTAAGAGAATTCAGCACCACCAAACCAGCTTTACAACAAATGCTAAAGGAACTTCTCTAAGCAGGAAACACAAGAGAAAGAAAAGACCTACAGTAACAAACCCAAAACTGTTAAGAAAATAGTAAAAATAACATACATATTGATAACTACGTTAAATGCAAATGGATTAAATGCTCCAACCAAAAGGCATAGACTGGCTGAATGGATACAAAAGCAAAACCTGTGTATATGCTGTCTACAAGAGACTCACTTCAGACCTATGGACACATGCACACTGAAAATGAAGGGATGGAAAAATATATTCCATGCAAATGGAAATCAAAAGAAAGCTGGAATAGCAATTCTCTTATCAGACAAAATAGACTTTAAAATACAGACTATTACAAGAGACAAAGAAGGACACTACATAATGATCAAGGGATCAATCAAAGAAGAAGATATAACAATTGGAAATATTTATACACCCAACATCAGAGCACATCAATACATAAGACAAATGCTAACAGCCATAAACGGGAAAATCAACAGAAACACAATCATAATAGGGGACATTAACACCCCACTTTCCCCAATGGACAGATCATCCAAACAGAAAATAAATAAGGAAACACAAGCTTTAAATGATACATTAAACAAGATGAACTTAATTGATATTTATAGGACATTCCATCCAAAATCACCAGAATACACTTTCTTCTTAAGTAGTCATGGAACATTCTCTAGGGTATATCATATCTTGAGTCACAAGTCAAGCCTTGGTAAATTTAAGAAAATTGAATCATATCAAGTATCTTTTCCAACCTCAATGCTATGAGACTAGATATGAATTACAGGAAAATATCTGTAAAAAATGCAAATACATGGAGGCTCAACAGTACACTATGAAATAACCAAGAGATCACTGAATAAATCAAACAAGAAATCAAAAAAGTACCTAGAAACAAATGACAATGAAAACATGGCAACCCCAAACCAATGGGAAGCAGCAAAAGCAGTTCTAAGAGCTAAGTTTATAGCAGTACAATCCTACCTCAAGAAACAAGAAACACCTCAAATAAACAACCTATCCTTACACCTAAAGCAACTAGAGAAAGAAGAACAAAAAACTCCCAAAGTTAGCAGAATGAAATAAATCATAAAGATAAGATCAGAAATAAATTAAAAAAAATGAAGGAAACAATAGCAAAGATCAATAAAACTAAAACATGGTTCTCTGAGAAGAAAACAAAATTGATAAACCATTGGCCAGACTCATCAAGATAAAAAGGGAGAAGACTCAAATCAGTAGAGTTAGAAATGGAAAAGGCGAAGTAACAACTAACACTGCAGAAATACAAAGGATCATGAGAGATTACTATAAGAAACTATATGCCAGTAAAATGGAAAACCTGGAAGAAATGAACAAATTCTTAGAAAAGCACACCTTCCAAGACTGAACCAGGAAAAAATAGAAAATATAACCAGACAAATCAGAAGCACTGAAATTGAGACTGTAATTAAAAATCTTCCAACAAACAAAAGTCCAGGACCAGATGGCTTCACAGGAGAATTCTATCAACCATTTAGAGAAGAGCTAACACCTATCCCTATCAAACTCTTCCAAAATTTAGCATACGGAGGAACACTCCCAAACTCATTCCACGAGGTCACCATCACCCTGACACCAAAACCAGACAACGATTTTACATAAAACAAAAACTACAGGCCAATATCACTGATGAACATAGATGAAAAAATCCTCAACAAAATACTAGCAAACAGAATCCAACAGCACATTAAAAGGATCATTCACCATGATCAAGTGGGGTTTATCCCAGGAATGCATGGATTCTTCAATATATGCAAATAAGTCAATGATACACCATATTAACAAACTGAAGGATAAAAACCATATGATATTCTCAATAGATGCAGAAAAAGCCTTTGACAACATTTAACACCAAATTATGATAGAAACCCTCCATAAAATAAGCATAGAGGGAACTTACTTCAACATAATACAGGCTATATATGACAAACCCACTGCCAACATTGTTCTCAATGGTGAAAAACTGACACCATTTCTAGCAAGAACAGGAACAAGACAAGGATGCCCACTCTTACCACTATTATTCAACATAGTTTTGGAAGTTTTAGCTACAGCAATCAGAGAAGAAAAAGAAATAAAAGAATCCAAATCAGAAAAGAAGTAAAGATGTCACTGTTTGCAGATGACATGATACTATACATAGAGAATCCTAAAGATGTTACCAGAAAACTACTAGAGCTAATCAATGAATTTGGTAGAGTAGCAGGATACAAAATTAATCCACAGAAATCACTTGCATTCCCATACACTAATGATGAAAAATATGAAAGAGAAATTAAGGAAACACTCCCATTTACCATTGCAAGAACAAAAAAAAAAAGTACCTAGGAATAAACCTACCTAAGGAGACAAAAGACCTGTATGCAGAAAACTATAGGACACTGATGAAAGAAATTAAAGATGATATGAACAGATTGAGAGATAAACCATGATCTTGGATTGGAAAAATTAACATTGTGAAAATGAACATACTACCGAAAGCAATAGATAGATTCAGTGTAATCTCTATCAAACTACAAATGGTATTTTTCACAGAACTAGAAAGAAAACTTTCACAATTTATATGGAAACACAATAGACACCGATTAGCTAGGGCAACCTTGAGAAAGAAAAACGGAGCTGGAGGAATCAGGCTCCCATACTTCAGACTATACTACAAAGCTACAGTAATCAAGACAGTATTGTACTGGTACAAAAACAGAAATATAGATCAATGGAACAGGATAAAAAGCCCAGTGATAAACCCATGCACATGTGGTCACCTTATTTTTGGTAAAGGAGGCAAGAATATACAATGGAGAAAAGACAGCCTCTTCAAAAAGTGGTGCTGGGAAAATTGGACAGCAACATGTAAAAGAATGAAATAGAACACTCCCTAACACCATATACAAAAATAAACTCAAAATGGATTAAAGACCTAAATGTAAGGCCAGACACAATAAAACTCTTGGAAGAAAACTTAGGCAGAACACTTGATAACATAAATCACAGCAAGATCCGTTTTTACCCACCTCCTAGAGAAAGGGAAATAAAAACAAAAATAAACAAATGGGACCTAATGAAATAAGCCTTTGCACCGCAAAGGAAACCATAAACAAGATGAAAAGACAATCCTCAGAATGGGAGAAAATATTTGCAAATGAAGCAACTGAGAAAAGATTAATCTCCAATATATACAAGCAGCTCATGCAGCTGAATATCAAAAAATCAAATAACCCCATCCAAACATGGGCAGAAGACCTAAGTATACATTTCTCCAAAGAAGATATACAAATTGCCAACAAACACATGACAGGATGCTCAGCATCACTAATCATTAGAGAAATGCAAAACAAAACCACAATGAGGTATTACCTCACACCAGTCAGAATGGCCATCATCAAAAAATCTACAAACAATAAATGCTGGAGAGGGTGTGGAGAAAAGGGAGCCCTATTGCACTGTTGGTGGGAATGTAAATTGATACAGCCACTATGGAGAACTGTATGGAGGTTCCTGAAAAAATAAAAATAGAACTACCATATGACCCAGCAATCCCACTACTGGGCATATACCTTGAAAAAACCATAGTTCAAAAAAAGTCATGTACCACAATGTTCATTGCAGCTCTATTTACAATAACCAGGACATGGAAGCAACCTAAGTGTCAATCCACAGATGAATGGATAAAGAAGATGTGGCTCATATATACAATGGAATATTACTCACCATGAAAATCAATGAAATTGAGTTATTTGTAGTGAGGTGGATGGACATAGATTCTGTCATACACAGTGAAGTAAGTCAGAAAGAGAGAAACAAATAGTGTATGCTAACACATATCTATGGAATCTAAAAAAAAAAAAAAAGGTTCTGAAGAACCTAGGGGCAGGACAGGAATAAAGACACAGACATAGATGTGGAGAGTGTACTTGAGGGCAAGGGGAGGGGGAAGGGTAAGCTGGGACGAAGTGAGAGAGTAGCATTGACATATATTCACAACCAAATGCAAAATATCTAGTGAGAAGCAGCCACATAGCACAGGGAGATCAGCTCAGTGCTTTGTGTCCACCTAGAGGTGTGGTATAGGTAGGGTGGGAAGGAGACGCAAGAAGGAGGAGATATGGGGATATATGTATATATATATAGCTGATTCACTGTTATAAAGCAGAGACTAACACCATTGTAAAACAATTATACTCCAATAAAGATGTTAAAATAAATAAATAAATAAAATGCCTAAATAATAAAACAAACAAAAACCTTCATTCCTTTTTATGGTTGAGTAATATTCCATTGTACATACATACTTCAATTTGTTTTTCCATTCATCTACTGATAGACATTTTAGTCATTTCCATGTTTGGGGTATTATGAATAATGCGTCTATGAGCATTGTAGTACTAGTTTCCATGTGAAGAGTATTTCATTTTTCTTGGCTATAAACCTAGGAGTAGAATTGCTTGGTCATATAGTAATTTTATGCTTAGCTTTCTGAGGAACTTCCAAACTGTATCCTACAGTGGCTACATTATTTTACATTTGACCAGGAATGTACAAAGGTGTACAATTTCTTCACATTGTTACCAACACTTGTTATTTTTCTTTCCATTAAAAAAAAATATGGCCATCCTAGTGGGTGTGAAGCAATCTCTCATTCAGGGTTTTATTTGCCTTTCTTGATGATCAATAATGTTGAGTATCTTTTCCTGTGCTTGTTGGTCCATTTGGAGAAATGACTAAGTATTTTGTCTACACTTAAATTAGATTTTGTTTTTGCTGTTGTTGAGTTATAAGAGTTCTTCATATGAAAGATGCCTTTTCACTTTCTTGAAAATCACCTTTGATGCACAAAAGTTTAATTTTTATGAAGTCAAATTTATCTATTTTTCTCCTCCTGTGGCTTGGGTTTTGCACCAAATCTATGAATACATTGCCAAATCTGAGGTCATATAGATTTACTCCTACATTTTATTCCAATAGTTTTATAGTCTTAGCTGTTATATTTAGATCATTGTTCCATTTTGAGTTAATTTTTGTATAGGGAGTGAGTTGAAGATCCAACTTCATTCTTTGGCATGTGGTCGTCCAGTTATCCAAGCACCACTTGTTGAAGAGACTGTTCTTTCCTCTTTTAATGATCTTGGCATCCCTGTCAAAAATCAATTGGCCATATATGTTTGGGTTTGTTTCTGAACTCTCAATTCTATTCCACTGGTCTATATGTCTTATGGCAGTATCACATGGTTTTGATTTTTTGTAACTTAGTAGTAAGTTTTAAAGAGGGAAGTATGAATCCTCCAAATTAGGTTTTTCTTTTTCAATATTGTTTTGACTATTTGGGGTACCTTGCAATTGTATGTAAATTTGAGGATCAACCTTTTCATTCCTACAGAAAATGTCATTGGAATTTTGATAGGGGTTGCATTGAATCTGTAGATAACTTCAGGAAGTAACAATAGGTCCTTCAATCCATGAAATCAGATGTATTTCCATTTATTTGGGTCTTCTTTAATTTCTTTCAGCAATGTTTTACAGTTTTCAGTGTACAAGTCTTTTACTTCCTTGATTAAATTTATTCCTAGGTATTTTATTCCTTTGGATGCCATTATAAATGGAATTGACCTCTTAATTTTCTTTCTGGATTGTTCATTGTTGTTATATAGAAACACAACTAATTTTTTTACTGTAATGTATATTTTATTTATTGAAATATATTTGATATATATTATATAAATTACAAGTGTACAATATAGTGATTCATAATTTTTAAAGTCTAGTCTCCATTTATAGTTATTATAAAATATTGCCTGTATTCCCCTTGTTGTACAATATATCCTTGAAGCTTATTTTTATTATTTATTTATTTATTTTTTCAGCTGTGCTGCATGGCATGTGGAATCTTAGTTCCCCAGCCAGAGATCAAACCCTTGCCCCTGCAGTTGGAGCATGGAATCTTAACCACTGGACCACCAGGGATGGGCCAAAAGCTTATTTTATACCTAATAGTTTGTACCTCTTAATCCTCTACCCCTATATTGCACCTCCCCACTTCCCTCTCCCCATTGGTAACCACTAATTTGTTCTTGACTTCTGTGAGTCTGTTTATTTTTTGTTATATTCACTAGTTTGTTGTATTATTTAGATTCCACATGTAAGTGATATCATGCAGTATTTGTCTTTCTCTGTCTGCTTATTTCACTTAGCATATTGCCCTCAAGTCATCCTTGTTGCTGCAAATGGCAAACTTTCATTCTTCTTTATGTCTGAGTAATATTTCATTGTGTATATATATCTCACATTGTCTTTATCCATTCATCTGTTGATGGACACTTACGTTGCTTCCATATCTTGGCAATTATAAATAATGCTGCTATGAACATTGGGGTGCATGTATCTTTTTAAATTAGTGTTTTTGTTTGTTTGTTTGTTTGTTTTCAGTTATATACCCAGGAGTGGAATTGCTGGGTCATATGGTAGTTCTATTTTTAGTTTTCTGAGAAACCTCCATACTGTTTTCCATAGTGGCTGCACCAATTTACATTCCCACCAACAGCGTATGAGTGTTCCCTTTTCTCCAAATCCTTACCAACATTGTTATTTGTGTTCTTTTTGATGATAACCATTCTGACAGGTGTGAGGTTATATCTCATTGTGGTTTTGATTTGCATTTTCCTGATGATTAGTGAGAAACACAACTGAATTTTATGACTTTGCTGATTTTGTTTGTTAACTCTGATATATTTGTGTGTGTTTGTTTGTGTGTGCATTCTTTGGGATTGCCTACACATAGAATAATGCCATCTGCAAATATTGATAGTTTTACTTTTTCCTTTCCAGTTTGGATGGCTCATCTTGCCTCATTGCTCTATGTAGGACTTCCAGTGCAATGTCCACTGCAATAGCAGTGGCAAAAGCGGGCATCCTTGTTTTGTTCCTAGTCTTAGGAGAAAGGTTTCAGTTTTTCACCATTTTGTTAGCTGTGGGTTTTTGGTGTATGTCCTTTATCATACTGAGAAAGATCCCTCCTATTCCTAGTTTGTTAAATGTTATTTTTTTTTTCCTTTTAATCATGAAAGGGTCTTGAATTTAGTCAAATGATTTTTCTATGTTTATTGAAATGATTATGTGTTTTTTTTCCCTACATTCTATTAATATGATGTACTGTATTAATTTTCTTCTGGTGAATCTCCCTTGCATTCCTTGGAAAAATCCCACTTGGTCATGGTGCATAATCCTTTTAATGTGCTGTTGGATTCAGTTTGCTAGTATTTTGTTCAGGACTTTTGCATCTGCATTTATAAGAAATATTGGTCTGCAGTTTTCTTTTCCTGTTGTGTCTTTGTTTGGCTTTGATATCAGTGTAATGCTGGCCTCAGAATGTGTTAGAAAGTGCTTCCTATTCTTCTATGTTTTGGAAGAGTTTGAGTAGTATTGGTATTAATTTTTCTTTATATATTTGGTAGAATTCACCAATGAAGCCCACTGGTCCTGGACTTTCATTTATTGGGAGGTTTTTGATTGCCGAATTTTTCTCATTACTTTTTATAAGTTTTTTGGGATTTTCTATTTCTTGTTGGATCTTTATTGGTAATTTGTGTGTTTCTAGGAATCTGTCCATTTCATCTAATTTACCAAATTTTTTCACATACAATTGTTTATATTCTCTTAGAATGCTGTTAATTTCTGTAAGGTTAGTAGTAATGTCCTTACTTTTATTTCTTATTTTAGTTGTGTCTTCTCTCTCTTTTTTTTCTTAGTCAGTCTAGCTAAATGTTGTCAATACTTTGGTCTTTTCAAGTAACCAAAAAATTTTAATTTTCTCTGGTGTTTTTCTATTCTCTCTTCTATTTATCTCTGCTCTAATATCTCCTTTCTTCTACTGTGTTTAGTTTGTTCTTCTTTTTTTCTAATTCTTAAACATATAAAGTTAAATTGTTGATTTAAGATTTTCCTTCTTTTTAAATGTAGGCATCTACAGCTATAAATTTCCCTCTAAGTATTGCTTTCCCTGCATCTCATAAGTTTTGGTATGTTGCCTTTTCACACTGTTATTTTTTAGAGCAGTTTTACATTCACAGCAAAATTGAGGGGAAGGTACAGAGATTTCCTGTATACCTCTGCCCCACACAAGTATTGTCTCCCTCATTATCAACATTGCCCACCTGTCTGGTATATTTGCTATATATAGTGAACCAACACTGACACATCATAATTACCCAAAGTCCATAGTTTGTATCACAGTTTACTCTTGATGTATATTCTATGGCTTTGGGCAAATGTATAATGACATGTATTCATCATTATGGTGTCATACAGAGTATTTTCACTGCCCCCCCAAATCCTCTGTGCTCTGTCTATTCATCCTTCCAACACCTACTGCCCCCTTAAAAGCCCTGGAAACCACTAATCTTTTTACTGTGTCTATAGATTTGCCTTTTCCGGATGTCATACAGTTGGAACCATACTACTGTATGTAGCCTTTCCAAATTGGCTTCTTTCACTGAACAATATGTACTTAAGATTCCACTAGGTCTTTTCATAGTTTGATAGCTCATTTATTTTTATAACCAAATAATATTCCATTGTCTGGCTGTACCCTAGTTTATTTATACATTTGCCTTCTGAAGGACAGTTTGAAACATGCTTCCAAGTTTTGGCAATTATGAATAAACCTTCTATAAACATCCATATGCAGGTTTTTGTGTGAACATGTATTTTCAACTCCTTTGGGTAAATACCCAGGAGCAGGATTGCTAGATCATATGGTAAGCGTATGTATGTCTACTTTTGTAAGAAACTGCTAGACTGTCTTTCAAAGTGACTGTACCATTTTGCATTTCCACCAGCAATGAATAAGACTTCCTGTTGCTCTGCATTCTTACCAGCATTTGGTGTTGTCACAGAATTTGGCCATTCTAGCAGGTGTGTAGTGGTATCTCATCATCGCAGTTATAGTTTTCATTTCCCTGATGACATATTTATGAAGCATCTTTTCCTATGTTTACTTGCCGTTTGTATATCTTCTTTGGTGAGGTATCCTTACAGTTTTGGACTCATCTTTAAATCAGGATTTTCTGATAGTTTGTTTGTTTTTTTGTTTTGTTTTGTTTTTTGCTGAGTTTTAGTGTTCTTTTTATATTTTGGATAACAGTCCTTCATCAAACCTGTCTTTTGCAAATATTTTCTCTGAGTATGTAGCTTTTCTTCTCATTCTCTTAACATTGTCTTTTGTAGCACCAAAGTTTTTACTTTTTATAACATACAGCTTATCTATTATTTTTCTCATGTATTGTGCCTTTGGTGTTATATCTAAAAAGTCATTGCCATACCCAAGGTAATCTAAGTTTTCTCCTATGTTGTCTTTTAAGGGTTTTATAGTTTCATGTTTTACATTTATATCTGTGGTCCATTTGAGTTAATTTTTGTGAAAGGTGTTAGCTCTGTGTTTAGATTTATTTACGTACTTATGTATTTTGCATGTAGAAGTAAGGCTTTTTCGTTTTCATTCATCTCAAGATACTTTCTAATTTCACTAGACATTTCTTCATTGATTCTTTGACTGTTTAAATGTGTTAATTCCACCTGTTGGTGAATTTTCTAGTTTTCTTTCTGTTTTTATTTTCTGACTTCATTCTACTGTGATTACAGAAGGTGCTTTTTATAATTTTAGCATTTTTAAATTAACTGAGAATTGCCTTATGACTTAATATATGGTCTATCCTGGAGAATGTTTCATATGCACTTGTGAAGATAAAGTGTTCTCCATATGTGTTAGATTTAGTTGGTCTGTCTAGATATTCTATCCATTATTAAAAGTGGAGTATTGGGGCTTCCCTGGTGGCGCAGTGGTTGAGAGTCCGCCTGCCGATGCGGGGGACAGGGGTTCGTGCCCCGGTCCAGGAAGATCCCACATGCCGCGGAGCAGCTGGGCCCGTGCGCCATGGCCACTGAGCCTGCGCGTCCGGAGCCTGTGCTCCGCAACGGGAGAGGCCACAACAGTGAGAGGCCCGCGTACCGCAAAAAAAAAAAAAAAAAAAAAAAAAGTGGAGTATTGAAGTCTTTAAAATGCTACAGGACACAAAGAGTTACCAACCAAAACCATAATCATACTAGCATTTATATTTATCTATGTATTTATCTTTATCAGAGATTGTTATTTCTTCATATGACTTTGTGTTTCTGTCTAGTGTCCTTTCATTTCAACCTGAAAGATTCCCTTTAGCAATTATTTTTTTGGTAGGACATGTTTACTACTGATGAATTCCCTTAACTTTTGTTTATCTGGGAATGTCTTAATTACTTCTCTATATTTAAAATAATTAATTAATTAATTAATTTTTGGCTGTGTTGGGTCTTTGTTGCAGTGTGTGAGCTTTCTCTAGTTACAGTGATTGGGGGTTACTACTGTTTGTTGTGGTGCACAGGCTTCCCATTGAGGTGGCTTCTCTTGTTGCAGAGCATGGGCTCTAGGTGTGTGGGCTTCAGTAGCTGTGGCATGCAGGTTCAGTAGTTGTGGTGCACGGGCTTAGTTGGTCTATGGCATGTGGGATCTTCCTGGATCAGGGCTTGAACCCATGTCCCTTACATTGGCAGGCAGATTCTTAACCACTGCACCACCAGGGAAGTCCCACTTTTATATTTTTGGAATATACTTTTTCTGTATATGGAATTCTTTGTTGATAGTTTTTAAATTTCATCTATTTAAAAATATTAATATATCATCAATCTGATAGAAAGTGGGTTCCAATTCAAGGTGGTGATATAAGAAGATACACGATCCTCCTGTGGACACGCTGAGTCTACAGCTACATATGGAAATATTTTCTCTTTAAAAAACATAAAGGCTGGCTAAGTGACAATTACACATTGGGCAAACAAGAAGAAAACCACATCAAAGTGGGAAGGAGGGCCTGGGACACAATCTCAACATAAACCCCACCCCTGGAAGGAGGGAACTCAAAACGTGGAGCTTCTCCCTGAAACAACAAGAGGTTGTTGTTTCACCTACTCTATAGAAACTAACACAGAGAGTCAAGCAAAATGAAGAAACAGAGGAATATGTTCCAAATGAAAGATCAAGATAAAATCTCAGGAAAATACCTCAATGAAATGTAGATACAAAAGTTACCTAATGAAGAGTTCAAAGTAAAGGTTATAAAGATGCTCACTAAATTGCAGAGAAGAATGGATGAGCACAGAGAGTACTTCAACAAAGAGATGGAAAATATAAGAAAGTACCAAATAGAAGACATAGAGCTGAAGAATATACTAGAAGCATTCAATAGCAGACTAGATGAAGCAGAAGAAAGGATCAGTCAACTTGAAACTAAGGCAGTGGTACTCACCCAATCAGAGCAGCAAAAAGAAAAAAGAATGAAAAAAGTAAAGATACTTAAGGGAATTATGGGACAACATCAAATAGACTAACATTCACATCATAGGGCTCCCCAAAAGAGAAGAGAATGAAAAAGGGGTAGAAATCTTATTCAAAGAAATAATGGCTGAAAATGCTTCTAACATGAAGAAGGAAAGAGACATCCATATCCAAGAAACCCCGCATGTTCCAAATAAGAGGATCACCAAGAAACTCACACTAAGACACATTATAATTGAAATGTCAAAATTAAATACAAGGAGAAAATATTAAAAGCATCAAGGGAAAAACAACTTGTTACATAAAAGGGAACCCCATAAGACTATCAGCTGATTTCTCAGCAGTAACTTTACAGGCCAGAAGATAATGACACAATATACTCAAAGTGCTAAAAGAAAAAAAAAAACAAACAAACAAAAAAAACAAAAACACCTTCCAATCAGTAATACTCTGCCTAGCAAAGTTATTATTCACAAGTGAAGGAGAGATAAAGAGTTTTCCAGACAAGCAAAAGCTAAAGGAGTTTATCACCACTAAAACAGCCTTACAAGAAAAGTTAAAGGTATTTCTTTAAGCTGAAAAAAAAGGGTGTTAATTAGTAACGGGAACACATGTGAAAGAATAAATCTTTACTTTCCTATCATTAAGGCAGTGGATTAATTACTTACAAAGCTAGTATGACAGTTAAAAGAAAAAAGTGGTAAAAATAGCTATTAATGAAGGGATACACAATATAAAAAGATGTGAAATGTGACACCAATATATAAAATGTGTGTGGGGGAGAGTAATATTTAATTTTGAGCTTTACAATGGGATCACATTTAATTTGTTATCATTTAAGAACAGACTGTTATAAATACAAATTATTATATGTAAGCCTCATGGTAACAACAAAGCAAAAACTTATAGTAAATACACAAAAGATAAAGAGAAAGGAATATAAGCAGACTATTAAAGAAAGTCAGCAAACCACAAAAGAAGAAAGTAAAAGAAGAAAGGAAGAGATAAGAACTACAAAGACAGCCAGATAACAATTAAGAAAGTGGCAATAAGCACATACCTAACAATAATTACTTTAAATATAAAAGGACTAAATTCCCAATCAAAAGACATAGAGTGGCTGAATGGATTAAAAAAAAACGATTCATTTGTATGTTGCCTACAAGAGAATCATTTTAGATGTAAGGACCAAGAGACTGAAAGTGAACAGATAGAAAAAGATTTTCTGTGCAAGTGGAAAAAAACCCACTGGAGTAGCTATATTTATATCAGACAAAATAAACTTTAAAATAAAGACTGTAATAAAAGACAAAGAAGGGTGTTACATAATATTAAAGGGGTCAATTCAACAAGAAGATATAGCATTTGTAAATATTTATGCACCCAACATAAAAGCACCTAGATAAAATAAGCAAATTGAAATAAGCATTGAAATCTTATGAAGTCTTTCCAACCACAATGGTATGAAACTAGAGTTAATTACATGAAGACAACTGGAAATTCACAAATATGTGGAGATTGAACAACATGCTAATGGGTCAAAGAAGAAATCAACAGAGAAATTAAAAAAATACCTTGAGACAAAAGAGAAGGGAAATGTAATATACCAAAATTTATGAGATGCAGATAAAGCATTTCTAAGAGGGAAGTTCATAGTGATAAATTCCTACCTCAAGAAACAAAAAAAGTCTCAATTAAACAATCTAACTTTACACCTCAAAGAACTAACAATGAAGGACAAATAAGGCCCAAATTTAGTAGAAGGAAGGAAATAACAAAGACTAGAACAGAAATAATGGAATAAAGACTAAAAGTACAATAAAAAAGGTCAGTTGAAGTAAGACCTGGTTCTTTGAAAAGATAAACAAAATTGACAAATTTTTGATAGAGTCACCAATTTAAAAAGACTCAAAATCAGAAATGAAAGAGGAGATATTATAACTGATAACACAGAGATACAAAGGTTCATAAGACATTACTATGAATAATTATATGCAAACAAACTGGACAGCATAGAATAAACGGACACATTTCTAGAAACATGCAATCTTCCAAGACTAAATTATGAAGAAATAGAAAATTTGAATATACTAATTACTAGTTAGGAGATTGAGTCATTAATCAAAACCTCCCAACATACAACAGTCAGGACCAGATGGATTCACTGGTGAATTCTATCAAATATTCAAAGAAGATTTAATACATATCTTTCTCAAATTCTTCCAAAATAATTGAAGAGGAGAGAACACTTTCAAACTCATTTTATGAGGACAGGTTTACAGCTTTACCCTGATACAAAACCAGAAAAGGACACCACAAAAATAAAATTACAGGCCACTGTCACTAATGAACATAGATGTGAAAATCCTCAACAAAGTATTAGCAAGCCAAATTCAACAATATATTAAAAGGATCATACACTATGATCAAATGGGATTTATTCCAGGGATGCATGGATAGTTCAATATCCTCAAATCAATAAATGTGATACACCACATTAACAAAATGAAGGATAAAAATCATATGATCATCTCAATAGGTGCAGAAAATGCATTTGACAAAATTCAACATCCATTTATGATAAAAAACTCTCAACAAAGTGAGTACGGAGGGAATATACCTCAACATAATAAAGGCCATATCTGACAAACCCAAAGCTAACGTCATACTTAATGGTAAAAGCTGAAAGCTTTTCCACTAAGATCAAGAGCAAGGAAGGATCCCCATTCTCACCACTTATTCTCAACATTGTATTAGAAGCCTTAGCCACAGCAATTAGGCAGAAAAATAAAGAAAAGTTATCTAACAGGAAAGGAAGAAGTAAAACTGTCACACTTGCATATGACAGGATAAAAAGAAACCCTAAAAACTTCATCAAAAAGTATTAGGACTAATAAAAGGACTCAGTAAAGTTGCAGGATAAAAAACTATTGAAAAAATAAATTAAGAAAAAATTCCATTGACAATTGCATCAAAAAAAGTATAAAATACTTAGGAATAAATTTAACTGAGGAAGTGAAAGACCTGTACAATGAAAATATAAGACATTGAGGAAAGAAATTGATGATGACACAAATAAATTGAAAGATATATCATGTTCATGGTTTGTCAGGATTAATATCATGAAAACGTCCATACTACCCAAAGCAATCTAGAGATTCAATGCAATCCCTATTAAAATTCCAATGGCATTTTTCACAGAACTAAAACAAATAAGTCTAAAATTTCTCTGGAATCATAGAAGACTCTGAATAGCCAAGGCAATCTTCAGAAAGAAGAACAAAGCTGGATGCATCAAATTCCTTGATTCCAATCTATATTAAAAGCAGTAGTAGTTAAAACACTATGGTATTGGTATAAAAACAACAGACACATAGATCAATGGAACTGACTAGAGGGCCCAGAAATAAACTCACACTTGTAAGGTCAATTAATTTATGGCAAAAAAGTCAAGAATATACAACGGTGAAAGGATAGTCTCTTCAGTAAAATGTGTTTTAAAAGTTGGACAGCCACATGCAAAAGAATGAAACTGACCACTATGTTACATTAACTAAAGATTAACTAAAAACGGAGTAAAGATCTGAATGTAAGACCTACAGCCATAGAACTTCTAGAAGAAAACGTATGTGGTAAGGTCCTTGACATAGGTCTTGGTGATGATTATTTTTTAATCTGACACCAAAAACAAAAGCAACCAAAACAAAAGTAAACAAGTGAGCCTACATCAAATAAAGCAAAGGAAACCATCAACAAAATGATAAAGCAAACTGCTAAATGAGAGAAAATATTTGCAAATAATATATCTGATAAGGGGCTAATATCCGAAATATATAAAGAACCCATACAACTCAATAGCAAACAATCTGATTTAAAAATGGGCAGAAAATCTGAATATATATTTTTATGAGGAAGACATACAGATTGACAACAAGTACATGAAAAGCTGCTCTTCATTATTAATCATCAGGGAAATGCAAATCAAAACCAGAGTAAGACTCACCTCACACCTTTCAGAATAGATATAGTAAAAAATACAGTGTTGGAGAGGATGTAGAGAAAAGGGAAACTTCGTCCACTATTGGTGGGAATGCACATTGGTGCAGCCACTATAGAAAACAATATGGAAGTTCCTCAAAGGGTTAAAAATAGAACTACCATGTGATTCAGGAATTTTACTCTGGTTATTTATCTGAAGAAAACAAAAATACTAATTTGATAAGATATATGCAGCCTCATGTTTATTTCAAAATTACTTACAATAGCCAAGATAAGCAAACTACTTAAGTGACCATTGATGGATGAAAGGACAAAAAAATTGTGCCACATATATATAATGGGATACTATTCAGCTGTAGAAAAGAATGAAATCTTGCCATTTGCAACAACATGGGTGGACCTTGAGGACATTATGATAAGTGAAATAATTCAGACAGAGGTAGACATATTCTGAGTGATTTTTTAAATATGTGGACCCTAAATATATATATTTATATATAAAACCAAACTTGTAGATATAGAGAACAGATTGGTGGTTGCCAGAGGTGGGGGTTAGGGTGTGAATTGCATGGGTTACAGGTTTCCTTCATTTCTTTTTTTTTTAGTTTAAATAAACTGAATATAAAATAAAGAAATTATCCTACTGCCTTTTGGCTTCCATGGTTTCTGATGAGAGATTAGCTGTTAATCTTACTAAGGATACTTTCTACTGAGGAATTGCTTCTCTCTTGCTTCTTTCAAGATTTTCTCTTTGTTGTTTGATAAAGAGAAATTATGATGTGATTTTGGTGTGGATCTTTATAAGTTTAACTTACTTGGAGTTCATTGAGCTTCTTAGATTTTTAGATTCATGCATTTCATCAAATTTCAGTTTTCAACCTTAATTTCTTCAAACTATCTTTTTGTTCCTTTTTCTGTCTTTCCCCCTTTTTAGATCTACCAGAATGAATATGTTAGCGTACTTGATAGTGTCCCATAAATCTCTTAGACTCCGTTCATTTTTCTAAAATAGATCTTTATTAGAGTATAATTGCCTCACAATACTGTGTTAGTTGCTGTTGTACACCAAAGTGAATCAGCCATATGCATACACATGTCCCCGTATCTCCTCATTCTTGAGCCTCCCTCCAACCCTCCCTATCTCACCCATCTAGGTCAACGTAAAGCACTGAGCTGATCTCCCTGCACTATGCTGCTTCTTTCCACTAGCTAACTATTTTACATTCGATAGCGTATGTGTATCAATGTTACTCTCACTTCACCCCAGCTTCTCCCTCCCACTCTGTGTCCTCAAGTCCATTCTCCATGTCTACATCTTTATTCTGCCCTGCCACTAAGTTTGTCAGTACCATTTCTTTTTTTTTTTTTTTAGATTCTATATATATGTGTTAGCATATAGTATTTGTTTTTCTCTTTCTGACCACTCTGTATGACAGACTCTAGGTCCATCCACCTCACTACAAATAACTCAGTTTTGTTTCTTTTTATGGCTGAGTAATATTCCATTATATATATGTGCTACATCTTCTTTATCCATTCATCTGTTGGTGGACATTTAAGTTGCTTCCATGTCCTGGCTATTGTAAATAGAGCTGCTATTCTTTTTGAATTATGGTTTTCTCAGAGTATATTCCCAGTAGTGGGATTGCTGGGTCATATGGTAGTTCTATTTTTAGTTTTTAAGGAAGCTCCATACTGTTCCCCATAACAGTTGTATCAATTTACATTCCCACCAACAGTGCAAGAGGGTTCTCTTTTCACCACACCCTACTCAACATTTATTGTTTCTAGATTTTTTTTCTTTTTTGTGTTACGCAGGCCTCTCACTGTTGTGGCCTCTCCCGTTGCAGAGCACAGGCTCTGGATGCACAGGCTCAGTGGCCATGGCTCATGGGCCTAGCCGCTCTGCAGCATGTGGGATCTTCCTGGACTGGGGCACAAACCCGTGTCCCCTGCATCAGCGGCAGACTCTCAACCACTGCGCAACCAGGAAAGCCCCTGTTTCTAGATTTTTTGATAATGGTCATTCTGACTGGTGTGAGATGATACCTCATTGCAGTTTTGATTTACATTTCTCTTACAATTAGTGATGTTGAGCATCTTTTCATGTGCCTCCTGGCCATCTGTATGCCTTCCTTGATGAAATGTCTATTTAGGTCTTCTTTCCATTTTTTAATTGGATTGTGTTTTTTTGATATTGAGCTTCATGAGGTGTTTGTATATTTTGGAGATTAATCCTTTGTCTGTTGTTTCATTTGAAAATATTTTCTCCCATTCTGAGGGTTGTCTATTTGTCTTGTTTATGGTTTCCTTTGCTGTACAAAATACTTTAAGTATAAAAGTCCCATTTGTTTATTTTTGTTTTTATTTCCATTACTCTAGAAGATGGGTCCAAAAAGATCTTGCTGTGGTTTACATCAGAGTCTTTTTCCTATGTTTTCCTCTAATAGTTTTATAGTGTCTGGCCTTACATTTAGGTCTTTAATCGATTTTGAGTTTATTTTTTTGTATGGTGTTACAGAGCGTTCTAATTTCATTTTTTTACATGTAGCTGTCCAGTTTTCCCAGTACCACTTATTGAAGAGGCTGTCTTTTCTCCATTGTATGTTCTTGCCTCCTTTGTCGTAAATTAGGTGACCATATGTGCATGGGTTTACCTCTGGGCGTTCTATCCTGTACCATCGATCTATATTTCTGTTTTTGTGCCAGTTCCATACTGTCTTAATTACTGTAGTTTTGTGGTATAGTTTGAACTTAGGGATCATGATTCCACCAACTCCATTTTTCTTTCTCAAGATTGCTTTGGCTATTTGGGGTCAATTGCGTTTCCATACGAATTGTAAAATTTTTTGTTCTAATTCTGTGAAAAGTGCCATTGGTAGTTTGACAGGGATTGCATTGAATGTGTAGATTGCTTTGGATAGTATAGTCATTTTCACAATATTGATTCTTCCAGTCCAAGAACATGGTATATTTCTCCAACTGTTTATGTCATCTTTGATTTCTTTCATCAGTGTTTTATAGTTTTCTGAGTACAAGTCTTAGGCAGGTTTATTCCTAGGTATTTTATTCTTTTTCTTGCAATGGTAAATGGGATTGTTTCCTTAATTTCTCTTTCTGATTTTTCGTTGTTGGTGTATAGGAATGCCAGAGATTTCTGTGCATTAATTTTGTAACCTACAGCCTTACCAAATTGATTGATTAGTTCTCATAGTTTTCTGGTGGCATCTTCAGGATTTTCTATGTATAGTATCATGTCATCTGCAAACAGTGACAGTTTTACTTCTTTTCTAATTTGGATTCCTTTTATTTCATTTTCTTCTGATTGCCATGGCTAGGACTTCCAAAATTATGTTGAATGAGTGTCGAGAGAGGACATCCTTGGCTTGTTCCTGATCTTAGTGGAAATGCTTTCAGTTTTTCACCATTGAGTATGATGCTTTCTGTGGGTTTGTCATATATGGCCTTAATTATGTTGAGGTAGGTTCCCTCTATGTCCATTTTCTGTAGAGTTTTTATCATAAATTGAGGTTGAATTTTGTCAAAAACGTTTTCTGCCTCTATTTAGATGACCATATGGCTTTTATTCCTTAATTTGTTAATGTGGTTTATCACATTGATTGATTTGCATATACTGAAGAATCCTTGCATCTCTGAGATAAATCCCACTTGATCATTGTGTATGATCCTTTTAGTGTGTTGTTGGACTCTGTTTGCTAGCATTTTGTTCAGGAGTAAACACAGACCATTCTTCCCATCAAGAGGGAGAGTCCATTTCCTCTACACTTAAATCTGGGCTGGCCCTGTGACTTGCACAGTGTGGGGAGAGTGACACGGTGTCATTCTAGGCCAAACCCTTAAGAGACTTGCCAGCTTCCCTGTTCTCTTAGAAGTCAGATGCTCTGCTGTAAAGAAGCTTGAGCAAGACTCCTCCAGCTAGGAACCAAATGAAGGGAGGACCTTCTCACCCCAGATCCCTCAGCTACTCATAGAGCTGTGTCCATTCTCTGATGAGCACTTTGAGAATCTTCTCAGTAACAAATCCTATGACAGACATGGGGAATATGACAATAAATACTCAGTTTCTGTCCTTTAGAAATTCCCAGTTTTATTTATTTTTTCAAGATGGGATTAGAAACCATCAGTTCAGCAGAGAGCAAAGTATGGTGACAGAGGTAGGCAAAGGGTGTGGTGGAAGGGCCAGAGGACGACCTTGAATCCCAATTTCACACTTCAGAGTCAGAGACATTTTCCCAGAAGGGAAGTAATTTCACCTGAAACCTGAGGATGGAGAGTGTGGTGGTTGTGAAATGTATCCAAACATTCTTTGACCATTCTCCCCTCAAGAGTTGGAGTCTAATTCCCCTCTCCATGAGTGTGAGCTGAATTTAGTGACTTGCTTCTAGTGACCAAATGTGGCAGAAGTGATGTATCGCTTGTGAGATTAGGTCATAAAATACATTGAAGCTTCCTCCTCCCCGCTCCCTTGTCTGCCTCTCTCTGTCCCTGTCTCTCCCTCTCACTTGCATTGGATGAAACCAACTGCCAAGTTGCAAAGACCCTCAAGCTGCCCCATGGAGAGGTCCATCCATATGGTGAAGAACTGAGTCCTCCTGCCAATAACCAGCAAGGAGCTGAAACTTGCCAATGGCCATTGAATGAGTCACATTTGAAAGGGTCCTCTAGCCTTCATCAAGCCTTTAGATGACTGTAATCTAAGTTGATTGCAACCTTATTGAGAGAGCCTGAACAATCCAACCAAGCCACTTTTTCAAGGCCACTGACACCTTGCCTGGTCTCCAGCCTAATTTCCAGTGGAAGAGGCTGCCTTTGAACTTGACACAAGACCTAAGACCACAAAGCCCAGAAAGAGATGAGAATTCCCAATCTGCAAGTTTAATACCAGTCTCCAAGTTGTTGCAATTTCCTGGCCGAGGGTCCATCTCTGTCTTGGAAGATTGACAGTAGAAATGATAATACCTCCCCCTGCCTTGGGAAAAGCCTACTTCCCACCATGGAGTTGTAACTTTATCTTGCATCAGTAGTTTCAACCTTGGCTGCATATTGGAATCACCTGGGAAGCATTCCAAGCTTCCAAATGCCCAGGTCAAATCACAGAATAAATTATAGCAGAATCTCTGGGGGTGGGGCCTAGGCATGAGGAATTTTTTAAAGCCCCCTTGGTGATTCTAGTATATAGCCAAGGTTGAGAACCACCGCCCTATCCCCTTAGCTGGGTAAGCATCTCCCAGTCAAATAGTGGTGCTGAGGACTTTCATACCAGAGATTTTCATATGAGAGAGAAGAAAATATGTGTGGGGCTTGTCAACTCAGGTTCATGGGTCAAGAGGCTCCAGGCTCCCAACACAAAGGGTCCAAGACTTTGTAGCTCAGAGAGTGTTCACCTGTTATGCATGACCTGTCTTCTGATAGTAACAAAATTGCTGTACTTATCCAGCATTTACTATGGCCAAGAACTGCTCTGAGATCTTTACATGTATTAAGTGAAGTCTCATAACATCTTAGAGATGAAAAAATTTAAGCCCAGAGAGGTTAAGCAATTTACCCAAGTTTACATAGCCAGGAAGTGATAGGGCTGAGATCAGAATCAGGTATCTGGCTCCAAAGCCATCACACTTTCTAACTTTGACATACTGCCTCCCTGGACCCTTGGCACATCAGAATCTGCTGGATTGGGTGGGTGAATGGGAATTAAAAGTAAGAGTGGTTCCTCGAATTTGAAGACTTTAGGGAGTCCTGGAGACAGAAAACATTTGGGTTCTACAAATTAGGGCTAATTCAACCATCTTCTTGGTGAGTTTAGGCTAAGGATCTGAAGTGAGTCAGAAGGATTTTGTGTTATTATCCAGTAGACAGCCATGGGTTCTGGGTCCCTGGGTAAAGGAAGGAGGATGCTACAGAAAGCTGTAATTAGAGGCAATAGCTTTCAACCAGCCCCACCTGAGGAGAACAGCAAGCTCTCCTATGGGAGCCTAGCTGCTTTCAGGGAGAAGCAGCGCTATCCAGCCTGCTTTGTGGAAACTCAGGGACCTCTTGGGGCCCTGGAGTCCTCCTGGAATCGGGAGTCCTGATGCTGCATCTGTCCAGAGCCCAGGTAATTTGTGGTGTCAGGGACACTTGAATTTTCTGGACAGACAAATAACCCCCTGCCAGATTCACTTAGGCAGAGGCCTCAGTGATTTCCTCCTCTGCTTTGGTGTTCCTGCTTTTGCATGAATGTCGGGTCCAGTTGTTGTAGCCTCCCTCACTCCTGAGCAGTGGATTACAGTTTACATAACTACTTCACACACACCTCTTTATTGTTACGGTGGCCTTCTGATGCAGGCCAAGCTGGAATTCTTTTCTTTAATTAAAAAAATTATTTTTATTGAGGTATAGTTGATTTACGATGTTGTGTTAGTTTCAGGTATACAGTAAAGTGATTCGGTTTTATAAATATTCCTTTTTTAGACTCTTTTCCGTTATAGGTTATTACAAGATACTGAATATAATTCCCTGTGCTATACAGTAGGTCCTTGTTGTTTACCTATTTTATATATAATAGTGTGTATCTGTTAATCCCAAACTCTTGATTTATCCCTCCCCCGTTTCCTCCTTTGGTAACCATAAGATTGTTTTCTATGTCTGTGAGTCTGTTTCTGTTTTGTAAATAAGTTCATTTTTATCATATTTTTAGATTCCACACATAAGTGATATCATATGCTATTTGTCTTTCTCCAAACAGGAATTCTTATTTCCTTTTTATAGGTGGAGAGACTGAGGCTTAGAGAGGGGTTCAGTAACTTGCCAAGGACATCCAGCTGCTAAGGGTAGCAGATATACTGTGCTAAAAGTCAGCTTTCTTGTTTCCAGGTCTTTTATTTCATAGGCCTCAGTTCAGTTCTTTCTTGAGAACGTTAAGCTTTTCTAGGGCAGGGAATGTGTCTGCTGTTCCGTTAGCCTCCCCCATGAAGTCTTCTGGGTCTGCTGTGCAGTGCCCAGTGCATACTGTTCACTGAATGTCTGCCTTTCCAGAGCCGTCTTCCAGGGCCATCCGTTCACTTGGCCTGTCCCCAAACTTGAGCCCAACATTACAAAGTGGATGAGTTGGATAAATCAGACATCACGATGCCGTCTTCTTAAAGGGAGACCAAGGAGAAAGACAGGAAGAGCGGCCTGCTGCTAGACCTACGTACAGACGTCACATCACTCAATTTTCCAGAATGCTTGCTGAGCATCTGCTACATGCCCTGCTCCGTGCTTGGCACCTGGGGCACAGGAATAAACCAGGCAGACATGAGCTCTATCCTCCTGGAGCTCACAGTCTACAGGGGATGAGGCACACATCGCCAAGTCCTTTCAGATCACTGTGGTGACATGACGATTGAGGAGAAAGAGTGCTGTGAGAGCAACATCCTGGAGACCCAGCCTCTTTGGGGGGGGCCAAGGGAGGCTGCCCAGACAGTGTGGTTTCTAAGCTGGAACCTGAGGGATGGATAGTAATCTGGAGTGAGGGGGAAGGAGTGGGTCAGGAGGAAGGAGCAGCTTGTGCAAACCCCCAGAGCAGGAAAGACCTTGGTGAAATTCAAAGAACTAAAAGTGTCTGGAACAAGATAAGTGTCTGTATGTGATGGGTGGTGGGGAGGGAAAATGGGGAACATTATAAAATGAGAATGAAGAGGTCAGCAGGGACCAGAAAATGCAGGGTGATGGGATGAAATTAATTGAAGGATCTTAAATGGGGAGTAGCAGACTCTGATTTTCACTTTAAAAAATATTTCTGCCTGTCATAGAGGATGCTTTGTGGCACAGGGGATGCAGGCAGGGGTGGAAGTAAGCAGGCTGTTGCAGTGTCCAGGTGGGGAATGGGGGTGGGCTGGACCAGGGTGTTGTCTGTGGAGGTGGAGAGAAGTAGGCTGATGTGAGAGGTGTATAGGAAGCAGGATGGACATGACTTGGAGAGGGAACTGTTGGTGTCAAGGATGATGCCCAGGGTTCTGGTTGAGGCACAGGGTATTGTGGCATCCTTCCTGAAATGGAGAAGAATGGAGGGAGGGCAGTGTGGGGGTGCTCAGATTGGGCTGTGTCAACTTTGAGATTCCCGTAAGATGTCTAAGAAGAGGCGCACTGGGGAGCTGGATACATGAGTCTCGAGTCCTGGAGTGAGACAAGGGACTGAGATGGGGATATTGACTTGGGAATACTGACCCTGTGGTAGAGGATACAACTACATAGGGAGGGGGTGAGGGGCTGGGACTGAGACTTGAGGATGTCCCTGCCAAGACAACTGCTAAGAAGCCACTGGAGAGGCTGGAATCATGGCAACCAGAGGAGGGGTGTTTCAAGAGAAGAGGAAACATTAAATGTGCCGGATGATTCCTAGACAGCAAGTAAGGTAGGGACTGCAAATTGTCCCTAGTGGCCTGGAGGTAATGGCAGAGAAAGTTTGGAGGGAGTTACCTGGGTTTGCCAGGGAATGGGGATGAGGAAATGAAGTTAGTGCAGGGAGTCAGTTTCAAGTTTAACTCCGTGATCCTGCAAAGGTGATTTCCCTCTCCTGGGTCCCAGGGTTTTTACCCAAAAAATGAAGGGGTCGAGCTGTCAAGTCTAAAAGGCGTTCTCTAATCCCACCAAAGTGGGGTTATTCCCATTAGCAATGTATCACATTAGCAATGTAAGAAGCAAGAGCTTCTTAATGACATGAGTTTCCACTGGCTCCTTGGGGCTGTCAAGCCTGGTGTAACAAGCCAGCTGGGGAATTTCCTGCTCAGCACCACATCTCCTCAGCTTGATTCAGGTCATTGCCCCTAGTGACGTTCCTCTCTAGACTATCTCAGATATGCTGATTTCTGCTCCTCTGGAGCACTTACATATTGGCACAATATTTTCCATTGTTCCTTGTCTGAATCTTTTGCTCCATCTTTTCTATGACCTTGCTAAACACATGTATGAAAAGCCAATCCTTGAGCTTTTATCAAACAATAATTGTGTTCTAGGTACCAGTCCAAGTGTGTGGTGTGGGTGTTTCTGTGGTGATGACAACAGTGGGGCATGGGGGTTCAACTACAAGTACAGGTGGTCCATAGAATCTGATGGACTTTTGAAGGTCAGTTTTTAGATTGGACCATTTAGAGAAAATTCTGGAAAGGAAGCATTAGAAGAGGCTTTATGATTTAAAATGATATATGATATGCCCTCTGCCAGTGCAGTCTAGCAGAGATCAATATTTTTGTTTTTATCCCTCTGTCTTGCAGGTATATAGGGGACAAACTGGGTTTCAGAGCATTAAGCAAGTTACACAGCTAATTGGTAGCACTACAGATAATGTAAGACTTGTGCACAATGCTCCTAATGTCTCTTCTCAGATCCACAGAGCACCCACTACATGCTACACGCTACGATGTGGAAAACCTTGACCTTCACTGGATCTAATGGGGAACAAAAATGAAACCCTTGTTGAACAATCTAGGGCTACATTTATAGTCATTATATATAAGTACAAAAGTACAGCAGAGAAAAGAAGCATGCTGTGGGCCTCAAAGCCCTGAACTTTGAAACAGACAAAGAGGGTGAGGGAAGGAGCCGGGAGACCCTGAGGAGAGAGGTAGGAACAGAGTGGAGATGCGGGAGTGGCTGGGAAGACCTCACGTGGCAAGAGACATGTGTGAGGAGAAACGAGGGGGAGATGGATGGACTGGAAGTGTGGAATGAGGCTGGAGGGAGATTCAGTGGGGCAGGCAAACCAGGAGCTATTATAGAAATGTAGTACCGTTACCAATTTTCTATAGATACGTATACAAACAAGAGAATAACCGGAAGGAGTTCATGGTTTTCTCTTTCCACTCCTGCAGCAGAACATTTGGGCATTGACTGCTTGCTGCCCCCTTTTTCCCTGGGGAGAGAATCAAGCTCAAAGATCCACATCCCCTGCTGGTTGTGGTGAGAGGGGACCCACTGCAGTCAAGATGGTGTGAGCAAGATGGCCCTGGATGAATGTTCTCCTGGGGAAGGGTGACAGTTTCCCAGGGGTTGGGGACTATATACTTGGAGCATCTTAAAGAGCAGGGAGAGAGAGTAAAATTGGAATTTCACTTTGGAGTGTGTCCCTAATTGGAATTAGTCCCCATTGTGTATTTGTTCCTTGCTTAGCAAACACCTTTAACCAAAATAAAGACCAATTATACTAAAGCATGGAAATAACACATGTCCATAATGAACATGGAATAGAGAAGCTGCCACCTCTTCATCTCTCTTGCTCGGTGTACACAAACCAAAATGCTTTGCATTTATTCACATATGAATTCAAATTTGTCCCTGATGATATTCTTACTAGAACCTGTGGTGTCAAGTGAATTGATGAGTGAGTCTTTTCCTGAAATCATAATGCTGAAATCTCATTTCTTATAACATGTGTATTTGGAGTTTTTGGACTGAACAACTTGCTATACTGAATAAAAAGTTGCTATCTGGGAAGTGGTACAACTTTTCAAGAGGCTTTATGGTGAAAAGTCATTAGCAGATGCATAGGGAAAGGCATAACCTAGGGTATCTCTCATTGTCAAGCTTTTGCCCATGATGGTTTCCCTGTGCAAGACAACTTCCTCCCCATATCCCCTGTGCATTTTTTTGGCCTGGCACACTGTGTTAGATTAATATTCTTTCCTTTTTATTGCTAATCATTATTCTATTGAGTGGATATACCACTATGTTTTTAAGCATTTACCTGTTGATAGACATTTGGATTGCTTCAGTTTGGAGCTATTTCCAGTAAAGCTACTACGAGATGTATGTACAAATATTTGTTTGGTCATATGCTTCCATTTTTCTTTAGCAAGTACCTAGAAGCAGAAGGGCTGACTTATACAGCAGATGTATATGTAGAGTTTTAAGCAATTGCCAAATGGTTGTCCAGAAGGGTCATATGGTTTTATACTCCCACCAGCAGTATATAAGAGTTCTAGTTTGTTTACATCCTTACCAACACTTAGTATGGTGTTGGTAAGGATGTAAACATCTTTTCAATTTTAGAACTCTAGTAGAATTTTAACAAAATTTTCTAATAAAATTTTTAATTTTAGGGCTTCCCTGGTGGTGCAGTGGTTGAGAGTCCGCCTGCCGATGCAGGGGACATGGGTTCATGTCCCGGTCCGGGAAGATCCCACATGCCACGGAGCAGCTAGGCCCATGAGCCATGGCCGCTGAGCCTGCGCGTCTGGAGCCTGTGCTCCGCAACGGGAGAGGCCACAACAGTGAGAGGCCCGCGTACCGCAAAAAAAAAAGAAAAAATTTTTTTTTTTAATTTTAGAATTCTCATTGTAGTTTTAAATTGCATTCCTTAATGACTAATAATATTGTTTTAATCTACTAGGGCTGCCATATAACATAGATTTTTTGTGGCTTAAACAGCAGAAATGTATTTTCTCACACTTCTGGAGTTTTGAAGTCCAAAATCAGGGTGCCAGAATAATTGGATTCTGGTGAGGTTCTTTTCCTGGCTTGTAGATGGCTACCTTCTTGCTATGTTCTCATATGGCCATTTTTCAATGTGTGCACTTGAATGGTGAAAGGGAGAAGAGAGAGAGCAAGAGGGAGGGAGAACCCTTCCTCTTCTTATAAGGTCACTAATCCCATCATGAGAGCCCCACTTTTATGATCTAATCTAACCCTAATTACCTCCCAAAGGTCCTATCTTCAAATACTATGACATTGGAGGGTCAGGCTTCAACATATGAATTTGGGGAGAACACAAACATTCAGTCCATAACAGATATTGAGAATCTTTTTACCATCCATATATCTCTTTTGGCAAAGTATCTGTTAAAATTGGGAAAAAAAAATATATATCTATTCGCATATGGATGTCCAGTTGTTCCAGCACTATTTGTTCTGAACTGCTTTTGCCACTTTGTTAAAAACCAATTGTCTACATATGTGTGAGTCTATTTCTAAACTCTCTATTCTGTTCCATTGATCTGTTTATGTGGTTTTGCTGTGTACTATATCCCATAGTCTTGGTTACTAAGGCTTTATAATAAGACTTAAAATCAGGCAGTATTTGTCCTCCAACTTCGTTCTCTTTCAAAGTTGTTTTGGCTACTCTAGATTCATGGTATTTCTATAAAAATTGTAGAATCACATTGTCAATTTCTAGAAAAAATTACCAGTGGTCTTTTTATTTTAAAAATTGGCAAGCTGATTTTAAAATTTATTCAGAAATGCAAGGAACACAGAAGAGCCAAAACAACTTTGATAAGGAAGAAGAAAGTTAGAGGACAAACACTGTCCCATTTAAAGGCTCAAGACAAAGATATAAAAATTAAGACAGTGTGGTACTTGTGTAAAGATAGAAGTTCAATGGGACAGAATAGAGAGTTCATAACTAGTCACATATATATTTGAATAATTGATTTTCAACGAAGACGCCAAGTTAATTCAACAGAGAAAGTATACTCCTTTTAACAAGCCATGCTATAAGAACTGGACATTCATAAGGAGAAACAAAAACAAAAACAAAATACAACTTCAACCTCTAACTTATGCCATACAAAGAGATAAACTTGAAATGAATCATAGACCTAATTGTAAAAATTATAACTATGAAACTTCTAGAAGAAGACATGGGAAAAACATCTTTACAACCTTAGAAGAAAATATGCACCATTCATAAATGTATCAGAGGACTTGTGTCCAGAATATATAAAGAACTTTTATAACTCAATATTGAGACAACAAACAACCTAATAAAGATGGGCACATTATTTGAACATTTAACACAAGAAGATATAAAATGATCGATATGCATAAGAACAAGTGGTCAACATTGTTAATCATCAGGGAAATGTGAATTAAAATCACAATAAGGTGCCACTATATACCCATTAGAATTGCTAAAAGTAAAAAGACTGATAACCAACTTCTGGTAGATTTGAGGAAAAACTAGAAATCTCATATGGTGGCAGTGTGAAATGGTACTGCTGCTTTGGAAGACAATTTTTGTTTCTTATAAAGTTGAATATACGTTTACTACATGATCCAGCAATTCTACTCCTAGGTATATACCCAAAAGAAATGAAAACATGTGCCCACACTAAGATTTATACAAGGCTGATTATGGCAGCTTTGTCCTAATAGCCCCAAACTGGAAGCAGTCAAAATGTCCATCAGTAATGTAATGGACGAACAAATTATGGTACATCCATACAATGGAATACTGCTCTCCAATAAAAAGGGAGCAAATTCATGCTACACACAATCACATGGATGAACCTCAAAAGGGGTTTATTGTGTAAAAGAAGCCAGGCAGAAAAGAACATGCAGTGTCTGATTCCACTTATATGAAGTTCTAAAACAGGAAAAAATAAACTATATTGATAGAAATCACATCAATGTTTGCCTGGGACCAGGAGGAAGGATTGACTACAAAGGTCATGAGGGAGGTTTTAGAGTGTGAGAAATATTCTATACCTTGATTGGGGTGGTGGTTACAGAGATATCCATATTTGTCAAAACTCATCAAACTATACACTCAAAAAATGCGTATATTCTTTTTATTTTATGCAAATTATACCTCAAAAAGGTTATTAAAAATAAGAATAGTATCCTTACGTGTTGAATAAAGACAGGTGCCTGCTGCTTCTTCAGCAGGACATCAAGATACATATCTTTCATGGATTCGACATCTAAACTCAGAATATAGGCTAGAAATGGCTGGGCTCCACTGGAGGAGTGACCAGCTGATCTAGGGTGCCTGACCCATATGATCCAGAGTTAAAAGTTATCTTGCAAGTGCTCTTTTCATTACCTTTTTATGTTGGAAAATGGATGCTGCCATATTGGACCATGAAGATGAGGGCTCGCCTTGCTAGGGTGAGCGGGTGGGGAGTTGAAGGAGCCCAGGTCCCTAAGGATTCCATACTACATAGATATCTACCTACCTCTGGACTTCTAGGTTGCAGAAAGTGAGAAACCTGCCTTATTTAAGTCACTATTATTTTGAGTCTCTTTTATGGCTTAACTTAAACTGGTGTAATTATCCAAAATTGTCCAAGCAATCAAACCGTGATTTAGCCTTCAATTCTACTTTCGTCAAGCACTTCCTACCTAGACTGGTATTCAATCCAAGCGGTATATGAAAATCTTGTACCATTAATGAATTCCTCCTCAACTCATCCCACCTGGTCTTAAGGTCTGAGACCAATTTGGCTGTCGTTGCCAGCCAAAGCCCTGTAAAGGTTAGATTTCCAAAGTAGAAAATGTTAACCTATTCTAGAGGCAAAGAGAGCGCTGGATCCAATGCAAATGTGTGGTTCAGAAGTTTCAAATTCTGTCTTTGTTGTCTGAAGAGTGCTATGAAACTTAAGAAGAACTTGGAAGGGGCCTGTTAGAGAGGTTGTTGTGTGTTTTGTGTTCAAAGCTCAACCGGGACTGAGAAAACTTACAAAGCTCTCCAAGACCATGATTGATCTCTCTACTGGAATGAATAGTGTCTCCCCAAAGTACATGCCCTCCCAGAATCTCAGAATGTGACCTTATTTGGAAACAGGGTCTTTACAGATTTTTATAATTAGTTAGGATGAGGTCATACTCGATTAGGGTGGGCCCTAAATCCAATGACTGGTGTTCTTAAATGGAGAGAAATATCAGAGACTCAGATACAGACGGGGAAGAAGGCCATGTGACAAAGGAAGCAGAGATTGGAGTGATGGATGCATCTACCAGCCAAGGAATGCCCAGGATTGCCAGCCACCACCAGGAGCTGGAGGAAGCAAGGAAGGATCGCTCCCTAGAGGCTTCAGAGGAAGCGCAGGCCTGCTGACACCTTGGTGTCAGATTTCTAGCCTCCAGAACCATGAGAGACTAAATTTCTGTTGTTTTAAGCCACCCAATGTGTGGTAATTTATAATGGTAGCCCTAATAAATGTGTAATCTGAATTTTCTTGTTTTACCAAAGGGTGCTGAATCCGTCCTGTCATCTGGGTAAGTGAACGAGGTTTGAAGGCTCTTGCCTTTGTCAGTATGATGCGGGAGGAGCAATATCTTGTGGAAAGCATGTTTAAGATGATGTCAGGACCTTACTGGTGTCTGGTTCTGTTGAAATAACACATCTCAGTCCAGCCAATCTGTTATGCTTCATGCAACTCTAATTGACACCATTGCAACAGAGACTTACAAGCTGTTGTCCAAAATCCTTCAAATTTCCTGAAATGCAAATCTCTTTAGCTTAGTAAAGCTATGGTAGAAATAATGACATCCAAATAAATCCTGAAAAAGTCCTCAGAACATCCTAAGACAGTGTCAAGATGCTTCAGAAGGCCACTGGTAGTCATGAAAACATTGGCTGTCCTGTTTTCAACTAAGTGGAAACTAAGCTGAAGGCTTCTTCTTTTTATGAATATTTTTATATTCAGCTAGAAGCTCTTTATGTTGCTGACTTTGAAAGCAAGGAAAACTCTGGACCACTTCACATTTGGGTACGGCAACCCCATTTGTGAATCAGGACAGATCCCCACATGGGCCGTAGGAGAAAACTGCGGCAGTTTACGGAATGTTTCCAGATGTTAACATAATTGACGATTTTCTAAAAACGAACACCAGTTGTTACATGTGGTTTCAACATTTTTGTTTTATTTTCTATAATGGTTGCCTTTCCTAGTTGAGTGTTTTCCAGTTCTCCAGGACGCGTAACACTTACCTTTAAAGGTGTGATCTCCTAACACTTCATTCCCTGGATATGTTTCTTTTTAACAAGCTAAAACAGACATAACTAGGGCACTGTTTCAGGCTGATATGACAAATGTGAAACTGAAGAATATTGAAAGCCATTCAAAAATTGGTTTGGTAAAAGACAGTGCTGTATAATGAAACCAAATGCATAGATTGGAATTTTAAACGAAATCCTAGTGTGAAGATAAAAGAACATGAAAGATAATAAATGTTGAAATGATACACCACCTAATGGTATCCTGTCAAGAAAGAAAGTTAATATGATAACTTACAGAGCATCCCCGAGCCTCTATAGGTACTTGACCTATAGTTTGCAGGGAAACAATCTTTTTGTTTCATCTGGCTCGTATTAAAAATAGGAAAAACACAATCAGCATTTTTTTCCCCACTCTCACACAGATGGTGGAAAAATCCATGCAAGTTTTAACTGTCTGAAATTCTTTAAAGCAATATAAGACAGAAAGAATTATTAAATCACTTTTCCATTTCATATAATGAAAAACTGCACCACCACGGTGGGGCTGGAGCCATCAATTTTGGAACAAATGGGAGCTCCGATTGGTCCTACAGGCAATCAATCACCTGGCAGTCCTGGGTCCCTATCTCTGAAGTCATCTTGCTGTAGGAAAAATAAATTTAGAAAAATCATCAAACTAAAGTCAAACTGCTCATTAGCATTTATATAATCCCATTTTTGAGATTTACTTAGTATATAATTTACATACTTGGGGGTGTTTGGGGGACATATCTACATTTCATTCACTCGTTTGTTTCTTCTTTTACTTATTAATTTGTTCATCCACTCATTCAAAAAATATTTAGCAATGATTACTCCAGGCATTGGGGATCCAAACTCTCCCTTTGAGCTCGTAGTCCATTGGGACAGAGAGATGGACAAATAAGTGACTACAGTGTATCCTGATAAATTGTATAATCAGGGTTATGTATACTGTTGACAGTGTTATGTATTTGGCTATTTCCAGGTATTCTGGGGCCAAATACAGAGCTGTTAGAAGGGCAATGGGGATTTATCTTGCTTCTTGTTTACTTAATATTTGAAGGAGTGATAGCTTATTTTTTATTTACTTCTGCATTTAGACTTGCCTTCAATATAAAGAATGTTTGATGTGACTTTTCAAAGTGCATGTGGTACCAAATGCTCAGTACTTGCTTGAATCTGGCTAGGAGAGACCATTTGCTTTTGGAGAGAGAATCTGGTTAGAGAGACTTATTAACAGTTATGCCCTTCATAGCCTGCTGGATATGTCAATTCCCTTGGTTCTAGTCTCTAGGGGTAGCAAGCACTGCCTACTGACAAGGCTCCTCTCTTCTAGGATCTCATATCTAGGTGGCAAGGCTAGATAGGTAGCTAAAGTCAACTAACCATATGCAAATCATCACTTTTATGGTGCCTCAGTTTCTCCATCAGTGAAATGTAGTTAAAGCTAATTATCTCAAGGGCAATTCATTGGGAAGAGAGAACAGTGTCTGCCATGTCATAAGGCTAGGAAAGTGTTAGCTGTTCCTATCCACATTACTACCCAAGCTTCTCTTGCAAGAGCTGAACACACTAATGAATGGACAGCCAATAAATGCAGCCTCAATTTCTACTGGGTCTCTTTTCACTTGCACATGCCCTGTTACCCTGCATGCCTTCCATTGGAATTGGAGTTCCCCCAGACAGGAGTGCTTTTCCTCTTTTCTCAGTCTGAGCTCCCAGAAGGTGGAATTTGTGTTTATACCATCCAACTACCTGTTCCCTGATCTTATAATGAAGAAACAGTCATTGAAGGAGGTTGCTGACTGGTCATCCTTCCCGTAGGACAGAGAGGAAGTGAGCTTGAGTTCAGCAAGAAGAGACTTTAGCAAAGGTGATTTGAAGACGTTAAATCAAGGAAGGCTTGGGGGAGACTTTGGAATGGGAGAGAAGTCTGTTGGGTGCTGTGGCAGAGGGGCATGAGCTCAGGGGGCAGGAGGGTGGAGGAGATGATCTCTCGGGTCTCCTTTTCAAGCTCTCTGACTGAGGTTTCCTCCACATTGAGCAGATGGCACTGTGAAAGTTTTTCTTGGTGGAGGCTGTGGATTTCTCCTTCCCTGGGTCCCACGAAACAAAGCCACAGGTAGAGCTATATCAACAAACACAAAAGTAACGTTTGCTATTTAAATAATTGGGAGCCATTTCTATATTCAAGGCTGGAGAGTAGAGGGGGAGTGCGCTGTGGAAAGGTGTCCTTGGCAAAGGGAAGCTCCTATTTTATTTAGGAAAATGCTTTTTGGGCTGTTAGGTGGTGGCAGTGTTAGCCCCTGAGTTTCTTCCAGAACAGCAAAAGTTAGGGTGATAAGGGCTATCTTGTTCTGTGTGCAAAAGTCAAAGAGTAGCCAGCTTGAGCAGACCAATTGCTTTCTGAATTTTAAGGGATTTTTAGTGTTTCCTTCACAGACCGGGAGCCTGGATTTTGTGATTCTGGAACTGGCAAAAGAAAAGGGGAGAAAAGATGTACAATTGGAAACATACCCCCTCAGCATGGAGGCATGAGAGGGCCAAGAGAAGAGAGAGACCGCACTAAAGATTCTTTCTGGAAGGGCACGGGAAAGAAACTAGAAAGAGGACTGCAGCGTCTCTCCTTAATACTCAAGCCTTCAGCAAAGTAGCATTAACCTTGACAACTGAGCAGGACTCTTAAGGCTGAAGAGGTGGGAGAACCATATAAGGTTAACGGGGGTCCTTTATTGGTTATTAAGGAGAAGGCATTTCAGAAGATTGGAAACCTTGTGGACACTTGACTAGATCACTCCTAAAAGGGTCTCAGTAACCCAGTTCCTTGGGTGGAGATGGAGGAGAATGTCTAGAGGCTGTGACAGAGCTGGCCAGGTGAGAAGCACTGGGTCCATGGAAGGGATGTGGAATCTGCATGAGGCCTGGCTACAGGGCAAATGAAGGAGCCCAGGTGGGGTTCTGCAGGCTGTGTCACTCACGTGCATTAGGGTTGCTAACATGGTGCCCTGCTTCCCAGGGCAGTGATGGTGGTGGTGGGGATGTATCTTAGAAACCACACTGTCTTCCAGAAGGGACCTCAGGGGCATGCATCTCATCAAACCCTCTCTTTGGAAAGTTAAGCACCCCAGTGGCTTCCAGGAAGGCATAAATGAGGCTTCTTTCTCTTAGAGAAATATTTACATCTAAAACTGCCAACTGTTGGTCAATTCCAAGCATCTGGTTTGTCTTTTCAGAACATATTTGATGAGCACCTACTATGGGCGAGGTACTGGAAGCAGAGATGACAAGACACTGTCATCATCCTTAAGGAGCTCCAGTCTAGTGGGGAGAGAGATGGGCAGGGTCAGATTCTGCCCACAGGCTCCAAATTGTACCAGGAGGAAGCCTGGGTATGATGGGGACACAGGAAGGGGTGGGAGCACTGGGGAGGCAGGGAAGGCTTGCTGAGTCTTCAAGGAAGTGTAGGAGAGAGCCACGTGGAGAAGTGTGCTACCTGGGTCAGGTGCAGGGAAAGGCAAGGACTGCAGGGAGAAAAGGAGCTCCCAGCCCAGGCTGCTCTCAATGCGAAAGGAAGAAGGAGGCACACTGGCCGGCCACCTACAGGAGCCGTTTCTCATCCTGACTTTCATGGGCTTTGCAGAAACAACTAACCTCTCTCTTGGAGACTCTAATCTGGCCGAAA
The DNA here is from genome assembly GCF_949987515.2 of Delphinus delphis. Classification (NCBI taxonomy): domain Eukaryota; kingdom Metazoa; phylum Chordata; class Mammalia; order Artiodactyla; family Delphinidae; genus Delphinus; species Delphinus delphis. Next base: position 102,871,564 of record NC_082689.1, on the reverse strand, counting down.
ATGAAATAAACACACTGCCCCTGGTGGCTTCTATCTGGGCACATGGAGCTCATGGGACAAATAAAATGGAGAGCCAGGGCTGAGCTGGAGGGAGCTGGCCCTGCACATGGTGAATATTCAGACCCACAGATGGCAGTCTGAGGCACAAGGCTTCTTTCTGTGTCTATTGTCTTGAGGTGCTGAGGAGACACTAATCCACGACCATTGTGTGGGCCTGCAGCCCTGCCACTGCTGCCGTGCATTGTGTTTCCAGAACCCCAAGAGCACCCGCAACCCAGGTAGGAGCGGGTTATTTCTGCCTTTGTTTGCAGAGAAATATAATAACCTCAAGGAGAGGATTTCACAGCTCTTTGAACTGAGTTGAATGTTTGTTCTGGGTTATTTTTTCTGTTTCCTAATATAACACACATTTGCTGTTGAGTAAATATTGATCCCGTTGCAATCAGCATTAGCGGCAGAGGATGCTGAAAAATAGTCAGCCAGGTAATCAGGTCTGCTCTCTGGACTGAAAGTGAGTGTGGTGGAGGCCATGTCCACACCACAGACAATTTAATCGACATTTCTGTAATTACTAGGTTCATTTTGGTCCTTTATACAATATACAAATCTTCCCTGAATAACACCTTTTTTTTTGAACAGCTATAAATCAGTCTATAATTTAGATCCAGGTCATGTGTATCAGAAAGTAGAAAGCTTCCTCCCCTACTATTTTTTTTTTTTTTTGGTGGGGTAACTACTAGCTGCAAATTGAATTACAATTAGATTATTTGGTGATGTGATAAAATCCTCCTAAATTAAAATACCACTAATGCTGAAGTAATGGTAATTTTGGCCAAGGATGAGCTCCAACCACATAAAGAAGAATTAACCAAACAAATTAATAGTGTGATCAAGTTTACAAGGGTTATAAGCCTGCTGCTTTCTAGTTCTTTGAACAGAGTAGTAGTTATTTATGTTATTTTCCAGAACCATGGAGTCTAGGGTCATTACGTGTGACTACTCCCATTTAACTCCCTCTGCAATATCCCCTTCAACTGCCTCTCCATCTTATCTTGGATACTCCGGGTGGGAAGCTTGCTGTCTTGCACAGTGATCCTCTTTATTTGGAGAGATCCAGCAGAGAATACTTCCTGGGTAGAGCCAAAATTGTTTCCTTACTTTTAGTCATGGGCTGTACAGAACTAGCCTAATTAATCTTCTAGGTATTCACAGACATAAATATTTGTGTGCTTTTACGCGCACTTAGAATCTAGGATCTCGGAATATGAAGGGAAATACCTTGAGTCAGTTATTACAACACCCCTTCCCTTCACCACTCTAACCTAGTGCCTAAGTTGCTGTTCTCACATCCTATTCAATATTCACATAGCTTGTGACTTCAAGCAGTGTTGAAGAACTCACTACCAAATGGTGTTTCTTTAATTTTTTTCTTTAATTTAGACCAGGCTCTAATGCAGACTGATCTTTCCCCTGAATTTATCAGAATTAATGAGATGAGACTGGGAAGATAAAATCAATTCTACAATGTTCTGTGGTGGTGTTTTCCATACAAGATTGAACCTTCTTGAAAACTCTCTGGAGGAAGGTCTAAATACATGAATAAATTAAAAAGCCTATAATAAGCCAGGTGGACCCTTCCATCAGACCCCCATGAGTCCAGGAAGGCAGGACTAACACGTCTACTGCTGTTTTAGGCATTTGCTGTGGACTTCCCCATCAGCCCCATCCCATCCTAACCTACTCTCCCATCGGCTTGACAAATTAGATTACACTAGAGTTTAATTTCTCAATTCTAAGTCCCAAAGTTTAGTCTCTGAGACTGACTTTGCTTCTTGCCTTTGATGCTATTCATCCCTGTGGTCCCTGTAGCTGGGATCTGGCTCAACCACTGTGCCCCCAGCACCTCCTGTTATCTTAGCTGGGTCCTCCCTACTCAAGCCCCACAGACCCAAACCAAGTAGATAGTGCCAAAGCCTGGCACCCCTGTTAATGAAGAGATTTGATCCATCACACGTATTTCTTCTCTTACTATTTCCTGCTCTACCTACACATTTCCTATAGAACTTAATCTTCCATGAAATCCACATTTACTACTACCATATTACCAAGAAAAGAAAAAGCAAGTTCATTTCCATTGTGAAAGAACCTTCAGTGGGGATGTAGTAGGAAGTCACTTTAAGTAGCTAAAGAAATGAACAATGCTGTGTGTCTGTGCAGCCTGACCTTCCTTCTGGGCACACCAGTGGCTCCATTTTCTGGCCTTCTTAGAGGGTAATTAGGACCAAGCTTCTCCAGATAGGAAATATGTTCCCTATTCAAGAAGTTTCAAGAATTAAAGAGTGGCAGTGGGTAGGGAAATGTGAAGTGACTCAAGTGAACTCTGCTGAGATGCCACCTGGAAGATATTGGTGACAGTGGATAGGGTTTAGAGCTGGGTTGAACCTGAGGGGCTGCCTCAGGTGGACCAATGTAGCTTAGAGAAGGGAGTCAGTGCTTGGCTGGCTTTGTGGGAGGGGAGGGCAGGAGATGGGGGTGGTTAGGTAGAACCCAAGAAGAAAATGCCAAGGGTCAAGTTTGAAGGACAAAGGCTGAAGATAGTGAATGAATTAATAGTGAGGACAGTAGCTTCAGCGATCAATAACAAGAATGGAGAATGGGAAAGAGACCAGCAGTTCATAGCTAAGGTTGTGAATATGCTGCCATTTTTGTTTTATGTGATGTCTGGCGTAAGGCTTGGGTTGAACGTACCTGAAGAATGACGTGGAGCTAGATGGAGGGTGGTGAGGGGCTCAGCAAGATTTCCCAGGGACTCCTGGGAAAGCATTATGGGCAAGAATTATGGCAAGCATTATGGGCGGATGGTGCGGAAATATATCTCATTTTTTTCCAAGTGGGGTGAAACAGGAATTGCTGTTTGAAATAGTTTTTATTACTTATGTCTACTATTTAGGGCAATGGGGGTTGGGAACAGTTAATATATCTGGAGCACTTTATTTCTCGATGGATATGTTGTTCAACTGTTAGAGGCAGATTTGAACATCAAATCTCTAATTGGCTATAGCATTTATGCAAGAGAAGAGGCTGGATGTGACAAACTTCATGCCATGGGACTGAGCGGCAGATCTGTGTGTACTGAACAGTGATAAATCCTTGACCGCTTGTCTGGAGGCTCCTCTCTCACTCCTTGGAGAAGGAAGGCAATTCAGGCCTCAGTTTCAGCAGGAGCAGGTACAGGCAAGGAACCTGTGATCCTGAGGGTCCCTCTAGCTCCACACTTTCTATGAAAACCAATTTGCCCTCAGCTCACTTAAGAACACACTTTAGCAAAAACCTGGATAAAGTAAGGCTCATTCTGTCACATGTGGTTTAGAGTGAAGGTCCTTTAGGACATTTGCTTAAATGAGTACCGCTTGACATTTGCACACAGGCTATGTTTGTGACAATATACTTTCATGCAGATCATCTAAAAACAATCCATAAAAGTATGCTGTTGTCAGGATCGTCATCCCTATTTTACAGAAGAAGAAATGGAGTCTCCCAGAATTTGGGAAACCTGCATGGGATTATGCACATATCACATCATTAACAAAAACAAGAACAATAACAAGATAAGTCTATGCCTTTTAATTTCTAGTCATACATGGCATTATTTGCTAAGTTACTATCATTTAGATTTATAGTATAATTTAGGTGGCACATATTGCCTCTGTCTTTTCATTAAATCATGACTAGTTATATATCTATATGTTTATATCCTACTTTGTTTCAAAAAGGTTTTGAAGTGGCTTCAAAAGTACAATATAATAATGCCTTCAAAAATAAAAACAAAATAAGCTGAACATGTAACTTATTTTTTTAGTGCAATAAATGGTTTTCACAGAGCTGATAGTGGTGGTGATGATGATGGCAGAGGTGGTGACGGAGGTGTTGGTGTTTTGGGGGCTCGAGGGGGAGCTGGAGATGCTGAGGTGGTGGTGGTGGTATTGGTGGAGGTAGAGGTGGTGGAGGTGGTCCTGGTGCTGGTGTTGCTGGTGGAGGTGGTCCTGGTGCTGGTGCTGGTGTTGCTGGTGGAGGTGGTCCTGGTGTTGGTGTTGATGGTGGAGGTGGTCCTGGTGTTGGTGGTGGTACAGGTATTGATATTAGCGATAGAGATTATAGGGCGTGGCTATTAACAGTAAGCGAGGCAACCACAGCAAATGGAAAAGAGGGGTAAGGAAAATTACGGTCCAGCTAGAGATAAAGTTAATAGACTGGAGGTGAAAAAGAGAAAGTAGAGTTAGAATTAAAAAGAACTAGAAAAGTTTTTGTTCTACTTTCTGTCATAACTGGGAGTGAGTAGGCTGGGTTCGCAGCAGTCTTGCCCATGGGAATAGCTATAGAAGTGATAATATTAGCTAATATTTATTGAGGGCTTACAACATTCCAGATGCTATTACAAACAACTTCAATGCAGATCTCATTTAATCCTTGTAACAACTCATGAAATAGACGTCTATTATTATTCACACTTAACAGGTGAAGAAATGGAGGCACAGAGAGGTTTAAGTAACTTGCTCAATATCGTAGTGACAGGAAGTGATAGAACAAGATTCTGTCTACAGCTCAGTTTCTTTTTTTTTTTTTTTTTTGGTGATACGCAGGCCTGTCACTGTTCTGGCCTCTCCCATTGCGGAGCACAGGCTCCAGATGCGCAGGCTCAGTGGCCATGGCTCATGGGCCTAGCCGCTCCGCGGCATGTGGGATCTTCCCGGATTGGGGCACAAACCCATGTCCCCTGCATCGGCAGGCGGACTCTCAACCACTACACCACCAGGGAAGCCCTACAGCTCAGTTTCTTAACCACAGAGTTTTGGGGAACATGACAGATAGTGAGGTATGTACACATGGCTGACCAGTGTCCCAGGTGGAGGGTAAATGAGAGATTGTCCTTGCTATTACTCTTGGTTTATGAAGACTCAGCTTTAAGTATGCAAGTTAAGAGCTCAGGGAAGGGTCTACAGCCACAAATCAACTCATAAACCTCTAATCTTCAAGAGCAGGAGGAAAGAGCTCCTCATCTGTGGACCATTTCTGGAGGTCCGCTGGAGGCCACCTGCTCGTTGCTTGTAAGCAGGGCTGCTGCTCTGTGTCTGGGTATAGATATCCACTGGAAGAGTGTGGTCTGGAAAAAAGTGTTAGCTGTTTTCTGTTTTTAATAACTGAGCAGCTAACTCTTATTTTTTTTTCCAGGTTCATAATTTATTGTACAAATTGAGTATCACATGATGAGTTGACATTAGCTTCTTCAGGCATGGGAGCATAACAGATGAGGTACAGTTTAGAAACCATTTATGTTGCTTTCACAGCTGGAGTTCTTTTAGACCTTAACTTAAAGTATAAGACTATCAAAGCAATACGTTCGTATGTGTCCAGTACACAATTCATTCTCCCTGTGAGAGAGTGTAAGTGTTGAAATATTTTTTGATACCAGTGAATTGGAACTGGGCATCAGTTTCTGGACCGGCCATGATTTCAATCTTCCAAAATGCACAGACTTCGCAGCTGGTGTCCTTCAACTTATACACCTTCACCTTAGCCCCACCAGAAGAAGCTGCCTGTTTTTTTTTTTTTTTTAATTTAATTTTATTTTATTTTTTATACAGCAGGTTCTTATTAGTTATCTATTTTGTACATATTAGTGTATATATGTCAATCCCAATCATCCATTTCATTCCACCACCCCACCCCCACTTTCCCCCCTTGGTGTCCATACGTTTGTTCTCTGCATTTGTGTTTCTATTTCTGCCTTGCCAACTAGTTCTTCTGTACGATTTTTCTAGATTCCATATATGCGTTAATATATGATATATGTTTTTCTATCTCTGACTTACTTCACTCTGTATGACAGTCTCTAGGTCCATCCACGTCTCTACAAATGACCAAATTTCGTTTCTTTTTATGGCTGAGTAATATTCCATTGTATATATGTACCACATCTTCTTTATCCATTCATCTGTCGATGGGCATTTAGGTTGCTTCCATGATCTGACTATTGTAAATAGTGCTACAGTGAACATTGGAGTGCATGTGTCTTTTGAATTATGGTTTTCTCTGGGTATATGCCCAGTAGTGAGATTGCTGGGTCATATGGTAATTCCGTTTTTAGTTTTCTAAGGACCCTCCATACTGTTCTCCATAGTGGCTGTATCAATTTACATTCCCACTAACAGTGCAAGAGGGTTCCCTTTTCTCCACACCCTCTCCAGCATCTGTTGTTTGTAGATTTTCTGATGATGCCCATTGTAACCAGTGTAAGGTGATACTTCATTGTAGTTTTGATTTGCATTTCTCTAATAATTAGTCATGTTGAGCAGCTTTTCATGTGCTTCTTGGCCATCCATGCAATAAGGACCATGTACGACAAACCCACAGCAAACATTATTCTCAATGGTGAAAAACAGAAAACATTTCCTCGAAGATCAGGAACAAGACAAGGATGTCCACTCTCGCCACTATTATTCAACATAGTTTTGGGAGTCCTAGCCAGGGAAATCAGAAGAAAAAGAAATAAAAGGAATACAAATTGGAAAAGAAGAAGTAAAACTGTCACTGTTTGCAGATGACATGATACTATACACAGAGAATCCTAAAGATGCCACCAGAAAACTACTAGAGCTAATCAATGAATTTGGTAAAGTTGCAGGATACAAAATTAATGCACAGAAATCAGAAATCTCTTGCATTCCTATACACTAACAATGAAAGATCAGAAAGAAAAGCTAAGGAAACAATCCCATTTACCATTGCAACAAAAAGAATAAAATACTTAGGACTAAACCTACCTAAAGAGGTCAAAGACCCGTATGTAGAAAACTAACTGTAAGACAATGATGAAAGAAATCAAAGATGACACAAAGAGATGGAGAGATATACCATACTCTTGGTTTGGAAGAATCAATACTGTGAAAATGACTATACTACCCAAAGCAATCTACAGATTCAATGCAACCCCTGTCAAATTACCAATGCATTTTTTACAGAACTAGAACAAAATATCTTAAAATTTGTATGGAGACATGAAAGACTCCGAATAGCCAAAGCAATCTTGAGAAAGAAAAATGGAGCTGGAGGAATCAGACTCCCGGACTTCAGACTATACTACAAAGTTACAATAATCAAGACAATATGGTACTGGCACAAAAACAGAAATTCAGATCAATGGAACAGGATAGAAAGCCCAGAGATAAATCCATGCACCTATGGTCAACTAATCTATGACAAAGGAGGCAAAGATATACAATGGAGAAAAGACAGTCTCTTCAATAAGTGGTGCTGGGAAAAAGGGACAGCTACATGTAAAAAAATGAAATTAGATCACTCCCTAACACCATACACAAAAAATGAACTTAAAATAGATTAAAGACATAAAATGTAAGACCAGACACTATAAAACTCTTAGAGGAAAACAGAAAGAACACTCTTTGATGTAAATCACAGCAAGATCTTTTTGACCCATCTCCCAAAGTAATGGAAATAAAAACAAAAATAAACAAATGGGACCTCATGAAACTTAAAAACTTTTGCACAGCAAAGGAAACTATGAACAAGATGATGAACAAGATGAAAAGAAAACCCTCAGAATGGGAGAAAATATTTGCAAATGAAGAAACTGACAAAGGATTAATCTCTAAAATATATAAACAGCTCAGCTCAATATTAAAAAAAACAAACAACCCAATAAAGAAGTGGGCAGAAGACCTAAATAGACATTTCTCCCAAGAGGACATATGGATGGCCATGAATGTTTTTTAAAAGAAGTTTTGATATTGTAGTGGATGCCTGTGGTCTGAGTTGTCAGTGGCTACACACATTACTGGCCAGCCACCCTCAGGCCCATTTTGGGAGAGTCTGTGTGCTATTTCGTGGCTCTGCCCTTCTTTTGCTACAAACACTGCCTCTGTCCCATCTGAGCAGGCTTTGTGATGCCCTGACACACTGACTTTCACACATACTTTTATGATTATCTCCCCTTCCCCCAACTTTTATGATTATCTCCCCTTCCCCCAGGCTTGCTGTACACCCAGGTCGATTTTTGTTCCTCATCTTCTGCTTTTTTTTGGTCTGTTGATTTCATTGATAAATTCTTTCACGTTTTATTTTTTTTTTCTTTTACTTCTTCTCTTAGAGAAAGGGTGGAGGAAGAGCCAACTGCATTACTGTCCTCCATGCTTCTCTCGCCCTCAGGAGACATGCCTCTCCCAGCACCAGTGGAGCTGTGGGCCTGTGACACACTGAAGCTGGGTTTAGAGGAGGCTGAATGCCTGTGGCTGGAGTTTAAACAAGATTGTTAACTTAATCTTCTACCTCAGAGAGCACCATACAAAAACGATTTTGTCTCATAAAATGTCCCATAAAATGTCACTCCCACATACCATGGAGAGAGAAGGTAGATGCATTAATAATCAATTAATTTCAGAAAATTAATGTGCCTTGGCTTTTACACTAGAGCCTGAGAAAATAGGAAATATCCTTCTCTGTTAAATTTTGCATTTTTTTTTTATAGTGGAGGTAAAGTCACTGACTCTTACATTAAGAGGAGTGGGCAGATGAGGAGTGCATGGAAAATATGTTTGCACTCAGCAGACGACTGGAGTGATGAACTTTTTTTTTTTGCGGTACACAGGCCTCTCACTGCTGTGGCCTCTCCCGTTGCAGAGCAGAGGCTCCGAACGCGCAGGCTCAGCGGCCATGGCTCACGGGCCCAGCCGCTCCGCGGCATGTGGGATCTTCCCGGACCGGGGCATGAACCCGTGTCTCCTGCATCGGCAGGCGGACTCTCAACCACTGCGCCACCAGGGAAGCCTGATGAACTTTTTCTTTGGTCAATGTTTATGGGAATGTCAAATCTGAGGATTTTTTAGCATTAAAAAGTCTTAAGATTGTAAATTACTAATAAAGTTTTTATGTGGTAACAATGCCACTTGTAGAACTTGTACTGTAACCTCAAATCTAGGTTTTTCTGGGGAAATAGTGGTAGTGGAACACCTAAAGAACATTCCTAAAACAAACATGAGCAGCATTTTTCAGAACCAATTATAGATTTTTACTGCTGCTTGGGAGTGTGCCGGTAGGGAGTGAGGAAACCAGTCTGCTGCTTCAAATAATGTCCAAAATGATGCCAAAGTTAACAATAACTAGCATATCTTAACATTTGCCAAAGTTTTATATGTCAATTACAAATTTCAACACCATTGAATAAAATTGCACAACTTATAGCAGTTACTGTCACAACGAAAATCAGAAGGACACCTGTCAGAATTTAATAATCACATAATTTCTACCCTTACCAGGCTTTGATATCAGCCACGACTTTCTGACTAATGAGGAAACAGACTGGTGATTGTGCCCATTGACTTGTGATCAGATTGAAAGGCTAGAAGATGGTAATGGGTATACATAGAAGCATATTTACAGAAATGCATCTATTTGCAGAGGGGCCTTGTTCAAGTTCACAGAAATGCTTAATTAAGAATGAGCAAAGCAATAAAGTGAATTTAAAAATGATTTTTATTGAATTCAAACATTGTGAGCTCAAAGCACTTGAGTTAAATTAAAAAGCAATTTTACTGAGTTAATGGTGAGTATAAAGAATGAAATCAATAAAAACCCCACTTGCCATTAAGTTCAAAAACAGTAAAAAAACATTTTATTAACTGTGTTGTTTTAGATTCAACCATATATGTTCCCTCAATTTGCAAAGCTTTTTTTTGCTACTGAATGTGGGCTTTAAAATTTGCTGGTATATGTAAACACACATGTGAATAATCTAAACCGTGAGCAGCACTGACCTTGGGTGGGCCATTGAACTCCACTGCTTGGTTTCATCACATATGAATCAAGGACAGTTATATGTACTTCACGTGTGTTACATTTCTGGAGATACTGTATGGGCTCCCAATGAGTGAGGTGAGCCTGCACTAACAGATGGCTTCTTATGCCCTTTATAATATATAAATATAAATTTATCATACGTAAGTGAAGGTAAATTTCCCATATGGTAAATATTAGGTCAAAACATGCAGTTGCTGTTTTTGTAGGTTGAAGATGATTGAATAACAGCAATTTTATATGGTTCAACCTGATAAGCCCACTGGAATTCATTCATTCATCCATTCATTTATTCATTCCATCAGTCATTCAACAAATCAAGTGACTGCTCCACCAGGTGCTGAGTGTACAGTAATAAATGAAGAAGATGATAAAATAGAGTGAGAGACAGCAAATAAACCAACTTTCAAGTAAGCATATAACTAAAAATTGTGATAGGTGCTGTCACAGTAAAAACTCGGGGTGACAAAAGAATAATGGAGGAAACCCAGGAGGCTGGCTCACAGGCAGTGCCATTTAGGCTGCACCTAAGTGATGAGTTGGGTTGAGCCAAGAGAAGCAGGGGAAGAGCATTGCAGCAGAGAGAGGAGCAGGTGTGAAGGGCTGGAGCGGGATATAGGTGGTCACACACCTACCTGAGTCCAGAAGGTCATGGGGAGAATGCTGAGGTCTGTTTCTTGACTTCATACTTGAATGATCAGCCCTATGGGATTGATGCCCAAGTGAGATGGTCTGGCCATCTTGACTGTCTACCTCTGCCCATATGCTGCAAGGAACTCTTCACGGGGCAAGCACGACTGGCCTCCAGTAAATGATGCCCTGTTACTCTGCCAGACCCCTCTGCAGAGTCTGGACTCAGAGCCTCAGGACCCAGCCTGAAAATGAGGGAGTGCTGGGCAGCTAAGGCTGATTGGCCAGTAGAAACTTTGTAGTTAACCAGAAACTTTTCCCTAACAGAGCATTGTTGGAATATATCAATAAGAACAACATATTTTATTTACTGAGAGCTTATTATGTATCAGGCACCAAAGCATTTGCTTCATTTAAACTTTTATTACTCAGTTATAATCTAATGAGATAGGCATTATTACCACCCCATTTTACAGGTGTGGAAACCAAGGCTCAAGGAGGTTGAGTGACTTGCCATGGTCTCCCTGTTGGGAGGTGGTGGGCTAGGCTGTCTGATCACGGAGGCTCTGCCCTTAACCTCTCTGCTATGTTGACCTTCCCATCCCATTCCACGCCACCACAGCTGTTACTGAGCATGCTGCATCATTTGTGCCTTGGTTTCCTTCAGGGGATGTTGCAGTCAAGCCACGACCGTGTGAGTCAGAGGTGGGGTCTCCCACAATGAATGCAGTATTTTTTGTTGGACTCACTTAAGAAAGAGACACATTCTCACATGAGAACTTGGACGGTGAAGGCTGCAGTTTCCAGCAGATTGGGAGAGCAAGCTTAGCTTCTGACTCTTGGTAGAGACCCCAAGAATCCAGGGATCTGTGCATATCTTCCTGAGTGATGTGCCTGAGAAGGGTCTGGGGGAGACCAAGAGCTCTCCAGGGAGCCATCCCTTGCAGCATCCGTTACAGATCTCCTAGCTCCATGCTTCTCTTGGGCTCCCAGACCAGTCTCTGCAGGGCATTATGTTGGTCCACCTTGGGCCAGACCAACAGGTGGGGAGGAGGTCATTGCAACAGTGACAGCAGGCACAGGCAAGCAGGGATTCCAGGGAAAGCTGACTTTCCAACTCAATTCATCTTCTCCACTGAGAACTTCTTCTTTCCAGTGCCAACCCACAGAACTATGTTTTGGGGGCAAACACTTTTCCTTGCCTTATTACAAATGACTGAACGTATTTCATAATCCCGTAAGCAGAGTTACCAGTCTACATTATCTCTGCTTCCTGGGGGCTGCCAAGCAAGAAAAGATGCCCGTGAAACCACTGGCGCCAGAAGTAAACTGAATGCCCTGCAACTGCTATCATCTCCCGAGTTCGTAGGCAGCTGGGGGGCCTGTTTCAGGCAGCAGAACTAAGGCACATCCTGCCGAGGCACTTTTGGATGGGGGCCCTCCTGTGTTCTCCAGGGCACATATCAGTTTCAGGGCCCTGCGTGGAATCAGGGCTGGGAAGGGGAGGCCTGAAACACTGTGAAATGTGATAAAGCTGGTTTGATTCAGGGCATCCATGTTTTGTGACACCTGCCTATCTGTTACACTGAGGCTGTTACACAACTGTCTGGGAATTCATCTGCATCCTCATGTGTGCCATGGTGCCAACCGACCTCAAAGTGGGTGGGCACCTGGAGGGAGGGGTCAGACTGGCTTATATGCCCCCTCTTTGGCTGTGCAGAACTCCCACATCCGCCAAATGACACACTGGCAGGAATGATCAGCACAAAACTAGATTGTTGATTTCAGTGACGTGCTTAACTTTACCCTCTCCAAAATCCAGGTCACTGGGATATTCGTCTGTCTCTGTCACCCTCACAGAAAACTCAAGCAAATTTTGAAGGCCAGGAAAGGAAGTTCTCAAATTTCCCTGGAAACTTCTTTTGGTATTTCAAACGTATGGGGAAATAACTCAGATGTCCACTACCAGGTGAATGGATAAAGAAGCCGTAGCACCTACGTGACGGAATACGGCTCAGTAATAAAGCGGAAGGATCCATTGGAATATAGACCAGTGCGGATGAATTTCAAAAGAATTGTCCTAAGTGGAAGAAGCCAGACTGCATGCTGTATAATGCTGTAGAATTCCATTTATACGACGTTCTGGAAAAGGCAAAGTTTGGGGGAAAATTACCCCCATGTCAAGTAGTTTTCAATCCCACGGGTATCTCAGGGACCTCAGTGGGGAATAAGGGTGAGGTAGCATTGGGAAGCATCTAAGCCTCCGCTTCATTTAGAGAAGCTTCACTTTTATATATTTTATACACTGAGGTTTTGTTCCTTTGAAACACTTGTTCTATACTTTAAAAAAATTTGAATAAGCTAAACCAGATGAAACAGCATCTAGAGTGACAAAAAGGAGATTTAAGTCTTCTCCACTCCTTGTCTAACCCAACTGGCTTGGGAACTCCTGAGGTGAGAGAATCTGATTAATTTTATGATCTCTTTCCCTTGAGAAGTGTACACACATGCAGGGACTTACAATTTGCATGTCCATTCAGGGAGAGTTGTAGGCTCTCTGAAGTCCATCCTCAGAGCCCCAGTTCAAGTATCAAGGATCTGCAGTTCAGTATCTTTGCCTTAGAGAGTGGGGACCCTATATTTTCTTCCTTAAACACAATATCATATCATCCAGTCCAGGTGTATCAGTTATCTATTGCTGTATAACAGGCCACCCCAACAGGACGTCTTAAAACAATAATATTTTATCATTTCTCTCAATTTTCTGTTAGTTGGTCTCAATTGGGTAGTTCTTCTGTTCCATGTGGTGTTGGCTAGGGTCACTCATATGGCTGAATTCACCTGGGAGCTTATATGGGTGCTCTGCTGGGTCTGGAACGTCCAAGATGACCTCAGCCACATGTCTGGGACCTTGGTGCTGACTGTCAGTTGGAGCACCTTAGTTCTCTTCCATAAGGACTATCTCTTTCTTCATGCGGTCTCTCATCTACTGTTTAGCCCAGATGGCTGGCTTCCAAGAGAAAGACACTAGAGGCTGCCAGTTCTCTCTCTCTTCTTTTTTTTTTTTTTTTTTTTGCGGTACGCAGGCCTCTCACTGTTGTGGCCTCTGCCGTTGTGGATCACAGGCTCCGGATGCACAGGCTCAGCGGCCATGGCTCACGGGCCCAGCCGCTCTGCAGCATGTGAGATCCTCCCGGACCGGGGCACGAAACCACGTCCCCTGCATTGGCAGGCAGACTCTCAACCACTGCGCCACCAGGGAAGTCCTGCTTCCTGCTTTTTAAGAATCTATTTTCCAATGTGTTTCTTCTCTTGTGTCGCAATGAAGGCCATCAAAAGGTAGGTGCACCCCTGTTCCTCAAAGTTTATCTTTTTGCCCTCCAGCCTCATTATTCTGCCAGTTTCCCAATGACACACCCTTATCACCTGTAAACTTGACTGTCTATTTTAGACTTCATTATATTTTTCATTTTTCTCTTCCCAGAAACACATGTCTCCTTTCTCTAGACAAACCGGAAGCTCCCTAAGGCAAGGAGCCACACTCCTATTTCAGGAAGCTAGCATAGTTCTAAATGGGAATGACCCTGTGACCTTGTTACAAGGGCAGCAGTTGTGCACAGGCACTGACCTTCAGGATGTCCCTTCTCCCCCGCAAATGATAAGGTGAATAGTCTTTGGCTTCTGTGGATACCTGAGGTGGATGAGCTATCTGTCTGCCTGCCCAGCTGACCTGTGCTTATATTGTCTGTATCTATCTGATGTGTTTCTTGTGATTTCATTAGAAAGCATCTCCCGTTGATTGGGGCAGGGTACAATGAAAACAGAGTCCCACTGCAAACATTCCTGGGAAGCACTGATTCCACCCTCAGCCTTCACTGTAGAGTCAACAGCATTATCTCAGTGTTTTACTTTAGCTGGAAAGCCACTTTCTTGCTTCCTGACATTTCTGCTCCTTGCCTAGAATACTTCCTCCTCTATCATTCCTTTATCCCAACTTGGCCCATTCTTCAAAGCCCAAGTAGTCTTACCATCCACACAAACTATAGGTTCTCAAATCCATGGTGTCACAGAGCTTGAGAGCTAGAAAACTTTTTTGAGCCTCTAGCCCAGCAGTTTCAAACCTTCCAAGTATTGGGGTCCAAGGAGGGGCCTCAGCTGCATATGCATGGGTGATGTGTGGGTCCTATAAGCCAAGCTTGGTTCTTGCCGCTTCCATTTCAACTTGAAGACTCTCTTATACCTGTTTTAATTTTGAGCTTCCATGTAAAATATTACATGATAATAAAAAAAGATTTCATGCTTAAAACAATAATTGAAAACCATAGATCTAATCTAACTTCTTTGTTTTATGAATAAGAATATCTAGTCTAGAGACCTGGAGTGAGCTGCCCACCTTTAGGTAAGCAGCTAATGGTAGGAGACTCAGGTCTCCCCATTTTGGCTGACTACTGCCTACTATTCCTAGATCATTCTGTACAAGAATGGGATCTATCCAGGCCTAAGAATGAGGCTAAAAGTCTTGATACCGCTTTGCCTTGTCTTAAGAAATCTTTTATTTGACTGGGATTCTGCCTCTGCCTTGCTGGAATTTTCTGTGCTACAGAAGAACGATTATTGCAGGATTATCTTGTGCTGCGGCACTGTCTCTAGAGCCTCCTGGGAGCTTGTTTTGCTAGCTCAGCTGTTTCTCAGCCTGCCCTGCCTGAATGATGTCAGCTGTGATGTTGTTTCACTCAAGAATCCCCCCTCCCACTGCTCACTGCCTTGGAGTCTCTTTTGGTCCAACTAGCGATGTCTTCATCTTTCCCCCCTTTTTCCTGTTCCCTCCACTTTTGATATCCTTGAGGCTGATGGTGTTTGTCAGGTCTGTCTCTAACTCTGGGGAAAGAGCTGGTGGAGCCATCTGCGGGGTTTGGAGAGCATCCCTGCTTGTAATTATTTTTCCTACAGTCATCCTTGATGAGGCAAAGGCCCACTGTTGCATGAATCCCAGTTGTTACCAAGGCTTTCCCATCACAGTGTGTCCTGTGGGGCAACAGTAGCACGATGGGTCTTAGAGAAACAATAGCTGTTGATTTCCTCACCGACAACTGGATGAAGAAATTGGTTCCCAGGATGTTGCTTGGTTTGGCCCCTAACATTATTTAGCTGCAGAGTTCCCCACAGTGGGAGTAGGATTTTCGTCACTTCTCTTCAACCCAAATGTGAATGAGCTGTCAGAAACTGGGAGAGAAAGGAGAATGGGCACTTTCTTCACAAGAACACGAAGTCCTTGCCCCAGAATGATGGGCAGAGATGAAATCATCAGAAACCCTCTAAAGCCTTGGTGATTTGTGTGATTATTGTGAAGGACAGTGAGACTTATTGAAAGGGCTAAATTACATTAAATCCAGCTCAACATTTGGAAGAGAGCTTGATGTTAACAGAGCATAGACAGGGTGTTGAAAATCCAGGTTTTAATCCAAGCTTTGCCATTAATTGCTGGATGACTTTGGGTGGGATCCTTTCTCTCTTTGTATTTAAATTTTCTCACTCACAGAATGTGGAGTTTTGAATAAGTGATCTATGAAACCCTTCCACATCTCCTATTCTATCATTTGGAATATGTGTCAAGTATCAGCCCTGGGCAGGCAGTGTTCTGGGCCTTGCAGGGGAAGCCATGGAACACCCCTGAGCCAGTCTACACTATCAGTCTTTTGGTAAAGACCTGCCACTGCGTTCAGTTCAAGCAGAGACAGTTATGCATCGGGCTAATGAATCACTGCCCAAATGAACTGGCTTTTTTGAATAGAATGTTAGTAATTAGAACATTCGTTGTTTAAATGTAAATGCTTGCTTATAAAGAGCTAAAAACGATGCTTATCCTAAGTAAGTTGAGCAACTGCAGTTGTTCTTTTAAGTTGTTCAGCTCCTGCTTTTTTTCATGGACTGTTATTGTAACTATTGATGATTTATGTCTCCTCCAAAAGGAATGTGAGGTAGCTTAAAGCAGAAAACACATAAAAACCACGACAATTAAAATTTTTTAAAGAAAAAAAAAGACAACAGAAAAACTATAAGCGGGGAGATAGGCTTTCCAAATACCCAGGGTGAGTTGTTTCTGCACTTGATCCCCAGGTTAACTGCACTTCCTGGCTCTCAAAGCACAGAGGTAGCCAGGAGGAAGATGATGCCCAAGCTTCCATGAGCGAGGCCAGATTTACTAGATGCATTGTTCCCTGAGAAGCCAGATTCCTTCCCTGAAGGACAAGCGGGAAGATAGATCTGCAGAAAAATTCTTAGGATACAATGTTCTTAGTGTGCATTTCTCAGTGGTCTCCAAATTATTTGATTGTGTACCTCTATCAGAAAACTATTTGGGACATGTACCCTCCAACTAGGTGCATATTTATTTGTATATAAATTTTATATGTGAACTACTGTGTTAAGATGCTGTGTACATCATGAAACATACACAAAGAAACAAAAATGAGATGAAAATAAATAAGTTCTAACGTTCTTTTCTCACGTTCAGCTGGTGTGGCTTTATTTGGATGAAATGTTTGTAAGGAGAACAATAGTTATTTAAATGTTAATAAATGAATGAATGCTTATAAAATGCTTAAACAGAATGTCTTCTAAATATGTAAAGCAGTTCACTTGCGATAGCATTGACCCTTAAGTTGTGCAGCAAATGAGTTTTTTAAAAATAAACTTTTTTTCGGGGGGAGGGGACAACTTTAGATTTATAGCAAAGTCGCAAACATGGTACAAAGAGTTCCCTTGTAGCCTTCACCCAGCTTCCCCTAACGTTAACATCTAGCAAACATTTTTTTATAGGTTGTTATCAACTGAGCACCCCCTGGGATGTCTGACCCAAGCCCTTTTTGGGGACCATTATCTTGTTTTGGGCAGAGCCTGAAAGGTGAGGCCCCAGCTCTCTTGTTCACAGCTAGACCGTCAGAACCTAAAAAAAGGTCCAACACAGAAAAGGCACTTAATGAATACTCACTAAATGACTAAGTTATGGACTGAGAAAACAAAATTTTCTATATGTGTCTTAGAAAGTAGAGAGGGGCCATAAATATTTTTTCCTGTTACATGTTCAAATGAAAAAACGGCTTTATTTGTCACAGAAAAGGAGATTAATGAGAGTTTTGTCATTTATGTACGGGATTGCAAGTTAGCGGATACCATAGTTCCAACTTACTCCAGTGATGGTTTGGATTTCTGTATAAATGGGTGTCCTGAGTAGGTGTCTGCTTGACCCACCTCTTATCCTGGCCTAGGTATCCAAGTGATAGCATGTGTTTTTTCTGTTAGAGCTTAGCTTACACAGGGATGACTTTCCTAGTCCGCGCATGGGTCTCTTCCTCTTCTGAACTTGCCACAGAACTTTCCACCTGTACTGACTCTCCCATAATCGCATTGTCTTCTATCTCCCCTCCAGGATCTTTATGGTTTAGTGGGTGAGGCTGTGCTAAATTAATTAGTTTCATATATGTGATCCTTGCGTCACCAACTATGTAATGAATGAGCTCCTTGCGTATAGGCCAGTGTCTTCTCATCTTCAATGTCTAGCAGATTTTACAGTATAGCAATATCGAATTAAGATGCTGGAGTTCTCAGCTATCATGCAGCTGTCATCCAGAAGGGTCGCCACTGTGAGTTATCATTACCTGGTCATTCCACAACTTTCAACAGATATGCATTAAACACCTACTGTCTTCAAGGCACTGTTTACTGCCCGTCAGTGTGTATACATGTGGAGTTTGTGTGTGTGTGTGTGTGTGTGTGTGTGTGTGTGTGCATGTGTGTTAGATGGGGTGGTCAGGGAGGACCTTTCTGATAAGTCAACATGTGAGCAGAGACCTGAATGAAGCAAGAGAATGAGCCTTGAGGATGTAGAGCAGTCAAGGCAGAAGGAACAGCCAGTGCAAATGCCCTGGGGTAACAAAGCTAATGCTGAGCCATTAACACCTTCCTTTAATTTCCACATTTAGAAGGTTTGATTTCCACATTCAGTCCACTCCCCTGGGACCTGAGAGAACCCTTCATCTCTGCACTTCAGTGCCCTCACTAGCCCACTAGGTGAGTCAATTGGACCAGATTTCCAAGCTAACCTATTTGTAAGTTTATGGGAAAACTATTATGTGATGGAGTAAACGTATTTTCTCTCCTCTAGCTGAGATGAGCCCTCTCCTCTCACATACTTCATTCCATTTTCAGATGTTGGTCTTACCCATTGAGTCTTCATACAGTTATTCCAGGGAGGCTTGTGAGGCCCACCTCCATGGGAAGGAGTAGTGACCAAAGGGGAGGTCATTCACTAGGGCAAGAGGCAATCCTTAGAAATAAAATAGGGCCTGAGTAGGGAAGAGGATGGCTCAGCCTGCCGAGTTCTGGATATTGTGTGGTCTGGAGGGAGGTCCTTTAAAGTGAGTTTGTTATCTTACATGATAAAAAGGACTCTGCAGATGTGATTAAATTAATGATCTGAAGACTGAGCAATTATCCTGGATTATCCCAGTGAGCCCAATATAATCAAAAGGGTTCTTTTAAGAAAAAGAAGGAGGCAGGAGAGTCAGAGCCTCAGAAAGAGATATGACAGTGGAAACAGAGACTAGTATGCTGTCTCTGAAATGACAGAGATTTGAAGACGCTGTGCTTTCTATGAAAATGGAGAAAGGGGCTACAAACCAAGGAATGCATGTGGCCTCTAGAAGTTAGAAAAGACAAGGAAACAGATTCTCTGGTATAGCTTCCAAAAGGAACACAGCCCTGCTAACACCTTGATTTTAAGACTTCTAAACTCAGAACTGAAAGATAATAAATTTTTGTTGTTTTAAGCCACCATGTTTGTGGTAATTTATTATAGCAGCCATAGGAAATAGCATCAGCTGTGGAAAATGCATGACTGTTTTCCTTTTCCTGTGATCTAAGGCAGGACATCTGTGCGAAGACATCATCTCAAGGATGCCTGCCAGCCATGGCCAGTCCCATCAGGATCATGTCTTAGGAAATGTGGGCCAGCTCAGAGTTTGTGTAGGGCAGGTTACTGCTGTGGGAAACAAGCTCCCCAAATGTGCTGGGGGCATGGGGGTGAAGGTCCTCTTGTTTGCCTACTAACTGCTAAATTATCATCTCATGACCTAAGTGTAAATAAATCAAAACTACATGTTCCATTTTAATCCAAATGAACGGACTGTTCCAAATTAACAGAAATCATGCCTGAGGATAGAGTGATCCAGAATGGGGGCTTTGGGCTATGTGGTGTTAGCTCAACTTCCGGAGGGGCTGGAGACTAAAGTCAGCCCTTGGTTGGTCACAGTCAGCCATATCTACGTGACCAAACCCCAATAAAAACACTGGACGCCACAGCCCAGGTGAGCTTCCCTGGTTGGCGACACTCAATACGTATTGTCACACATCATAGTCAGAAGCTATGACCGTCCATGGCTCCACTGGGAGATGATAACTGGAAATTCTGCATGTGGGGCTCTCTTGGGCTCTGCCCTATGTGCTCTTCCCTTTGCTGATTTTCATCTGTATCCTTCTGTTGTAATAAACCATAATTGTGAGTATAACATCTTTCAGTGAGTTCTGTGAGTCCTTCTGGTGAATTACTGAAAACAAGGGTAGGCTTGGAGACCCCAGAACTTGCACTTGGGTCAAAAGTGAAGGTGATCTTGGGGGCACCCTAACTTGCAGGTGTCTTCTGCTCTTTGAAACCTACCTGTTCTGAATGCCATTGCTCGCGCTGTGCTCTCAGACAGGGCTAAGTTGATGGCTGATCAATTACCTCCTGTCCTAGGCCAGCTACTAACATTTCACAAAGGCTGTGGTGACTTCAACCCAAAGGAGACCTTGAGGGTAGGCCTATTTGGCTACATTTGGCCATAAAAAAAGCAGCACACTGAGGCTTTATATGAAGACAGGCAGACAGGTGCAAATCTCTCCCAAAGCAGGCTAAGCACAAGCACCCTGCCTATAGGACAAAACATTGTCCAAGTTCTTCCTTGTTTTGTTTGGTTAACTTTTAAAACACATTTGCACATTGAATAAAGCAAATTGGCCAGCTCAGATACTTGTAGACGATGTTAAACACGTCCTGACAGTAAAAATGTTATCAACTCTCATCCTAGAGGACTCACTGGGTGCCGGCCATGCACAGTGTCCTCACTTCATCCGTGCAACAATCCTGCTAGTGTGTGTTGCTCAGCCTTCTTTCATAGAAGGGAGATAGAGACAGAGGGAGCTTTAGAAACTTACTCAAAGGCTGACTCCAGAGCTGACGCCTATAACCACTCTGCTTTCACCTTCCTTACATCGTGCTACCTTCTCTATCGTGTTTCAGTTGGAGAGATTACCGTTAACAAGAGCAGAGAGAGGCACCCAGCTGTTAATAAAGTATTCAGTCTAACTGTGTTAAAATATATGAAGCAATACCTATGGATTGATTGATTGACAAGAGGAAGCACAGTCCCTGCCCTCAAGAGGAGGAAGTTCAAGGTAACGTGGGGGCAGTGGGAAAGGAACTGGTCTTTTGAGAACTTGGTGCAAGGTTCTTGACATAGAGGATTTTGTTTAATCCTTGTAATCCTAGGAAGGATTATTAACTCTATTTTACAGATGAAGTACCGTTAACTTTAGGTTACAAACCTCTGCTCTAACTAAAGGCGAGCTACAGGCTGAATTGTGTCCCCCCCACCACCCAAATTCCTATGCTGAGACCTAACCCTCAGTATCTCAGAACGTGACCGAATTTGGATATTCAGTATTAAAGAGGTAATTAAATTTAAATGAGGTTATTACAATGGGCCTTAATCCAATACAACTTGTGTCCTTATAAGAAGAAGACATTCAGACACAGATAAAGAAGGAAGACCATGTGAAGACACAGGGAGAAGACAGACATCCACAAATCAAGGAGAGAGAAGGAACCAACCCCGCTGATAACTTGATCTTGGACTTCCAGACTCCAGAACTGTAAGAAAATAAATTTCTGTTGTTTAAGCCCCCCAGTCTTTGGTACTTTGTTCTGGCAGCCTTAGCAGACAAATACATGGTACAGTGGAGACTCATCACCAGGTAGGACTAATTCCAAAGCCCTAGCCGACCTTTTCTCTGTACCATGGAAAAGATCAGCCGGTGATGTGGGAGACAGCCCGGCAGTAGCCAAATGAGCTACGCGCACAGTGACTAAATGTGATGCGATTGATTGGTGGGCCGGGTTGAGGCTCAGGAAAGGCCTCCTGAATGAGGTGAGCATTCAGCTGGGTAGGGAAATTTGGGAAAGATGCAGATGGGCAGAGG
Source organism: Delphinus delphis (assembly GCF_949987515.2). Taxonomy (NCBI): domain Eukaryota; kingdom Metazoa; phylum Chordata; class Mammalia; order Artiodactyla; family Delphinidae; genus Delphinus; species Delphinus delphis. The sequence goes on along the minus strand of NC_082689.1, from coordinate 102,849,772 downwards.
GGGAGGAGGAGGGCATTCCAGGCCACAGGGCTGCTGATTTTGCTGGATCCCAGAGCCTCCATCCCTGCTGTCTGGATGGACGTTTGGCCAGCCAAGCACACATGTGGACACAGTGCCGAGGAATGTTGGCCCCGACTGAGCATGAGGAGATGGTCTGTAAATCAGGAGTCTCTTTTATGGACAACTTCTTTCCCTGAAGCCCCAGAAGGTGACCAAGAATAAAGAAGCCGTCAGCTTCTCATATTTATTAAGAGGCAGAGAGTGTGAGAAGGAGGGACCAGGAAGCACTAGCAGAAAAAGGATAGTTAACCCTAGAACAGTTAATCCAGTTTTCTGGGCCTTAGAAAAACAAGACTGACAAGAAACCAGTCATGGGGTTGAATACAGAGCATGGGAATGAGCGAGGGGAGGGGTCCCAAATCTGACACACAATGTATCAAATATAATAAGTCCTGTGAGGCCAATCAAATCCCCTGTCACCCCAACCCCACACTATGCCAAATAGTAAAAGCAGATGTTTTGCAAACTGGTAACAACTCAGGAGTCTTTTCTTGTGATTGGCAAGAGAAGGGGGCAGACTGCTGAGAGGGGTGGAGAGAGAAGGATTTTGGGAAGGGTCCAAATATTAGTGCACCAGAAACCTTACACTGGGCTCCTCCAACAATAGGAAAAGAGGGATTCAATTTAGCTTGGGCAAGGAGAGAAGCTCTATTGTAACAGGGAAGAAATTCAAACGCGATAGGAGAACAAAGCAACATTTCAAATTGCTGTGATTTATCCAGCCCCATCGCCCGACCCATTTCTTTCAAATACCAAGCTGACAGGGCCAATTGCAATACCTCATGGGAGAGCGGGGGTGGAAGGTCCCCTGCTTTGCCTCTGGAAATTCAGTCCATGCACACTTCATCCCGAGTCTTTGGCTTTCCTTTCCATGGCAGGGGGGACACCCCCATCCCTGCAGCTTCCAGCATATTCTTGGTGGGAGTAATCACCAGGGGTGGCACTCTCCAAAGTGGCCATGGCACCGTCTTTGCCTAAACGCAGTGCCAACAAAGCAGCCCCCATCCATCCCACCTGGTGGCGTTGCAGGGAGATGCAGGCGCATGCACAACTGCCCAAGGCCCAGCCAGTAGGAGAAAGTCCAGGGTTCTGGAAGGGTTTAATAGGAGTCAAGCGGTTTAGGTCTAGGCTTTAGGCAATTCACTGATCCTCTTTGCTCTGTTGTCCTGACTTCTATGGATTTCTATGCTCTCATTTTTGGTATGACATGCAAATAATTGTCTGTATTTAATATATACAACTTGATGAGTTTGGAGCTAAGTATACATTCTTGAAACCATTATCACAATCTATGACATAAACATATCCTTCACCTCTAAAAGTTTCCTCCCACCTTCTTTATTATTATTACTATTATCATCATTATTTCACAATAAGAACACTTGACATAAGATCTACCCTCTTTGCAAATTTTTAAGCGTAAAATACAGTATAATTATTATTAACTATAGGCCCTATGCAGATCATCGCTAGGACTTATTCATCTTGCATAACTGAAACTTTTTACCCTCTGACTAATACCTCCCTGTTTCCTCCTCTCCCCAGCCCCTAGCAATCATTATTCTACTCTCTGCTTTTTATGAGTTTACTATTTTAAATTCCTCATATAAGTGGTATCATGTAGTATTTGTCATTCCGTATATGGCTTATTTCACTTACCATAATGTCTTCCAAGTTTATCCATGTTCTTGCAAATGGTAAGATTTTCGTTCTTAAAGCTGAATAATATTCCATTGTATGTACATACCACCCTTTCTTTATTCATTCAGCTGTTGGTGGATATCTAGCTTGCTTCCATGTCTTGGCTATTGTAAATGGTGCTGCAATGAACATAAGAGTGCATATATATCTTTGAGATGCTGATTTCAATTGCTCTGAATATATACCCAGAAGTGGGATTGCTGGATCATATGGTAGTTCTATTTTTAATTTTTTTGAGGAAATTTCACACTTTTTTTTTTATAGTGGTTGCACCAATTTACATTCCCACCAACAATATACCAGGTTTCTCTTTTCTCCATATCTTTGCCAACACTTTTTTTTTAAACATCTTTATTGGAGTATAATTGTTTTAAAATGGTGTGTTAGTTTCAGCTTTATAACAAAGTGAATCAGCTATACATATACATATATCCCCATTATTTCCTCCCTCTTGCATTTCCTTCCCACCCTCCCTATCACCCCCCACCCAGGGTGGACACAAAGCACTGAGCTGATCTCCCTGTGCTATGTGGCTACTTCCCACTAGCTATCTATTTTATATTTGGTAGTGTGTATATGTCCATGCCACTCTCTCACTTCACCCCAGCTTACACTTCTCCCTCCCCTTGTCCTCAAGTCCATTCTCTACAGCTGTGTCTTTATTCCTGTCCTGTCCCCAGGTTCTTCAGAACCTTTTTTTTTTTTTTTAGATTCCATATATGTGTTGTTAGCATATGGTATTTGTTTTTCTCTTTCTGTCTTATTTCACTCTGTATGACAGACTCTAGATCCATCATGTCACTACAAATAAATCAATTTTATTTCTTTTTATGGCTGAGTAATATTCCATTGTATATATGTGCCACATCTTCTTTATCCATTCATCTGTCGATGGACACTGAGGTTGTTTCCAGGTCCTGGCTATTGTAAATAGAGCTGCAATGAACATTGTGGTACATGACTCTTTTTGAATTATGGTTTTCTTAGGGTATATGTCCAGTAGTGGGATTGCTGGGTCATATGGTAGTTCTATTTTTAGTTTTGTAAGGAACCCCCATACTGTTCTCCATAGTGGCTGTATCAATTTACATTCCCACCAACAGTGCTAGAGGGTTCCCTTTCCTCCACATCCTTTGCAGCATTTATTGTTTATAGATTTACTGATGATGGCTATTCTTACTGGTGTGAGGTGATACCTCATTGTAGTTTTGATTTGCATTCCTCTAATGATTAGTGATGTTGAACATTCTTTCATGTGTTTCTTGTCAATATGTATATCTTCTTTGGAGAAATGTCTATTTAGATCTTCTGCCCATTTGTGGATTGGGTTGTTTGTTTTTTTGATATGCAGCTGCATGAGCTGCTTGTAAATTTTGGAGATTAATCCTTTGTCAGTTGCTTAATTTGCAAAATTTTCTCCCGTTCTGACAGTTGTCTTTTCGTCTCATTTATGTTTTCCTTTGTTGTGCGAAAGCTTTTATGTTTCATTAGGTCTCATTTGTTTATTTTTATTTCCATTTCTCTAGGAGGTGGGTCAAAAAGGATCTTGCTGTGATTTGTGATAGAGTGTTCTGTCTATGTTTTCCTCTAAGAGCTTGATAGTGTCTCATCTTACTTAAGTCTTTAATCCATTTTGAGTTTATTTTTGTGTATGGTGTTGGAGTGTGTTCTAATTTCATTCTTTTACATGTAGCTCTCCAGTTTTCCCAGAACCAATTATTGAAGAGCCTGTCTTTTCTCCATTGTATATTCTTGCCACCTTTACCAAAAATAAGGTGACCATATGTGCGTGGGTTTATCTCTGGGCTTTCTATCCTGTTCCATTGATCTATATTTCTGTTTTTCTGCCAGTACCACACTGTCTTGATGACTGTAGCTTTATAGTATAGTCTAAGTCTGGAAGTCTGATTCCTCCCGCTCCATTTTTCTTTCTCAAGACTGCTTTGGCTATTTGGGGTCTTTTGTGTTTCCATACAAATTGTGATTTTTTTTGTTCTAGCTCTGTGAAAAATGCCATTGGTAGTTTGATAGGGATTGCATTGAATCAGTAGATTGCTTTGGGTAGTATAGTCATTTTCACAATGTTGATTCTTCTAGTCCAAGAACATGGTACATCTCTCCATCTGTTTGTATCATTTTTAATTTCTTTCATCAGTGTCTTATAGGTATTTTGTCTCCTTAGGTAGATTTATTGCTACATATTTTATTCCTTTTGTTACAATGGTAAATGGGAGTGTTTTCTTAATTTCTCTTTCAGATTTTTCATCATTAGTGTCTAGGAATGCAAGAGATATCTTTGCTTTAATTTTGTATCCTGCTACTTTACCAAATTCATTGATTAGCTCTAGTAGTTTTCTGGTAGCATGTTTAGTATTCTCTATGTATAGTATCATGTCATCTGCAAACAGTGACGGTTTTACTTCTTCTTTTCAGATTTGGATTCCTTTTCTTTCTTTTTCTTCTCTGATTGCTGTGGCTAGAACTTCCAAGACTATGTTGAATAATAGTGGTGAGAGTGGACAACCTTGTCTTGCTCCTGATCTTAGAGGAAATGGTTTCAGTTTTTCACCATTGAGAATGATGTTGGCTCTGGGTTTGTCATATATTGCCTTTATTATATTGATGTAAGTTCCCTCTTTGCCTGCTTTCTGGAGGGCTTTTATCATAAATCGGTGTTGAATTTTGTCAAAAGCTTTTTCTGCATCTATTGGGATGATCATATGGTTTTTCTCCTTCAGTTTGTTAAAATAGTTTATCACATTGATTGATGTGCATATATTGAAGAATCCTTGCATTCCTGGGATAAACCCCACTTCATCATGGTGTATGATCCTTTTAATGTGCTGTTGGATTCTGTTTGCTAGTATTTTGTTGAGGATTTTTGCATCTATGTTCATCAGTGATATTGGCCTGCAGTTTTCTTTCTTTGTGACATCTTTGTCTGGTTTTGGTATCAGGGTTACAATGGCCTCATAGAATTAGTTGAGAGTGTTCCTCCATCTGCTATATTTTGGAAGAGTTTGAGAATGCTAGGTGTTAGCTCTGCTCTAAATGTTTGACAGAATTCACCTGTGAAGACATCTGGTACTGGGCTTTTTTTCTTGGAAGATTTTAAATCACAGTCTTAATTTCAGTGCTTGTGATTGGTCTGTTTATATTTTCTATTTCTTCCTGGTTCAGTCTCAGAAGGGTGTGCTTTTCTAAGAATTTGTCCATTTCTTCCAGGTTGTCCATTTTATTGGCATATAGTTGCTTGTAGTAATCTCTCATGATCCTTTGTATTTCTGCAGTGTCAGTTGTTACTTCTCCTTTTTTGTTTCCAATTCTATTGATTTGAGCCTTCTCCCTTTTTTTCTTGATAAGTCTAGCCAATGCTTTATCAATTTTGTTTATCTTCTCAAAGAACCACCTATTAGTTTTATTGATCTTTGCTATTGTTTCCTTCATTTCTTTTTCACTTATTTCTGATCTGATCTTTATGATTTCTTTTCTTCTGCTAACTTTGCGGGTTTTTTGTCCCTCTTTCTGTAATTGCTTTAGGTGTAAGGTTAGGTTGTTTATTTGAGATGTTTCTTGTTTCTTGAGGTAAGATTGTATTGCTATAATCTTCCCTCTTAGAATTGCTTTTGCTGCATCCCATAGGTTTTGGTTCATCTTGTTTTCATTGTCATTTGTTTCTAGGTATTTTTTGATTTCCTGTTTGATATCTTCAGTGATCTCTTGGTTATTTAGTAGTGTATTGTTTAGCTTCCATGTGTTTGGCTTTTTCACAGATTTTTTTCCTGTAATTGATATCTAGTCTCATAGCGTTGTGGCCAGAAAAGATACTTGATACAATTTCAATTTTCTTAAATTTACCAAGGCTTGATTTGTGACCCAAGATATTATCTATCATGGTGAATGTTCCATGAGCACTAGAGAAGAAAGTGTATTCTGTTGTTTTTGGATGGAATGTCCTATAAATATCAATTAAGTCCATCTTGTTAATGTATCATTTAAAGCTTGTGTTTCCTTATTTATTTTCTGTTTGGGTGATCTGTCCATTGGGGAAAATGGGGTGTTAAATTCCCCTACTATGAATGTGTTACTGTCGATTTCCCCATTTATGGCTGTTAGCATTTGCCTTATGTATTGATGTGCTCCTATGCTGGGTGCATAAATATTTACAATTGTTATATCTTCTTCTTGGATTGATCCCTTAATCATTATGTAGTGTCCTTCTTTGTCTCCTGTAATAGTCTTTGTTTTAAAGTCTATTTTGTCTGATATGAGAATTGCTACTCCAGCTTTCTTTTGATCTCCATTTTCATGGGATATCCTTTTCCACCCCCTCACCTTCAGTCTCTATGTATCCCTAGGTCTGAAGTGGGTCTCTTGTAGACAGCATATATATGGGTCTTGTTTTTATATCCATTCAGCTGGTCTATGTCTTTTGGTTGGAGCAATTAATCCATTTACATTTAAGGTAGTTATCGATTATGTGTGTTCTTATTACCATTTTCTTAATTGTTTTGGGTTTGTTATTATATGTCTTTTCTTCCTTTTTTATTGTTTAAATTATACATATGTATTTCATTTACACTTTTTCTTTGATATATTGCATGATAAACAATTTTTTTTCCATCTTAACCATTTTTTAAGTTTACAGTTTAGCGGTATCAAATACATTCACATCGCTGTGCAAAAATCACCTCTGTCCATCCTCATAACTGTTTTCATCTTTTGAAACTGAAGCTCTATACTCAGTAAAGAATAACGTCCCATTATTCATTGCCCCCAGCCCCGGTAACCACCAGTCTACTTTCTGTTGTTATGATTTTGACTATTCTAAGTACCTCATATAAGTGGGATCATGTAGTATGTTTCTTTTTCTGACTGGCTTATTTCATTTAGTATATAGTCCCCAAGGTTCATCCACGTTGTAAACACACTGCAGAATCTCCTTCCTTTTTAAGACTGAACAATATTCCATTGCATGTATATCCACATTTTGCTTATCTGTTCATCCACTGATGGACACTTGAGTTGCTTCCATGGTTTAGTTATTACGAATAATGCTGCTATGAACATGGGTGTACATATATCTTTTTGAGATCCTACTTTCAATTCTTTGGGGTATATGCACACAAGTGGAATTGCTAGATCATATCGTAATTGTATATTTAATTACTTGAGGAAACACCATACTGTTTTCCATAGTGACTGTACTAATTTCCATCAGTATTACACCAGGGTCCCAATTTCTCCATGTCCTTGCAAACACTCATAGTCTATTTTTTTGATAGTAGCCATCCTAATGTGTGTAAGGTTGTATCTCATTGTAGTTTTGATTTGCATTTCCCTAATGATTGGTGATGTTGAGAATCTTTTCATGTGCTTATTGGCCATTTGTATCCCTTCTTTGGAGAAATATCTATTCAAGTCTTTTCTTCATTTTGAATCAGGTTGTTTGGCTTTCTGCTGTTAAGGTTTTTGTTTTATTTAATTTTATTTATTTTTTTATACAGCAGGTTCTTATTAGTCATCCATTTTATACACATCAGTGTATATATGTCAATCCCTGTAGGTCTTTTCTTTCTCTTGTGTTTCCTGCCTAGAGAAGTTACTTTAAGCATTTGTTGTAAAGCTGGTTTGGTGGTGCTGAATTCTCTTAGTTTTTGCTTTTCTGTAAAGGTTTTAATTTCTCCATCAAATCTGAATTTGATCCTTGCTGTGTAGAGTAAACTTGGTTGTAGGTTTTTCCCTTTCATCACTTTAAATATGTCCTGTCACTTCCTTCTGGCTTGCAGAGTTTCTGCTGAGAGATCAGCTGTTAACCTTATGGGTATTCCCTTTTATGTTATTTGTTGTTCTTCCCTTGCTGCTTTTAATATTTTTTCTTTGTATTTAATAGTTTGACTAATATATGTCTTGGCCTGTTTCTCCTTGGATTTATCCTGCATGGGACTCTCTGCCTTTCCTGGATTTGATTGACTATTTCCTTTCCCATATTAGGGAAGTTTTCAACTAATCTCCTCAAATATTTTCTCAGCCCCTTTCTTTTTCCTCTTCTTCTGGGACCACTACAATTCGAATGTTGGTGCGTTTAATGTTGTCCCAGAGGTCTCTGAGACTGTCCTCACTTCTTTTCATTCTTTTCTCTTTATTCTGCTCTGTGGTAATTATTTCCACTATTTTATCTTCCAGGTCACTTATCCGTTTTTCTGCCTCAGTTATTCTGCTATTGACTCCTTCTAGAGAATTTTAAATTTCATTTATTGTGTTGTTCATCATTGTTTGTTTGCTCTTTAGTTCTTCTAGGCCCTCGTGAAACATTTCTTGTACTTTCTCCATTCTATTTCCAAGATTTTGGATCATCTTTACTATCATTACTCTGAATTCTTTTTCAGGTAGATTGCCCATTTCTTCTTCATTTGTTTGGTCTGGTGGGTTTTTACCTTGGTCCTTCATCTGCTATGTGTTTCTCTGTCTTCTCATTTTGCTTAACGTACTGTGTTTGGGGTCTCCTTTTCACAGGCTGCAGGTTTGTAGTTCCTGTTGTTTTTGGTGTGTGCCCCCAGTGGGTAAGTTTGGTTCAGTGGGTTGTGTAGGCTTCCTGGTGGAGGGGACTGGTGCCTGTGTTCTGGTGGATGAGGCTGGACCTTGACTTCCTGGTGGGCAGGACTGCAACCGATAGTGTGTTTTGAGGTGTCTGTGACCTTAGTTTGATTTTAGGCAGCCTCTCTGCTAATGGGTGGGATTGTGTTCCTATCTTGCTAGCTGTTTGGCATAGGGTGTCCAGCACTGTAGCTTGCTGGTTGTTGAGTGGAGCTGGGTCTTAGCATTGAGATGGAGATCTCTGGGAGAGCTTTTGCTATTTGATATTACATGGAGCAGGGAGGTCACTGGTGCACCAATGTCTTGGACTCGGCTCTCTCACCTTAGAGGCACAGGCCCGATACCCGGCTGGAGCACCAAGACCATGTCAGCCACACGGCCAGGTACGTGGGGGAGTTTATTGACTTTTGGGAAGTCTGAGGTCTTCTGCCAGTGTTCAGTAAGTGTTCTGTAGGAGCTGTTCCACATGTAGATTTATTTCTGATGTATTTGTGGGGAGGAAGGTGATCTCCATGTCCTACTCCTCTGCCATCTTAAAGGTCTCCTGCCAACACTTTTATCATTCTTTTTTTTTAATTAGTCATCCTAACAGGTATGAGGTGATATCTCATTGTTGTTTTGATTTGCATTTCCTTGATGATTAGTGATGTTGAGCTCATTTCTTATACCTGTCAATCATTTCCCCACCTTCTTTGGAGAAATGTCTATTTGGTCCCTCTGTAGAGTTCTGTGCATTTTATGGAGTTTCTCATTCCTTCCTTTATTCCACCACATACCCATAGTGGACACTGGGGTACAGCAGGACCACCACAATGTCCCTTCTTGCATAAGCTTGTCTTTGGTGGAGGGGGTTGGGCAACAGGGAGACAGATGATGCGGGAACAAATGTATCACTTGCTTATGGTGATCACAGAATAGATTTTAGCTCTGAAGAGTCTCTGAGCAGATTTGGGATGTGACTGTGCCAGTGACAATGCTGCCCTGTCAGCATTGAAGAACTGGATAAGAAAGTTTGCCTCCTAGTGGGCAGAAATGAACTTGACTGAACACTCTCTAAATTTGAGGAAGAATAGGCATGAAAGATTATTATACCAGGTTTTTTTTGTGTGTGTGTGTGTGTGAAATCTACTGTGATGATGTTTTATTGTGACATTCTGGGGTGTGCAATGTGTTTCACCTTCAATGGCTTTATATGCACTCATGTTCCAGTCTTGTCCTCATGCTAGTCTATCATCCCAGTTCCTGTATTGAACGCTGGGCTCAAACCTCTAGCTTGTCATTCTTATTTTTTTATTTTTTTTTTGTCATTCTTATTGATTGGAAGGGAAGTGACATTTTTTGGTTGTATTCCAAGCCAATACAAAGCAATAATGAAGGCTTTTTCTTATATAATTCACCTAATCCTCAAGTCAACCCCATGAGGGAGATGTTAGTACACAACTTTATGGATGAGTGATATTCAACAATTTGTCCAGAATTATGCAGTTAGTAAGTGGTAGAGTTGATATTTGAGTTCTAAAGCCCTTGAGTATCTGTTTTAATAAAATCTTCACTAATTTGAGGTAATGAGACTGAGAATTGAACAGTGGTCCAAGGGAAATATGTTTTTCATCTATCATTTCTGGTTTGATGGTGTCTATTTTGCCATCATTGAAATCATTGTATTTATGGTCATTGATTTCTGGCTTTTCAGGTTGTCAGATGCCAGAAAGATGTCTTAAAATCTCTCCTAGAAAGATCTCAAGACAGAGTGTTATTGCTCTGTTCAAATGTCAGGTTAATTATAACAATGATCTCTGTTGACCGATGTTGACCCTAGAGTAGGCAAAATAAGAGACCATGAGGTCTAAGAAAGGGGCCCCATGGAGAAAGTGAGGGGAAATGCCGGACAGTTCTCATTTCCTTTCTGTGGATTAAGGTTTTTAAACCCATAGGAATTTATACTATTGGGAGCTACTGTAGATAAGATGTATCTGAATTTTAGAAGTTGTTGACTAAATCTCTTTGAATCATACCTACACATTTAGGTGCTTTCATAGTAAATGGAAGTTCTTACCTAAAAATATTAAATGCCTTCCTCTAATTCCGAGGTCTTAACTCTCTCTTTTCCTTTATTGCCAAATTTCTTAAAAATAGCTCATATTCATATTATCAAATTTCTCAGTGTTTTTCTCTGAAACCTATTACAATTAGATCTTTTCCTCACAATTTGTGCACTAAGGTCCCCAATGGACAAAGCAACAGAACTATTATTGCCAGACTCATTCCTTTTACCTCCCTGGAGATTAGTATTTGACATTGGTGATAAATCCATACTTCCTAAAACTTTTTCTTTGCTCCCAAAGACCTAACCACTCCTGTGTCACCTGGGTGACTACAGGCAGCCCTCTCTTTGCATGGCTCCAATATACACAAGTTTTAGTTTCCACAGTTAAATAATACCAGTCCTCAATAACATGGTTCAAATTTTAGTTACCATGACATAGTAACTATGAATGATTGCATAAATTTCACTGTTAGCTTTTAAGTCCAAAAATCTTTACTTAAATAACAGATATGCATCATGACTAGAAATGTCCATTACATCTTTAAAGTCTGTGATGACTGGTCACTCTGCATCTTTTATTCAGTTCACACACTGACAACAAAGCACGTTGTGTTGCCTCCTTTTCTCCCAGTGATAAACCTACATAGTATTTTACAAAAATAGATAATTAAAAGAGGAAATTGTCCAACAAAGATGAAAGTGCAGCAAAAAATCAACAAAATATGATAATACTGGAAGTAAAATTTGAATGAAACATAATGGATTTATAGAAGAAGTAGCTGATCATGAGAATATTGACACTGCTCCTTTACAGGAAACTCTGGGATGTTCCAAGGAACTTAGCAAAGACAAACTTATTGACATAAATGAAGAAAATGTCATGAAAAGGATGAAGATGTCCCAGAGGAGGTGACACCAGGAAAAAGCTACACACTAAAGGAATTCTCAGAGATATTTCACACACTGAAAGTATAAAGGATAAAGTGTTGGAAGCTAATCCAAATATTGAAAGAAGTATGAAAATCCATTACGCTTTAGAAAAGATGCTACTTCTGTATCAAGAAGGCAATCACTCTTGTTAAGCTTTCTTTTTCACCAGTGAAACAAAACACTTTAATTCTCTTCAAGTGTTTTAAGTTACAGAGTATTAAATATTACTTTTACTATTTCTTTTCATTTGCCTACATGTTTATAACCTACAATAAGAGTTTTTAATGTTTTGATAAAAATTCTTAAAGGTTTCAGAACAACTGTAATTGATTACTAAGACTTTTGCATGAGTTCAGATTGCCCAGCTCTCTTTACGTTCCTGTACTACCAACCAGAGCAAGGACTGCCTGTATTAGGCACCTTCAAGTTAGTGTGACTATAATTTTACACATTACCTTAACCTCAAACCATCCCCTTCTCCTGAATTCTTGAGTTCAGTTATAGTGAGTAGGGCACAGTGGGTACGCAATAAATGTGCCTTTCCTTTTCTACTTATCCTATTCATCATAGAATCCTCCACTCCCCTGCTTCTTATTGGCCCCAAGCCCTACCTCTCTGTCTCCTAAGCTTGGTTTGAATCTGACCCTCCTCTGCATTCTCATTGCTTGGCCTTAATTTAAGCCCTTTTTGTCATTCTCCTCCAACAACTTCCTAATTGTTCTTCCATCCACCAGTTTCTATTTTATGTACCAAATACCCTTCACATAAATGCCAGAGCTATGGGTCTAGAAAAAAAATATCTGGTCACATTACACTACTTTGGAAAAAACTACTGTTACCTGTCTGTTGTCCTTAATGAGCAGACTTCTCAACACTTATTGAAGAAATCCTGCCCCTTTAAGCCTCCACAGCTTTCCTCGTGATGTGTCCTCCTTCTGGGCTGCCTTCTCCCTCATCTTTTCTGGGCTGGGTCCACTTATACATACTTTGAGATCCATTATAAGTGTTTCCTATCCAAGCTGAAGTCTTCCAGTATCACCAAGTTTAGTTACTGCTTTTTCTGTGGTTCTATAAAGTTTATGTATAAATCTGTGATGTACTTGTCATAGAATAACAAATTTATTTGTAAAACCATATTTCCTCAGAGTGAGAGCCTTGTCTTATTCCAAGCTTCAGTACAAGAAAAGAACAATAGCAACAATAACATCAATATCAATAAGACTCCTTATAATTAAGGAGTTTTCAATGTAACAACAAAAAAATAGTATCTGCATATGATGTTGGTAGACTTAATAACTGCAAAAGAATGAGCTAGATAACTTTCAACATGGATATATTTCTATTAAACCACTAATCAATAATGGCTATCTCTAGGTGATAAATTTAGCTGAAGTGTGCCAGCACATATATAAACATATTGTTTGAAATCCCAAAGTTGAAATAGCTTTTTTTAGACATCAATAACTCCAATAGATACATTTAACTGATGTTTCTACAGAAAAATTAAGTCATTTTGCTATCAAGAGGCACGTTGAAGTTTAAACACACCTCTCAGGAATCAGGCCCTTGGTTGGCTAATCCCATGCCCTTACCGGCCACCTTCCCTTTGAGAAGATTCCTCTCTGGGAGCCCTCTTTGAACAAGGTCTGACCCTCCGCTCCTGCCTGGGAGTAACCTAGGACATTTTTATGTGGTACAAGCAAAGGAAAAGCAGAGAAACGCATTCCTGTCTTTTGCTCAGAATATAAATCTGTCACAGGAGCACTCCAAAGACAGTTTGGCCAAGGAGTAATGAAGTGAGGGAATCTGTAGGTGACCACAGATGACACAGTAAACTCCAAATAATTCAATATGATTAGGGAATTAGCAAGGACCAGGGAGCTGGTGAGAAGAGAAGCGTAAATTTCTCCTGGAGTAAATGAGCGCTGGATCAGCCTATCCAGGGAGGGGAGGTGGCCATTCTCTAAAGCTGACTGGGTTTTTTTCTTTCTTTCTTTTTTTTTTTTTTTTGGTATGCGGGCTTCTCACTGTTGTGGCCTCTCCCGTTGCGGAGCACAGGCTCCAGACACGCAGGCTCAGCAGCCATGGCTCACGGGTCCAGCCGCTCTGCGGCATGTGGGATCTTCCTGAGCTGGAACAGGAACCTGTGTCCCCTGCATCGGCAGGCGGACTCTCAACCACTGCACCACCAGGGAAGCCCCTGACTGGGGTTTTAAAAGTAATACAGCTCTGAACAAATCCAAGGGGTTGGCTTTTGGAGATGAAATCAACTTTGACAAGAGGGGAGTCAACAGAATCACAAAGGGTTCTGTCTATAGATGGGCTGGGAACATGGGCAGGTGTGGCTGCTACAGAGAGGCTGGCCTGGGTGCTGACTCAGGGCCTCAAACCTGGTCTCACCCAGTGGCTGCAGATTTATTCTCAGCACTGCGCGGGGAATCCAGGACCACCTAGCTACCTGGGACTCACCAACCTTTATATTATAGGGTTTGCTTTCCCCCAGGACCAAATCACCAAAAGTATTATTGATCATATTTATAATGTTAATAACAAGGCTTCAAAAACATTTTAGTTTGCTTACTGTGTTCATGCATATTTATCTTGTTTGAGTCTTCCAGTAACCCAGTAGATAGGAAGATATGGTAGACGCTGACCCTAAGCATTTTTAAAGTTGTACTTTTATTCTTTTTACAAAACATCACATGTTTACTGAACAATTTTGCCTGAACAAACTTCAGAAAATACAGGTGAGTTTTAAGAAAACAATTTCAGCCACCTGTAATCCCTTCATAAAGTTATGTATCCTTGCATTTTTATATACCATTTAATATTCCATTTATATGCACTGTTTTGCAACTTTCACATACTTTTAATTATGAAAATATTTACCTGTCAATAAATACACAATTTCATAACCTTTTAAAATGAATGGATATACATACTATCCTATTGTATTATTGTACATTGATTAATTTAACCAATCCCCTAGTATTAGATATTTAAATCATTTTCAAGATTAATGATTGAACATAATTATTTAAATTGTTTTTATGTATTAATAAATCAAATCAATTATGATTCTAATATTAGGTATAAACATAATAATTACACAATTAATAAATAGTATTACATTAAATAAATACCATTTAATATTCAAAATAATAGTGAGGTTAACATCTTTGTAACTAAGTCATCAGGCACATCCATGATTATTTCCTGGGTCTTTTAAATCAGCTTGATTCTGCATTGATGCAGGTTTTCCAGAGTCCGCAGTTAATGAAAATGAACCTCATATATTTCTGTCCTCTTTCTGGAATTGTAAACATCTTTCTTTGCACCCATCATTATTTTTCCTTCTTACTCAATTTCAGCTGCCACCCAGATTCTAACATTTCAACATGAATCCAAAAACCAGTTTCTTAGTTGTCACATATGCCAGACATTACACTACATACTAATGCATGTGACACAGTGCATAAGAACTTGTCCCTGCCCTCAACTTGCATGCAGTTCAGCTGAGAATACAAACAAGAGAAGCATGATTACAGTACGATTTGTAAGTGCTATGATGCAGGCAAGACATGGGTGCTGTATGATTCCAGAGAGAAGCCTCTAACGCAGAATGCGGAGTTCAAAAAGCTGCTCAGATGGTTGCTGGGGCACGTGTGATGCATCTGGATTGATGACTGTGAATTAACTAGGACACGTGGGACGGGGCAGGGAGAGGGGAACATTTCAGGCAGAGGTAGCAGTTTTCACTGTGTTCCAAAGGAGACGTTAGGATGATCCACTTATTAGAGCTGTCTCTTATTCATTGTGGTTGCTTGGAAAATACAGATCAAGCATAGAAAGGAAATGTGACATGGGGCAAGGTCTGTGATGGAGTTAGTAAGAGAGCTTCTAGACCTCGTAGGTGATTTGGGGTGTCTGGACCCAGATGGGTTCTATCCTAGACTGTGAAAAGAACTTGCAAATGTAACTTATCTCGTAGTCAACAAACCCTGAAAAGTTTCAAGAATAGTTGAGATGGTCAAATTATATACTTATTTTTGTTAATGAGACAGGAATTGTTTCAAGAATTAGTAGAATTGTGTTTACCCTTGGTTGATGTCAGAATACATTGTTAAATAGGCAGTTTGTTGGCATTTTGAAAATCATGTGGTGATTTCTAGTCATCAGCATAGGTTCACTAGGAACATGTCACACCAAGCTAATCTTGCTTCTTTTTCATTCAGGGTTACAGGGATGGCACATCTTCAGCAAATTTAGAGGATTCTGATTTCCAAAAAGCATTGGGTAGAAAATTTTTTCATTGTTCTTGTATATAACAGAAAAAGTATTAAAGTTGAAGAGAAGTAGAGAAGAAAGAGATGAGGATATGAGAACAAAATACTCACAACTTAGATTGTTTTAATACGTGTTTATAGTTCCAGTTAGGGATGAGTCGATCATCTTGTACCTGATGGTGGTTAAATTGCATCTGAAGCAATGGATTTTACTAAAGATACCACATTTGAGGAGGAATGCAGATGCCTCAGTGCTTGGAGATGAAGAAGCGGGATACAGTGCCATATATGGAAACTCGTGGGTTTATTGTGCATGGAAAAGAGAGACTTACAGAGAAGATGATGTCAGTCTTTAAAATCTTAGGCTTCTTAAATCTATCAACTGGTGTTCTTCATCAGTTTTAGAAAATTCTCAGCCATTTTTGTCTTCAAATATTGCTTCTACCCTTTTCACTCTTTTCTTCTATGGGACTCCAATTAACTGACTGTTTTGTTGTTAAACTTCTCATTTGGGTTTTTATCATGTGGCTTTCCAGTTATAGAATTTCCATTTTATTTTTTGGTTATTTTTTATATTTTCAGTTCTCTAGTGAAATTTCTAATTCTGCCTTTTATCTTCTTGAATATAGAAGGGATTGTTACTTAAAAGTCTTTATCTCATAAATTTGATAACTGGAGAGCCTACGGATCTGATTCTATCTTCTGTTATTTCTATTTATTATCAATCATTTTGTCTTACATCTCTGTATACTTACTTTTCTTTTGATTGTGTTCTCATAATTGTACTACAAACTTGTTTGTGGAAAAAATGGTGAAACCAAAAGTGAGGCTACCTCTTTCCCAGAAGGATTTTTGTTGTTTCTGACAGATACCAGGGAAACCAGCAATTAAGGATCACCTTAACTCAGCTTTATAACTTAAGATTTTAAGGGCTATTCAGATGACATGAATCTTCCTATGTCACGGTTGGTTTATTTCTGATTCACCTTTATTTCTCAGGCATAGTCCTTTGGGGTTGCACCTAAAATGTGGGGGCATTTACTAGCTCCCCATCACTCCCCTTTGGCTGGCTCTAGAATCCAGCTCTTGTCTCTTTAGCCACATGAGGCTAAAAACCAGGGGAGTACTGCTTAGTCCCCCTACCCTTCACCCAAGGTGAATGTCTGCTCACAGGGGAAAAGCAACCCCTACCAAATTATGTCTTTAGATTTCCATTTTCTCCTGAGTTTTAGCCTGGAACTTCTTTATTACTTCAGTAGCTCTTACAAACACTTTTTTCATCTCTTCTACTTATTTTCTGTAGGAGGATTGGTTTTAATTACAAGTGTGTAATTACTAGAAGCCATTAAGTGAGAGAATAGATTTGTTCTGTTTTGTCCAGTGGTTGGATGAATTCTGATGGATGGAATTTACAAAGAGGTCAATTTCTACTAAACCAAAGGAATAACTTTAACAATTATTCTAAAAATAATAAAATGAGCTGCACATGAAATTGGGAGCTGTCATGTCTTAGTTAAAATGATGTTTCACCAACATTTCTTCTAGAGAATCTCTAGCAGCAGAGGAAAAGGAACTTGCATCCCTTGGGAGCATGTAGGAGGCCCATGAGATTTCTTTGCAGTTTCCTGAACCTAAGACATACCTCAACCTAACCTAGCCCAAACAGAGCTCTGGATTTCTCCCCTATTTCTGTAATGGTACCAGCAGCCACCCAAATGTTCAGTCTTTAGATCTAAGAGTAGCCTTCATTATTCTCTTTCCCTCACACTCCACATCTAATTCATTAATAAGAATTGTCAGTTCTCTTCCAAAGTCCTGGACTTGACCACTTTACTTCTCACTGTCTTTAGGACCACAGCCCTAACCCTAACCTAAGCCCAAGTTTGCTAGGGCTGCCATAACAAAGCACCGCAGACTGGCAATTTAAACAACAGAAATATTGTCTCAGAGTTCTAGAGACTGGAAGTCCAAGATCATGGTGTCAGCAGGCTTGGTTTCTTCTGAGGCCTCCTTCCCTGGCTTGTAGATGTGGCCGCCTTGTCCCTGTGTCTCCACATGGTGCTCCTTCTGTACATGTCTGTGTCTTAATCTCCTTTTCTTTTAAGGACACAAGTCATCTTGGATTGGGGTCTACCCCAATGACCTCATTTTACCTTAATTACCTCTTTAAAGACCTATCGCCACATATAGTCACATTCTGCAGTTCTGGGGTTGGAGCCTCAACATAAGAATTGTGGGGCACACAACTCAGTCCATAACAGCCACCGTCTTTTCTTGCTGCTACCACAGCTACAGCCACCTTCATTTTCTTTCAGCCTCATTCCCTCACAGTCCCAAAGCCTGTCGTCCACACAGCAGCCAGAGTGATTTTTCTGAAGTGCATATTATATCACCATCATCCCTGTGCTGAAAACACTACAATGGCAACCAGAATAAAATTCAAATGTAGGCACACAGACCCTATTTGACCGCACACTTGCATATCTCTCTGACGTCCCCGTCTGTCTAACATTCACTCTGCATCAGCTACCCTGGCCCTCTGTTGTCTCCACAAACATTCTAATTTTGGCTTGAGGAATTTTGACTCTGCTCTCTTTCCTGCTTGGAAAGTTCTTCCAATCTTTCATGGCTGACTTTTTTTGGTCATCTCCTCTGTAGACCTTTCTTGACGCTCTAACTAAAGCAACAACACGCCCACACCCCCACCTTCTATAGGAGTCTGAAATGATAATATGTACTTTTTGTCTACATGCTCTTTACCTGCCTCACACTCTAGAATGAAAGTGCTTTGAGGACAGACATTCTGCTTGTCTTGGACATTGCTGTCCCCCGTGCCTAATGCAGTGCCTGCCATAGGAGATGCCCAAGACCTATTTGTTTACTTACTGATTTCAAGAATATAGGTACTCAAAATCTCTCCCTTTTCCCCTCAATATTTTAATGAAGTTAATTACTATGGGCCCTTTTTCCTCCTATAAATACACTTACTCCCTGGCATGAACTGTATATCTCTGGGGGAGCTAAATAAATTCTTACTCAAGAAGCTTGGAGTAGAGAAGTACTAGATCTGAAGTGGTAAACTGGTTTCTTCCTGTTAGCAACACTGTTTACTTGGAAGTGGTTGAGACGAATGTTGAGGCTCCACCTGAGTTCACTGGGAGTGTGATGATTGATTCGCAATGCCTGTCACTGACACTGTATGAAAGAACACAGGCTCATATGCTGAATGCCTATTGCTTATGGGCTAACTGGTGTCCCCAGCAACCACTAATGAATTAAAGCTTTTCCTATATTCTGTCTTTAGTGGTGCTCCAGACAAAATTAAAGACCAAACTATTCTGCAAGTATGGATTCATATGATCATGGGGTTCATTTAAAATTATGCTAATTCGAGACTAAATCTTTGAGGTAAGTTGACATATCCAGTCCCCTATCTACATGAAGATAAATACACTTAAACATTCTGCATTAATGGCAAAGAATTCTAAAATATTTTCAAGAATAGAGTCTCTTCAACTTTTGCAGTAAACCCACTTATATTTTCTGTCTTCACTTGGCTGTCACTTGGCTGGTCACAGAGTTCTTCCAAATATAAATCAGAAATCACTGTTTAGCTTTAGTACATGCCTTCATGTATAGTTTTAAATGAAAATAGAATATTATTTCTTCTCTTCATTTGTGAATTCAAAAGTTGGCACACATCCTCTGAACATCCACTCTGTGTAGGTGTGTCAGGGTGCAGAGGTGAGAGAACAGTGCTGTGCTTTCCACAAGCTCCCATCCCGATGGTGGAAAGGCAATCAGGGTCCTGTGGTAAGTTCTGTGCTGTGCTCCAGGCTACAGACACTGCTGAACTTGGCAACAGAAATCTGATTGCTCCCCAGTCTTCTGTCCTTCAGGTGAAATAGCACTGTTTCCTTTAACTTTTATCCAAAATCACATCAGCACAACTTCCTCAAACAGACCCCATGGCCAAATTTAGCGCCGATGATACTTAACCACACCACTGGGCATACCCAACCTCAGAGACATGGAGCCAACCGCAGCCCCACGAGTCCTGACCAGGCCTAAGTGTTTTTGCCAGAAGAAATTCCTAAGACTGATTGAATGCTCAAATCTCAAGGCAGCCCTTCAAGATTTTTGCCACTGAAGATTATGTTTGCAGACCAATCAGCAAAATATAGAATGAGATTATCTTGGTGGTTTGGAAAAAGAAGAGCACATTCTTTACTGTGTAGATGAAAGCTGAGAAAACATTTGAGTGGGGCGTTTCCCCTCTGAATTCTCTGGATCCTATAATTAAGGATACCTGGGAGTTTTGGAATGTTAGACATAAGTGAACAGATGCAAGCATTTTATGAAGTAGTTGGGGGAGCATTCCACATTTTTCCAATTATTTAGCAAGGCACAGTTCTTGGCCTCTTTGTATGAGCAAGATAATCAAGGCAGTCACTCACTGCCCTTTTATGTCATTACAGCGGATGTCGATGAGGACATGCTATCTAGTGCCAAGACAGTGGCTGGCGTTTAGCTCCCAAGGATCAAGGTGGAAGCAACCTAATCTGAATCTCCTGATCAAAACAACCAAGGCTTATTTCCCCAAACCAGGGGGCCCTCCTTCAAAGGTAGAAGTCCTCCTTCGTCTGTGAATGTGCTTTAAGGAAGGCTGTAGACAAAACCTCTTTTTTGTTGTCATTATTAAATAAGTCCCTAAACACAAATACATAAAGAAGTAAATGCTTAAAACCATCTATTTGTATTACAGGTATACACATGTATAGATTCATTGTATTTGATCCCATCTGTCTTATTTCCCCTGTGTATTCATTTGTATGTGTGTGTGCTTGCATTTGTACATACACGCCTGTGTGAATTTATATATTACATGTAAAACACATTTGCATATGGAAGAAGGGAATACGGGAGGCAGCCTTAGCAAATCAGCTAAAGCTGCCATGGTTGATCCTTTGCCTAGCCCTCAGCTCACTCACTGTGTCCTGCCTCCACTCCCCACACTAAACTAGGTAGGAAGTAGCCTAACCCTAAGTATGGCCTCTATGACAGTTCCTATGGGGACATTATTTTATTAAGCCTTCACATTTGCCATTTATAGGTAAGAAAACTGAGATGAGATGAAAAATGAGAAATTTTATAGCTCGGGATTTAAACACAGGAAGGTGTGTGTGTACGCGCATCTGTATACACATCCACACGCACAGCTCTGATGTTATCATACTGTGCTCTAATAACACTGGTTATATATCTTTTGGGATCCTCAAACAAGCCAAGCTCAAATGCTCCTCTGCCTACTTTTCATGAGGCTCCTTCTCATCTTTCTGTCCTAAATATCACTCTTCTGAGAGGCTGTCCATGACCATATTACTCAGATTTTCTTGTTTGCTTCTTTCAAATTTATTATAATTTATTATTAGTTTAGGTGTGTCTCTTTGGTCCACTTGTGTACTGTTTGTCTCTAGCTCTCCCAGGAGAAGGGAAGCTCTGTGACATCTGAGGTCCCGTCTCTCATTTTCTGCTGTAGCCCCCAGCCCCCAGCCCCCAGTACAGAATGTTTGATGCCCTAGCACAGTTTTCTGGCTGGCTAGGAAACCCCACTTCACTGTTTCACCTGGTCTTGGGCACTCTATATCTGCTGCCCTGAAGGTCCTGTTTCTCTGGCCGCAGTAACTCTGCTCTGTGGTCTTTCAGTTGCGTACTGCTACCCAGTAAGAGATGCTCTGACATAAATAACCCGGCTAAAGTATGACTGGGGAATGGTGGTGTCATTCATTCATTCACTACTTCACCCATCCCTGAAAAAGTACTGTCAGCCTTTTCCGAGACAAGCCTGGTGGGGGACATGAAGGACACTAATGTGAATAGCATATGGTATTTGTCCTCAATAAGTTCATGGGCTAATGGGGGAGATGCACCACGAACAGACAAAGGACTCTGATAGAAGAAACGACAGGGTACTCTGTGGGCTCAAAGAACGGTCCCCAAATTCAGTCTGTGTGGGCAGGAAGACTCCTGGAGGAGGGATGCTGGGAGAATCTTGAAGGACCAGTAGGAGTTAGTCAGATAAAGTGGGGCCGGTCTGGGGGGTTTATGCAGAGTGATTCAGGGGAAGAAGCTTCATGTGCAAAGGCAGCAGGGTCCTTCGGGGGCTGTAAGAGGCCTGGTGTGTTGAGTGCATTGCAAAATCATAGGGGAGAGTAAGGGACAAAGATGGTCATGGGCAGACAGCACACATTGTGAGATGGACTAAGCAATTTGGAATTCATCCTAATCACTGTGGGGAATCACAGAGGATTTTAACAGGAGAATGACATAATCAGAGTCGTTTTTTAAAAGATCACCCCAGTTTATAGGGTGGAGAGGGCACAGTGCTCATTGATTTATTTATTCATCCATCCATCCAACAATCTTTATTTAGTACCTGCCATATGACAGGCGTTGTTCATTACTGGGGATGAGCAATGATGAGCAGAACAGAGTCTCTGACTCTTCAATCTTCTGGTCTAGTGGGGAGGACAAATATAGCACCAGAAATAAACAGAAAAGCACAGGTGGTGATCATGGCTATGAAGGGGAAGGACAAGGAACTGTGGGAGCATTTGACAGGGTCCAGGAGGCCACGAGGAGGAAGTGACGCTTGTGTTGACCTCTGACAGGTGGTGAGGTTAAAGTGACCCTGCTCACTCTCCCCGTGAGAAATCCTCTGGCTTTCTCAAGAGGAACCAAGATGGTGGCTGTGGCACTGAGGGAAGGAGGCAGTCTAGACAGATTGTAGGGAGGTAGAATCAATAGAACCTGAAGACATTTGGGGTGGAGGAGAGGGAAGAAAGGGGGAGGGAGACAGAAACAAGTCACGAACGGTCCAGGCATCTGACTTGGGCACTCTGTCTTGTGCTAGGAACCTCAAACGCTGAAAGGTGCAATGACTGGGCTCGTCATATCGTCCAAGCACTTCTCTTACAGACTTTATCACATTGGATCCTCACAACAGCCTTATTTGGTATCCCTCATCTATTGGGTGCCTACTCTGTCAGGTACTGTACTAAGTGCTTTCCGTGTGTTGATTCTTACATTAATCAGATGAAGCAAGGGCTCCTGGCATATCAAACCTTAGAGATGCTAAGTAACTTGATTGGGTCCACACAGCTCATCACTTTCAGAGCCTGGATTGGAAAGCACATCTGCTGCTCTCCAGAGTGAGTGGCTGTAACCACTCTGCCATGGTGAGTTTGGGATATCTATGAGAGGGTGCTGCCTTCTCATATTTGCAATTCGTTAGAACTGTCAGTGCCTTGGCTCAAAAGGCATCATCTAGTGCTAACATTTAATGAAGTTTATTTCTCTAACCTTTATAGGCATCATTTGATTAAAACCTCAAGTTTTCCCTGAGCTAATAGGACTTGCTAACAGTGAAATGCGACCACTAAGGGAGATGAAAGCGCAACTATCCTCACTATTCCCTGGTCACCTTGGGGGTTCCAGGCTCTTTCAGGAGGACACTGGCTGATCAGAAGTCCCCAAGTGTGAGTAGAATAGAGAAGGGTTGGAGACTTGTGTGCTAGGGGCCTCCCAGCACTTTGCTGGGTGCCTTACCTTTGCTCCTCTCCATGGTCTTCTAGGCGTCCCTCTGAAGTGTTGGAGTCATTTCACAGTTAAGGAAGCTCCAGCCCAGACCAGTTAAAGTCTTGTTAAAACTGTATTACTAAGTGACTAGGAAGCTGGGATTTGAATCCTGACCTGCTTGTATCCCTGCGCCAGTGGAAATGGTGTGTGGCAGGAGACGTGAAAGGAACCAGGAGAGTTTCGCTTGGAAAGAAAGATCCTTAGACGTTAGGGTTAAATAGAAAATAGATGCCTCCTCCCCGAGGCTCTAACAGGCAGAATTAGGACCAAGAGTAGGATTCAGATTCAGTTTCATTCAGCAAACACTAATCCTGCTGTGTACCAGGCCCTACGCCAGATGCTAGGATATCAGGAACACAAAACCAGCCTTGGCCTCTTGTAGCTCAAAGTCTGGGAGAACAGATAGACATGTGACCAGGTGCTTCCCACACGAGCCCCGCGTGCTGAGTGCACTGGCAGACAAGGGAATGGAGGAAGAGGGCGTGAATACTTGTGACCGGGCTCAGCAGGGAACACTTCGGGTAGATGGGCTCTTTTAAACATGGCTTCAGTGGACAAGTAGGGTCTTGACCAGTAGAGACAGAGAGGCAGGATGCTCTGGAGAGCAGGGCAGCAAGAGCAAGGGTGCCGAGGCAGGAGACTGGATGGGGCATTTGGGAAGAGTGAGTGCTGGGCAGCATTAGCAGGTGACTTCTACTTGGAGAAATGCCAACCTGGAGCCTGAAAAATCTAGTCTGAACTTGGACGGTGGGGGGCCTGGGACATCAAGCTTCCTGAAGTAAGAGGTGTGTGTCTTTTTTTTATGATTAATTTTTATTGGAGTAGAGTTGCTTTCACAATGTTGTGTCAGTTTCTACTGTACAGCAAAGTGAATCAGCCGTACATATACATATATCCCCCTTTTTTTGGATTGCCTTCCGATTCAGGTCAACTGGCGTGGGATGAATTGGAAGACTGGGATTGATGTATATGCACTAATGATACTATGTATAAAATATTGATAGATGACTAATGAGAACTGACTGTATAGCTCAGGGAACTCTACTCAGTTCTCCGTAGTGACCTAAAAGAGGTGTGTGTCTTGCTTCAGGCAATCTTTAAAGAAGAACAACCAGATTTCCACAAAGATATCTATCCGCTGTTGACTGCAGCTTTTTCAATGTTGCTGATAAGGTGATTGTTGTTGAAGTTCAAGATTTGCTACTAGAAAAATAATTCCAACCCCCATCCATCACAGAGGACCCAGGTTGGTCTCTGGATATGCACGGCCCCAGTTACTGTGCTTTTAAGTGTAAGCCTGAGGTGAGAACTCAGGGATCTGAAAGTATCTCAGTCCATTGCAGATTGTCAGCTGAGTGAGTTGACAACTGGGTCAGGCTGGGAAGGGGAACCTGGGGATTCAGATGACAGGAGTGCCCTGGGAATTCCAGTCCATTTGGCATTAGCCAGATGTGAGAGGGGCAAAGGGGATGGTACCCTAACATTTCCTTTTTGATGACTGTCTTGCCCTGTGTATTTACGGAGAAACAAGCACTAACATGTTTTGGCATTTTTTTTCAAACATTTGACTCTTGATTACGAACAATTGTAACAGGGCTCTTAACTGCTTAGTTTATGTCCTTAGTGCAAAAGAATGGAGGTTGTTAGAATTATTATTATTTTTTACCATCCCCCTCCAACCCACCTCTAGTGCTTTTCAAATTGTTGAAGAAAGACAATTGCTGGTCTTCAAATTGAAGTGCATGGAAGAATGTCTTGGGAGAAACAACATTCAAGAGGGGAAAGATTACCATACATTTAAGTGCTTGAGCCCATCCATCTTTTAGGGCAGAAGTCTTTAATCAGTACCAGTGATTACAGGGATAATGTCAAGATAAAAATCATATGCATTCTAGCATTTAAAAAAATTCTCTGCCTTAAGTCACTAATGGTAGCTTATATTATTAGCACAGAGATCATTCTCAAGGCCTAATGGGCCCTGGCTGGTTCCTCTCTTGGCAGGCCTAGGGCACTGGGCTCACTTTGTAATTTCACCTTTGGCTTGGAATCTGTCTGTGTCTCCACAGGCACATTGATTTGAAAGCAATCAGCTGACTTCATCCTTAGAAGTGATGGTTAGCAAGAGGCCACGTGCCAGTTATTTTCAAGATAACCAGTGGGTTGACTGGAGTCAGAAGTTGCAGCAAAGTGGGTTGAGTGTGTAGCTGCCAGATGAGTTTCCCTTTGGGGATTTGCTCTGTAGTGGGATATTGCTCTTATATTTGTGTATCTTATGTTTCAGGGTCCCTGGTCTGTTGTTATTTACAAAATGCTTTCCCATCCTGGAATTCATGCATTTCGTGAACATTTGTTGAGAGCTTATTATGTAGCGGCTCTGTGCTAGGTACTGAAATGCATATGAGGGCACGAGGCACAGTCCCTCCCGAATGAAGCTTACAGTACAAGCATTCACTCATTCATCATTCGTTCCTACAGTCAGCACATGTTTACAGGATATCTACCGTGAAGGCCATTGATACAGGGGCTGGGGCTGCAACAGAGCAAAGTTCCTCCTCTCAGGCTGCTTGCTTTTGGAAAGAGATGTTGAAAATTATACTTTGTCAGGTGTTGATGAGAATGACCAAGAACAATAATACTGGGGATATGGGCATTTTAAATCAAATGATTGTATTTCTTACCTTCTTTGGGTGAGGTTAGTAAACCCATCCTAAGGATGCAAACGGCAAGGCTCAGGATGCACATCATGGCCCGGTCCGGCAGGGAGCTGCCCCCAGAGGTAATGCTGGCCACAGGGCTGGGCCACCCCGGTCTTCAGCTCTCTGTGCTGGTACCTTGCCTTTCACAGCACCCCTCTGCTTTCCATCTGGGGTTCTTCCAAAATGGGGAGACGTTCCCTTTATGCAATCTCACGCTAAAACCCATCCCCTACCTTCAGTCATTCCCCCAGAACTTGACTCTCTTTCAAGGGTTTGATGTATTTGTTTTTAAAGAAAGGATGACTTAAAAGTGTCACTTCTGCTCTTAATTTGAATATCCTCCTTTCTCTCCCAGGAGGGAAACCAGCTACAGAAAAAAGCTCCAAAGAACTATAACTGATTAGCTGGGAACAGACTGTGAGTCCTCCGATCAGCCTCAGGGGTCTAGCTATGCCACTCACGGCTCACGGGACTTGTTTTCCTCCCTCCCATTTTTCCTTTTCCAGAACCTCCCGTAGCTGTAAAGTCATCGTAACAATAGCATCCTCAGCCACCTGCCTGGGTTGTAGTGAAGATCACCTAAGAGAATGGCTACAGGAGTCCTTCATGAACTCACCCCTTGGACAAAGGCCCACAGGGATGAGAATGGCCACCGGGTGTAGCAGGCAGACCACACAGTCTGGAGTTTGGGGGCCTGGGTGGGACCCCAGCACACCAGCTGCTGAACCTGGCTCAGGTATTTACTCCTCCAAGCCTGTTTGCTCGTGTCGCCACAGAGCCTGCGACGGTGAATGGCTGCCTGGCCAAGGAATGGGGCAGCAATGCCTTCATCATAAGGCAGAAGATTGAACAAAACTGTGCCCAGCCCATGTTTTCTAAACCCCAGGAATCTGTGAGCACCTTCATAACATTTGTCACATCAGTATTTTAAATGTTTTCATTTACATTTGTACTTTAGCCATGGCTAAATAATAAAGGCCACAAAAGCACAGGTTTTATTTCATGGATGTTTTAATATACATTAGAATGGATATGTAATTGTTAAAATATGTAATTCCTAAAATACTTGTGAGCACGCCCAGTGCCATGTGGGCCTCTGTCAGGTGAGCACGTTGGAGGTCCCCTTCTTGATCCTTTCATGGGCTTTAATTGCCAGCATGTTTTCAGGGAGCTTCAAAGTCTGATATTGTCCTTTCACAGATGTCATCTCATTTGATCCTTATAATATTCACAGCTGAGAAAAAGGCTAAAACTGTTTTCTCTCGTTTCTGGCAGAAAGGGCTTAGAGAGAGGAAATAATTTGCCTGGAGTCATGCAGCTTATTAGATGGGAGCGAAGAGGAGAACCCAGGTCTCTGGACTCCCAGCCCGGAGTGACTTCCTCCTTTGTCTTGGATGTCCTTGCTCCTCCCAGAGTCCTGGGCCACCCACCCGCTGTTTCCTCCTCCCCTCCAGACCTGGCTGAGACCTCAGAAGGCTGTCTGGACTCTCAGACCTCAGCTGTAAATATTGGAGAGGGGTTTTCTTATCTGAGAGTCACTTCTCACTCATCCAGCTGCCAGCAACCTAAGCATCCATCAACTTGCAGATTGTAAATCAGTGCCCAACCCGACAGCGAATCTGTGAGCCTGAGCTGGAGCCCAAACAGGCACCAGCCCCTGCCTGGGGAATTGCAGAGAGAACTTTGGGGTTGAGCCCAGACAACAGCTACCCTGTCTAAGGGATGCTTTGGGCCCAGACACATTGTCCTGCCTCCAATGGAGAAAGACCAAAGGGAGAGAGCCAGGGGCTCCAAACCCAGGCCACAGAACCCCAGTCTGAGTCACACTGGGAGAGAGAGGCGGGAAGCCCTGGTCTCAGCTTGATGGTTTACCTGCCCAAGCACATCAGCTCCACATCCAGAGAGTCAGGCAAAGGAGGATACAGACACCTATGTCAAAGCTTTAAGGGCTGCTTGAGACTCATGCTCAGAGAGGGGATCCCTGTCTGCACCATAATCCCCCAAACAACTCCAAAACCAACTTGGAAAGCCCACCTTCTTGTTGGGATTGAGAAAGACAGATTATCACTAAAGAAAAAAAAAATAAGCAAATATTTCTATATTTCCTGGAATTGGTTAAAATATATAACAAAACCTGTAAGGCCTTCCAGGATGGGGTCCCTGCCCAGCCCCCCAGTCCTGACCCTTTTCATTCCCACCTGGAACATTCCTGCCCCACCAACCACATGGTCTCCTAGACAGGCCTGATGTCCTCAGCCTCTGGGCTTTTGCACTGAGTACACCTCTGCCAGGGGCATCTTTTCTCCTATTTCCACCTAATTCCTACTCATCCTTCAAGACTGTTCCGTCACCAGTTCATTGATTAACTCAATCAAACATATAAACCAATAGATGAAATAAATCTCAGGGGTTAGCCTAGCCATAGAAGAATAGTGCTCATGGCAAGCACGTTGGCAGGGCCAGTTAGGGAGGTCAGAATAACTGGACTTGAAATCATACTGCGCACCCTCCCACCTTCTCTAGCAGCCTTCATCTGTCTGTTAGCTTGATCCCCCAGCTTGTGCTGAGACCCTCTCTTTCCTCCCTACCCATTAGGCTCTTATTGAGCCTTCAGGATTCAGTCCTACCGGGAGCCCTCCATATCACCAGGCTTGTTGGGGGAGCTGACAGCTGAACTCCAAAGTGCTTGTTTACACCTTGCAATTTTGGGGGTTTTCATAAGTTCCTGTTTGTCTCACAAAATAGACTCTAAGTTCTTCAAATGGGCCTTCATCTTTCACTCTCCTTGTTCACCTCCCCCTATCCTTCGACCTAACTTCCAGCATCCTGCCCTGCGTGGCAGGGCAGGGTCAAAAATATTTTAGGGATGACTCATGTATTCTCCAGGGCTGATCATCTCAGTTGTTTAATATGCACACCCTTGGCGCCCATATTTTGTCAAAGAATGAGAACCCTTTCAACAACAGTGTTTTAGTCCACTTGAAATGACTCAAGTTAATCCTATAGCATCTGGGATTATTTCTCCCAGGAGCTCAAAAGTAATACAGTGGTAAATATAAATAATTCTTCTCTTCTTTTTGTTTCTCGTATGCCATTCCACTATTTCATAGCTCCATGTTGCAAGTTGGCCAAGGACACAAGGGGTTAATTTTAGCTGGACAGAGAAAGGAATAGCCCAGGCACAGCACTGTGGCTGATAGAGAGTAACCCTAGAACTAGAGCAGTGCGGGAGGGTGGGTTGGCAGGTGAATTTCAGAGAGGAGGGTCTCCTTCCTCACCTCTGACTGACACCCGCATCATGACCACAGGCAATTCGGCATTACTGAACAATCGAAAATCTCTTTTATCTTACACAGTTCTTCCGTTCTCATTGGCAATTATTACTGATGGCTGGGCATGCTGATGTCTTGACAGAGTGGGGCCTTCCTGCTGGGGAGAGGGGTTTTGAGTTTTAAGTCCCAATGTGACTTTGATGGAGTCGGACAAATTTCTCAGGCTTGGTGGACCTTCGCCCAGGCTGGAAATCTCCCCTGGGCAGTAGAAAACATCTGAGACACCCAGACCCTAAATGGGGTATTTTTGCTTTACGAATCCCCAAATCTCTGGGGACTGCAGCCAAAAGAGTCTGAGGAAGGCAGAGCTAGGGTTCAGTCTCCAAGGCCCTAAGTGGTAGCTATGGAGTCCCTCAACTTAGGGAGTTAGGATGTGGTGTCCAAGCCCTTTGCTAGGTTGAACCAGGCCCAGTACAAGCTTCCTTGAGTTGAGGAAATGCAGAGGGTGAGTTAGCCTGGGCTCTACTACTGGGAAAGTTCTATCCTGGGGCTGTGCCTTTAAAGAAGATCGCATACTATCTGCAATTAGGTGGCCTGGAGAGATAGGTTCGGAAGAAAGACAAGAATGGGAATCATGGTAGTAGCTGGAAGTGAATGTCAGTGGATGGATTAAGTCTGGGGCAGAACTGAAGGGATCTAGAAAATGGGCAGTGATTCCAGAGTCAGGACGAAGCAGGGCATCTGGAAGTTAATGCCATGAAGGCTGGTCATCTACTATCATCTCCATGTTACATGTATACCTGGAGTGTGGACTCAGACAGACTTTGCCGGGGACTGGGCTCGACACCTGGCTTAGCAACCAGGACCTACCATGTACCCAACCACATGGCCCCGAGGAATGACATTTGTAATCTCAGACCTCAGGAATAATTGTCAGAGAAACACTTCAAGTTGCCGGAAGCCTACCTCTGTCCTAGCTGGCCATCCCTGCTCGGATGCCATGTTAAGCTTCTTGGGCTCTAAGTAGAGAAGTCTGATAGAGTCTTTCCCTTCCCCAGTCCTTGGCCCAAATTCCTTATAAGATTTGTTCCAATGGAATCCTCTTTATAGGCCAAGGATGCAAGCTGTTATTCAGTATGTGTGATGTGTCAGACACTGAGCCTACTTTGAGTTTGTAAGAACAGTCTTACAGCCAAATGAAGGGGAAGGAGACTGCTATGCATGTGGACTTTGAACACCAGAGGTACAAAGTTCTGAGGTAATCAAGAGGAAGCATGATTCAAGTATGTGCAGAGAGGAGCGGATGCCTGTGTAGGGCTTTGAAGGATGAATAGGAGTTCTCCAGGTAGATAGGGGAAGGGAGTGCATGACGGAAAGAAGGAATAGCTTATGTAAAAGTACAGAGGCTAACCCTTGATGTGTTCAGGGAACTGGAAGGGAGGGTCAGGTCCTAAAGCTCTCGTGTGCCCTGGTAGGGATTTTGGACTCAATCTTGTACATGATGGGGAGCCACTGAAAGGTTTTAATGAGAGTGTTTACACAGTCATGCATTTAACAAAGACAGCTTGAAATGAAGAAACTTTCTTACGCGGAACACAGTTAGAGCAGGAAGAGGTCTGGATCCGCAGCCAGGAAAGGCAGACTCTGCTCACTCAGCCAGTTGATGGCATGATCCACTGTCACTCATTTCCCCTCCAGGTCTTTGCAGTCACGTCAGCCAAAGCCCTTCTGAAATATAGTTTTGTAAGCAGAGCATCAATGTAAGATAATGGATACAAAAGCTCTTCGGGAAAAAAAATGAAGTATAAATGTAAGATGCAGCCATCCTGTTATTATTTTCTGCCTGAGCGCTTAAGAAAAATAGCAAAGCTATAGGCTCTGAGTGCCCATCCTGCCACCCAGGAAGGCTTAGGCGCACAGCTTCTCAAGATGCACTGTGGAAAATGGAGAGCCACATCAGCTGCTTATGGGTGTGCCAAATCGGTTCAACGAGGGTGTCGGACTGTCTGGTGCCCTCCCAGCTGGGGAAAGGATTTGTTGGGGTTTTGAGGCTTAGCAATAGCTTCTCCCCTCCCAGGTCCCGCCCTCCAGCAAGGCCCCAAGGAATCACCACAGGCAGGCTAATCTCCGAGAGGCTCCAGTGACGGTGAGGGGCAAATTGATCATTGACTGACAGGTCCCCAGGCCAGCTTGGAACGCCTGCTTGGGGTGAACTGGCAGTGCTTTCTGCTCTCCGGAGTTCATGGGAATTTGCTGTTCTTGTACAAACAGCCTCCCATGCGTGCAGGCTGGAGAGGCAGGGGCTCAGCGTGCTCAGAACACAGGGAAAACCCTCAGATGCCTGGAAGAGCAAAGGACTACTCTGAGGTGTCCTCTGCTCCTTCCTCAGCACCCCAGACTCACACTAGCCGTTCTATTTTCAGTTGCTACCAAGCAATCAGCTTTGGACAGATTGTGGAGACTCGATTCTGTCACCAACAAGCTGTGCTACCACAGGGCACTCTGCTTTCCTTTTCAGTGTCTCGGTCTCCTTATCTGAAAACGAGACTAGATAATTCTGGAGATTGCTGGCATCGACAGGGCGGTAAAAGGAAAAGACCTTAGCTTTGAAGTCAGCAGATGGGGATTTAAACCCAGCTCTGTGGCTCCCTGGTTGTCTGATCTTGAGGAAGCTGGTCTCTCTCATCTACACGGTGCCTGGCATTGTGTAACTTCTCCATGTAATAATAAATATGAATGTAATAATAAATATTTATTAATAATAAATAAATATGAATAATAAATAATAAATATACTTAGGCGTAACCGTCTTCCTGATATGCAAGCATTAGTCAACGCAAACACATCATTAGAACAGTTTCAGGGCAAGAGGCTCCAAGTGACAAAAATCTCATGATTCTGCTGGGCAGCTGTGGTTTGCAGTGTTGCCCTCAGAAAGGCCCTCAGGAGACTCTGAAGTGCTAGCCCCCAGCCCGACCCCATTATAGGCCACAGAGATCTGCCATGGTTTCCTCTAGCAAGGCAGGTGCAATCTCTGAGGTCCTGATGCATGGGCCAGTGGGCTGGGATAAACCCACCATGGTACCAGAGGAAACCACTTGGGTCCTGTTTTGAGATAGGACTGGGCAGGAATCTGAGCCCATGGCTGAAAGCATCAGCCCAGCTGGCTCCCCAGGTGGGGCTCAGGGGAAACCTTTGTCACCGGGTGGTTGAGAGCAGCTTCTGACTCAGCAGTGCAGATGACTGGACCAGGATCCCCCAGGTCCCCAAGGAGCAGCTGTCACCACAGGCCCTGTACCTGGGCCCAGACCTGTCCACTTGGACGTGGACACCATGCACTTCCGTCTGTATTCTCTGGGCTGCTCCTGTATTAGAAATCCTGAAGAAAAAATACAAACACATTGGAGAAGCAACAGCATCAATAATTGACAAGAATAAAGCAATGCAGGCACACACGTATACAAGGAGATGCAGTGTGGCTGTTAAAAGTGATTTGTGTGAAGAGTTTTCCGTGAGATCTGAAGGTATGTGTCTTACAACGTCAAATAAAAACTGGTATATCCACCTGATTGCAAATAAGTAAACCATAGGCTTAGGAAAAACAATCCTTGAAGAAATCAATCACTGGGCTCTAGGTGGTCCTTGTTGGCTTTCTACTTTGATGTCTTTTCAAATGTTCTACCGGGTGCATATCGTATTTTCAAATGAAAAAAAAAAAATTAAACCAGAATTTCTTTGCCGTCATGCTGAGGCAAGCAAGCTGGAGTGCTTTATCTGCAGGTTTAAACTGGGCAGCAGCTTGATCATTTCAACATGATGGCAAGAAGATTCTGAACCATGCAAATGCCAGGAGAAGAGCCAAAAGACAAAAATTTCACCACCACACGGAGCACGGAATGACACACAGATGCCTTTTGTTCTTGGAGCCTCCAACCAGAGCACAAATAACAACAACCCGCACAACAGTGCACAAGTTAAGAATATAAGTTAACGTGGCTTAAACTGGTTGTGGTTATATTTACAAACATACAGGGATTTTTATATTCTTTCAAATAGATGCTGATCCTGAAGAAAACTCTTTTAGATGGGCAGTACATTTATGCTCACATTGTTGTTACAGCTCAGAAAAATCTTTGTCTCCTCTTTGGAATTGTCCTGGGATCCACAGCTCAGGTTTATGGATGTGGTCAAAGCTGCCACATCTTTGCCTTTTTGAGATGGATTATGATTTTCCAAAACCCGTTTGGGAACTCTGTCTATCCTTAAACTGGGCCATTACCTTGGGAAACATTTTCGGGTAAAAGTGAAACGCGACTAGAAAAGACCAGAAACGGAAATGACCTGCCTAGGAAGATGCTGCTGACAAGACTGGCACCAAGACCTCCTGTGGGGCTGCAGCT
Organism: Delphinus delphis; assembly: GCF_949987515.2. NCBI lineage: Eukaryota > Metazoa > Chordata > Mammalia > Artiodactyla > Delphinidae > Delphinus > Delphinus delphis. The sequence goes on along the minus strand of NC_082689.1, from coordinate 102,816,145 downwards.
GTGGAATAATTGCGGTCTCTGCAGAGGACTACTTTGGGGACCAACATTCATTGTTATGTATGATGTTGCATGTGTCTGTAGGAAAACATGAAACATTTAAATACTGATGGAAAGTGTACCCCCATGTAAGTTTGAACCAGAAAATGAAGCACAGCCTCTGCTTGCCTTCAAGGGGCTCCCCAAATCTGTCTCTTTGCCATCCTTGCATATCTATCTATCTATCTATCTATCTATCTATCTATATCTATATCTATATACACACACACACACATATATATATACTTTTTTGGTCCACATATTTCAATATGGGTATCTGGAAGAGACATGGGAAACAGCCCACGCTCAGTGCATTAGCATTTTTATAATGAGTGGGGAAGGGACCCTAGGGCAAAAGGTCAACTCTTGGACAAGAGCAAGATGAATCTTTTCTCTCTGTCCCTCTGCTGCCTGAATCACCTGGAAGCAGACAGACCTGGACTTTGTTACAGGTAAATAATTACAGTTGTATCTGCCATAAATATCTCGCTGAAGGGGCCATTGCAAAAATTGAGATTGTATCTCCAAGCAACTGTCAAATGGCTAGAATAAATTCAGAGGACTTGAAATACTGATGTACAGTTTCTATCATAGATATCTCTTGGTCTAGACTTTCAGACTGCATCTTGACAGAACACCTAGGATGGCTGAGAAATTAAGGAGTCAGGAACAAAAAAATTACATAGTGTTGGTGTTCTGTGGTGTGTGTCTTCTTTATCTGTGGCCTTGGCAAACAGGAAGTCCTTGTGAATTGGGGGGCTTGAGCAGAAATGTTAAAGGCACAGATCCCTGGGAATTAAAAAAGCCAGGGAGGTAATAAATCTTAGACCAAAATGGAAAGCCTGAAGAGGTCAGTGAGCTACAGCCAACCTAATATCTGTACTTCTCAGGGCCGCAATAAATCTGACACTACTCCTTCTTGGCTCAGCTGGCTTCTGTGCAGCCGGCAGATCAAAGCCTCCCCCAGGACACTCTGCAATCACCTGTTTCTCATTGGCCTGGTGGGTGAGGCAGGCAGGATGGGGAAGGAAGGATGGGGCTGTCCCCTCCTTCTCAGCACCATCTGGGGGCCATATTTAAACACCCACAACCTGGGGTTTAGGGAGAGGATCCTGGGGGAACTAGAAGGCGCTGCCCTAAATTGGAAGAAGTGAAGGATCAGCTGCAGAAAGGAGTGGCAGTGAAGCAGACAAAGGTTTTCTATAGGGGGATGCTGTCTTGTTTGGGTCTAAAGGGAGGAAGACCATCTTTGAGCTCACTGAATTTGATCACTTGTCAATTTCAATTCAGCTGGATCTTTGTCTTACACATTCCCCCCCAAATTCTTCATTTTTTCTCCAAAAATACTTAGTAAAGTGCCCATTTATTTATTTATCTGTGTCAAAAACTATGGCACACATCTTACTCACCTTATCAGTAACTCTCCTAACAGCCCTGCGAAGGAGATACTATTATTTTCTCTCTTCAGAGGAGGAACCTGAGGCTCAGGGCAGTTAAGCACCCTGGCTAAGGTCATGCAACTAGCGGGTAGCAGAGTCAGGGCTTGAATCCAAGGCTCTGAGACTGAAAACGCCTCACAATTCCTATTCTGCCACAGTATATCTACTGTGATCAGGGTACCACTAAATCCCGCAAAGGATGTAAAAATAAAGCAGAAGAAGATCCTAGTTTTTAAAAAAAATGCCCTGAAAGTTGAGATCTGACATATCTATAAATAACAGTGATACAAAATAGTGTGTGATAAATGCCTTGTGAGAGGTACGGATGAAATATGAAGGGATTCGGGGGAGGCAGCGATTGTTTCTGAGTAGCGTGGGCACTTGTATTGGATCCCGAAACATCAGTAGGATTTGGGCCTCTGGCTCTAAAGGGAACGATATTGCAGCAGAGAAAATGGTTGTTCAGAGGCCCCAGCCAGCAGAGCATGGAGGACATGTGGAGACTTCAAACAGTTGAGTTTGGAATAAACTACCCCGAGAGGGGTATCATAGGGAGATGAACTTGGAAAAACCTGGAGTTTAAGGGTGTGTATGTCTTCTAATACCTGATAGAGTTTGGACATGATTTCCTGTAAGCAAAGGAGAGCTATTGGAGATTTTTAAGCCTGTGATTTAGAAAGCTTATTTTTTGTGACAGTGTGGAAGACAAATCGGAGAAGACAGAAAGGATGCAGAGAGATGAGTGGGAGGCTCTTGTAATAATCCAGGTTTTGAGGATCCCACCCTTGAAGACTGTTTGACTTCTATATATTTTGGGCTTTGTTGTTGGGGGAAGATCAACTTCTTTTTTTCTGTTCTGTTTTGAACTTTTATCAAATGGTCTTTTCTTAAGTGAAGAATAGTTGCCCTATGATATTATATAGGTTACAGGTGTACAATCTAGTGATTCACAATTTTTAAAGGTTATATTCCATTTACAGTTTTTATAGAATATTGGCTACATTCCCCATGTTGTAAAATATATCCTTGTATCTGATTTTTTACCTAATATAATAGTTTGTACCTCTTAATCCCTTGCCCCTATTGTGCCCCACCTCACCTCCCTCTCCCCACTGGTAACCACTAGTTTGTCCTCTACATCTGCTTCGATTTTGTTATAACCACTAGTGTGCTGTATTTTTTAGATTCCACATATAGGTGATATCATACAGTATTTGTCTTTCTCCATCTGACATAGTTTACTTAGCATCATGCCCTCCAAGTCCATCCATGTTGATATAAATGGCAAAATTTCATTCTTTTTTATGTCTGAGTAATATTCCATCGTAGCTATGTATCACAGAAGATCAACTTCTTAATGTCCATCAACAGAAGTGTTGTGAAGTCTTAGGTGTTCTGTGTCACATGCTGTGACTCATTCTCTAGAGGTGAGCAAGTCTCTGGAGGCTGAGTCAGCACCCAGGGATGATTAGATTGTGAATAAAGTCAGAGATCCTTCCTGGTTTTCTCTACAGGCTCTTCCATATATCCTGTCATTTCTAGACCAGCACTTCCACCAGCGTGGCGTTTTTCAAGGATTTGGAATTCCCCTCCAAGAATCTATTGATGCTCTGGGGAGAGGAGCACAGGAGGCACAGGAAGCAGAGGGGGTGGGAGTCAGAACACCAGATTCCAGGCTCTGTCCTGGCCCTAAACTTTGGACCAACAACCCTACCTCTCTGGATGCGGTTTTACCATCTCCCAAACATGGAGAATATGATTCTTGGTTCACCTAAGGTTGGGTTGGATTATATAGTACGGATTGCATGGGCCATTGGCTTTCAGATGCGCCAGTCCTAAAAGCTCCAGACTTCTTCGGAGATGCTTCAGACACTGCCCACAGATAAGCACAGTCCGAACAGATCCCCATGAATCCATTGTATCAGTACATATTTAGCTTCTGCTGCAAATATGTCATGCATGAATTAATGACTAAACCCCTGGTGTTGTAAAAAAGAGGTTCATTTGGGAATCGGGAGATGTAAAAGAGAATCCAGGATCTACGTTAAATAATGAGATCTTCAGCAAGCTTTTTATCCTCACCTGGAGCTTCTGCTTCTTTGTACTTCGCATGCTTGGTTTTTTTTTGTTTTTTTTTTTTCACGGTACACGGGCCTCTCACTGTTGTGGCCTCTCCCGTTGCGGAGCACAGGCTCCGGACGCGCAGGCTCAGCGGCCATGGCTCACGGGCCCAGCCGCTCCGTGGCATGTGGCATCTTCCCGGACCAGGGCACGAACCCGTGTCCCCTGCATCGGCAGGCGGACTCTCAACCACTGCGCCACCAGGGAAGCCCTCATGCTTGGTTTTGAACAGATGATCTGTGTCCCTTCCAGTGGTGAGGCTATATTTCTCCATTATGTGGGGATTAGAGGAATTTAAATAAAACGGATTGTGACGATGCTTTAATGAATGCTTAGAAAGCAAGACCCTGTATCACATCAGCTATGCCGACTATGATCAGATCCAGGGAGTCAGGCCTGGGACCATCAAGACAAAATGTATGCACTTTACTCTTAGGAAGGCCACCTAAGCCCTCACTCAGTGCTTACTAATTCTTAGTTTATGTACAATTCTAACATGGTTCGTGATTTGATGTTACAGTCTGCGGCAGAAAACCGGTGGCAGGGAAGGGACAGCTGGCAAACGTCATGTACTTATGAAGCAGTGTTAAGTGACAGCTTAGGACCTGCTGGAGCTGGAGCAAGAAGTCCAAGGCACTTGAAGATAGGAATTGTTGATCCTAGGGAGGAGGTTTTTTTTACACAATCTAACTACATCTATCTCCCTCTATGGCAGGAGTTAAGCTCATGTGACATCCAGAGGAATCCAAGACAGTTACGAAATTGGCTCCCAGGCTAGAGTAGATGAGCTAGTAAAGAAGCAAGAGCAAGGGATACACCAAATAATTGTTTTAAAACCCAACCTGTCAAATCCAAGGTCTGAGGGAAAAACTGTCTTCAGAAAAACATGAAGTAAAAAGTGCGTTGAGAGTCCAGAGATCCAAGATTAAGAAGATTGTTCAGGTGGTTCAATTAGACACACTAACTGATGTCCCAATAATGACCCTGGGTCATTCTGATAAAAAGAAATTATGTCCCTCTACTGAAGGAAACACGGACACACGTAATTTCCCTGGGAAGCTTTCTGACCAACAGTGAATTTGGGATGGAGGGATTGGGGATTCAATCTTTGGTTCTTAAAGGATTAAGATTCAGTTACTTGGAAATCTCCTTATCTAAATCCCTCCCAAATATCAGGCCCTCTCCTGGCTGTTCTTCTTCTTCTAGGGATACGTGGATTCCAGGGGTGTCTTGGAGAATGTGTCCCCATGGAGCCCTGAGGGAAGCCATGCCCAGAGTGCCAGGGCATCTGAGACAGGCTTCAGTGCTGTCAAGTGCCCTATTCACCTCTATTTTGTGCTGCTTTGGGAAGATACACAGAGAGAAAGCCTGACTGAAAACCCCAGCTGCCTCGTGCCAGACAGTATCTCCTTACTTCCTCTCCCCGCCACCTCACTGCTATAGCTAGTAATTTGCAACAACTATTGTGGATCTGGTGACCTGGGTCGTGGGGTGACGGGGGCGGGCAGGAGCCTGGGCCTGGAAGCCTTCGTGAAAGGCCAAGGAAACCCTGGTTTGGATCCCTATTCCCTGTGGTTAAACTGTCCTCAGACGAGCGTCTGTAAAAACAGAGAGGCATTCCAGACTGTGGCGGGGAGGAAGCCGGAGACCACTTCACAGAGGCAGTGCAGGGACGGAGCAGTTGGAAGACTCTTAAGGGAAAAATCTGGCTGCTCCTGCCATGTTAGCACTCAGGGCACCTGCGAATGTCAAATGTGAACAGTCTCTAAATCTGAGGTCTGCCTGCGGGCACTGTGCTCATCTGCGGGACTTACCCCTTGTTCCTCCAGACCCTTGCAAAGGGAGGAGGGAACTAAAATGTGCCAAGGACTATGCTAAGTCCTTTACTTGCATTTGTTCCCTGAGTCCTGCTGACAGCTCTATGAGGTGAGGAAACGCTAGACCCATTTCACAGACAGTGGCACTGAAGCTCAGAATGGGTAAGCTGTTTTCCTGATGTAACCTTCCTAGTGTGACAGCTGAGGGTTTCAAATCAGATGCGCCCAATACTGCCACGCTCTCTGCTTCTTTCCCTATACAGGCTTCCTGGAGGACGTCTCTCCCAGCCATTGGAGAACAGAACTCTTCCATCCTGGACCAGCATTTCCTGGGAACTTGTTAAGAATGCAAATTTTGGGGTCCCACCCCAGACCTACTGAATGCGAAACTCTGGGGAGGGTGATCCAACAGTTTGTGTTTCAGTGAAGCTGCCAGGTGATTCTGATTGCAGCCAAAGTTTCAGAGCCCCTGCTCTAAGGCCTTGCTAGTCAAAGTGTAGTCTCAGGACCAGCAGCAAGGAATCACCAGGGAGCTTGTGAGAAGTGCAGAATCTCAGGCCGCCTCCTGGATCCTGGATCTGAGTCTGCATTTCAACAGGATTCCCAGGGATTTGAGAGTACATCACATTTGGAGAAGGGCCTGACTGTTGGTTGAAGGTACTGCTGAGTCCACACTGTGGTCCAACCAGGTTCTCCTGAAGTCCCAGGAATAGACTGTTACCACCCCAGATGGAGCAGACAAATAGGGGTGGGTGAGCAGGGCAGGGCTAGACTGTGAGTGGCGGGCCAGGTCCAGCACCTTGATGCTCTATTTACAGCAGGTTAGAGCGTCTGGAAGAGACCACACCATCTGATGACTTCTGTGAAATGCTCCCTGGAGGACAGGGATGTAAAGACTTTCTCCTTCCCTACCAAACTGACAAATACATAGTAGCTGCTGGGCTGTGTGTGCTGAGAAGGATTCTCTATCTGTGTCTGGGCTCAGTGGTGGTGAGTCCTGGGATCAATTAGCAATGTCTGTCATAGGTGTGGGATGGGGCAGTGGTGACACACATTGTGTAATGGTGTACGAGAGTAGAAGGGCAGGGGTTGGAGAGTTTAAGCAGATTCAGAACAACTAAGAAGTTTGGTAAATGTAATTGCAGATATGCTTTTCTCTTTACAGAGTTTGTAGGCAAATCCTTCTATATCCTTTGTTAAAAACCTAACTACCATTTTAAAAAGATTTAAATGAATCTGGTAAAAAAAATGCAAACAGTACACAAGGTATATAAACCCTCCTCTCCTGACAATCACTCTCAACAGTTTCTGGGATACCCTTCCAGAGATACTTTTATGTACACACACACACACACACACACACACACACACACTCACTTCACTTGATTTATTTGGAGTTTGGATCCCTCGAATCATTATTTTCCAGTGTTGCCTAGTACTTCACTATTTGGATGCACCATAATTTATTTAGCTAGTCCTTCATTAATTGGCATTTTGATTGTTTCTGATCTCTTTACTACCATGGATTACACTGCAAAGAACACCCTTGTGTACATGTATTTGTTCTCAAGTGTGATTATTTCTGTAGAATTGATGATCCAAGGGAACGTGCTAACATTGATACATTACTACTATCTAATCCTTAGACTTTTTATTTTTTAGAAAACTATTTTTTATTTCGTTATTTTAAAAAATTCATTGGTGGGCTTCCCTGGTGGTGCAGTGGTTGAGAGTCCGCCTGTCGATGCAGGGAACGCGGGTTCGTGCCCCGGTCCAGGAAGGTCCCGCATGCTGCGGAGCAGCTGGGCCCATGAGCCATGGCCGCTGAGCCTGTGTGTCCAGAGCCTGTGCTCCGCAACGGGAGAGGCCACAACAGTGAGAGGCCCGCGTAACCCCCCCCCCAAAAAAAAAAAATATTGGAGCATAGTTGATTTACAATGTTGTTACTTTCTGCTGTACAGAAAAGTGAATCAGTTATACATGTACATATAGCCACTCTTTTTAAGATTATTTTCCCATATAGGTCATTACAGAGTATTAAGTAGAGTTTCCTGTGCTGTACAGTAGGTCCTTATTAGTTATCTATTTTATATATAGTAGTGTGTATATGTCAAATATCCCAATTTATCCCTCCCCCCATTTCCCCGCTGGTAACCATAAGATCGTTTTCTACATCTGTGACTCTATTTCTGTTTTGTAAATAAGTTCTTTTGTACCATTTTTTAAAATTCCACATATATGCAATATCATACGATACTTGTCCTTCTCTTTCTGACTTACTTCACTCAGTATGACTATCTTTAGGTTCATCCATGTTGCTGCAAATGTCATTATTTTGTGCTTTTTTATGGCTGAGTAATATTCAATTGTATATATGTAGCACATCTTTTTTATCCATTCCTCTGTTGATGGACATTCAGGTTCCATGTCCTGGCTATTAGGAACAGCACTGAAATGAACATTGGGGTGCATGTATCCTTTCAAACCATGTTTTTTTTCCCAGATATATGTGCAGGAGTGGGATTGCTGGGTCGTATGGTACTTCTATTTTTAGATTTTTAAAGAACCTCCATACTGTTCTCCATAGTGGCTGTATCAATTTACATTCCCACCAACAGTGCAGGAGGGTTCCCTTTTCTCCACACCCTCTCCAGCATTTATTGTTTCTAGATTTTTTGATGATGGCCATTCTGACCAGTGTGTGGTGATACCTCATTGTAGTTTTGATTTGCATTTCTCTAATAATTAGTGATGTTGAGCATCTTTTCATGTGCTTTTTGGTCATCTGTATGTATTCTTTGGAGAAATGTCTATTTAGATCTTCCTCCCATTTTTGATTGGGTTGTTCGTTTTTTTGTTATTGAGCTGCATGAGCTGTTTGTATATTTTGGAAATTAATCCCTTGTCAATCTCCTTGCTTGCAAATATTTTCTCCCATTCTGTGGGCTGTCTTTCTTTTTGTTTACAGTTTCCTTTGCTGTGAAAAAGGTTTTAAGTTTAATTAGATCCCATTTGTTCATTTTTGATTTTATTTTTACTACTCTAGGAGATGGGTCAAAACAGTATGGTACTGGCACAAGAACAGAAATATAAATCAATGGAACAAGATAGAAATTCCAGAGGTAAACCCACACACCTATGGTCAACTAATCTATGACAAAGGAGGCGAGAATATACAATGAAGAAAAGACAGTCTCTTCAATAAGTGGTGCTGGGAAAACTGGACAGCTACATGTAAAAGAATGAAATTAGAACACTCTGTAACGCCATACAAAAAACAAACTCAAAATGGATTGAAGACCTAAATGTAAGACCAGATACTGTAACACTTTTAGAGGAAAATATAGGCAGAACACTCCCTGACATAAATCGCAGCAAGATCTTTTTTGACCCACTTCCTAGAGTAATGAAAGTAGACTTTTTAAACTCTCATCAGTTGCCCCAGCAATGTTCTTTGTAGCAAACAGATTCAGTCTGGAATCAACAGTTACTTTTAGTGTCATGTCTCTTTAGTCTCCTATTTGGAAGAGTCCTTCAGTTCTTTTTGGACTGAGGATTACAAACCAGTTATTTCATGGAACGCTCCTCAATTTGTGTTTCTCTGATGTTTTCTTGTGATAAGATTCAGGTGATGTATCTTTGGCAGAAATATCACACAGACAATGCTGGAGTCTTTTCACTGCATCCTAGCAGGTGACACTTGATTTTTATTTGTCGCATTGCTGCTGCTGTTCACTTTGGTCACTCGATTAAGGTGATGGGTGCTTGTTCCTTCACTCTAAAGTTATTCTTTTGGTCTTATAGTTAATTAGTATTTTGTCAGGAGGAATCTTGAAACAGTGTAAAAATCTTGTTCCTCCTCAGACTTCCCATGTACTCCTTTATTGATATTTCTTAGTATGTTTTACTATTTAATTCAATAAGTTACAGTCCATTACAATCATTACTTACTTTGGTGCTCAGATTGCTCTGAATTTGGCCACGGGAGCTCTTTCAAACCAGCTTCTGTGTGCTTTCGAACTGTCTGCATCACTGAGCTTCCTTGCTGTCTGGCCCCTGAGATGTTCCTGTATCATCTTGTACTTTCCCCCAGTCCTGCATTCAGCCACTTCTCCAAGGAGTCCTGGTTTCTTTTAGGGCTGAATAATGTTTAGATAGACACAGACAGACAGACAGACACACACACACACACGCACACAGGAGCACACATTTACATTATAGTTATTTCTTTGTCTGTCTATACATACTGAAAATGGTGAGTTCACAGTGTTACTTACAGTTCCTACCCTGCACCACATGGTTCAGTCTGATTTTCTCCCTTTCCGTATTTTAAACTCTCTGACAATAATAACCTTAGGTGCTATTATCCTAAATATATCTACTTATTTGTTCAAGCCTCTTGTCTATAACCAGTCTCCCACCTTGACCACCACCCCTGCCTTACACAGATGTCCTCCAAATCCGTTCAGTCTTTGAACCTTGTGCTTGGCTACCCACATGGGGTTGCTCCAGCACCCTCTCTCCTCACTGGTGAAATCCCTCCTGACCTCACTCAGGCCAGCCATCCTTGTGGGGTCCTCCGTGGCCTTCTTGGGCTGGGACTCCCACTCAGGGCCACACTCCCCCTCATAGATGCCCTCATCTCATGTGGCTCCCACTCCGTGCCACTGTGGCTCTCCCCACCCCCAGTCCTGGCATGGAGGTCTACCTTGCTCTGCCCCACCTAAAAGCTTTAGGGCTGAAGTGCCCAGTATGGAAGGGAAGGGAAGGAGGAGGAATAGGAAGATACCAACTATCTTGGGGACCTTTCTGATTCAAGCGACCTTAGAATGTTTTCCCGAAAGTGACGCATGCTGTTGGGGTCTGGTCTCAAGGAAGAGTGTATGTGAGGGCAGCTTTCTGAGGCTGTTAGTGGGGCCGAAATCTATTCTTGAAATTCTTGTTTTGGTTGACTTGTGAAAATTTGGATCCTCTGACAAGCAGACATCAAGATGGGATTAGACATGAAAGAAATGTATTAGGGGCAATGGCTCTGAGAGGAAACGAGTGGAGGAGAGGCTGGAAGAGTTGTTGTACTTTGATGATGACCTGACTTCAAGTGAAGGAGAGAGGGAAGGAAGGAGAGGTGGGTGAAAGCATTTCAGATTACAGTGTGGTTCTATGGAAAGTTCGATAAGGCTTTAAGGCAGTGCCAAGACAGTCTCCCAGCAAAGGAGTCCCCTGTCAACCAGGAAGGGGCCTGCCTCGGCACCCCTGCTCTGTTTAATTATTGGTGAGGGGATGCTGTGGGAAAAGTGGTCTCAGCACAAACACAACGATGGACTTCAGAGCATGGCAGCTAGGCATGGGTTAATTATACTTCCTGACATCAGAGCTGTGAGAGGAGCCTTCTTGTGGCTGCCATGTGAACAGAGGGGCAAGGTATCTCTCAGGAAAAGTAAGACTGCATCATCATCTGTTACCGTACAGGAAAACCGGTGATCAGAGAGCTGCAACTGTCTCTACGAGCAGAGATACACAGAGAGAGGGGTGAGTGGAAGACTAGTGAAGAGGAGAAGCATCTCCTGCCAGGTGCCTGATGCAACTGGCTCTGCATTTTTAGACTAAGAGAAGGCGCCCGCCCATGGATGCCTTTGACTGGAACACTGAAACTATCTGGTGCAACTGGTCAGTTTCAAGGTGGCCAGACCACCCTCCCATAGGCCCACTGCACCCATCTCTCCCCACTCTTGACTCTTGGATCTTTGATCCCCTGATTTCATTCATACTTTAACTCCCCATGATAGCCTGTCCCCTCCTTCTTGGTTGGCAACTCATTCACATTCCTTTCTTGGGTTTAGCAGCCTTAGCGCCTCCACACCAGTGGGTTTTCAACTGGGCTTCTCCCTTGGGCTCAGTGGCTCCCACAGCTGTGTGTAGGAATCATTTTCTCTTTCAACTCTTCTCAGCAGGGCTCACTGACCAAGCCAGGCCACTGACCTTCACTCCTCAGTGTAACTGGCAAGTCATGGAGAGTGGGGACAGACTAGGGCATGTGGGTCCCTCAGGTAGACCTGGAAGAGAGTCGGGAACTCCATACTCCTATCTCTCCTGGGTTAAATTGATCAAAATACTCTTCATCTTTTGACATTGCCCATAGCCTTCCAGTTTCACCTCTAATGTTAGGAAATAGTTTCAATCCTTACATTTGTAGAGCAACTATGCATCTTTTTAGGTTTTACAATAATGCTAAGAAGGATGTGATGGCATCTTATAGGTGGGGAAGTGAAAAACCCAGAGAGGGTTAAGTGATATGCCTAAGGTCACATAGCCAGACTCTACAGAAGCACTGCTGAGTTAATGCTTGGTCGAATGTTCTTTCCACAACCCATTACTCTCCCATCTATTGTGTGTCCCCCATCCATAGATTCCTTCTCAACTCTCCCGAAAGGCTGCTACGTTCATTCTGATTCCCTCCCCCAGCTTCTGCAACCTTATGAAAAAACTTGCTCACTGAATCATTGCTTTACCTACAAGATATAATTTTATTCTACTGCCTCTGATTTCATTATCTCTGTTTTGTCACTCGATCTCGCTTTTTCTAGGGGTTCCAAAGGATTTACAATGAACGATAAGAATGGAATTATAAGCACCAAAAAATAGAGAATAATTAAATGTCAGTCATGGCCGTGATAGAGTGAATGGAATTCTGTATCTCACTATTTGGGGCGCTGACTCTGATGATATTCATTAACTGTTTTTTTTATTCTTATGGCTAGGAATTTGGCTGGGAATTCAGCTGTATGTGATGGATCATGCTTACCTTGCCGTCTCCCTTACCCACGTTCCTCCCCCTATAGAAGAAGATAAGCATCTTTGGGAGTGAGAATTTTTAAATGAGATTGTTTATGCATCAAGGAATAGGTATTAATACCTAAAGGGCATTCATATGGTGATTGTTTTCTGGTGATGAGAATGAGAAATGTTATTTCTCTATTAAATTATGGAGGCTACTGGATTATGCATTGCCACACTGATGTGCCAGCTCTGTTTCTTTCTACTCACAGTGATGATTGGAGTCTCGTTTTCAGACTTGATGCCTCTGTAAATTGGCCTGAATGTTTTGTGTGTGCGTGGGCATTGGTGCCGAGGAAAAACAATGGTTGCTAATTAAGCGTGCTGAGTCTACTCTGAGGTCTGCATTACAGGCTGGTACAGTCACCCCCTGGAGTCTGTTCTAGAATCGTGTGCTCTGCCCAAGGCCCCACCCTTAAAGGAACATGGTAAGTGCAACGAGAAAGGGTTAGATCTACAAAGTGAGCCATAGGAAGAGTAGCCAAAGAAATAGAGTTGTTTAGTATGAAGAGGCAAAGGCCAGAGCAGATGTGAGAGCTGTCTTCAAATGCCCGAAGAGAACGATTCTGTCTGGGAGGCTGACACTTACTCAGTGTTGCCCTGGAACACAAAATCAGAATTTAAAGATAGATTTCTTTTACGTTTTTGCAGTGCCTAACTACTCACAATATCCTTTCAAAAATATTGTCACTAGAAAGTAATCTCCAGGTTGACACGGGTTTTACTGAAAAAAATTTTTTTTTTTCATTTAGTCTCTGCAGCTCCTATGATAGTACCTGGCACATAGTAAATGCTCAATATATATTGGCTGAATAAATGAATGAATGAGTTGGCTCACGTGGGGGTTGATGTTATAAGTCCATTTTGCCGATGACAAAAACTGAGGTTCAGATAAGGGTTTAATGTTGTTGGCTTTCTACAATGAATTGGGTCATCAGCTGTGGTAGAGAGTTCATCAGTTTTTGAACAGGTTAATTCACATTTCTGCTACTACTATTTCCCTGCATCATCTAGATAGTCAAATTTAGAGGGGCTGGGCAGACCACAGAATGGTTGTCTTTCATACTGCCAAGGTAGTAAGAACATGGTCTTCACACTTCTGCTCTCCATTCCTCACTTCTCCTCCCCTTTCTATGCCTTTTTCATCCCTCCCAGTTTACCAGAATACCTCTACCATATAGCTACTCTCTCCTTCTTTGCCCCACCAGTTGGTACAAAAGCTATTTTGATTGACCATTAGCACTTTAGTGAGCAATAGGTCAGCACACTACTTCTCTCAAAGTTATTTGCTTTAGCAAAACATTCATTTATACAGAAAAACTCAAAGGAATAAATCTATAATAGTTGAATTCCAGGTACCATGCACCCTGGAGTATGAACTATTCTTGGAGGGGGAAGAGATATGGGGACCTTTCTCATTGACCCTGGAATCATGGTAATCAGGCAACCTCACACTCCATTTACAAAAGCCCAGCCCTCCTTAGGGCAGCTCCACCAGAGGGTTCTCACCTTTCCAGCCCCACCTGATTCCATCATCCTTCCCCATACAATAATCCCAACCAGGCCTCCAGCTTTCTCACAAAGCTTGTAAAGACTGCCCTAGCTGGAGCGTCGATGGATGCATTTTTGATTGACAAGGAACCCAAGGAGAGCAATGATTAAAGAGAGATATTCATTAAAATGGTTAAAGGTGAGGGAACTTTGAAGGTCTCAGATAAAACAAATCTATTAAAGTCGCAAAAAGCCTCGTTCCTTGAATGAATATTCTTCTATGACTTGAAGTCTTTTGTCTCTGAAGGAAAGCGCCCACCCAACACACTCACCTGGCCTTTGTTACTCATGCATAGGGCATGGGGCTCTTGTCTCAGGGAGCTCAGGAAACCACACTCCATTTCATCCCAGACACTGGTACGGACTCCAAAGGATAAGAAACTATGGGAATTTTAAAAAGCACTGGCAACAAGGAAATAGTTTATGGGACCACTAATAAGAAAGCAAACCTTGTACAGAAAATCTGTCTGCTTTACTTTCCCCTTATCAATATTTCTCCAAAAGTCAATTTGTCACCGTACGGTCAGAAAGCTCACTCCGGCCTCCTTTAATGTTTCACGCTAGGTTTGCCCAACAAGAGTAATAAAAATAATGACAGCATTATTCCTCTTCTCTCTTTGTTTTCAGTGCTTCATTTGTAGATTTGAATAATGAATTATACTCACATTATCTGTACTCTCTTGCTCTTGACTTCCTCTGCTGGCTAAAAGTGAAGCTATTATCCGATAGTCAAAGACAGAAGAGCCTTTCCTCCTGCAGTCAGTGATCCTGTGATGTAGATACACTCTGGAGTGAAATTATCAAGAGTATAATTTCAAGCTATATAAGAGAAAATTACCAGCCAGAGTGGAAATGAATGTGGAACTTGGTGAAATATTAAATATTTCATTAGTAATCCTTTTGGAACAAAAATAAGTAGACAACAGATTTAGTTGTGAGTTGGGCATAAAAAGGCTAATTAATGTTATTGTATTCAGCTGATTGACTTCAAGGCTATTAAATCATTATTTTATTGTCTGGATCTCTGCCTCATTCAGCCTAAAGAAGCCATTTCATCAGAAGAACTGTGTTCTTTCTCTTTTAAAAAAAATTCTGCTTCTTCTAAGGAGACCCACTCATGTGCCTGAAGTTGGTTTCTTACACAGTTAAGTTTACGTCATTAATAGATCTTCCAGTGGAGTTCAGAAGATGTAAAATTCACATCTGGCATCAGGAACACATTAAAAGTGGATGTTGCCCCCACCATGGGGAGACCAGAACCTACATCTGGAAGGTCCTGCAGAGCTCATGTTGTCCATCCCTTTACACCAACAGGTGGATGCCCTGACTACTCTTCATCAACTTCTCCATCTTCACCATCATCTCCTTCTCCCTCTTGCAGAAACCTGGCTCCATATTCCATTGCACAATCCACTATCCACAAAACCAAGCAAAATAAATCTCTCTGTCACACAAGTTCATGCAAAAATATATTTGAACCTATTTGTGATGACTGTCTCCAAATCTTCACCAATTTCACAAGTGTCATTTAGCAAGGGATAAATATGGAGAACCAAGTTTAACCTAAATATCCAAAGAGAGTTTCTCATGTCTTAGCCTGGGCCTGGGACAGAGTGGCCATTGGCTCATTTGACATCTTAAGGTCAATTGGAAAAAGGATCTCTTCCTCTGTGCCATAGCAGCCTTCCACCAAGTCCCATAGCTTGGCAAGCAAAGGGCAGGGTTGGATTTCAGCACAACTTTTTCCTTTGGCCAGGCACCCTTGAGCAATGAACAACCTGAACAACCATACACAGCAGGCCCCAGGATGAACTCTTGGCAGATCTGACTCTCACCCGCAAAGTGTAAAGTAGGCAAAATCCATCTCTAGGGCTGGGTTCCATCATTGCCTCCATGTCCCTTCTTTTTTTTCCTTCACTTTTGAAAATCAATAATGGTTTTTATTAGAATACAAAAACTGCTGCACATGTCCATTAAAATCTCATTTAGCATCCATTTTATTTGAGATTCAATGGGGCACCATTTTATTTTATTGTATTTATTTTGTTAAACATCTTTATTGGAGTATAATTGCATTACAATGGTATGTTAGTTTCTGCTGTATAACAGAGTGAATCAGTTATACATATACATATGTCCCCATATCTCTTCCCTCTTGCATCTCCCTCCCACCCTCCCTAACCCACCCCTCTAGGTGGTCACAAAGCACCGAGCGGATCTCCCTGTGCTCTGCGGCTGCTTCAAAGTGAGAGAGTGGCATGGACATATATACACTACCAAACATAAAATAGATAGCTAGTGGGAAGCAGTCGCATGTCCCTTCTTTTCCTGCTTGCCTGTCCCAGGTGCTAGAACTTATTCTTCAGTCAGAGGCTAAGAAGGAAAGAAGGTGGTTCCTTTATCAGGGAACCTTGAAATCCTATTTTAACAAGGGTTCCTTAAAGAACAAGAAGTCTTTGAGATGCAAAGTAATACATTTTAAAAGTATAATTCCAGGTACCCAAAAAGCAGTGAAGGCTTTCTGATATTTTACTGATTGATCTTTTGTTGGTTACTTGGGGGGAATCCATGGAATAGGTGAAATTTCTTTCCCTTGGATTCTGGAGACCAATTGGCCAGCCTTCACTTTTTGGGTCCTATGAGCATTCTCAAAATGGCAGAAGCTAGATCATGGAGTAGGGCCAGACATGAAACTCACTGAGGATTGGGCTGTGAGTGGTCTAGCTAGAAATTTATATGGGCTGCTTTCAGTCTCTGCAGAGAATAAGGGGAATGGAGAAGCACTTTACATAAACCATTCAGACCCAACCCTTGCCGAAATGAGTAACAAGGGCCTACATAATAAAACGTATTATCTGACTCCATCAGTCTCACGTGATAATAAATCACTATTTTTTTTTACCACTCTCCCTACTTTCTTTCTTTCTTTCTTTCTTTCTTTCGTTCTTTCTTTCTTTCTTTCTTTCTTTCTTTCTTTCTTTCTTTTTCACAGAAGAAAGTGGAAAAAGAAGTAGAAAAAAAGTGAAGTTTAAAGAGATATTTCCCATGTTAGTGGGCATGGTGGCTTGAGATCAGGTGGAAAGTTTTATTTTTTATATTTTTAACATCAGTAGCTCTATTTCCTCTGGATAAAACTGGTAGAAATGAAACTGAATCTGTATTTAGGGAAGAAATTATACAACACTGGATAGATGTGTGGCCTGGTTCTGCTTTCCTAATAATGTCAGTTTCCTAAAGACAGTGATGTGGTTGGTGAAGGGATCCTTCTATGGGTCTTGTGGGTAGATGCCACAGTAGGTTGAGGTGGGAAACGGAGAAACTAGTGGGGATTTGAGTTTTCCCCAGATATGATCGATAGACCCAACTTTCAAATGCAGTGGATTTTTGCCAAGGAAAACCACATTGCTATGCTCTGAGAACCAGTGTACTAGCTGAGAGGGATGCTTTATAGCAAGCTTCCTTGGAAACCCACGTGGTCACGGACCCAGAGCTCACTGTGTGAGCTCAGTGGGAAGGAACTTGGTCAGGAGACCACGGTTTCATGTCAACATGGTCATATTATCTCAGAGGGGCCACAGCTCTGTTTCATAGCCCAGCCTGTGGTCTTGCCTCTGAAGTACGTGAGGGTATTTGTGGCACCAGCACTGGGTGAATGATGGAGCTTCCACAAAGCCACCACACACCTGATGAGGCAGGAAGTGCATTCATTCTACACCAATGTGCTGCACCTTTGGCCTATTCCAGGCACCCAGCACTTGTGCAGGGCATTCAAAGACAATGCAGGAATAGTCCCTGACTTTAAGGAGATCATGATCTGACGGATGGAGCCAGAATAGAAACAGACAGTGAATGAAATGAGCTCTGAGCTTCGTGGAAGCACAGGGAATGGCCCCTATCATATTTTTGAAAGTACCAAGAAGAGTCAATCTCAGCTTGGAGGCAGCAAGGGTGGGGTTCCTTCTGAAAGGAGACCCTTGCAGTCCCCAAGCATCATTCATCTTGATGGGTCAGTTTAGACTATAAGAGAACACAAAATAGAGAAGAAAGCTGAATGCAATCTTGATCTTATTCTGTTTCTCTTAGGACTCTCCATTAGCTCCACTTAAAATACGATAAAACTACTTCAAGAAAGCAGCACCCATCCAAGTTTGTATGTGGTCTAGTAAATGCTGGGCCTGACTCTCTCAACTTCCATTTCTTCACCATTTTATTTGAAAAAGTTGGAAAACTACACTCTACATTGTCCAGAGCCCTGGATGCAAATTAGGTTCTGCTAATCTGATGAACTTGTGGGAGATTTGGAATACAAGGCAGTGGCCATCTTGGCTGCCAGCAAGGAAGGCTGGACTTGCGGTGGTCACAGCAGTGATGGGTCACCACAGTGAGAGTCAGATGCAATGGGAGCAATAGAGTACTCGCTTCCTGACCCCTGGACCACAGTCAGGGTGGTGTAACTTTGAAACTGGTAGTTTAGTGGTGGTTCCTCCACCATTGGCTCCTCCAGACCTTCCAAATATTTTGTGAACAATTACTCCATGTATTAAATCTTTTCTGCCCCCAATACTTGGAGAGGTTCCTGTTTCCTGCCCTGAATCTTAACAGATACACACAACCAGCATTCTCCTTGGTCAAGAGCTATGTACCAAACCACTTGGCTTCATTCTGTCCCTTTGAGTTTATACTGGATTCCACTTTTCTGACTCTTGGCCCCCTTCTTTGACTCAAGTTCACACCTTGGGCTCATCTCTTTCTAGTCTCCCAGGCTATAGCACTTGTTGAGGGCCCATCCCATACACCAGCGGCCCATATCGCCTTGGTCCACTGTGGTAGCTGTTGTAAGGAATTCTCAGCATGGTGACAGCTTAGTGCAGAAGTAGCCCCAAGGGCGAGGAAGTTAACACCACTAGAGAGCAACCAAAGAGGTGCTGGAGTCAGTAGGCAAACGTACCCCACGCTGATCCGTCATTTTGTAAGACATCTCTAAGACTACAAGCTTCCTCTGAGCTCCTGCTGCCCCTAATGGAAACCACTTTCTGGTTTTCCTCACTTTCCTCTCTGGCACTCCACAATTCCTCATTGTGCTTCCTCCAATCACCTCTCAAAGAAACTGCTTGCACCTAGGTCTTCCTCTTGGGTTTGCTTTTGGGGGACTCCACCCTGAGATCAAGGTAAACCTGTCAGTCAATCCAGTTTCTGTCTTAGGTGTTCTCACTGCATCTGCCACAGATCTGCCTGGGGCTCTCCCAGCTTTAGTCCTGACAGTCCCACAGGCCTGGTAACCGCTCAGTCCTGGGCACACCAAGATAGTTGGTCACCTTAGCACAGGTTGGTGAATGGGAACAGATCACACTCTGTTTTATGGCCCATCTCAGAGAACCCTATGATTTACTGCTCAAGTAGGGATCTAGAAAAATCCTGAAAGCTCGGAACCCAAAATTTAAATGCTAAAACTCTTTTGGCCGTTGGTTGGCCATTAGTGAACTGCATTAAATACCTGCATTGATTTTGGTTTCCACCTGTAAAGGACCATAGCCAAAGAGCTGGCATGGGAATGTGGCACCCGTGGTGTGCAGGCCCTGGGGTCAGCGGCTCTGCAGTGTTTCCCTCAGGGCGGGCTTGGCAACTGCTCTGCAGAACCTCATGACATGGTTGAAATTCATATCTTGCCACTTCCTTGACTTCATTCCTTTCCTAAAGATCAGCCCTCGAGGGCTGTGACCACCTATAAGGTGTCCAGCTCCATTCTAGGTGTGGTGACACACAGGTCCAAAGTCTCAGCTCCTGTTCAAGAAAAAAGTCACACCCTTCCCATCACTCCTGGGTTCAGCTAATTCAGCTCAAGTGTCTTTTGTAAGTGCCACCCCTCTTCTAGATGTAGTGGGATACATTTGGGCAAGCTGGAGGTCCATTTTGGGGGGAATGTGGACATTCATCAGATAATCACACAGGTTATGCATTAAACTTGAGGGAAGTGCTACAAGGGAAAAGTACAGGGAGTCCTGAGAATATGAAATGGGAACTGTCCCCAGCTCAAGGGTTAGGGAAGTCAGTTCCAAGGAAGCAACATGAAAGCTGGGACAAGAAAGGAGTGAACAATAGCCAGTGAGGGTCTAGGGAGAAAAGGAGAGACATGGAGAATGTTCCAGGCCCTAAGAGGCAAGTGCTTTTCAGAATGAGGACCTGAGTGAAGCATGTTGCTCATGTGTAGAAGCAAAGGGGAGTGTTGCATGAGCAGCTGCAGTGGTATGTGAGGTGGGGGGTAGACAGGCAGCCCTTGTAGATTGTTTAGGACCTTTTGCTGTATCTTTACAGCCATGGGGTAAAGGTCAGGCAACGCAGAACACTGTTCACTCTGCTGCTGATGAGGTAGCAGGAGCTCAGGGAGGCCACAGGGTGTGGACTTGACAGGATGAGGATGGGGTAGGAGGTTTACTGACTTGAGAAACTGGTTGAAACACCATTTCAGAGATGGACCATTTCCAGTACATCCACAAGGGTGAGCATCGTGTTTCAGGAGCTGTCCCACCAATGCCCAGATGCGGCGGGAGCTGTGGAAACCTGGTCAGTCTGCAACCCTTCGACTTTCCACTTCTTGCCCTTGGATAAGTTGCTTCACCTCTCCAGGGTTCTTTCTGGTATAATATATGTATGAGTACTTTGTGAACCATGAGAGACGTCACAATACAAGGTATTGTAATTAAGTGTATAAGGTCAAAGTCAGATGGCACTTGGAGATCAAACATTTACTTCAGTCAAGAAAAATGGAGGCCCAGGAAGGGTCAACACTTGCCCAGCATCATTCTGCAAGCTAGAAGCGTAGACAGCCCAGCAGAGGGGCAGCTCTGCTGACCTCCGGGCCTGTGTCCTGCCATCACTCCACTCCTCCAGGTAACGTAGCTGACAACCTACCTGACAACTCCACCTAGACCTCCTACTCTTGGTCTGTAATAAAATATGAAACAGACAGAAAGTTTCCAGCTTAGGTTTGAGTCCACCAAACAAACATCTAAAACCATGTAACATAATCCAACTGGTCTTCACGGCTGGCCTGCTCCTCCTTTTCTGACACATAGCCAGCACTTCTCCTAAAGCATCAGCAAACCTGATGTTCAAGAAAAAAGTCACACCCTTCCCATCACTCCTGGGTTCAGCTAATTCAGCTCATGTGTCTTTTGTAGGTGCCACCCCTCTTCTAGATGTAGTGGGATACATTTGGGCAAGGCCCAAATCTGTTGTGGGAGGACCTCTGTTGGTCAATGAAACCAACAGATTTGCTAAATTTTAAGAAATGCAATTCATTGCCACTTGGTGCAATTACAGACTTTGTTGACAGGGGCAGGGGACCTCAGCCAGAATTTTAGGGTAGGCTGTCCATCCTTTGTATAAAGAAAAGCCACTGTGTAGAAGCAGAGGGGAGACCTTGGTTTAGATGGAGGAGTAAAGATCTTTGTATTGGAGCAATTTGGATGGCGTTCAGCTGCTGGCTGTAGTTCCTGGCTTGCTGGGGAAAGGGTGGGGTTGAAATAAACAAGGTAAGAGTTTGAAATCTACTAAGTGTCTATATTATATGTGGGCTTCCAACTCAGAGCAGCTGGCCAGGGATTTAGAAAATAGGTACCAAAATGGGGGACTTTCCTGGCGGTCCAGTGGTTAAGACTCTGCACTTCCAATACAAGGGGTGCGGGTTCAATCCCTGCTCAGGGAAATAGGATCCCACATGCCACACGGCACCCCGAAAGAAAAGTAGGTGCAAAAATTGTGTAACAAGCAATTGCAAAGACAGCCAATGTGGGTAAAATGGGAAGCAAGGGCTTTTGGATGCAATCAAACCTGTGGTCAAATCCCAACAGCATCATCTGATCACTGTGCCGGCTGGGAGAGCTTGTTCATGAAGACACTAATTGGTATATCATGGCGCAACTGGGAGAATTAAAGGTGACAAATCAACTTGCACATAATAGATGCTCATTAATATTCCTTCCATCTAAAATCAGAATCTGTATTTATAATCCTAAGAGTAGTTTTAGGCCAAAACTCTCTTAGACTAAATATTTTCCTTAAATGCATATTAATCCCCAACTCCACCCTTCCCCAACACACACACACACACACACACACACACACACACACACACACACACACATAACTGCTTTTTCCTTATGTCGACTAAACAGCATCATAAGAGACTAACGTTGTAATCAGCAGCCTTGATTATGGAGATTTTGGTAAAAAGGTAGGAATCTTCCCAGTAAGCCTGCCACGGCCAGGCATCCACAGGCGGGTGGCAAGTGCTGTCTGCAGGCACACGTCTTGTTTAACGTGTGTGATCAGAGAAACAGCACAGAGAGCCTCTTCCCTCTGGAGCTGTGTGCACCTAGTTCTTCAGAATCTGTCTGTTCACAAATCCAGCCATCTCTATAAAGTGCTGCATGCCTGCGTGTGTCCATGTTTACTGAATAAAGTTTTCCACAAAGCACAGTGCCTGGTTGGAATGTTGGTGCTGAAGAAAGCACATTTGAATTTCATAGGAGGCTGCCTCAAACCAGGCTGGAGCCCTGGACTAGAAAATTTATGAAGGCACACTCTGAATTAATCAGCAAATATATACTAATTCACGCTGACCTTTTTTCAAGCTGAGGCCTTTTTATCACTCACTGTGGGTTTAACATTGGCCTACCGAGTGTTATTACAAAGGACTCAATGGTTGGCCATAATTATATAATGCAAATGACATTTGCTGTTTTGTTTGAGCTTATTCCCTCAGATGTTTCCTTCTTTTATCACACTCCTCACACATCTGTGTCCCCGCAGTGGCTCTGCTAGCTCCTCCTCTCCTGGTCCCCAAGTTCCTGGTGCTGTCTGTCCCGACTGTCAGGCAGACACGGCCTGCTGTGAGGATGCGGCGGGTGTGATGCCTGCCTCTGACACAGGTTATGTTGACAGCTGGTCAGAACAGGTGTACACTGATTCTACCATCAAATGGCAACACACATTTGGCTCCCTCCCAACGCACAGGCATGAAAAACCTGTTCTCCTCACATTTCTTTGGAGATTGATTGACTGTTCTTTGACACAGCACACTGTGACTGTTTGTAAGTTCCCTGGTCCTTTGCCGCCTCAGACGTATTCCAGAGAAGTCTCAGAGAAGACCTCCATGTGGCACCATGAATTATTCATCTGCTTCTCCTGGCTGGGGGTGAGGGAGAATGGAGTCTCTCCTCCCCTCCTCTCCACTCCAAGACCCAGAAACTGCTCCGCCATGTATCTGGGGAGTTAAGACAGCAAGGGGATGACTGCCATGACTGACTGCTGGAGAAAAAGAGCACTGCGGAGGTACATGAATATTTGAATTCTGAGATGGTTTAAAACAGGAGCAGCATTCTCCAAGACCGAGCGCATCCTGTTACAGACCCAAGTAATTATAAAACGATGATTCAAAAAGCTGTAACAATTTAACTCAAGTTAAATTGTTCATCTCTAGGAAGTGGCAGCAGATTGGGTTTGGTCTCAGTAAAAAAATAATAAAATAAATAAATAATAAAATAAAATAAAATCCTATGATAAAACATCTCGGTTAAATTTTTTTAAAAGTTCCCATTGAAGAAGGCAGTGTTGTGACCAACTGAATGCTCCGACAATTCCATGAGTGGGTGACATCTGGTTGAACTCTGATAGGACAAGAAAAACCAAATCCTGTTACCAAGCAGAAAAGGGGTCGGTGAGCATGTCAAATGCACTTGTGGGTCCAGGATGAGCAAGTCAAAAGCTGCAATGTTTGATTCTTCCATTGCTGGGAGGACACGGCTTTCCAGGAAAACCAGGCAGATGCAGAGTAGGGGACCCGCTGCTCAAAGGTTTCCCATCCCCGCTTTCCACCCTTTACCAGAGCCCTGAACCAGCAATTCCTGTCTGGACACACTTGCCCTACTGGATTTTCCCCTCTCTTTTTGCCTTGCATACTGACTCTTATTTTCATTCCTTAATTCATTCTTTAATTTCCTTCAGTAGGTGGAACAAAAGAGCTCCAAAACCAAGATGGCTGTAGCAGGGGGAGCAAATGTACAATTAAATGAGGGCTTCGTGAAACTGGATTTTTATCTCCAACCTCACAGAGTCCTGAAGCTCAAAGCAGAAATCTGTGGGCTTATTTTGGGGAATGTATGGTATCAACATCTAATGGCATTTTAGGGCTTTATGCTTAGAAACTGCCATTGTTATCCTGAATTGATGATGTTATATTAGCACTCCACCAATTCATTTTATACAAAAGTACAAATCTAATAAACTCATCTAAAAAATAACCCTAATGTATTCAACTGCTAATGCCTCAGCAGCCTAATATATCTGTATACAGCAGAATTCTAAATGCAGTGGAGAATTCTGAGACGGGTTTATGCATTGCATGCTCCTCATAAAACCTTATTTGAACATGTGATTCCAGTTTACATTTTATTAGTAAAGCTCTCATTTTTCATACAGAATGAGAAAGCAGAGAGGAGGAAAAGTACATTCCTGCAACTTCAATTCTGTGTCCAAATAACTTACAAGATGGACACAAAATGGACAAGACTATGACTGCCCTGAAGACAATTACAAAAAATACTTAATTAGGATGCAATGCCGGTTATTTTAAGCCATACAAAAGAGTTCTGTACATAATAGAGTGGCTGTTTCATGCAGCTCATATGATAAAATTCTCACCAGTCTTAAAATGACAGATGTAATATTACCTTTAATAAGTGTCTACCGATGCATGCAAATTGAATTAGATAGTGGGAGTACAAATTTTCCCGATAATTAAGATAAAAATCTCATGTCAGCTTAAACCCTGGTGTATATTAGTAACTCTGTATATTTCTTTTCTCTGTTCTCTACCAATTATTTTTTAGTGTGGCCTCTTGATTACTGAAATAGTCACGTCAGGGGGGTGAAAAACTGGCCCTCAAAATCTATTATTATAATTGGGAGCAAGTCAAATCCCTGATTACTACTCAGTGTATACTAAGTTTAAAAATACCGAGCACAGGTCTTCCCTGGTGGTGCAGTGGTTGAGAGTCCGCCTGCCGATGCAGGGGACATGGGTTCGTGCCCCGGTCCGGGAAGGTCCCACATGTCGCGGAGCCATGGCCGCTGAGCCTGCGCGTCCGGAGCCTGTGCTCCGCAACGGGAGAGGCCACAACAGAGACAGGCCCGCGTACCGCAAAAAAAAAAACACAAAACAACAACAACAACAACAAAAAAAACAAGCACAGTTCAAATAACTTGAAATAAATTCAACTGTGTATTAACTTAGTGTTTCTGGGGTCTCATGAGGTGTTACTATGCACTTAAGGCTAATATAGAGCTAATGCCATTTAGGAGAAATAAAAACATAGAATTTGGAAGTTAATAATGAATGTCATTGATTTAGAAAACCTGAGTTTTGAACTGATTCTGCAGTGTTCTGTGTTAACATCGCAAATAAAGTAGGTGCTCAATGTAATATTCTATTTACGAAAAAATCTTAGAAGGCTAAGAGAAGGCACACACACACATCCCTTGTGTGTGCACATGCAAAACACCATGTCCACATACACACAGCTTAAAGGGTAAGTGTTCTGCATGGCATTCAGCTTCATTTTAATACCCTTCACTGCTGTGATCGCAGTCCCCCAAGGGAGCCAAATATCCTGAGCCTTATTAAAAGTGGGATTATCCAATCTAATAGTGAAGATTTGGGAACCAGCCAAGAGGAATCAGAATCATGAGGGTAAAACAAAGAGGACTTATCGGTGCCCAGACCACCGTGTTTGCCGTCCCTAAGCTTCTGCTTGGTGGCATGTGATTGACAACACCTGACAGGTGACTATCACTTGACCAAACAATGAAGGCCCTCAGATGCTGATGTCTATGGGGTTTGGCTGCCACAATGTCCATCTGTGAAAGGGAACACTGGGAGGATATATTTCCTGATGACCGGCTGCCCTGGAGAGGGCACTGTCCTCTAGTTTGAGCCTCACAACAGTCCTCTGAGGTTTTTACTATTATAAGCATTTCTGCCTTTCTATACGGAAAACTAGGCTCAACGGGGTTAAAGAGCATGCCCAAGATTAGAAGGTAAGTGGCAGGGCCAGGATCTAGATACTATCCTTTTCACTCCAAAGACAGCTCTTCGAGAAACCATGCCGATATCCAGACTTGGTTCTGCCACTTATTAGTCGTGTTCGTGGCCAAGTCGAGATCCAGCCTCAAGGGTCTGTGATATTAGAGAGCACGGCAAATTGGTCATTGTGCGAGAGTGGTACCTACGCAGGTCCGTCAATTACTACCACAAAGAATGTGGGATTTGCCACCCTATACCAGTAATGTCCCTAATGGTTATAGGCATTTGAATTTGCAACGCCTTTACACATGGCCACATTTCCTTCCTCTGCCCTGAAATATATTTTTGTGTCTTATGCTAATCAGACATTATTTATAACACTCTTTAATAATTTAGTACATTTTCATACTGCAGCTTGCCCCCCAAAACATCTTCATAGCTCTTACATTATTTCTCAGCCTAGTTAGGAAATTTCTTACAAAGGATATTTTTGGAACATCCCTGTGGGCAGTGAGTGCTAGTGCTCACCCTCAGCATACATTCTCCCCTTTTTTCTTAGTAACAAAATCCTGACTTTTAACTGGACAACTATGTACTAAGACTACATTTCTCAGCCTCCTTTGCATCTCAGTGTAGCCACAGGATTAAGTTTTGTCCAATCAGGTGTAAATGGTATTGTGCTGCACTTCCTTGATGTCTCCTTAGAGGGAGGGGTGGTCCTTATTTGGCCCCTTCTAATGTTGGAAGTCTTGGACATAAATTGGCTGGAGTATTTGCAATCATTTAAGACCATGAATTTTAAAATTTAAGTTGCTTCCACTTCTGGTACTGGTATCTAAGTTTAGCAGATCAATCTTTCTACCGAGAACAACTAGAAAAGCTGAAGGGTTTTGTTTGTTTTATTATTTTCTTCAAAACATCTATTTGAATGTCTTGGGAGCTATCACGGTGGTAAGGATTCAAGAGACCAAAGAGCAGGAGGGAGAGAGATGCTGTGCGCTCCATCATCAATCAGGGGTCTAAGGAAAAAGATACTGGGGTTCCAAAGCCTTTCTGACCCTTTGCCCAACCAGACATCTCAGTCTTTCTGCTGGATTCTTCCCAAGGTCAAGGGTAGGGAACACAAGATGTCATCAGCAGAGTAATCTGGTCATGTTGAGAAAGGTCATGGGAGCCTTGATGTGCTTGTTAAACTACCAGCCACCACACAGAGGGCTGAAGCTCATTGAGGAATCTTATCTCCTGCAAGGTTGAGCCACTGTGTCCATGCAGGTACATATCTGTGAGATTCTTAAAAAAGGGAAGTTAAATAAGCCTCAAATTCCCTGCCTCTTTCCCCACTAAGGCATTTGTCAATTCCAGTGTGGTGGTTTAGAGGCTGAAAACAGCAGAAAGCACTGGCTGAGATACTGAGAGCTGAGAAGAGCATTTAGCAGTCTGAGAAGGCTGAGGGACATGGCCGAACATTACAGTGCAGACCCATCAAGCAGGAAGGGTCATGGCAAACACCCCAGGCCTCAGCTGCGACCCTATAATGCCTTACCCTAGAAATGGTCATGAAATAGATGAGTCCTTATAAAAATGTGGTGACGAAATAAATTAGTCCTGCAAATCAGCTCAGTCTGAATTGGAATAAGACATACTACTCATTCCCTAACTGCCTGCCAGAAATAAAAGCAAGTCTTTGGAGGAAGATATCATCATTTTGGAACCTAAACTTAGTTTTCATCTACATCTTACTTTCAGTAAAAATTCACCAGGCATGCTAGAAGACAAGGGCAACGTGACTAAAACCAAGAGGAAATATAGCCAATAGAA
This sequence comes from Delphinus delphis, assembly GCF_949987515.2. Lineage (NCBI taxonomy): Eukaryota > Metazoa > Chordata > Mammalia > Artiodactyla > Delphinidae > Delphinus > Delphinus delphis. The sequence goes on along the minus strand of NC_082689.1, from coordinate 102,788,447 downwards.
ACGGACCCATAAATAACATAGACATTTGAGTTAGACAAGACTTTTAAAGTAAACATGATTCATATGTTTAAAAATTATATAACAAGATAAGAAACTTCAGCAGATAACTGAACATAGGTCAGGAGGACATATTCAGACTGATGTTATTGAGGAAAAAAAGAATGGAAAATATAAAAAAGAACATAACAAACATGTGGGACATGGTGAAAATGTTTAACATATATATAATTATTGTCCCAGAAAGAGAGAATGGGACAGATGTCTGAACAGATAATGTCCAAGAATCCAAGAGTAAAAGCAACATACTGAGGACAGCAGGAAAAGATGAGAGACTTCCAGAGTCTTTGATGACACTATGAACCCTTCATACTACTCCTGGTCTGCATACCTCTAGATATGTTTTCATGATAGAGAAATAACTCCCTTCTTGATTTAGCCATTATTTTTCAGGCTCTTGTTCCACATAAAACAAATCTTAACTGAAATATCCCTCTTTGTTTTGTTTTGCTTTTTTTATTGAGTAAAATTGGCATATAAAATTATATTAGTTTCAGGTGTACAACATAAAAATTAGATGTGTATATACTACAAAGTGTTTACCACAGTAAGTTTTTTTTTTTTTTTTTTTTTTGTGGTACGTGGGCCTCTCACTGTTGTGGCCTCTCCCGTTGCGGAGCACAGGCTCCGGACGTGCAGGCTCTGCGGCCATGGCTCACGGGCCCAGCCGCTCCGCCGCATGTGGGATCTTCCCAGACAAGGGCACGAACCCGTGTCCCCTGCATCGGCAGGCGGACGCTCAACCACTGCGCCACCAGGGAAGCCCACCACAGTAAGTTTTGTTACCATCCATCACCATACAATTGACCCCCTTCACCCATTTTGCTCACCCCCTAGCTCTCTTCTCCTTTGCTAAACTACCAGTCTGTTTTTGTATCTATGTGCATTGTTTTGTTTGTTCATTTGTTTTGTTTTTTAGATTCCACATATAAATGAAACCATATGTTATTTGTCTTTCTCTGTCTGACTTATTTCACTTAGCATAATACCCTCAAGTTCCATCCATATTGTTTTAAATGACAAGATTACCTTCTTTTTAATGGCTGAGTAGTAATCCATAATTTCTTCATCCATTCATCTGTTGATGGACACCTAAGTTGTTTCCATATCTTGATTATTATAAATGATGCTGCAATGAACATAGGGGTGCATATAAGTTTTGGAATTAGTGTCTTTGTATTCCTCAGATAAATACCCAGAAGTGGAATAGCTGGATGATATGGAAGTTCTATTTTTAATTTTTTGAGGAACTTCCATGCTATTTTCTATAGTGGTTGCACCAATTTACATTCCTACCAGTAGTGTACTAGGGTTCTTTTTTCCTCACATCGTCTCCAACACTTGTTATTCCTTGTTTACAATAGCCATTCTAACAGGTGTGAGGTGACATCTCATGGTTGTTTTGATTTGCATTTCTTTGATAATTAGTGACATTAGTATCTTTTCAAGAGCCTATTGGCCATCTGTATGTCTTCTTTGAAAAAAATGTCTATTTAGATCCTCTGCCCATTTTAAAATCAGATTGCATGGGTTTTTTGCTATTGAGTTGTCTGAGTTCCTTTCATATTTTGGATATTAATGCCTTATCAGATATATGATTTGTAAATATTTTCTCCCATTCGGTAAGTTGCCTTTTCGTTTTGCCCATTGTTTTCTTTGCTGTACAGAAGCTTTTTAGTTTGATGTAGTTGCACTAGTTTTTGTTTTTGTTGTCTTCACTTTTGGAGTCACATGTACAAAAATAATCACCAAGACCAAGGTAAGGAGCCTACTGCCTATGTTTTCTTCTAATGGCTTTATGGTTTCCAGTCTTAGATTCAAGACTAATCCATTTTGAGTTATATTTTGTGTATGGTTTAAGACAGTGGTCTAGTTTCATTCTTTTTCATGTGGCTGTCCAGTTTGCCCAATGCCATTTTTTGAAGAGACTCTCTTTTCCCTATTGGATATTCTTGGTTAAAAGAGCCAAGAGTCATAATTAGTTGCTGATATAAGTGTGGGTTCATGTCTGGGCTCTTTATTCCATTCCATACATCTGTGTGTCTGTTTTTATAGCAGTACAAAATTATTTTAATTACTATAGTTTTGTAGCATAGTTTGAAATCAGAAAGTATGATACCTTCAGTTTTGTTCTTTCTCAAGGTTTCTTTGGCTATTCGAGGTCTTTTGTGGTTCCATACAAAGTTTAGACTTATTTGTTCTAGTTCTGTGAAAAATGACATCAGAATTTTGATAGAAATTACACTGAATCTGTAGATTGCTTTGGGTAATATGGGCATTTTAACAGTATTAATTCTTCCAATCCATAAGTATGAAATATTTTTCTATTTATTTGTGTTTTCTTAAATTTCTTTCAACAATGTCTTATAGTTTTCAGTGTATATGTCTTTCATCTTCTTGGTTAAATTTATTCCTAGTTTTTTTTTTTTTATGCAATTGTAAATGGGATTGTTTACTTAATTTATCTTTCTCATGGTTTGTTATTAGTGCATGGAAACTCAAAAGAGTTCTGTATATTGATTTTGTATCCTGCAACTTTACTGAATTATTAGTTCTAACAGTGTTTTGTGGAGTATTTAGGCTTTTCTATATATAGTACCTTGTTATCTATAAATAGTGATATTTTTACTTCTTCCTTTGAAATTTAGATGACTTCTTTTTCTTTTTCTTGCCTAATTGCTGTTGCTTGGACTTCCAATACCATGTTGAATAAAGGTGCCAGGAGTGGGCATCCTTCTCTTGTTTCTGATTTTAGAGGAAAAGCTATCAGTTTTTCACCATTGAGTATACTGTTAGCTGTGGGTTTGTCATATATGGCCTTTATTATGTTGAGGTATATTCCTTATATACCCACTTTGTTGAGAGTTTTTAATCATAAATGGATGTTGAATTTTGTCAAATGTTTTTTCTGCATCTATTGAGAGGATTATATGATTTTTCTCCTTCATTTTACTAATGTGGTGTATCATTTTCACTGATTTGTAAATGTTTAACCATCCCTGTGTTCCGGGAGTAAATCCCACGTGATCATGGTGTTAGATTATTTTAATATATTGTTGAACTTGGTTTGCCAATATTTTTTTGAAGAGTTTTGCATTTATGTTCATCATGAACATTAGCCTGTAATTTGTGTGTGTGTGTGTGTGTGGCATCTTTGTCTGGTTTTTGTATCAGGGTAATACTGGATTTGTAGAATGAGTTTGGAAGTGTTTCCAGCTATTTTAATTTTTTAAAGCATTGAAAGTTTAGGTATTAAGTCTTCTTTGAATGTTTGGTAAAATTAACCACTGAAGCCGTCTGGTGCTGCACTTTTGTTTGTTGGGAGGGTTTTTTAAAAATTATTATTACTGATTCAATCTCCTCATGAATAATTGGTTTATTCAGATTTTCTATTTCTTCATGATTCAGTCTTGGAAGGTTGTATATTCCAGGAATTTATCCATTTTTTTATAGGTTGTCCTATTTGTTGGTGTACAGTTGTTCATGGTAGTCTCTTATGATGTTTAAAATTTTTTCTGTTATCCGTTGTAACTCCTCATCTTTCATTTCTGATTTTATTTATTTGAACCCTCTCTCTTCTTTGCTTGGTGAGTCTAGCTAAAGGTTTGTCAATTTTGTTTATCTTTTCAAAGAATCAGCTCTTTGTTTCATTGACATTTTCTAATTTTTAAAGTCTCCATTTCATTTATTTCCACTCTGATCTCTATTATTTCTTTCTATTACCTCTGGGCTTTGTTTGTTCTTTTCTTTTTCTGGTTTCCTTAAGTGTAAAGTTATTTGAGCTTTTTGTTTTTTTTTTTTCTTGAGGTAAGCCTGCATTACTATGAACTTCCCTCTTAAAACTGCTTTGCTGCATCTCATAGATTTTAGAATCTTTTATTTCCATTTTCATTTATCTCAAGGTAGTTTTTGATTTTCCTTTTGAATTTTTTAAATTGACCCATTGGTTGTTCAGTAGCATGTTGTTTAATCTCAACATATTTGTGAATTTTTCTAATTTTCTTCTTGCAACTGATTTCTAGTTTCATAACTTTGTGGTCAGAAAGATGCTTGAAGTTCTCATATCAGACAAAATAGATTTTAAAATAAAGACTATTGCAAGAGACAAAGACAGACATCACATAATGATCAAGGGATCAATCCAAGACGAAGATATAACAACTGTAAATATTTATGCATCCAACATAGGACCACCTCAATATATGAGGCAAAGGCTAACAGCCATAAAAGGGGAAATAGACAGTAAAACAATCATAGTAGGGGATTTTAAACCCCACTTTCACCAACGGACAGATCATCCAAAATGAAATTAAATAAGGAAACACAAGCTTTAAATAATACATTAAACAAGATGGACTTGATTGATATTTATAGGACATTCCATCCAAAAACAACAGAATACACTTTCTTCTCAAGTTCTCATTGCACATTCTCCAGGAAAGATCATATCTTGGGTCACAAATCAAGCCTTGGTAAATTTAAGAAAATTGAAATTGTATCAAGTATCTTTTCCAACCACAATGCTATGAGACTAGATATCAATTACAGGAAAAAAATCTGTAAAAAAAATAGAAACACATGGAGGCTAAAAAATACACTACTAAATAACCAGGAGATCACTGAAGAAATCAAAGAGGAAATAAAAAAATACCTAGAAAAGGGCTTCCCTGGTGGCGCAGTGGTGGAGAGCCCACCTACAGATGCAGGGGACATGGGTTCATGCCCTGGTCTGGGAAAATCCCACATGCCACGGAGCAGCTAGGCCTGTGAGCCATGGTCGCTGAGCTCTGCAATGGGAGAGGCCACAACAGTGAGAGACCCATATACTGCGGAAAAAAAAAAACACAAAGCCTAGAAAAAAATGAAAATAAAGAAAAACACGATGACCCTAAACCTATGGGATGCAGCAAAAGCAGTACTAAGAGGGAAGTATATAGCAATACAATTCTACCTCAAGAAACAAGAAACATCTCAAATAAACAACCTAACCATACACTTAAAGCAATTAGATAAAGAGGAACAAAAAACTCCAAAGTTAGGAGAAGGAAAGAAATCATAAAGATCAGATCAGAAATAAATGAAAAAGAAATGAGGGAAACAGTAGCAAAGATCAAAAAAACTAAAAGCTAGTTCTTTGAGATGATAAAAAAAAAAAGATAAACCATTAGCCAGACTCATCAAGAAAAAAGGGAAAAGACTCAAATCAATAGAATTAGAAATGAAAAAGGAGAAGTAACAACTGACACTGAAGAAATACAAAGGATCATGAGAGATTACTACAGCAACTATATGCCAATCAAAGGGACAACCTAGAGGAAATGGATGAATTCTTAGAAAAGAACAACCTTCTGAGACTGAACCAGGAAGAAATAGAAAATATAAACAGACCAATCACAAGCACTGAAACTGAGACTGTGATTAAAAATCTTCCAGCAAACAAAAGTCCAAGACCAGATGGCTTCACAGGTGAAATCTAACAAATATTTAGAGAAGAGCTAACACCTATCCTTCTCAAACTCTTCCAAAATATAGCAGAGAGAGGAACACTCCCCAACTCATTCTATGAGGCCACTATCACTCTGATACCAAAACCAGAAAAATATATCGCAAAGAAAGAAAACTATAGGCCAATATCACTGATGAACATAGATGCAAAAATCCTCAACAAAATACTAGCAAACAGAATCCAACAGCACATTAAAATGATCATACACCATGATCAAGTGGGGTTATCCCAGGAATGCAAGTATTCTTCAATATATGCAAATCAATCAATGTGATACACCATATTAACCAACTGAAGGATAAAAACCATATGATCATCTCAGTAGATGCAGAAAACTCTTTTGACGAAATTCAACATCCATTTATGATAAAAACCCTTCAGAAAGTAGGCATAGAGGGAATATACATCAACATAATAAGGTCCACATATGACAAACCCAGAGCCAACATCATTCTCAATGGTGAAAAACTGAAAATATTTCCTCTAAGATCAGGAACAAGACAAGGTTGTCCACTGTCACCGCTATTATTCAACATAGTTTTGGAAGTTTTAGCCACAGCATTCAGAGAAGAAAAATATATAAAAGGGAATCAAATCAGAAAAAAAGGAATAAAGCTGCCACTGTTTGCAGATGACATGATACTCTACATAGAGAATCCTAAAGATGCTACCAGAAAACTACTAGAGCTAATCAATGAATTTGGTAAAGTAGCAGGATACAAAATTAATGCACAGAAATCTCTTGCATGCCTATACACTAATGATGAAAAATATGAAAGAGAAATTAAGGAAACACTCTCATTTAACACTGCAACAAAAATAGTAAAATACCTAGGAATTAACATACCTAAGGAGACAAAAGACCTGTATGCAGGAAACTATAAGACAATGATGAGAGAAATTAAAGATGATACAAACAGATGGAGAGTTATACCATGTTCTTGCCTTGGAAGAATCAAAATTTTGAAAATGACTATACTACCCAAAGCAATCTACAGATTCAATGCAATCCTTATCAAACTACCAATGGCATTTTTCACAGAACTAGATCCAAAAATTTCACAATTTGTGTGGAAACACAAAAGACCCCGAGTAGCCAAAGCAATCTTGGGAAAGAAAAATGGAGCTGGAGGAATCAGACTCCCTGACTTCAGACTATACTACAAAGCTATAGTAATCAAGAAAGTATGGTGCTGGCACAGAAACAGAAATATAGATCAATGGAACAGAATAGAAAGCCCAGAAATAATCCCATGCACCTATGGTCACCTTATTTTTGATAAAGGAGGCAAGAATATACAATGGAGAAAAGACAGCCTCTTCAATAAGTGCTGGGAAAAGTGGACAGCTACATGTAGAAGAATGAAATTAGAACACTCGCTAACACCATACACAAAAGTAAACTCAAAATGGATTCAAGACCTAAATGTAAGGCCAGACACTATAAAACTCTTGGAAGAAAACTTAGGCAGAACACTCTATGACAAAAATCACAGCAAGATCCTTTTTGACCCACCTCCTAGAGAAATGGAAATAAAAACAAAAATAAACAAATGGGACCTAATGAAACTTAAAAGGTTTTTCACAGCAAAGGAAACCATAAACAAGATGAAAAGGCAACCCTCAGAATGGGAGAAAATATTTGCAAATGAAACAACTGATAAAGGGTTAATCTCCAAAATTTACTAGCAGCACATGCAACTTCATATCAAAAAAACAAACAACCCAATCCAAATATGGGCAGAAAACCTAAATAGACATTTCTCCAAAGAAGATATACAGATAGCCAACAAACACATGAAAGAATGCTCAACATCACTAATCATTAGAGAAATGCAAATCAAATGTACAATGAGTTATCACCTCACACCAGTCAGAATGGCCATGATCAAAAAATCTATAAACAGTAAATGCTGGAGAGGGTGTGGAGAAAAGGGAACCCTCTTGCACTGTTGGTGGGAATGTAAATTGATACAGCCACTATGGAGAACAGTATAGAAGTTCCTTAAAAAACTAAAAATAGAAGTACCATACGACTCAGCAATCCTACTCCTGGGCATATTCCTGGAGAAAACCATAATCAAAAAGAGTCATGTATCCACAATGTTCATTGCAGCTCTATTTACAATAGCCAGGACATGGAAGCAACCTAAGTGTCCATCAAGAGATGAATGGATAAAGAAGGTGTGGCACATATATACAATAGAATATTACTCAGCCATAAGCAGAAACAAGACTGAGTTATTTGTAGTGATGTGGATGGACCTAGAGTCTGTCATACAGAGTGAAGTAAGTCAACGAGAAAAACAAATACTGTGTGTTAACACATATATATGGAATCTAAAAATAATAATAATAATAATGGTTATGAAGAACCTAGGTGCAGGGCTCGAATAAAGAGACAGATGTAGAGAATGGACTTGAGGACACGGGGAGGGGGAAGGGTAAGCTGAGATGAAGTGAGAGAGTGGCATGTAGCTATATATACTGCCAAATGTAAAATAGATAGCTAGTGGGAAGCAGCCGTATAGCACCGAATTTGCTCAATGTCTTTGTGACCACCTAGAGGGGTGGGATAGGGAAGGTGGGAGGGAGACGCAAGAGGGAGGAGATATGGGGGTATATACATACATATAGCTGATTCACTTTGTTTTAAAGCAGAAACTAACACCATTGTAAAGCAATTATACTCCAAAAAAGATGTTAAAAAAAAATGCAGGTATGTGTACAAGGGAGGTCTCCTACAGCACTGTGTGAAGTAACATCCACCAAAATTGATGTAAAATTGGACACCTTATGAATGTCCATTAATAAGGGAAGAGATAAATACATTCAGTGTAGTGATTGAATTGAAAACTATGCAGCCATGAACAAGAATGAAGTTGACCTCAATATATTGATGCAGAGAAATAGCTATTACATATGGTTAAATTTGAAAGCAATTTTTGGAGTCATACGCATGGCATCATTTTAACGTTTGAAGAAAAAGAAATACGTATATAAATATATCTATCGAAGCAAAGGAAACAGATGAGAAAGATACATATCAAATCTTCATCCTGTCATCAATCATTCTAAGGAGTGGGATGAGGACTGTGGATGTATGTTATTAATGCAAATAATTTTAAAAGGTGTGGAATTATGAGAGATTATTTTCATTTTTTTTCACATGCTTTTTAAGTACATTTTGAGGCAAAATTAGAGTTGATTTTTAATAGTAAAATTCAATATCTCCAAAAATAATTGCTTTGAGCTCCTCCCTGAGCCTCACTCTCCTCCGCCATTAGTGAAACCTGGTGGAAATGAATGAGATGCCTTGTTCCTGGGACCAGGCTGTCTCACCAAATGACCAAAGGACAGGTAGGGTCCTGAATTCAACCAAGTAGCCAAGGACACATGTGACTCTGGGCTGGTTAGCAGTGTGGTACCATCAGAGCCCCTCATCTGGTTCTTTCCTCTGACTGCACACACCCTGCCTACCTTCTGAAGCTACCAAGGCTCCCAGACAGCTCGTCATTCCCTGAACACATTCACACCCTTCATCCATTCATTCCTTCATCTGTTCACTCATCACCGACTCAGTCCCAGTGATGAGCCAGGCGTGCGTGGTGCTAGGTGTTGGTGGTGTAGTGATAGAAAGGTAGAGCCCCTGGCCTCAAGGGAAGGGGCGGGGTTGGGGCGTCATATAAGGACATAGAGGAGATAGTCATGTAAGTACCGTTGTGTACTCACACATTTCAGATCTAAGCAGAAGATGGTCCAGCATTCACTGAGGGTCTGGAACAAGGTGGGTACTACTCTCTAGTCCCTCATTGGATACACTGACTTCTCCTCACAGCACTGTGACAGCATCCAGGGCAAGGACTCTTTCTGTGCCTTTGTCCTCTAGCACCTGTCAACACAGGCCTGGCAGCAGGTGAGGAAGTTGTTCTATGTCAGCACGTGGTGGGAGGGGAGCATCAGGCCGTTTGCCCACTTCCTGTTTTCCCAGCTCCCATGTCAGATTTGAGCATCTCAGATTTGAGCTCCCTCCCTCAGTCCTTCCAGAAAAACACTTCTCTTCCCTCCCTCCCTCCCCCTTTGTCTTTCTCTCTTTCTCCTTCTCCTTTCTTTCCTTTCTTCCTTCCTTCCTCCCTCCCTCCCTTCTTCCTTTCTTTCTTCTTTCCTTCCTTCCTTCCTTTCTTTCTTTCCTTCCTTCCTTCCTTCCTCCTTTCTTTCTTTATTCCTTCCTTCCTTCCTTCCTTCCTTCCTTCCTTTCTTTCTTTCTTTTTCTTTCTTTCTTTCTTTCTTTCTTTCTTTCTTTCTTTCTTTCTTTCTTTCTTTCTTTCTTCCCTCCTTCCTTCTTTCATTCCTCTCTTTCTATCTTTCTTTCTCTCTTTTCTTTCCTCCCTCTCTCCCTCCCTCCCTCCTTCCTTCCTTCTTTCCTTCCTTCCTTCCTTCCTTCCTTCCTTCCTTCCTTCCTTCCTCCCTTCCTTCCTTCCTTCCTCCCTCCCTCCCTTCCTTCCTCTCTCTCTCTCTCTCTCTGTCTCTCTCTCTCTCTCCCTGCAGCTCTGTCTTCAATATTTGAGAGCTGATGGAGTCTGAGAGTTCTGATCATCTAACACTCTCCAGTGTCACAGGCGGACCCAGAGGCCGAATGTGGCCATCACTTGCTCCAGCCCTCATGTTTCACTGTGGACAAGAGCAGTGCAGGGGACCTGAGCCACAGCTGGAATGAAGAGGGAGTACCGTGCTCTCTGCCTCTACTCAGTGCAGGGCAGTGAGGGGGCGTGACTGTGAGGGCCAGGTTCAGGGAACAGCAAATTGGGGGTCAGTTGTTCTAGAGGGAAGTTCTAATGATTTAGGGCTGAAATCATGTAACTGAAAAGAAAAAACTGTTCAAGAGGTTGCTGTGAGTCCTCAGTACTTGTAAGAAAAACATTTTATTTCCTTTTCTTTAATGTGAATTTTCTCTGCAGTTTGGGGTTGTCAGGAGAGCTCCCCAACCTCAAAGCTGTGACTGGCTGAGTGGGTCCTCTCACCTCGAGGTCACCAGCCATAAGTGTCCCCAGGGGACAGTCAGAGATGTGCTTCCACTTAGCAACCTGTGGAACACAAAAATGAGGCTGGGTCAGCAGCTGGTGGACAAGGGCCTGCTCCTGGGGTGGCCCTGCCCTTGTGGGGTGGGAAGTGCAGACCAACTCTGCAGTGTGGATCAGGCATACTCTGCACTGGGCCTCGGTCTTCCCATTTGTAAGATGAGGGACTTGGACCGGACGATCCCAAGACCCGCTGCCCTGATAATGCAGGGCTCTGACAGGGTATGGCAGAGAGTGGGGGAAGTGGGGGAATGGGAGGGGGAGAGGAAGGAGGGGGAAGTGAGATAGGAGTCCTCATGCTCAGCTCTTGCACACCCTCCTCCTGCCCCACTGAACTGGGGCTCTAGGTTACATCTCACCACACCCGTGGCTGACCTGACTGCCCTGAGCCCAACTTTCCATCCCCTCCTGAGCCTTCCCCATGGAGAGACACTTCAGACCTCTCTTTCTCAAAGCCTCCAGTGACAGGTGGCTTATCCTGTGCCAAGGGCTACCTCTGTCCCATGGTCTCTGAATGTCCCATGGGCTCTAAGCTGAGGTCTTTGCACAATGTCACAGGGGTGTGTTCAGCACTGCCTGCCTCTTGGGGTCCTCCCTCAAACACCTTTGCTCCCTGGGTACATGGGGCCAGACATCTTCCCTGCCACCATCAGGCACTGAGACTGAGAGTGGCCTCCAGGGACTCTGGGTCCCTCTGTTCCAGGGCACCTTGCTCCCAGCCAGTCGCTAGGCCTCTGAGCAACGTGCCTTGTAAAAGGAAGACACACCTTGGAGGTTCACAGTGTAATTTTGTTCAGGGTGGCCTCTGATTTTATGTGTTGCACCAAAAAAGGAGTTAACAACCACCGAAGCCCACAGAAGAACAAGAGTGGCTTTCTTTGAAATGCTCTCAGTCCTTCTGATGAGCTCAGGGAGGAAGTCTGCATTTGTGCTGGTCTCTATGGCCTCCCTAACTCCAGCTAACGTTCTTTATTTATTATTTATTTGTTCATTTTTAAACTTTTTATTTCATATTGGAGTAGAGTTAACAATGTTGTGTTAATTTCAGGTGTACAGCAAAGTGATTCAGTTATACATATACACGTATCTATTCTTTTTCAAATTCTTTTCCCACTTAGGTTGTTACATAATACTGAGCAGAGTTCCCTGTGCTATACAGTAGGTCCTTGTTGGTTATCCATTTTCAATATAGCAGTATGTACATGTCAATCCCAAACAGCTAATGTTCCTTTTTAACAAATAGACAGTGAGCTCTAGGCTCAGAACCTTCAGTGGAAAATGTTTAAATACTAATGTCTGGCTTTTGTTGTATACTTTCACAATTACCATATCTTTTATGATAAATGAGACTGGTTTTCCATTTAATAGCAGTATACAAAGTTTAAAACTTTTGAATGGATTCACATAAGAGACAGAAAAGAAGTTGACTTGGATAAAGATTATTCCAGCTGAGGCTTGGCTGTGCCTGGAGTTTGGGAAAGCTCAATACAGAGAGGTGGGAACTCTCCAAAGGCAATAATCTCTACCCTCATGGGTTGGATCAAAAGGGTCCTCCAGGTACCCATTTTATCTTGGCCCCCATTCCTTCTCCCCAACTTTCCAGTTCCCTAACTTCTTATCCCAGTCATCAATATTTGTGTTGGTCCTCCTGCCATGCTTGGGTGGTCTCTGGTTTATCAACCCCAGCCTTCTTCATTTCGGGTCCTAGAATCAGCTGTGGAGTAAGCCTGGTGGAAAAAGACCCCATGCTATCAGCTTCAGCTCCATAGAACACCCCTCACCTTCCCCACTCTCCCAGTCTCTTCACCAAGGCAGCCCACCACCCAGAAAAGAAGTTACTTCCGTTGGAGTTGGCTTCCCAATGTGTATGGCAGACCCATCTAACCAACATAGCTGAGGGTCTTCACTTAGGGGTCACAGTGGGTCAGTTACCTATCTCAGAAAGTGTTTTGAAAATAATATGTAAGTGATCTATGAAGATTCTTGAATGAATGTGACAAAAATATAACTTAAAAATGCAGCAGTTGCTGATGTTCATGGTCAGATTCCTTGCATTTTCACTTGGGCCATGTCTTAGGCTCATTCTTGCCATAAACTTAAGTTCTGTTACATGTCCTCCCTCTTCTGGCACCAGTACTAGGCTTTGCCTCTTTGCTACTTTCATCAGTTCTGCTGAGAGCACCAGTTATAAACAACCTACCCCAACAGGAAGTTCACTGGGATAAATGAAAATGCTCAGTTAATATTAGCTGAATGAATGGATAAGCTCCATGCAAGGTTTCAATCATAATTGTTGCTTGATGCTTTTGCAGAAGATGGAAATTTCCAGCAGTTATCTGGGACAGCATGGCAAGCTGACCATACCCAGTTAGACCTTTTGGTTTTAATTTCAGTTTGATGAAATAATTCCACAAGGAAACAGTACAAATTTGAAGGTTTGAGCTTAAGGCCCCCAAAGAAATCATTTCTTTATTACATTGCAAGTTAATATTTTCTTTCCATGTACTGTTTGCCTACATAAGCAAAACTACCATTTGTACTGCTTTGCAAGAAAGAAAAAACTTTAATCACACTCAAACTCATAATCACATTCAAATTGAGTAAATTTAAATTGGCGATTCAAAGTCTACCAAACTTTCTAATTACGTGTATATATGTATTTTTCCCTCATGAAAATCTGTATATTTTCATGCTTTGCAACCTTTCTGTTCAAAAAGATATTGTGAACATCTTGCCATATGAGTAGATCCAAAACTACCACACTGATGACTCACTATTGAAATTTTAGATTGTTTCCATTTTTTCTTTTATAAAAAATAATATTGTGTTGAACATTCTTGCCCTTTACTATTGGAAAATTAGGTTCTTAGCAATTTTCAAAAATGTTCTAAATAACACTTTATGAACAATATGCTAAGAACATATTTACACACTTATCTAAGTATTTTTTTAGTATAAATTTCTGGTAGCTGGGTTGCTCACCAAAGAAAAATGTACTTTTTTAAATGACTTTGGTAACTTATCAAATTGTTTTTCAGTAATATTGTAACAATTTATATATCCATGGGCAAAATATAAATGTACCTAATTCCTCACATACTCACTAGCATTGTGTATTATTTTTAAATGTTCCCAATTTGACAAGTGAAAGTGGTGTTTATTCATTGTTTCAAAATATTTCCTTGATTACTTGTGTAGTCCTTGGATTTATCAGTTATTCATTTTTCTATTTTGGTAAATAGTCTCTTTATACATTGGTCTATTTTTTTTTTCTATTGGAGTAGCCACTCTCTTTATCTACCCTTTGTCTACTTCATGTATTCTTAGTTTGTGGTTTGTTTTTAATTTTAAATTTTTTGCCATATTTACATAATTATTATGTAATTAAATCTTTCACTTTTATTGCTTTATGGTTTCTGTTTTTGGCGTCATATTTTAGACACCAAAAATATTATCATATTTTCACTCCCAGAATGATAGACATTTTTACCTGCAAGTGTCTTCATTACTTTTGTGGGTTCATATTTTACACTTATAGTTTTAAGGAAGTTAAATTGTTATAAGGTATGCATTAGGAACTTAATCATTTCTCCAAAATATTAGTTACTTTTTATGATATTAACTATTGAATAATCAATCTCTTCCTTATTATTTGAAGCACCATTTATTATGTACTAAATTCTTATACTTGTGTTTATTTCTGGACATCGTTTTCCACTGTTTTCCTTGTCTATTTTGGTGCTGCTGCCACACTATTTTGATTACTACAGATTTGTAATATGTTTTAGAATTTGATGGAACAAGGAGTCCTCTATGATTTTTTCTCTGCATGGTTTTACTTGTTTATTCTTTCATATGCGTTACAGAAGTTCTACACACAGAGACATATACCATGAATACTGGTGTGGAATTACATTAAGTTGGTAGGCTAACTTGGAGCAAACTACCACCTTAACAATATTGACTCTTGATTGGAACTAAGGATCTGATAAGGCTATTTATTCAGGTGTTTTAAAAACCTCTTTCAGCATTACTGAGGACCATATTCTATAAAATGACTCAAAAGGCCAAAATCGTGCCAATGATTCATGGATTACCAGTGCTGAATTTACTTACAGGCCCAGATAACTTTCTTAAAATGAGTACTAGAAGTCCAGAAACTGGAAGCTACTTAAGTAGAACGCCACTTTTCTATTCACCCTAAAAAATATAAGGACACTGATCTTGCCAAATATTTCAGGAGAGGTCATATTTCTTTTAATCTAGGGTATCAGATTTATAGAAAAATATGGTAGTATTAAGTCTTCACCTTTCCCCCTCTCATCTACATTTCATCCACCCTCCAAAAAAGTCCTCTGCAGTCACATTAGACGGTGATGGAGAAGGACAAAGATGACAGCATTCCAAATGAGAATTCTTAGTAATTCTCTGACAAGCCCCCACCGGCAGTCTGCAGTGGATGCAAGACCAGGATGTGCCATTTTGCACTCTATAATGTCATGTAATATGTACCCACAGTCACTAGAATGAGGAGAATTTATGATGAGAACACAGGACTCCACTGAGGAGTTCCTTGATTTTGCAGAAGTTGCGAGTTTCTCAAATTAGAGAGAGGAAGAGGTAGCTGCTCTTTGAATTAAACAACACAGCTGTTCAGGGCTCTAAATGACTATTTAATTTCCGACCAGATATAGGAACCAGGCCGTACCCCCAATTGAGGGCACGCAGACAAAATGGCCAAGTGTGATCCTTAATTTGTCAATAATGATTTTAGGCCATGACCCTTAATAGGACCCTGTCACTGGTGAGGTGATTTATGCCTCCTGTGATGACATCAGTACCAATAGTGCTGATAAAAGAACACTTATATTGGAGCAAACAGGATGATGAATGGAATCCGGGTCTCCTTAGTCATCTCATTACTGCCTCTCCTTCAGCACGGAGCTAATGTAGCGAGTCATCGCATGTCTGGGGAGTAGTTTGGAGGCTGAATTTAATAGTGGAAGTGCGGAAAATGTACTGTCGCCCTGGGTCAGGAGTGGCAGAGGGTGCATTTTAAGTCTGTGTGTACAAGAAGAGGCAATTGTGCCGAAAATCGCTACACTTCTGTGCCACCCAAGACTGCACCGTGCCCCTATCTCATTGGATGGCAGAGCTTTCTCTCCACATGGTTTCAAAATGTGACTCTCTAAAATCACAGCGTATTATCTTCTGGACCATGAGGGTCTTCCCCTTGAATATGTCCATTCTTCCCTCCTCTTCCCTTCCTCCCTGCCTGTTTCCCCTCATAGATATGGCTGGTCCCTGATGCGGAGAAGAGACTTACAAAGGTGCGGGAAATGATGCAAAGATGCCCCTTTCAGACATGTGGGAGTGGGGGCTAGAAGTCAGGAGGGTGATCTCTCCTCATGGCTTCAGCCCTGGCTAGCTGTGTGATCTTGGACAAGTCACTTAGCCTCTCTGAACCTTAATAACTCTGTTTTTCGAAAAGGGAGCATCTAGGTGTATTTCCAAGTTCTCTTCCTGTTCCAAAACATAAGCCTTTTGAAAAGTGCATGCTTTGAGAGCAAGAATGAAAACCATGAACCCAATCTTTCCCTGAAAACACCAATTCTGGGTAATATCAATGACAGAGGGACCTTGCACATAATAAGGAGGAGAATATATCCCCATGGACTATTCAAAAGATGTGTATGTCACCCATAATTTGGCCAGCCCTGAGTGCAGTGACTCTGCTGTACAGAGGGGAGTAGATGCAGTTTTATTAGCGCAATTTTATTGCCCTCACCAGCTGCACTCTTTTCTCTATAAAAGGTAATTACTTCCAATGGTAACAAGCTAATTGATTGCTAATTAAATCAATTGGCACACTAACCGCTGTCAGAAAGTGACAGATTAGAGGGTCATGTGATGGTGTGTTAGTAATGAAAAGTGGACATGGTCTGAGGGTGATTGACACATGAGATGAAAAGCGATTTGGGATCTCCGAGGTGGTCAGAGCGAGGGCAGGGAGAACATGATTGATTCAATGGTGACTGTCAGAGAGGAAATGAGAATTGAATGGAATTCAGTGTCTGCCTGAACCCTCACCACATGATGCTCCAAGTTTTTTCACATGTAAATAAGGGAGATGGAGACTTCTTGCAAATGAAATGCCAAAATAGAAAGGACAAAAAGGGAGGGGGTGACTGAAAGTGAAAGTGTGTGAGCCTTAAAGGAACAGAGTTTTTTGTTTTTTTTTTTTTTTTGTCATTTAGCAACTTGAGACAATATAAGAAGAATAATTATTGTTCATAATTTGCCCACAAGTCTCAGCAACCTGGCTGCCTGTGAGCTTATCATCTTTGAATGCCTTTTAGAAGGTGTTTATCTGTTGTCATTATCAAAAAAGGAAAGTATTTATTGTCTGCATATGCAGTACATCATAGCCTGATGAGGACAATGAATTAGATATTAATTTTGGGTGCAGGGAAAGTGCACAGTGACTCTGCTGCAATGATAGACATATGTTTCAAAGGAAGTGATGTTGGCATTTTGAATGCCCAGTGCCTTGTCTGCAGCAGGCTCTGAGTTCTGAAGTTGCTCTGGAAGTTTCCAGCAGCCCTTATACAGAGATTAAGAAAGAAACCACCCACCATGTAGTGTGGCCTGAGGTCAGTGGAGGTTCCCTATCCTTACATCCTAAGATCTCTCCTCTGATACTTACTGAAGTCTGAAAATCTATCACGAGCCCCTTATCACCCTGGGTTTTGAAGAGAAATGGAAAAGTGAAGATCTGGGGGTAAATCTAACTGCATTTACTGGCTGTGGGCTGCAAAGAGTCGGCCTAGCTTCTCTGAACCTGTTTCCCCATCTGTGAAATGGGTAGACTATGACTCACTCCCCAGGGCTGTGGTGAGAACTACCTAAGATATTTCATGCAGAATACTCAGTTCACAAAGCTTGCTTGAGAAATGGGAGTTAATAACATTAATCCTAGCAGTAGTTACACTATTAAGCCTCAACATAAGCCCTCAGTTCAGCCTGGTGAGAGGAAAAACCAGGTTCTGGAGCCAGAAAGTGATGGGGTGAACTGGGATTCTGAAATTTCCTCCCTTTTGGAAAATTTACCTAATTTCTGATACCTCCAGTTTTATCATTTGTAAATGGAATGAAAATACCTATTTCAGGTTTGGGGCTATTTTGAGGATTAAATAATTTAATGCATGTGGAGTTCCTAACACAGATGCTAATAAGTGTTATTTTCTTCTCCCACACACTAAGATTTTTAAAAATAGGCAGAATTGCCCTGTATTGGGTTCTTGAAAGGCTGTTTTTTTGTGTGTATGGCAAACAGGAGCATGGCTACAGTTGAGTGCTGGAGACCTGGGAAGTCTCTGGCCCTTTATGTCCTCAATTAGTACCCGCACTGTGCATCTGTCACTCCAGTTGTGATTTCAGTATCCAAAGGACCAGATGTTGGTCCCATAACAAATCAACCTATCCCAGGATTTCCATGTGTCCTCACCCAGCCAGGGCCTCCCAATTCCATCTTGTTCCAATAGTGATCTGCAGAAGCCAGCAAAGGCTTCACAGCTTTGCTGGTGATGCAGAGTTCCCACCATGTGTATGCTGAGAAGCAAAGAGAGAGATGTGCAGTATGTTTCCTTCTGCAAGGGGCAATCTCTCTCACACCCACAGCACACCTGCAGTAATCTTTTTGAGGCCAATGATGGCTCAGCAGCAGAGCTGTCTCTGATTATTCTGAACAATTAGCTGAAACAGAACAATGTGCCCACATCCCTCAGGAACGTGTGAATTTACATGTCCATACTCAGGCTCATCCTGCTCTGGTTCTGCTCAGAGGACCCCTGCTCCTTCGCAAAGGAGAATAATCTCATAACAGAGTCCCTGTCAGTCTACAGGGACTGCTCATGATGCTTAGAACTTTTCTGAATGACTCAAGGACTTGAAGGTTGAAAATACAAATTCCCATATTTCTCATGAGAACTTGGCCCAGTGGTTTCCAACATTTGCTGTACATGGGAATCACCTGGGTAGCTTCAGCAATACAGAGGTCTGGGATCTGCCCCTGAGATTCTAAATGAGGTGTCTGGGGTGCAGCATGGGCAGTGGGATTTTTAAAGCCCCTAGGTGATTTACGACAGCCAAGTTGAGAACGATGACTTGGTTATGACTTGGTTAGACAAGGCAAACACACCTGGGTAGAGCAGGGGGATGCCTAGGGAGGGATTTTCTGCCACACAAAAGTGCTTTCAATCTGCTCCTGGGTTTCTGAAATGCTGACATCTGGGATCACCATCTATTGCATCATGGTGCATGGGTTAGGCTGCAGGTCGTCCCGTGAGAGGGAGGTGGGTTGTTTATAACGGGTACCCTATAGACCTTTCTGGAGAGCATGCTTCATGACATGAGGAGCGAGCTAAGGCCACTGGGTTGCTTCAGGGAGAAATAGTTGTGGAGAGAGGTGCAGGGGAGCCTCCTTATTATGCTGAGTTCCAGGCCTTGCTGCCAGGCCATACGCCAGTATTTGGGGTTGCGAGACTATTCCCATCCCCTTTCTCTTTTATTCCTGAAGTCACAATGTTCCACAGATACCATGGACAGAGCATACCTTTTCCTCATGGATCCCTCCACCTTGGGGTGTGCAAGCCCCAGGGGGAGTGGTCATTTGGTGAACCCTCAGACCATCAGAATCTTGAGTGGCTTCCATATCAGTAATTGAGGATTGTGGTAACTTTTGCAGGTGACTTGTCAGGTTTACAAAAGCAAGACAGGTTTTAGCAAATGGTCACTTCAAGTCATTGTCTCAGAAAAATGTAAGGAAGCTCTGCGGTTTGAGCTCATCTCTCACCTCAACAGAAGGAGGCAATGCAACAGCAGGGAGTGGATGAGCTTCTCCCAGGCCACCCAGTGTGGGTCACTGAGGAAAGTTACCATCGTTTTACACTGTCTGCTGGAGTGTCTGCAGGACCTACCCTGTCACCCAGACTTCCAGACCTGTCTTTCCAGACCTAATTACACTTCTTGGCAGATGGAGCAGGCTCAGGAATGAGAGGCTGTGTGGTATAGTGGTTAAAGGCACAGACTCTGGAGTCACTTTGCTGGGCCCCAAAGCCTGGCTCTCACACTGTCTAGCTGAGTGACTGTGGACAAGTTATTTAAACTGTCTGTGCCTAATTTTTCATCTGTAAAGGGAGGATAGTTACATTTATATACCCCATAGGGTTGTTGTGAGGATTAAATAAGCTAATATATTTAAGACTGTAAGCTATGATTATAAGAGCATAAAAAGCACTTAGTTACTTCACTTTGCTATTGAAGAGTCTGGGTTGGACAACTGCCAGTGAAGATTATAGCTTTTCTGTTTAATTATTTGCTATTTAATTCAAGGAAGCAATCAATTCCAACCTGGACCACATGGAAAAGGAATAATACAAAGGCAAAGATAGATAGACTGGCTTGACAATAGAAGACTATAATAAGCCCCCAAGCAATCTTCTAGATGCGTTTGACTAAAGGGCTCATCAGTTGCTATAATGATGAAGATAATTATTGCAGTGATACTCCAGGCATTGTGCTACATGCTCTGTTTAACCCTCTTAACACTCTACAAGGTTAGTGTTGTCAGACTGATACAAGAAAGAGGCTCAGAGAGATTAACTAATTTGTCCCAAATTACATGGTTAAAAAGTGATAGAAGTGGGATTCAATTTCAGGTCTGTGTGACTTGATAGTCTGGACTATTAGAGTAAAAATTGATAGTACCATCAGAACCCAGCCGAATATTATTTATAGTTTCTCACATATCATTATGCTTGTCGTAGTCTTATAACCAGTTGTATCAGTTAGGGTTCAGAGAAACAGAAACAGTGGGAGACACATACGAAAATATTTATTACGAGGAATTGGCTTACATGATTGTGAAGGCTGGAAAGGCAAGTCTGAAGTCCAAAGGGCAGGTCATCAAGAAGGGCAAGCTGGAATTCTCAGGCAAGAGCTGAAGCTGCTATCCACAGGTAGGATTTCTTGTTCTTTAGGAAAACCTCAGTTCTGCTCTTAAGGTCTTTCAGCTGATTGAATCAGGCTCACCCAGTTTATCTAGGATAATCTCTCTTACTTGATGTCAACTGATAATGGACTTTAATCACATCTACCAAATATCTTCACAACAATACCTAGATTAATGTTTGATTGAATAACTGAGGACTACAGCCTAGACAATTGACACATAAAATTGATCATCACAGTCTACCCCTTGTTAACTTAGCATCCATACATAGCTGTTTTAAAAAAAAAATTATTGGAGTAGAGTTGATTTACAAGGTTGTGTTAGTTTCAGGTGTACTGCAAAGTGATTCAGTTATACATATACATATATTCATTCTTTTTTAGATTCTTTACCCATATAGATTATTACAGAATATTGAGTAGAGTTCCCTGTGCTGTACGGTCCTTGTTAGTTATCTAGTTTATATACAGTAGTGTGTGTAAAACAGAAACAGACTCACAGATTTCGAAAACATACTTAATCTCCTTAAACGGACTTAATCTCCAAATAAAGGCAGTAGCACAGTTATATACTTACCCCTAAAATACTACAACTATTCTGCATACAACCAAAAAATGTTAACTTTTTCCCCAGAAGAGCATGCAAAGTCCTTGAATGATATGTACTCTTCTCCTTTGATATTTTATAATTTAAATACTGTTATATAAAGCTAACTATTATTAGTAATCTTATATGATAAGGGGATAAGAAATGTAGAAAACAAAAATTTTTTATTAGAATATATAGAAACATATTCATAACAAAATAAGGAATAAATGCTTGTAACTATCAAAGTCTTGGTTTCTGCAACTGGTTATGTGTTGTAGATGGTATTTATAATTATGTTCTTTTTCTGTGGATACAGAGGCACAAGGAGGTCAAAGTGATCAGGTGACAGTCTCAACTTCCAGTTCAAGGAAATTATTTTGTGTTCCCTGGTGAAAGCATTCCTTCCCTTTGGAACTAAAGCCTTTAGAGCCTAAGATCACAGGCATGGGAAGCCTAAGATCACAGGCACGGGAAGCATAAGTTTTGCTAGTGGATCTCTCTCATTTCCACCTCTTAAATCCTGGACCCAGGAATACGGGTTATGGGAGAAGCAGCAGAATATATTTAATACTGATTTAGAACATATACAGCCTCCTACAGGATATTACCCTGCACCACTTGTATTGCCACCTAGTTGGCACTGTAACTAGGTCTTCAGAAGGTCATTCCTCGCTTCTATCAAGCCAGCTGTTCAGGATGATGGGGAACACATTAAAACTAGAAAATTCTATGAGCATGGGCCTGTTGTCACATTTGATTTTTTTGAAAAGTGACTTCTTTTATCAAATCAATATTGTCTGGAATACCACCATGATGGTGGATAAGGCATCGTGTCAGTCCATGGAGGGTATATTTGGAAGAAGTACTGCATGCAAGGAAGGCAAATATATATCCAGGGCAAATATAGTTAGAAGAAAGTGCTGTCTCTTCTGTGATGGGGACAGTGTGATGTAATCAACCTGCCTCCAGATAGTTGGATGATTACTCTGGGAATTGTGTCGTATTTGGTGCTGAGTGTTGGTCTCTGCTGCTAGCAGAAGATAGAGCACTCAGAAGTGGCTGTATCCAGATTGTCCTTGATGAATGGAAGTCCACGTTACTGAGCCTCTATATAACTTCCATCCCTTCCACCATGTCCACTTTGTGGCCATTGGACAATGACAGGAATGGCTGAGGAACGAGACTGATTGTTATCCACAGAATGGGTCATTCTATCCAGTTAATTATGAAAATCTTCCTTCACCAAGGTCACATGTCAGTGAACATTCACGTGGGACAGAGATGTCTTGTTCTTTGTCCATTCAGAGAAGCCTATGCACATGTCTCTTCCTCAGACATGCTTGTCATCAATTTTCTAATCATATTCCTTCCAAGTCCCTGACCATCCATCCATGCTACTGGCTGCAGCCCATAAGTCAGCATGGACTTGTACCTCTGGCCATCTCTCCTTCCTATGAACAATCATGTGTACTACTCAAGGTTCTACCTGCCTTCTCACTGTCTTTCAGAGAAATTCCAGAAAGGGGCTGCAGTGCCGCACAGTCCATTTTCAGGCAATGCCTGAGGAAAAGGTAGAACCATCTGTTAACTAAGCCAGAGTTTTCTTTTCCTCGGTCAGCTGGTCATAGGAAATGCTCCATGAGGCCATGGAT
Organism: Delphinus delphis; assembly: GCF_949987515.2. Taxonomy (NCBI): domain Eukaryota; kingdom Metazoa; phylum Chordata; class Mammalia; order Artiodactyla; family Delphinidae; genus Delphinus; species Delphinus delphis. Next base: position 102,765,554 of record NC_082689.1, on the reverse strand, counting down.
GCAGGCTGGGGTACAGAAGGTAGCAGAGGTCATAGTCATTTGCATTCGGGACATTTCTTCATGGAACTTATGTTTGCCTTTCAGACCTGCTTGAGTCCAATCTCACATATACCACTTTCATTTGGTAATAAGGTGCTCCTGTGCTTGGCTAACTTAGGGATTGGTGGGTTAGTTCATGATGGGCAGCTCAGCTCACATGGTAATTTGATGGTCCATGATTAAGTAACTCTTCACTCTCTGTTAAATCCCAGGAGCAAGTTAAAAGCTGTTTCTCAAAAGGGGAGTAGTAATCCATGGAGGGGGATGGACTTTACTACAAAATCCTGAAATTTTGTGCTGTGATTCACCTATGGGGATTGGCCAAAAGTTCCAAACAGCAGTTGCATTTGACAGGGATGCTTCAAGCACTGTAAGATCTGCTGGATCAAGTGCCAGAGGAGTTTGCACAGCAGGCTTCTTTTGTTCCAGACTCTACTCAAAGTTAGTGACTTTTGAGGTTACTCAGTAAGTGGGCTGGAGTAGCACACCCAAATGAGGCATGTGTTGTCTCAAAAATCTAAAGAGACCCACTGACATAGTGCCTCTTTTTTGGTTGTAGCAGAGGCCAGATACAACGACTTATCCTTCACCTTAGAAAGGATGTCTTGACATGCCCCGCACACACACCTTGACCCCGAGAAGCTTCACTGAGGTGAATTTTTGTCATATTTACTTCCTACCCTCTGACATGCAAATGTCTTAACAATATGTATAGAGTAGTTGCTACTGCCTGCTCAGCATAATATCTCAATGTAATGAACCAACATGATGTCTTGTGAATGTGAAAGGTGATCAAGGTCCCTGTGGACTATATAATGACATAGAACTGGAGAGCTGATAGACCACTGAGACAGAACAGTGAGGGTGTATTGCTGACCTTGCCAGCTGAAAGCAAACTACTTTTGGCTATCTCTGCTAACAGGTCTCAAAAAAAAAAAAAAAAAGTATTTGCCAGATCAATAGCTCCATACCAAGTACCAGGGGATGTGTTAATTTGCTCAAGCATGAAACTACATCTGGAACAGCAGTTGTAACTGGAATAACCATCTGATTAAATTTATGATAATCCACTGTCATTCTCCAAGATCCATCTGTTTTCTGCACGGGCCAAATAGGAGAGATGAATGGGAATGTGGTGGAAATCAACACCCCTGCACCTTTCAAGTCATCAGTGGTGACAGTAACTTCTGCAATTCCTCCAGGAATGCAATATTGCTTTTTCTTACTATTTTCATAGGTAGAGATAATTCTGGTGGCTTCCACTTGGCCTTTCCTTCTATGATAGCCCTCACTCCACAGGCCATGGAACCAATCTGAAGATTTTGCCAGTTAGTTCTGAGATTCTGAATATCCATATTCCTGAAAGGTATTCCAGGTCTGGGGAAATAAGCACAGGATGGATTCAGAGACCTACAAGGACCCACTCTGATGGACCTGAGATAAATCTCTATTGTTCACCTGACCTTTATAAGGCCCTACTCTGGTGGGCCACAGTGATATTTTGAGTCTCCAGGAATTAGTGTCAGTTCAGAGCCAGTGTCCAAGTAGTCCCTAAAAAGGTCTGATTACTTCCCTTTCCCCAGTGCACATTCTCCATAGTATATGGCCATAGGTCCCTCTGAAGTAGGGCGAAAGGTTAATAACATACATTTTTCGTACTGTATTGGGGTTTTTCCTCAAGGGGACCCCATCTCCCCTTCATTCAAGGGATCCTGGGTCTGTAAACTGACTAAAGTCTTAAAATTGATTGACGTGCTATAAATCTCCATTTTGATGATTCAAGTTAGAATTCTGTTTACCTGAACTCTTCTGCTTATACCAATCAAATAAAAAATTCATAGACTGCCTACCTATTTCTTTTCTAGAGATACTAAGATCAACTAGCCAATACCATGTGTCTCTGTAAGTCAGACTGGTATGATTACTACTTTGACCTTATTATCTATTACGGTAACCATACTCACCATGCCTTTGGTAATTAAGTGCTGCCACTTGGTCCCTACCACTTGGGATCTAGTGATCCACATTGCATTTAAGGATCCTAGTTCAATGGCAACAATTCTCACTATAATATCTGACTTACGAAGAAGAGCAAGCACACACCTCTTCAGGGATGCTAGGGAAAGGGGTAGGGTAGGAGGAATTGGGAGATTGGGATTGACACATATACACTATTGATACTATGTATAAAATAGACAACTGATGGGAGCATACTGTATAGTACAGGGGACTCTACTTAATGCACTGTGGTGTCCTAAATGGGAGGGAAATCCACAAGGGAGGGAATATATGTATATGTATGGCTGATTCATTTTGCTGTGCAGTAGAAGTTAACATAACATTGCTGAGCAACTATACTCCAGTAAAAATTAATTAATAATTAAAAAACTGGGAGAAGAAAAAAAGGATGCTGGGGATCCTCTCATAAATTTATTTCTCACAGCCAAGGTAAGAGTGTATCAAAAGCTGGACCCTTCCACAGTGGGTGAGTTAGTCTTACATGAAAAATCCACTCTACCATTCCAATCTCCCTAAACCTTTTTAAAAAATGTTATATTGGAGTATAGTTGATTCACAATGTTGTTAGTTTCAGGTGTACAGCAAAGTGATTTAGTTATACATATACATGTATCTATTCTTTTTCAAGTCCCTAAGCCTTTGTATATCTTCCTTCATAATACACTAAGACTGTTCTGGTACTTCAATTCATTTAATGTAAACCATCTTTGGTTCCATGTTTTGGCCAACCAAACATATTTTTAGAGCCCTTTCTAACCCTTCAAGCTAAAACATATATGAGTACCCAGCACTCCTGACTTAAAGAGCCACCATGATGATAATAACTAACAGTCAAATAAAAATATTTCAAGTTTCTGTAACGTTTATTATTAGAGCCAACATCCTCCCAAAATTATTGTGCATTTTGAGGGACTTAATGTTTTGCTCTGTCTTTCCTTTCTTCTTGAACACTCAAACATCTTTCCTTCTATGGCTTTTTTTTTTTTTCATCTCTACCCTAAGTCAACCTAAATGTGGAACATAACTCCTGTCATTGCTTCCTCCTGAATATTTTTTGCCTAATGAAGTCGTGTGCAATAGGCTTAGGGGAATGTAAGAAGGTTATTTCACAGCTCAAAATTGAACCTCCAGTTTGTTGTAGAAAGTCCTCAACCTTTCCTACCCCTGGGACCTGTTTCCTGGAGTTTCTTCATCTCATGTCCCAGGTGTTTCCCAGGGTGGCAGGCCTTCTCTGCACTATCTCTTCTTGTACCTCTTGACTTCTCCCTTTTGTTTCTAGGCACACTTACCACCCTTCTCACAGGCTGCCCAGGTATCTTCAGATGTTCTTATTTCATAGTGCATGCCAGTTTTTATGTTTGTTTGCTTCCTTTCTCTGCTTCCTGACCAAATTTTTCCCAGTGAGGAATTTTGTCCAAAGCTTTTAATATTCTATCTATATAGTTTTCCCAACCCTATATAAAATTTAGTTCTCTATGAAGGTCTTTTCACATCTATTATTTTATTTGTTCTTCACAATGACCTTTTCAGGCTGATAGAGCAGGTAAATTATCAGCAGTTTACAGATGAAAAAGCTGAGACTGGGAGAGGTAATGTGAGCAGTGTCTGATTACCCAGCAAATGAACAACCCAAGAAATGAACTCAGAGCTGATAAAGAACCTTTGACATCATTGTATCCCACCTCTCCTTAGTCATGGGAATCTGTACAGAATCTCTGAAAGTTTCAAGGATGTTTGTCTGGTGTTAATAGGGGAAAACTAAAACTGAATCATTTACTTGTCAATTTACTCATTGCAGACTCCAGTGAATCATTGTTTGATGATCATCTTCCCTGGCACCTGGGGCTTCCCTAAGTAGTTCCTTTGTCACGCTTAGAAGGGGACTACAATTCAATCCTCCCACCTTTGTGAAGTGAGTGTAAAAAAGGAGCCTTCTTTTGAACTGAATTGGAGGGTCTTCCTTGGCTATTCAGATGGGTGAAAGCAGAGAGAGCCAGCCCTAACTCTGGCTGGTATCCTGCAAGCCCTTAAATCTGACCAGCTTTTGCAGATTTGATCATACATTCACCTGGTTTTCAGTTTAAGTTATATTTGCCTGTTTGCCTCACCCACCCCACCCACAGAGCTGGTTGATTCTCTACAATATTGGATTTTGGCTTGTCTGTGTCTGGGGCTAGAGTTAGCCAGAGGGTAAGGTAGCACTGCCTTCTCCAGGGTCAAATTGAGAAAGATGCTAAGAGCTTTTCTTGGAGGACATATTACTCTGGGGAATAGAGGCTGTGGGAGAGGCAGAGCCATGGTCAGGAGATTATGACATCTCCAGGGAAGGTGGAATGCTTGCAGCCTAAATACAAGGAGTCAGAAAAGGAGCTGCAGGTTGGTGGTCTAATGAATGCATTGTGCCAGGGTGAGGAATTATGCATAAATTCCTCCACAGATGGGAGCTGCAGTAGGCATCCTTTTAGTTTAGTGCCCAGACATGCCATGGTGTGGGGAAGGGCAAGGTAAAAAAAAACTAACTGTTCTGGACTCTTTGATTTGCCAGTATGACTCCCCTTCTGTTTAATCTCCTAGGGCGAGGTCCAGTATTCTTCCAGGTCACAGCTTGTGAGGTTCAGTATTCTTCCAGGTCACAGGTCTTGTGATAATGCCCAATGCCCTTGTCTCTTGGACCCTCCTGCTCTCTTGGGCTCTCTTGGAGCCTACTGTTCCTATGGCCTCCACTGAAAACAGAGAAGAATCAGACACTGTTTAGTACAACCATAAGCAACTAGTAAGTCCTTGACTTATTTACTTACTTATTTACTTGCTTACTTAATTACACACACCTTTGATTTTTAGGAAAAACAAGGTAGAAGAATGAATCCAGTGATCCTTTTCTTTCTTGTTTTTAAGTTTCATGTGGTCTTAAAAGCAAAATCCTCAAACTTGCAGAGCATCTTTTAGCAAACCCAAGGCCATAGATCCTTTCTGGGCCACCTTCACCCATTTCCTTGGCATGTACTTTCTGGTCCGCTGTCTTGCATTGGCTGCATTTTCTCAGGCATGCAAGAATGCTATGTGTTCTTTAAATTTTTTTTTCCTGTTTCTTGACCTAAGCTGAGTCTTTTAACTTCAGGGAGAGCAGCCAAGTGTCAAATTTGGCCTTTCCCAAGTGTTGCTTACAGAAGGCCCAGCAATCCCCTGAGGTGATTGGCAATGCTGTTTTTGGGCCAAATGAAGAAGGCAGCTGCAGATGGTGCTATGGGGAGATAGTGTGCATAAGGCTCCTCTCGCCAATCCTGGATGTGCATGTCCAGCCAGGCCACCAGAGTCCTGGCTCCTAGTCAAGACCCCAACCTTCTCCCATGAAGGTCATGTGGGATTGCATCCAGATACCTTAGGAGACTGTCTGGCAGCCTGTTCCCCCAGCATGAGATGCCTCCCTTCCCTGGTCTTAGAGCCAGCCTGAACCTGAGGGAAGAATGCTTGACAGAATTAAGGTCTCAGGGTCTGTCTGAATCTCACAGCCTTCAGGAGAAACCTGCCCTTCTTAAGCTTTTTAGGTGAAGAAGTCCAGCTTCTGATACTAACTCTGCGGACCTTGAGTCTTTAGCTTTACTCTCTGAAACTCAGTCTCTCAACAATCCCCTGGGGGACATATTTGTGGTTTGAATCTTTTCAGCATCCATTACCCACTTCTTCTGGGAGTAATGCCTCAATGTTCCTTTGTCCATTTCTAGCTCAGTCTATGTAGATCTGGTGAGAATCTTGACCCCAGGTAAAGAGAACATCACCCATAATGGACCAGCCAGTACTTTGCATTCCTCTAGCCACAGGGATTGGTTCAGGGATGAGCACATGACTCAGGTCTAACCAATCAGTGTAATTCCATTGCAGTGACCACAGTTATTTCAGTATTGAATAAATGACTCAAATTGTTCCAATTAGAGTGAGTCCTACAATTTACAATGTAGCAACTGGGGGAAAATGCTCAGTTTTCAGCTGGACTTGAACCTGGGGAGAAGTAGGACTAGAGTTGTTGGCACCATTTGCTGCTAAGTGGTGCCTAAGAGTAAAACCAATATGGTGAGCGGAGTCAAGAGAATAACTGGGTCCTGATGACATCATTTTATTTCTGGTATCAAACAGTCTGAAATTACTGATACTCTTGGATTTTCTTTCATGTTATCAATACATAAGACAGAAACATTTTTCAAATTTAAGCAGTTTGATTCTGATTTAAAGAGTCCTAATATACTCTCTGTGTCACTTCCAACTGTAAACTTGATGTATTCAGCCTCATTTGAGGCTAGATAATAAATTTTCTCTTTGTGACTCAGGCCAAGACTTTGGTAGCTGAGTCTAGCCAAGAGAGTGAAATTGCTAGGTCCAAGGGTATGCAAAAGTTCACTTTTAGTAGTTATTGTAAAAGAGTGCCTATTCAAGCGTTTTGCCTTTTTTTAAATTGGGTTGTCTGTATTTTATAATTAATTCATAGGAGTTCTTTGTTTGTTATGGTTATCAGTTCTTTGTCAGATAAGTGTTTGTAAATTTCTTCTCTGTGGCTTCCCTTTCACAGCCTTAATGATGATTTTTGATGAACAAAAGTTCTTAATTTTAACAAAGTCCAATTTATCAGTGTTTTCCTTTATATGTACTGTTTACAATATCTTTGCTTATCCCAACCAAAGCTATGAAGACATTCTCCTACATTATCTTCTAGAGAATTTATTGTTTTTACTTTACACAAGTAGGTTTACAATCCATCTGGAATTGATTTTTGCAAATGGGATGTGATGTAGAGGTGAAGCTCAATTTTTTTTCCCATAGGGATAACCAATTGACCAGGAATCAGTTATTGAAAATGTTACTCTTTCTTTGTTTCATTTCAGTGACACATATTATATTATATATGTGAGCCTGATACTGATTTTCTATTCTGTTCCATTGGTTCATTTGTCTGTACTTGTATCAATTGCACACTGTTTTAATTGCTGTTCCTGTCTAAAAGTATTGATATCTGGTATTATCAGTCCTCTAACTCTGTTCAGTTTTTTTAATTTTTAAACTACCTTGTTAATACTGACCCTTTCCTTTTCCTTATAAATTTTAAAATAATTTTCTCAAGGCCAACAAAAACTTGCTGGAAATTTTATTCAGATTGCCTTGAATTGAGACATCAATGTGGAAAGACTTGACATCTGTAAAATATTAACCTTCCAATCTATAAGCATGGTATATCCTTCCATTAATCTAGGTCTTCTTTAATTTCTCTCTGTACTGTCATGTAAGTTTTGTGTAGAGTTCTTGTACAAGCTTAGTTAAATTTATTCCTAAGTATTTGATGGTTTTGATGTTATTTTAAATGGTTTTACTTTTAAATTTTATTTTCTAATTATTTCTGCTAGTATAGAGTAATATAATTAATTTTTATTGATTCTATATCTAAAAATATTCCTAAATTCATTTATGAATTCTAATAATTTATATGTATATGATTTGGGGTTTTCTATGCACAAAATTATACCATCTACAAATATAGTCAGTTTTATTTCTTTCTCTCTAATATTTACTTATTTATTTTTCTTAACCTATTAAACTAGTAAGGACCCTCAGCACAATGCTGAATATAAGTGGTGATAGCAGACATCCTTAACCTCAGTCCTGTTCTCAGAGAGAAAGTTCATTATTTTAACACTTATGTAAGATGTTTGTAAGATATTTGTATGTACTCTAGTACAAGGCACCCTAACCCCTGTGCCATGGACCAGTACCAGTACATGACCTGTTAGGAACCAGGCCACACCACAGGAGGTGAGTGGTGGGTGAGCGAGCAAAGCTTCTGTATTTACAGCTGTTCCCCATCACTCACATTACCACCTGAGCTCTGCCTCCTGTCAGATCAGCGGCAGTCTTAGATTCTCACAGGGGTGCGAGCCCTACTGTGAACTGCACATGAGAGGGATCTAGGTTGCACACTCCTTATGAGACTCTAATGCCTGATGAACTGAGGTGGAGCTGAGGTGGTGATGCTGGCACTGGGGAGTGGCTGTAAATGCAGGTTATCATTAGCAGAGAGGTGTGACTGCACAGAGACCATAATAAATCAATTGGAAAACAAGCTCAGGGCCCCCAGTGATTCTGCATTATGGAGAGTTGTATAATTAGTTCATTATATATTACAATGTAATAATAATAGAAATAAAGTGCACAATAAATGTAATGCACTTGAATCATCCTGAAACCATCCCCCTCCCAAACTGGTCCATGGAAAAATTGTTGCCCACGAAACTTGTCCCTGGTGCCAAAAATGTGGGAGACCACTGCACTAGTAGATTAATGAAGTTCCCTTCTATTCTTTCCTTGCTAGAGGTTTTTTTTTTTTAATTATGAATGAATAGGTATTGGATATTATTAAATGCACTTTCTGTCTCTATTGAGGTGGTCATGTAATTTTTCTCCTTTATATTTTAATATGGTGAATTATATAGATATTTTTAAATGTTAAATCAAACTTATATTCTTGATAAATTATCTTTTGGCATACTGCTAGGTTTAATTGGTTAATATTTTGTTTGGGATTTTTGCATCTATATTCATGATGGATACTGGTCTGTAATTTTTTTTTTTTAATGTAATGTTCTTTTCAGATTTAGTATTGCAGTTATTCTGGATTCATAAAATGAGTTTGAAGTGTTTCATCTTTTACTTTGCTCTAGAAAAGTTTGTGTAAAATTGCTATTATTTCTTCCTTGAATGTTTGGAGTAATTCAGTATTATAGTTATCTGGACTGGGAATTATTTTTAGTCAAAGTTTTATATTACAAATTCATTTTCTTTAATAAATAAGAATGATTTAGATTATTCTATTTCTTCTTGTGTACATTTGAACATTTTTACCAGGGAATTTGTCCATTTTTATCATCTACATTTTCAAATTTATTGACAAATAAAAACATAAAATTTTTAATGTCTGTAGACAGTGTAATGATATCCCCTTTTTCATGTCTAATATTTAGTCCCCTCTCTCTCTCTCGGTCATCTTGCTAGGGTTTTATCAATTAATCATTTTAATTTGACTTTATTGATGCTCTTTTTTGTACGTTGCTTTTAAATTTATTAAATTCTGCTCTTCTCATTTTTTTTTTTTTTTTTTTTTTTTAGTTTCTGTGGATTCAAGTAAAATAACAGTTTCTTGAGATGGGTCGTAGATTGTAGCTTTTTATCCTCTTTTGCTAATATATGCATTTAAGGCTACAAATTTCCCTCTAAACACTACTTCAACTTTATCCCCCAATATTAATATGTCATCTTTTGATTGACTCACCTCAAATTATTTTCTAATATCTATTGTGATTTATTCTTTGATCCATTTATTTAGAAGCATACTGCTTCATTTAAAAACATCTGGAAAATGGATAACTAATAAAAACCGGCTGTATAAAAAGATAAATAAAATAAAATTCAAAAAAAAATCTGGAGAGTTTTCAAGTTACCCTTTGTCTCTGATTTCTTGCTTAGATCTGTGTCAGAAAATATACTCTATGATGTCAACCCTTTATTTGGTGATATTTTCTTTATGGTATAACATATAGTCAATTTTGGTAAAGCTTTCACATATACTTATAAAAAATGTTTATTCTCCAGTTAGGTGCAATGTCCTACATATGTTATGGGCATTTATCCTGCTTGGTGTTCTCTGAGCTTCCTGGATCTGTGTTTTGGTGTCTGACATTAGTTTGGAAAAATTCTCAGTCATTATTGTTTCACATATTTCTTCTGTTTCTTTCTCTTTTTTTTCTCCTTCTGGTATTCCCATTATGTGTATATCACAACTTTTATAGTTGTCCCACAGTCCTTGGGCATTCTCTTCTGTTTATTTTTTTTTCTTTCAGTTTTTATTTTCTTTGCTTTTCAGTTTTTGAAGTTTCTATTGATACATTCTCAGACTCTTTCCTCAGCCAAGTCTAGTTTAATAGTAAGCCCATCAAGGGCATTCTTCATTTCATTTAGAGTGTTTGGGGGTTTTGTTCTGTTACAGTATTTTTATCTCTAGCATTTATTTTCAGTTCTTTCTTAGGATTTCCATCTCTCTGGTTACATTACCCATCTGTTGCTGCATGCTTCCTACTTTATCCATTAGAACACTTAGCATATTAATCTTAATTGTTTTAAATTCCCAGTTCAATAATTACAAAATTTCTTCCATTTCTTGTTCAAATGCTTGTTCTCCCCCTTCAAATTATATATATTTTTTCTTTTTGTATGTCTTGTAATTTTTTTCCTGATAGCCAAACATGATATACCAGGTAAAAAGAACTGCTCTAAGTAGGCCTTTAATAATATACTGGTGAGGTGTGGGAGAAGAGGAAGCGCTCTATAGCCTATGATGCGTTCTCAGTCTTTTAGTGAGCCTAGACCTCTGGATTGTACACTTCACCAGTGTTTTTCAGGCTTTGTTCTCACTGCTATGTGGGACAGGGCGACTAAAGTGGGTTGAAGTTAGGTATTTCCTTTCTCCCATGTGAAAGGCTAGAGTTGGGTATTTTCTTTCCCCCAGGTCACTTAGGCTCTGAGCTCTAGTTAACTAGTTTCCCCTGAGGGCAGGCCTTGTTAAGATAAAGAGTGCCCTAGCATATTCAAACTGATTCCCTACTCTTGCTGGAAGAACAAAGGGATTTTTCTCTCATATTTACTTTGAGAACCTGGTTGAGTTTCTGGAAGTAAAACTTACGAAAGTGTGGGGGCACCCCTATAACTTGGTTCCCCTGGAGTTTTTAACTGAGTTGTCCACACTGAGCCTCCAATAATTTGTCAGTTATGGTTTAAGTTTTCCTACCCTGGCACTCTGTTCCAATGGTGGTTTTAGCTTGTGAATCTCTGCTCAGGTAAGCCTTGACTCCTTGCATTCACCTGTCTGTCTCTCCAGTCTTAGGAGCAAAGGTTTTTCCTGTGTTTTCCCATCTCTTATAGGTCTAAGAAGAGTTGTTGGTTTTTTAGTCTGTTCAACTTTTTATTTGTTAGGATTGGGTAGTGACTTCCAAGCTCCTTCCATGAGAAATCAGAAACTGGAAGTCAATATATTATTTAGGTATAACTGTTGATTCTGAATTTTGAACCATAAGTAAACCCTTATTGATATTTTTCATTTTTTTTAGATTTTAAAAGAGTTATGTTAATATCTCTAGCTCTGATTGTGGATTTATCTATTTCTCCTTTAAATTCTGTCAATTTTATGTTTTATATATTTTGAAGCAATGTTATTAGGTGCATCCAGATTTAGAACTGTATTTCTTCTAGTTGGCCTTACCCTTTAATCATTGTTAAATATCCCTCTGTATCTACTAATATTTCTTGCATTAAAGTCTACTTTGTCTGATATAAATATAGCCCTATCAGTTTCCTCCTCCTTCCTTTCTTCGACATCTTCTTATTTGTATATGCTTTCATAGTATATATTTTTCTATCTTTTCACTTTTAATCTTTCTTTTTTATATTTAAATCATATCTCTTATATGAAGTATATAACTGAGTTTTTTATGTGACTCAGCATCTTTGCCTTTTAATTGTAGTGCTTGGTCCATTTATATTTAATACAACTATTGATATATTAGGGATTAAATAAACCATTTTGCTACTAGTTTTCTATTTAACCCATTTATTATTTGTTCATCTGTTCCTAATTTTTTGCCTTCTAAAAATTAATTGCATATTTAAAATTTTTCTCTTGTTTTAGAAAAATATATATTTATTTATATATATTTTGTATATTTTAGAAATTAGAAATATATATGTATATATATACATATATATACATATATATCTGAAGTTATAGATATATTTTTAAGCAATTACTCTAGATATTACAATATTCATCCTTAAGTCTACCTTAAATTATGTCTTTTATTCTTCTTGTGCAATATAAAAATCTTAAAATACTTTACCTTCATTTACCTTCCCTCATTGCAGTTTGTACTTTTGATAGTGTGCATTTTAATTCTACATAAATTTTAATCCTCATGATATATTATTATTAAGTGTTATTAAAGGCTAATGTTATCTTATATTTACCCACATATTTCATATTTACACTTTCCTGGGCTCATTATTCTTTCCTGATTTAACATGCTTCCATCCCGGTACTTTTTCTTCTGCCTAAAGAATTTCCTTTAGCATTTACTTTAATAGTGATGAATTCCCTCTGTGTTTGTCTAGAAAACCTTTTAAAATTTTTTTTTGAAGGATATTTTTACTGGATATAGAATTCTAGATTAACTATTATTTCCTTTCAACACTTTAAAGATGTAATTCCATTCTCTGCTCTCTTTAATTATTCATACTAAAAAGTCATTTTTAAGTATTATTATTGTTTCTTTGAAAGGAAGGTACCCTTTCCATCTGGATGCCCCTTTCTTATAAAAATAACTTTATGTTTTAGAATATTTTTAGGTATATATAAAAGTTACATCATCAGTAGTATATTTCCATATAGCCCACACCTTGTTTCCCCATTACTAACATCTTCCATTAGTATTGTATGCTTGTTATAATTAATGAACCAATAATTTTAACTAAAGTCCATACATTATTCAAATTACTTTAGTTTTTACTTAATGTCCTTTTTCTTATTTATTTTTTATTTATTCAATTGTTTGTATTAGTATAAACTCTTGGGGAGACTTCCCTAGTGATCCAATGGCTAAGATTCCACACTCCCACTGCAGGGGGCACAGGTTTGATCCCTCATCAGGGAACTAAGATTCTGCATGCCATGTGGCATGGCCAAAAAACAAAACAAACAAACAAACAAAAAACTCTTGGATATTTTATATTTTGTGTTATAATACAATACTAATTTAGCTAAATTGTTTCAGCTTCAGTCATTGTTTGCTCTTTCATTTGGCTCCTGTGATTCCATGTTCCTTTGTCATACTCTCATTAATGTGGGGTTTTTGTTTGTTTGTTTGCTTGCTTTGTTTTAGAATTTCCTTACTTTCTGGCACTACAAGATGCTCCAGTTTCATCTTGTATATGCTCTGCTCTGGTGCCTAGAATCAGCCATCTATCCAAGAACATCTGGTTCCCTTGATTGGAGAATTTTCTCAAAAGCCAAGATCTGGGGTTTGGTTGTGCTCATTGTTGATGGGGTGTCTTTGTTTCTAGATTCTCTCAGCTGACAGCAAGAATATATGTGTGCATACTAACCTCCATATATATATATATATATATAAACACATGGCTGTAAACATTTCTATGTATATCCATCTATGTTTACTCATTTACATGATATCATCATGCTGATATCTTTATCTGGATACCTTCAAGATTTTCTCTCTTTCTTTGGTTTTCAACAGTCTGACAATGATGTACCTAATTGTGGTTTACTTTTCAAGTGACTTATTTGAGATTCTTAAAGCTACTTGAATGTCTGGCTTGGTTTTGGAAAACAAATTTGTGATGGTTTTGGAAAACGTTTGGTCAATATTTCTTCAAACATTATTTCTGTCACTCTCTCCTCTCTTTTGGGGACTCATTGCATATATGGTAGATTTCTTTATCATGTTCTCTATGTCTCTAATGAAAATGTCTTAATTTTATGTTCTTTTATCTCTGTAGGCTTCTACCTGAATACTTCCTCTTGATCTGATCTAATTTTTCAGTTTACCAATTCTGTCTTCTGTAAAATAGACTGTACAGGTTCTTGACAAGTTCTCTTCCTCCAGTGGGCATTTCATTTTCCCCTGACAGGCAGTTAGACTATGGGCGAATTACCTTGATCCTGTCAATACTGGTATACTTCCATTTTCTCTTAACTCCTGAATCTTAATTGAAACTTGTTTATTTAACAAGACTCCTCCTCTTCAGTTGGTTTTGAGATCAAGTTTTATCTCCCTAACACTGTAACTTTATTGAAATTTGTCTTCTACTTTTAATTTTTCAGCATTGGTTGGTTTATCAACATGTAACTTATATGTTGACCTGAGAGAAAATTGTAAACAAAATGTCAAGCTCAGTGTATTAGTTTGATAACACTGCTATAATAAGGTACCATAAAGTGGGTTGCTTAACCAACAGCAATTTATTATCTGACAGCTGTGGAGGCTAGAAGTCCAAAATTAAGGTATTAACAGGGCCAGTCTCCCTCTGAAGGTGGTAGAAAAGGGTAGGTTCTAAGCCTCTCTCTTAGCTTCTGGTAGTTCCTTGGTCTGTGGGAGCATATATCCAATCTTCACATGGTATTCTCCTCATGTCTAAATTTCTCCTTTATATAAGTACCTAGTCCCATTGCAGTAGGGGCATATCCTACTCCAGTATGATGTCTACTTACTAATTACATCTTCAAAGACCCTATTTCCAAATAAGGTCACATTCTGAGATACTGGGGGTTAGGACTTCAACATATAGATTTGGAGAGGGAGACATAATTCAACCCATAACACTGAAATCAAAACGTTTCCTTCTGTATTTCCTTCTGTATCTTTGTTCTCATGTCCTGGCTTCCCTTATTGCTTTCCAGGGTCCTTAAGCAGATTTTTTCAGATTATAGTCTGCTTTTATAATTGTTTTTAGAAAGAGATTTAATGATACTAGCTGCTCCATGACTTGACTCTATACTAGCTACTTTTGACTTAAAACATAAGTCTAACTAATCCAATTTTAACATGGTATGTGATTCTTCATTTGAAAATTGAAAAAGAGCAATACAATGACCATATCAGGCATGTGATGTATAGTAACTGGCAAAGAGACAGTTGGGCGTTTTCTTGGCTGGGGAAAAGAGCTATTGAGATAAGGCAAGGGAATTCAGAAAATAATCTACACACAAATCCTGGAGTAGCCCACATGTTTAGGGAGTCCATGCAGGATGAACTCACTCTGATTTCACCATCATTTTGCTGAGAATTGATTTAACCCTTGGCTGACATCTCCTTATGTGAATTGATTAGCTCCTTGTGATTAGCAATTGGTTACCCATATTTGCTTCCCAGTACTACAGATATAACCCCCACCGTTAAGCTGCTTACCTCCTTCAACTCTCTATAAAAACTGGGCCGCTGTTACCCTCCCATTATTCTCAGATTTGGTTTCTCTCATCCTGGACTCAACATCACAAATTGTCTCTCATCCTTCTAGCCTTTGGTCTCATGACTCATCATATTAATTCCCTAGAATCTCCTTACCTCATTCATTCAATCTGAGGCTCCTGATTTGAGGTTTTACCTGTGACGTTTTTTCCTTCTTCAATACTATCTAGATTCCACTTACAGCTATACTGTCATTGGATGACCCAAGTTAACATCCAGCCTCTGGATGGTCCCACATCCTTTTCTTCACTATGATCCTCCAAAGTCAGTGTTCCCCCTTGGCTCACCTCAGGTTCACAAGCAGCTCCTACATTATCTCACAAAATTGAGGGTAAGTCCCATACCCATTATCTCTGGAGAAATAGATAAACACCATTCTTTCTTTTTGTTAATCTCTTTCTTCTACATAACATTCTTGTTATGAAGAGAGTTTGTCATGGAGTAATCAATTTTATTGGACCCCCACTGTGTGCAAAACAACTTGCTAAATGTTCTTTAATTATTAAACTATTCATTTAATAACTATTGATCGAGTGCCCAGGCTTTGGGGTGACACGATGGTGAAAACAACAGGTGTGTTCTTGCCCTATGGAGCTCATAGTCTGGTTGAAGAGAAAGACATTATTCAAGTAATACCAGAAATGTACAAATGCAACTGAGATAAGTGGGAGGAAGAGAGGAACATGGTGTTCTATGTCCATTTAAGCCAGACGCCAAAGTTCTCTTTCAGTCCATTCAGGGCTTCTTAAATCTCATCATAAGCATAGCATCAAAACAGTCTTGGTGCTATACAGCAGGTTCTTATAACTTATCTATTTTATATATAGTAGTGTTTATATAGCACAGGAAACTCTACTCAATACTCTGTAATGGCCTATATGGGAAAAGAATCTTAAAAAAAAAGAGTGGATATATGTATATGTGTAACTGATTCACTTTTCTGTATATCTGAAACTAACACAATACTGTAAATCAACTATACTCCAATAAAAATTTTAAAAAAAAGAGGATTGGTGCAGTGATTCTCAATCCCAGCAGTGTATTAGAATTACATGAGGTGCTTTAAAAAAAAAAAAAAAGAAGCCATTGGGAGATTGGGATTGACACATACACACTACTATATATAAAATAGATAACTAATAAGGACCTACTATATAGCACAGGGAACTCTACTCAATACTCTGTAATGACATATATGGGAAAAGAATCTAAAAAAGAGTGGAGATATATATATTTATAACTGATTCACTTTGCTGTACAGGAGAAACTAACACAACACTGTAAATTACCTATACTCCAATAAAAATTAATTTATAAAAAAGAAGCAAAGGCCCCACCAAAAACTGATAAATTTGACTCTTTGGGAATGGGATTTGGCATGTAATATTTTAAAAAATAGCTATCCACAAGGATTATAACATACAGACTGAGTAGAGAATTCCTGGTCTGGGGAAATGCAAGGGTCCCAGATGCCTTAGCTTCATGGTTTATCACCTCTTTGTTATATCGTCCTTTCTGTTTTTGCCTTGTCTCCTGTTTTCAGTAATGCAGCTCTTGTTTGGTTCCCTTTGTTTCAAACCAGAACAGTGACCTCAGGTCCAACATCTGGGTCCCTGGCCCATAGGCCCCATCCTGACAACATAAAATTCAAGTAACTGATCAGGACCCAGGTCTTCTGAGGGGCCATGCAGCTGTGACCAACAGGCATGTCCCTCAGCTGGGGCATGAAGTAACATTTTTATTTGCATGTAGAATAATGTAAAAGAAAGAGGGAAATAGAAGAGGTCCAGGATGGGGTAAGTGGGGTCTAAGTGGCATGGCCACTCCCTGAACCTTGCCTATAATGCTCTCCAGGCAGCAGGGTGATCGGCTACTGCAGGACACAAGTCCAGTGTCACAGTGGCACTAAGATTCTAGAAACTTCCCAAAAGACACTCAGAGCCACAAGGACCATGTGACTGACCAAAACAGCTGCCTTCTATCCTCTGGTGAGCTTTCCACACTCCTAGGAGAAACATGACTTCTACCCCTGCCCCTCACCCAAGAACTTCAAACCCTGCTTGGCTTTCCCTCTCAGATGGGTCCCAGAGTCCATTTATTTCACTTATTATGTTAGTGCTGCTGTGTATGAGTTTCTGCCTCACATCTCTTTGTGAGTTCAAAGTTCATTATAATCCCTAGCAAAAAATAGAGGTATTTATTTCCAGATTGAGGGACAATTCATTTGCTTTGATAATAAAATGGACAGGACAAGGCACCCACTTCAATAAGAAAAGTTCAGTTCTTCCTCCTTGGTTTACTCCCCTGGAGTAGACCTGGGGATTCTGCTCCTGAATTCCAGGATCAGCTGCTAGATCCCACAATGACGTCACTGTCTGCATGGATTCAGGCTTATGCCTGCTAACAGTGTCTCTGCATTGGCCAGGACACCTGCCTGGCCTGACTCTACCCCGTGCCTGTTGCCCTACCCTACCCCTCCTCTCCTCTATCCCTCCTGATGGGCCTGTGTGGACTTCTCTGGGTCTGATGGGTATGTTCACCTTCTGATCACTGGAGGGTGGATGTTCTAGGTCAGCAGAGGGAGGCATTCGTGATGCCTGATCTGGGAAGGGGTTCAGAAAGGTGGAGTAGAGGGAGTGGAATGGGGCCTCTGGGGTGGGTGGTGGAGGGGCTCCCCCATACCACATCCATAGCTTGGAAGGCACATGGGATGTTGTAATTTGGCCACAGCGAAAAAAGTATAGAACTGCAGAAGCCTCACATTTTGTCCAGATGATATTGGGGTCTCTTAAAAGCTGACTTGATACCTCTGAGATTCTCTAAAGGCTCGATAAGGAGGGCGTGAAGTTTAGTTATAAGAATCAATGTCTGGAACTCCTAAAAAAAACATTTATTCCAAACAATGGCTTTTCCAATTACTGAAATTTAAAAAAAAATGTGTATTTATAAAAAGAAGGCAGGTAGCAGGTCAGGAAGTAAGCTCTAGAGCTAAACTGCCTGGGTTCAAATACCAGCTCTACCACTTTGGAACTATGTAACTTTGGACAATTTACATAACTTCTTTATACCTCAGTTTCCTCATCCATAAAATGTGGATAATTGTAGAAACTATCTCATAGGGTTATTATGAGACTTAAATGAGTTAATATTTGCAAAGTCCTTAGAATGATACCTGACACGTAGTGCACATAGTGGTATATAAGTTTTTTTTTTGTTTAAAGTATACACTTTGATGGTAGCAGACAATGTCCTCAACAACATCCCAACATACACCATCGCAAATTTCTTTTTTAAATAAATTTATTTATTTATTTTTGGCTGTGTTGGGTTTTTGTTGCTGCGTGAGGGCTTTCTCTAGTTGCGGCAAGCGGGGCCTATTCTTCATTGCAGTGCGTGGGCTTCTCATTGCAGTGGCTTCTCTTGTTGCAGAGCACGGGCTCTAGGAGCATGGGCTTCAGTAGTTGCAACACACGGACTCAGTAGTTGTGGCTCACGGGCTCTAGAGCACAGGCTCAGTAGTTGTGGCTCATGGGCTCTAGAGCACAGGCTCAGTAGTTGTGGCACACGGGCTTAGTTGCTCCATGGACACATAGGATCTTCCCCAACCAGGGCTTGAACCTGTGTCCTCTGCATTGGCAGGTGGATTCTCAACCACAGCACCACCAGGGAAGCCCCACCATAGTGAGCTTTGTTTAGCTAGTTTGTGTGTGTGCATGAGTGTGTACAGGTGTGTGTATACACATATTTTGGTAATATCTCTTCATTCAGATTCATGGTTCATACCAAAAACTCAGGCAATAAAAACATTTTTCTGGAGAATCAGTTCTCTGGTAATTTTGAATAGCCCAGTTACAAATAAAAGACATCTAGAGTAATCTATTTCAAACGATGCTCTCTGCCATCTCCTCAGACTCTCCTGGGAGTTGGGGTGGGCTAGGGAGTGAAAATAAGGGTGTAGATGTGGTTCTTATTCCCGCATCCTTTTCAGTCAGAAGAACTCTGCATACAACTCTTTTATGCTTGAACAAATATTCCCACAGTTAAAAAAACATTTAAACACAACTGATGTAGAAGAAGATTTGAGTCTGTGTGCCCCTCAGACCTTTATCTACAGGTGCTATTTCTCATCACCAGTCTCAGTGAGTTTTGGATGAAAGAAAATTCAAGGTTGTTCTTCCCAGCAAGAACCTGGGATGAACCATTTCTGTATGAAGTGACAGGTCACACGCTTTAATAATCAACTAGGAAGACCTGGTTAAAGCTCCCATATAAAAGTTAGAGCACTTACCTAATAACTGTGTTCAAAAGGAAAGGCTCCTCTACCCCCATGGGGGCTTTAGGAGAACCCATGGGCTGGGCCAGCACAGTCCTCCAAGACTGTTTGGAGCTGACTACAAAGCACCAGACTCACACTTG
This sequence comes from Delphinus delphis, assembly GCF_949987515.2. Lineage (NCBI taxonomy): Eukaryota > Metazoa > Chordata > Mammalia > Artiodactyla > Delphinidae > Delphinus > Delphinus delphis. The sequence continues at coordinate 102,746,013 of NC_082689.1, read as the reverse complement.
GACGAGGTTCCTGTATCCCTGCCTCAGGTAGCCACAATTCATCTGTCCTGCAAAATGTTCACTGTGACCATTACCACACCTCCACCCCAGCCTCAGAAACCACAACAAAACCCCCAACACATATCTAATTTTGAGCAACGTTGACTCCATTCTAAGACTATAAAATAATAACAGCCATTCAGTAAAAAGGATATGCTAACACTAAGCATATACATCAACTGTAAGATGTGCTCCAATTTCTCAAATATTTACAATTTTAAAAAGTACATCTTAAAAGCAAAGAAATATGATATCTGTAAATTTGTCCCCCCCAGGTATTATTTTGAATTATTTGTTATAAACAATTTAGTGTTGGAGAACATTTGTTGAATATAATGGTTTGAATTTTGAAGTAAGTAACATTTAATCGTTGGACAATAATTATCTGGCTGAAGTCATTCCTGGAGCAATACATAAGCTAAAATGATCATTGTAGAGAAAAATATTTATCCTCCTATATTTATTTGTAAGTAGCTAATTCATTCAGAAGTCAGATATAATCACTGAGATCACTGTCAAAATAAAACCTGTCAATATTCTGCAAGATAATGATAATTTGTTTTTTCTTTTATTTCTCCTATCTCTTCTTTAGATTTTTAAAATTTTGTTTCATTGGTTAGAATTTCCAGAACAATGTTAAATAATAGTGCTTAATAGAGGTTACCTTCATCTTTCCCTAATTTTGATAGAAATTAATCTAGTGATTAATCATTAGATATAACACTGGTGGTTGGTTCGAGCAACATTTTATCATTTTCCAGAAATATATATCTACTTCTACTTAACATAGAAATTTAAAAATTAGAAATGTAAGAGAAACTTAATCCCATGCCTTTTTTGGCATCTATAGAAAAGATCATAACGATTTTTCTTATTTAACATATTAGCATCGCATAATATTAAATATCTGAATATTAAATTACCTAGAATTTATCATTGTAAAAGGGGGAATCGAAACATAGTACTGTTTTGTAAAGTGAATTATTTGTTTTGTGAATTACCTGAGACAAGTTTCTGAACCCAGGCATCCAGTCTCTATACACCAGCATGTGGTTGGTGTCTCAGGGACCTGAGACTAATTATAATAGCACCAGCCTAGGCAGGATACCATTAGAAGGTCAGACCTGCCAGAAGAAATCAATTATAGGAGATGAACCTTGTTTGGATGTGTTTTGTGCCACCACCCCCTCGGAGGTCCAAGGCCTTGCTTACTGGTGCAAAGATCAAGAATGCCAGAGCCTGTCATTTGTATACCACTTGGCACTGACCGCCCCCCCCCCCCGCCCCAGTCATCTTCACCTTTGTTCAGTACAGAATTAATGACGAGACATGGAGAGGATGTGGAGATAAGGACTCCTCTTTATGAGACGCTCACTTCAGCCAAAAGAGCAGATTGTAGACAAATCCAATAATCCTCTGGCAGAAAACAGGCATGTTGCACATTTGCACGCATGTTCTCAGAGATCACACACATACTCATACACTTATACCCTTCTCCTCACATTAGGAGATTTGTTGAATACAGTGAGGGCTTAATACAGGCTTGTTTCATGAATAAGTGAATGAGTAAGGGAACTCAGTTGTCCAAGTGTGTCCTTGTACTCACCCACCTACACACATACTAATGTCCACTCGTAGATACACAGGCAAGTGGAAGAACACCCTCCCTGTAGCTCTTCACAGGTGTCAACTACTGTCACGGGCCCCTCCAAACTGCCATTCATCCCCTCCAGAAGTCTCTGCAGTAGGTAGGAGGATGCTTTTAATCACAAGGATCAAAACTCTCAATCCAAACTGCCTCAACCACAGATAGATTTAATGCTGCACATAATAGGAGGTCCAGAAATAGAGTTTCAGGATTGATAGATCTGGAGGCTGTCAACAAGGACCGAACTTCATCCTGTCACCTCCTTTGCCATTTGCAGGATCATTTTCACCCTGAGCCTAGTTCACTGCTGTGAACACCCATGTACGAGATTTTATGAGGACACATACTTTCATTTCTCTTGGGTATATACCTAGGAGTATCACTGTTGGATCACATGGTAAATACGTTTGTCCATTTGAGGAACTGCTGGACTGTTTTCCAAAGCAGCTGCACTACTTAACATTCAGCAGTGTAAGAGGATTTCGATTTTTCCGCATCCTCATCACATTTGTATCTGTCTTTGAATACAGTCATCTTAGTAAGTGTGAAGTAGTATCTCACTGTGATTTAAATTAATTTAATTTTGGCTCTTCTGGGTCCCTAGAATTTCCATATGAATTTTCAGCTTGTCAATTTACGTAAAGGAGACAGCTGGAATTTTTATAGAGACTGCCTTGAATCTATAGAGATTAAGGAGTTTTGCTGTCTTAACCATACCGAGTCTTTTGATCCATGAACATGGAATGTTTTCCAATTATTCAGGTCTTCTTTACTCTCTTTCATCGGTATTTCATAGTTTTCATAGTATAAGTGTTGCACGCTTTTTGTTAAATTTATACCCAAGTATTGTATTTTTTGATCTTATTATAAATTGACCTGTCTTTTTACATATCATTGACTGTTTGTTAATTGCTGCTGTATAGACTTATAGTTGATTTTTGCATATTGATCTTGTATCCTCAACACTGTTGAACTTGTTTATTAATTCTAATAGATTTTTAATGACCTTAGTCTGGCTTTCTTTCTTTCTTTCCTTCTTTCTTTTTTTCTTGGTGTTTTTCTTTACAATAATTCTCCTCTTGCAAGGTTTATAACGGATTTAATTTTTAAAATACCCAACAATTTACATGTATGGTACAATTGTTCTGTCCCAATTCTTGATGTTCCTCAAGTTTGCTAAATGGATATTGTTTTATTGTACAGATGATGAAACTAAACTTTAGAAAAGCTAGGTAACTTCCATAAGATCACAAGGTCAAAACATAGATTTTCCTTTTTTTCTGTAGAGCATGTGAGAGATGAAGATTCACGACATTTCTTTATACCACTTCAGGTCCTAGGCTTATGTGCACATGCACACACACACACACACACACACACACACACACACACATTGGGGTTCATGTTTTTTTCAGACCTGCACTACTGGGAAAGTTTTCGCTGGTTAACTTCCTATCAGTCAGTAGTAACGTACTTGTTAGCTATGTCATCAAAGGCTGTGCATGACTTTAGAGTAAATCTCAATCCTTTTTACCACCATTTACAGATGGAGAACCAAGAAGGGATGTGACTTGCCCAAGGTTACATAAAAAATAGCGGTAGAAGAATGATCCTGGTCATGTCAGACTTCTTTTGGTTTGTCCTAAAATCTGTAGCCTTTTTCTTTTGCTGGATCTAGAAATTGTTTATCATGCCACTTCAGAGATAAAATTGTAAAGGGAAATGTATAATCAAAGAGTTGAATTCCTTGAACAAAGACTGAGAAAGACTGACAGCCATCTATTTGGGACAATAAGTCTTCATTCATATATTAATTCTTTCAACAAATACTTATTGAATGCCTATTATGCTGTTATACACCAGATCATGAGCTAGGAAAGGGTGTACAGTGGTAAAGATATAACCCTTGTTCTCTACAAGTTTATAGCACAGTGAGGTATAAAGACAAGCTGACAATTTCTACACTGTTTGACAAGCTCTGGGAACTATGGAAAAATGCCAGTCACTCATATGGCCGGGCAGAGAATGATTCTTGGAGGGGAAAGTATCTAAGCTGAGGTTGGAAGCATAAAACAAAACAAAGGATGTATAAGGAGTGAGCCAGGAGAAATAGAGTAAAAGCAGCAGCAGATAATCAGAGTTGGGTAATTTGAAGCCATTCTGGACAGCTGAAACAGAAGAGTTGAGGGCAGCAAATAAGTAAGCATGCCACTCACTGCTTAGATCATTGCCTGGCATGTATTACACCCTCCATAAACATATATTGAGTGGACAAAAGAGTGATGGAGGTGAGTCTGGAGAAGGCAGGAATCAATCAAGAAGGATCCTGTACAAACATACAGCAAATTTGAATTTTATTCTAAAGATACTAAGCCATAATGGATTTTCATCTGGAAAGTGGTATGTCACATCTGCCCTCCAGAAATGTTGAAAATGTATTGAAGGTGTCCAATTTTGTATATGATGAGGTGGTTGTTATAAAAACTCAGGTGTCCCACAGCCAACATTGTTCTCAATGGTGAAAAACTGAAACCATTTCCTATAAAATCAGGAATAAGACCAAGTTGCCCACTTCCACCACTATTACTCAACATAGTTTTGGAATTCCCAGCCATGGCAATCAGAGAAGAGAAATAATTAAAAGAAATCCAAATTGGAAAAGAAGAAGTAAAACTGTCACTGTTTGCAGATGACATGATACTATACATAAAGAATCCTAAAGATTGTACCAGAAAACTACTAGGTCTAATCAATGAATTTGGTAAAGTCACAGGATACAAAATTAGTAAACAGAAATCTCTTGCATTCCTATACACTAACGATGAAAAATTTGAAAGATAAATTAAGGAAACACTCCCATTTACCACTGCAACAAAAAGGATAAAATACTTAAGAATAAACCTACCTAAGGAGACAAAAAACCTGTGTGCAGAAAACTATAAGACACTGATGAAAGAAATTAAAGATGATACAAACAGATGGAGAGATATACCTTGTTCTTGGATTGGAAGAATCAACATTGTGAAAATGACTATACTACCCAAAGCAATCTACAGATTCAATGCAATCCCCATCAAACTACCAATGGCATTTTTCACAGAACTACAACAAAAGTTTCACAATTTGTATGGAAACACAAAAGACCCCGGATAGCCAAAGCAATCTTGAGAAAGAAAATCGGAGCTGGAGGACTCATGCTCCCTGACTTCAGATGATAACACAAACCTACAGTAATCAAGACAGTATGGTACTGGCACAAAAACAGAAATATAGATCAATGAAACAGGATAGATAGAAAGTCCAGAAATAATCCCACCCATCGATGGTCACCTTATTTTTGATAAAGGAGGCAAGAATATACAATGGAGAAAAGACAGGCTCTTCAAAAAGTGGTGCTGGGAAAACTGGACAGCTACATGTAAAAGAATGAAATTAGAACACTCCTAAACACCATACACAAAAAAATCCTCAAAATGGATTCAAGATCTAAATGTAAGGCCAGACACTATAAAACTCTTGGAAGAAAACTTAGGCAGAACACTCTATGACATAAATCACAGCAAGATCCATTTTGACCCACCTCCTAGAGAAATGGAAATAAAAACAAAACTAAACAAATGGGACCTAATGAAAAAAGTCTTTTCACAGCAGAGTAAACTATAAACAAGACAAAAATACAACCCTCAGAATGAGAGAAAATATTTGCAAACTAAGCAACTGACAAAGGATTAATCTCCAATATATACAAGCAGCTCATGCAGCTCCATATCTAAAAAACAAACAACCCAATCCAAAAATGGGCAGAAGACCTAAACAGACATTTCTCCAAAGAAGATATACAGATTGCCAACAAACACATGAAAGGATGCTCAACATCACTAATCATTAGAGAAATGCAAGTCAAAACCACAATGAGGTATCACCTCACACCAATCAGAATGGCCATCATCAAAAAATCTACAAACAGTAAATGCTAGAGAGGGTGTGGAGAAAAGGAAACCCTCTTGCACTGTTGGTGGGAATGTAAATTGATACAGCCACTATGGAGAACAGTATAGAAGTTCCTTAAAAACTAAAAACCACCATATGACCCTGAAATCCCACTACTGGGCATATACCCTGAGAAAACCGTAATTCAAAAAGAGTGATGTACCACAATATTAACCGCAGCACTGTTTACAATAGCCAGGACATGGAAGTAACCTAAGTGTCCATTGACAAATGAATGGATAAAGAAGATGTGGCACATACATGCAATAGAATATTACTCAGCCATGAAAAGAGTTATTTGAGTTATTTGAGTTATTTGTAGTGAGGTGGATGGGCCTAGAGTCTGTCATACAGAGTGAAGTAAGTCAGAAAGAGAAAAAAATATATACCATATGCTAACACACATATATGGGATTTAAAAAAATAAAAAGGTTCTGATGAACCTAGGGCAGGACAGGAATAAAGTCGCAGACGTAGAGAATGGACTTGAAGACACGGGGAGGGGGAAGGGTAAGCTGGGATGAAGTGAGAGAGTGGCATGGACATATATACACTACCAAATGTAAAATAGATAGCTAGTGGGAAGCAACTGCATAGCACAGGGTGGTCAGCTCAGTGCTTTGTGACCACCTAGAGGGGCGGAATAGGGAGGGTGGGAGGGAGGTGCAAGAGGGAGGGGATATGGGGATATGTGTATACATATAGCTGATTCACTTTGTTATGCAGCAGAAATTAATACAACATTGTAAAGCAATTATACTCCAATAAAGATGTTAAGAAACAACTCAGGTGAGAAGTAAGGAATGTGGAAGATAGAGTAGGGTTGAGAAAAGGTGCTGGTTGTAGAGAGTAAGGAGGAATTTGGCACTTGGTATCTGGATTGGAAGAGTGGGCAGAGAAGTGGAGGTAGAGAAAGGCTTCCAAGTTTCTGCACCTGTTTTTATGTTTGGCATGAGATTGGGGCTGAGGAAATGAGGCAACAGTGGGGAAGGAAGCAGAGGTGCCAACTGGGATATAAGATGCCATCTCCTTCCCTCCCTTCTTTCTTTTCTTTCTATATCAATTCTATAGGGAGAAAACTGGAAACGAGGTGATGTTGGATAAGCTATGTATCCTTTATAGCCCTCCATCTCCTATTTTTAAATAAAGAGGTTGGGTGACCACAGAAGTTTCTTCTAACTTGGAAATTCTCTGCTCCATGATATATCTCTATCAACACCCACCTACTCGGTGTGGACTTCCTGAGCAGAGGGAGTTTTTAAGAAACTTTTGGTAAGAAAAAGATGAGTTAAGAGTTGAGAACTCTTAACTGTCTGGGACTCAGAAAACCTGGCTCGGCCCAACTACTTGGAGGAAAGTCAATTCAAGATTTAGTTTCACCAAAAATGAGAATGAAAAATGGTAGACAAATGATGGCAAAGAAACCTTTCTCCTCCAGCTGCCTCTTACTCCAGGGAGTGGCTTGGAGAAGGGTTCTTCCTTTCTCCTACTCACACTACTTACTCTATTCCTAACCTAAACGTTATTGATTCTTCTCTTTGTCCTGAATGATTTCTTAGTGTTCACTCTACTTCCTGAGGAAGCTCATCTTTGATATTCAACTTAAGCTGTTTAGGAAATTCAAGTGTCATTCACTTTGGCTTTGAGAGAGACCTAACTAATTGGGGATACATCTGCTCCCACTGTGGGAATCAAGGTCAATATCTTATATTCCAGTTATTTGAAGCCTGCTCCTGGCCTTCCATCAGGCACACAATGTATAATATTTATATCAGTGATCAATGGAAACTTCCTATTGGATAAACAGGAATATAGCTTCCCAAATGTAAAGGGAAGTATGTTTCCTTTTCTATTTCATGTATCCTTATCATATAATAAATATTACTGGCTCAGACAAAAGAGAAATCTCTAAAAACGTATCTGTATAACTTGAGATTATACTTAAAGATGAAAATCGAATAAAGGCAATAGATGGAATATACCAGAATTGAACTTTTAGGTCAAAGTACTGTGTATCTTGAACAGGAATAGAACAATGTTTTTTAATTTGTTGTGGGCTATGTAGCTACTCCTGATTTTGTAAAATGTAAAACCTTTTATCTGGAAATTATTTTTTATATTTGGAACAAATGATAAATCCTTTGTGGTTTTAACATTTTATTTGCTATCTGCTTTATACATTTTCTCAGCTTTGGGAGTGCTTCCAGATAGACATCTGCATGGAATAATGGAGAAATCTAAAGAAGAAAGACACCAAGCCACTTTTTTCAAATCACCTTAGGCAGTTGCTGATGAGGTGGCTTAATAGGAAGGTGAAAGCTTTGTTAACCTGGATCTTCATTTATTCAATAAAGTAAACAGGAGATGAACTTGGGTAGTAGGGAATATTTAATTGCTGCAGAGTTCTAAATGCTTTTCTTTAAAAAAAAAAAGCCAATGTAATTCAGAAGCTTTTTTTTAAGCTTCCCTTTTAGATATGCAAACAGATAATTTTAACAAAAGGAAAAATTGTTTAAACTACAGTGTTGCTTAGCAAAAAATATTTATCATCTTCTCTTGTGACCCTCAGTCCAGGAGAACTCTCATCCTAGCTTCTCTTACTGTGCATCTTTTTACCTCTCAGTGAACCTTTGGGCTTTGCTTTCTTTTCCTGTATGCCTACTACATACCATGTGCTTTACATATACTATCTCATTAAGCCAATGCTGGGAAACAAAATGTTAAGTCCTTTTGAGATCTGCTCCCACCTGTTTTTTTCTTTCCCCAAATAGTGAGTGAGGTTGAAATGCACAATCCAATATTTAGGGTTTAATCTCAGGTTCACCACTTTTTATCCTTCTGCAAGTTACATAATGTGTATCTGAGCCTCAGCTTTCCTAGGTTGTATAGGTAGCAGTGTTTCTTGCTTGAGCCTAAATCATTCTTACTCTAGGAGACAAAGTGATTAGGATGTGTCTGGAAGGATCCACTTGTCGAAGGGAGAAGATTCTGCATTCAGTAGCCTTTGCCCAGACAGACTGCTGAATAGCACAGAAGTTACATTTCTTTCTTTTCCTTATTAATATGCCACTTTATCTGGAAAACAGCTAGCATTACCAATCAAAGAGAGATAAGGACATTCTCTATGGGCTGAAGAAATTTAATGGACCAGCACATTTTTTTCCAGTAAGCTACAGCAAATATTATTGGCTACTTAACCAACATCTATTCCTTCCAAATAGTACCACATTTTATTCAGATTTCCATGTTTAACTGTGTGGCCATGTGGTTTAGGAGAGGTAGACTCCATCCTCTCATGTGAGTACTGATTGGTCTAAGCCAGTTATTATATTATAACATCATATTCCTTTGCTGATTGGTCTGAGCATGAACAGGAGAGATACTTCAGATCAATGGGTCATGGGGAGATAACTACTGGGGACTTCTCATGATAATGAGAAGATAAAGAATGGAGCGAACATGGTAAAGATGATAGAATAGACATATGCAAAGAACTTAAGTCATGAAGCTATCGCTGTACTGTTGAATCAACTAATCTCATGGGATGATGAATGTTCTTTCTTAAGCCACTTGATTAAGAGTTTTCAGTTATGTGCATCTGAAAGCACCCTGGCTGACACAGAAGCCTGTTGCCTAGTCACCTCCTATAACTGTAGAAATGGAGGAGTGGCTCATTTCTCTTTTGTAGCTCGCAAGCAATTTCTGCTCCTGGCTCTTAGCTTCTGAGAAGCCAAGGAGGTTGGTGATATGAAAGGTAAAGTAAGTGGTCGAGGTGTGACTAGCCTAGAGGTCTATCTATGAGTTTCTTTAGGTAAAATTGGAATGAAATTCATATGAGAGGACAAGCCACCACACTAATGGTGTGGGGTCAGTTGTAGTTTAAGATAATGTTTTGTCTCCTCATACGATTCAGAATTAGATGCACCTTGCACCTTCCTCACACGATGTGCAGAAACTCAAAAGACCAAAGAGAAATATCTCCCAACAATAGATCCTATTATTACCCTTATTTTACAAATGAGAAGATTGAGGTCCAAGATTATGTCATTTGCTCATGGTTACATGGCCAGGTTTTAATTTCTACTCTGTTTCTTCTTTGCTATGTGACCTTGCTTAATTTATATACCCTGCCTATTCTACCTTCTTACTATCTTTACTAAAGATTTCCTCCCCTTTCCCACTTGCTTATATCAACCCATGTAACGTCTCACCTGGATCACTGTACCAGCTTCTAACTGTCCTACTCTTCCTCTCTTTCAACTTTTTCTAAAGATTGCAGCCAGGGTTTGCTTTCTAAAATGCAAATCTCATCATATGATTACCCATCCTTAAAGTCCTCTAATGACTCTCTCCTATGTACAGTACTTACCATGGTGTGTGTCATCCTTACACATTTGGTCCCTGCCTGTCTTTCTTATAGTCACTCCTGCCATAACTAATTGTAGTTCATAATTTTCAAGCTTCCATATGTCCACCTTTGTGGTCCCCTCGGCTAGGAAAGGCTTTTCTCTCCCAATCCATCTGGAAATTGCCATCATAGTTTTATAATTTTATATATTGAATTTCCTCAGTGAAGCTTTGTCAGAATCCTTCCCTCTCATCAAACAGATTAACACTTCCTTCTTCTTTTATTTCCTTCTTCTGCCTTTCACCTCCTTATCCCTTTGGCTCTTTTCTCCTTTCTTGTGTCTTATCAAATTAAATCTCATAAGCTCAGCCACTTATGTCCTGCCAATAGCAAAGATCCCATAATCCCCAGGACCATGTGCACACTCCACTCTGGTTTCTAGAGTCACTGTCCTCCACTTGTGAAGTCTTACCTGGCCTTTTACAAAATTGAGTGATAATTTTGACCGCTTCAAAAAATGCAGAGATCAGATCAGACCTGGGCAGGGCTAGAAGTGGGGATTGACTAGAATGGGCATAAGGACAAATTTTGGGTTAATGAAAATGGTTTATAAATTTGTTATGGTGCTGGGAACACTTCAGGTAGATAAGAGATAAGCTGAAGTTGTTGGGTGAAACTTCTAAGGTAATCTTCTTAAAAAGAGAGCAGATCCAGCTAGCATGTGTCCCTCTGACTCTTACCTTTCTTATGCCTGGATCTTGGAAGCAATGGTGAAGGTAGAGCAGCCATCTTATCACTATAAGGCAACAAGCAGGTGGGAAGGATGACAGAGAAGAAAACAGAAGGAGTCTGGGTCCCCGATGAAAACTTTTTAGCATTCCTGGATGGCCTACCTCCAGGTACGTCATTTGCGCTTAAATTGTTTAAGCCACTGCTTTTCAGATTCCAGTCACTTACTGCCAAATGCAGTTTCTAACTGACATATTTTTGAAGCTGTGTGTCCACATTGATAAAATCTAGAGGACCAATGAGTAACACATTCAATCCATGTAGGTCAACCAACTTATTTGGGATTTTGACTCAAATCAGTCAAAATCATTTGCTTGCCTTACTCCTTTCATAACTGGCAGAATTTTACTTTCCAAACATCCAGGCATTTGCTTTTAGTTTTCATTTTCCTCTACTGGTATAGATGCATCTTTCTTGCTCACAGGTTTGCTGCTCAGATGGAAATCAGGCCCTCCCCATTTCCACAAGATGGAACAGGTTCTAATGTAATCAGTTTAGGTCAGCCCTGGAGAGTTCCTTTGTTCTTTGTTTTGATATAAAAATCTGTCAACCGGAACCAAAATAAATCAATAGTGGTTAAACACGGAAGTTCCTCTTTTCAAATTTCTTTGGACCCCTCAAGAAATCTGAAAACAAGAATTAAAGAGATTCCATTAGGAGTCCTCATGGAGGCTGAGAGGGGGATTAGGGCTGCCTTGGGGGTAGGTGCATAGAAAAGCATGTGTTCTTCATTAAACTTGGCCCTGCCTGCCTCACCAAGTTCACCTCAGAGGACCTGGCTCAGTCCCAAGCATGGCAGGAGAGAGGTCTCAGGTTCTGCCAGGTGGTGCAGCCCACTTCTCTTCCTGGCCAAAAGATCCACAACTTACACACACTTGAGATGGAATCTATTCCATGGGAGGATGTTTCCAAATTTTTTCCTCCATTAGCAAAGAGTTCAAGTGCTTTAAACTTTACCTAATGATTCTCTAAGCAAATCCTCCTCATCTCTCCTCCCTGAGGCCACTTCAGTCCATTTTTCCTGCCAGCACTGAGCCTGCACTCCATGCCAGTCACTTCACTGCAGTTGGGAGCACCGAGAGGAAGAATTTGTGTCCTATCTTACAGGCTCCTGGGCTATCAGAGTCTCCTGGGTTGGTGGAGTGCTCCCATAGGCCAATCCCAGACCTGTGCAGGCAACTGCTTGGGAATCATGTGGGCAAAGCTTTGTTGGGGAGATATTGCTGCTGTCAGTCTGGGGGAAAGGGAGGTTGGGAGCCTGTGTTTTGACTCCATTCTGCAGGTGAGTCTGATGCAGAGCCAGATTCTTAGGGGCCACAAAATCCTCTGGTCTGGGCAGACAGCTTTGTTCATTGTTCCCTGAAGTGTTACTTTTGTTCACGTTTGCCAGGCCCGCCTCTTTCTCCATTCTTATTTAAATCCAACTATCATTTCAGTCCCTAGAGCCAAACTCAGTTCTAACAATCTTCATGAAGCCATTGGTGACAACTCTGGTTCAATGATTCCTCTTTCTCTGAGCTCTTCGATGTTGGGCCCTCCCTCCATTTGGGGTGAATCCAGAGAGCCATGGTAATTTCTCTTGTCATGAATATGCATTGTCTCATTTATCAAAGTGTAAAAGCCCTTATAGGTTGTGCATCTGATTTCTGGTCTTCTAGTGCCTCAGACCATGCGTGACTGAGGCACTGGGTTGGGACAGTCACTGCAGATGTCTAAACTATGAAGTTTGGCATCATACAGCCATGGGTTCAGCTCTAGGCTGAGCAATATCTAAGATCTATGACTTTAGTCAGATTCCTAAATCCCCTGGGTCTCAGGTGGCTCTGTTGCAGAGTAAAGGGCTTAGCACAGAACCAGGCTCCCAAAAATTGTTGACTAAATCATCATTATTAGTTATGATATATTTGGTTCTTGTTTTTCTTTCCATTCTTTTTATCTCCTTCACTCTTTGAAAAAAATTCCGATTGTTGGTATGAAAAGAATTTGGAAATACTAATACGAAGGTGATGTAAATATAACCTACAAAGGCAGGTATGTTGCAGCTGTCACAGACTATACACCATGCAACCCCATTACATTTGAAAATGAGACACAGTCACACCATGGAGGTGCATTTAGCATATAAGTTTAGTGCTTAAGAAGCTGTTGTTTCTCTTTAGGGGAATACAGCTGGACTATTCTGATACCAGGTCAACAATGTTGGTCTCTTTATAGCTTCTTTAGAAAGACAACCATATGCATGGTAAGTTGAGATCAATAACAGGTTACCCCTCCTTAAATATGCATGTATCATGCAAATATAAACATATATCTAAAATTAGCTAATTAGAGAGAGTAAAACATAATGAAAGAAAAAGGTCTTACAGATCTTTGCTGCTCAAAGTGTGATCTGCAGGCCAGCAAAATTGGCATCACCTGGGAGCTTGTCAGCGATGCAGCATCTTGGGCCCCACCTCAAATCTGCTGACTTAGAATCTGCATCATAACAAAATCTTCAGGTGATTTGTATGCATGTTGAGTTTTGAAAAGAGGCTGCTATAGAGAACCTTTAAAAAAGAACAATAAGAGGTCTAAGACACTATTTGGTCTTTCCCATAAGCCTGAACTGATGTCATGCCCTGTTGGTAGCACTTCCCTCCACACTCAAGAAGGGGCTCCTTTATTTCTTCACTTATGCTTCATGGGAATCTTTAATAGAAGGGGAATCAGTCATTGTTCACATATTCCTGCTCTTCAGTATTGCTGGCCACCACGCTTGCTTTAGGTAGTAGATTCTAGAGGGATGAGATTGTGACCATGTTAGACCCATTAACGTTTCTATCTCCCAGTGGTGGTAAAAGTAGACAGGCTTGCAATTCATTTATTCGTCAATGATTTTACTGAGCATCCAGGCATTGGGCTAGGCCCTGAAGAGGAAAAGGAGAACAGAAGATGGCCCTTGCCACACTTGATGAGGAAGTCATTATAGTCCAACGTGTGGGCGACATGACATGGGGTAAAGAAGAAGAAGAAGTGACTTTGAACTCCACAGTGAACTTGCTGAAAAAGGCCATCTTCCCTTTTCCTGCTTTGTAGAAAGGAAGGCCTGAGGAGGCGGCAGTTGGAATAAAAAGACATCCGTGAAAGACCTCTGTGAATCTGACTCACAAGATCTCTCTCCTCCGTGGACAGCCTTTCTTCTCAGAGGGACACAATTGCTTCCTACATCTTTATTAACCCTGAATTCCAGGGGCCAAAAATGTCTTTAAATTTATTTCCTCCTGAACTGAGATTAATAGCTTGCCTTGAGTTTATTTTTCCCACCATTTCTCTACTTGGGTTTTTAAAAATATTTCACAGCATCTCTATTACAATTAGATCAGAAAACAAAGAAATAAACCTTATTGGTGATTTCTGCCAGTATCTGGCAATGCCATGGAAGAGATGTTTGGATTAGGCAATTTTCATTACTAAAAACACTGTAGCACAATAAATTAATTCAATGTTGTGCACTTATCTATTAGAAACATTACTATAGGAGTATAAAAATGTTAATTATTCATTATCACCACTCTGATTATTTGTTGTGGCTGATAATTACATTGAATATATTTTATATCAGTAATAACCTTCTGTCTACATTTACAACATGATGTATCTTGGGGGCTTGTCAAGTTTTTTCCCCAAGACTTTCCTTTATTAAGACACAGACCTCAGGAGTACCTAACCTTTATGTTGAAGACTGATTTTCTTCTTTCATATAAAGAACAAATATTATAGATTAATTAATCCAGGATGATTATTATTTAATCACTCTTCCTCTGGCTTCACAAGGGATTTGGCTTTTATTCAGTTGCTCATTCATATTGTTATGAAGAATAAATGCAGTCATAAAATATTTGTGTGCTATGAATTCACAGAACAACTAACTGAGAACCTGGAGGGGGATGCGTGCCAGCCAGGCACCCACTTGAGTCCCACACCATGTGGCCTCAGCCTCAAACACAAGCAAATGACCTGAGGTGAAGAGACTGAATCAGTGCAGGAGAGCTTAGCCTCTGACCTGACTGGGTTGGGGGTAGTTCAACCATAGACCTAATATTTCAGTCCCACAAAATTTACTGAGCACCTACTATGCACTGTCACTGTGTTAGATTTGAGAATAAACTACCCACTCATTGCTTGACCTTGAAACCATTATTTACTGTTTTGTGCCTTGGTCTCCTCATCTGTAAAATGGGATAATAATAGAACACACTTCATTGGCTAGTGAGGATTAAGTGGGTTAATAATAACTGTTGAAATGCCTTGAATGGTGCCTGGCACTGGCAAGCACTCAAAATATCTAAGCTATTATTATTATTCAGATGTTGTTTCTCTTGTCTAGATGGAGGCAGATGTATGAGAAGTAAGAAACACACCCGACTAATTGCGCAGATGCAGTGATCAAAGTCTATTGAAAGGCACAGAAGTGGGATGTGGTCAGTCAGCCTGGGGTGTGATGGGTGAGGAAAGACTTCCAGAAGGAGGAGATCTTTGGAGCTGACTCCAAAATGAAGATGCTGCTATGTTGAGTAGATCCACTGAGGGGTGGGTAGGGAGGGAAGGGAGGGAGGGCTGTCCATGAAGCCTGAGAAGCTTGTGGGGAGGGAGGGAGATGGTTAGGTCAGCAAGGACCAAGTTCCATGGAGACAAACATGGGAGGCTGGCAGCTTGGACTTCACCCTGGAGGCATTGATGAGCCATGAAAGGGTCTTCAGCAGGGGAGTCACAAATAGATTAGCATCACCACAGCTTGGAGTGTAGAAGAGATGGTGGCTGAGAGTCTGGAGAGAGGCTCAATGGCAGCATCCAGGCAGGAGCTGTGAGGTCTGAGCTGAGGCAGAGAAATGTGGGTTCACGTGCAGAAGCTGTACAGAGGCACAACTAACTCCACAACTGGTCCAAGGAGGCATTCTGAGAGGAAGCGAAGCTTTTGAGTTTGATTTTAAATAACAGCTATATTATTGGTGGGATAAAATTGGAGGACGAAAAGGAAGGTGGACTAAGTATTGTAGGTGAAAGTGCAAGGTGAAGTAACAACATGCGACATGTATCATGTGCTTACTGCATGCCAGGTACTACACAAAATGCCTCACCTGTGTTACTTCCTTAAATCTTGGCAGAAGCTCAGTGAGGAAAATGCCCTTAGGATGTCCATTTTACAGATGAGGAAATGAAGGCTCTGATTGTTACATATCAGGGCTACAGAGAAAGAAGTGGTAGCTTTGAATTCTGGAACATTTCCCCTTGATTTTCATGGTCAATGAAACGAGTGATATAATCCTTGTGACTTCGTAGTGTTTAATTCCGTGTCTTCTGTGGGAACCATCAGGGCCCTCAGACAGGGCTGCTGTCTCTGTGTGTGTGGTGGAGAGTTCATTGGAAAACCTACCGAGCTTTTGAGCAACCATGGTTACGTGTCATATAAGGTGTACATTTTAATTCCCGTAGGAGATGGCTGCTCCTATGAGGTGAGCGTTTATTCTTGCTAGACAAGGAGAAGACTGAGCCTCAGGGGTCTGCTGCGTCTTCCAACGACAGGAGGCACCCTGGGCAGTGGCTTCTCAGCCAGCAGGACCAGTGATGCTGATGTGTGTGTCTGGGTGTGGGGGACAGAATGAGGTTTGGTGTGGAGGTGGAAAGGGAGTGGGGCTCCCTGAATCATGGTGAGCAAGCTCTCTGCGCAGATCTGGCACAAGTGCTCCAGAAAACACTCGGGACATCCAGGCTCAAGGCACTGAGGTGAGATATAGAAGAAAGCAATTTTCAAGTTCCTTCTCTCTCTGAGTCCATTTCCTTGTATGTTCAGTGGGTAGCTCTTCTGTGACGGGGACTGGAGATGACGTTGGTTAACCAGTATGGGACTCCACGACTTTGTTTTTGTCCTGGGGAGGGTCTCCAGGCAAACAAGATATCCAAGATCTGCAGTGCACAGCAGTGTACCCACCGGCAGTAGAGGGGGCTGTGACTCTGGGCTCACAAGTAGGTTGGCTTCCAACAGAAATTCGAATTGGGGCTTGGGGGACTTTTTTAAAAGACAGACTGAAAGAGATTAATTAGCTTAAAAGAGTGCCCTTTACAATCAGTTTTCAACCCAGTCTGCTTAGAATTGCTCAGGGAGGGTCTAAACATGTTAGTGTGCAGGCTGTCTCCCTAGAGATTCTGATCCATTTGATCTTGGGTGGGCCCAGGTATTGGTCTATTTTAAAATCTCCCCAGGATAAAAATGTGTTGCCAGAACTGAAACCACCAATTTAGGCAGAGACTGAAGACCAGCTGTTTGGACCCCACCAGGCACGAGCCAGAGCTCCAGGGACACTTTCGCCAAGGGCAGGCACGTTAACAGGCAGCTTTGTGGGAACAGCAGCAAAACTTACGAAGAGGGCTTCCCTGGTGGCGCAGTGGTTGGGAGTCCACCTGCCGATGCAAGGGACACGGATTCGTGCCCTGGTCCGGGAGGATCCCACATGCCGCGGAGCGGCTGGGCCCGTGAGCCATGGCCTCTGAGCCTGTGTGTCCGGAGCCTGTGCTCCGCAACGGGAGAGGCCACAGCAGGGAGAGGCCCGTGTACCGCAAAAGCAAGCAAACAAAAAAAAACTTACGAAGCCAGGGAAGTGCCTCCAGACAGGCTCCTGCAGAGGCTGGGCCAGTCCTTGTCCACCTCCACTGGGAACAGTGCAATGTGGACCGTGTCTTTTGGGTCAGCCACAAAGCATGGAAACACTGCATTCAAGATTTCCATTCATTGTCCAGCCCTGGGACAGGAAAATGCATGAGAAAACCTATGACTGCCCCTCCAGCCCAGCTTTTTAGTAGGAGAAGGTGCTGCCCTTGAGCAGAAGACATGGCTGCAAAGCTGAGGTCTTGAGCTGTGTTCATAATCCAAGCTCCCCAAAGTGCACGGCAGGCCTTAACTGGCTTAGCCTGGTCTGCATCTGTGTAGTCAATTCTCAATTTTGCAGGAGAGGATTTTCCTCTTTATGGTTTACATGTGGCTGACATCTAATTCCAGCCTGTTTTTTTCCACTATTCCACACCCTCCTGGGTCTTCCTCCCTATGGCCTACACGGCACACAGACTCCTACAACTGTTATCTAAGCAGACTAAGATGTCAAACTGGTTCATAGTGTTTCACTTGGCTCTCAACACACCACAGGCACTAAATAGATGTCTGTTGATTGATTGGTTGTGGCCACCAGATCATGACGAGTGGATCAAAGACTAAGAAAATTATTTTTTTACTGTCTTCTTTCCTCTATTGTGTTGATGAGCAAGAGTTGACTGTGATACTTTCTAGGTTGAGCAATTGCGCTTTTTGCAAATGCCTTCCAGGTTCCAAAATAAAGAATAGAAAATTTCTCCGTATTGCTAAAGTATTATCTTACTATAGCCTTTTGTTGGTTCCATTGTATTTTATTTTATTTTATTTTTTTGACATCTTTAACATCTTTATTGGAGTGTAATTGCTTTACATTGGTGTGTTGTTTCTGCTTTATAACAAAGTGAATCAGCTATATATAAACATATATCCCCATATCTTCTCCCTCTTGCATCTACCGCCCACCCTCCCTATCCCACCCCCCCTAGGTGGCCACAAAGCACTGAGCTGATCTTCCTGTGCTATGCAGCTGCTTCCCACTAGCTCTCTTATTTTACATTTGGTAGTATATATAAGTCCATGCCACTCTCTCACGTCGTCCCAGCTTACCCTTTCCCCTCCCCCTGTCCTCAAGTTCATTCTTTACGTCTGCGTTTTTATTCCTGTCTGACCCTAGGTTCTTCAGAACCATATATATTTTTTTGATTCCATATATATGTGTTAGCATACGGTATTTATTTTTCTCTTTCTGATTTACTTCACTCTGTATGACAGACACTAGGTCCATCCATCTCACTACAAATAACTCAATTTTGTTTCTTTTTATGGCTAATATTCCATTGCATTTATGTGTCACATCTTCTTAATCCATTCATCTGTCAATGGACACCGGGGTTGCTTCCATGTCCTGGCTATTGTAAATAGTGCTGCGATGAACCTGTGATACATGACGCTTTTTGAATTATGGTTTTCTCAGGGTATATGCCCAGTAGTGGGATTGCTGGGTCACATGGTAGTTCTATTTTTAGTTTTTAAGGAACTTCCATACTGTTCTCCATAGTGGCTGTATCAATTTTCATTCCCACCAACAGTGCAAGAGGGTTCCCTTTTCTCCACACCCTCTCCAACATTTATTGCTTGTAGATTTTTTGATGATGCCCATTCTGACTGGTGTGAGAAGATACCTCAATGTGGGTTTGACTTGCATATCTCTAATGGTTAGTGATGTTGAGCATCCTTTCATGTGTTTGTTGGCAATCTGTATATCTTCTTTGGATAAATATCTCTTTAAGTCTTCTGCCCATTTTTGGATTTGGTTGTTTGCTTTTTTGATATGGAGCTGCATGAGCTGCTTGTATATTTTGGAGATTAATCCTTTGTCAGTTGCTTCATTTGCAAATATTTTCTACCATTTTGGGGCTGGTCTTTTCGTCTTGTTTATGGTTTCCTTTGCTGTGCAAAAGCTTTTAAGTTTCATTAGGTCCCATTTGTTTATTTTTGTTTTTATTTCCATTTCTCTAGGAGCTGGGTCAAAAAGGATCTTGCTGTGATTTATGTCATAGAGTGTTCTGCCTATGTTTCTTCCAAGAGTTTTATAGTGTCTGGCCTTACATTTAGGTCTTGAATCCATTTTAATTTTTTTGTGTGTGTGTATGGTGTTAGGAAGTGTTCTAATTTCATTCTTTTACATGTAGCTGTCCAGTTTTCCCAGCACCACTTATTGAAGAGGCTGTCTTTTCTCCATTGTATATTCATGCCTGCTTTATCAAAAATATGGTGACCATATGTGCATGGGTTTATCTCTGGGCTTTCCATCCTATTCCATTGATCTATATTTCTGTTTTTGTACCAGTACCATACTGACTTGATTACTGTAGCTTTGTAGTATAGTCTGAAGTCAGGGAGCATGATTCCCCCAGCTTCGTTTTTCTTTCTTATGATTGCTTTGGCTATTCAGGGTGTTTTGTGTTTCCATACAAACTGTGAAATTTTTTTGTTCTGGTTCTGTGAAAAGTGTCATTGGTAGTTTGATAGGGATTGCATTGAATCTGTAGATTGCTTTGCATAGTATAGTCATTTTCACAATGTTGATTCTTCCAATGCAAGAACATGGTATATCTCTCCATCTGTTTGTATCATCTTTAATTTCTTTCATCAGTGTGTTCTAGCTTTCTCCATACAGGTCTTTTCTCCCCTTAGGTAGGTTTATTCCTAGGTATTTTATCCTTTTTGTTGCAGTGGTAAATGGGAGTGTTTCCTTAATTTCTCTCTCAGATGTTTCATCATTAGCGTATAGGAATGCAGGAGATTTCTGTGCATTAATTTTGTATCCTGTTACTTTACAAATTCATTGATTATCTCTAGTAGTTTTCTGGTAGCATCTTTAGAATTCTCTATGTGTCATATCATGTCATCTGCAAACAGTAACAGCTTAACTTCTTTTCTGATTTGGATTTCTTTTATTTCTTTTCCTTCTCTGATTGCTGTGGCTAAAACTTCCAAAACTATGTTGAATAATAGTGGTGAGAGTGGACAACTTTGTCTTGTTCCTGATCTTAGAGGAAATGTTTTCAGTTTTTCACCATTGAGAATGATGTTGGCTGTGGGTTTGGCATATATGGCCTTTGTTATGGTGAGGTAAGTTCCCTCTATGCCTACTTTCTGGAGGGTTTTTTATCATAAATGGGTGTTGAATTTTGTCAAAAGCTTTTCCTGCATCTACTGACATGAGCATATGGTTTTTCTCTGTCTATTTGTTAATATGGTTTATCACATTGATCAATGTGCTTATATTGAAGAATCCTTGCATCTTAGGATAAACCTCACTTGATCATGGTGTATGATCCTTCTAATGTGCTGCTGGATTCTGTTTGCTACTATTTTGTCGAGAAGTTTTCATCTATGTTCATCAGTGATATTGGACTGTAGTTTTCTTTCTTTGTGACATCTTTGGTTTTGGGATCAGGGTGATGGTGGCCTCATAGAATGAGTTTGGGAGTGTTCCTCCCTCTGCTATATTTTGGAAGAGTTTAAGAAGGATACGTGTTAACACTTCTTTAAATGTTTGATAGAGTTTGACGGTGAAGCCATCTGGTCCTGGACTTTTGTTTGCTGGAAGATTTTTAATCGCAGTCTCAGTTGCAGTGCTTGTGATTGGTCTGTTTATATTTTCTATTTCTTCCTGGTTCAGTCTCAGAAGGTTGTGCTTTTCTAAGAATTTGTCCATTTCCTCTAGGTTGTCCCTTTGATTGGCATATAGTTGCTTGTAGTAATCTCTCATGATCCTTTGTATTTCTGCAATATCAGTTGTTAACTTCTCCTCTTTCATTTCTAATTCTATTGATTTGAGTCTTCTCCCTTTTATTCTTGATGAGTCTGCCTAGCGGTTTATCAATTTTGTTTATCTTCTCAAAGAGCTAGCTTTAGTTTTATTGATCTTTGCTATTGTTTGCTTCATTTATTTTTCATTTATTTCTGATCTGATCTTTATGATTTCGTTCCTTCTGCTAACTTGGGTTTTTTTTTTTTTTTTGTTCTTCTTTCTCTAATTGCTTTAGGTGAAAGGTTAGGTTGTTTATTTGAGATGTTTCTTGTTTCTTGAGGTAGGATTCTATTGCTATAAACTTCCCTCTTAGAACTGCTTTTGTTGCAACCCATAGGTTTGGGGTCGATGTGTTTTTTGTTTCTAGGTGTTTTTTGATTTCCTCTTTGATTCCTTCAGTGATCTCTTGGTTATTTAGTAGTGTATTGTTTCGCCTCCATGTGTTTGTATTTTTTACAGAAATTTTCCTGTAATTGATATCTAGTCTCCTAGCATTGTCGTCAGAAAATATACTTGATATGATTTCAATTTTCTTAAACTTACTAAGGCTTGATTTGTGACCCAAGATATGATCTATCCTGGAGAATGTTCCATGAGCACTTGAGAAGAAACTGTATTCTGTTGGTTTTGGATGGAATGTCTTATAAATATCAGTTAAGTCCATCTTGTTTCATGTATCATTTAAAGCTTCTGTTTCCTTAGTCATTTTCATTTTTGATGATCTTTCCATTGGTAAAATTGGAGTGTTAAAGTCCCCTACTGTAATTGTGTTTCTATCAATTTCCCCTTTTATGGCTGTTACCACTTGCCTTATGTATTGAGGTGTTCTTATGTTGGGTGAATAAATATCTACAATTGTTAAATCTTCTTCTTGCATTGATACCTTGGTCATTATGTAGTATCCTTCTTTGTCTCTTGTAACAGTCTTTATTGAAAGTCTATTTTGTTTGTTATGAGAATTGCTACTCCAGCTTTCTTTTGATTTCCATTTGCATGGAATATCTTTATCCATCCCCTCACTTTCAGTCTGTATGTGTCCCTAGGTCTGAAGTGGGTCTCTTGCAGACAGCATATATATAGGTCTTCTTTTTGTATCCATTCAGCCAGTTATGTCTTTTGTTTGGAGGATTTAATCCATTTAAATTTAAGGTATTTCTCGATATGTATCTTCCTATTACCATTTTCTTAACTGTTTTGGTTTTGTTATTGTAGGTCTTTTCCTTCTCTTGTGTTTCCTGCCTAGAGAAGTTCCTTTAGCATTTATTGTAAAGTTTGTTTGGTGGTTCTGAATTAGCTTTTGCTTGTCTGTAAAATTTTAATTTCACTGTCGAATCTGAATGAGATCCTTGCTGGGTAGAGCAATCTTGGTTGTAGGTTTTTCCCTTTCATTACTTTAAATATGTCCTGCCACTCCCTTCTGGCTTGCAGAGTTTCTGCTGAAAGATCAGCTGTTAACTTTATGGGGATTCCCTTGTATGTTATTTGTTGCTTTTCCCTTTTAATATTTTTTCTTTGCTTTTAATTTTTGATAGTTTGATCAATATGTGTCTTGGTGTGTTTCTCCTTGGATTTATTCTATATGGGACTCTCTGTGCTTCCTGGTCTTGACTATTTGCTTCCCCATATTAGGGAAGTTTTAAATTATAATCTCTTCAAATATTTTCTCAGTCCCTTTCATTTTCTCTTCTTTTTCTGGGACCTCTATAATTCGAATGTTTGTGTGTTTAATGTTGTCCCTGAGGTCTCTGAGGCTGTCCTCAATTCTTTTAATTCTTTTTTCTTTATTCTGCTCTGCAGTAGTTATTTCCACTATTTTATCTTCCAGGTCACTTATCCAGTCTTCTGCCTCAGTT
This sequence comes from Delphinus delphis, assembly GCF_949987515.2. NCBI lineage: Eukaryota > Metazoa > Chordata > Mammalia > Artiodactyla > Delphinidae > Delphinus > Delphinus delphis. The sequence goes on along the minus strand of NC_082689.1, from coordinate 102,722,904 downwards.
ATTCTGCTATTGATTCCTTCCAGAGAATTTTTAATTTCATTTATTGTGCTAATCATCATTGTTTGTTTGTTCTTTAGTTCTTCTAGGTCCTTGTTAAAAGTTTCTTGCATTTTATCCATTCTATTTCCAATACTTTGGATCACCTTTACTATCATTACTCTGAATTCTTTTTCAGGTCCACTGCCTATTTCCTCTTCATTTGTTTGGTGTGGTGGGTTTTTACCTTGCTCCTTTATCTGCTGTGTGTTTCTCTGTCTTCTCGTTTTGCTTAACTTAACTGTGTTTGGGGTCTCCTTTTTGCAGGTTGCAGGTTTGTAGTTCCTGTTGTTTTTGGTGTCTGCCCCCAGTGGCTAAGTTTGGTTCAATGGGTTGTGTAGGCTTCCTAGTGGAGGGGACTAGTGCATGTGTTCTGGTGGATGAGCCTGGATCTTGTCTTTCTGGTGGTCAGGACTGTGTCTGGTGGTGTTTTTTGGGGTGTCTGTGACCTTATTATGATTTTAGGTAGCCTGTATGTTAATGAGTGCAGTTGTGCTCCTGTCTTGCTAGTTGTTTGGCATAGGGTGTCTAGCACTCTAGATTGCTAGTCATTGAGTGGAGCTGGGTCTTAACTTTGAGATGGAGATTTCTGGGAAGCTTTCACCATTTGATATTATGTTGAGCCAGGAGGTCTTTGGTGGACCAATGTCCTGAACTTGGTTCTCCCACCTCAGAGGCACAGGCCTGACACCCAGCCAGACCACCAAGACCCTGTCAGCCATACGGCTCAGAAGAAAAGGGAGGAAAAAAAGGAAAAAAAGACAGAAAAATAATAATAAAATAAAGTTATTCAAATAAAAATTATTATAAATAAAAAAAATTTAAAGTAATTAAAAAAGGAAAATAAATGAAAAAAACCAGACAGAGAGAACCCTAGGACAAATAGTAAAAGCAAAGTTATGCAGACAAAATCACACAAAGAAGCATACACATACACACTCACAAAAAGAGACAAAGGAAAAATATTTATCTATCTATCTATATATAAATAAATGGAGGAAGAGAGCAACCAAATCAATAAACGAATCTACCAATGATAATAAACTCTAAATACTAAACTAAGATAAACATAAAACCAGAAACAAATTAGATGCAGAAAGCAAACCCCAAGTCTACAGTTACTCCCGAAGTCCACAGCCTCAATTTTGGGATGATTTGTTGTCTATTCAGGTATTCCACAGATGCAGGTACATCAAGTTGACTGTGGAGATTTAATCCACTGCTCCTGAGGCTGCTCGGAGAGATTTCCCTTCCTCTTCTTTGTTTGCACAGCTCCTGGGGTTCAGCTTTGCATTTGTCCCCGCCTCTGCATGTAGGTCGCCTGAGGGCAACTGTTCTTTGCTCAGACAGGACAGGGTTAAAATAGCATATGATTAGTGGGCTGTGGCTCACTCAGGCAGGGGGGCGGGAGGGGTACGGAATGCGGAGTAAGCCTGCTGCGGCAGAGGCCAGCATGACATTGCAACAGCCTGAGGCCTGTCATGTGTTCTCCTGGGGAACTTGTCCCTGGATCATGGGACCCTGACAGTGGTGGGCTGCACAGGGTCCCTGGAGGGGAGGTGTAGATAAAGACCAGTGCTTGCACACAGGCTTCTTGGTGGCTGCAGCAGCCTCCTTAGCATTTCATGCCTATCCCTTGTGTCTGCGTTGATAGCCATGGCTCACGCCTGTCTCTGGAACTCATTTACACGGTGCTCTGAATCCCCTGTCCTCACGCATCCCAAAACAATATTCTCTTGCCTCTTAGGCAGTTCCAGAGTTTTTCCTGGCTCTCCCTCCCTGCTAGCTGTGGTGCACTAGCCCTCTTCAGCCTGTGTTCATGCAGCCAACCCCAGTCCTCTCCCTGGGATCTGACTTCCGGAGTCCAAGCTTCAGTTCCCAGCCCCCACCCACCCTGGCGGGTGAGCAGACAAGCCTATTGGGCCAATGAGTGCTGGTTGGCACCAATCTTCTGTGCGGCAATCTCTCTGCTTTGCCCTCTGCACCCCTCTTGCTACGCTCTCCCCATGGCTCTGAAGCTTCCCCTCCACCCACCCCCCATCTCTGCCAGTGAAGGCGCTTCCTAGTGTGTGGAAACATTTCCTCCTTCACAGCTCCCTCCCATAGGGGCAGGTCCCATTCCTATTATTTTGTCTCTGTTTTTTCTTTTGCCGTACCCAGGTACATGGAGAGTTTCTTGCCTTTTGGGGGGTCTGAGGTCTTCTGTCAGCGTTCAATAGGTGTTATGTAGGAGTTGTTCCACATGTAGATGTATTTCTGATGTATTTGTGGGGAGGAAGGTGATTTCCACTTCTTACTCCTCCTCCATCTTGAAGGTCTCCTCTGGTTCAGTTGTATTTTATACTGAATATGTAATCTAGCAGAGTTTGCACAGTGGTCCAATCTTAACTTTATTTTTACCATTTAACCATTAAGGTACTATATTTAAAAGTTATTATATTCCTATTTAAATGTGTTTTAAAAAGTTTAGAGAGGCAAGTCTTTTTAAGAGAGCAGATGTCTGAACTCAGTGCCAAAATAACTTCAGAAACCATCATAGTTTAATGAAGGGCTTACATAATGTTTAGGTAAAAGAAATGAAGGTGAAGTAAACTGGTGTATACAGGAGCCAACTCCTAATTTTCAAAACGTTACCATCAGGGTTTTATACATACTCTGGGAGTCAGTCTGTAAACTGTTATTTATTCTATTTTGTTTTGAAGAGGGGAAGCCACATGGAAGAATGTTCTATCCTAGAAAAGATGGGTACAAACATTTTAGGTCCTTAGGTTGGGCAAAATGTAATCTAGCATTAGCAACAAAACAAAATGTAAAGGATTTTATGATTTTGCCTTTGCACTCTTTTTATTTAATTAGTATACTTTTTAAGCTCTTCCATAGCACAAAGCACCTGCAAGAAATCTGCTACTGTTCTTCAGTTGTATCTTCTTCCAGACTGGGTTCTTCATAAGCTTCTTTGCAAGTTATATTCCCTTTTTAATTTGATTATCAATTAGTAGTTGTGGCAGTAGTAGTGTTTCTGCTGTAGTGTGTTTAAATAGTTCTCATGATATTTCTCTTTATCTTTCTCATGGTTAACCTAGACGTGTCTGTCCAGACCTTCTGCTGCTTTGATGCAGTTTGGGCTCTTTCTTTTCTAGTCCTTCTCATCCTCTGTGCTTTTTATTAGAGCTGCATTTTGAGCGTGGAGTCTTGCTTATCCATTACATCTTTGTGGCTCCATGATGCAGATGGAGAGGATAACTGCATCATTGGATGGTGAGGACAGAGGTCAGTGGCTGTGGGCTACAGTAACATCTGACTGGAACATCTGCATTAAACTTTCTTTTGTGAGATCTTTTTTATATGTCCTGTACCAGGGGATACTCCACTCAGTCAAGGGTGCATCATGTCCTGTGAAGTTAGCTGATCCCCTCCCCCACTTAGCAGAGTGACCTGGATTATGGGAAGCTCAGATGGCATTCCCTGTCCTGGTGTGTTCCTCTCTCTTCTGCTGAGGATGCATTAAAAGTCAAGATCCCTAATCACAGTGACATATTCTTTACGTTCCTCAGGGCAACCCCAATTAACTCTTTGGTCCTCTTCTCTTTAGCCTGAAAAGTAATACTGAAATTTTTCCTGACTTTTACACTGTCCTGATGCCCTCAGTCTGTTTATGGGTGTGGAGACAAGGTTAGAAGCTCTGACATGACACACACTGCTCATCATAGATAATCTTCTCTTTCTTGCCTTGACCACCACATAAACTATATCAGTTTATGTCACAAGGCTGTTCCCCTCTCACTGTTTGGTTGTTATTGGTGAGGTTTTAGCAGGTCTTAACAAACTATTGATAGTTTTCACTTCTTTCATTAGGGATTGAGTGCTGGTTAATCTGTGCTACTACTTCCCCTCATCATCTCAACCTTAAACTCTAAAGCAGTTTTAAGGTGAAGAGCAAGAATCATCACTGGGAGTTGAAATGATGTTCAGGCGAGCAAAGATAGTCTTCCCTGGAAAGCAGACAAAAGGTAAGCAGTGAATAATAATAATTTAAAAATTTGGTGAGTATTCAAGTTGAATTTAGGTGTTTGCAGTTATTTAAAATCCTCTAGATTATTAAGTTTGTTATTTCAAAGTAGAACTTATAGTTTAATTAATATTCATGCTTTCATCTTTAGGAAGAAGTGTATTTTAATGGGAAACACAAGTTTGCATAACTTTTTTTAACATCTTTATTGGAGTATAATTGCGTTACAATGTAGTGTTAGTTTCTGCTGTATAACAAAGTGAATCAGCTATATGTATACATATATCCCCATACCCCTCCCTTTTGCACCTCCCTCCCACCCTTCCTACCCCACCACTCTAAATGGTCACAAAGAACCGAGCTGATCTCCCTGTGCTATGCAGCTGCTTCCCACTAACTATCTTATTTTACATTTGGTAGTATATATAAGTCCATGCCACTCTCTCACTTCATCCCATCTTACACTTCCCCCTCTCCCTGTCCTCAAGTCCATTCTTTACATCTGTGTCTTTATTCCTGTCCTGAACCTAGGTTCTTCAGAACCATTTTTTTTCATTCCATATATATGTGTTAACATACGGTATTTATTTTTCTCTTTCTGATTTACTTCACTCTGTATGACAGACACTAGGTCCATCCACCTCACTACAAATAACTCAATTTTATTTCTTTTTATGGCTAATATTCCATTGCATTTATGTGCCACATCTTCTTTATCCATTCATCTGTCAATGGACACTTAGGTTGCTTCCATGTCCTAGCTATTGTAAATAGTGCTGTGATGAACCTGTGATACATGACGCTTTTTGAATTATGGTTTTCTCAGGGTATATGCCCAGTAGTGGGATTGCTGGGTCACATGGTAGTTCTATTTTTAGTTTTTAAGGAACTTCCATACTGTTCTCCATAGTGGCTGTATCAATTTTCATTCCCACCAACAGTGCAAGAGGGTTCCCTTTTCTCCACACCCTCTCCAACATTTATTGCTTGTAGATTTTTTGATGATGCCCATTCTGACTGGTGTGAGAAGATACCTCAATGTGGGTTTGACTTGCATATCTCTAATGATTAGTGATGTTGAGCATCCTTTCATGTGTTTGTTGGCAATCTGTATATCTTCTTTGGAGAAATGTCTCTTTAAGTCTTCTGCCCATTTTTGGATTGGATTGTTTGTTTTTTTGATACTGAGCTGCATGTGTTGCTTGTATATTTTGGAGATTAATCCTTTGTCATTTGCTTCATTTGCAAATATTATCTCCCATTCTGAGGGTTGTCTTTTCGTCTTGTTTATGGTTTCCTTTGCTGTGCAAAACCTTTAAGTTTCATTAGGTCTCATTCGTTTATTTTTGTTTTTATTTCCATTTCCTAGGAGGTGGATCAAAAACGATCTTGCTGTGATTTATGTCATAGAGTGTTCTGCCTATGTTTTCTTCCAAGAGTTTTATAGTGTCTGGCCTTACATTTAGGTCTTGAATCCATTTTGAGTTTATTTTTGTGTATGGTGTTGGGAAGTGTTCTAATTTCATTCTTTTACATGTAGCTGTCCAGTTTTCCCAGCACCATTTATTAAAGAGGCTGTCTTTTCTCCATTGTATGCTCTTGCCTCCTTTATCAAAGATAAGGTGACCATATGTGTGTGGGTTTATCTCTGGGGTTTCTATCCTGTTCCATTTATCTATATTTCTGTTTTTGTGCCAGTACCATACTGTCTTGATTCCTGTAGCTTTAGTATAGTCTGAGGTCAGGGAGCCTGATTCCTCCAGCTCCGATTTTCTTTCTCAAGATTGCTTTGGCTATCCGGGGTCTTTTGTGTTTCCATACAAATTGTGAAACTTTTGTTGTAGTTCTGTGAAAAATGCCATTGGTAGTTTGATGGGGATTGCATTGAATCTGTAGATTGCTTTGGGTAGTATAGTCATTTTCACAATGTTGATTCTTCCAATCCAAGAACAAGGTATATCTCTCCATCTGTTTGTATCATCTTTAATTTCTTTCATCAGTGTCTTATAGTTTTCTGCACACAGGTTTTTTGTCTCCTTAGGTAGGTTTATTCTTAAGTATTTTATCCTTTTTGTTGCAGTGGTAAATGGGAGTGTTTCCTTAATTTATCTTTCAAATTTTTCATCGTTAGTGTATAGGAATGCAAGAGATTTCTGTTTACTAATTTTGTATCCTGTGACTTTACCAAATTCATTGATTAGACCTAGTAGTTTTCTGGTACAATCTTTAGGATTCTTTATGTATAGTATCATGTCATCTGCAAACAGTGATAGTTTTACTTCTTCTTTTCCAATCTGGATTCCTTGTATTTCTTTTCCTTCTCTGATTGCCATGGTCAAAACTTCTAAAACTATGTTCAATCGTAGTGGTGAGAGTGGGCCACCTTGTCGTGTTCCTGATCTTAGAGGAAATGTTTTCAGTTTTTCACCATTGAGAATGATGTTGGCTGTAGGTTTGTCATATATGACCTTTATTATTTTGAGGTAGGTTCCCTCTATGCCTACTTTCTGGAGAGTTTTTTATCATAAACGGTTGTTGAATTTTGTCTAAAGCCTTTTCTGCATCTACTGAGATTATCATATTGTTTAAATCTTGCTTTCTCTTGGTTGTCAGAAGTGAGCCTAGTCATTTTCTTATGAAACTGAAATCAGCCATCACCTTGTGGGAACTACCTGAATTACAAGCATATTGTGAACAAACCTTAAAGGATGGTTCTCAACTTTGGCTGACAGTAGAATCACCTGGTGAGCTTTTAAAAAGTATTGTTTTACCTGGATCCCTCCACCTTAGGTTCTGATCTAATTGATGTAATGTGCTTATACACTGCTTCTAATTGCATATTTTTGGAAGTTTCCAAGGTGATTTTAAAGTGATGCTCACAAGCCTCCTCTTTCGTTTTCTTCCCTCTCTGATGGGCATTCTCTCCTGCGACATTCTCTTCAATCCTCCCCATGCCTCAGTTCTTCAGGTTCTCTTTCTAAGCACGTCCACCTAAATTAGTTGAAGTTCAGGAGCCCTCATCAGTCTAAACCCCTATTCTCTTCCAACTCATTGGCCTACCTAGAATCATCTGCATGTAAATGAGAACATCTAGGGAAAATGCCTTATCCTGTGTCCCAATTACTATCTCTGATGGTGATTTTAGCTGGTACAGAGGACTCCATGCCATTTAGGATAGGGACCATTTCACCTACTGGTCCATCTGATCTTTTTTCTAAATTGTTTCACAAACAGTTCTCCACTGTTTTTTTGATGTCTCTTTACATTTGTTCTTTTTTTTTTTTTTTCAGTACGCAGGCCTCTCACTGTTGTGGCCTCTCCCATTGCGGAGCACAGGCTCCGGACGCGCAGGCTCAGGGCCATGGCTCACGGGCCCAGCTGCTCCGCAGCATGTGGCATCTTCCCGGACCGGGGCATGAACCCGTGTCCCCTGCATCAGCAGACGGACTCTGAACCACTGCAACACCAGGGAAGCCCTAAATTTGTTCTTGATGCAAGAATTTCCAACAGAGAATCATAACCAGTGAGTCCATCTGAGCAGTTTTACAGTTAAAACAAAATATAAAACCTTATTTGTTTTACCCAGCACTTTTCTAGATTGTTAGCAGAACTTATTTCCTAGAGCATTATTAGGATCATGATTTAAAAAAAAAACATTTAATTTGGGATTGACATATACATACTGCTATATTTAAAATAGATAACCAATAAGGACCTACTGTATAGCACAGGGAACTCCGCTAAATATTCTGTAATAACCTAAATGGGAAAAGAATTTGAAAAAGAATAGATACATGTATATGTATAACTGAATACTTTGCTGTACACCTGAAACAAACACAACATTGTTAATCAACTATGCTCCAATATAAAATAAAAATAAAAATAAATTTAAAAACCTATATAATGGATAAGAAATGCTGTTTTAGAGCTTTCCCTTAGTTTCATACCTTGTCGTCCTGCCTATGTGCTGAAAGCAATGCATGTCCAGTGAAATGATGAGGGAAGCATTCTGAAGTCCTGTTTTCTCTCCCCTCTACAATGAGACTGAATATTTTTAGGCTTTTCCCTGTCAGATATTTTACATCTTGATTAGGATTTTCAAGATAAGTGAAAAAGTCATAAAATTTACCTAGGCCAGAAAAGTCTTATAAAAGTTGCTTTATACCCAAGAAAACAGGAACAGAGGAAACTCTATTTTGGAAAAAAATGCTTCACTCAGCATCATCATCAGTGGTCACTACTAATTGGGACCTGAATATTATACCTTGTATGACTGTCACTCTCCATATTGTACCTGTGTGTTTCCCCAAACACCTGCTGCGGGTTTGCAGCTGCAGAGCTGTTGGAGGTGACAGCCCAGCCGTGCTTTCTCTCTCTTCCTCAGCTTTCTTGCTGTTCCCTGGGAGAGGGGTTCATGCTTCGTTTTCCTTATTTATCTTCCCCTAAGCCACTTTCTCAGGACTAAATGGCAGAGGGTCTGTGAGAGCAGGCAACTACCCCACATCTTCTGAACTCATCCTTCTCTCTTTTTCTTCTTCCCTGCCTTCGCCTTTGCCTGAGCATCAGCACCAGCACTGGATTCCCCAGCAGACAATGTAAGTACGCGCTCAGAGATCAGCAAAGCCAGGACAACAAAGAAATGAGGAAAACACCATTAAAAGTAGAATTTGATTTTTTTGAAGTTTGGAAGGTAACTGTGGGGGAAATCAGGTTTTTTTTTTTTTTACCTTTAAGAGCTACTATAGCTCTTTTTAAATTATTTAAGTGGGGGCACCATACCCTTTTTAGTTTTGGTTACTGAATGGTGTGATACTGCCTATCATAGCACTGACACAAGCGGTTCAGGGAAAGGAGAGAAAAAAAGGGACAAGTGTCACCTGGAAAAGATCCCTGAGAAAACATACATTTGACAGTGGCCTTGAGGGATGGGATGAGGTTAGAGCCAGAGGAAGAAACTTTTGGTCTGTCTATCATCCAACCACTTTGCTTTCCTTAGCTCTAAAGACAAAATGGAGGAGTCCCACCCCTCAGCCTTGATCTGCTGGCAACATCACTGTTGTTGTCTATAACATCACTTTAGAACACGGAGAAACACCTGGTCCCTCTGAATTCACATTCAGAAGAATTCCCCAGCTGATGACAAAGCCCTCATGAAGAGCAGATACTCTGAGGCTAGTGCATTGGTTGCTTTCAAATCCTTAATAACAATGAGAATGCTAATAATGTTAATGTGAAAAAAAAAAGGGAGGAAAAGAATGACCACATGTGTGCAGTGCATCCTGTAAGGTGATAGGAAAAGATGCCGAAAGGCATCAGCCTACAAGATGGGTTCCAGCTTGTCTCAGCCCCCCATAACATTACACTCGCTCCCTTTTACACACCACATATGAGGCAGAAGTTCTTTAAATCTATCTGGCTTTTTTCACCTGGAAAACCCTTGAGAGAAGACTCTGTGGAGAATGAGGAAACTGCAGCAAAAAAGGCAAATAATTTGCCCAAGTGGCTGACTTAGTTATCTATTGCCAAGCAACTTAAAACAACTTATGCCTTAAAACAACTTGGTGCCTCCAAATGATAATCACTTGTTGTCTCTTACGGTCTCTCTGGGCCAGGAATCATACTGGGCATAGCAGAAATGGCTTTTTTATGTTCTATAATGTCTGGGGCCTCAGCTGGAAGATTTAAAAGCTGGCGGACTGGATATGTCTGCAGGCCAGCTCACTCACACGTCTGGAAGTTGATTTGCGCCATCTGCTAGGGCTGTTGTTTGGGACACTTATGTGTGGCCTCCCCATGTGGCCTGGGCTTCCTTACAACATGGTGGCTAGATTCTTTCTCTGGAGCAGGTGTCCAGAGAAAGAAAGAGCCATGTAGAAGCTATGCCCTTTATGACCTTACCTCAGAGGCCGTGCAACACTACATCTACCATATTCTACCTGTTAAAGCAACTACAAATGTCCATCCAGGTTTGTAGGAAGAAAACATAGACTACCACTTCTCAAAGATCAACATCAGTGTCACATTAAAGAAGAGCACTTGGGTTGGAGTATATACTGGACATCTTGCAAAAACAATCTCCCATAGTGACACAACTCTCAAACTGCTGATTGAAGTCCTCTCCCAGATATGGCTGAACAAAAACATCTGCCTTTTCACAACAATACCAGATTCCCCACTGGAGGGAGACACACTTGTTCATGGATGTCTGAGTACCCAGAGGCATACTCTCCCAGCTCCAGATCTGGATGGTCTCCCCCTAAGATGGAGAAGATTAGTATTGCCTGAGTCTTGTCTTCCTTTGACTTGCTGGTTATCTGAGCTCTCAGCCATTGCTTTCAGAGGAATATGCATGACAGAACTCTGAGCTGATGAAGCTGGGAAGAATGAGCCCCAGCATAATCACCTAAACAAGTTTGCCTTCTTACCTTAGTGTTTTGCAGAGGGGACATCCCTAATCTTGTTTCCAGCTGTTTCTGCATTTCTATGCTGCCTATCACCTTTTAGACCCAGATGCGATATGAATTATTCATTTGATCTGGGGCAGGTGCACCCATTTCCTCTCAGGACCCCAGGGGCAAGCATAGGAAATTAATTCACAACGTCTGTAGCTGAAGTCACATGCAATTTTCACACCAAGGAAAAAATAAACTGAAGAATATGGGACTTGAGAAAGCTCAAAGGTGTTGAGAATAGTCATCAGCAATTGTTCATTGCTCTATAGAGACAAAAGGCAGGTACTGATTCCTGCATGAAAGGTTTATGTTAGTTATCAAGAAAGGGCTTCTCAGTCTTGGAGGTGACAAGAGATAGTGCCTGAAAAGTGTCACAGAAGCTCTTCCCTGGAAATCTTGACACAATAATACAGAACTGCCTGGACACAGGGGGATGGACCTGCTGACTTCTCAAGGTTCTCCCCAACCTGACTCTTCTGTTATTCACAGAGTACCACTCCAGAACTAATAAGTTGGAGCTCATACCCTGAAGAGGAGCTGAGTTGGGGGTCTCTTCCCCCTGGGCATTATATGAGCCTGATGGGCATGCATTAGAGATGGACATTGATTGTAGCCCTGAGTGTGGTCAGCCCTCACTGCTCTGGGTTTCCCAAGAGCCATTTGGTTATGACGTGGTATCATCAGAAATGTCATTCATACGGCCATCTTTATCGTCTTAGAGCTGGCTTCCCCTTATTATAAACTTTAAAATATTCTCCAGCAGTCCTGATCCTCTAAACATGTCCTCACCCATGGGTAACTTCTGGATAGGGAGGATTGTTCTTGAGTGTAAGAGTAAAATAACTGTAGACAATTTGACCTTGGTGAGGAGAGGAAGTAATTTTCAGATGGTCTCCATTGAGCTCTAAAATTCCTCTGAGTTTCCATAGGGTCCCTCAGGTGCAGGGAAGGGCAGAGAGTGGATTGACCCCAGTGCTAACTAGAGTGACTTCTGTTTATCTGTTTTACACACTGAATGAAGGGGGGATCATCATTAAAAAGAGCTCAAGGAACACAAATCCAACTCCCTTGACAGATAGAAGCAAGGGGGATGCTGAAAGAAAGCCATTTCTTAACCATAAAATATTAAATGGGTTTTACATAAAGAGAATTATCTAGGAACTTCAAAACCTTAGTTCAGTCACATTTCCTTCTAGAAAAGTCACCTTCATACTGAATGTTTTGACTGTAGATCATGCAATTTTTCCATGACTCAAAAGCCATTGTTTGTTGGGGAGCTATGGAAACAGAAGGTTTACAAGGTACTAAACTGCCTTTTCAGAATTACCTCGGTAGGAAGACTCTTTTTAAAATTTTTTCTCTTTGTATCCATTTTTGTTATTTCAGTAATTGCTCTACCTGGACTCTTGGGACAGTTATGCACCTGGCTGAATTGATCCTTTTCACACTTCAATTTGAAAGGAGTCATGCCGTAAAATAAAACTACCCTGATTCTTTTCTTCACTGACATTTTATTTGGTAACTATTTGGCCTTAGCAACCCCTACTGATTGATAAGTGTGAGAGCTACAAGGAAGCCATGTAACTATAATTCTAAGTGGATATGGTTATTTATGGCATGAAATTTAGCAAATGCATCTGCTGCTAGGAATATTTGACTTATAAAACTTCCAGGAAAAAAATGTCCTTTAAACACTGAAGGTTGATTTTTTGGTTAAGCTTCTTTTATGGTCATCTTTTAGATCATAACTGATATGACGATTCATTATTGCTATCATTCTGATTATTAACATACTGTTGTGGTGATGGTGAGATAGGAGCACTCAATGTAATTGAACTTTCCATGTAAAAATAATAAAGAGCCATCACTAGTAAATTTGTTATATGCCAAGCACCTTATTTACATGATATCTTGTGCTTTAATCCTCATGTTCAAATGCTTTTTTTAATAGGTGAAGAAACTGAGGCTTCACCATGCTTGGCCACATGTCCAGTGGCTCACAGATGGGTATGAAGGACTTGGCTTTGTCTGACTCCAGGGTCCATGTTTTTTGTGACCCTATTGGACTAGCTATCCCACTAAGTGCCATTAGAGGTCCCTGTGGCTAGAAACCTACATCCTTTTCTTTTAAAAGCAGATTCAGAGCATTCTTTAAGCTTTTCTTGGTAATTCTGAGCTATCATTGAGAATTTCAAGTTGCTTAAAGGTTCAAAATGAATACTTAAAGACTGTGAGAATTTGTGAGAAAACTTGTCCCTACATCAATTAAGTTAGATATTTCTAGTGTGTATGGCTTTAAGTGGCTTTTCTGCCTTCTCTCTCACCAGGAACTCTCACTTCTAGTTTGGGGAGATAAATCACCATGTGTGTTATGATTAGGTGGAAAGTAAAAGCAAATAGATTCCAAGTGAGGGCCACTGAGCTCTAACATATGAGCACTAGGACAGCTATGTTGGCTACTCAATAATTTTGTTTCCTCTTGGGTCCTCAGCTGCGTTTCAGATCACTGGTTGCAGGGAAAGTGACTTTGAGTTAAGGATATTTTACCATAATTACTGTGATTGCTGCCATTACAACTACAAGAACTCTTCTTATATCTTGTCAAATATTGAGATGCTACCAAATACCTTTAAAGGAATGTTGGTTTGCAAAAACCAAAAAGGTTTTGTTATCTGGTACATTCATTTATACAGTGTTCCATTGCAAGAATACCTAAAATAGTAATAGGATTCCATGGTTTGTGATAAGTTATATTAACTTTTATTGGTATTGTGCCATGATTAATTCACTGATCTATCGAATATTAATTGAACACCTATTCAGTACCAGGTACTGTTTTAGGGCCTAAAAATATTGTAGTGAATAAAACAAGGTCCCAGTCTTCATGGAACTTACTCCTTTTTTTTTTATTAACATCTTTATTGGAGTATAATTGCTTTACAATGGTGTGTTAGTTTCTGCTTTACAACAAAATGAATCAGTTATACATATACATATGTTCCCATATCTCTTCCCTCTTGCGTCTCCCTCCCTCCCACCCTCCCTATCCCACCCCTCCAGGCAGTCACAAAGCATGGAGCTGATCTCCCCGCATGGAACTTATATTCTATCAGAGTTTTCTATTTGAATGTCAATTCTAAATTATGGTCATATCTGTCATCACACGTGACCTTGAGAAAAACTCTCAGAACTTGGCAGGGCATGAATCATTCCATTTCACAGATGAAGAAACTTACATGAATTCTTCCCTTTCCGAACCCAGGAAGGACTGGATTTGGTGAAGTTTGTTAGGAGAGGGGAAGCAAATGGGGCTGAGTGTGTGAGGGAGTGAGCACAGGTATGTGAACACCTGGGGGACTTTACAGCTGTGAAGGCCGTGATCCCCGAGCTGAGCTGGATGTGATTTTAACCTGCTTTGGAGCATCTCCATTTTTGCTCCCATGTCGTCTTCTCTCTGGCTTCTCATCACCACAGGAACATGTAGCGAATACCAAGGAAGGTTCTGCTGGGCCTGGCAGGGCCCTTCCTCCCTTGGCTATAATGTGTGGCATGTGGGATGGACCCATGGGCACATCGTAGTGGGAGTGTCTGTCCCCATGGGCGAGGGCATCACATGAGAGCAGAGCAGTGACACATCTACCTACAAGAAAGGACGTGCTCATCACAAACAGGACATTACACCTCTGCAGAGACTCACTGAAAAAGCATTTACTGCGAGACGCAAACTACACACATTCCTCATCCAGAAGCATTTCTTAAATGTTCAGATGCCCATTAATTCCCCAGCAAGGGAGGGGTGTCGTGAGGAGGATACGGGAGCAGCGGGCTGCTGTGGCTGTGACTCAGCCTTCAGCTCCCAGAACCTCCACCCTTCAGGACTCCAGGGAGGACTCTCCCTAGCAGAGAGAGGGGGCAGAGTTTCCTGCCTTCAGGAAATTTCTAGGGGCAGAAACGTACAGAGAAGCTAAGGAAATCCTAGGGAAAACCCCCTAGAAGCCAGGGATGCCTCACCTGCTGAGGCCCACACCCCTTGATTTCTGCCTTCCACCCTCAACCAGCGCATCTCATATGTTCTCCAGGGAGTGTTCCAAAAGATCCTCCCACTGAAATAAATCATGTTTTATTTTTACAGCTTCTCATTATCTCAGCTCTCACATGGGAGTGACTGACTCTGCTACTGGACCGGGAGGCTGTGAGGATTGAAAAAAGCTGCAGTGAGAAAAAAGGCACAAAATCTGTGATGGGCTGCAGCTCTGCACTAGGCAGCTTACCTCGGGGGTCACTCTGTTTTCTGAGGCAGGGCCCAGGCAGGTCTGGGTTTGCACCTCCTTTCATTCTGCGCTAACCTCTCCGAATTTACCTCTCCGAATTTAAGTTTCCTCACCTAAAAATGGGTGAGGACGCTACTAACACCTACTTCACAGGGCTGTAGTGTGGATTGAATGAATACGATGCATTGCAACTTAGTCCAGGGCCTGGCACGTGGTAAGTGCTCGGAAAGTTACAGCTGAAGTTGGGGATGTGCTGACGGTATCAGATCTTTGATGTTATCCACGGATCACATGGAGTAAAGACCAGAAAACTTTGTGTAGCACATTAGACTGAAAGGGCAGTCATCTCCACT
This sequence comes from Delphinus delphis, assembly GCF_949987515.2. NCBI lineage: Eukaryota > Metazoa > Chordata > Mammalia > Artiodactyla > Delphinidae > Delphinus > Delphinus delphis. The sequence goes on along the minus strand of NC_082689.1, from coordinate 102,707,780 downwards.
ATTTAATTAGCTTATTATATAGTCTTTAATGATAAACGATATTCATTTCTTTAAAATCCCTCACCTGACCAATCAAACATTTTTCTGTAACATTCAATCATCTATTAACTTAATACAAAAGCACTACACTCAGTCTTTCCTTCAGCAATCCAGAGAAAAGAGTCAGTGATATGGCCACTTGAAGATCAGGAGGCTGAGGGCCAAGATGGTTGGAGACACCCACAGGGATGCAGGCTGGCTGATCTAAAGCTGTCCCATTTCCCGGCCTGCGGTCTACGGATGCACCACTTACCTGCCCCCCTCTCACCACCAGCTGCTGCCTAGATCCGTCTGATAGATTCCCTTAGTTGCAAAAAACAGCAAAAACAAAACTTGAATTAATTTAATCCAAAGTCCTCTCTTTTACCCATAAGGAGCATCATAAAGGTGGCCAGCTCAGGAGTTCTGGTGGTGATGAGAGCAGTAAAGTGTGGAAGGCGTGGTCCTCGCTAACCAGAAACATGGCGACAAACTGCTGCCACATGGGGGCCCTTAGACACCAGTTACAGTGACCCTGTGACTCAGTCCCTGAGCAGGAATGTTCAGGAAAGACATCTGACCAGGTGAAGGGTGATCAGAAAAGAGGCAGAATGGATGAATTTTATGTTTGTTTGAAACAATTTTGGATTTGCTCTTCAGATATAGAAATCGAGGTTAGCTAATGGTATTCCTATTTAAAAGAGCAAAGTCTTCAAGAGCAGGGTCTCTGGGGATAGCATCAGGAAGATGCAGTACTAGAGACAGGAGGACTGAAAGTCTGTATTACTGCAAACTGCCTCAAAAGCCTATTTTTCAGCTATCCTTCAGACCTCACTGGTTCTAATTTCTTGAAAAGTGGGAGGCTAAGAGACATCCAAAACCATCTGCTTCATTGTTTTGTGGGAAAATGTATGCAGTTAAAGGGGAAAACATTATTTGCCCAGTGTGATGCTTTCAGTGCTCCCACATAACTATTTGACCTTAATATATTAAATATTGTAATGTTTTGTTACATGTCCCAGGGCAAAAAAAAAATCAGGCTATCACTTATTAGCTTTCTGTTCCTGGATCCTTCCACAGTTGATTCGACTGAGTAGAAGATAGTGGGGAAATCCAAATGTAAAGGTTAAACTCTGTTTTATTATGTTTACAGGATTTAAAGGGTAAGTCAGGAAGTGCTTACATAACAGCAAGTGAAAGTGGTGGATTAGTAACCAGAGCGGGACTTAAAAGCGGCCTTAATCCTCCGAATCTCCAGGGGTGAAAGGTCAACCTCTAACACCAGGTTGTGTAAAGAAAGGAGAAGGCACAAGCTTCTGTTTCATCATGGCCCTGCTAATCCACTGAGGAAATGAGCAGCTGGGGGTCTGGGGAGAGGTGCCCGTCTCCTCCCAGGGAAGCCACCTGTGAATTCAGCCGAGAGGGCGTAATTAAAGTCAGCGGGGCCCATGCAGGGGGTAGGCCGGACCTACAGCGCCCCGCTGGGGGCTTCCACAGCCTTGAAGGAGTCAACTGTGCTGGGCCCCCTGCCCCAACCTGCAAACAGACCCCAGATTTTCCCTGACAGTCTCTTAAGTAGGCTGCTAGACCAATGACAACCACACACACACACACACGCACGCACACACAAGCACACACATGCACATATGCAGCTTATTGGTAACTCTGTGAGGGGTTAGTGGGCATACTAAAAAGGCCAGCTGCTAAGAACATGGGTCCCACAGAAATATTAATAAATCAGTTCTTCCTCACTTTCCCCCTTGCTCACTTGCTCTCCTCTGTCGCTCATCAAAAACGGGAAGAAAAAAATTTTTTCTTACTCATGAATATAAGATTTAAATAGATCCTCTAAAATTATAGTCAGCCTTCTCCCCTAGGATTTTAAATACTTTGGGATGTAATTGCCTGTAATAGACTGAAGTGTGTTTATCTAGCTCTCCACCCCCGACTGTCTATCTATATATCCATCTAACTGTCTCCTACTTATCAATTGGATGTGTGCTTAACACATCTTAAGACACAAAAATAACCCCAAAGGCAAGTGTGACATCACATGGACATAAGCTCTTTTCATGAGAAGCCTAAGATTAGGGACAGCAAATCCAGGATGCAGATTCCTGTTCTTCTCTGTCTGTTTTGGTAGCCATTTTAGGCCAAGAAAAGTGGAGTCAACTTTCTGATCCTCAACCCCCGTCTTTGCCCAAGGAAACATCTTTCCCTAAATTCCCCGTTAAGCCGCAGTGTGTTACATGGAATGTTTAACGTGCACAACTCAGTATACGTCTTTCTTCCATGCATGGACAAATCGGAACTTTGGATACAATCAATTTACGGAAGAAAGTTCCAACACATTTCAGCACGAAGCTACAAAAGCTTTCAGAGTGGCCGTTCCATATTTATTCTGAACTGGCCTTTATTAAATCACTGGTGAAAAATACGGAGATTCGTCTCAGCTGTAGTTTCATCATCTTAAAACAGCAGAGACATTTATCTTACGAAATTGCAGAAGTCGGGCACTGTGCAGACTGATGGCTCGGAGGTGCTCTTGGCATTAGTATCTGATTGTCTCGCCTAAGGTGTTTATAATACGTACAGCTGCTAATAGCTTACTCTGTTCATTTTTTACAGAATGTGTGGTTTAAGCATTATGCTTAGAATATCTAAAATATTTCTTCCCTTCTTTTAAAAAATGGTATCAAAGTGTTTAATGTGAAAAGTGCTTAGTTGCATATATTTCATTCTCTGCCACCTTTTATTTTTCTTCAGAACCCTCAACTCTTTTCTTGGTGTTTCAGAGCCTGGCTCATTCCCACCAACTATTTTCTTCATTAGTCAAAATTAATAGACTAACTGCATTTGGAAAATGAAGGGGAAGTTTAAGTATTTGCTGCCCTTGGAATATGGGTTTAAAAAATAGATGGAACATGGGATTTAAGTGCAGGTCATGAGGATGGAGCCTCAGCCTGATTGGTACTTCAGGGAGACACTGAAGACTGCAGCCGTATTCAAACGCCCAGTGTAACAGAATCCCAGAAAAAAACATGACTCGTTATTACACCGATTTGGTTTTCAAAGGGTCAGATTGTGCCTCTTGACACAATCATTTGGCCAGTCGAATTTGAGGCTAAAATGATTCCCCAGCATAACTCTCAATGTCCCTCACCTCCATACAACATTATTTGTGTGGAGACAGGAAGCAGGAATGGAGGTCTTTAAAACTCAAAGCCAAATCAACTGGAAATTCCAGTCACAAGGGAACTGGTTTGGGAGGGAACTCAGCTGAAGAAGCTGAGGAAAGGGACTGGTTATGATAAATGGTTGCAGGGTCAAAAGCTGAGATACAATGATTTATTTAAGAAAAAAACAATTTCTAAGTTATGGACACCAAACTAACTCTTAGTCAGAGAGAATAAGGCACTCCCAAAGGAAGCAGCGTCCAGTGTATTCATGGGACAGAAGTCGTGGGAGATTTCAGGATACCAGCAGGCAAACCCGACCAGGATGTCCACGATAGCCTGTTGAAAAGGAATAGACAGGACTTACGTGCACGTAAGGGTTCGGAGGAGGGATTATTTCTTCCTAATCTCCAGATTTGGAGTCTGATGTTAAAAACGAGGGAAGGGCTTCCCTGGTGGCACAGTGGTTGGGAGTCTGCCTGCCGATGCGGGGGGCGCGGGTTCGTGCCCCGGTCCAGGAGGATCCCGCGTGCCGCGGAGCGGCTGGGCCCATGGGCCATGGCCGTTGGGCCTACGCGTCCGGGGCCTGTGCTCTGCGGCGGGAGGGGCCGCAGCGGTGAGGGGCCTGCGTACTGCAAAAAAAAAAAAAAAGAGGGAAGCTTGAAGGAAGAATTTGCCTGTTTTCGTTTTGCCTAAATAAAATCAAATGGATTTAAAGTGAAAATGGCTTTGTCCTATTTAATTCCCAATTGGAGGCAAACTTTGGTAAAGCACAGCAGGAAACAATGTCTTAGACCTAAAAATCTTCTACTCGCTTTTTGAGGCTGTCACAAATGAAAGGAACATGTCAGACAGAGCAGATACCTAGATTCAAGAAAATAAGACCAATTGCAATCCCTTACCTCACAGATGAACCAGACATTCTGTTCAAAGCCATGGAGGTAAATGCACAGGGTCCAGGCACTAGAACAACCCATTTTCTAGGGCCAAAGGCCACATGTAAATTCTCTCTTTCACATAGGAGGAAAAAGGAGAAATTAGAGGACAGCCCTGTTGTCCTGAAGCACGCAGGGATGGGGAAGCTCGGGCTGAGGGCCAGCTCTGTCCCTTACCAGTTGTGTGAACTTGGCCAAGCACTGCACCTTGCTGAGCTCTGTCTGGGAAACGGGGGTGATGGTGGCCTCTCTGAAGCGTCGCTGGGGGGACTGAAAGGGAGACTGGGAGGAAGCACTTAACACAGGGTCAAGCACAAAATAAACCCTCCATAAGGACGGCATTTATTATCAATTAATCTGCCGGGCCAGGTACGGTGGTCCGGCTAATTTTCTCCGTAAGGATCAGCTTTAGTGACCCAGCCAAAAGCCTCTAAGCCACAGAGTCCTGCATTTAGGAGAGGGTCACACCACCTGCTCGCAGAGGCCAACCCCAAACCACAGACCTAAGGCTCCCCGCAGATGCCAAGTTCGTGTTCCTGCAGCTGCCTGTCCCTTTCTGAACAGCTGTCTTTGCCTAGAGCTGGGCACGGGTATCTTTGTGGCATAACCTGCATGGAGTGGAGAGGCTGGAGCTGATTACAGGACTTTGGGGGTCACAGTCGGGGCACAGGGAGAGCTGCAACTCCCCAGAAATTTAGCAAGCCCAGGTGCTGGCGTAATGTGCATATTTTAGAGAAGGTATCTGGAAAAAGGCAATACAAACACAATTCTCATTTTCATAAAGCAGTTTTCTTCTTTCAAAACAACAAATTATATAAAACTATACAGCATACATAGGAAATAAAGGTGCATCATTATATCCTTTTTAATAAGGACACAATGCACGGAGGTGGTACCTCACTCAGGATGCTGAGAGCAATTGGGTAGGTATAACCAATATCCAGTTTCTCCAGGGGAAAAAACCAAAACAACACAAAGATTCTTTCAATTAAACTTAGTCTTAACACAGGAAATAAGTGCTTTCTTATAATTTGTGTGACCATGACATCCATCCTCCCTGTTTCAGCCCAGTTTCTTTTTCTCTACAGAGAGATTCAGAACAAAACCTAAGTATTTTCAAAGCAAACACCTCTAACTCCAAAGCCTTGCTTTCAAACTGCTGGTTGAACCGTGACAATCTAAAGAAAGAGTAAATGACTTGAATTCCTATTACAGTAATTATTATACATGATGAGAGGTGATTCTGGTATCCACATCTTTGCGTTGCTGGTCACCTTCCACTGTGTCACTCTCTTGTTATGAATAACATTCTTCTGGTTAAGCAGATAATACCAAGAAGAATGAACAAGAAGAAGGTGCTGTTTGAAACTCTTTTGCATGGATGGGCTCACTTAATCCTCACACAACCTCTGGGTCAGGCACCACCACTGAGTTCGTTTGGAGCAGGGCTCTGGCACGTTTTGGGGACCCTGGGAGAGCAACTGGCTGGGGCTCCAGTCCAGAGCCCTGGGTCACTAGCAATGGGTGACTTTGGCAAGTTATCTGAGCCCCTTAACTTTAATTTCCTCATCAGGAAAAAAAAAGACAACGAGCATATGACTTCTACTGTGCTTCTGAATTACGGACAGTTATTGCTTTCATAGCACCCAAAAGCCAAGAGCCTATAAAGACCCAGTGTTTATTTTTTCAATGAAATCACAACTTGAATGTCAGGCCTGGGTATCTTGTCTATTGAAGATGTGTTGCTCCAATGAGTTGGGGGGTCCTTGCAAGCTAGTCATATCAGAGAGAAACCATAACAGAAAAAGAAAAAAAAAAAAGCTTGGAAAAGTCTTGCTTGCCAAATCTGATTTTACCACATGTGGCTCCAGGTACCTCAAGGAGTGTCAAGAAAATTTCAGAGTCAAATTAATTCATTCTCATTTTAAAGTGTGAGGGGAAAAATTCATTTTTCTTTTGAAAATGGAACCAAAAAATCAATGTCTGATCCTCCTTTATCAAAGTGGTATCTGCATGATTGTTGAAGTCTTTTATTTTTACTCTTTCAACATGGTGTTCACTTAAGCTATTAAAAAAAATAACGTTGTCATGTGTATAATGGCCTAGAAAGAAAATTATATCCAAGAAGCTTTACAGCTCCTAACGTATGTCATCCCCTCCTGTACCACACCCTAATAGCGAGGATAATAATTTACTCACAAAGGTTGATAGCTGTCATACCTATGGAAGTTACTCAGCTATTGCATGAGAATTAAAATAAGATTATCTTCTCACCAAGGGAGTTAGTAATCACCCCAGGCTAAGGCTGAGGTAGAGTTCAGAGGAATCTGGGCTCTGAGGATCTTTATTTCTCTATGAAGTTAGTAACTTCCTTACATATTAAATAAATTACACACAGCCTTAAATACCTATTTTGAAAACACAGACCTGTCCTGCAGGTCTAAAAATAGATTTTTCCTCTAAAAAACTGGCCCATTTTGACCACTTTGGCTTTTGGCATTGTCAAAAATATTTTTCCGAAGAACCGATTGCCTCTTTTCCAGCCTAGAGACAGTGTTCTTTTAGCTGCAGCCCTTGGAGCTGGACAACTCATACATCAGTGAGAGAGGAAGAGACGAGAGGGAGGGAGGGGGAGTAGGGGGTATATGGTGTGTGTGTGTGTGTGTGTGAGAGAGAGAGAGAGAGAGAGAGAGAGAGAGAGAGAAAGGAAGGACTCCACAAATAGTCTGTGTTGTCCCATTTGTCTCTCAAACTCTAAGGCCATTTCAGCAAGAGAATGGGTTTTGATAGAATGTCTTGCCTCTCTCAGTCTGTAACACACCTTTGATTTGCCAGCACACAGTAGGGGTCTATCCTATTCTATTACCCACCAATCTAGCCATCCCAACTACATTCTGATCCTCTGTGTGTGTGTGTGTGTGTGTGTGTATACACCACATGGATATGCACATGTGTGATGAATAATACTCAAGTTAAAGGCTATAGAGATTCACACATACACACCCCAAGATATTCTGTATGCACAACATGTTCAATATCTTCTGAATTCTCAAAATCAGGAAAAGGAAGGGATACTTATGCACATTGCACTAGAGGTCATAAATATAAATTCCAGAAATCACTGTTATTTCTGGAAAATAGTTTAATCAATGCAGATATATTGTACAATTTAGATGTATAATTGCATTTTTTTCCCATGATAAAAATTGTTTATGATCATAGGCATTTTTTTTAAATCCAGGAACATAGAACAAAGAAAGGAGAAAAAAAAAAAAAACAACATTCTTAGGGCTTCCCTGGTGGTGCAGTGGTTGGGAGTCCGCCTGCTGATGCAGGGGACACGGGTTCGTGCCCCGGTCCGGGGAGATCCCATATGCTGCGGAGCGGCTGCGCCCGTGAGCCATGGCCGCTGAGCCTGCACGTCCGGAGCCTGTGCTCCGTAACGGGAGAGGCCACAACTGTGAGAGGCCCGCATACTGCAAAAACAACAACAACAACAAAAACATTCCTAAACAGAGAATTTAAAGAGAGCCACTACCCACAGTTCTGTGTGTTTGCTATGATTCTATACACATAGCTTTAATACTTATAATCTAAGTTCGCTGCAATTTTCTGTCATCGTATTTTTCACTAAAAATAAAACAAAACCATTCTACCTTGTTATAAGGTCATTGTAAACCTAGTCTTGAATGACTATAAATAATTACATTGAATAGAGTATCATAATTTACATATCCAGTTTTTCATTGTTGAGTATGTCATATCAGAGCAGGTCACAGTCCCATCCTTCTGTCTGGTGACTGTGAGACCCTGGGTCAGTTATTTAACTACCTTGTGCCTCAGTCTCCTCATGTATGAAATGGCCATGATAGTGGCATTTTCCACATGGGGATGCTGGAAAGAGAATGAGTGAACACGTTAAAGTGTGTGCTCTAGTAACTGATGATCCTTCCTGTGCATGCGGTCTCTCACCTGTCTCTGCAACCACCACGTCTTCCGTTCCATGGAGAGGTTCCTTTCCTGCCTGTAATGTGGTACGGCCATCTCATCCTTTTCCTGTGCAGACAACTGCCCTCCCTGCCAGGATGAAACACTTAGAGTTTCACGCTCTATTTTTTGCTCTCTTGACTTATTCTTGGTTGCACCCGATATTTTAACCTTTTATCCCTTCAACTCTTTTGGGTTCTTGGAAAGCAGTAAAAAGTCAATTATTTTCCTTATATGCCATAACATACTACCATTCCAGCCCAATAATATATAGGCACAAATTCATGGTTATTGATGAACATCCATTTCCCAAGGTCTTTGGCCTAGAAGGATGTCAGAGGATTGACTGCCTGAGGAGGTGGAAAGTCCCTTTCATCATTTTTCAGGTCTCAAGTCTTAGGATGGTCCAAGGATGGGCTGGCCGATGGGAAGCTGGTTGAGAAGCTGGGTGTTCCAGGACAAGTTAAGGAAGGTAGGAGGAGGTCCGAGTCAGATCTCCTGGGGAAGATGGTGCCAACATCAGGGCTCTTCTCAGAGACTCATAGAGAGACAGGTGGTGACAAAGCAAGCTCCTTCGGGCTGCACAGCTGGTACCAGGTGTCTGACTCCCAGGCTGGGAGAAGTGGGCACGGCCCCAGGTAGAGGCAGACTGCATATCTCTGAAGTGGGCCTTCTGCCAAACAGAGACTCCATCAACTCCTGGCTGTGCTGGACCCTCCTCCAGCTGCAGGCATTTCTAGCCTCAGCTTGGGGAAATTCATGCTTATTGTCGCTGATTTTACTTATGTGTCTTCTATGCCTTTGCGCTCATCAGAGGCTTGCATTTGCAATATTTGTGTGCATGTTTATTTCATTTCAATTTATTTATCAATTCTATTTTTCTGATTTAAAATTTTGTATTCTGACTTTATCTCATTGCCTTCTACCTGCTTTCATTGAGTATAGTTGTGTGCAGGTTGGTTTTTTTTTTTTTTCTTTAATCTTGGACTATTTTGGACTCCTTCAATTGGTTTTTTGGTCATTAATAATACTTTAAAAATACAGTATTTGTATAGTACCTCTTATATGCCACGTTTTAAATAGCACTTTGTGCATATTAACTGATTTAATTCTCAGAACAACTATATGATGTAGACACCTTTGTTATTCCTATTTCCCAGATGAGTAAATTGAGGCACAGAGAGGTTAAGTAACCTGACAAAGTCATGCAACCAGCAAAAGACAGAGTCTTGATTTGAATTCCAGATCTTCCTCTAGAATTCACCCCATAAATCACTCCCTATGGTGCCAACCCATAATAGTAGTGGCCAACATCACTTGTGGGCTTACTGTGTGCCTGGCCCTTGTGAAGTGCTTTACATTTGTTGCCTAATTTAATCCTAAAGAAGAGAATGTTATCATCCCAGTTTCCAGATGAGAAAACTGAGGCCAGAAAGATTCAAATCCTGTCTCTGCTTCTCAGCAGCAGACCTGGGGTTTGAATCCAGATGTGCGGACTCCAGAGGGTACACCTGTACTGATCCTGCAAACCATCCGCATTTTCTTCATATCTTTTAAAATAGCACAGTCTTTAAAACCATGGATGTACTTGACTCATCTTGAAGGAGGATTGTCAAATTCCAAACGGAAAACAATAAAAGCTAATTTCTCTCTAACGTCAGTAGTACAATAGGATCTTGGCATACAGTTCTGGTAGAAGGATCAAAGCAAGGACCAGAGCCTGTCTGCACCCCGACAAGGCTGGGGCTGGCGGTGTGCCCCAATAGAGAGCTTAGGTTTCCAGGATCCTGGCTCATGCAGACTTGGAACTTTACCCACAAGCTTTGAGCTTTGATTGAACTTTAATGGCTCTTTTCTGTTTGGATGCCCATGCCCAGAGGCCTCCAGCTTACAGGCATAATGTCTTGTAAGTCAAATGATGAAGAAATGAGGATTGGCAAACACCAGGCTCACTCCAGGAGAACTTCCAGAAGCCCATCAACTCCCTAGTTTGGGCACCTTGTTGTTGACAGACAGGTTAATGAATAACTTGACTGGGTCTGGAGGATGCATATCTTGAAGGCTCTTACGGCTAAGTCATGTCATAACTCAAGTGTCATCTGGGAGGTGACATAGCAGTAGCCTCCTTTCCCCGTCCCCCCAACCATAAGGAAGGAAAAACAAATTTGTAAAGGGAAATAAAAAGCAAAAGAAAAGTGAAGTAAATCAGATAAAGACAAATATCCTATGATATCACTTATATGTGGAATCTAAAAAAAAAATGATACAAATGAACTTATTTACGAAACAGACTCGTTGACTTAGAGAATGAATTTAGGGTTACTAGTGGGGGAAGGATGGGGGAGAGAGGTAGATTGGGAGTGTGGGATTGACATGTACACACTGCTATATTTAAAATAAAATGCCTTTCCATGGCGGAGGAAAAAAAACAAAGGAAAGCTAGTATTTTTGGATCACTGAGTGAGGTCATACATTAATTCATTGAATACCTGCTGCAGAGCTAAAAGGGAAATGTTTTTATTCCCATTTCACAGTTGAAGGTACTGAGGCTTGGAGAAGTGAAGCAGGGTCATCTGCCAGCAAGAGACAGACCTACATTTAATCTGACTTCCATTCAAGTCAGGCTAACTCATCATGCAGCCTTCCTGGGAAGATAGGTGGCCTGGGGTGCCATTCCTCAGGGAGGACAGGACAGGAGCAGGCCAACACCACACAAGCAAGCACAAGAGATTCCAGCCCCGCGCTCTTGGCTGATGAAAGGGCATCCAGGAGCCTGGCAGATGCAAGAGATTGAAGCCATGACTGGGTCCAGTTAAAACAATGCAGGGATTTTCCATGTGTGCTGGGACCTGAGCTAGAGGCTAGGGATGTGGAGGGTGGAGCAGAAGTATGGAAAGAAACCTAAAATGATGAGACCCTGGGCTGGACCGCCAGGAACGGGAGAAGGGGCAAGGGAACCGTCACGAACTTGGGTGCTTGCCGTGTTACAGAACCTGGACAACCACTCTGAGACTGCATGTACTGCTCTTGTCACTCTTAGTCTTACGTCAAATGAACCTGACTTTCAAAAGCAGAGGTAATTGTTTGTAAAAGAAAACAAAAATAACATTTAATCTTGCAGCCCCAGATAACCAGTTGGCATAGGGGTAAAATGAAATTGCTGCGTGTGCATGTTTAGGAGATTCAAAGTGTGAGAAAGGCAGGGGATGGTAGGGCGTCTGCCTCCTCTTCTGAATCTCAGCTCTCAACCGTCACACAATTAACAGTTTTTCTTTTCACCAAAAAAGTATGCTTTTATCAGTATCCAAACATCATAGATCTCTCTCTATATAAATATTTTTGCATAATATATTTATATATTACATATATATATAAATTTTTTTCTCAAGAAACTATAATACAACATTCAACTCCACTTGATGTTTTCACTCTAATTACACTTCTTTGTAGATCTTTCCACATGAGCATGCACCTGCTACCTCACTTTTTTTGTTTGTTGCTTATGTGTTCATCGTTTGAATGTGAAAGCTTTAAACAGTCCTCTATTGATGGGCACTTTGCTTCCACTTTTCCCCCCAAAATTACAAACAATCCTATAGTGAATTAACTAGTACATGTTTTTCGGCAAATGTTTACACAGATATACATATATTCAAAAGACAATTTCCTACAAGTGATCTCAGTGGTAAAAGGGAGCAAGCGTGCATTCCTAGTTCTGGCAGATGTCACCAAACTGTCTTCTAGAAAGATTATCCCAACATAAATGCCCGTCAGTGATGTGTAAAGCCAACTTCCCCATGCATCATCAATCCTTTAATATTTGGCCATCTAAGTTATAAAAATTACTGTTGCTTTTATTAAATTATAACAGAAATTGTTCATTCTTTATCTAGGTCTATTCATAAGCCTCATACTCTTTTCTTACTGACTTTTACGAGTTCTTTGTCAATTAAAAAATTTACTCTTTTGTGATATGTCTATCATATATTTTTCCTCACGTTTTTTTTCCTGTCTTTTCACTTTCTGTATATAATTTTGCTTACAGATATTTTAATTTTTAAATCATCAACATTGCCATACTATGCTTTTATGGTTTCTAAATTATGTATCTGCTTTATAAATGCTTCTTATATTTTGTTTTCTGAAACTTATGTAACTTTGTGTTTTTCTATGGTTAAATCTTTGGTCCAGTTGTAATATCTTTCCTAAAAGGGGTAATCCAGCTTATCTTTTTCCAAGTGATTGTCTCAAAACCATTAAAAAATATAATCTCTCCTTTTTCCTGATTCTAAGTGTTGTTTTATCTTCTATTTAGAGCCCACATATATTTGTGTCTATTTCTGTTCTCTCCATTCTACTCCATTGATTTTATTTCCCTGAAATTATTTTCTTCAGGTCCAAAGTAAATTATTTGTTGTGACTGCATAATACATTTTAATATTTGGTAAAACTAGTCTTCTCTCATTATTCTTTTTTTTCCAGAAGTTTTGATGTTTATTTTTCCAGATAAATTTCACATAATATTGTTAAGTTTTTTTAAAAAAAAACTCAATACTTTAATTAAGATTTCAGTTTAGATATTAATTTTGAAAAAAAAGTTATAGCTTTCTATCAAAGAATTCATTGCATCTTTTATCAGCACATAACTGTTTTTGAGATTCTTAATCTCTTCTATGTTTAGGACCTGCACATATGTTAAATTAAGTTTACTTATAGAAATTATATCTTTAGTTGCCATTATTAGTGGAATTTTTATTCTATTATATTTTCTAACGAATTCTTGCTTCTCCACAGAAAAATGTATTGATTTCTGTACATTCATTTGTTAACTAACACCCTATTGAATTTTTTCTCCCATGTTGAAATTTTTTCTAACAGTTTTAAAGTATCTTATATTTTCTGGGTCTATAATTATATTGTGCAAAAATAACAAATTTGCCATTTTCTTTTAAGTATTTATATCTCATTTTTTTTTCTTTTGCCTGGTTATAATAGTTAAGACTTCTAGTAAAATATTAAATAATAATTATGATAATACCATCTTTGTTTCATTTCTGGCTTTAAAGGAAACATTTCTACTAGTCAACATACTGACTTTTGGTTTGAACACACACACACACACACACACAGAGGTATTTAATTATTCCTGTTTTTCTATGACTTTTTTGGTTGTTATTTTCATAGTTAGGAATAAATGTTACTTCTTTATTTTATCATATTAAGGACTAGGTCTATATATTTCTGTTTTTACTAAGTGTTCTTTTTTTAATTTCAGGAATAAGTATTTACTTGGTGAAGTTCCTTTTCAGCACATGTTGATATTATCAATTTTTTGACATAATAATGTGATGTATTCTGTTAGTAGATATTTGCATTTTGAACTCCCTCGTGCATTCCAAGGTTGAATCCTTATTGCTGAAGCATATTATTCTTAATTTTTGTAGTCGTGAATACTTTCTTACTGCTGACATTTTACCGATTTCCACTTTGTATATATTCAAATTGATAAATGAGGTTCAGCTACAGTTTGTGTTTGTGCATGAGTATTTGTGTGAGCACATCTGTGTAAATTGTCTTGTCAGTATTTGGGTTTATATTTACTAGTTGTTTACGTAGCGCCCTCTTCACTAGCCTTTGGCTCTTTTAAGGGGGAAAGCTGTGCCTGAATCACGCCTGACCCCTCAGCATCTCTCAGTGCTTAGCATTGAGACGCCACTCAGCACATGGTCATAGAGTTGAGTTCGTGGTAGGGCTGCCTGATTAAATAATATATTAGTGTAAGTCTGTTCCAAACATGGTATGGAGCACACTGATACTAAACAATTATTTGTTGTTTATCCAAAATTCAAGTTTGGCTGGGTGTCTTATACTTTTATTTGCTAAATCTGGCAACTATAGTTTTTGGAATAAAGAAAGACATAATATGGCAAATACCTACACCAAAAGTACACTGAATGAGACCACAACCCCACTTATCTCACGGAGGTTCTCTGAAGAGCCAAGTGATGATGGTTTCCTAGGCCTGGGAGCCTCTGAGAATGAATATGGAGGGGCTGTTTGTGGGAACTGTAACCAACACTTCTGGATATGTGCTATAGGTCTGTCTTGTGGTTGGAGTGCTTGCCTGGCTCTGGTATGATACTATCATAAAAGAGGGGAAAAAAGTAGACCACTCTGGGTTTATAGCAATGAACAGTGCAATAAAATAAAAAGAAACAAGTAAATGGGCATGTTTAGTGAATGGAAGTAGTGATATTTTTTTTTCTTTCCCTTTGGCACTTGGCTGAGACACCCAGAATAAAGCTCCTAAGCCTTGTCACGCTCAGTGGAAACAATAAGCAGACCAACAAAGACTTAAGTGTAGCTGTGTAGACATCAAGTCATCCTTAATTAGGCCCAGTGAAAACCACTTGCTGGGCGAGACTGATGAAGGTGAAAGCTGGTAGCTGCCCTGCGCTCACTAACCCCACCCTGTGGAGATGTGGGTATGAAACCGCATTTGGTCCCTTTCCCACATGTTGACGGGCCAGTCTGCAGAAAGAAGAGGGTGCGTTTGGCTGGTAGGTGGGTGGAGGGGATTTCCCAAGCAAGAAAAATTTGGGAACCTCGGGGATGGGAGAGAAGTAATGAGGCTAAAGCTTCCTTATTGGCTGGGAACTTGAATGTGATAAGTCCTCAGTCTCATTTGCTTTGTCTTTTAGTCAGAAAATTCCACGTTTCTTAGCCCTTCATTAGGTGTCCCTTCCTATTTCTCAGCTTCATCCCCTGCATTATTCCCCCACCCTTGCTGAGTACACTCTGCTCATAATAAATCTCTCACTTCCCAGGAGGCACCACGTTCTCACCTCGACCCTTGAGCATACTTTGGGCTCTGCTTGCAGGTCTCTTCCAGTCATTATTGCCTCGACAATGACAATCTCTTCAGAGAGATATCCCCGACCCCTCCAGGTACAGTGGCATGGATGAGTCTCTATTCTCCTCAATAACTAATAAGTTTTAAAAGTTTAATAATAATGGTCCCAGCTTTCCCCAAAAGACAAAGAAGGAAGGATGTTCCAGGACTGGGGCACAACCCTAAACTGAGTGAGCCAGTCTGAAATGGTGGATACTTTATTCCATGTCACTGGACCCATTGTGAGTACCTAGAGTGGGTTCAGCCCTGTGCTGTCTGCCATGTGCACCCCCTGACTTTGAACACATTGTAATCTATAGTCCCGTAGGGTGTAGATGAGACCAAATGTGATTAATATTAAGGTAACCTATTTTTTAAAACTTATTGTAAAATGAATCAACAGAGTCATCAATCGACAAACCATATTCAATGAAAAAGCCTGATATTTTAAAAAGAAAAATAGTTTATTGGAAAGAAAGCCAATCTAGGTTGGAAATCAGGCTCTACTAATCAGACATTGTGTGGCATCAGGCAAGGAAAGAAAACTCACCGAACCTCAGTTTCCTAATATATAAAATAAGGATAATAGTAAAAGACAAGGATTAAATGAGATTATGCCTATAAAGCACTTACTACAGTACCTGCTACATAGTAATATCTCAAAAAATGGCAGCAAATATTCTACACCATGCTCAACCTTGAGGTATTTGTGAACATGCAGATATTTCAATGTTACATAAATGAAAATGTTAGAATATTTAGTTTTTTTCTGGTAGTTTTTTTTTTTTTTTAATGGAGGAACACAATATATGTTCAATGAACCACACTCTTTATCTTGGTGGAAGATTGTTTTCAGTACTCACTCCTGGATCCTGCAAATCAGTGAGACCAGCCTAGTCTGAGTTTCTAGAGGGCCAAACCAAGGCATTGCATGTCTGGATAAATGTTACCGACAACCAAGTTCAAGTTACCACAGGTTCTGTATGCCTCATACTTGCTCATCCACTGTCTTTCCTGTCGATGGGAAGGTGAGGGTAAGAGGACGGAGGCAGGGAGATTGGTTTTCTAAAGAAGATATAAACATCTGAGCTTTCTAACACTGCTTGCCCCCAAGATGTAGATTTTCCTCACAATTGTACAATTCCTTCTCATATTGTGAAAGAAAGGGTGCTATTCTTCACCTCTCTTCAGGGCAAACATGAAAGAAGCAGAATCCTCTGATAGTCCTAGAAGAGAATTCAGCCCCTCATCATTCCTGGGTGCAGCCATTAACTCCCTCCTCTTGAGAGAGAACATTCTGGGTGCTTGCCACTCTTCTTGATGCTTCCTTGTTTACTTGTCTGTCTTCTCCAATGGGCTGTGAGCCCAGTGAGAACAGGGGCTGTATCTTGTTCATCTTTATTTCCAGCACCTAGCATAGTGCCTAGCACATAGGAAGCACTCAATAAACATTTGATAACCCAATGAAGAAAATGAACAGATGAATCAATCAGTAAGTGAATATTATAACGTTTCAAGTGTGTTTTTATTCTGTTTCTGGGAAACCATTTGGAGCATTTGCATCTAGGAGCAGTCGACCCAGACTTGTTCCCATTCCTGTCTGGTAAGACACTTTGGAAGATACCTTCTACACCAGAACCAGTTTCCATATAATATGCATGGGATTCCCGAAATAGTCCCATGTTCATGCCAGGGTCAACTGTGACTTGTCAGGCAGCTGGGAAAAAGCTAGAGGAGCTGAACTGCCCAGCAATCCTGACAGTGTGATTCCCAGAGCATGGACACCTAGGTCCAGGGGAGCACCAAGCATAACACACACTGCTTCCACTTGCTCTAAGCTCCCTTCAAGCAGGTTCTCTCTGACCTGTCCAATTCCATGGGCATCTCCACACAGGTCTGTACATACCAGATGCTAATTTTAGATTCTCCAGTTCAGAAATGTTTCTCTGCAAAACTAATGTTTCTCAAATGTTCGTTTTAGAATCATCCTCCTTCTCAACTTAGATTTTTTCTCCTGTCAATCACAATTAAATGGTGCCCTCACGCAATCTCCTGGCAACCCAGGGGATTTCCACAGGTCTCATAAATATCCTGCTCTAGACATCTCCCTCTTGTGTTTGCTTCTGCCTCATCCAAATCAGGGTTAAACCTAGCTCTTCCAATGTATTATGGCAATTAGACCCTTTGCAAAGAAAATCCAGTAAGATATTTGACTATAACAAAAATTCTCCCCCAAAGAGAGGTGATGGGCATATCATACTAGCATACTAGTGAAGAAAGTTGGGGAGATATTTTTAGAAAATCAACAGGAGGGGTTATTGAATGGATGTTGCTTAGGATCTGTCTGCCAGTGTGCTAAGGAGACATATCTTAATCACAGTGCTACTCTCAGTAAATACTTGACCAATGAAAGATGAGGGATCCAAGGGCAGATGTAAAAATGAAAGATATATGAACATTTTACCAATTGGCCACATATAAAAAGAAATATAAATTTGCTTGAAGACTCTGGCCTTTTATTTACTGAGGACAATGGTGAGAGAGATCTGGTCCAGTGCTTGGTATGTAATGTATGTTAAATACACATCATTATGGACTGAGGGCACATAGAGGCTTTATTTCAATCCCATTGCCTTCATTTGGGAAATCTGTGGAGAGTCCCGTTAATTATCCATTTTTGGTGGAATTCAAAACTACATTCTGAAAAGGTGACTGATCCAAGCTGCTTGTGTGACACTGAGATTCTTGGGTACACAAACGTGACAGTGGAAAGTGTTGTCCTACTGTATCCAAAAGAAGATTATGTGCACGATTTAGCTATTTAAATTCAAAAAACAATGGCTAAATAATATTCAAGTTCAACTTTTGAAGGAAATTGCATCGTAATGTTATGCTTTGAACATGGTCATCTCTCTCAACTCAAACACATAGCTAAGATGGATAAAATACAAAAATTTAAAAAGATAATTAACAAACAGATAAGTAAGGGTGAAGCAGGAGACCTGCAGGGCCCCAGGTCTATAATAAGATAAATGTGGGAAGGAATTTGTATTCTATTGCTAACAGGCTAAAAATACCACCTCCCTCCCTCTCCCTCTCTCTCTCTCTCTCTCTCTCTCTCTCTCTCTCTCTCTCTCTCTCTCACACACACACACACACACACACACACACACACACACACACACACGAAGCAAGATAGCAGAGCTTAGCTTACTGGTTGGAACCAGAAACTGAGGCAGGTCATCCTTGCCCATAACTGAAATCTGAAGAAGTTGTCCACATTGTCCTAGGGATGAAGAGAAAGTTTACAATTAAGACTTAAGAGAATTATCCTGCTGGCTCCTTAATCCCATGTGAATGAGAACCCCAACCCACCAATATAAACCATAGTGTTGCTCTGGGGCATCCCAGGAGAAGAAAGGAACACAACTACAAAGCCACTAGACACTAAGTGATAAGCAAAGGGAGAGAGAATGCAGAAAAGAAAAATTCTTATTCAGGATGAACCAACCTGCAAAACAGAGTTCCAGAATACATGAGGAAAAATGATTTTTAAAAAGTCAGGTTAAAAAAAATCAAATTAGATTTGTTTCTATCCCAAATGAAATGAAAATAAGAGAGAACTCTGAAAATGACTTTAAAGTATGATTATGAAAAATGTAGTAGGTGGTAGCAGACCACTGATTTACAGCAGCAAATTAAAAGTCTAGATAAATTGCAAAAAATCGTGTTTATAAAGATTGAACAGTTGTAGAAACAAAGAATTAAATGGACTAAAATTTCAGAGAAGAGACAGTTCTTCTAAGTGAAGAGTCACTTACTGGTTGTTGGATTTAGCTGAGGGTCAGACCTAACCAACACAAGGGGATTTTTTAGAGGAAAGAGAAGTGAGCAAAGCTTTTGGAGGTTGTGTAGAACTGACATAACAATTTGGAAACCTCAGGAAACATTAATGCACAATTGGTGTTTCCCATGGTTAATTTTCTAAATTTAGGGCAACGTGAAAGGCTGAAGAACTTTGACAAGGGGGGGAATACCAACTAACCTCACAATATTTAGGAGAAATTATCCTGCTTGTGGAGTGTGGCCCACCTCAAACACATGCCTGCCTTCCTCCTCAAGACATTTGCCAAATTTGGAAGAAGCAAAACTGCAAACCTCTGAAGGATGAGTCTAACTTTCTCTAGTATTTTAAGATTGAGGAGATAGAAAGCTACCAGTCTATCAATCAAAAGCTCAGGAGGAACATGTCTAAGAAATGAAGAGGATGCAGAGGTGAAGGAGATGAATCTTACTAAAGCTACAACCCAGTCCCAACCTGGCTCAAACTCTGATTAGATTGACGTGGTCAGCTCCTTACAGGTCTACCTAAAGGTTCAGAGAAACTTTGCTAGTGGAACATATTGTCCAGAGTGTTCATAAATCACTTTTAATAAAATGTCTGGTATATTTTAAAAATTACCAGATAGTGAATTATAAAAGGAATCAAATGAGCATTCTAGAACTACAAAATACAATGTCCAAACTTAAGAATAAGAACAGATAGGATTGGATAAGATAGGACAAGATAGGGTAGGATAGAAACTTGAAGATAAGTGAATAACAGACATAGAAACTGAAGTTTAGGAAAAAAATACATGGGAAGTAATAGCAGCGCACAAGAGACGTGGGAAATAACATAAAGGACAAAGGTATGTGTGACTGGAGTCCCACTAGGAGGAGAAAGAAAGAATAAAAATAGGTATTATTGTAGAGAAAATTTTGCAAAGCTGATGAGAGATACCAACCTACAGATTCAGAAACTCTAGGCAATGTAAACACAAAGATAAAGAAAATTGAGGCATGCAGAGAACATGTTACTTTCAAAAGATCAACAATAAGACTGAAGGCTAACAATAAAATACTAATAAAACAACATCTTAAAATGCTGAGACCAAATGTTCCAATCTGAAATTTTCCTCCCCTGAAAAATACTTTTCACAAATTTAGGTAAAAATAATAATCAATTACAAACCTTGGAAATCATAAGTGTATTCAACTTAATAAATAAAACTTCAAAAATAAAGTCTAGATTGGACTCAAAGAGCAAACTGTGAAATGCAAGATAGTTCTGAGGACTTAACCCAGATTTAGGACAGGAAGATAAAGATATTTAATATTGTAAAATGAAGCTAAAGATGGGCTTAGAGGGAATTTTATAGTCTTAAATGTATTTAATGAAAAAATTATGTGTTTAGTTCAAGAAATTAGAAAAGCAATAAAAACATTAAGTAGAAGGAAGAAATAGTGATATGAAAAGAAATTAATGGATTAGAAAACATGCTAATAAATCAAACACATCAACAAAATCAAAATCTGGTTATTTTAATTAAGACAAATTTTAGCAAGTCTAGTCAAGCAAGTAGTAGAAAACACAAGTAAATGACATTCAGAAGTACAGATGAGACAAAATTATAGATATAATAGAGATTTTCTCTCTTTCTCTGTATGTATATATATATATATATATATATATACACATCTATATAATATGTAATATATATTGTTAAAACATATAAAGAATATATATTATGGATACCTTTTTAAAATAAAATTTAAAACTTAGAATGTTAAAGTGTCTGGAAAACATAAACTACAAAAATTGTCTAAGAAGAATAAATACCGTGGTACATTCAGACAATGGAATATTATTCAGCACTAAAAAGAAATGAGCTCTCAAGCCATGAAAAAACATGGAGAAACATTAAATCTATATTACTAAGTGAAAAAAGCCAATCTGCAGTGGTGACATACTGTATGATTCCACCTATATGACATTCTGGAAAAGGCAAAAACTATGGAGACAGTAAAAAGATCACTAATTGCAAGGGGTTGTGGAAGGAGGGATGAATTGTCAGAGCACAGAGTATTTTTAGGGCAGTGAAAATTCTCTATATGATATTACAGTGATGGAGACGTCATTATACATTTGTTCAAACCTTTAGAATGTACTACACCATATAAACCATGGACTTTGGGTGATTATGATGTATCAGTGTAGGTTCATCAATTGTAACAGATGTATCACACTGGGGCAGGATAGTGGTTATTGATAACGAGAGAAGCTATGCATGTGTAGGGGCAGGGGGAAATGTAGGAAAACTCTGTACATTCCACTCAATTTTGCTGTGAACTTAAAACTGCTCTAAAAAATAAAGTCCTTTAAAGAATTGACAAAGGAATGAATAGAAAACCTAGATAATTCATAATCATTAAAGTAACTGAATCTATAAATATCTATATCCTTACCTTATATCTTACAGGTTAAAGCTTACCATAAAAGACACCAACAGATGCTTTTCAGATGAGATTTTTACCAACCTTTAAAGATCAGATAAGCTCAATATTGTATAAGTTGTTTCAGAAAAATAAAAAGTAAGAAAGTGTCCCAATATATTTTATAAGCCCAAACTTGACATCAACACTGGAGAAACATGGGCAAGAAAATATTATTGATCAATCTCACTTGTGAACACTCATGCAAAAAAAAGTCCTAAGTAAACCTATAGCATATCAAACCTATCATTTTAAAAACAAAAATGTTTCAAGAGTAAGGTTTATCTAAAAAATGCAAAGATATTTAGACAGTCCTATATATTCATATGTATGAATACTATCCTTTAACAAAATAAGAATAAAAACCTATAATAATTTTTAAATGCAAAAAAAGAGAAGCAATAGTAAACTTCAACAGTCACTCGTGATTTAAAAAATAAAATA
Organism: Delphinus delphis; assembly: GCF_949987515.2. NCBI lineage: Eukaryota > Metazoa > Chordata > Mammalia > Artiodactyla > Delphinidae > Delphinus > Delphinus delphis. The sequence goes on along the minus strand of NC_082689.1, from coordinate 102,686,013 downwards.
AAATAAAATAAAACTTAGAGATCTAGGAACCTCTTTTAACTTGATAGAATATATCACAAATCTATGGAGATAGAGAGAGAGAGATAGGAAGTGAAAAGGAAAGGGAAAAGGGGAGAGGAGAGGGGAGGAGAGAAGAGGGAGGAGAGGAAGAAAAGGAAAAAAGGGAAGAAAATCCTTACAAAACAGCAGCATTTCATTACAGTCAGGAATAACACAAAGGTGACTACAAAAATTACACAGTATCATCAGTAGGGAAAAAGATAAACAAAGATTAATTGATATAGATTTTTAAACAGATTTATTTATTTATAAGTGACATATAATAAACTGCATATATTTAAAGTGTTCAATTTGCTAAGCTTAAGACCATCACCACAATAAAAGTAATGAACATATCCATCACTCCTAAAAATTTCTCCATATCCCTTTGTAATCCCTCTTTTTTTCTCCCAGACCCAACACTCAGCCCCATGTAACCACTGATGTGCTTTCTGCCACTATACAGATTATTGCAGTTTCTAGAATTTTATATAAATGGAATCTTGCAACATACACTCTTTTCCATCTGGATTCTTTCACTCCTCATCATGACTTTGAGATTCATCCATGTTTTTGCATGTCTCAAAAGTTTATTCCTTTTTATTGTTGAGTTGTATTCCATCATACAGATATATCACAGTTTGTTTATTCATTAATCTTTGGATAGACATTTGGGTTGTTTCCAGTTTTAGACTATTAAAGCAAAGGCTGCTATGATCTATATATTAAATATAATCCCAATCAAAATCCCATCAAGCTTATTCTTTAAAAAAATAGACAAGCTGATTCTAAAATTTATGTGGAAATGGAAATGACCTAAAATAGCCAAAACAACATTGAAAAAGTGAAAATTTGGAGGACTTAATAACTGATTTCAAGATTTACTATAAAACTACAGTGAGGGCTTCCCTGGTGGTGCAGTGGTTGAGAGTCCACCTGCCTATGCAGGGGACACGGGTTCGTGCACTGGTCCGGGAAGATCCCACATGCCGTGGAGCGGCTAGGCCCATGCACCATGGCCGCTGAGCCTGCGCGTCTGGAGCCTGTGCTCTGCAACGGGAGAGGCCACAACAGTGAGAGGCCCGCATACCGCCAAAAAAAAAAAAAAGAAAAACTACAGTGAAACTACAAGACAGTGGGGTTTAGACAAAAAGATATACATGTAGCTCAATGGAACAGAATTGAAAATTCAGAAGTAAGTCTCACATATATAGAACTGATTTTCAACAACAGTGCCAAAGAAAATCTTTTCAGCAAATGGTGCTAGAACAATAGGATAAACACATGCAAAAAATGAAGCAAAAGAAAACTCAAAAACCTCAACACTTACCTGATGACAAAACTTAACTCAAAATGGACAAGCTTAAATGAAAGAGATAAAATTATAAAATAAAACTTAGAGAAGGAAAGGAAAATCTTAAAAATTTTATTTGGGTTTGGCAAAAAATTTTAAGCACAACACTAAAAGTATGAACTATAGAAGAAAAAAATCAATACATAGGACTTCATTTAATTATAAATTCTCTTCTTCAAAAGGTAATCAAAACAGCATGGTACTGGCACAAAAGCAGACATATAGATCAATGGAACAGAATAGAGATCCCAGAAATAAACACATACACCTACAGTCAATTAATCTTTGACAAAGGAGGCAAGAATCTACAATGGAGAAAAGACAGTCTCTTCAGCAAGTGATGATGGGAAAACTGGACAGCCACATGTAAATAAATGAAGTTAGAAAACTCCCTCATACTACACACAAAAATAAAGGCAAAGGGCTTCCCTGGTGGCACAGTGGTTGAGAGTCCACCTGCCGATGCAGGGGACACGGGTTTGTGCCCCGGTCCAGGAAGATCCCACATGCCACGGAGCAGCTGGGCCCATGAGCCATGGCCACTGAGCCTGCGCGTACCACAAAAAAAAAAAAATTAATAAAGGCAAAATGGCTTAAAGACTTAAATAAGAGACATGACACCATAAACTCCTAGAAGAGAACATAGGCAAAACATTCTCTGACATAAATTGTAGCAATGTTTTCTTAGGTCACTCTCCTAATGCAATACAAATAAAGACAAAAATTTTAAAATGGGTCCTAATCAAATTTATAAGCTTTTGCACAACAAAGGAAACCATAAACAAAATGAAAAGACAACTTACGGGATGGGAGAAAATATTTACAAATGATGTGACAAAGAAAGGCTTAATTTCCAAAGTATACAAACAGCAAAACAAAAAAACAAACAACCCAATCAAAAAATGGGCAGAAGACCTAAATAGATGTTTCTCCAAAGAAGACATATAGATGGCGAACAAGCACATGAAATGATGCTCAACATCACTAATTATTAGAGAAATGCAAATCAAAACTACAGAGAGGTATCACCTCACAGTCGTCAGAATGGCCATCATTAAAAAGTCTACAAATGATAGATCCTGGAGAGAGTGTGGAGAAAAGGGCACCCTCCTACACTGTTGGTGGGAATGTAAATTGGTGCAGCCACTATGGAAAACACTATAAAAGTTCCTTAAAAAACTAAAAATAGAGTTACCATATGATACTGCAATCCTAATCCTGGGCATATAACTGGAAAAGACAAAAGTTCTAATTCGAAAAGATCCATGCACCCCAATGTTTATAGCAGCACTATTTACAATAGCCAAGACATGGAAGCAACCTAAGTGTCCATCAACAGATGAATGGATAAAGAGGATGTGGTATATATACATACATTGGAACATTACTCGGTCATAAAAAGAATGAAATAATGCAGTTTGCAGCAACATGGATAGACATAGAGATTATCATACTAAGTGAAGTAAGTCAGAGAAAGACAAATATATCACTTGTATGTGGAATCTAAAAGATAGTACAAATGAACTTATTAACAAAACACAAACAGACTTACAGACATAGAAAACAAACTTACAGTTACCAAAGGGAAAGCAGGGGAAGGATAAATTGGGAGTATGGGACTATAGATCAACAACAATGATATACTGTATAGCACTGGGAACAATATTCAATATCTTGTAACAAACTATAATGGAAAAGAATTATATATATATATATATATATATATATATATATACATTATATATATATATATGTATAAAACAAAACAACAAACAAAAAAGAGACAAGAGATACTGTTAAGAAAATGAAAAGACAAGCCACAGACTGGGATAAAATAGTTGTTAAACTATCTGTTAGTCTATGTAACAAACGACTTTGAATATATAAAGAAATTTTACAAGTTAATTTTAAGAAGACAGACAACCCAATTCTAAAACCTGGGCAAAAGATGTGAACAGATACTTCATCAAACAAAATGTTCAGATGACAAGTACATGAAAAGGTACATAATTTCATAAGACATTAAGGAAATGTAAGTTAAAACTACAATAAAATGCTTCTACATACTAAGTAGAATATCTAAAATTAACAAGGCTGAACATATCAAGTGTTGGCAAGGATGCCAAGCAACTGGAACGTTCCCACACTGCTAGTGGGAATGAATGGAAAAGTTTGCCTCCATTTGGGAAAGAGATTGGCAGTTTCTTAAAAGTTAAACATCTACTTACCATAAGACCCAGTCATTCCACTTTTTACTTAAGAGAAATGAAAGCTTTTGTTCACCCAAATATTTTATGACAGCTTTATTTGCAATAATCTAACACTATAAAAATTTGAGAGTAATAAAGTCACTCTTATACTTACAATGTAAGTGTCTAGTTAGAAAAGCCAAGAAAAGTTTTGAAGCAGTAAGAAAGCTCATAAAGATTTCTAATGGACCTTGAGGGGATTATGCTAAGTGAAATAAGTCAAGGAAAGACAAATACCATGTGATCTATCTTACACGTGGAATCTAAAAAACAAGCAAACAAAAATCAGGCTCATAGATACAGAGAACAGATTGGTGGTTGCCAGAGGTGGGATGTGGGAGATGGGTAAAACGGATGAAGGTGGTCAAAAGGTACAAACTTCCAGTTATAAAACAAATAAGTCCAGGCTTCCCTGGTGGCGCAGTGGTTGAGAGTCCACCTGCCGATGCAGGGGACACGGGTTCGTGCCCCGGTCTGGGAAGATCCCACATGTTGCGGAGCGGCTAGGCCTGTGAGCCATGGCTGCTGAGCCTGTATGTCCAGAGCCTGTGCTCCACAACGGGAGAGGCCACAACAGTGAGAGGCCCACGTACCACAAAAAATTAAAAAAAAAAAGTCCTGGGAATGTAACATAGAGCATGGTGACATAGTTGCTAAGAGAGTAGATCTTAAAAGTTCTCATCACAAGGAAAGAAATGTAACGTGTGGTCTAGAATGTTAACTAGATTTGTTGTGGTGATCATTTCATGATATATACAAGTATCGAGTCATTATGTTGTATACTTGAAACTAATATAAGGTTGTATGTTAATTATAACTCAATAAAAATCAATTAAAATGATTTCTAGATTGACATACAAAAATCAATATCATTTCTATATACCAAAAATAAATTAGAAAATATCATGGAAAAAAGATAATATTCTAAGTGTTAACAAAACTAATTTTTTTTTAGGAATAAATCTAACAGAAGACATTTTCAATAAACTTACTGGAGAAAAATTACAAAATATTATTAAGGAAATAAGAGATAATCCAAATAGAGGTATAGACCTCGTTAAAAATTTTTAAGTGTTCAAAAAGATGGCAATCTTACCCAAATGAATCTATAAATTCAGCATAATTCCATTCAAATACCAATAAGAATTTTCATGGAGTTAAAAAAAAACAAAACTAAAACCCATATAAATGAACAAAAGGTCAAAAGTAGCCAAGTAAAATTTGAAGAACAAGAGGGAAGATTTACCCTTTCAGGTATCAATACCCATTATAAAACTATAGTAATTCAAACAGTATGGTGTTGGTTCAAAGATAAATAAATAGAGCAATAGAAGAGAGTATAAATTTTAGAAAGAGAACTGCCATAGATAAAAACTTTGTAAAATGACAGAATGGTAGAGCAAATAATAGGGAAAAGGAAGGACTATATCATATATGGTTTGGGGAAAATCAGAGAAAAATTAATTACAATTCCTATCGCTTTACATACTGGGAAAGTATATTTGCTAGTCATATAATTAACTAATGCTTGGTATACAGATGCTTGGTATATCAAACATATAAACAATGCTGCAAATTAATAATACCACCTAACAGAAAAATAAACCAAACATATGAATAGTAATTTTCACATACAAGGAAGTCTGATCAATATATGTCAGATAAATGTTCAATTTTATTAATAATTGCAGGAAGAATCTTTTGAACAATTTCACATCAGATTAGCAGAATTTTTTAAAGTTTCACAGTACCAGCACATGGCGACTTGGGAACTCTCATACACTGCTTTTGGGAAAGTAAATTGGTGTAAGCTTTCTGGGGTACAATTTGGCAGCATCAAGTAAAGTTGAAGACAGGACATGAGTCATAGACTGGGAAATAGCGTGATTTACAGATCTTTTAGTGAGGAGCAGATTGGTATGTTGCTAACTTTGTATTTTGATTTCTTTCCAACAGCATTTCTCAGAAAAGAAAGAAAGAAATAGAGAGAGGAAGAAAGAAAGATAGAAAAGAAGAAAGGCAGATAGAAAGGAAGGAGGCAGGGAGGAGGGAAGAAAGAAGAGGAAGGAAAAGAAAATTTTAAAAGGAAAAGAAAAAGTTCAGATCTTTCATATAAAAGTACTATAACCTGTTGTTTTTAAACTGCTAGTCTTGGCAGTTGGTGTCAAAAAACAATTTAGTATAAACTAGCATCTTTAAAAAATATTCTTTGTTTGGGGATGGTTTTCCTTCATAGTTTATTTTTTACCTTTCATCACACTTCGCAAGAGTATTATTTTGTGAAGTTTTGATGTCGGATATGTGTGTGTGTGCATATGTATGTACTGATTTGCAATGTGAAATATATTTATTTCTATGCATTGCAGAGAAAAAATGTTTGGAATATATGGCTATATGGTACCACTGTGAGTCATTTACTCATAGAAAGAATGGCGCCTGTCATGAATGTGTCTTTCTTTACAGAGCTATGACCCATGCCGAGGGGCAACCCTGGCCAGTGGGGTGCCATCCACACCGTGCTCTCATCCATTGTACTAAGTCAACAGTGCTGAACAAGAGGACTGATCAGAGAAGTTTGTATGGTCACCAGAGTATGGCCTTACAGCCTTTCCTACTCGGATAGGGAGCAGGTAGCTGTCCAACTGACATCAGTGTGGAATAGATACTATTTGGAAGGTGATGACATCTGAACCCACCTGCATTTAGGAAATAATCATTGTAGATCATTTACTCCTGGATGTTATCTGTCCACACTCTGCTCTTACAGCAAAGAAAAGCAATGGATCCTACCAACAAAAATAACAACAGCATTTTCCAATTGTGTAGCATTTCCATGAAGGTCAAAATAAAGCAAGAGAAGACATCCCCCTTCCCTTACTCCTAACCTGTGATTATATGTAGACCTGTGAATAGTGCATGTAGTTCTGTCCTTGACATCTAAAAGAGGTAGGATAAAGGTGGGAGGCAATCATGATAAGCAATAAGATTGAGACACTGTCACATAAAGTCTGATCTAAGGGTATAGACATTTTAACTCTGAGAATAAGGCTGAAAAGAGGTTAAATCACCCATCCGTAAAATCTAGAGGAGTTTAACCACTTACTCCTTGAGTTCTGAAGTCATGGTACTTCCCACCAGTGTCACAGGAAAAACAAAGACCTACTTCATAGACATGGGCTAAACAAACAGAATCTTACTTAAAAGATGATAAAGAAATGTACTATTTTTAGAAGGGTCTGGATGAATTCTTGAGTGATAAATCTACCCTTGGTTAATACGGGAAACTAGAGCTATTTGAGACGCATCCCTAAAGATGTAATACACTCTTTTCCTTGGTGACTCTCATTGGGAAAAACAAAATCCTGGCTTGGTGAACCATGAAAGCGACCTTATAAAATGTTTCTAAAATCCTTAGTGTATTACAGGAGAACCCTTCAGACCAAGGACACCAAGCCACTAAATAGTCAAAACCCACTGCTTCTCTCAGGGTGGAAGAGTAGCAATCTCATCTTTATTCAGCTCTGGCTCCCCCAGTACTGAGAGCCCTCTCCATTGCTCTCCTTCCCCTTTCACAGCAAATTCCCAAAGGTCTACCAAGGCCAGATGTGAAAGAAGGTGAGACACAGATGCAAACATAAATTCTTCCCTCTGTGACAGTGATTGCTCAGCCATGCATGCCCCCACCCATGTCAAATGCACGGTTCACTCAGAAAAATCAGGGACACATGGTGTTGACATTGCTCAGGTTCCAGAAACAGAGCTGGGACAGCAGGTGATGTGTGTGTGTGTGTGTGTGTGTGTGTGTGTGTGTGTGAGACAGGTGGTGGGGCTTGAGGACTGGAGTTGGTTTGCTTGTGTGACTTTATGGAAATTAACTTTATAGAAATTGATTTAATTTCTGGCCCGAGTCTGAATAGAGGGCAACAAAAGGAGGTAAGAGTTAGATTTAAAGGAAAGTCAAGGAAGACAGTAATACTGGCCTGGAGTCAGGGAGATGTGAGATCATGTACCGATTCTATCATAGCTGCGTGGCTTGAGGTCAGTCACTTGACCTCTTTAGACTTCACTTTTCTCTGGTATTAAAGGATAGAGTGAGAAGGTTCTGACTACCACGGGACTCCATGATTCACCCTGTGCCTAGCATCAGGAAAAAAAAAAAAAGTTAAATTTCTGCAGTGTAAAATTCAGTGTGTCTTCGCCCAATCTGGTTAAATTTTTCTCAGACAGGTAATACAGAAAATGTATCCAATGTTTCTCGCAGGTGCTGTCAATGCTCCTGCCTCATGGTATTATTCATGTTACCTTGCTTACTTCTCCTGGTCCTTCATCCTCAGTCCCCACTCTCAGTGTGATTAGCATCCCCTCAACTGGTCTCCCTGCATCTCCCAGTGACTTCCCAGAAAGCAACTCTGACTGTCCCAAGACCATGCCTCTTGTAACCCAGAGGGCTCCTAATGTCACTTTCTGCCCTGTCTCCCCTTTGTCCCTAATTTGCCTGGTGTTGAGTTAGAAGAAAAGCCTTGGGAGAAAACCAACAAAGCAAAGACTTGCAGAACAACCCAAGCCTTCATGTTGCATCTCAATAGCAAAAATTTAATCTCTGCTTTTTACAGGTTAAACTCAATTAGCTGTCACATAACTTTTCCCCAGACTTTAACTATATGACAAGAGAAAGACTAAATTGTTTTTAGTATTTGATATCAAGAAAATTAGGTTCTTGGTTCTAAAAAATGATATGCCTAGGATCAGTGCTGTCTATGATTAACATACTCTTTTCCTTCTCTAATTAGTGCAAATTTCACCACCAAACAGCCAGTCAACAACAGAAGAATTATACAATGAAGGTTTGATGATGTCATTTATTGAGCAATTATCAGACACTCTTCTAAGCACTTTACATGTACAGACTTCATTGTACTCTCCCTAGCCCTATGAAATAGCTACTATTATTATCCTCATTTCACAGATGAGTCAAGTTTGGGGCTCAGAGAGGTTAAACAACTTGTTTAAGATCACACAGCTAGTCAATGGTAAAGCTGTTTCTAACATTGTGGCTCCAGGAAGCTCCCGTGTCTTTGGTGTATTTATTTCCTTCTGGCATGTACCTATTCATCAAATATTCATTGAATTCTTGCTGTGTGCTAGGTAGGCTCTCGTGTGATAAAGCATTTTGTCTGGTGAGAGAGAGAGAAATTAAGCAAATAATTACACAAATAGGTATTTGAATTATGATTATAATAAGTGCTATAAAGAAGAAGCTCTGAGTGCTTCTTGGAGAAACTATAATAGATAGAATGGATCTCTGCCAGGGCGTCAGGAAGGGCTCCCTGAGAAAGTGACCTGTAAGCTGAGAGTTGAAAGATAAGAAGGGGGAAGGAAACATGTACCACAGCAAAGAAACAGCATGTTCACAGCAAAGGCCCTGAGTCAGGAACCAGCTTAACATTTGCGAAACTAAAAAGATGAAATTATGGACTCATTTAAGAGTAAGAGAGGAGTGCAGGGTGAGAGACCAGTTGTGTAGATCTTTATGAGACAAAATAAATCTTTGGTCCTTTATCCTAAGAGCTCTTGGTAGTGCTGTTGGATATTCTCCATTTGCCCCTCCAAATCCACTCTAACTTCCTCACCCACTTCTGGGTCCCATGGAAGTTGACCTGAATTGTCTATGTTCACAAGCTCCCTTGTGCTCTGGTTCCAGTTGGGTCAGCCCTAGGAAGCACACACAGATCAAAGGGCAGGTGAGGAGGGAGGTAAGGGTATCTGCTCCCCAGCCTCCCTCCATGCAGGTCATGGCCACTATATTCCTCTACATAAGGCCATAGATTTTATTTCTCCATCTTTTTTTTATTATTATTACCTCTTTAAGGAAACTTTTAAAACATTTTATTTTGCTAATCACTCCCAAGTGAAATGTGTTTATGTACTCTGTATATCTGAGCTCTATACATAAAACAGAAATTTTTTTCACATCCCCCAACCAATTTTCTCTCTCCTGGGAGTGATATTACTCCTACTGAGAAAGCCTGAGTTATAGTCGTTCCCTCGCACTGACCCTTCAGCCCAGAGGGTCATTGGTGATGGCTCCCACAGTTGCTAGACTGGGGATACACCACCACACCTTGTTGGTTTCCCTTACCCTTGTCCACATTTTTGTAAATAACTCCTTTATTGAACTCCCCTGCTTACCGTCTGAGCCATCATTTTTCTATCAGAATGCTGACTGGTACAGCACCATTAAAAATCTCTAAGAAGGAGAATGGCATTGTCAGATTTGCACTTTAAAATACATTGGAATTGTGTGAAGAATGCAGTGAAATAGGGTAGGAGTAGGGAACCAGTTCCAAGGCCATTAACATGGTGACAATGACAGGCAATGGCATTCTAGTTACTGGGGTAGACTTTTCAACTTTATCCAAATAACTGGTGTCACTTCATTAAACGTGAATCTCTGTATCAATTCCAACAGTAATGACCTCTTGAAGGAAAAACATTTTGAGAGAATCTGCCAATTCATATCATCACATAAGCATTTGTAAAACTTACAAGAAGGCTGAGGAAGGAAGCAGGGGAAGTTTTCTCCCCTTTTGGGTATCATACCCATTTTTGGTGTGGGAAGGGCTAAGCTTAATTGTGTCTAGATGCAGAGTCATGGACCAGATGGATCCTCAAGCTCTTTAAGGCTCGAAGCCAGTCATAGTAGGAGCCACAATTAACTGAATGTCCCCTGATACTCTAGTAGGCACTCTACATTTATAATCATATTAATCAATCCAATAGCCCTGCAGGATTTGTCATTATTTCTCTACTTCAGAGATGGGTAAACCAAGGTTAAAAAAAAATAGGTGGTAACACTTCTAAAGTTAAACATATGCAGATGGTGCTTTTCATCATTTAAAAGTCAAACTCATTGTATCTACTAAATGGTACTAAACTCAGCATGATCCTGTCCATAGGAAGAACATAGTTGGCAAATAAGTTTCATTCCTCATTCCCATTCCATCTGATTGGAAGTGACTGCCTGGAATGCTGTATTGAGAATTGTGAGACTGGACCAGGCAAAGTGGGAAAGATGGCTATAATTGATTAGTGATGTCTGTCACAGATAAGAGTGGGAAATGGGGACATATATGCTACTTACACTCCATCCCTCATAGACTTCTGCTATTCTAGGAGATATAAAAATCAATAGCTCTTACCTCATGCTTACCCCCCACCAGGCTGAAGCTTGCACTGACTGTTCTCAGGCTGCTAAGTCTATCTGTAAATGTGATGTTATACTTTCAAACAGGATTTGTTTCTGTTATTCCACAGCTTGAGCCAGTGAGCCCATAAAAATAATGTGTTGGAACAATCTTCTTTCATTACCTGTCATGCACTCAGCATGTTGACATCTCCAAATCTCAAGGAACTATTTTCACATCATATCACTGGGCCAAGGAGATGTAGACTAAGTTCTTTGGCGCTTCCCCCGCCATCCTCCCCTGCATAGGTTCTAAGGTCTTTCATGGAATAAAGTTTAGAAAGACAAACACACAAAGCATTGTCACTCGGGCAAGCACCCTAGGATTCTAGAGAGTGGTAATGTTTGTTTTTTTTTTTCTGGCAGAGGGACATGAAATCACCTATAAAATAGAACAGAAGCACCAGATCCCCTAGTAGGGGTAACAGTTGAGGATGAAAATCACAAACATTTAATTTAAGCTAGATATAAACAGATCAATTATGTCATGGACTATTCTATGATATACCATATATTCATTTATTCACCCATCAAGTCTATATGGTGGATGCAAAGTAATATGAGATAGAGTGTCCACCTCAGGTTGCAACTGCGGCAACAGGTCATCTACTAAACAGAAAGGAAGCAGAAGAAAACACAAGAGCAGTGATAAGACCACACCTGCAACCTGGCCAACTGAGCTACAGCTATCACAGTAAGCAGAACATGTTCACCAGTGGAAGGGACTGTGGCGGGCTGTGCTGGTCACAGAGATTGCACAGAAGGATCAATGGCTGCTCTGAGCTCTGATGGGGGGCAGACACTGAGTTTGTTCTGCTAAGACAAATTTACTGCAAAATGCCTTCTAAATTTCAAAATGTATAGTGGATGAACCAAACCCATAGTGGTCAACCCATGCCCAAAACATCAGTGCTCAGACTAATTTAGCAATAAAATGAGCACAGTCCAGTGCCTACTTCAGAGGCAGTTTAAAATGATGAAACGAGTTAATACAGGGCCTAACACATGGTAAGTGCTCAATAATATTAGCTCTTTTTACTATTGTTATGTCTGTTATAACAGATGAAATTCACAGTGATGATTATCCAGCTCCTAATGATATTAGCAAATACTGGTACAACTCAGATTACTAAATGTCTTCTGCCTTCAACTGCATCTTCTTGTTTCTTCCTCACCACGGCTCTCTACTGGTATGTATTACTATCCCCATTCTACAGATGAGAAAAGTGAAGCTCAAAGCATTGAAGTGGACTCCGGTCTGGGTCTCTCTGCTGCCAGAGCCTATTCTATAAGTTAATGATGGAAAATCATGGCATGATTAATTTATGCATCCCCAGCCCTGACTCGTGCTTGGGTTGTGGGGGGATTTCTCCACACCGCTCAGATTTTACCCAGGATAGCCAAGCAGGATTAGTTTTAAACTCTGCATCTTGGTCTTCTGCATTCTGCCTGTCTTCTCCCAGTCTCTCTCACCTGGTGGTCAAGAGCAGTGGAGCCAACTGCGAGCTGAAATTCTGTCTCTGCCCTTTAGTAACTGTGTGTTTGGGCAAATGACGGAGTGTTTCACTGTCTCAGTTCCCTTATCTCCAAAAGGAATGATGATGATGTTGATGATGATGATGAAAGGTCCAGCACTACTTTCTCTGAAGTGGAGCTGGGGTGGAGGTAGGGTGTGTGGCTTTTCTCTTCTCCAGCCGCGCACCTTTCCCTCTGTATCCCTTTCCTGACCGCCACTCCCCATTTCTTCGCCATCTCTACAACCTCGGCCCACCCCTGGGGCCCCCAGGGAGCCCCGCACCCCTCCCGCCCTGCCGGGGGCAGCATCTTTGCTGAACCCGCACAGCGGTTCCACGCTCACATACTATCGGCGTCTGTGGTGCCCTGTCCCGGGCTCACCGTGACTGTCTCCCCTCAGTGAGGTGGAAAGACTGGAACAGGACCACAACAAACACACAACAATTCCTTCAGCCTCCTGGACGCACTCCTCATCTGCTTTCGTTTCTTCCCACAACCCCAGAGACTTTTGGTTTCTGACGTTTCCCCGGGAACCTTCAGACCTCATTACCTTCCTATCTCTACAGTCAGCCACCTTCTCCTCCTCGGAGATGGATTGTACCTCATCCCATGTCCTCTCATCCCTCTCTCCCTTCTGACTTTGTCTCTTCAAGGTATGCACACCAGGGACACAGGGCTGGTGGGCGGTGGAGGCATCTGGTGGGGGCAGGTTGGGGGTTACAATTTCTTACATCCCTGGTGTGCCAGGGCCCAGCAGGGGTGAAGGAGGAAGAAAGATTGGGCAAGTGTGCAGGGTAGTGATCATCACAATAATGAGATCATTATAAATTATTTGGCATCTATCAATATTTTAATTTAATTAATTTTAATGTTTAATTTAAATTCTTTAATTTTAGTTTTTTGAGCTTTATAAAAGTTTTCTTGCATTCTTTTTTTTTGCATTTTTTTTATACAGCAGGTCCTTATTAGTTATCCATTTTATACATATTAGTGTATATATGTCAGTCCCAATCTCCCAATTCATCTCACCACCACCACCACCCACCACCGCTTTCCCCCCTTGGTGTCCATACATTTGTTCTTTACATCTGTGTCTCAATTTCTGCCCTGCAAACAGGTTCATCTGTACCATTTTTCTAGGTTCCACATATACGCATTAATGTACGGTATTTTTTTTTCTCTTTCTGACTTATTTCACTCTGTATGACAGTCTCTAGAACCATCCACATCTCTACAAATGATCCAATTTCGTTCTTTTATATGGCTCAGGAATATTCCATTGTATATATGTACTACATCTTCTTTATCCATTCGTCTGTTGATGGGCATTTAGGTTGTGTCCATGACCTGGCTATTGTAAATAGTGCTACAGTGAACATCGGGGTGCATGTGTCTTTTTGAATTATGGCTTTCTCTGGGTATGTGCCCAGTAGTGGGATTGCTGGGTCACATGGTAACTCTATTTTTAGTTTTTAAGGAACCTCCATACTGTTCTACATAGTGGCTGCATCAATTTACATTCCCACCAACAGTGCAAGAGGGTTCCCTTTTCTCCACATCCTCTCCACCATTTGTTGTTTGTAGATTTTCTGATGATGCCCATTCTAACTGGTGTGAGGTGATACCTCATTGTAGTTTTGATTTGCATTTCTCTAATAATTAGTGGTGTTGAGCAGCTTTTCACGTGCTTCTTGGCCATCTGTACGTCTTCTTTGGAGAAATGGCTATTTAGGTCTTCTGCCCATTTTTCGATTGGGTTGTTTGTTTTTTAAATATTGAGCTGCATGAGCTGTTTATATATTTTGGAGATTAATCCTTTGTCTGTTGAGTCATTTGCAAATATTTTCTCCCATTCTGAGGGTTGTCTTTTCGTCTTGTTTGAAGTTTCCTTTGCTGTGTAAAAGATTTTAAGTTTCATTAGGCCCCATTTGTTTACTTTTGTTTTTATGTCCATTACTATAGGAGATGGATCGAAAAAGATCTTGCTGTGATTCATGTCAAAGAGTGCTCTTCCTATGTCTTAGCCTAAGAGTTTTACAGTGTCCAGTCTTACATTTAGGTCTCTAATCCATTTTGAGTTTATTTTTGTGTATGGTGTTAGGGAGTGATCTAATTTCATTCTTTTACATGTAGCTGTCCAGATTTCCCAGCATCACTTATTGAAGAGACTGTCTTTTCTCCATTGTATATCCTTGCCTCCTTTGTCATAAATTATTTGACCAGAGGTGCGTGGGTTTATCTCTGGGCTTTCTATCTTGTTCCATTGATCTCTCTTTCTGTTTTTGTGCCAGTACAATATTGTCTTGATTACTGTAGCTTTGTAGTATAGTCTGAAGTCAGGAAGTCTGATTCCTCCAGCACCATTTTTTTCCCTCAAGACTGCTTTTGCTATTCAGGGTCTTTTGTGTCTCCATACAAATTTTAAGATGTTTTGTTCTAGTTCTGTAAAAAATGCGATTGGTAATTTGATAAGGATTGCTTTGAATCTGTAGATTGCTTTGGGTAGTATAGTCGTTTTCACAATATTGATTCTTCCTGTCCAAGAACATGATATATCTCTACATCTATTTGTATCATCTTTAATTTCTTTCATCAGTGTCATAGTTTTCTGCATACAGGTCTTCTGTCTCCCTAGGGAGATTTATTCTTAGGTATTTTATTCTTTTGTTGCAATGGTAAATGGGAGTGTTTCCTTAATTTCTCTTTCAGATTTTTCTTCATTAGTGTATAAGAATGCAAGAGATTTCTGTGCATTAATTTTGTATCCTGCAACTTTACCAAATTCATTTATTAGCTCCAGTAGTTTTCTGGTGGCATCTTTAGGATTCACTATGAATAGTATCATGTCATCTAAAATCAGTGACAGTTGTACTTCTTCTTTTCCAATTTGTATTCCTTTTATTTGTTTTTCTTCTCTGATTGCCGTGGCTAGGACTTCCAAAACTATGTTGAATAATAGTCGTGAGAGTGGACATCCTTGTCTTGTTCCTGATCTTAGAGGAAATGCTTTCAATATTTCACCATTGAGAATGATGTTTGCTGTGGGTTTGTCATATATGGCCTTTATTATGTTGAGGTAGGTTCCCTCTATGCCCACTTTCTGGAGACTTTTTATCATAAATGCATGTTGAATTTTATCAAAAGCTTTTTCTGCATCTATTGAGATGATCATGTGGTTTTTATTCTTCAGTTTGTTAATATGGTGTATCACATTGATTGATTGGAGTATATTGAAGAATCCTTGCACCCCTGGGATAAATCCCACTTGCTGGTGGTGTGTGATACTTTTAATGTGTTGTTGGATTCTGTTTACTAGTATTTTATTGAGGATTTTTGCATCTATATTCATCAGTGATATTGGTCTGTAGTTTTTTTTTTTTTTTTTTTGTGACATCCTTGTCTGGTTTTGGTATCAGGGTGATGGTAGCTTCATAGAATGAATTTAGAAGTGTTCCTTCCTCTGCAATTTTTTGGAAGAATTTGAGAAGGATGGGTGTTATCTCTTATCTAAATGTTTGATAGAATTCACCTGTGAAGCCATCTGGTCCTGGATTTTTGTTTGTTGGAAGTTTTTAAATCACAGTTTCAATTTCATTACTTGTGATTGGGCTGTCCATATTTTCTATTTCTTCCTGTTTCAGTCTTGGAAGGTTATACCCTTCTAAGAATTTGGCCATTTCTTCCAGGTTGTCCATTTTATTGGCATAGAGTTGTTTGTAGTAGTTTTTTAGGATGTTTTGTATTTCTGCATTGTCTGTTGTAACTTCTCCTTTTTCATTTCTAATTGTATTGATTTGAGTCCTCCCCCTCTTTTTTTGATGAGTTTGGCTAATGGTGTATCAATTTTGTTTATCTTCTCAAAGAGCCAGTTTTTAGTTTTATTGATCTTTGCTATTGTTTTCTTTGTGTCTATTTCATTTATTTCTGCTCTGATCTTTATGATTTCTTCCCTTCTACTAACTTTGGGTTTTGTTTGTTCTTCTTTCTCTAGTTCCTTTAGGTGTAACATTAGATTGTTTACTTGAGATTTTTCTTGTTTCTTGAGGTAGGATTGTATTGCTATAAACTTCCCTCTTAGAACTGCTTTTGCTGCATTCCATAGGTTTTGGGTCATCATGTTTTCATTGTCATTTGTCTAGGTATTTTTGATTTCCTCTTTGATTTCTTCAGTGATCTCCTGGTTATTTAGTAATTTATTGTTTAGCCTCCATGTGTTTGTGTTCATTACATTTTCCCCCCCTGTAATTGATATCTAGTCTTGTAGCATTGTGGTCAGAAAAGATGCTTGATATGACTTCAATTTTCTTAAATTTACTGAGGCTTGATTTGTGACCCAAGACGGGATCTATCCTGTAGAATGTTCCATGTGCACTTGAGAAGAAAGTGTACTCTGCTGTTTTTGGATGGAATGTCCTATAAATATCAATTATATCTATCCAGTCTATTGTGTCATTTAAAGGTTTTGTTTCCTTGTTTATTTCCATTTGGTATGATCTGCCCATTGGTGTATGTGAGGTGTTATAGTTCCCCACTATTATTGTGTTACTGTCGATTTCCTCTTTTATAGCTGTTAGCAGTTGCCTTATATATTGAGGTGCTCCTATGTTGGGTGCATATATATTTATAATTGTTATATCTTCTTCTTGGGTTGATTCCTTGATGATTATGTAGTGTCCTTCCTTGTCTCTTGTAACATTCTTTATTATAAAATCTATTTTATCTGACATGCATATTGCTACTCCAGCTTTCTTTTGAATTCCATTTGCATGGAATATCTTTTTCCATCCCCTCACTTTCAGTCTGTATGTGTCCCTAGGTCTGAAGTGGGTCTCTTGTAAACAGCACATATATGGGTCTTGTTTTTGTATCCATTCAGGGAGCCTGTGTCTTTTGGTTGGAGCATTTAAACCATTCACATTTAAGGTAATTATCCATATGTATGTTCCTATGACCATTTTATTAATTGTTTTGGGTTTGTTTTTGTAGGTCCTTTTCTCCTCTTGTGTTTCCCACTTAGAGAAGTTCCTTAACCGTTTGTTGTAGAGCTGGTTTGGTGGTGCTGAATTCTCTTAGCTTTTGCCTGTCTGTAAAGCTTTTAATTTCTACATCGAATCTGAATGAGATCCTTGCCCCGTAATCTTGGTTGTAGGTTCCTCCCTTTCATCACTTTAAATATGTCATGCCACCCCCTTCTGGCTTGTAGAGTTTCTGCTGAGAAATCAGCTGTTAACCTTATGGGAGTTCCCTTGTATGTTATTTGTCATTTTTCCCTTGCTGCTTTCAGTAATTTTTCTTTGTCTTTAATTTTTGCCAGTTTGATTACTATGTGTCTCAGCGTGTTTCTCCTTGGGTTTATCCTGTATGGGACTCTGCATTTCCTGGACTAACATGGCTATTTCCTTTTTCATGTTAGGGAAGTTTTTGACTATAATCTCTTCTAATATTTTCTCTGGTCCTTTCTCTCTCTCTTCTCCTTCTGGGACCCTTATAATGCAAATGTTGTTGTGTTTAGTGTTATCCCAGAGGTCTCTTAGGCTGTCTTCATTTCTTTTCATTCTTTTTTGTTTATTCTACTCCACAGCAGTGAATTCCACCATTCTGTCTTCCAAGTCACTTATCCGTTATCTGCCTCAGTTATTCTGTTATTGATTCCTTCTAGAGTAGTTATTATTTCAATTATTGTATTGTTTATCTCTATTTGTTTCTTCTTTAATTCTTTGGTCTTTGTTAAACATTTCTTGTATCTTTTCCATCTTTGCCTCCATTCTTTTTCTGAGGTCCTGGATCATCTTCACTATCATTATTCTGAATTCTTTTTCTGGAAGGTTGCCTATCTTCACTTCATTTAGTTGTTTTTCTGGGGTTTTATCTTGTTCCTTCATCTGGTACATAGTCCTCTGCCTTTTCATCTTGTCTATCTTTCTGTGAATGTGTTTTTTGTTCCACAGGCTGCAGGATTGTAATTCTTCTTGCTTCTGCTGTCTGCCCTTTGGTGGATGAGGCTATCTAAGAGGCTTGTGCAAGCTTCCTGATGGGAGGGACTGGTGGTGGGTAGAGCTGGCTGTTGCTCTGGTGGACAGAGTTCAGTAAAACTTTAATCCACTTGTCTGCTGATAGGTGGAGCTGGGGTCCCTCCCTGTTGGTTGTTTGGCCTGAGGCGACCCAACACTGGAGCCTACCTGGGCTCTTTGTTGGGGCTAATGGCAGACTCTGGGAGGGCACATGCCAAGGAATACTTCCCAGAACTTCTGTTGCCACTGTCCTCACGGTGGGACACAGCTATCCCCAGCCTCTGCGGAAGACCCTCCAACACCAGCATGTAGGTCAGGTTCAGTCTTATGGGGTCACTGCTCCTTCCTCTGGGTCCCGACATGCACACTACTTTGTGTGTGCCCTTCAAGAGTGGAGTCTCTCTTTCCCCCAGTCTTGTTGAAGTCCTGCAGTCAAATCCCACAACTCTTCAAAGTCTGATTCTCTAGGAATTCCTCCTCCCATTGCCAGACCCCCGGGTTGGGAAGCCTGAAGTGGGGCTCAGAACCTTCATTCAAGTTGGTGGACTTCTGTGGTATAAGTGTTCTCCAATTTGTGAGTCACCCACCCAGCAGTTATGGGATTTGATTCTATTGTGATTGTGTCCCTCCTACTGTCTCACTGTGGCTCCTCCTTTGTCTCTGGATGTGGGGTATCATCCTTGGTGAGTTCCAGTGACTTCCTATTGATGACCACTCAGCAGTTAGTCGATTCCGGTGCTCTCGCAAGAGGGAGTCTTAGCTGCATTCTTACCAGTTTTGTAACATTGGACAAGCTATGGAAAGTTCTCAAGCCTTATAAAAGTTTTTAGTAAATGTTTCCATCAATTTATTTTCTATATTCCTTATAAACAACAAAAAAATCACATTTAATGCAAACACTTTAAAATATTTAAATTCTATTTTTTTAAAATATTACATTTAAATATCATCTATCTGGATTACTGAGTTTTGGGGTGCCCTCTTAAATCTTGCACCAGACAAGCTTTCTGTCTCATTTGCTTCACCCTAGTCCCCTCTTTACTACTAGCTTTGTAAACATACACAAGTGACTAAAATCTCTGTGCTTTAGTTTTCCCATCTGTAAATGGGTATCATACACTCTCCTTCAATGTAGTCCTGAGAGTCAAGGCTAAGTGAAGAAATGCATGTGGAAACTTAGAACAGTGCCCAGAACATTGCCAATGCTCCAGAAATGTTATAATTATTATTACATGCAGAAGTGGAACGAGCACAGCCACATTCAGCCTCATATTCAGATTATCTTCAATTATCTTCAGAAGACTCCTTTGCAGACTTCTCTCTCTTCCTCCTCCAACCTCTCCTCAAGTGTACGTCATCCCAAGAATGACCCCAGCCACCTAGCAACATGTCACAGTACTAAAAATTCTCAAAAAGAAATTGGTGATTGTTTTTTAACATTAGCCAAAATTATCATGCGTAAGGATGCATATGGCAGGGCCTGCAAGAGTAAACCAAAGAAAAAACTCTCCAACTTTAAACATCACACATTTCAAATCCACATCTTTGAAAAAAAATCACTGTGTTGAAAATCCATTGAAACTAAAAAGATAAGAGCAATGACAGCCAAGGGGTATCATAAGAGGACCTTGGAAAGACCTTATGGTTTGGAGATGGCTGTGGAGGTGGAGAAGGGGTGGGAAATGAATCCCAGAGCACCTATTATCTTGGGAATAATAAAGGCAGTTTTGGCTATCAGATTTCAATGCAACCATCCTCCAAAGCTGGAGAGAGGCCATCACGGAAGACTTTTAACTTATCAGCTGACATATTTTTCAACTGAATTCACACTTGAATTGTCCAACCCCCCACTTTGACAACTATTGTTTCCCACTATTTCCCCACTAGAAGGGAACTTTAATCCATATGTTTCTGATCCATTTACACCTAACACTTCACAATGTTATATTGAGAGAGCTGGTAGAGTCAGGAAAATTCCAGTCCTTCTTTCATTTTCTTATTCTGCCCCCTCAATTCCCACTTCCCTCATTGTGTGGACCTGGACTCTTCCTTTGGCCAGCCATAAATCACCTCCACCCCAAAGGCTGCAATTGAATTCTTTGTTCCCAGCTCAGGATATTTCTATGGGTTTGCAATTTGGCAAACACAGTTTCCTATAAAATGGAAATCCAAACATATCTTTTATAGAAACCCCACACTTATCGACCCCCCTCCTGCTACTCCCTGACCTGCTACAGCCATCAGGCTGATACGAAATAAAACAGTTGCACTCAGAAAGGCACCACGCACACTAGTCCTCCCCAAACCCACCAGACCCCAGAACCCACTGCCAGCTCAGTCATTTCTACAGTGCAGACCAGCAAATGCTGGAGCTCAGTGCTCTTCCACTGTTGGTCCTGCCGAAAGTCCATAGGGTGTCATTTGCAGGGTCAAATGACAGCCACCAAGAGGTTAAAAAATATTCATCCCCAAAGCTCTTAGAGTATTTGGGATAGGTGGGTCAAAGGTAGAGAGACATAAGAACACGTTAAAATGAACATTTTAAAGCCTGCAATTTGTGGCGGTCAGAGCTCATCTACTCAACAAATGTCTTATTTAAAACTAGTTGAGTGTGTGTGTGTGTGTGTGTGTGTGTGTGTGTGTGTGTGTGTGTTGTATTTGGATTTTTTTTTTAATCCTGTTCTCAAAGACCCGTTAACATATCAGATGCATACCCTTCCAGGAATAAGTTATCAGTTTCTTGGCTTGACCATTAAACAGAAAAACAAGTCATTTGTAAACCCTGTACAATTCATAAGTTCCCAGTTATAAAGTAATCTCTGATATCCACTCCAAAGCCCCAGGGACAGCTCAATACAACCAGTTTTTGGTGATCTGGTGATGAAAAATATATTATTGAAATCCAGGAAACCTTGGGAAAAAAATGTAGAGCAAAGCTATCTAAATTGAAATGAAATGCAGATTGCTTGACTGCCAGCAGAAGTTTCTTTCTTCCTTCCTTCCCACCTTTTTTTTCCCCCCAAACAATTCCATATAAATGTCTCAAGGCTTAGGACGTGAAATTAAAAGATTTATATGTACACTACACTGGAAGCAAAACAACTGCATGGGTTTCAGGATCTGGGGCATTTTCAAGATGATTTGGAGAGGCTTGTGGAGGACACAAACTGACATATGACCCACTGCCCCACGAGCCGAGCTGTGCTCTGGGTGCCACTCTCAGAACTCATTTTCCCAAGCTCTCTAAGTCTAGTCTGCTCTCTCATATGACTAGAATTACTAGAATGTCCACCACGTACAGTCGTTGGTGAAAGCTACCTTGTCCTGAGTGGCATTTTTCATTAAGCAACACCATTCGAGGCATGTTTGGGGAAAGAAACCCTATGGGAAAGTCAGATAGCTTAAAAAGACAAAAGAGGCTTTGTCTGGCACAAGGATACAGTTATTGTAGGATTTCACACTTCCAGCTCAACTCCCAAGTTCTCTGTAAGCCAGACTTATGATCACAGTCTGACTGTCCCTCCTCCAATTCAAACAGGAAGGTCTCCAGATTCAGGAAGGATTTCACTTACAATCACAGAACTTTGCCTGTGAAAGGGACACAGACTCGTGTCTAAAAGTTACCAGAGAAGACAATAATATTCATTAGAATTACCAAGCCAGCAACAAGATCAGCAGTTTCTCTCATAATTGCTTCCCTTTCTCATCTGCCAGAATTAGAATTTCAAATATATTAGCTCTTTCTCTCTGGCCATTCTTTCTCTCAACACCACCTCCATTATCAATAGCTCCCCAGAATTTAGTAATGAAACCCTGGTGTGGAGTAGATTCCTTCTGAAAGGAGATGTTATTAACAGAGAAATGTACCCTGACGAGTTCAGTGTCTGCAGAAAGAAAAGTCGGATGTGATTCAGTGACCATATTTTCAGAACACTCTATCAATGACAGTTGGAAACATATGTTTTTTATAAATTTCTCATTCCAAAACAAAGACTGACAGTAAAGCCCAGGGCTTTGATATTTATATAAATTGTTAAGTGGTTCACTGGGGAAAGTACATTTCAATTAGTGTGTCACTGCTCATCGTGGAGGCTTCAAGAAAGGTGTTCTGATTAAGCTGGCTGTTTAGCAATACATCAAAAGTTGGGGCTTACCTAAGCGCTGCTCGCTTCAAGGCCAGCTGTGTCACCTGATGCAAGGCAATGTTTCTGAGTTTTTATTTAAAATCAAATTAGACATTCGGAATCCTACTTTAACCTACGTCAATTCAAAACATCACTCCATTTTAGTTCAATAATTATGAACCAAGTAACTGTGTGATGTCAGGCACCAGGCTAAGTGATGTAAAGAACAGCCATGAATGAGGCCTAAGTAAGTCCTGGCTTCTTGGAAGCTATGATCAGGATGATTCTTGTTGTAAATGATTACTGATTACCAAATGAAAAAAAAAATCTATTTCTAGTTATGAGTTCTTTGCGGGGAGAAGAGATGAGCTATGGTCAAAACCAAATGAAAATAAACTTTGCCTTTGCTTGTGGCTTTACGAAATTACAATTCTACATCTTCAAATAAGAGATTTTCTTTCTTGAAACTTCTCATTTGTCTCTTGAGGCTGGGATTATGTCTATAAACTGTAGATAAATCAACAACTCATCACTCAAAAGTCATACTGTTAGTTGTATTTTTTCCCCTTTTAGGTACTCTGCTGCTGCCCTTAGGACAGCATTGTAAGTTATGAGGTTTTCAGTTGGGCTGTTTTCTTTGACATGTCACTATTTGCATCTCATTAGCTAAGCAGACATCCTTAAGATTGACGGTAGAATTTTGTGCAACTCAATCCAGGGGAACATTCCAATCTCTCCAAGGCTGAAGAGTCGGGGAAAGACAAGGACACCAAATTTGTTCTCCTTATCTACCCAATTTAGTAGCTATTTGTCACAGTCAATTAGTCAAGGGTGAAGTAATTACCCATGGCTTCAGTTAGGGAACAAAGTCTGGTTGGCTGCAGAAAAGGGAACAATCAGTTCATATGGGAAATGTGAGGTGAGTAGGTGGTATGGTTAGAGGACACAGGGCAAGACAACGCCCAAAATATCTCTGACTCACATCTGAAATTCTGCCATTTATGATTCATCCCTTTGTGTTAAACATTGCTTTCTTCCTGGAGTTGTTTTAAAATACCCACAGTCCAAGAAACAGTAACAAAATAAGTCTCTGCTTCAACAAATCTATATTTATTCTTTTCTACAAATCAAGTGTGACATTACAAAAAGTAATAAGATGTGGTCATAGCCTGCAAGGAGTGGTACACAAGAAGTTCCATTCTTGAGAAGACACATCCCTGATATCCCACCCCTTTAATGACTGCTCTTCTTACTCCTTCATTTCTGACTCAAGCTTATTGAAAGTAGACTTTACTTTCACTAGCTTTACTCCCATGCACTTAATTTATTCCTCACCTCAAGGCTCCTGCCCTCACCAGGCCTTTGAATGAGGTCACCAAGAACATTCCAATCACCAAACTCAAAGATCATTTTTTTCTGTCCATTTCTTATGTAACCTCTCTAGAGAGGTTGACTTTTCCAAACACTTCTCTCTTGGAACTCTCCTCTCTTGATTGTTCAAACTAAACCCTCTTTCTCTACCTTACTTTTATTTGTTTGTTTATTTATTTATTTATTTATTTTTAACATCTTTATCGGAGTATAATTGCTTTACAATGTTATGTTAGTTTCTGCTATATAACAAAGTGAATCAACTATATGTATATATTTATCACCATAACACCTCCCTCTTGCACCTCCCTCACACACCTCCTATCCCACCACTCTAGGTGGTCACAAAGCACTGAGCTGATCTCCCTGTGTTATGCAGCTGCTTTCCACTAGCTATCTATTTTACATTTGGTAGTGTATATATGTCCATGTCATTCTCTCACTTCATCCCACGTTAACATTCCCCCTCCCAGTGTCCTCAAGTCCATTCTTTATGTCTGCGTCTTTATTCCTGTCCTGCCCCTAAGTTCTTCAGAACCATTTTTTTTATTCCGTATATATGTTTTAGCATATGGTATTTGTTTTACTCTTTCTGACTTAACTTCAGTCTGTATGAGTCTCTAGGTCCAGCCACCTCACTACAAGTAACTCATTTTCATTTCTTTTTATGGCTGAGTAATATTCCATTATATATATGTGCCACATCTTCTTTATCCATTCATCTGTCAGTGGACACTTAGGTTGCTTTCACATCCTGGCTATTGTAAATAGTGCTGCATGAACATTGTGCTACATGACTCTTTTTGAATTATGGTTTTCTCAGGGTATATGCCCAGTAGTGGGATTGCTGGGTCACATGGTAATTCTATTCTTAGTTTTTAAGGAACCTCCATACTGTTCTCCATAGTGGCTGTATCAATTTACATTCCCACCATCAGTGCAAGAGAATTCCCTTTTCTCCACATGCGCTCCAGCATTTATTGTTTGTATGTTTTTTGATGATGGCCATTCTGATTGGTGTGAGGTGATACCTCATTGTGGTTTTGATTTGCATTTCTCTAATGATTAGTGATGTTGAGCATCCTTTCATGTGTTTGTTGGCAATCTGTATATCTTCTTTGGAGAAATGTCTGTTTAGGTGTTCTGCCCATTTTTGGATTGGGCTGTTTGTTTTTTAGATATGGAGCTGCATGAGCTGCTTGTACATTTTGGAGATTAATCCTTTGTCGGTTGCTTCATTTGCAAATATTTTCTCCCATTCTGAGGGTTACCTTTTCATCTTGTTTATGGTTTCCTTTTCTGTGCAAAAGCTATTTTCATTAAGTCCCATTTATTTATTTTTGTTTTTATTTCCCTTTCTCTAGGAGGTGGGTCAGAAAAGATCTTGCTGTGATGTATGTCATAGAGTATTCTCCCTAAGTTTTCCTCTAAGAATTTTATAGTGTCTGGCCTTACATTTAGGTCTTTAATCCATTTTGAGTTTATTTTTGTGTATGGTGTTAGGGAGTGCTCTAACTTCATTTTTTTACATGTAGCTGTCCAGTTTTCCTAGCACCACTTATTGAATAGGTTGTCTTTTCTTCATTGTATATTCTTGCCTCCTTTATCAAAGATAAGGTGACTATAGGTGTGTGGGTTTATCACTGGGCTTTCTATCCTGTTCCATTTATCTATATTTCTGTTTTTATGCCAGTACCATACTGTCTTGATTACTGTAGCTTTGTAGTATAATCTGAAGTCAGAGAGACTGATTCCTCCAGCTCCATTTCTCTTTCTCAAGATTGTTTTCGTTATTCAGGGTCTTTTGTGTTTCTATACAAATTGTGAAATTTTTGTTGTATTTCTGTGCAAAATGCCACTGGTAGTTTGATAGAGATTGCACTGAATCTGTAGATTGCCTTGGGTAGTATAGTCATTTTCACAATGTGGATTCTTCGAATCCAAGAACATGGTATATCTTCCCATCTGTCTGTAACATCTTTAATTTCTTTCATCAGTGTCTTATAATTTTTTCCATACAGGTCTTTTGTCTCCTTAGGTAAGTTTATTCCTAGGTATTTTATTCTTTTTGCTGAAATGGTAAATGGGAGTGTTTCCTTAATCTCACTTTCAGATTTTTCATCATTAGTGTATAGGAATGCAAGAGATTTCTGTGCATTAATTTTGTATCCTGCTACTTTATCAAATTCATTGATTAGCTCTAGTAGTTTTCTGGTAGCATCTTTAGGATTCTCTATGTATAGTATCATGTCATCTGTGAACAGTGGCAGTTTTACTTCTTTTCCAATTTGGATTCCTTTTATTTCATTTTCTTCTCTTGTTGTTGTGGCTAAAACTTCCAAAACTATGTTGAATAACAGTGGTGAGAGTGGGCAGCCTTGTCTTGTTCCTAATCTTAGTGGAAATGCTTTCAGTTTTTCACCATTGAGAATGATGTTGGCTGTGGGTTTGTCATATATGGCCTTTATTATGTTGAGGTAAGTTCTCTCTATGCCTAATTTCTGGAGGGTTTTTATCATAAATGAGTGCTGAATTTTGTCAAAAGATTTTTCTGCATCTATTGAGATGATCATATGTTTTTTTATCCTTTAATATGTTAATATGCTGTATCACATTGATTGATTTGTGTATATTGAAGAATTCTTGCATTCCTGGGATAAACCCCACTTGATCATGGTGTATGATCCTTTTAATGTGCTGTTGGATCCTGTTTACTACTATTTTGTTGAGGATTTTTTCATCTATGTTCTTCAGTGATATTCGTCTTTAGTATTTTTTCTTGGTGGCATTTTTGTCTGGTTTTGGTATCAGGGTGATGGTGGCCTCGTAGAGTGAGTTTGAGAGTGTTCCTCCCTCTGCTGTATTTTGGAAGAGTTTGAGAAGAATGGGTGTTAGCTCTTCTCTAAATGTTTGATAGAATTTTCTTGTGAAGCCATCTGGTCCTGGGCTTTTGTTTGTTGGAAGATTTTTAATCACAGTTTCAATTTCAGTGCTTGTGATTGGTCTGCTTATATTTTCTATTTCTTCCTTGTTCAGTCTCAGAAGGTTGTGCTTTTCTAAGAATTTGTCCATTTCTTCCAGGTTGTCCATTTTATTGGCATATAGTTGCTTATAGTAATCTCTCCTGATCCTTTGTGTTTCTGCAGTGTCAGTTGTTACTTCTCTTTTTTCGTTTCCAATTCTATTGATTTGACTCTTCTCTCTTTTTTTCTTGATGAGTCTGGCTAATGATTTATCAATTACGTTGATCTTCTTAAAAAAACAGCTTTTAGTTTTATTGATCTTTGCTATTGTTTCCTTCATTTTTTTTTTTCATTTATTTCTGATCTGATCATTATGATTTTTTTCCATCTGCTAACTTTGAGGTCTTTTGTTCTTCATTCTCTAATTGCTTTAGGTGTAAGGTTAGGTTGTTTATTTGAGATGTTTCTTCTTTCTTGAGGTAGGATTGTATTGCTATAAACTTCCCTCTTAGAACTGCTTTTGTTGCATCCCATAGGTTTTGGGTCTTCGTGTTTTCATTTCATTTGTTTCTAGATATTTTTTGATTTCCTCTTTGATTTCTCCAGTGATCTCTTGATTATTTAGTAGTGTATTGTTTAGCCTCCATGTGTTTGTATTTTTACAGATTTTTTCCTGTAATTGATATCTAGTCTCATAGTGTTGTGGTTGGAAAAGATACTCGATTTGATTTCAATTTTCTAAAATTTGCCAAGGCTTGATTTTTGACCCAAGATATGATCTATGTTTAAGAATGTTCCATGAGCACTTGCGAAGAAAGTGTATTCTGTTGTTTATGGATGGAATGTCCTATAAATATCAATTAAGTCCATCTTGTTTAATGTGTCATTTAAAGCTGTGCATCCTTATTTGTTTTCAGTTTGGATGATCTGTCCATTGTCTACTTTACTTTTAAATGTTGGTGGACTCCAGGGTCCTGTCCTTTGACCTCTTACCTTTATTCTAACCAGTGGTTCTCAATCTGGGCCAATTGTGTCCTCCAGGGATATTTTACAACTTCTGGAGACATTTCTGGTAATTATCATTGGGGCAGGGGGATGCTATTGGCATCTAGTGGGTAGAGGCAAGGGATGCTCCTAAACGTCCTACAATGCACAGGCCTGTCCCGCCACAACAACAACAACAAAAGCAGTCCCATCCACAATTGCATTAAGATTGAGAACTCTATACTATCTGTGGATGTTCTATACTTTCTGTGTTCTCTACTATCCATGGGTGATAACAATCACACATATGGCTTCCACTTCTGCTCCTATGAAGATATTACTCAAATCTTTATTTTTGAATGAGATGGAGAGAACAGAAGTCCAGAGCCACACACTCAGTGGACTGTAGTTATATCTACTTGTTGGTCCCCCAGAAGCTGGAAGTGAAAAAGCCAAAACCAAGCTCATTTTCTTCTCTCACAAAACGTCTCTTGGTTGATGACAAAATCCAGTCTCCCAGATTTGAACCCTGGGAATTAACCTCAACACTTTCCTTCCCCACCACCAAGTCCTTCTGATTCTACCTTCCAAAGCACTCTCAAATCCAGCCTACCTCACCATCTCCATGGCCACTACCTTAGTTCAGGCCCTCTTCATTATCACATGCCCTCAGAATTGACTTAGAACTGACCTTTTATATGCAGGTTCACACCCCTGCCACCCATCCTTTAAAGAGCTGCCTGAAAGGCTTTCCTATTCTGCTTTCTCTGAGTCCTCCATTCTTTTATCACCACACCCAGTTAATGTAATAATGTTTATTGAGCATTTTTCTATGTGCTTTACATGAATTCTCTGTTTATCTTACCTAAAGGATGGGGCTGATATCCTATCCGTTTTACAGATGCAAGGATGAAACCATGGAAAGTTAATTAACTTGACCATGGTCACATAGCTATAAGTAGCAAAGTAAAAATTTAAGCCTAAGATTGTTGGCTTCCAAACCCAATACTCATAATGATCATATGCTACTGTCTCCTTTGTCTTCACCCTGGGCAGATCCTCCTATAAAAGAGGATTAATTGAACATATAATATATAATGGAGGACTAATTTAACATGGACTAATTTATTCTCAGGTATAAGTAGTCCTTGCCCAAACCTCTGCATTGTATTTTGTTTGTTTAATTCAATTCAAATCAATTCCACAAATATCTGATATATGGTAAATATGCATATATCAATATATTTATAATACATATGTATCACACATTAAAATATTGTATATGCTTGAGACCAAGAGCACATAGTTAAGTAAATACTCAGAGAAGTAAATGGCTGGAGTCTAGACCCTGGGCTTTTGAGTGTCAATCTATAATTCTTACCCTAATGAAGTGGCTCCCAGACAAAATTCATCAACTTTTCAGTTTTACTGAGGATCACTGTAGGCTCTACAAAGACAACTCCTGGCCCTCAAGTTTCTCCTTTGTAAAATGAAAATAATAGTTTTCTATACTTATTATCTTCAATTACTCTTCTTCTATATCTCTTGAATACATCCCAAGCAGGCTTCCATCCTGCCTCTCCACCAATGTTATCCTAGTTAAGGCCATGTTATTAATCCAGTAGTTTCCATTTTACTTGATTTAGCAGCAGCATTTGCCTTAAATGTCACATATTCTAAATGGTAGAGGTAGAAGACAGAGGAAAGCTGCATTATACCCACTAGAATTTACATGAAAAGAAACAAACTTTTATTGTGTTAAGTCACTGAGATTTCAGGTTATGGTAGGCAGGAAAATGACCCTCCAAAAATGTTCACACCCTAATCTCCTAGACCCTGTGAATATATTTTCTTACATGACAATGGAATTTTGAGATATGATTAAAGACATTGACTTTGAAATAGGGATGAGTATTCTGAGTTATCTGGGTGAGTCCAGTCTAATCACATGAGTCATTAAAACTTTTCCCAGGTAGGTCAGAGAGATGCAATGGGAGAAGGACTCAACATGCCATTGGCACTATGAAGATGAACAAAGGGGACACTGAGCCAAGGAATGCTGGGAATTGGGTCCTCATTTACAGGTAGAGAAAGGGAGCCTGAATCCTACAACCACAAGGAACTAGATTTTACCAACAACATGAATTTAAAAAGTGGATTTTTCCTTATAGCTTTCCAAAAGAAACACAGCCTTGAAGACACCTCAATTTTAACCAGGTGAAACCCAGATCAGGTTTCTGACCTGCAGAACTGTAAGATAAATAAATTTGCATTTTAAACCATTAAATTTATGATAATTTATTATGACAGAATAGGAAAATGATAAGCAAGGTAATTTTGTTACTGTGTTATATCCCAGCCTGTACTGACTAATGAATACATGTAAGTCATTGCATGGAAGGATATAATGAACACTCAGTAAACCTTATCTATAATAATTATTTTTATTATATGGCATAGCCGTTTCATGTGAACAGCCCCTCATAGAAAAAACATACTGGGTTTCACTGCATAGCAACATTTTTAGATTTTTCATGGTAAGTTTTCAGGTTCTGACTGAAGTGGCTATAGGCACAAAAAGTCTCCTATATCAGCCAAACTCTAATTTTGAATGGAAAGAAAGCATAGTGGCTTTTTCAACCTCATCAACAGAACTGACAGACTGGGACAAGTAACCACCCCCAATCCCCATATCAACATGGCTCACCCTAGAGTGCCCTCTCTCCATGGTCTCTATCTCACAGCAAGCATCGCTAGCACTGATACCCTGGCTACCACAGATAAATAAAAGTGAATAAACAGTAAATACAGACTGTTGAAAAAGTCCATTTGGACCTGGAATGACTAGAAAGAGAGTTAGATTACATATGCTAGGTCTTTTTTCTCTGCAGTGTTTGGGAAAAAATATCCACCCACACTAGAAAGAAGTTCTAGACTTCTTCAGGAATGGTGATGGCAGAGGCCGAAGACATACAGTCCAGGCTACCTGACCTACCCAACACTTCTCTTCTCACCTATGGGCAGGACTGTGGTGGTAGGTGGCTTCTCAATGAGTCAAGTAACCTCTTCCACCGGAGCTTTTTTTGAATGAATGACAGGGAAAACACAGCCCTGAGGAAGGGCTACTGGTCCTGACTTTAGATATCACTTCACCATAGTGGTGCACTGGTGAGGAAAATGTTCTGACCAAATCAAGGCACTTGGATTCTACTCCTGGCTCTACCACTAAGCACCGTATACCTTTGTTTTCACAGTTCATCTTTTTTTTTTCTTTTTTTAAAAAAAGATGATTGAAAAGAACTATTTTTAAAATGGGAATAATGTTGATTTACAATATTGTGTTACTTTCAGGTATAAAGCAAAGTGATTCAGTTATACATACATATATGTGTGTGTGTGTGTGTGTGTGTGTGTGTGTGTGTGTGTGTGTGTGTGTATATATATATATATATATAAGATTCTTTTCCATTATAGGTTATTACAATATATTGAGTATAGTTCCTTGTGCTATACAGTAGGTCACTGTTGGTTATCTATTTTATATACAGTAGTATGTATCTTTTAATCCCAAACTGTTAATTTATCCCTCCCTCCCCTTTCCCCTTTGGTAATCATAAGTTTGTTTTCTATGTCTGTGAGTCTATTTCTATTCTGTAAATAAGTTCATTTGTATATTTTTTTTAGATTCCACACATAAGCGATATCATATGATATTTGTCTTTCTCTGTCTGATTTAGTTCACTTAGTACAATAATCTCTTGGTCCATCCATGTTGCTGCAAATGGCATTATTTCATTCTTTTTTATGGCTGAGTATCTATGTGTATATATATCACATCTTTATCCATTCATCTGTTGATGGACACTTAGGTTGCTTCCATGTTTTGGTTATTGTAAATACTGCTGCTGTGAACATTGGGGTGCATGGATCTTTTTGAATTACAGTTTTCTCCAGATATATGCCCAGGAGTTGGATTGTTGGATTATACAGTAATTATATTTTTAGTTTTCTAAGGAATCTTTATACTGTTTTCCATAGTGGCTGCACCAACTTACATTGCCACTAACAGTGTAGGAGAGTTCCTTTATCTCCAATTGAAGACAACACAAACAGATGGAAAGATATACCATGTTCTTAGATTGGAAGAAGCAATATTGTCAAAATGACCATACTATCCAAGGCAATCTATAGATTCAATGCAATCCATATCAAATCACCAATGGCATTTTTCACAGAACTAGGACAAAATTGTTTTTAATTTGTATGGAAACAGAAAAGATCCTGAATAGCCAAAGCAATCTTGAGAAAGAAGAATGGAGCCAGAGGAATCAGTCTCCCTGACTTCAGACTATACTACAAAGGTAGTCATCAAAATAGTATGGTACTGGCACAAAAACAGAAATATAGATCAATGGAACAGGATAGGAAACCCAGAAATAAACCCACACACTTATGGTCAGTTAATCTACAACAAAGGAGGCAAAAATTAACAGAGGAGAAAAGATAGTCTCTTCAATAAATGGTGCTGGGAAAACTGAACTGCTACATGTAAAAGAATAAAATTAGAACATTCTGGTCTATATGTAAGACCAGAAACTATAAAACTCCTAGAAGGAAACCTAGGCTGAACAGTCTTTGACATAAATCACAGCAATATTTTTTTGGATCTGTCTCATAGAGTAAAGGAAATAAAAACAAAAAGAAACAAATGGGAACCTCATTAAACTTAAAAGCTTTTGCACAGCACAGTCCTTCTTTGTAAAATCTTAATTTCTTCATTTGTGAAGTGGAAATAATAATAGTCTCTTCCCTACCAGCTTTATTAGCTACTGTGAAGATCCAATGAGAAATAAGTGTTTGCAGTTTTATGGTTTGAAGAAAGATAAGAAGGATACTGCAGTAAGTGTTAGAAGGAGGAGGGTTCCAGGAACATTGGAGAAAATGAGAATAAAGACAGGTGTAATGAAGTGACCACCTTCATAGTACAACTCCAAGGCCTGGGGTGGACCTAATGCTCCCCCAATTCTACTCTTCCCTGTTGGCTGATGTGGAAGACAGAAATACATTTTTTTTACAGTGACAGATGAGACTTAAAAATTAATACACCAGAGGGAAGGAACACAGTGATTCATTCCTGCTAAGATGTAAACGGTAGACAGATGCTGTTTTCCTGAAATCAACTCTGGATAGTGCAGAAGTAACTCAAAAGGTCTGTGTACGTAGGGGTAGATACAGTCACTCAGAGGATGAGGAGGTGAACCTCAAAGACAAACACTTTTGACTTCTGTGTGAGAGTCAATCCTGTGAGAATATCTAGGATGAGAACAATCAGATTATGCCAACCACCACCTCTTGATGGGGCCAACTGAGTAGGCGTGTCCTTCCTCTATCATCCCATCTGTGATCCTCCCCAATCAGGGCACTTAAAAAGTGTTAAAGAGCATCCATTTTTGGTCCAAGATATTCAAAGATCTCTGCTTCTCTGCGAAAATCTCCAAACCAGCTCTGAATATTCGATGCTATCCCTAATAGGACAAAAGGCTGCCCTTGAAAGGTAAGCCAGAGTACTTGGAATTCTTCTTTGACTTCATTAACAGTAACTTCTTAGAAACGTCAGCTATTTTAGCAAACAAGGTTTTATTTGGTTCTACTCTAGCTAGTTTTCCAAGGTTTTCAATATTATTACTACCATAACAATAAATAATTCCATGGCTTCTCAAGCCTCTTCTACAACTATTTATTGAGAATCTATCATATGCCTTAGACCTATGTTTGTAAAAATGAGAGGGTTATAAAATGAATAAACAGTGTAATTTCTTTCCCTTGGGGCTCTTGCTCTCATCTGGAGAAGCATATGTTCTCCACAGAATAACCGCATACACCACTCTGGACAACACATCAGGTAAAGTGAGATCGGGTCCAGCTTTGAGCCACCCGGTACAGTTACATTTACAAGAAACCTTCTTCTGAATTGGTACTAGTAGCAAATTCACATCTATGTGTATGATTTTTTTCTTTTATCTATGTCAGGAAAAGACCAGAAAGAAACATACCAAAATTTAATTAATATTTCCCCTTGAGTAGGACAACAAGAATGCTTTTTCTTCTCTTTTCTACTTCTGTGCACTTTCCAAATTGTTTTTAACATGTAATGGAAAAGATAGGACAAATTTTATTTTTAAAAGGACAGATAAAAGGCAGTTGTCCACATGGGTGTTGAAAAACTCTAAGTTTTTAATGCATCCAGCCAATACGTACTCACCAGCAATGTGTTCCTTTACGTACAACAATTGTAAAGGTTAAGTTCTGTTATGATCCCCATTTTTTTTTTCTTTTTTTTGCGGTATGCGGGCCTCTCACTGTTGTGACCTCTCCCGTTGTGGAGCACAAGCTCCGGATGCGCAGGCTCAGCGGCCATGGCTCACAGGCCCAGCTGCTCCGCGGCATGTGGGATCCTCCCGGACCGGGGCACGAACCCGTGTCTCCTGCATCGGCAGGTGGACTCTCAACCACTGCACCACCAGGGAAGCCCCATGATCCCCATTTTATCATGTATGAAGATTTTGAGGCATAGATAGATTACATTTTTGCCCAAGTACACACAGTTGGTAAGTAATAGATATCAGAAGTAAACCAAACAATCAAGCTCTAGCTTGCCCCCTTGGCCATTCTGTTCTACCATATAATTTTTCAGTAAGTAAGTGATCATACATTTTATTTTCCCAAAGCCTGTGATTCCTAGAAAATCTTTTGAACTTTCCTGAAATTATTTCAAAAGGTAAAATGAAAGGAACCCACAGAGGAAAATGATTCAGCTTCAACATATCCCTTGACCATTTTCACCATAGGTTGTAGCTAGGATGATGAGCACATGTCCTGAATGACGCATTCTCCCAAAATGTGGAACTGTGATCCTAGAGGGTTATGAAGTGTGAAAGCTGGTGGGAGCTGCCGACACAGATGCAAGCTCCCCAGGAATCCAGGGACCAAAGTCAAGGTTTACAGTAAGTGATGAATGCCAACCAGTGTTCTGACCTAAGCATGGGCTTTTGTGAAACTCATGCTCCAGTGTCTTAAAATGCTTCATGCATGAAATGCATATTTCTCTTATTTTATAATTATTTTTTAAAACACATGGACCAAAGGCTTAAACCCTTCCTCCATTTCCACAGCAGCTATAAAAGGGGATTGAGGCAGTTTGATGTGGTGAAATTTTCTCACCATACTTTCTACACCCCACCCTCCCCGAATTCTTCATCCTAGGCACAGCAGAGCATTATGGAGGGATATGTGACTGTTGCAGGGGGGCGGATTTCTTGACTTAATTTTGAAGTTCTCTTGTGAGAAGGTGGAATTCCTGTTTGTGAACTAATCTCCCGTATGTTAAAGAGACCAGTTCTTTGATGAGAGAAAGGGATGACTAGAGATGTGAAGAAGTGAGGCCAGATTCCCCAGAGTGCAATGTTTCACGTGCCAAAGGAAAGGGAAGACTGAGGATGTAAAGATACAAGTAACTTCCTTAATGAAACAAATCTTAAATCATCTAAGTGTGCATTAGAGACATTATTTCCAGCTAGGGTGGGTCATCAGGCCACTAAGTTTGCTGCTTTCTCTCCCCAAGATTCTCCTTCCCCTCAGAGCTCTCTAAGATTACCCCTGCCCCACAACACTGACCTCTGGGGATAGGAGAGACCACTGTCTGCTGACACTCTGTTCCTAGGGCAGGATTATGGCCCTTCCCAAGACACTCTGTGCAGAGCTGAAATGAACTTCGTAAGTGGTAGGATTTCAAAGGGGAAATCAATTCAGAACTCAGAGCATGGATCTCAAGATGGAACTTCCCCTTCATTCAGCCTGCAGCCAGTTTCCAAGGTGTCCTCCTTCAGCCTGTCTCCTATAGTGGGTGCTGCCTTACTATTCCTCCTCCTCCCACCCCGAGAGCACCATGAGGAGTGCTTGTCAAGAAGTCTTTCCTGCTCAAAGGTTAGTCTCAGTAGAGCATGGAGGGTTCAGAGACCCTGAAGTTGCTCTCTCCTGCCTCCCTCTCCAGCCCACTCCTTTCCTGGGGGACTGACTCTATATGTGAAAATCCATTCTGAGAAGACCTGCCAGGTCTTCACATAAAACAGATGACAACATTACAAGAAATACACAAAGAACAAGGGTCTTTATACACACACACACACACACACACACACATATATATACATATAAATACATACGTATATGGTGAAAGTGTATTCTTTGTATTTTTCATAGTGAGTCAGAGATGTTAGAAATCCCTGTTGATTTAGAATTTTTCTTACCTAGACTGTAGATTTACTTCCTCCATTAACTTTATATGTTACTCTAGCAAGTGTCTTCATCTCTCAGAATTGAAGTTTTCTCTTCAGTAAGATTTGGGAGTTGCATCAGATCATCTAGAAGTTTGTCTGTTGGGCTCCTCTCTGTGAGAGAAATTAAAGAGACAGCTCTCATTTATTATATATATAGAGGTACTAGATTTGTTTCTTTCCCTCCAGAAGATTATAGAAGCATAGGGTTAAAATCAGTGTACAGACAACTTTCTAATAAAAACGTCTATGCTAAGGGTAAATGAGACAGGAAGGAGGGAGATAGTACAAGAGACTGGGGCAATTAGAGGTGGATTCTGGGAAAAGAAAGTAGTAAAGAAAGAGTGATGTTAGTGTTGATCTCTTTCTGGATTTTCTATCTTTTACATGAGCATGTGGATATGTCTTGTATGCCATAATCTTAATTACTATAGGTTTATATTGTCTTGATATCTGGTAACAGAAGAATCTTGGTTGCTCTCCTTCAGGCTTATTTTGATCATTATTGGCCCTTTGTATTCCCATACACAT
Organism: Delphinus delphis; assembly: GCF_949987515.2. Taxonomy (NCBI): domain Eukaryota; kingdom Metazoa; phylum Chordata; class Mammalia; order Artiodactyla; family Delphinidae; genus Delphinus; species Delphinus delphis. Next base: position 102,649,296 of record NC_082689.1, on the reverse strand, counting down.
TTTAGTATCAGCTTGTCAATTTCCATTTTAAAAAGCAATGAAAATTTTGATTAAGATTGCCTTGAATCTGTTGATCCATTTAGGGAGATCTGACATCTTTACAATATTGAATATTTCAATCTATGAAACATGATATATCTTTCTAGTTATTTAGGTCTTCTCCAATTTCTCTCAGTTATGATAGTTTTTACAGCAGAAGTGTTTGCATCATTTGTTTGATTTATTTCTAGGTATTTGGTGGATTTCTATGCTATTGCTTACTGTATCTTTTTAAAAGTTTGTATTCTAGCTGTTTGTTGATTGTGTGTCAAATACCATTAATTTTAAAATAGTGCTTTAGCAACCTTAGTAAAGTCACTTATAGTTTACCTATAGATTCTTTTAGTTTATGATTTATAAAATCATGTTGTCTGTAAATAATGATAATTTTATTTATTCATTTTCCATCTGTAGTAGATTGAATGATGACTATCCAAGGATGTCAAATCTTAATTCTTGAAACTTGTAAATATTATCTTGTTTGAAAAAAGCTCTTTGTAGATATAATTAAATTAAAAATCTTGATCTAAGGAGATTGTTCTGAGTTATCTGAATGGGCCCTAAATGCCATCATGAGTGTCCTTATAAGAGGGAAGGAAAGGGAGATAATAGACACACAGAGAGGGAATTGATACAAACATGGAGGCAGAGACTAGAGTCATAAAGGCAACTGCAAACCCAGGAATACTAGGTCAACCACCAGAAACTGGAAGAGACAAGGAATGGATTCTCCTCTAAAGTCCCCCGAGGGAGCACAGTCCTCTTAAATTTTGGACTTCTAGTCTCTAAACCTATAAAAAGAATAAATTTCTGTTGTTTAAGCCACCAAGTTTGTGGAAATTTTTACAGCAGTCACACGAAACTAACACACCACACCGTCCTAATGGTATGTATGTATGTGTGTATGTATTGCTTTCTTGCTCTGCCTAGGACTTCCAGGGCAATGTTAATATGAATAATACCTTTATTTCAGTAGAAAAATTATTTCCTAAAAATAGGGACAACCAGTGTTTCCTTTTTGTTGATAACAGATATTTTTGTCTTGTTTCTAAATGATAAAACTTTAAATATTTCAACATTAATTATGACGTTGGCTAAAAGGTTTTTGTAAGAAATTCATTAATTTTATTTGGGTAAGTTTTGTTTGTTCCTGGTTTGCTAAGAATATTTTTGTGAACCGAAGTTAAATTTGATAAAATTTGCAATTATGTAAATTTTTCTGCAATTATTGAGATGAGGACATAGTCTTCCTCCATTACTCCATCTATGTGTCAAATATACTAATTGATTATTTAATGTTAAATATGCATTGCATTCCTGGAATAAACAGTTTGCTCATGCCGTATTATCCTTCACTACTTCTGGATTTGATTTGCTAATATTTTGTTGAGAATTTCTGTACCTATCCTCATGACAGAGATTGGATTGTAACTTGGCAAAATTGTAACTTGCCAAGAATCTTGGCAAGATTCTGAAATCAAGATTATACTAGTCTCTTAGTACTAGTTAAGAAGAGTGTCTTCTTTTTCTATTTTCTGAAATAGTTTTTGTGAGATTGGTTTTATTTCTTCCTTCAATGTTAAGAAAAATTCACAAGTGAATTTATGTGGTTATGGACTTTTGTTACAGTTTTTGTGTGGACACATGCTTTTATTTGGGGGGGCGGGTATATACCTAGGAGTAGAATTTCTGGGTCATATGGTAACTCTATGCTTAACTGATTGAGGGACTGCAAGACTTTTTTCCAGAATGGTTAGATTATTTTACATTCCCACCAGAAGAGTATAAGGGTTCTGATTTCTCCATATTCTGCCCAAAAGATATGATTATCTAACTCTCTTTTACTGGCCACCTTAGTGGCCAAGAAATAGCATCTCATTATGGTTTTGATTAGCATATCCCTTATAACTAATGATGTCAAGCATCTTCTCATGTGCTTTCAGTTATCTTTTAAGGCAATAAAATATAAGAAATTTTTTTTTGTATTTTCCTTGATTTTATAATTTCCACTATTTAATTATTTTGTGTAGAACTAGATGTCCATTTATTATAATATTTATTCTGCTTAGAGAATTTCATTTAACATTTCTTAATACTTAGTGCAGATCATTTGGCAATACGTTTTTTCAGCTTTTGTTTATCTGAAAAATGATTTTCTCTTCATTTTTTTAAATATATTTTCACTGAGTTTAAAATTCTGAGTTGACAGATTTTTCTTTCAGTTGCTTTACAGATGCCTTATTATTGTCTCCTGGCTTACATAGTTTTGACTACATGTCTGCTGTCATTCTTGTTGCCCTGTTTGTAATATTTCCTTTATTTCTGCCTACCTTCAATATTTTCTCTTTAATTTTGATTTTCGGCAGTTTTGTTATCATCTCTCTTAGTGTGTATGTGCTCTCTCTGTCTTTCTCTGTGTGTGTATGTGTGTGTGTGTGTGCACTTGTGTGTGTTTTTGTTCTGCTTGGATCTATAGTTTGTTGTCTTTTATTAGGGGAAAATTCTCAGTCATCATCTCTTTAAGTATACATATTTGACCTTGTTTCCTCTTTCCTTTCCTTCTGGGTCTTAAGTTACCCTTATGTTCGACCATTTGATATTGTCCCACAGTTCTTGGTTGCTCCATTTTTGTCACTCATTTCTTTTTTTCTCTCTCTGTTTCAGTTTGGATTATTTCTATTGACGAATTTTTGAGATCATTGATTCTTTCTTCATGTGTGGACTGTCTTATTATAAGCCCATCTTGGGAATTATTCATCTCTGATATCCTGTTAGCGTTTTCCCTCAGATTTCTATTTGACTCTTTTTTATAATTCTCCATTCCTTTGCTGAAATTCTCCATTTGTTTATGTGTTGTTTTGCTTTTCATGAGATCCTTTAATATATGGATTTATGTAGGATTAAAGGATATATATATTATATATATATATTATGGATTAAAGGATATATATATCCTTTAATATATTCCTTTAATATACGAATTTATGATAATATAAATTATCATAGTTATTTTAAAGTCTCTATCTTTTTTTTTTTTTTTTTTTTTTTTTGGTGGTACGCAAGCATCTGGAATCTTCCTGGACCAGGGCACGAACCCGAGTCCCTGCATCATCAGGCGGACTCTCAATCCCTGCGCCACCAGGGAAGCCCTTTATCTTTATATATATATCCTTTATATATCTATATATATATATATCTTTATATATATATATATCCTTTATATATCTATATATATATATATCCTTTATATATCTATATATATATCTTTATATATATATCCTTTAATATACAGATTTATGTAGGATTAAAGGATATATATATTATATATATATTATGGATTAAAGGATATATATATCCTTTAATATATTCCTTTAATATATGAATTTATGATAATATAAATTATCATAGTTATTTTAAAGTCTCTATCTCATAGCTCCAACATCTGTGTTATCTCTGAGTTTCTGAGTATAGTTCTGTCAATGGCCTTTTCCCTTGACAATGGGGTAGTATTTTTTTTTTGCTCGTTTCTATGTATATCTCATAATTTTTTATTACATATCTGATATTATGTGTAGAAAGACAATAGAGACAGAAGCAAATAGTATTTTTGCCCAAAAGTAGCCATGTGTCTCTTTGTATCAGACAAGAGTGTGTGTATCTGCTGGGGTGTAGTGACTGGAGGTTTGAGTCAATGTAGATAATAATTAATTTGGGTTTTTGTTTTGTTGTTGCATATTGACCACAAACTTTAAGTTTCTCCCTCAGTGGTGTGCTGTTAACTTGTGCTTAGAGAGAGGTCTAGCTGTGGGATGACTTTTCTCAATGTCTGGCTCCACTCTCAGCTTTCAAGAGTCTCTGGACACCTGTGCCATGTTCTGGCCTCTCCTCTAGGATTAGACAAATGTTGCTTGTTACTCACTGCTAAGCTAATAGTTGGGGCAGGAGGATTCTTCATTCTTCTCAGTCAGCTTTAGCCTTACATACACTCTGTGCACCTGCCTCAGGAGTGAAGCATTTTCCGTGTTGCTGTCCTTCCCCATCCATGGCAGTTGAACCTTTCCTTTTACTTGTGGAGGCTCTTGGACAGAGATAATTTCTTGCCCCTTCCCCAATGATAGCAGACTTCTGCTTTATATCTATGCAGAATCCCTAGGACTAAAAATGTTTTCTTCTCTCTCTCAAGAAAAGACAGACCCTGAGGAGTAAGGGAAGATGGCGGAAGAGTAAGACGCGGAGATCACCTTCCTCTCCACAGATACACCAGAAATACATCTACACGTGGAACAACTCCTGCAGAACACCTACTGAAGGCTGGCAGAAGACCTCAGACCTCCCAAAAGGCAAGAAACTCCCCACGTACCTGGGTAGGGCAAAAGGAAAAAAGAATAAACAGAGACAAAAGAATAGGGACGGCACCTGCACCAGTGGGAGGGAGCTGTGAAGGAGGAAAAGTTTCCACACACTAGGAAGCCCCTTCGCGGGCGGAGACTGCGGGAGGCGGAGGGGGGAGCTTCGAAGCCGCGGAGGAGTGCACAGCAACGGGTGCGGAGGGCAAAGCGGGGAGAATCCCGCACAGAGGATCGGTGCCGACCGGCACTCACCAGCCCGAGAGGCTTGTCTGATCACCCGCCGGGACGGGCGGGGCTGCGAGCTGAGGCTCTGAGGCTAGGGTTTCGGTTTCGGACCGAGCGCAGGGAGAGGACTGGGGTTGGCGGCTTGAACATAGCCTGAAGGGGTTAGTGCACCACAGCTAGCCGGGAGGGAGTCCGGGGAAAAGCCTGCACCTGCCGAAGAGGCAAGAGACTTTTTCTTCCCTCTTTGTTTCCTGGTGCGTGAGGAGAGGGGTTTAAGAACGCTGCTTAAAGGAACTCCAGAGACGGGCGCGAGCCGCGGCTAAAAGCGCGAACCCCAGAGACGGGCGCGAGCCGCGGCTGAAAGCGCGGACCCCAGAGACGGGCGCGAGCCGCGGCTGAAAGCGCGGACCCCAGAGACGGGCGCGAGCCGCGGCTGAAAGCGCGGACCCCAGAGACGGGCGCGAGCCGCGGCTGAGGGCGCGGACCCCAGAGACGGGCGCGAGCTGCGGCTGAGGGCGCTGACTCCAGAGACGGTCGCAAGCCGCGGCTGGAGGCGCGGACCCCAAGGCGGGCGGGAGACGTTGGGGCTGCTGCTGCCGCCACCAAGGGGCCTGTGTGCGAGCGCAGGTCGCTCTCCACTCCCCTCTTCCGCGGAGCCTGTGCAGCCCGCCACTGCCGGGTTCCCGGGATCCGGGGACGACTTCCCCGGGAGAGCGCACGGCGGGCCTCGGGCTGGTGCAGAGTCACGCCGGACTTTGCCGCCGCAGGCCCGCCCCGCATTCCGTGCCCCTCCCTCCCCGCCGCCGGCCTCCGTACGCCAGAACCCCCGAATCAGCGGCTCCTTTAACCCCGTCCTGTCTGAGCAAAAAACAGACGCCCTCCAGCGACCTACACGCAGAGGCAGGGCCAAATCCAAAGCTGAGCCCCTGTGAGCTGTGAGAACAAAGAAGAGAAAGGGAAATCTCTCCCAGCAGCCTCAGAAGCAGCGGATTAAAGCTCCACAATCAACTTGATGTACCCTGCATCTGTGGAATACATGAATAGACAGCCAATCATCCCAAATTAAGGAGGTGGACTTTGGGAGCAAGATCTATGATTTTTCTCCCTATTCCTCTTTTTGTGAATGTGTATGTGTATGCTTCTGTGTGAGATCTTGTCTGTATAGTCTTGCTTCCACCATTTGTCCTAGGTTCTATCCGTCCATGGTTTTTTCTTAAAATTTTTTTTTCTTAATAATCAATTTTAATTTTAAGAACGTTATTATACTTTACCTTCGTCCTTTCTTTCTTTCTTTCTTTCCTTCCTTCCTTCCCTCCTTTAGACAACGAATCATCCCAAATTGAGGAGGTGGTCTCTGACAGCAAGATTTATGATTTTTCCCCCTTTACCTCTTTTTGTGAGGGTGTATGTGTACGCTTCTGTGTAAGACTTTGTCTGTATAGCTTTGCTTCCAACATTTGTACTAAGGTTCTACCCGTCCCTTTTTTTTTTTTTCTAATTAAGAATTTTTTAATTCAATAACTTTATTATACTCTATTTTATTTTTACTGTATCTTCTTTCTGTTTTCCCTTCTTTCCCTCCTTCCTTCCTTCCTCCCTCCCTCCTTTCGTTCCTTCTTGCCTTCTTTCCTTCCTTGCTTCTTTCTTTCTTCCTTCCTTCCTTCCTTCCTTCCTTCCTTCCTTCCTTCCCTCCTTTAGACAATGAATCATCCCAAATTGAGGAGGTGGTCTCTGACAGCAAGATTTATGATTTTTCCCCCTTTACCTCTTTTTGTGAGGGTGTATGTGTACGCTTCTGTGTAAGACTTTGTCTGTACAGCTTTGCTTCCAACATTTGTCCTAAGGTTCTATCCGTCCTTTTTTTTTTTCTAATTAAGAATTTTTTAATTCAATAACTTTATTATACTTTATTTTATTTTTACTGTATCTTCTTTCTTTTCGTTTTTCCTTCTTTCCCTCCTTCCTTCCTCCCTCCCTCCTTTCGTTCCTTCTTGCCTTCTTTCCTTCTTTGCTTCTTTCTTTCTTTCTTCCTTCCTTCCTTCCTTCCTTCCCTCCTTCCTTCCCTCCTTTCCTTCTTTCTTTCCTCATACGTCTACTAATTCCCTCTACTTTTTCTCCCTTTTATTCTGAGCCGTGTGGATGAAAGGCTCTTGGTGCTCCAGCCAGGAGGCAGGGCTCTGCCTCTGAGGTAGGAGAGCCAACTTCAAGACACTGGTTCACAAGAGACCTCCCAGCTCCAGATAATATCAAACGGCGAAAATCTCCCAGAGACCTCCATCTTAACACCAGCACCCAGCTTCACTCAACGACCAGCAAGCCACAGTGCTGGACAACCTGTGCCAAACAACTAGCAAAACAGGAACACAACCCCACCCATTAGCAGAGAGGCTGCCTAAAATCATAATAAGGCCACAGACACCCCAAAACACACCACCAGACGTGAACCTGCCCACTAGAGAGACAAGATCCAGCCTCTTCCACCACAACACAGGCACTAGTCCCCTCCACCAGGAAGCCTACACAACCCACTGAACCAACCTTAGCCACTGGAGACAGACATCAAAAACAGGAGGAACTACGAACCTGCAGCCTGCAAAAAGGAGACCCCAAACACAGTAAGATAAGCAAAATGAGAAAACAGAAAAACACACAGCAGATAAAGGAGCAAGATAAAAATGCACCAGACCTAACAAATGAAGAGGAAATAGGCAGTCTACCTGAAAAAGAATTCAGAATAATGATAGTAAGGTTGATCCGAAATCTTGGAGATAGAATGGACAATAGAATGGACAAAATGCAAGAATCAGTTAACAAGGACCTAGAAGAACTAAAGATGAAACAAGCAACGATGAACAACACAATAAATGAAATTAAAAATACTCTAGATGGGATCAATAGCAGAATAACTGAGGCAGAAGAACGGATAAGTGACCTGGAAGATAAAATAGTGGAAATAACTACTGCAGAGCAGAATAAAGAAAAAAGAATGAAAAGAACTGAGGACAGTCTCAGAGACCTCTGGGACAACATTAAACGCACCAACATTCGAATTATAGGGGTTCCAGAAGAAGAAGAGAAAAAGAAAGGGACTGAGAAAATATTTGAAGAGATTATAGTTGAAAACTTCCCTAATATGGGAAAGGAAATAGTTAATCAAGTCCAGGAAGCACAGAGAGTCCCATACAGGATAAATCCAAGGAGAAATACGCCAAGACACATATTAATCAAACTGTCAAAAATTAAATACAAAGAAAGCATATTAAAAGCAGCAAGGGAAAAACAACAAATAACACATAAGGGAATCCCCATAAGGTTAACAGCTGATCTTTCAGCAGAAACCCTACAAGCCAGAAGGGAGTGGCAGGACATACTGAAAGTGATGAAGGAGAAAAACCTGCAACCAAGACTACTCTACCCAGCAAGGATCTTATTCAGATTTGATGGAGAAATTAAAACCTTTACAGACAAGCAAAAGCTGAGAGAGTTCAGCACCACCAAACCAGCTTTACAACAAATGCTAAAGGATCTTCTCTAGGCAAGAAACACAAGAGAAGGAAAAGACCTATAATAACGAACCCAAAACAATATAGAAAATGGGAATAGGAACATACATATCGATAATTACCTTAAATGTAAATGGACTAAATGCTCCCACCAAAAGACACAGATTAGCTGAATGGATACAAAAACAAGACCCTTACATATGCTGTCTACAAGAGACCCACTTCAGACCTAGAGACACATACAGACTAAAAGTAAGGGGATGGAAAAAGATATTCCATGCAAATGGAAATCAAAAGAAAGCTGGAGTAGCAATTCTCATATCAGACAAAATAGACTTTAAAATAAGGACTATTAAAAGAGACAAGGACACTACATAATGATCAAGGGATCGATCCAAGAAGAAGATATAACAATTGTAAATATTTATGCACCCAACATAGGAGCACCTCAATACATAAGGCAAATACTAACAGCCATAAAAGGGGAAATTGACAGTAACACATTCATAGTAGGGGACTTAAACACCCCACTTTCACCCATGGACAGATCATCCAAAATGAAAATAAATAAGGAAACACAAGCTTTAAATGATACATTAAACAAGATGGACTTAATTGATATTTATAGGACACTCCATCCAAAAACAACAGAATACACATTTTTCTCAAGTGCTCACGGAACATTCTCCAGGATAGATCATATCTTGGGTCACAAATCAAGCCTTGGCAAATTTAAGAAAATTGAAATTGTATCAAGTATCTTTTCTGACCACAAGGCCATGAGACTAGATATCAATTACAGGAAAAGATCTGTAAAAAATACAAACACATGGAGGCTAAACAATACACTACTTAATAATGAAGTGATCACTGAAGAAATCAAAGAGGAAATCAAAAAATACCTAGAAACAAATGACAATGGAGACACAACGACCCAAAACCTGTGGGATGCAGCAAAAGCAGTTCTAAGGGGGAAGTTTATAGCAATACAAGCCCACCTTAAGAAGCAGGAAACATCTAGAATAAACAACCTAACCTTGCACCTCAAGCAATTAGAGAAAGAAGAACAAAAAAACCCCAAAGCTAGCAGAAGGAAAGAAATCATAAAAATCAGATCAGAAATAAATGAAAAAGAAATGAAGGAAACAATAGCAAAGATCAATGAAACTAAAAGCTGGTTCTTTGAGAAGATAAACAAAATAGATAAACCACTAGCCAGACTTATCAAGAAAAAAAGGGAGAAGACTCAAATCAATAGAATTAGAAATGAAAAAGGAGAGGTAACAACTGACACTGCAGAAATAAAAGAGATCATGAGAGATTACTACAAGCAACTCTATGCCAATAAAATGGACAATCTGGAAGAAATGGACAAATTCTTAGAAATGCACAACCTGCCAAGACTGAATCAGGAAGAAATAGAAAATATGAACAGACCAATCACAAGCACTGAAATTGAAACTGTGATTAAAAATCTTCCAACAAAGAAAAGCCCAGGACCAGATGGCTTCACAGGTGAATTCTATCAAACATTTAGAGAAGAGCTAACACCTATCCTTCTCAAACTCTTCCAAAATATAGCAGAGGGAGGAACACTCCCAAACTCATTCTACGAGGCCACCATCACCTTGATACCAAAACCAGGCAAGGATGTCACAAAGAAAGAAAACTACAGACCAATATCACTGATGAACATAGATGCAAAAATCCTCAACAAAATACTAGCAAACAGAATCCAACAGCACATTAAAAGGATCATACACCATGATCAGGTGGGGTTTGTTCCAGGAATGCAAGGATTCTTCAATATACGCAAATCTATCAATGTGATAAACCATATTAACAAACTGAAGGAGAAAAACCATATGATCATCTCAATAGATGCAGAGAAAGCTTTTGACAAAATTCAACACCCATTTATGATAAAAACCCTGCAGAAAGTAGGCATAGAGGGAACTTTCCTCAACATAATAAAGGCCATATACGACAAGCCCACAGCAAACATCATCCTCAATGGTGAAAAACTGAAAGCATTTCCACTAAGATCAGGAACAAGACAAGGGTGCCCACTCTCACCACTCTTATTCAACATAGTTTTGGAAGTTTTAGCCACAGCAATCAGAGAAGAGAAGGAAATAAAAGGAATCCAAATCGGAAAAGAAGAAGTAAAGCTGTCACTGTTTGCAGATGACATGATCCTATACATAGAGAATCCTAAAGATGCTACCAGAAAACTACTAGAGCTAATCAATGAATTTGGTAAAGTAGCAGGATACAAAATTAATGCACAGAAATCTCTGGCATTCCTATATACTAATGATGAAAAATCTGAAAGTGAAATCAAGAAAACACTCCCATTTACCACTGCAACAAAAAGAATAAAATATCTAGGAATAAACCTACCTAAGGAGACAAAAGACCTGTATGCAGAAAACTATAAGACACTGATGAAAGAAATTAAAGATGATACAAATAGATGGAGACATATACCATGTTCTTGGATTGGAAGAATCAACATTGTGAAAATGACTCTACTACCCAAAGCAATCTATAGATTCAATGCAATCCCTATCAAACTACCACTGGCATTTTTCACAGAACTAGAACAAAAAATTTCGCAATTTGTATGGAAACACAAAAGACCCCGAATAGCCAAAGCAATCTTGAGAACAAAAAAAGGAACTGGAGGAATCAGGCTCCCTGACTTCAGACTATACTACAAAGCTACAGTTATCAAGACAGTATGGTACTGGCACAAAAACAGAAAGATAGATCAATGGAACAGGATAGAAAGCCCAGAGATAAACCCATGCACATATGGACACCTTATCTTTGATAAAGGTGGCAGGAATGTACAGTGGAAAAAGGACAGCCTCTTCAATAAATGGTGCTGGGAAAACTGGACAGGTACATGTAAAAGAATGAAATTAGAACACTCCCTAACACCATACACAAAAATAAGCTCAAAATGGATTAAAGACCTAAATATAAGGCCAGAAACTATCAAACTATTAGAGGAAAACATAGGCAGAACACTCTATGACATAAATCACAGCAAGATTCTTTCTGACCCACCCCCTAGAGTAATGGAAATAAAAACAAAAATAAACAAATGGGACCTAATGAAACTTCAAAGCTTTTGCACAGCAAAGGAAACCATAAACAAGACCAAAAGACAACCCTCAGAATGGGAGAAAATATTTGCAAATGAAGCAACTGACAAAGGATTAATCTCCAAAATTTACAAGCAGCTCATGCAGCTCAACAACAAAAAAACAAACAACCCAATCCAAAAATGGGCAGAAGACCTAAATAGACATTTCTCCAAAGAAGATATACAGACTGCCAACAAACACATGAAAGAATGCTCAACATCATTAATCATTAGAGAAATGCAAATCAAAACTACAATGAGATATCATCTCACACCAGTCAGAATGGCCATCATCAATAAATCTAGAAACAATAAATGCTGGAGAGGGTGTGGAGAAAAGGGAACCCTCTTGCACTGCTGGTGGGAATGTGAATTGGTTCAGCCACTATGGAGAACAGTATGGAGGTTCCTTAAAAAACTACAAATAGAACTACCATATGACCCAGCAATCCCACTACTGGGCATATACCCTGAGAAAACCGAAATTCAAAAAGAGTCATGTACCAAAATGTTCATCGCAGCTCTATTTACAATAGCCCGGAGATGGAAACAACCTAAGTGCCCATCATCGGATGAATGGATAAAGAAGATGTGGCACATATATACAATGGAATATTACTCAGCCATAAAAAGAAACGAAATTGAGCTATTTGTAATGAGGTGGATAGACCTAGAGTCTGTCATACACAGTGAAGTAAGTCAGAAAGAAAAAGACAAATACAGTATGCTAACACATATATATGGAATTTAAGAAAGAAAAAAAAATGTCATGAAGAACCTAGGGGTAAGGCAGGAATAAAGACGCAGACCTCCTAGAGAACGGACTTGAGGTTATGGGGAGGGGGAAGGGTGAGCTGTGACGGGGCGAGAGAGAGTCATGGACATATACACACTAACAAACGTAGTAAGGTAGATAGCTAGTGGGAAGCAGCCGCATGGCACAGGGATATTGGCTCGGTGCTCTGTGACAGCCTGGAGGGGTGGGATAGGGAGGGTGGGAGGGAGGGAGACGCAAGAGGGAAGAGATATGGGAACATATGTATATGTATAACTGATTCACTTTGTTATAAAGCAGAAACTAACACACCATTATAAAGTAATTATACCCCAATAAAGATGTTAAAAAAAAAAAAAAAAAAAAAAAGAAAAGACAGCTTTTGACCTCTACTCCTTCTTTTAGAAGCTATGGATTTTGCTGAGCCCTGGGCAGGAAGACTTCCTACCCCTCCTTCAGTGGCTTAAGTCTTTGTTTCATATGAGAAAAGTGTTCAGAGATGTGCATGGTGTTTCATGCCTGTCTCCCCACCCCACAGCTATCAAAAGCTTCCTGCATGTCTACACCATGGAAGGAAGTTTTCTGGTCTCTTGACCTGTCCCCAATCTTTCTTGGGATAACACAGTGGAGGCTCATAAAGCATAGCTTGCAAGAGAGTACAGCTTCTTCTTGTGGCTGGGGTTCCCAATACTCTAAATTGTCACTCTAGCCCACACTTAGCCTTAATAATGTATTAAATTGATGGAGGCCATCTCTTTCTCTCATGTCCTGTCAAACACGATTTGTGTGACTCATCGCCCTTCGAAGAGGTTTTTCACTTTTTGGAATTTAGTTCATTTGTTGTCTTGTGACCTCTGTCTGTGATAGGCTCAAGGAAAGTTTGATTTTGTATATTATCCTGTTTTTTCTTATTGACAGGTTGGGAGCTATGTTTTTCTGTGGTTTCCCACATTTTAAGAATGAGCACACACTCTGTGCCAAGCTCTCTTCTGGAAAAAACTGGCAAGACCCATCCTTTTTAGGAATTTATATTCTAGTCGAGACAGACAGACAGAAAATAAGCACATAGATAAGTAAATAAGCAAATAGGAAGTGTAGGATAATATATAGATAAACTCAATCCATGAAAAGAACTATAGGGAAAAACAAAGCACAATGCAAGGACTGAGGGTGATTTTGAAATGTTACTTTCCTGTAATTATTGAGAAGAGACTTGAGAATTAACCAGCTATGCACAGATGTGGGAGAGTATTCCTGGCACAGTAAACTAGGAAGTGAAAAAAGTGCATGAAGCATGGACTTAATATTTTCAAAGAAACAACAGAGAACTGATCTGGATAGACATAGAGAGTGATGGACAGAATGGCAAGAGATAAGAGAGGAAAAACTGGTGGGGGGGTATGATGTAGGACTTTACAGTCCATAATAAGGAGTATAACTTTTATTCACTGGAGTGGTTTAAGCCTATTATATCCTGATGATCAGTCACTTGATTAGTTATAGTAATTCTAGTAATTAGGGATTACATGAAGTTGATTTATTTCTAAGACTAAAATCCCTAGCACATCCTGACCATTTCTTCATATACTAGTCAGACTTGTTGAGGTGGAAAGGATGGTAGAGATCACCTAGTCTCACCTCATTAGTAAGGTTTCTTATCTTGACGCTTCCTGGCTTCTTAATTCTATCTATGCAGCTTTATGCATCTCTTTTGAAAGAAAAAAAAAAACATCAAAGTTCACTCTGTAAGCTTGAATTCAGAATTCTTAGACATCTGAATTAATCTCATATCCCAAGAAGAAATGCCTCTAGTGGAACTGCAGCACTTTCCAGATTAACTTCACAATACAGTTCCCACAAGGTTGCACTCAAAGTTCAATATATGTACCAAATTTTAAAATACTAATGCATTTTACCCTAACCCAACCTAGAGACTTTCCTGAAATGTGCACTTTCCAGGGGATTGTCCCACTTTTCTGTCCCTTGAATGAGGAAAAAAGACATAAGTACTTATAAATTTGATTTTTGAAACCTCTGAGACTCAGATGCCAACCTTCTCACCTTTTAAATGTAGCTAACAGCATTAGAAGCCACTTACTACTTATACACTAAACTCTTAGAAAATATGATGCACAGATTTTCAGAGAAGGCATGCTTTTAAAATGCCATAAGACCTACTGTAGTCATTAAAGTCCAGAGAACTCAAAGCTGAGGTTCCCTTAAGAGAATATCTTGCTTTTTCATCTGTTCATTCTCTTATTTATTCTTTTAGCAAGTGTTTATTGAGCATATACTACAAAATCTCTATTTGACGTTCTGTGAGGGCCACAAAAAATAAGCAACACAGCTCCTGCACTGAAGGAGCTCATACAGTTTAAAACAGGGGATGAGACAGGCAAAAATAGATATAGCTGTAACATAGGTGTCACTTCCATGGTGCCAAAAGCTAGAGAATGAAAGGTATTTAGTTTTTGGCCACTACTGAAGTAAGAATGCTCAATTCGTTTGCTGTATGTAGCATTGGAACGTTCAGGGCTACTTCTTATTGAATGAGTCTTCTTAATGTGAGGGTAGCCTCCTCCTCTAAAGGCACCCTTCCCAAAGATAAGAAGTTGGAAAAGGAAAAGTAGTTTTACGTGTTGGTGGGAGTTGTGTGCTTGGGTAATTGAGACAGTGGGAACATGGTAGGTGCCTGACCTGAGTCTCAGAACCAGTGATCCAAATATAGTAAAAGACAGAAGACAGGGCTCCGGAAGGCTGCTCCTATTGGGGTAGTAATTAAAGACATGAGACCAGATGCATTCTTAAATAGAGACGGTATAAAATGAGAACAGTGAGAGCTGATCCTGGAGCTTTGGGGAATACAAATTCTTTCACAAAGTCTGCAGCCATGGCAGAGCCCTGCCTGGGTGGAAATCACATCCAGAGCCCTTGAGTCATTAACACACATCTAACTAACTGCACTTTTTCCTGGTACAAAGCACCATGCAAAGCAATTACGTACCACTGACTCCAGGCTGGATGTTTATGTGAAGGCTAGACATGGATCCCAAGTTATTTAACTTGACCTCTTGTGTATAAAAACACTTTAGTCAAAGGTTGCCTGTTCATCTTTATTTCGTGTAAAGCAGATCCCCCATTGTAAGGATCTCTCCTTCTTACTTTTCACTCCTAAGTAAACTTTATCCTCCTGGTCCTCTGGGGAATCACCCAGGTAAATTGACAAAGCACATAAACCCAAACTGCCTGGGTCAAGCTTTGGTTTCTGTTCTTTCTTCAATTAAACCTTTCTCAGGAGGCCCTGGGGCTCAGAAGACAGATAGAATTTATCTAACTGCTGCCAGAATGTAATTTAAAATGAGTCCAAGAGGAAAAGAGCCTTCCCAAATATTCCCACTGTGGGACAAGGGGTGGGAGGGTGCTTGCTGGAGCCAGGCAGGAGGGGTGAGGAAGCTTGTGAGCTGTTTCTGCTGACAGCCTTTCACGGACTTTAGAAAAGTGACTAACATGACTGGCTATATCTTCTGCCCTTCTACCTTGAAGAGTGGGTGCTTTCTCCAAAACTGACTCTATCTGATGTATATTTAGTTCAAATCTTGTGGGAGTTTTCAATTTACAAACAGAGCCAGCATTAAGCCATGGTTGTAGTGCAACTCTGCAAAACAGATTTAGTAAACATCTATACAGACTTCCCAGATGCTTTGTGACCGAGCCAGGACTTAAATTCAGACTTTGCACCTTTTCCAATGCTCTGCACTTAATTCTGAGCAACTGGAAGCATCTGATGTAGAGCATGAAAAATTGCTGGTAGGAGAGTGGCTAAAATGTCATTCATTATTCGTCTAGGCCATTGACAGGAGAGGGGAAGGAGACAGAAATTAGCAAGCCAGGAGGAAGACAGAAAGGCTGAGGAGAGATCAGGAGAAAGCAGGGGGAGAGGAGTAATCCTAAGTGGGTGAACAGTCAGGGAGAAGGGACCCAGGAGGGTGTTAAACCCTGAACATTTGCACTCTCCATGATAGAGAAGGATTTGTACCATCGTGGAGCGTGAGGCCAGGAGATGCCGTGGACCAGGCAGTTGGCTCCTCCTCTCAGCTCACGGAGGAATTTATTAAGCCAGAGCTGCTCAGAAAGGAGACGACAATGAGTTTGCCTACCTCATTCTGTCTCACACTGGAGGCAACACAAATGGGGAGGGGGAAAAGAAGAGCATCGTAATGGCTTGCTGGAAAAGATGAGGAGGTCAGAGTATCCAACAAACAAATAAAACCTGCACTTGAGACTTCCC
Source organism: Delphinus delphis (assembly GCF_949987515.2). Taxonomy (NCBI): domain Eukaryota; kingdom Metazoa; phylum Chordata; class Mammalia; order Artiodactyla; family Delphinidae; genus Delphinus; species Delphinus delphis. Next base: position 102,632,963 of record NC_082689.1, on the reverse strand, counting down.
TTTAAGGCTGAGGATAGCTTACACCAGCCAAGATGGAACTAAGAGAACATAACGGGTGGGGAATGAGAACATGCTTTGAAGCTTCTCTCAAAGATTTGTGCATGATTTGGGCACACACACATCCCTATAGACCACAAGGGCTACCCACAGATGCTCCACAGGCACAGATTGCTTCCACTGACAAATAGGGTGACCTGGCTCTACAGGGAACTTATAAGGAGAGGAGGGAAGTACAGAGAAGGCAAATGTGACCAGCAGTGATTCTAACTTAGAGTAATTCTTATTCAAAGGCAAATGCGTACTTATAAATATTTTGTCTTTTTTTTCCCATGAAACAAATGCAGTGGCCACTTACCTGGAAGGTGAGTCTTCATTCTGTTTTTAAGGAGAGGCACTTTCCAGTTGAAGGTGATTGACACAGGGTACTGTTTGTATTTATACGTAACCCGTATATTTCACTACAGGTGGCAAAGTTTTAAAAAATGATGGTGATCTCTAATATATTTGGAAATGATTCATAAGAAAAACTATTAAAGTTATCTTTGAAATAAAAAAGAGGGAGGGATTATGCAGAAAGCAAGGTAAGCTTTCTAATTGTCTTATAGATATTAACTGGGAGTAGAATTTTGCTATGGTGGGAAAAGAGAGGGAATAAGATATTATTTATTGGTTTATTTCAATATTGTTTATAGTAAGAAACTAATAGACAGTATCTAACAAAGGAGGTATTAAAGGTATTGTATAAAGATATTCACTGAAAGGTAATGAGGAAAAAATGAGCCTTTTCAGCAAGAGAAATATCAAAAAGAAAGTGAGAAAACAAATGAACAGACCACATGTGTAACACATGTGTGCACACATACACAGTGAAAGTCAAAAAGCATTTTTTTGGGAAAGGTACATTTTATAATGCTAAAAGCTATAATTCACAATAAACATATAATTATATCTATGTATCCAATAAAACAGCAACAACTTGCATAAAACAGAAACTACAGGAGAAACAAGGAAAAATGGACAGAAATGCATTAATAAAAGACAATTTTTTTTATTTGTGTGGTGTGTGGGCCTCTCACTGTTGTGACCTCTGCCGTTGCGGAGCACAGGCTCTGGACGTGCAGGCTCAGCGGCCACGGCTCACGGGCCCAGTCACTCCATGGCATGTGGGATCTTCCCGGACTGGGGCACGAACCCGTATCCCCTGCATCGGCAGGCGGACTCTCAACCACTGTGCCACCAGGGGAACCCAATAAAAGACAATTTTAACACATTTCTTATAGTCCAAGATAAATAAACAAAAATATTGTAAACAAAGAAGACCTAAGAACACAATCTGTAATGTAGATCTTATGGCTATATGTCAAATTCTTAATTCCAATAACAGAGAATAAATCTTCTTTTACGTACACATAAGAAGTGTTTTAATTAAAAAAAAATTAAAGGGGGGAGGTATCTGCTGACTCATGTACCTGAGAAGTTTAGGGGTTAATCTCATTCAGGTACACTTAAATCCAGGTGCCCAAACAATGTCAAGAATCTCTTTATCACTTGGTCCTGCTTTGCTTTCTTTTGGTTTGATTCTCAGGCAGGTTTTTACCAAGAGGTGACAAAGATGACCCCCAGAAGCTCTAGCTTGCATTGTGCTGACAGTTAAAGATTGTGACTCTGTCCTCTAATATCCATATCAGTCTCTAGAAAGAACTCCCACAGGTCATTTACTCACATACACGTCTCAATGAAATCACTATAGACGAAGTACTCCATCATTCAACCTGAGTCATATGCCAATCTCAAGAACAAGGAGATAGATCCATGTGGCTGAAAGCCTCTCTAGCATCATGTAAACGAGAACAGAAGGCTCCCGAAAGAAAAGCAGGGGGCTTCTTATTATGAGAGAAAAAGTTGGGCAAGCAAAACTAAAAGTTATCTGCCTCACCTTCAATGCAAAGAGAAGAAGGTTATAATGCACAATAGAAACAGAATGCAAGGGTAGAACACATAAAGGAGTGATAAACTCTATTTTGGAGATATGTAAGGAACACTTTAACATAGAAGATAGTGAGGTGGGTTTTGAAAAATAAATGTAAATTATCTAATCCTATCAAGGGGAGGACATTATAAGTGGAAGGAACATTCACCTCAAGTGAAAGAGAATGATACGTTTAGGGAGCTCTGAGTAGTTCAGTACAGATTGGGGGAGAGGAGAAGTTTGGGGAATGCTGAAACATGAGGATGGAATAAGTACGTTTAGACCACAAAGGTCTTATATGTCACTGTGCTAGTCATTTTCCCACTTTGCTTTCAGTTCCATTTCCACCTTTGCTCTGCAGGAAACTACAGTATAAAATCCTTCATTTATTGGCTACCTGGGAAGTTTAAACAATGAAAGGCACAGGTAGAAACTGGAGGGTAGAAGCAGGACAGAAGCCAGGGATTTGTTTCTTGCTCTTCATTGAGTGACCTTTCTAGCACCAGCCGCTTATCTCTGTGGCTGAAGCTCCTGCTGGCACACCCTCTCAAAGATCTCAGTCCCACCTCTACGCCTACCTGCTCCTTGTTAATGTCTGCATTGCCTTATCATCCTCTGTTTGGTTTTTTAGCTCCTCCATTAGCTGTGAAAACAATTCCCTCTATTAAGCTCCATCTATTTGAAAACCTAGAATAATTGCTCTTTTCCTCACTGGACTATGACTAATATGGTAATACTATAGAATTTGGACTTTATCCTGTGCCCAGTAAGAAGGGTCTTATTCAGGGAAGTGATAGCCTAATTTATACCTTAGAAAAACCCTTCAGGCAACAGTTGGGGAGAAATTGGAAGAAGGAAGGTGTTATATAAGAGAGATATGATGAGTGTCTGAGCTAGAGCAGTGATTGAGAGAATGCATTGGATTAATAATATATAAAGGAGGTGGCATTGTCAAGTTCTAATGACTTATTAGATAAGAGTGTTTGCACATAAGTATCATCCATTTTAATATAAGCTTGTGAGGACTGTGAGGGAATGGCACATTTTCTCCCTCATCCCCCATCTTTTAATTCACATCAAAGTTTAGCATCAAATGATTTGTGTCTGGCTCACTTGGAGAGCAGCCTGAGAGTGCAATTAATAGGAAGGTCCTAGAGCTGGCCAAGGGAGGAGTTCATTCCTGATGAATACATTCTTGGGTATAATATGTACAGAGGGAAAAACCTAGATGGAGAAACTAGGAGACTAGTCAGAGGCAAAAATGAGATAACCAATGGATTATTAGAATACCATTGAATGGCCCAGAGTACACTGAGGGCAGAATCTTAGAAAATGAGTCAAGAAATTTGGATCTTATGATCTCCCAATTTGCTACAATCTTGTTCTCTTTCCATTAGCACTGCTAACTGAGCTTTTTAAATTTTATTTATTTATTTATTTTTTGCAGTACGCGGGCCTCTCACTGTTGTGGCCTCTCCCATTGTGGAGCACAGGCTCCGGATGCGCAGGCTCAGTGGCCATGGCTCATGGGCCCAGCCACTCCGTGGCATGCGGAATCCTCCTGGACCAGGGCATGAACCCATCTCCCCTACATTGGCAGGCGGACTCTCAATCACTGCGCCACCAGGGAAGCCCCCTAACTGAGCCTTAATAGGAAGACAGAGTGATAATCTTCACTTTCCAAACACAACAGTTGAGCACTGATCAGTGATCAATCATAACTACTCTGACCCTTCTAGACATGAATTTCCTCCTACTGTCACTTCTTTTCTCCTCATAGGCATAAGGACATCAGAATCTTCTTCATGTTTCATCCAACCCATGATTATATCTCTATCAGAGGCACCAGGAACTTTGTGGTAGGAGAGTATGGTTGACTCTTTCATGTCTGCATCAGAAGATTTAGGTCCATACAGCAAAGGTGATTGTTGTGACTCAGCCTAGCACATCCATATACCAGGCAGCACATCCATATACAAGGTAAGATATAATACCCCAGAGATGTTCTTGTTTCCAACTTGTTCTTGCTCTGGTCACACTTTTGCTTGATGTTAAACCAGTGACTGCATTTATCAAACCTGATCAAAGTGCTGACCCTTGGGTATTCCCTGACTCCAAGCTTTCCCTAATGGGCTCTGGCCTTTCTAGATTTGGAATGTCTCAGAGAAGACATTCAAGTTTCTCTTCCACACCTAGGAATTCAGTCATACCTGTCTCAGTTATCTATTGCTATATAACAAACTAACCCAAAACATAGAGGTTCAAACAACAAGTATTTTATTATTTCTCATCATTTTGTAGGTTAGGAATTCAACCAGAGCTCAGCTGGGTGATCTTTCTGTTCTACATGGCATCCATTGACATCCGTTGGGATGTCAACCTGATACTTAAGTTGGGTCTGGATCTGGTGGATCCAAGATGACATCACATCTATGCTGGCACCTTTTACAGGGTAGCTGACCAGATGGCTTAGCTATTGATCAATATACCTACAGGTAGTCTAGTTTCTGGATAGTTAGATATCTTAAATGGTAGCTTAGAACTCCAAATGTGATGTGGCAGAAGCTATGTGGGCATGCATGATCTACTCAGAGCACACTTCTGCTGTATTCTATTGATTGAAGCCACCCAGATTCAAGGAGGGTAGACATAAACCATGAAGCCATGTTTCAAAACTATCATATTCCCGGAATTTACTTGGTGGTGCAGTGGTTAAGAATCAACTTGTCAATGCAGGGGACATGGGTTTGAGCCCTGGTCCACATTGCAACTAAACTCACACGCCACAAATACTGAGCCTGCACTCTAGAGCCTGGGAGCCACAACTACTGAGCCTGTGTGCCACAACTACTGAAGCCCACATGCCTAGAGCCCATGCTCTGCAACAAGAGAAGCCACTGCAATGAGAATCCCTAGCACCGCAAAGAAGAGTAGCCCCCACTTGCCACAACTAGAGAAAGCCCGTGTACAGCAACAAAGTCCCAATGCAGCCAAAAATAAATAAATAAATTAATAAAAAATAAAATAAAATAAATAAATAAAATGTAGGGGAGACCTTCAAGATGGCGGAGGAGTAAGACGTGGAGATCACCTTCCTCCCCACAAATACATCAGAAATACATCTACATGTGGAACAACATCTACAGAACACCTACTGAACGTGGGCAGAAGACCTCAGACTTCCCAAAAGGCAAGAAACTCCCCAGGTACCTGGGTAGGGCAAAAGAAAAAAGGAAAAACAGAGACAAAAGAATAGGGATGGGACCTGCACCTGTGTGAGGGAGCTGTGAAGGAGGAAAAGTTTCCACACACTAGGAAGCCCCTTCAATGGTGGAGATGGGGTGGTGGCGGGGGTGGAAGCTTCGAAGCCACGAAGGAGAGGGCAGCAGTGCAGAGGGCAAAGCGGAGAGATTCCTGCACAGAGGATCAGTGCTGTCCAGCACTCACCAGCCTGAGAGGCTTGTCTGCTCAACCACTGGGGTGGGTGGGGGTTGGGCGCTGAGGCTCTGACTTTGGAGGTCAGATCCCAGGGAGAGGACTGGGGTTGGCTGTGTGAACACAGCCTGAAGGGGGCTACTGCACCACAGTTAGCCAGGAGGGAGTCCAGGAAAAAACCTGGACCTGCCTAAGAGGCAAGACATCATTGTTTCAGGGTGTTCAAAGAGAGGGGGTTCAGAGCACCATCTAAACAAGCTCCAGAGATGGGAATGAGCCTCAGCTATCAGGGCAAACACCAGAATGGGCATGAAATGCTAAGGCTGCTGCTGCAGGCACTTACAAACCTGTGTGCAAGCACAGATCACTATCCACACTTCCCCTCCCTGGAGCCTGTGCCACGGTCCCATGATCCACGTTCAGCTTCCCCGGGAGAACACACGGCAGGCCTCAGACTGTTTCAACGTCACGCTGGCCTCTGCCACCCCAGACTAGCCCCGCATCCGTACCCATCCCTCCCCCCGACCTGAGTGAGGCACAGCCCCGTAATCAGCTGCTAGTTTAACCACATCCTGTCTGGGTGAGAACAGAACAGACACCCTCAGGCTACCCACACGAAGAAGCAAGGCCAATCCGAAGCTGAACACCAGGAGTTGTGCAAACAAAGAAGAGAAAGGGAAATTTCTCCCAGCAGTCTCAGGAGCAGTGGGTAAAATCTCCACAATCAACTTGATGTACCCTGCATCTGTGGAATATCTGAACAGACAATGAATCATCCCAAAATTGAGGAGGTAGACTTTTGGAGCAACTGTAGACTTGGGGTTTCCTGTATGCAGCTGATTGCTGACAGGATCTTGTTGCTCTGGTTGGGTATCAGGCCTATGTCTCTGAGGTGGGAGAGCCAAGTTTAGGACATTGGTCCACCAGAGACCTTCTGGCTCCATGTAATATCAAATGGCAAAAGCTCTCCCAGAGATCTCCATCTCAATGCTAAAACCCAGCTCCACTCAACGACCAGCAAGCTATAGTACTGTACACCCTATGCCAAACAACCAGCAAGACAGGAAAACAACCCCACCCATTACCAGGGAGGGTAGCTAGTGTCCTAATAAGGTCACAGACACCCCAAAACACACCACCGGATGTGGTCCTGCCAACCAGAAAGACACGATCCAGCCTCATTCACCAGAACACAGGCACTAGTCCCCTCCACCAGGAAGCCTACACAACACACTGAACCAACCTTAGCCACTGGGGCAGACACCAAAAACAATGGGAACTACGAACCTGCAGCCTGTGAAAAAGAGACCCAAAACACAATAAGTTAAGTAAAATGAGAAGACAGAGAAACAGCAAGGTAAAAACCCACCAGACCAAACAAATGAAGAGGGAATAAGCAGTATACCTGAAAAATAATTCAGAATAATGATAGTAAAGATGATCCAAAATCTCGGATATAAAATGGAGAAAATACAAAAAATTAGCAACAAGGACCTACAAGAATTAAAAAGCAAACAAACAATGAGGAAAAATACAATATATGAAATTAAAAATTCTCTAGAAGGAATCAATAGCATAATAACTGAGGCAGAAGAACAGAGAAGTGATCTGGAAGATAAAATAGTGGAAATAACTACTGCAGAGCAGAATAAAGACAAAAGAATGAAAAGAACTGAGGACACTCTCAGAGACTTCTGGAACAACATTAAACACACCAACATTCAAATCATATGGGTCCCAGAAGAAGAGAAAAAGAAGGGACTGAGAAAATATTTGAAGAGATTATAGTTGAAAACTTCCCTAATACGTGAAAGGAAATAGTCAATCAAGTCCAGGAAGTGCACAGAGACCCACACAGGATAAATCCAAGGAGAAACACATCAAGACACATATTAATCAAACTATCAAAAATTAAATACAAAGAAAGAATATTGAAAACAGCAAGGGAAAAATAACAAATAACACACAAGGGAATCCCCATAAGGTTAACAGCTGATCTTTCAGCAGAAACTCTAAAAGCCAGAAGGGAGTGGCAGGGCATATTTAAAGTGATGAAAGGGAAAAACCTACAACCAAGATTACTCTATCCAGCAAGGATCGCATTCAGATTCCACAAAGAAATTAAAACTTTTACAGACAAGAAAAACTAAGAGATTTCAGCACCACCAAAGCAGCTTTACAACAAATGGTAAAGGAACTTCTCTAGGCAGGAAACACAAGAGAAGGAAAAGACCTACAATAACAAACCCAAAACAATTAAGAAAATGGTAATAGGAACATACATATCGATAATTACCTTAAATGTAAATGGATTAAATGCTCCCACCAAAAGACATAGACTGGCTGAATGGATACAGAAACAAGACCCGTATATATGCTGTCTACAAGAGACCCACTTGAAACCTAGGGACACATACAGGCTGAAAGTGAGGGGATGGAAAAAGATATTCTGTGCAAATGGAAATCAAAAGAAAGCTGGAGTGGCAAATCTCATATCCGACATAATAGACTTTAAAATAAAGACTATTGCAAGATACAAAGAAGGACACTACATAATGATCAAGGGATCAATCCAAGAAGAAGATATAACAATGGTAAATATTTATGCTCCCAATATAGGAGCACCTCAATACATAAGGTGAATGCTAACAGCCATAAAAGGGGAAATCGATGGTAACACAATCATAGTAAGCTACTTTAACACCCCACTTTCACCAATGGACCGATCATCCAAAGTGAAAATAAAGAAAGAAACACAAGCTTTAAAGATACATTAAACAAGATGGACTTGATTGATATTTATAGGACATTCCATCCAAAAACAACAGAATACACTTTCTTCTCCAGTGCTCATGAACATTCTGCTGGATAGATCATATCAAGCCTTGGTAAATTTAAGAAAATTGAAATCATATCAAGTATCTTTTCCAACCACAATGCTATGAGACTAGATACCAATTACAGGAAAAAAATCTGTAAAAAATAGAAACACATGGAGGCTAAAGAATACATTATGAAATAACCAAGACATCACTGAAGAAACCAAAATACACCTAGAAACAAATGACAATGAAAACACAATGACCCACAACCTATGGGATGCAGCAAAAGCAGTTCAAAGAGGGAAGTATATAGCAATACAAACCTACCTCAAGAAAGAAGAAACATCTCAAATAAACAACTTAACCCTACATGTAAAGCAATTAGAGAAAGAAAACAAAAAAACCCCAAAGTTAGCAGAAGGAAAGAAATCATAATGATCAGATCAGAAATAAATGAAAAAGAAATGAAGGAAATGATAGCAAAGATCAATAAAACTAAAAGCTCGTTCTCTGAGAAGATAAACACAATTGATAAACCATTAGCCAGACTCATCAAGAAAAAAGACAGAAGACTCAAATCAACAGAATTAGAAATGAAAAAGGAGAAGTAACAACTGACACTGCAGAAATACAAAGGATCGTGAGAGATTACTACAAGCAACTATATGCCAATAAAATTGACAACCTGGAAGAAATGGACAAATTCTTAGAAAAGCACAACTTTCCAAGATGGAACCAGGAAGAAATAGAAAATATGAACAGAGCAATCACAAACACTGAAATTGATACTGTGATTTAAAGTCTTCCCACAAACAAACAAAAAGCCCAGGACCAGATGGCTTCACAGGCAAATTCTATCAATCATTTAGAGAAGAGCTAAGACCTATCCTTCTCAAACTCTTCCAAAGTATACCAGAAGAAGGAATACTCCCAAACTCATTCTATAATGCCACCATCGCCCATGGTTATGCACCCATAACCAGACACAGATGTCACAAAGAAAGAATACTACAGGCCAATATCACTGATGAACATAGGTGCAAAAATCCTCAACAAAATACTAGCAAACAGAATCCAACAGCACATTAAAAGGATCATACACCATGATCAGGTGGGGTTTGTTCCAGGAATGCAAGGATTCTTCAATATACGCAAATCAATTAATGTGATACACCATATTAACAAATTGAAGGATAAAAACCACATGATCATCTCAATAGATGCAGAAAAAGCTTTTGACAAAATTCAACAATGATTTATGATAAAAACCCTCCAGAAAGCAGGCATAGAGGGAACTTACCTCAACATAATAAAGGTCATATATGACAGACCCACAGCCAACATCATTCTCAAAGGTGAAAACCTGAAACCATTTCCTCTAAGATCAGGAGCAAGAGAAAGTTGTCCACTCTTACCAGTATTACTCAACATAGCTTTGAAAGTCCTAGCTATGGCAATCAGAGAAGAAAAAGAAATAAAAGGAATCCAAATTGGAAAAAAAGAAGTAAACCTGTCACTGTTTGCAGGTGACATGATACTATACATAGAGAATCCTAAAGATGCCAGCAGAAAACTACTAGAGCTAATCAATGAATTTGGTAAAGTTGCAGGATACAAAATTAATGGAGAGAAATCTCTTGCATTCTTCTACATTAATGATGAAAAATCTGAAAGAGAAATTAAAGAAACATTACCATTTACCATTGTAGCAAATAGAACAAAATACCTAGGAATAAACCTACCTAAGGAGACAAAAGACCTGTATGCAGAAAACTATAAGACACTGATGAAAGAAAGTAAAGCTGATACAAACAGATGGAGAGTTATACCTTATTCTTGGATTGGAATAATCAATACTGTGGAAATGAATATACTACTCAAAGCAATCTAGAGATTCAATGCAAACCCTATCAAATTACCAATGGAATTTTTCAAAGAATGAGAACAAAAAATTTTACAATTTCTTTGGAAACAAAATACCGCGAATAGCCAAAGCAATCTTGAGATAGAAAAACAGAGCTGGAGGAATCGGCCTCCCTGACTTCAGACTATACTACAAAGCTACAGAAATCAAGACAGTATGATACTGGCACCAAAACAGGAATATAGATCAGTGGAACAGGATAGAAAGCCCAGAGATAAACTCACACACATATGGTCACCTTATTTTTGATAAAGGAGGCAAGAATATACAACGGAGATAAGACAGCCTCTTTAACATGGGTTGCTGGGAAAACTGGACAGCTACATGTAAAAGAATGAAATTAGAACACTCCCTAACACCATACACAGAAATAAACTCAAAATGGATTAAAAACATTAATATAAGGCCAGACACTATAAAAGTCTTAGAGGAAAACATAGGCAGAACAGTCTATGACATAAATCACAACAAGATCTTTTTTGACCCACCTCCTAGAGAAATGGAAATAAAAACAAAAGTAAACCAATGGGACCTAATGAAACTTGAAATCTTTTTCACAGCAAAGGATAACATAAATAAGATGAAAAGACAACCCTTGAATGAGAGAAAATATTTACAAATGAAGCAACTGACAAAGGATTAATCTCCAAAGTATACAAGCAACTCATGCAGTTCCATATCAAAAAAAAAAAAAACCCAATCCAAAAATGGGCCAAAGACCTAAATAGACATTTCTCCAAGAAGATATACAGATTGCCATCAGACACCAAAGAATGCTCAACATCACTAATCATTAGAGAAATGCAAACCAAAACTACAATGAGGTATCACCTCACACTATTCAGAATGGCCATCATCAAAATATCTGCAAACAATAAATGCTGGAGAGTGTGTGGAGAAAAGGGTACCCTCTTGCACTGTTGGTGGGAATGTAAATTGATACAGCCACTATGGAGAACAGTACAGAAGTTCCTTAAAAACTAAAAATAGAACTACCATATGACCCGGCAATCCCACTACTGGGCATATACCCTGAGAAAACCATAATTCAAAAAGAGTCATGTACCACAATGTTCATTGCAGCTCTATTTACAGTAGCCAGGACATGGAAGCAACCTAAGTGTCCATCAAAAGATGAATGGATAAAAAGGATGTGGCACATATATACAATGGAACATTACTCAGCCATAAAAAGAAATGAAATTGAATTATTTGTAGTGAGGTGGATGGACCTAGAGACTGTCATACAGACTGAAGTAAGTCAGAAAGAGAAAAATAAATCCCGTATGCTAACACATATATGGAATCTAAAAGAAAAAAAATGGCTCTGAGGTACCTAGGGGCAGAACAGGAATAAAGACTCAGACCTAGAGAATGGACTTGAGGACATGGGGAGGGGGAATGGTAAGCTGGGAATAGGTGAGAGAGTGGCATGGACTTTTATATACACTACCAAATGTAAAATAGGTAGATAGTTTAAAGCAGTCCCATAGCACAAGGAAATCGGCTCGGTGCTTTGTGACCATCTAGAGGGGTGGGATAAGGAGGGTGGGAGGGAGATGCAAGAGGGAGGATATATGGGGATATATGTATATGTATAACTTATTCACTTTGTTTTATAGCAGAAACTATCACACCATTGTAAAGCAATAATACTCCAATAAAGATGTTAAAATAAATTGTAATAGACACACACAAAAAAACTATCATATTCCCTTTTTACACAAATCTTCTAAATTCTGTTCTAGAAAGAACTATTGAACACCTCTGCCAAACTTATCACTTATAACTTATCACTTATGAGTTTTAAAAAATGTAGTTACACAAGGTTAAACAGTTTTCTTAAGTATGCAGGGATTCTCATAACCTTTAGAAGGCTAATATACATTGGAAATCTCCAAGAGTAGAATATGGTGTGTGTCATCTTGCAAAGTATTTTAACATTGGAATGCCCCAGGATTAGTTTTCTGTATAATACATCTCAAAAATGAGGACTTAAGACAATGACTGAAACAAATAGAGAAGAAACAGACATCATCTCTTACATTCTATAAGTTTGAGGAGGACAAAAGCAAGAATAAAATTTTTAAGAATATAGTGGACATGGTTTTCTAAGATGACTTAAGTAACTAGAAGACACCTAAAGCTGAATGACAACAAAAGTGTTAACATGGGTTAAAGAAGCAAGCTCATAGATGCCCCCAGTTACTATGGAGATAAAAATAAGTACCTGCTTCAAGAAGTATTAGTCATATACTACCCAGAATCTTTTATAGTCTTTTTATTTTTACTGAACATCTTAATTAAAATTTAAAATGACTGACAATGTTAGCTTCCTTGAGAACTGAAGGAACTTCCATAGAAGTCCACAGAATGTGCAATGTCTTGCAGTCCTTGCTGAGGGCAAAGCAACCCCATAAAACAGTAAGATATCAATTATTTATTATAGTGCTATGGAAGAAGCCAGTGTATCGGGCCTCTTTGACTTTGGGGATTTGGGTTTGCTAGTTACAGGACAGAAGGGAAGTAACTTTGAAATTACAGGAAATCAGAGACAGGAAATTTCAGTTTTGGTCAAAAGCAGTAATGTCTTTTGGGGAACTCCATTTGGTGAACCTGAATAATAACTGAAGGGGGTAGGAGAGTCTATTAAGCTGTTTCAGGATGTAGATATATCCTTCTGGAAAGATATACGGCTTCACATTACTTTCAGCATATTAAGGTGCCATTCACAAACAAGATGATCTACTGTAATCATCATTCACAACTCACGTCCGTACAGATTGGGAACAGTACCCTGAAGAGATCCCACCATGTATCCAAAATGCAACATACAAAGACATGAACGGTCTGGTTTTGATTTGGGGATAGGATGAGGCTACAGGAAGCTGCCCCAACACCAAGATAACCTCTGGGCTCCCACTGCATCTCGGTGGGGACAGGCATGGAGGGTGAGGGAAGAGCCAGGACCACTGCAGGAGCAGACAAGGTTAGCAGCATGGTGAGGTGCACAGCCCATTGACCCCTTTCTCTCTTTACCTTGGTGACATGAACAGCTTTGTGTTGCTTCTCTCATTGAAACAATGAGGGAAAGGGGATGTAGGAACACAGGGACAAGGAACCAGTTGACACTTGCCAAGCAAAGTGTTTGTCTCACATTTTTCCCTTTGCCAAAGGGAGTGACTTCTACATACTCTCTTCTTCACCATTTGTCCACTTCCCTACCTCTTGCTAGCCAGATTCTAGAGGATCACTGGGCCAGTTTCCATGGTATGGTACAGTACCTCCCCCGGGGCTCAGAAGGATGACTTTAGGCGGTGTGCAGGCAAGGCATGAAGTAACATTGGCTTGCACAATGAGAAAATGAGTGCTTTTCAATACTCTCCAAGCCTTCTGATTACATCAAAGAGGTCTCTAACACTGGCTAATCTCTTTTGCTTCTTGCGCTCAATAGGATCTAGCCAGATATACCACAGGGTTTTGTTTACATTTTATCTATTTTACAGTTGTCTTCTGTTGTGATTCTGGGTTTTTGTTTGTTTCTTTAAAATTTTTATTGGAGAATAGTTGCTTTACAATGTTGTGTTAGTTTCTACTGTACAGCAAAGTGAATCAGCTATACATGTACATATATCCCCTCTTTTCTGGATTTCCTTCCCATTTATGTCACTGCAGAGCATTGAGTAGAGTTCCCTGTGTTTTACTGTAGGTTCTCATTAGTTATCTATTTTATTCACTGTATCAATAGTGTATATATGTCAACCTCCATCTCCCAATTCATCCCACCCCCTCCTTCCCCCTTGGCATCCATACATTTGTTCTCTACGTCTGTGTCTCTATTTCTGCTTTGCAGATAAGATTATCTATACCATTTTTTTTAGATTCCACATATATGCGTTAATATACAATATTTGTTTTTCATTTTCTGACTTACTTCACTCTGTATGACAGTGTCTAGGTCCATCCACATCTCTACAAATGACCCCATTTCGTTCCTTTTTATGACTAATATTCCATTATATATATGTACCACATCTTCTTTATCTGTACACCTGTTGATGGACATTTAGGTTGCTTCCATGTCCTAGCTATTGTAGATAGTGCTGCAATGAACATAGGGGTGCATGTGTCTTTTTGAATTATGGTTTTCTCTGGGTATATGCCCAATAGTGAGACTGCTGAGTTATATGGTAGTTCTACTTTTTAGTTTTTTAAGGAACTTCCAAACAGATGGAGAGATATATCATGTTCTTGGATCGGAAGAATCAATATTGTGAAAATGACTATACTACCCAAAGCAATCTACAGATTCAGTGCAATCCCTATCAAATTACAAATGGGATTTTTCACAGAACCAGAACAAAATATTTTACAATTTGTATGGAAACACAAAAGACCCCAAATAGCCAAAGCAATCTTGAGAAAGAAAAATGGAGCTGGAGGCATCAGGCTCCCTGACTTCAGACTATACTACAAAGCTACAGTAATCAAGACAGTATGGTACTGGCACAAAAACAGGAATATAGATAAGTAGAACAGCATAGAAAGCCCAAAGATAAACCCACACACCCGTGGTCACCTAATATATGACAAAAGAGGCCTAGAATATACGATGGAGAAAGAATGAAATTAGAACACTCCCTAACACCATACACAAAAATAAATCCAAAATGGATTAAAGACCTAAATGTAAGGCCAGACACTATCAAACTCAAAGTTAGCACTGAGGGAAATTGAATCCCCAAGGGTTTAGATAAACTGCCCATGCTCACAGGAATAAATTTTTATCTCTTCGTTCACCCATCCTAGCTCCTCTCCATGCTCAGGAGACTATGTACCACCTCCTGTAGGAGGAGATAAAGAACAGACAGTGGCTGCTATTTCTATACAGAACTACAACATGCACGTTACAATGCCTACAGCTGCAAGTAACAGAATAGCCAACTAAAAGTAACTTAAACCATATGGGGTCATTATTTTGTCACCTAACAAGAAAGTAAATATTGACCCAAATCAGATAATAAACTTTAAAAACATTCTGAGTATGATCTTAAGTGAGAGACCATCTGTGACATCTTAGGCATTAAGCCAAATAAAGTAGCAAAAAACCAATATTTCCCCTTCAAGTCCCAATGAGATTGCCCACTAGACTCTGGGGAAGGGTATAGTACCCTTCCCCAGTATGGACAGGAAGTGGGGTGAGACATAGAGTTGAAGTGAGGGGCAGATACTGAGAGAATCTCAGGTGGTGGTCAGAGAGTATGACCTAGATACCAGGCAGCTGGGCAGGAGAGAATACAGAACAAAGCAGTGGGGATGGGGCCAGATTGCAGTGTGGGACTTGAGGCATGTAGTCAGGTAATCAAAGGAAGAAAGAACAGCCAACTCCAAGTTCCTGGGTCAGGGGCACAAGCAGGGTGAAACTCAAAACCTAGACAAGACCTATAATATCCCTATCTGTCTAGTCCCATACTTTGAACTTTCTATTGAAGTATAACATGCATAAATTAAAGGTAATATATTTTAAGTGTGTAGCTTAATGAATTTTCCCAAACTAAACACATCCAAGTAACCAGCACCCAGATCATGAAACAGAATATTGCCAGCACCCTAGAAACCCCCTCAGAACAACCTTCTGGTCATCAACCCTGCAAAGGTGAACAACTACTCAGCTTTTGCACCTTCTATAAGCACAATCATAGCATGTACATGCTTGTGTCTGATTTCTGTCACCCAACCTTTTGTTTGTAAGACTCCACCATATTGTTGTGTATAGTTGTGGTACATTCATTTGCATTCTGAATAGTTTTCCAGTGTGAATGTATCATAATTCATTTATTCATCCCGTTGATATGCATTTGGGTAGTTTCCAGTTTGGGGATATTACCAACTCTGACTGCTGTTATGAACATCTGAGTACATATTTTTGGCACACAATGTATGTTTTCCATGAGGTATATACCTAGGAGGAGAATGGTTGGGTCATAGGGTCTAGCCTATTTTTATACTATTCTGACCCTTGCTCATCTTGCTTTCCTCTTGAGGGTCTTCCCCTACATGCTATTTTCTCTTCCTGGTGCATCTTCCCCCTCACCCTTAACCTGGCTAATCCCCACTTGTCAGCTGATGGGGCAAATGAAGCTGTTCAGAGGAACCTTATGGTGCCCTTACTACGACAAGCCCCAGGTTGATTTGCTATTTCCTAAATTCCCACTGATAATGAACAGGTTTGTTTTCACGGCCTGGGATAGAGCTAGATCTACAGGCAGGAGTCAAGTAGCCCTTGTATGAGCTCTTATGTGTGTGGGGAGGTGGGGGGAGAAATCTGGACCTGGCTCATGGGTTTTACAAATAGTCTTCAAAGAAGAGCTTGTTTCTAAATGATGTAAGCTGGATTTGCTCTAAGGGAGATTGTCTCCAATCCCCTTCCTCCAACTTCTTCCTCTTCTCTTAGGACACTTCTCTTTCTTCTTTTCATCCCTTCTCTGAATTATAACAGCTGGGCCCCCACCAAGCTTGCAAGTATTGGCAGGCCACTCCACAGATCATGGCCAGCTTCCGTTTCTTCTTGGCATTAGGACACTAATCTATAAAAAGATATTAACATTTAAATAGCTCTTTCATGTGTATAGGAACCAAAATGTAATTTCAGAAACCTCTTTTCAGAATTATACCCCAACTTCACTTTAATAGCAACAACAATAAAAACACACTATATAAATGTTAAATAACATATGGGTTTTTAAACTCTTTTCCTTTATTACAGATTATAAACCAAGGGGAAAAAGTTTAAATAAGTTGCCAAATTCACACAGCTATTAAATACAAGAGTCAAATTCCAATCAAGGATGTATGGTTCCAGCCACTGTCATCTGAGATAGGAGTCAACAACATTTCTAAGTCCCTTTCCCTGAACTTTCCACCAGATCGCCCCAGTTATACATTGATAAACTGGATAAGAAGAAAGAGCTGAATCAGTCTACTGTCTTTTTTCAAAGCTGTCACACTTTTTGTAACTTCGCAATCAGTGACTTCCATACTATGAAGGTGTCATTCTTCTATGGCCAGTAACGGTAAAGAAAGAATCAATGTCTTGGAGGAGGATGAAGCCACAGTCAACACAGGTTTGTGGTAAGTAGTGTTTTTCTCTTTTGTGGAAAAGTATAGGTATTAGGTTAATAAATTAAACTATGTATATATTTAGAATCCATTGCATATGTATCATATTTATTAAAGTGCTGAAAATTTATTATTTTTTAATCAAACATCAATCCACCAAAGGTAATGAAGAGAATAAAGGATTCTTCAGAAGAATAAAAGATTCAGGACATATTTCCCAAGATGTGTTTCTGTGTTTATAGCCTAGGAATCTGTTTGATTGATTTACTGGTTCTTTTAAAAAGGTGGAGTATAGGGAGAGCTTTTCCTTCTTCCCCATCTTGAAGGGTGTATACTCACCTCCCAACTGGCAGGAACCTACTAACCCATAATTTGACTGTCTACTCAATTCTAGTCTTCCACCAAAAATAAACCAAAAAGTTCATTTCTAAACCATTTTGGTGAGATTTTCCATGTCACATCCATGTTTTTTAGGTCACATCCAAAGTTCTCTTATTGCTATATATCCTTCATAGACTTTAGAAAAAAGAAAAACTTACCCATCTCAAATTTAGGATATTTGATAATAGTCTGCTACAAGGAAATGATTAATTTATCAACAAAGAAGGAAATACTGGCTTACCAAATTGAGAATTTCTTTTGATTAATGAATAGATTTAAACAACCATCACAGAATTTGACACATGGTGGGCCTTCAATGACAGTTTCCTTCGTCTCTCCTGTTATAAATTAATGCATTCATTCACTCAATCACTCATTTATTTGTTTCTTAGTTTGTTATTCCATTCGACATTCACTGGGCACTTAATGTATACCTGTCAGTCCCTGTATCAGTCCCTCTTGAGACAAAAGAGATGAGTTTGAGTTTTTAATCTCATCATTTCTTCCTTTTGATAATTATTTTTGCTGTACACAATTTCTCTCCTTGAAGCAGTCAAATAGAGTTGAACTTTTCCAAATTGATAATGGGCCCATCCAGCTCTTGAGTTTACTCTGGTCAGCAAATGCATCACAAATCTTTTCCTATAACACCGGCCTGTCTTAGAGCGTGGTGTCCATCTCATACCCCCAAATCAAAAGAGCACACAAGAAACTGAATATAGCAAACCAAATATAAATGACACAAAAAAAGTAAAACCAAGAAAAGGATGCATTAGTCACTGAAAGGGGGGAAGAGGAGTCCTTCATTATTCCACAAATATATGTTGATCTCTTACTATGTGCCAGTTATAAGTCCTGGGGAGACAGCAGTGAGCAAAGATGAAGACTTCTCTCCTCATTGGCTTTACATCCGGAGCAATCCCTGAACACATCCTATTTGCTGGGTCTTTACATATAATTCCACCTGTCCTCCCCTCTCCCAACAATCCATCTGAAGTTCAAATGGATTAAACAGCTACAAGGCAGCAGAGCTAAACTTTGAATCTAATCAATGATCTGTCTAACCGTGGGGCTGATTTGACAGCTGGTCTGGGGAGTTAAGACAGTCAAACTCTGTCCTCCATCTACCACTTCCTGCGTTGGTGGCCTTTGTTAGCAAATACCTGTTTGAAACCAGAGCAGGACCAGATAGCTACTGGTGGTGTCTTTCGGCTCCAAGAAATGTTATTTGTGAATAAAAGTTAAAGGTGTTTCCTAAAGGCCTTCCCTAGAGGGTGCTGTGGGGATGCCTGCCCTACTAGTCTAATTATGGGACCAATGTCTGTCTCAGAGACAAGCTAAGAGGTGTCACAGCTACTGAACTTACCCCTCTGTAGCTTGCCCTCCACTGTTCACAAATGTGTCATGATTTTAAACCCTCCATGTTTGTGCACATTCCCCAATCTAGAAACCCACCTGCCCCATCCATGACCCTAACTTCTGTGCCCATTAAATCTAATTGTTCTTCAGGGCCAGGCAAGGCCCTCCTCCACAAAATCACCTTCTTAGTCTGTCTTGCCTAGACCCTTTGCTTGGGTCCCCTCCCCCAAATTTCTTTCTGTTTTGAAATGCATCAGGGTTGTGTTCCTATATGTCTACCCCACCTGACTGAGAGCCCCCGAGGGCAAACACATGTCTCATTTCTCTTTCTTTTCTCAGGCTCTGGGTCTGGGTCTGATACAAATTCATTGCTAACCTTATTTTTTATTAAATGAAGGAACAAATTAATCAACTTTGATTTGTGGGGAAATGAATGAATGATTGAATAAGTAAATAAGTGATTGAAGGAGTGAATGAGGAGTGGCAATGCCATTTGAGGCAAGGGGAGATTTTACAATGATGAGTTACATCAACCCTTAGTAACAGTGGGGAGAAGGGCATTTGCTCTGAGTGGTCACTTTCTGAATTGAAGGCCTAAACTGTTATAGATCCATAGTCCTTTAGGCACAATTCCAAACTCAAAAAACTCTGAAAATCACAAATTTTAGCATAATTCATTTGGTGACATGAAATTATGGGTAGTGTTTACTGACCCCACTTAGTGGAAAATAGTTGTATGTTTTTCTGCAGAAATGCTTCCACCTTTGATTGGGGGTGACTCCCAGATCCTCCTGAGGTGTTATTTAATATGAAATATATGGACAGTATTGTTTTTATAAAATCTAAAGCTGGTTTCTGAAACACATCAGGCCCCAAAAAGTACAGACAAGGGACTGCATGTGAGTCTCCCCTATATTCAGGAGCCAAGGAACCAAAGCCCAGTGGATGCCCTAAGAGGTTCCAAGAAGGATGGATGGAAAATCTAGTACCATCTCTAGAAGTAGATGTCAGGAGAGAAAGAAGGACGTAGAAGCCCAAACCAGAGTACTTCCCTCCTGTGGACTAGATTCCATCCCAGGGGACATGGGTGCATGTGGAGATCTCCCTAGGTCACTAACAAGAAATGGCTGTCCCCAAACCCTGGCTTCCATGTGACCACCATGGCCAGTTCCTCATAAGGCCCCATGCCCTCATCACTATGCTGGGCTTGCTGGCCTTCAAATGTTAGCTTATTATTAATCACAATAATGAAAGCTGTGTCCTGCAAATGCTTTCAGTTTGCACTGTATCTTAAATGTCCATTCCTCCAGTGCCTCACTCAGGGAGTGACATAGAATAAATAATAAATGGGCTCAATAAATTTTTAACGAATGTATACAATATCTTATTCTTCATAATGTGTTTTTATATGCATTGTCTCATTTAATCCTCAAAATGACCCTGTGAGTCAACCAAGTGAAATGAGTCCCAGGGAGGTTGAGGTATTTGTCCAAGATGACAGCAAGCAAATGGTTCTGCTGGGACTTGCACCAAAGTTATCTAGTAAAAATCCTCCTCTCTTTTTGGAACATTATTGTGCTTCCTTCCTATGTCAACTGAACCCTCAGAAACAAAGATGGTCTGGTAAAAATACTTGGTCAAAGGAAAGACCTGGGAATAAGAGAAACCACTGATACACTATTAGCAGGTGTCTCGTGGACTTCAGGTAGAGCCATCGGGAGATAATGCCTTTGCCTGTGTATATCCTCTAGGGAAGTTAATTTGGTGAGAAATCCAAGACTTCCAGGAGAAAGGGGTGCCAAGAATGCATAGACAGAGGTCACAGAGGAGCCAAAGCTTGTTCCAGGGCATCCTAGATCCCAGCACTGCTGCACCCCTTTTTTGCCCATGTCTGAACTGACCTCAAGACCAATGAAGGGATGGGGACTTTTGAAGGTTAATGGAGGAAACAGGAACTACTTGACAAGGAGACAGATGGTACCAGTGCCCACCTCAGGTAATGAAAAGATGAACTTGCTGCAAAACAAGAGCTCCATAAATGTCTTTGGTAGAGGAACTTGCCCAAGGTAAGGACGCCACCTCCCTCTGTGAGAACAAGTCTGTAAAGGAGGTACTAACCTCGCATGCAGTCATCCCAACTCTCCTCCAAGTGAAGGGGAGGATGATTCAGCCTGGTACCCATCCCTCCTCTGTGGTCTCTGTCTGACCTCTGGAGAACAGATACTGGGTCTGGAGGGAATGAAGTGTGGTGAGCAGAGAGGGGCTCAGTGTCCTGTGATCCTGCACATTCCTCAGCAGTAAGCAAGGTCCTGGGAACCACCCCTGCCCTGCGATTCCGCACACCAGGGAAGGGAGCAGGTATTCCACACTTAGTATGGCTTTGTTTCCAGTGACTCACATGGACCCATTCTTCCTTCCCTTCCCCACTCTGAACAGCTCAAAAGCTGGTCGGATACATGTTATGCGAATTTCAGGCCAGTCCTCTAACTCCCTGATGGCAGAGAAACCAGAAAACTGAGAAACCAGGTTAGGCCTCAGCCTCTATCTCATCTTTTACTCCTGGCCTGGCCCAGGCCATCCATCAGGAAACACTTCACGGGATCTTCTTGTTTCCCCTCTATTTACAGATTCCTTGTGCTTTTTATCCCGAAACTCTGGATCATGTTTGCCTGTTGGTGCCCAGCTCACCACAGGGCTGTGTGCTTTAGAAACATAGGTTTTGTGAAGGACATTATATAATGATAAAGGGATCGATACAAGAAAAATTACTATACTAGTTAACATATACACAACCAATACAGGAGCACTTAAATATATGAAGCAAATTCTAACAGCTGTAAAGGGAGAAATTGACAATAACACAACAGTAGTTGGGGGCTTTAACACACCCCACTGACATCCATGGACAGATCATCTGGACAGAAAATCAATAAGGCAACAATGGTCTTAAATGACACAATAGAGCAGTTGGACTTAATAGGTATCTACAGGACACTACATCCAAAACCGGTAGAATACACATGCTTTTCAAGTGCACATGGAACATTCTCCAGGATAGATCACATACTAGACTACAAAATAAACCTCATCAAATTTAAGAGGGTAGAAATTATGAGTTAGTGAAAGCTGGAATCACCTGCTCTCCCAGAGAGTTTGTTAAATGCAGATCCTTTGGTCTATTCTAGACTCACTAAACCAGGATGTTGGGATGGGGGATGGATTCCAGGAATCAGTGTTTTAACAAGCTCCCCAGAAGATTCTGATGCAGACACATAGAACATTCTTTGAGAAACACCTGTAGAGGCTTTGGGAGTCAAGCCTAAGTTAAACCTTAGCCCCATTGGGTAACCTTGGATGAATTAATTCCTCTGAGCCTCTGGTTCTTCATATAAAATGAGGCTAGTAATATCTACTTTATATGATTATGTGGATTAAAGAGAATATGTATATACATTGTCCAGCAGATAGTTGGCAATAAACAGCAGCTATAACAATCCTGAGCTGTGGATCAGTTTCCCTGGCCCAGTGTCCTTCCTCATTCCCTTGATCTTGCAGTGGCTCCCAAGTGCTCAACTCTGTTTCCACTTTTTAACTCAGTGAGCAGAGCTCATATATCTGTGGTAAACAGAATAACACCCCCTTCCTAAATGTCCATGTCCCAATCCACAGAACTGAGGGAATCAAAGTTTAGATGGAATTAAAGTGGCTAATCAGCCAATCTTAAGATAGGAAATTACCCTGGACTATCTGGGTGGGCCCAATCTAATCACAGGGTCATTTAAAGTGGAGGAAGGGGACAAAAGAGGCCAGGGTGATGCAATGTCCAGCAACAGAAGGACTCAGCCCACTGTTGCTGGCTTTGATGTTGGAGGAAGGCGGCCAGGTGCCAGGGAATGCAGGAGCCTTTAGAAGCTGGAAAAGGCAAGGAAACCAATTCTCCCTGGAGCCTCCAGAAAAGAATACAGCCTTGCCAACACCTGGATTTTAGCCCAGTGAGACCCACATCATAGTTCTGACCTATATAACAGTAATACAATAAATCTGTATTGTTTTGAGCCACTAAGTGTGTGACAGCAGTCATAGGAAACTAACAGTACCAAAGACTGGGCTGCTAGGTTCTGAAAACCTCACTCTGTTCCCTGCTTAATGACTTTGTGGTGGCATCAGTGTTTATACCATCTTTGGGGTCCAAATGACACAAATGGGGTTTCTAGATGAATTTCTACCCTACCAGCTAATAATACTACTAATAATCAAAATGGCTAAGATGTATTGAGTGCTTGCTATGTGCTGAGTGCTTTATATCTCATTTAATTATCAAAACCATCTCTGCAATTTATTCTACTATCAAACCAATTTTACATGGGGAAACAGGCTAGGAGAAGTACTCAGTCCAAGGTCACACACTAGTAAGAATCAGAGCCTGCATTTAAAGCCAGGTTTGCTGTGCCCAGAGCCCAAGCCCCTAACTGTATCATTAACAGCCTAGTT
Source organism: Delphinus delphis (assembly GCF_949987515.2). NCBI lineage: Eukaryota > Metazoa > Chordata > Mammalia > Artiodactyla > Delphinidae > Delphinus > Delphinus delphis. The sequence continues at coordinate 102,609,463 of NC_082689.1, read as the reverse complement.
CTGTCCTGTGGCCAATGGAAGAGGGAGTGTGTTCTCATGAAATCTCAGGTTGAACTACCTGCTAAACTTACTCATACATGAAAAGCTGCCTCCCACTAGCCTGGCAGCTTCCTGGTAAAAGCTGGGAAGGCTAGATGGAATGGGAGAGTACTTTGGAGTCATGCTCTTGCCACGGTTGGTGGCATCAGCAAGAGAGAAAAGTTCAGAGACCTAACTGTAGAATTCCACAGCCAGGCACACGGGCAGTCATGTTTAGGTTGTCCCAAGTGTTCTGTAAAAGATGCGGGACTATTAAGGCTGGGGCCCAGGCTCTTTACCAGCCACTGGTAGGCTCTGTGACCTTAAGCGAGATTCCTGACCTCTTTCCATCTGGTCTGAAAATGGGGCCAATTGTATCAACACTTCCCCATCTCACCTGGCTGCTGTGGCAATCCAATGAGATCATGTTTGTGGGCATGCTTTGGGAATTACAGAAGCATCACACCCTTAAAGAGTCCTATGATCGCTATTACTTAATTTTTATAACTCGAGGTGAATGTGGCTCATTATTGCTGTGATTCGTAATAATTATTATATTAAACCACACCAGAGAGGAGAATGTTCTCTCAGTGGCTTCTTCAGCAGGATCTGTGGAGTAAGCATTTCTCAAAAAAATGTTTTAAAAAAAATCAACAAAGCTGTAATGTTCTGACCCATCATTGTGCAGAATGTGCTTTGTTTCTTTGTTTTGTTTTGTTTTGTTTTGTTCATTTTTAAAAGAGAAAGTTCAAAAGGATGACACCTTGAACATTAGGTTAAGATTTGCTTCTGCTTAAAAAGGATTTTAAGTGAAAATGCCCTTTCCAAAAATGCTTTTTCATCAGGAACATGGAATCAAGCTTGGCCATGGCCCCTGGGGTGATTCCAATGAGAAGTGAAGGGCAGACACACCTTAGAGACTAAGGTAAAATGTACCCAGGGAGCACCCCACGCAGAAGAGGGATCACCACTACCCAGAGAGTGCAGGGCCATTGCCAACTGTCCTAGAGTAACCAGGAGTCCCTGGGATCCACGGAAAAGCCCCAGACTCTAGGAAGAGTGGTCCTCTACCCAGAGATGGAGTCGCTCCCCACCAGGTGGAGGCCAATCTCTCCTAGAGATTCACTCTGCTTGACTCTGCCACCACTATTAATTCAGAACTGTGGGTAGATCATCTGCTTCTCATAGGCCATTACTTGTTAACACATTGGGTCACAGTGGTCTTCAGGGCCCTGGGGCAAATTGTTGGAACAGATTCAAGACCATTGTTCCTTCTTTCCTCCACTTATTTTCTCCCCCTTTCCTTCCCTCCTTCTCTCCCTCTCTAATTTCCTTTCATTAGTTGGCAACATTTAATGAAAACATACTATAATAATTATAATACCAGATGCTGGGCACAGATGCGTTCAGTACCATTCACAGACTAGCATGGAGTTCAACATGTAGACACGTGGTACCATTTAGCGGCTTCATTGTTTTCACAGTGGCAGGTGCCAAGTGCAGAAGAGAAGGAGGCGTTGTGCCTACCTGCCTGTATGGAGAGTCCTCAGCAACTTTGTGAAGTAATATGCAAAACAAGGGGTAGGCAAAATACAAGCATTGGGTCAGACTCGTTGGATTCAAGTCTCGGGTCTGCCCACTCCCTCACTTGCTATATGACCTGGAGTCTCAGTGACCACGACAGTGACAAGAAGATTATGCCCAAGTCATGATGCTGTTGCAAAGGGCCTAGTACAGTGCTTCACATAGCAGAGTGATACCAGCTAGTACCTATCCAGATAGTGACTCCCAGGTGGCACACCTGTTGATGCAGATTCAAAATCACGTGACTGTGATTGACTCCTTGCAGCTGTACAGGCTTGTCCCCATCCTTTCACAAACCTTGCAACCATGCAACTCCACATGAGATTGGATTGGGCCTAATGACCTCTCCTCTATCACTGTCACTGACAGGAATGGTAGTAATAATAGTATTAATAGCATAGTAGTGAAAACACTCCTCAGCCTCATCTCCCTCAACTGTTACAAACTAATATTTGGAGGCAAGTGTCTCCTATTTCTCTGTACTTCACCAATACAGTGCCTGTACAAATTTTACATTACCTACGTGTCCTTGGATTCAAGAACCTCATAAACATTTATAATGAGTGTGTGCATGTTTTCCACCAAGATTTCTTTGGGCAGCTTTTAGTGACTCATCAACAGAATCCCATAAATTCAAAATTAAAATCTGAGTTTAATTCAAACTAAAAGAACTAACAGATTTTTAAAATTCTAATACAAATTCTAATGCTGATGAATGTGTGGAGAAATGAGTACCCTTGTGTACTGCTGGTGGGAGTAGGTTTGGTACAACCTTTCTGGACAGCAATTTGGTGATGTGTATCAGAAGCATTACCTACGTTTTTACCTTAAACTTAAAAAATTAAATTTTAATTTAAATTTTACCAGTGATACTACCTGTAAAAATTTTTATCCGAATAATCATGAATGTGCAAAAAAGATTTGTCTTCAAGTATGCTTATTTCATGATTCTTTATAACAGAGAAAATTTGGAAACAACATAAATGTACAATAATAAATTCTTATTAAATACATTGATTTAATAAAAAATGAAATTTACTTGCAACCATTACTCGTAGAGGAGTATGTAACAATACAGAAAGTGTTTATGGGAACTTCCCTGGTGGTGCAGTGGTTAAGAATCCATCTGCCAATGCAGGGGACATGGGTTCGGACCCTGGTCCAGGATGATCCCACATGCCGCAGAGCAACTAAGCCCGTGCACCACAAGTACGGAGCCTGCACTCTAGAGGCAGCTAGCCACAACTACTGAGTCCACATGCCACAACTACTGAAGCCCACGTGCTATAGGGCCTGAGTGCCACAACTACTGAGCCCATGTGCTGCAACTACTGAAGCCCACATGCCTAGAGCACGTGCTCTGCAATGAGAAGCCATCACAATGAGAGGCCCATGCACCGCAATGAAGAGTAGCTCCCACTCGCCACAACTAGAGAAAGCCCGCGCATAGCAATGAAGACTCAATGCAGCCAAAAACTAAATTAAAAAAAAAATTTTAAGTGTTTATGATATATTAGAGGATGCAAAATATTTTTTAAAACTGTATAGTCTAAACGAATTTTGTAAACTGAAAAAAAAATGCTTAAAAAAGAGACTAGACCTATCTAATCCCAAATATTAGTAGTACTTATCTCCAAATTGTGAGATTACTAATAATTTGTGTGTGTTCCTTCCTACACTTTTCAAATTTTCCATAACCAATGTCTTGCACGGTGAAAAAAGAAAAACAAAACAATTTAAATCTAAAGTTTAAAATTTTGGAGGTTTAAATTCAAATGATCACTTTGTTATGTGTCCTAAGATAAACTACTTAACCATTCTAAATTTCATTTTTTTCCATCTATAGAAAGTAGGTAATTATACCTACCTTATAAGGTTGTAGGAGGTTATATTAGATAATACATGTAAAGGGCTGTGCATATAACATGAACCCAATAAATTTATATTCCTCTCACTTCTTCTTCCAGGAGTTCACTAACAATGTTTAATGCTTAATGCAGGAGGTAGGATCAGAGCTTTGGTAGAGTCTTAGTTTAGGCCTGAAGTTAAACCTGGTGTGATGACAAGAGAGAGGAAGGTATATGATGGGAGAGCATAAGAAAAGGCATGGAAACACACAGAACAAGTAACCTAGGCACTGTTTCTTTGCTCTGCTTCTCCTGCTACTCTATTGAGCAGGTCCTAGATGTTGTCTCAGTGCTGACTCCTCATCTTCAGCAATTCTGCTGAAAAAAATTTTTTCACTCCCATACTTGTTATCTGTGTAACAAATTACTCCAAGATTGAATGGCTTAAAATGGCAATCAGCATTTATTATCTCATATAGTTTCTGTGGGTCAGAAATGAGAGAGCAGCTTAGTTGGCTGGTTCTGGCATGGGAATCTCTCCTGAGGTTGCACTCAAGATATAAGCCAGGGCTGCTGTTTCTGAAGGCTTGAGGATCTGATTCCAAGATGGTTCATGCATATGGTTGGCAAGTTGGTACTGGCTGTTGATAGGAACTCCCAGTTCTTCCCCATGTGGACCCCTCCACAGAGTTGCTTGAGTGTCCTCATGACATGGTGGTGGGCTTTCCCCAGGGTGAGTGATCAAAGAAAGACCAAGGAAGAAGCTGCAATACCTTTTTTGAACTAACCCTGGAAGTCACACTATAGTTCCACAATGTTCTATACTGGTCAGCTCTTTTCAATGTGAAAAGGGACCACACTGGGGTACATGTGTATTCGGAGGCAACAATCTTTGGGACCTTCTTGGAGGCTGGCTACCACAGTTACACTTATAGTCCCTCTGCTTGGAATACTCTTCCCCCAGGTGTCAGCACAGCTTACACTCTCACTCCCTCCAGGTCTCTGCTCAAAAGTCACTGTACTGGAGAGGCTTCCCCTGAACTCCCTCCCAGAATGGAATCCCTCTCACCATTCTCACTCTCTCTCCTCTTACCCAGTTCTATTTTTCCTTAGAGTACTTATAACATCTAACATGCTACATACTATTTGTTTGCAATCTGTTCCCCCACTGTTTCCCCCTCCCTAGTAGAATATAAGCATCATGAAAGGTTTGCCATGATTTCTCCTGGTACCCAGAAGGAGCTCAGTAAACAAATGAATGAGGCATGACATCACCTGACATTTCTGGTACTTTCGTTGAAGTGGTGTTCATATCACCCACAGACACATCAATAATTCCCTCTTTGGTGCCATCACCCTAGCTTGTAAATCCTTCTAAAACCGGTGGATCTAGCTTTCTGAATGTGATCTTCTTGCTTTACACCCCTCCCAACCCAGCCTCCTGAGCCCTCCTTGCCTGCCCTGCCTCTCCTAGTACTTAGCCTTCTCTATCCAGACTTCCCCCTTCCCTGGCTACCTCAGTGTCCTTCCCTTGACATCCACACTGTTGAGGCTTCCTTATTCTTGGCCTTACCTCCTAAATGTCTACAGAAAACGATAACAACTAAGAAGCATATATGCCCCCACTCCTCCCATACCCATGGCAAATATTGCTAAGAGATCAGGCCATCTCTGACTATATCTGGGCCAACAAGCTAATGACACTTTGCCAGGAAGATAATTGGTCTCTGTTGCTTAACACACTGTCAATTCTAGTATCAGGCACTGTAACAGGGAAATCATAGAGATATTTGAATGTGGGAGGGACAAATAATACAATGTAAGTAATGTATACTAAACACCAAGCATTGGTCTTAAGAAACTAATGTGGGTACCTCTAACATTTAATCTTCCTAACTATCTGCAAGGAAGTAACTATTAGTATATCTATTTTACAAACGAGGAAACTGGGGCTCAGAGAGGTAAATAACTTACACAGGATTCCTTAGCTAAGAATTGGTACAACTAGTCCAAATTCAGGCAATCGGGTCTGGAATCTTCTCTTTAACCATTATGATATTGTCTTAAGGTCTTCAATAACCAACTGGCTTCATGGGGTCTTAGGAATAAATGTCTAGCTGTCGGGCCTAACTAAGAGTCCCCAGGAAATTTTCTCTGTCTAAAGTTGCACCCAGAGAGTTCTCACTCACCCTTAGAGATCCAATTCACTTCTTACACCTCTACAAAGTTTTCATTGATATATTTATGCCAGCACTGCTTTGGACATCATACTATTATTTAAATTACCAGCCTGAAGTGCAAACCCATGTTTTCTTGTAGGTTTTCTTTACTGCATCATGACTGTATAACTTTCTTATTTCTTACTCCTCATAGTTTAGCAAAGTATCTGGCCTATGATAAACGAGGTAAATAAATAAACATCTCTATTTCCACGATATGCTTTCCCAGGTTATTTTCAAAACCTAACATTCAAAGATAGGCTAAGTTGTATATATATATATATATATATAAAACTGAGTTACTTTGCCATACAGAAGAAATTAACACAACATTGTAAATCAACTATACTTCAATCAAATTTGTTTTTAAAGATAAGCTAAGTTGTACATTTTTTATTGACTGGGTATTCTGGTCTTCAGTGGGTACTGTTATCATATCAAAATGAAGAAGTTGAGCAAAGGATAGCTTCCCAGGAAATGCAGCATGGAAATCTTCTCTAGAAGTGCACTTCATGGAGAGTCATAGTCCAGAGAATGAGTGTGAGTGCACTCCAGTTCTGTCCTAGGAAAGTAATGAGACACTGTATTTAAATATCACTCACCATGGCATCGCCAGGCAGAGTTTCTCTACTACTGAGCTTATGACTCCCCTGCCTCCAGCCCTTCTAGTCGCTTTGCTAAAAGGAGGTTTAGAAAATCTCTGGGAAGTCACAAAACTGACACGGCAGCAAGAAATCTGTGTTAACTTCCACCAGCTCTTTCTAACCACAGGGCTCTGCCGAGCTCAGAAGTGCTCATGGGCTTGCCAGGAGAGCTGGACAGACACGGTAATGCAATGGGAAAGCTGTGAAGGGTGAAAGTTACATTCTTTTCAAAAGTGGGAAAAGCTTCCAGACTTACTAAAAGAAGGTAGACTTAAAGCATAAATGGGGGCTTTCCTGGTGGCGCAGTGGTTGAGAGTCCGCCTGTAGATGCAGGGGACGCGGGTTCGTGCCCCGGTCCGGGAAGATCCCACATGCCGCGGAGCGGCTGGGCCCGTGAGCCATGGCCGCTGAGCCTACACATCCGGAGCCTGTGCTCCGCAACGGGAGAGGCCACAACAGTGAGAGGCCTGCGTATGGCAAAAAAAAAAAAAAAAAAAAAAAAAGCATAAATAAGTATGGAATTAGTGCCAACCTCCCCAGGATGTGTCATCAGGTGGCGTGATATGGTGTTCTTTAAGTTGACACCTATGTGAAATAAAAATTGCTATAACCTGGGGGACAAGAAATGTGACCTTCCATAAGGCCTTCCTCATTTCAGGACCTTGGTTTCTTCCCTGTAAAATGAAGGGAGTGGAGCATGTGAGGAAACATTCCAATCTTAGTGAGGGTGTATAGAATATGAAGTCAGTCATTCAAGATGTCAGAGTGTAATTCCTATTGTAGCCCTTACTCCAGTTTGACTGTGGTCTGTGTCTCTCTGCTCCAGGATGTATGCTTGACTCACCTCTGTATGTAGTCCTCATTGTACATTGAACAGTGTTTGACATAAGATAGGTGCTTGGTAGGTGAATAATGAATTGCTTAGAGTGAACTGAAATCTACTTTGAACCATTTTTTCCAATCAGACACCCCACCGTATTTTGGGTTGGACCAAAATATTTTTACTAACATAAGCTGGCTCTGAATCATGATGGGAAAATAGGGAGAGGGATCTGTTTTCTGGATCTGTCCAGAAATACAGGGATAAATTGAGCACTGAGTACCTAGTTCACTTAAGGCATCTCTCCAGTAAACGGTAGAACAAAATAAAGAACAGTTCTGTCAGACTCTGAAATCTGTAGTTTTCTACTAAACAAGGGGAATATTCTTCCATAGTCACAGAAAGTCCAATGTTCTGTGTGTAAATGCAGTCTACAGACACAATTTAAAGATGCTTAATACTTGAGTGACCCTAAAAATGTGTTCTCCATTAAAATGTAGACGGGGATTTGGCAATACCAAGATTATGATGGGGAACACAACTTTGGAATCCCAAAGAACTTTCTTACCTGCCATCAGTGTCAATAAAATGGGCCTGCCATGTCCTATACTTGTTCTACACTTTCTCTAGTCCCCCTTGTGATACAAAAAAGGAGACGAGATGGACAGCCTTCCCCATAACTATTTATCAGCAGTATGTCAGCATAAGGAACTATGGACTCTCCGCAGATTTTTCTGTAAAGGTAAAGCTCATCAGGATAATGGGAAGGCGTGATGAGCAATGCTGGCTGTAGTAAGCAAGGACATTGTGTTGAGGTATGAGGACCCTAAAGCTATAAGATCTGACATCCTTGTTAGCACAGAAATTTGACCTAGAGCAATGATTCCCAACATTTTAAAAGTCACAGTGCCTTTTTCAAATAAAATCTTAATGGAACCCCAATATATAAAACAGATACAAACAGACCTGATTGAAACTAAGATGGGAGGCCCGTGGCCCCACCTTCTCATTTGTTCCCTCCCTTCCGAGACATCTCAAGACATTTCCCTGGAAACCTAGGGCTTCACAGAACTCAGTATGAAAATCTCTGGCCCAAAAGAAACATCTCTGTGACTTTTTTCCACATCAATACCTAATTCTCTAAAATTAGAGATGGTAGTTTTATTGTTTGGGTAAACAAATTGATATCAGTATGGAAAAACATCATACTTAAAAATGGACTAAGCCTTTTCCGCTTATTGAAAGAGGACAATGTGAAATACTGCTCAAAAATTCTTTTAATCATTGCAAAGTGCCTGAGGATATTTTCTGGTGACCAACAGTCTAAAGGTCGAAGGGAGACACAACAGTGTCAGCTTAGCTGAAGCATACACGGAGGACAGAAGAGTCCCTTGGCGTCCAGCCATCTCTCTGCCCAATATTCAACAGGAGGGCAGCATAGAAAGCAATCTAGTAGGGTGTTGACAGAATTAATCAGGCTCTATTTTCCAGTTTTCTTTTGCTCCCTGGGCTAAGAAATTAGAAGGCTCTGGCTGAATCAGCTACACTTTGGGATTTCCCCAGAAACACACTTTTCCTGGGGAAATAAAGCTAATGCAAGGAGAGGTTGACAATGTTTGATTTCCTCAAAGCCCACTGCCTGATTTTATGTGAACTGTCTGATTTATTTTAGACCTTTAAGTCCATAGCTCAGTGACACTACATTGCTCAGAGAAGACAGAGAAAAACATTTGTGAATAAATCAAAAAGTCATAGTACTGTACCTTGCACATGGATGGCACTCATCTAATGTCAAAGCCCTTCCACAGATTATTTCAATACATAGTAATAAATATCTACCATTTAGTCGAGTCTATCTCTAATCCTTATCATAATAGGTGAGTTAGATATTATCCCTCAATTTTACAGAAGTGGAAACTGAGCCAGCACAAGAATAAATCACTTGCCCATAAATGGCAGATTTCCATTTTGAATTCAGGACTCTTGGACATCTAATCCCTGAGTCTGACTGCCTCTCCAGGCTTCTCTTCCAAATCTCAGTTCTTCTCAGGCATGATGCAGTATTATAAAATTACCTCAAGAGCTGGGAATGTGGTCCTAGTCAAGACAAATTCTCTTCAAACAAGACAACTGGAGAAGTGTGTTGATCTTCAGAACTCAGGGTAGAGAGCCGGCATGATTCTTTCTCAGAGATGGGGAGATGGGCCAGTTTAATCTTTCTGGGTATTGGGGGAATATTGTGGTCTCCATAAACATGAAGGAGTTTGTCTGTTATCCTAAAGGCAACAGGGAGGAACTGAATCTTCTGTAATATTTTACAGAGGTGGGATTGAAGGTCCAGAAAGGCTTAGCATCTTGTCCAAGATCACTGGTCTCAACCCTGCCCTCAGTATATGATTCACATTCCCTGCAGCATCAGCATCAACTGGTCAGAAATGCATAGTCTCAGGCCCAGACTCACTGAATCAGAAAATGGTTTGAACAAGATCCCCAGGTGATTCAAGGTGCATCAAAGCTTGAGAAGCACTGCTCTAAGGCAGGTGTACTTTCCCGAATCCTGGGCCCCTGCCTGCTGTCAAATTCTGCATATTTGGGCTTCCTTCAAGTCAGAGGCAAATGGAGAGTAGGGGGGAATATGTGGTTTCCTTTAGGGGTGGTTGTCAACGCCCTCTGCTACAGGCTCCGCCCCACCAACCAAACAATTATCAGCTCCTGGGCAGGTGGAGCCCGGGTCCCCAGATTGGCCCACTCGTGGTACAATACACGTTTGCTTAATCACTGTTTCCAGAAGCACCTCATCAATCATCACCTCAAAGCACCCAGGAGAAAGAGGTCCTGGTCGATGAGCGCTCGGCGCTGAGAAGGACCGAGGCTCCGAGTCGCCGATAAGAGGGGCGCGTGGAGTTGGGATGAGGAAGGTCGGGACTAAGGAGCATTAGGAATTCACCCTGCTGCTCTGATTGTTAATTAAGTGACTCGTCTACTGGAGGACAGTCCTGCATGTTCCCCCAGGCATCTGTTAGTTCTTCGAAAACCACTACTGACAAAATGAGGTTTGCCCTTGGTACACAGATAATGAGACTGAGCTTGACAGGTGTGGCGCGATTAGAAAATTTCTACATGAAGCTCATTTTGCTAGCCACTCCACAGTAAACAGACTCATTAGAACTTGCAGGTCCCTGGAGGCAAAGCATGTTTGACATTATTAATTGGCTTTTCTGTATAAGGAGTCAAATAGATGAAAAGGTTTATCAAGCTGAAATAATTAATTTTGCCTGAATTCGCTGACAGTTCATTTCTCCTGTAAAAGACCATTTTAAGGTTCCCTTTTTTTTCAAATTTCAAAGTTCAAAAGACATAATAGTGGCAAAAGTGAAGCTTTTTAGTAAATTATAATTAAAGGGAATTTAATTAACTTAGACCTGGAGAAGGGGAAATAAAGGAATTGCTATCTGTGTCTATACAGAGGTCTAGATGGTTGAACATATCATGACTTAATAATGCATTAATTTTAATCTAATCAAAGCATAATAAAAGAGGTAATTATATGTTTAAAAATTACCAGGCTCCAATAGTGGGATTTTTAAACACTTAATACTCACCCAGTTTCTCGTTAGCAAAGTTATAATTGTTGTTCTCAGATTCTGCTTATTTAAAGATGGGGGTTACAGGCAAGAGGTTAATTGAATAAATCATTGTAAGAACCCATGTTGAAACTACGATGAACTACAAAGTTTGCAATTCCTGGCTGCAAAAGATTTTTTTCTTCCCTTTTTTCTCTATGTCTTTCTGTGTCTCTAAAAATAGCAAATTATTTCCATTCCTTTATATGTGCTTCTGAATCCTCCCACACCCACTCTTTGCTCCACAAAGTCAAAATCCATTTCACATGAGATTCTGAAAAATTTTCCCTCATCTTCCAAATTCTACCACTTTCATCTCCAACAAGGCATTTTGTAGTTTCAGTGCGAGACTTCCCAGCCTTAAACAATGGATGATAAGGTGCCGGTATTGGGTGCTTGGTGAAAAGTATCATGATCTCTCCAAGTGGTCATAGAACAGTGGGGTTTTGATTTCTGTAAAGGCCAATGTGTCTGGACATTTCATTGATTAAAGACTGAGTTCTTAGAAATGTCTTAAAGGGTATAGCTGTTTTGCGGCAAAGAAGCATCTTGCCACATCAGCCAACATACTCATTTTGTAGTTCAAAGATGATCCAATATCTCCTAAATCTCTCTGACCCTGATGAACTAAAAGCTGGTGTGGGGGGAGAAGAACTAGGTAGAGGAGTTATGGAGAGTGGTTCTTCCATACCTAGTAGTATGTTTTCAACCAGTTCCTCAGGGCTTCACCTCCTTCCATCACAGGCTGGGCTCAGGCAGCCTGAGTACATTCACCTAACCTTCCACAGCCCCTACTCCATCCCATGGTGACTGGCCTCCTGAAAACCTACTGACAATATTGGTTCTTTTCAGCCTTTCATTGATGCTTTTCTAATCTAGAAATACCTGTTGGCTATCTTCATTAAACAGCAGGGCGTTTATGGAGTCTCCTTGTTTATTCCCCATCCTCAATCGGAGGCAAGAGCTTGGTTACCTGAGACTCACTCTTATATTCCTTCAAGTAGTGTTTTTAAAAAGTGATCCCATTCAAGGGAAAATTTACGCAGAAATATTCACATCCTATTGCATTATTTTGCAAAATGCAAGTTCACTTCTGCCTTTTGCCAAAACATCCTTAGGTACACTCTTCAAATGAGGAAGGAGAGAGGTAGGGCACATATAGTGGCCACTTTACACGTACCATCTCAGTTCTCAGAACAACCAAGTGAGATCATCCCCATGTTAGAGGTAAGACAATTGAGGCTCAGAGGTAGGAAGAAAGTTCCTTAAGTTCACACACTTAAGCAGAGCTGCTCTGCCTGACCTCAGGCCCTTATAATTTCCATTAGAAAGCAGTAGCCCAAAAAGTAACAGACATCAGACTCCCAAACTGTAAACACTTGTAACATTTACCAAAGAGTTAACATTTGGGGTAAGAAATGTCATAGCCCAAAAAGCAAATATCTACTTCCTTGTACAGAGGAATACTCAAAAAGACATATTAAAAAAAAATCCTGGGAAACTTGAGACCTTCCGGTGCAACAATCACAAACTTACTGTTGATCATATTTCCCACTCCTGCTTCCTTATATTAGTTCCTTAATTAAGCACATATTAATGGCCAGGGACCATCATGATTGAATAAAGGGTTGGACATGAGTGGGGCAGGAAGCGGGAGGAGGTTATATGTGCCAAGATTCAGGGCTTGTGCTGTCATCACTCACCAGCACGTTTGCTTCTGAAGTCAATACGTTGTTCCATTTGAAACACACTTAAAGAAAACATGAACTGATTTATTTACAATTCTGAACTACTTATCAAACAGTAATGATCAGTGCCTGGTATAACACAGGCTGAAAATATGCCATGCAATGCTTAGTCATTCTGCTAATGGAACTAATATTTCTCCTCTATGCCTCTCGTTTTCTCATTCTACTCTCCCTGTGCTTGTCTTTATTTCTTTCTATAATTCTGCCTGATAAGAATTAGAAACTCAGAAGGGATCTGTGTTAGTGTGGTCAGTTCCGAAGACTCCAAAGCCCACATCTACCAAGCACCTCCCTTTCATTCATTAACCCACCAGGGGCCAAGACTAATTAGATCAGCCTGCTCATTTTGAGCTGATAATTGATTTAAATAGGTTGCTCATTTAAAATAGAAGAAAAGCCTGCTAAACATTTGGTTCTGGGATTTTTTTTTTCTTCCTTCCCCGTAACTTTCAATTGCTTGTGCAATGTAGCATAAAATGTAGAGGTCTCCCTTTCTTTTCTCTCTTTTTTTTAAAGGGGCCATAAAATTAATTATAATAAGTAGGCAACGGGAAGGGGCAGGGGGTTAACTGATGGCTCTAATGAGCAGCGGAGCTTTGGGAAAGCTGGGCCACTCGTGCTGTTTGTTGGCTGCAAGGGGGCTGTAGCTTCCAATAGGAGCGCAGCCTAAAAAGGTCCTTCGGACTGAGTCTGTCTTCATGGCAACCAAAGTAGCTTTGCTAAGCTTCAAACAAAAAGGAGCCTTCCTTTCCAAATGTGGGGACATTCTGAAATTGTTTCCTTACCATTAAGCAAGAAAAGACCTTCAAAAGGCCATTCCAAGATACACTCCCTGCCCACTCCCCCCCAAACCCCTGGTTTTTACACAATTTGTGAGTGGGAAGGTGAGAGGAAAACTTGGACCTACTCTATATTCTAAAGACCTTCCCCTTCTCAAAGTGTCTTTCATGACCTGTCCTGCACCATATTGATTTATTTCAAGCGCGGATCAAAAAAGTTTAGACTAGGCTCCTCTTGGAAACTAAATTGTCCTTCTAGTTTATACTATTCGGCTGACTCTATCCCTTTGACACAATGAAAAGAGCTTTTGTCTGCAGCCTGGAGGGCAAGAGGTAGAAGCAACATTTGTAATTTGTCCTGTAAATTTTATTTTGCAGTGTTTCCTATCACAGGAAGGGAGTTCTCGGCCTGGTGAGGGGAGCTGAGACGTGTTACAAAATCTTTAAAGGTAAATAAAATGATTGGAAATAGAAAAGTTACCCCCCAAAGTGCATGTGCTATATTTCAGATGTTCCTAAGTTCCAACTTTACAAAGCAACACGATCCACATGAGAAGCCTGTGGGTTTTGGAGGCGGACAGACAAACCTGGGTTTCTAACCTGATTCAGTCCCTTCTAAACTCTGTGTAAGTCACTTGCTCTCTCTAAAACTCATTCTCCTTACCTGTAAAGCGGACACACTAAAGTATATTTAGGAGGCATATCCTAAGGGTTAGAGATAATGTCAGCCTAGCAGAAGGCCTAGCTTTAATAAGCACTCAAAAAATAGTATCGATAATGCAAAACTGGCTTCCTAATAACCAGGGAGGGTCACTCATACCTGTTTTGTTGTTGGAGTCCAGGCACTTAGGGAGACGGTGTCATCGTATTGCACACAGGGCCAGCCTCAAGGGTGTACAACCTGAGCAGTGACACAGGGCCTGACACTTGGAAGGACCCCATGTTGCTGTCTTAAAATGCTTAATTTTTCAACAGGGGACCCTGCATTTTCATTTTGCACTGGGTCCTGCAAATTATGTGGCCTGTCCTGATGACACATTCCCCCCTGAAAATGCTGTTCCTGCCAATCCTGGTATCTTGAAGGGTCTCCTTCTATGAGGTCATGTCTGTGCTGGTGGCACAGTGCTATTGCACTTATAAATCACATTTTTTCTGCCCCTTCCACACATTACAACCAGAGGTGTAGCCTCTCCGTTCCTGTGGGCCCAGGGCATGACTGCCATGAAAAACTATTCAAGAGCACATGCTAGTGGCCGAAGGTCAGAATGGCACCTCTGCGGTCCCATCGCTGGCCCGCTGAGAGAGCTCCTGTCTCTCAAGTAGAGGATGGAGGCCTGGGAGTTGGCAATGAGGACAGACCATCCCTTTGTTAATTCAGCATTCTTGTGGTGGATCGTTTTCACTGTTAATGACATACGAGTTGAGTCTCAGGTAATTTTTTTCAAAGCAACCAGTTGTGAAATATCTTGACAAAACACTGCCAATTTCCAATCCTAATGACAGAGACACTGAAGGTAAATAAGATGAATATTTATGGGATACCTGATTGCCTAAATGAGTTCCCTAAGGTATGAATAATTGAATGAGCGTATGCTAATTAATTGGGAAAAGCCAGTAGGTAACTCCTTTCTATTTATGTTAGCCTCATTTTATTTTATTTCTTAGAACTATTACAGTTCCCAGTTATTTTCTATGCTTCAGTAAATTTGAGTGTCATTGAGAGAATTTTTAATAGACATCATGAGTCTTAATTTCAATAAATGTGTAAGCCATGGTAGAATATGTAGCGATGGTTCTTAAGACATAGTTACATTGGGTTTCCCTAACAAAAGCTATTGTTCATTGGTGCCTACTGCTGGCTAGTTTTTTACGTACGTCTCCCAATTTAATCCTTACGCTAACCCTATAAGGTTAGATATCAAACAATTAGCTCCATTTTACAGATGCGGAAACTAAGATAACAGTTAAGTGAGCCGCTCATGGCCATGTGACTGTAAGTATTGGAGCACAGATTCAAATCTGGCCTGCTTCAAAGCCGAAAGTCTTTCCAGAAAGGGAACACTGGCTTTCGCTTAGAGTAGAAGTTTGGGAAACACAGTCCTTTCCTTATCATGTTGCAAATATGGTCCACAAGGACCTCAACTTGATGTCCGTCATCATTCTCAAAGAGCCACCCAAGTCAAACCAGTCGAATCAACTAATTTTTTTTTCAGAGGCTATGCTTTTTAAATAGTTTTTATTTGGCTTATTTTGTTTTAGTACACAGAATGTACAGAGAGCTCTCATACGTCTCCCTCATTCCACACCCAGTTTCTCCTATTATTAACATGTTGCATTCCTGTGGTATATCTACTGTAATTGGTGAGCCACTATTGATACATTATTATTAAGTAAAGTTCATAGTTTACAGTTCACTCTCTGCCTTGCACCTGCTATGGGTTTTGACAAATGCATGTAATGTATCCACAATTATGGTATCATATGGATTAGTTATACTGCTTTTCCTCCACCTATTCATTCCTCTGCCCACCTTCCCCATCATCCCGCATCTGAAACCCTGGCAACCACTGATCTTTTTACTGTCTCTGTAGTTTTGCCTGTTCCAGAATGTCAGTTGGAGTCATACAGTATGCAGCCTTTTCCAACTGTCTTTTCTCACTTAGCAAAATGCATTTGTTTCCTCCATGTTGTACCATGACTTGACAGCTCATTTCTTTTTATTGCTCAGTAATATTCCATTGTAAGGATTATCACAGATTATTTATCCATTCGCCTATCAAAGAACACCTTGGTTGCTTCCAAGCTTTGGCAATTATGAGTAAAGTTGCTATAAACATTCATGTGCATGTTTTTGTGTGGGCATAAGTTTTCACCTCATTTGAGTAAATACCTAAGAACCTGATTGCTAGATCCTATGATAAACCTATGCTTAGTTTTGTTAAAAATTGCCCGACTGTCTTCCAAAGTGGCTTCACCATTTTGCATTCTCACCAGCGAGGAATGAGAGAGCTCCTTTGTTCTACACATTTCACCAGCATTTCATGTTATTGTTTTGGGTTATAGTCATTCTAATGGATGTGTAGTAGTCTCTCATTGTCGTTTTAATCAGCCATTTGTTCTTGTTCAACTAAGGGTAAGCAGCCATCTCCAAAGTAGGATGTGTACATCCCATTCTGCGGACAAGATAATCCATTGAAATACTCAGAGAAAAAATGCAACCACTATTTTTTTCATTCATTATGTGAGATTTTCTATTCTTTGTGTATATTCTTAATGCATATATTATTAGCATAGAAATTGTGTATATTTAATAAATTAAAAATACTTATCTTGTTGAGATTCATGTCTTCCCTTATTTTTAATTGACAAAAGTGTTCTATTAAAAGAGGACCCCACTGCCATAGAGAACCGTGGATCTATGAAGACGTCAAAGACAGAGATCTAATATTTCTTTGAAAAAGTGAAACTTGATTTCCATTTAATATTGAATTTGATGTTTAAAAGTCTGAATTATGTCAAAGCTGAAGTTATCTCTGCTATTTTGTACTGGATACATCTACTAGTGTGACAAATTGGCTGTTTTCCCAGAGTGGCAGTTGTCTGAATTCATCTGCAGGAAGAATACATACAGGTGTGTTTTCAGAATATTGTCAGAGTGGTCTTAGCTTTTCAAAGCGGTTTTTCCTATACCATTTCACTTCACACGTTAACACAATGGCTACTACTGGTTTAGATTCGTTTTCAAAACTGGTTTTTGAGTATGGCTAAAAGGTGTTGAACTGGTAACCCTTACAGAGTTAGCTCTATTGTTAATCTCATTTTACAGATGAGCAAACTGAAGCATAGAAAATTTAAATAACCTGCCAAATGCCCCCCAATTTGTAACTGGCAGAACCATGATTCACACTCAGGCATAGATGCCAGAGTCCAAGCTCTTACCCGTTAGATTATTTGTGCCTAAAAACATCTATATGCCAGTGTCTACATGATTTAGAGAATAACGTGACCAGTTTAGCAAAAGGAAACCCAAATTATGGACTGCACCATCAATATAGATCTTTGTTTTCAAATGCAAATATATGCTTTTTTCCAAAGCAATATGTGTGCAGGGAAGACACTGGCAAAAATTTTGATTGCTACACATCCTGTGAGTTTGATGAGAAATACTAAATATCCTCTGTATATACAGAGAAGGTCTAAACCAAGAAGATCATATTTGTAAAAATATCACTTTTCACATCATGAAAGCAGCGTGAGAGCCTGTAAAAACACCAAGGAACAAGTTGATACAACCAGTAGAGAAAGAAATATATGTTTGGAACTCATTAATGAGCCTGATCCTTCAAAATGAGATATTGGAAAATACTATCTTCAGTGTGACAAGTGGAACTCCAGAGCTCTTTAAGAACAAAGATGAGAAACATTAAGTAGGATTTTCCTCCCTTCCTCCTTACTTCTTTTCCTCTTCCCCCCCTCCCTCTCTCCCTTCCTTCTTTCTGAAATAAGAGAGGATATTAAGGATTGCATACTCAATTCGAGAACCACTGGTTGGGAACAACAGCTCTAAAGAAAGTTAAGGAGGAAATTATGTTCATAAAGTACAAGAGAACCTTTTTCCTGAGATATGGAGTCAATAGCTGGACTGGTCAAAATTTTAGATTTGGACCCACTCTTGAAAACTCAATGAAGCATGATAATAATGTGGTTGTCAGGCTTTGATATGGCCTCCAATAATTTAGTACCTTCTAGTATTCTCTCTTTTGTGTAGTCTCCTTAGAGCTCTGCTGGTGTGACCAACAGAATATGGGGAAAGTGATGTGACCTAAGCTAGGTCACAACAGACATTGAAGCTTCTGACTTTCTCTCTTAGATCTTTTGCTCTGAGAGAAGCCAGTCACCATGCTGTTAGGAGACTCAAGGTGTCCTGTGAAAAGACCCACATGGAAAGGAACTGAGGCCTCCTACCAATAACAAGTACCAACTTGTCAGCCACATTAGTGAGCCACCTTGGAAGAGGAGCCTCCAGCCACAGTCAAACCTTCAGATAACTGCAGCCCCAGCTGACATCTGACTGTGACCTCATGAGAGATCTCCAGTCAGAACAGCCCAATCATGCTGCTCCTGGATATTTAACCCACAGAAGCTAAGAAATAGCAATTATTGTTTTTTTAAGTTACTAAGTATTAGAGTGATTTGTTATGCAGCATTAGGTAACTGACTCTGTCAGTAAGCCTGGACATTTGGTCAGAAATACAAAAGGTCTGAGGCTACCACTGAGCTGAAGTGATGCAGGTTGCTTAGCAGAGGGTTGTTTTGTGGGAGACTTAAGATATGTGGAACTCTGACCCTAGAGCAAAAGTGTGAAGTAAAGGATGTCCTGAAGACTGTAGACAAAACCCACCAAGTCAAAAACCACCTGTCAGCACCAAATTAACACTAAAAAATGCCTGAACTAAAAAGTAAGTGGCTAAATTAATGTAATGCAAACTGGAAAATATTTTGTTTTTCAAATACTCCTTGAAATATAGTAGGTTATCAAATTAGTGAAGAGAGAGAAAGAGAAGGAAAGAAAAGTAAGAAATAGAACATTCTTGGGAACATTTTAGTTTTATCAATCAAGCATTTCTCTAAGACTGTGTTCTTCAGATAATAGTAATAATAATGAAGCTATTAAATTAGTTCAAAGACTAAAAGTTTCTGAGGTAGAGAAGATGCAAGGTTAATTGAGGATGTCAGGATGAAATAGATATATCTATTGGGCACAGGATACAGATTGTGGTGTCACTGTTTTCTCCTGTGGGATAGAGGCATGTCCCAAAGATGGTTTACCAGCGTGAGGTACCAGAATATAAAGCCAGACTTGACATAAACAAGTGTGACCAGAAGTGATGTTAGGTGAGCCATCTGTTCAAATAATAACAGTAGCAACAACAACAATAATACTAGCTAGCATTTATTTAATGCTTACTATGTATGCAAGCACTGCTCCAATTCCTTTATAAGTATAAACTTGTTATTAATTTAACTTAATAATCCAAACATCTGTCAGTTTTCTATTATAGCTTCCTACCTTTGAAGTCTCATTGCATTTCAGTGTCTAAAAATACCCCTCTTAGAAGAGGGCTCCTTTAATTACCACTATTCACATGCCTACTGTGTGCCAGGAATTGTGCTTTATGTTTTATACAAGAGCATCACCATGTGCAATTGTGTAGGTTGTGCAGATATACATATGGACCCAACTCCACATATTAGCATATCTCATCCTTCTAAACATCTATGTCAGAATTATTATCTTCATTTTACAGAATAGTAAACCTTGACTCAGAAAGATGAAATCACTTAATATAGCCTCAAAGCTTATAAATGGCAGAAATAGAATTTAATACCCAGAATTCATACCCCCAAAATATATGCCCTTTCCTCTATAGCATGTAGATTTAATGAGAAAAACACATGCTATAGAAGTCTCATTTTAAACAAAGGCTAGTTTCTGAGGTCAGCTACAAAAATGAAAATAGCTTTTAGTCTAAATTGAATAGATCATGAAAATATATTAAATAGTCATTTCAGACAAATAATGTGGCAATTCCATATAAATGTTCTTCCTCCCAGCCCCTCCCCCCCAAAAATATTAGTGACCTAAAACAACAACCAATTTTGTTTGCTCATGATTCTGCAATTGTTTTTAGGGCTTGGGGAAGGTTAATATGTAACATTAGTTGAGCTCAGCTGGGTGGCTGTTTGCTCATGCGGTGTAGACTGGTATCATCATGAGACTGCACTTAACTGAGGCTAAGACAGGTAGCCTTAGTGTTCCTCTATATCATCTGCATTTCCATGTGGTCTATCACAATTAAGTGACATAATCTAAGATTCTTTACATGATGGCTGAATTAGAGGTTGAAAGGAGAAGATACAAGACCTTCTAAGGCCTTGGCTTGGTGGTCCAAGAGCATCATTTCAACTATATTCTATTGATCCAAGCAAGTTGAAAAGCCATTCCAGTTCAAGGGAAAGGGAAATACACCTCACTAGAAGGAAGGTTGAGCATATATGTACAAGAAAGAGAGAATTTGCTTTTGGCCATTTTTGAAAATGATCTACCACACTATATTCTCTAATAAAACCTTTCATATCTCCCACATTTGAAATACATGCACTCCTCTTTCAAAAGTCTCATTCCACTATGGCAGCAGCTCAAAGTTCAAATCTCATCATTTGCCTCAGATCCACATGTGTATGAGGCTCCTTTGTGCAACACTTTTGGTCTGGAGATATGTAGACTAAAAACATGTTATTTGCCCTCAAATTGTCCAGTATAAAATGGTAAGACGTGGATTGAATAACTGTACTAGAAGCTTTCATTCAGAATGGGAAAAATGAAGTGATGTCAGAAAAATAGCAAACTAGGAACTTCCAAGCCCTTGTTTTCCCCATGAAATATTTAAAATAAATAAATAAAGTAAAACAGAACTGACTGAACTAATCTTATAGGAGCTTCAGAAGAGTGAAAAATTTACAGCAACCGAACAAACATCCAATAAAGAAAAGTCCACATTCAAAATTGTAGGAAATTTTGAGGCATTATTATTCGACCTTTCCACACTCTTTTTCTTCATGGTGTGGTCTTAGTTTAAAGGAGACAGTAGAAGAATTTCCACTTTTCACCCTTGAACTGGAAGGAGAAGAGTAGTTGATCTTACAATGTTCTAATCTGTCTGGGTGTTGCCTAAATAACCGGTCTCTGTCTTACCTAACTCAAATCTTAGATGAGGAAGAGTGGCAACTGCTACTTGTGAAAGCTACAGGGGAACTATAGAGCCACATATACCGGGCAAGAGATTGTGCATGGAAACATACAGTAGACCATGTAAGGCCCCATGGGATGAGAATGTTTGGGAAATTAAGGCATTCAAAAGCAGATGTGTATAAAGGGAATAGGGAAAGTCACATA
The DNA here is from genome assembly GCF_949987515.2 of Delphinus delphis. NCBI lineage: Eukaryota > Metazoa > Chordata > Mammalia > Artiodactyla > Delphinidae > Delphinus > Delphinus delphis. The sequence goes on along the minus strand of NC_082689.1, from coordinate 102,588,224 downwards.
TAAGCCCAGGCAAGATGCATGCTCAGTAAAGACCTGAGAAGACCTTAAGATTTCAGCTTGGGCTTCCCTGGTGGCGCAGTGGTTGAGAGTCCGCCTGCCGATGCAGGGGACACGGGTTTGTGCCCTGGTCCGGGAGGATCCCACATGCCGCGGAGCAGCTGGGCCCGTGAGACATGGCCGCTGAGCCTACGTGTCTGGAGCCTGTGCTCTGCAACAGGCAAGGCCACAACAGTGAGAGGCCCGTGTACTGCAAAAAAAAAAAAAAAAAAAAAAAAAAAAAAGATTTTAGCTCAGGTTTATTCCTAGGCTCAGAGCATGCCCAGCTACTCAGTGGATGACTTTCCAGGCAAAAAACAGTCTGCAAAAACTGAGAGAAGTGGCTGTCTTTACAGATGCCTAATTTCAACAAAAAATTACAAGGCATACAACAAAATGGGAAATCAGGATCCACTCAAAGAAACAAAACTAATTGGTAAATACCATATATGAAGAAACATAGACATCAGACAAATACATTAAAAGAGCTTTCTTAAAATGCTCAGAGAGCTAAAGGAAAAAAGAACAAAAAAACTAATGAACTCAGTAAAACAATATATGAACACAATGAGAATATCAACAAAGAAATTATTAAAAAGAACCAGATTCTGATGCTGGTAAAAAGCAATAACTGAATTACAATAATCACTGGACGGTTTCAACAGCAGATTGGAAAAGGCAGAAGAAAGTATAAGTGAACATAAGACAGAAAATGAAAATATCAAGTCTGAGGAGCAGAAAGAAAAAATAATGAAGAGAAATGAATAGATCCAAAGGGACATGTGGGACACCATCAAAAAGAACAATATATGCATTATAGGAGTTTCAGAAGAAGAAGAGAGAGAGAAAGGAGGAAGACAGATTATTTGGAGAGAGAATGTCCAAAAACTTCCTAAATTTGCTTAAATACATGAATCTACAAATACAAAGAAGCTCAACAAGCTCCAAGTAGAATAAATCCCAAAGAGACACATGTTATAATCAAACTGTCAAAAGACAAAGACAAGTAGAGAACCTTAAAACAGCCAGAGAGAAGCAGCTTGTCAGATACAAGGGATTCTCAATAATATTATCATGTAATAAATCAGAAGAAATCTTGCAGGCCAGAAGGCAGTGGGGTGATATCTTTAAAGTGCTGAGTTAGAGAGAAAAAATCCTGTCAACTAAAAATTATATATCTAACAAAACTGTCCTTCAAAAATGAGGGGAAAATTAAGACATTCCCAGATAGACAAAAACTGAGAGAGTTCATTAGCATTAGACTTGCTAATAAAAAATGCTAGAGGGAATTCTTCAGGTTAAAATAAAAGGATACTAGGCAGTACCTCAAAACCATATGAAGATACAATAATCTCTAGTCAAGGTAAACACATGGGCAAATATAAAAATTGGTATTATTGTAATTTTGGTTTGTAACTCCACTTTTTATATTCCTCAGGACTTAAATAATAAATGCAAAATTATAAATCTATGTTAGTGGACATACACTGTATAAAGTTGAATTTGTAACATTAATAATATAAATGGGGGAGGAGCTGTATAGTAGTAGAATTTTTGTATACAATTGAAGTTAGGTTGATATCAATTTAAATTATATTGTCATAAGCTTAGGATATTATACATAGTTGCCATGATAACCACTATATATACACACACACACACACACACACACACACACACACACACACACACACACACACATACACACACAAAGAGAAATGAGAAGAAATCAAAATATGACAATGCAAAAATTAACTAAACACAAAAGAAAGCAGTAATGGAGGAAATGAGGACAAAAAAGCTATCAGACAGCAAATTAAAAAATAGCAAAAGTAAGTCTCTCCTTATCAGTGATTATTAATATATAAATAAAAATTAAATTTCCCAATCAAAAGGTATAGATTAGCAGCATAGATTTTTTAAAAAGGGCATGATCCAAAGATATGCTGTCTACAAGAGACTCACTTTAGTTCTAAAGACACAAATAAGTTGAAAGTGAAATGATGGAAAAGTATATTTCCTAATATAGTCACCAAAACAAAACTAGGATGACTATACTAAAATTAGATCAAATAAATTTTAAGACAAAAACTGTTAAATGAATAAAGAGAGACATCCTTATTGATAAAAGGATCAATACACAAAGAAAATATAATAATTATATGTGCCAAATCTCTGAGCTCTAAAAATATGAAGCAAACATTGGCAAAACTGAAGGGAAAAGTATGCAGGTCTACAATAACAGTGGGAGACTTCAGCAACCCCCTCTCAATTTGGTAGAAAAGAACAGACAGAAGATCAATAAAGAAAAAGAGGACTTGAGGACACTATAAGTTAATTGAACCTAATGAACATATACAGAACACTCCACCTAACAATAGCAGAAGACATGTTTTTTTCAAGTTAGCATGGAACATTCTCTAGGATAGACCATATATTAGGTCACAAAACAAGTCTAACTAAATTTTAGAAGGTTGTAATCACACAAAGTATCTTTTCTGATCACAATGGAATGAAACTAGAAATCTATAACAGAAGGAAAACTGGAATATTCACAAATATGTGGTACATTTGCTGCCGAAAAGTATGGCAGTTTGCTGAAAAGTTAGACATGGAATTCCCATATTATCAAGCAATTCCACTTCTAGGTTTATATACAAAAGAATTGTAAAGCAGGGACTCAAACAGATATTTACATACCAGTTTTCACAGCAACAATATTTACCATAGCTGAAAGATGGAAACAACTCAATGTCCATCAACAGATGAATGTACATGCAAAATGTGGTATATACATACAATGGAATAATATTCAGCCTTGAAAAGGAATGAAATTCTGATGTAAGCTACAACATGGGTGAACCTTGAAAACATTATGCCAAGTGAAATAAGCCAGATACAAAAGGACATATATTGTATGATTCCATTTATATGAGGTGCTAGAAGAGTCAAATTCATAGACATGAAAAGTAGACTAGTGACTATGAGAGGATGGATAGAGGCAGGGTAAAAGCAATTTAATGGGATAATGAGATAGTTCTGAAGATGAATACTGTGATGGTTATAAACAATATGGACATATTTAATGCCACTTAATTGTATACTTAAAAATGGCTAAATGGTAACTTTTATGTATTGTATATTTTATCACAATTATATATATGTAAGACACATAACAGCAACTAGTCCTTAGTAATTTTGAAATCCAGCTGGGTACATGTTGTCAATTCTCTAACCTGCGGCAGGGAATATTCCTTGATTAGTTACCAATTCTGCCCTTTGAGCTTGGTAGTTTAATTCCTGTAGGCTCTTGGCTATACCTTTACAATAAGTGGTACATATTTGCAGCAGCATAACTCTCTCAGCCTGCTTGCAGAAAATTGGAAGTTCAGAAGCTTCTTTTCTTTATGAACTGCTCTGTCTCCTTTCATCCAAGCTGGTGATATTTTCACTAATGCAATCTTCTTTAAGACTCTGTGGGTTTTCTACATGTTCCACTGGGCTTATCCTATGTTTCAAAGCCATATCCATAGTTCATTCTGATACAGATACTTCTGCTGAGAGACACTGCCTTAAGGTTTTTTTTTTTAATTGGAGTATAGTTGACTTACAATATTATATTAGTTTCAGGTGTTCAACATAGTGATTCAATATTTTCATATATTACAAAATGGTCACCATGATCAGTCTAGTTACCATCTGACACTTTACAAAACTAATATAATATTATTGACTATATTCCCTATGCTGTATGTTACATCCCCATGACATTTATTTTATAACTGAAAGTTTGCACCTCTTAATCTCCCCCTCTTATGTCCCTCACCCCCAACCCCTCCCTCTTCTGACAACGACCAGTTTGTTCTCTATATCTTTGAGTCTGTTTCTGTTTTGTTATGTTTGTTCATTTGGTTTGTTTTCTAGAATTCACATATAAGTGAAATCATGCAGTATTTGTCTTTCTCTGTCTGACTTATTTCACTTAGTATGATATGCTGTTGGCCCATCAATGTTGCAAATGTTGATATTTTATTGTTCTTAATGGCTGTGTAATATTCAATTACATATATGTGTGTGTGTATGTGTGTGTGTGTGTGTGTGTGTGTATCTTCTTTATCCATTCATCTATCAATGGGCATTTAAGTTGCTTCTATATATCTTGGCTATTGCAAATAATGCTGCAATGAACATAGGAGTGCATATATCTGTTCAAATTAGTGTTTTTGTTTTCTTCAGAAAAGTACCAAGATTTGGAATTCCTGGATTGTATAGTAGTTCTATTTTCTATTTTTGTATATTCCTCCATACTGTTTTTCATAGTGGTTGCACCAATTTACATTCCAAACAATTGTGCATGAGTATTTCCTTTTCTCCACAGCCTTGCCAACACTTGCTAATTGTTGTCTTTTGAAAGTAGCCATTCTGACAAGTGTAATGTGGTATCTCATTGTGGTTTTGATTTGCATTTCCCTGATGATTAGTGATGTTGAACATCTTCTCATGTGCCCACTGGCCATCTGTATGCCTTCTTTGGAAAAAAATGTCTATTCAGGTCATCTGCTCATTTTTTAATCAGTTTTTTTCTTTTGACATTGCGTTGTATAAATTCTTTGTGTATTTTAGATATTAATCCCTTACCAGAAATATTTTCAAGTATTTTCTTTCATTCAGTAGGCTGACTTTTCATTTCATTGATATTTTCCTTCCCTGTGAAAAAGCTTTTTAGTTTGATACAGTCCTATTTGTTAGTTTTTGCTTTTGTTTCCTTTGCCTCAGGAGACATATCCACAACAAAACATTGTTAAGACTGATGTCAGAAAACCTACTGCCTATGTTTTCTTCTAGGAATTTTATGGTTTTTCAGGTCATACATTTAAGTCTTTGATCCATTTTGAGCTTATTTTTTGTACATAGTGTGAGAAAATAATCCAGTTTCATTCTTTTGTATGTAGCTCTCCAGTTTTCCCAACACCATTTATTGAAGAGGCTGTCTTTTCCCTGTTGTATATTCTTGCCTTCTTTGTTATAGATTAATTGACCATAAATGTGTCGGTTTATTTCTGGGCTCTCTATTCTGTTCCATTGATCTATGTGTTGGTTTTTGTATCAGTACCATACTGCTTTTATTACTCTAGTTTTGTAGTATAATTTGAAATCAGGGAACACTGACTTATGATCTTTAGAAGCTCTTTTGTTTAGCTGAAAGAGACTATGAAGCACCACTTTAAATCTTTCTGAGGTCTAAACAGAATCTTTCAGCTACAGTCTTGATTCAATTTTTACCCTAAGGACACTTTTACTGGAAGTACTCTAGATTTGTTCTTTTCCATGAGGCCATTTCTTATTTTGAATACCTTTTACCAGCTGAAGAAATTGTCCTAAGTCCTCTACATTTCTTCAAAATTATGCTTGAAAACTAAATGGTTCATTTTTTTAACTCAATTTTCTCTTGCAACAATTTATTATATGTTTTTAAAAGAAGCTAGTCAGTATTTTCAACAGTCTTCCTGGAAATATTCTTAGCCTGATCCACTAGTTTACCTGGTAATTTTTCTTTTTCCAAGTTATACCAGTTGGTAGTCTTGTTCATAGATTTTCCATTACATAACGTTGGTCCCTTTTTTCTCAGCCTTCAATAGCAGTGCCCACACTGAATGTTCAACATTTTGCTAGCCTTGATGAAGAGCCTTTTGCTGCTTTCCCACAGTCTCCTTGCTGCCTTTACAGTCTCCTCTTGGTATTGTGTCCCAAAGCCAATACCACACATTTGAGGCTTTTTGGTTGGTAACAATCCCTTTTAAGAAAAACCTCTGTTTTAGTTATTTTTTGTTGCATAAGAAAACACCCTCAAAAAACTTTGTATCTGAAAACAATAATGATATATTACTGCTCAGAATTCTGTGTGTTGGCTGGGCTCAGCTGGCTGGTTTTGCTCCATGTAGTATTAGTGAGATTATTCATGCAGCCTCCTTCAGCTTGGGCTGGAATATGCAAGAAGGCCTTTCTCACATATCTGATGTTTGATGCTGGCAATCCCCAACTGCCTCATTCCTCCCCACTATGGTGTCTCTGCTCCTGTAGTCTAGACTAGATTCTTTATGGAATGGTGTCTGGGTTCTAAGAGAGTAAACATTAAAACTGCAGGTCTCTTAAAGGCTAGGCCTGGACTCAGCACCTTCCACCACACTCTCTCCATCAATGCTATTTGCAAGGCCAGTCCAGTTTCTGTGAAAGAGTAAAGCACAACCTAAAGAAAATTATATCTCCTGTTACCTCAATCAACGGATGCATCTTTATTCATATACAACAATATTCAGTGTGGGTTTTTTTAGTCACTTAGTGTTATTTATTTTTATAAGCTTATTGAAAAAGATATTTTAGACATATTTACCCAAATTTGTATCAACCATCACTATTGTGCATATGGAAAATAAATAAATAAAAGTGAAGTAAATTAGTTAAGCAAATTTCCAAAATTTGCTCATATTCAGAGTTTGACTTGAGAGTCAACATTTGTGTTTATCTACACAATATCATCCTCTGTGCCATCAAGTGCACATCAAGACAGCATTCTTAAAGAGTGCTCCACTATTATGTCTAGAATTTTCCTCCAAGCTGCTAACATGCATTATTCAAATTTTGATGCTAGTATTTTCTTGATTGACCGAGGGGCAGCTTGAATCAATTATATCAGTCCCATGTTGCTTTGAATTTCCTTCTTAGACTTGGCAGTTCCTCTCGCCTGAGGTTGTATTGCTTGGACTATGATAGGCAATCCTTTTGCACATATCTCAAGGACAGAATTTTTCACAGCCTTATATACTGGGTCCCTTCCTTTCTGAACCCTCATAAAGCACTTGGTCTTCACATTGCAGGAAGATGTGGAATTGTGGCCACTGCCCAATGGTATTTGGTTTTTGTTCCACTACTTTATTTCCATGTCTTCTGCCTTCACTATAACATTTTATATCAGTGTCAAATCATAGTGTAATCTTTTAAAATATATTTAAATGATAATTAAACTAAATAAATGTAGTGCCAGCAATGTATATAAGTCAATCGAAGTTGATGGTACTGATGAATAGTGATAACCAAGTTCATGCTTGCATAGTTAAAGGCAACTATGTCTTGAATGCTACTTGGCTGATGGTGTCAAATTCCATAAATTGTAATGTGCATCTCAATTTCAGAGATATTTATATGTTAAAAAATATGATATTTGTTGAGTTTCTCCTGTGTATCCAGTGATATGTTAGGGGCTGTCTGATAGATATATTTAAAAGTTTAAAACATAGTCTTTGTCTCAAGAAATTTAACAAAAGAGTCACTCAGATGAAACAGATAGCCATGACTAATGTCATAGAATAAATTTTAAAGTAAATAGCAAGACATGTTAGAGTCTGAAGGGATGTGAATAGTAGAGGTCATTCAACATGTCTCTCTACGTTTTATTACCTCTTCATAATTTTTTCTATATTTTGGTCCTCTTCTTCTTAATATAGAGAAAGAAAATTTTATTATATTTAAAATATTAATACTTTGTGAGTTATAAGTTTTTGAAATACCTGTTCTAGTTTGTGGTATGTTTTTAAAATTTGTTTAGAAGTTTTTGATCATACAGAAGTTTGCATCTATAGCATACTAAAATGTATCCATGTTTTCCTCTATGGCATATACTTTTTATCTTATTTTAGAAATGCTTTACTGCTGGATATTCTCCCATATCTTCTAAAAGTTTTGAGTTTTGGCTTTTCACATACAGTTTTTAATATCTGGAATTTGGCTTTTGTGTATGGTGTGAGGTAAGGATTTTATTTTCCCCACACGAATGACCAATTATCCCAGGTTAGTTTATCAAAAGTCTATCCTTCCTCACACTCCTGACTTGTAGGTGCATTCAATTTAGAGAGCACAGTTGAGTGAATAAAACCATGACTTCTTGAAAAATAGAATTCTCCCTTGAGAACATAAAATCATAAACAAATTATTATATAAGTACTGAAATAGGAATGGAATATACTCTAATCTGGTAATTCTTAATCTTTTAATGTCAGAAATAGGTTCTGATTAAACCTCTGGACCTCTCTCTAAAAGGAAAAAAAGATGCACAAACACATTAAAAATGTTGCATGTCATTTCAAGAGTTCACGGACTACTTGAAGTTTGTCCATGGGCCCCTTTCCCCTCAGTTCAGAGTGGGGAAATTGGGGGCATGTTAGTATATTACTCAAAAGCTTGCAGGTACTATATGTCATAGCCAGAAAAAGAATCTCCTATGTCTCTGCTTTGTACCATTCCACATGTATACCTACAGTTGAGCCATTAAAGTAGAACAGAGAAACACCACAAATTGTGATCACATGCTCAAAATAATCAAAGAATTGATACCAAAACAGTAACATGAGTTCCATTCCTGATCTAAATTTAGTAGTTGATTGTAGATGACAGATGGAACTGTATAGTTGTAAAGAACAAATTGAATCTGAGAGAAGGAATTAACTTCAATTTGTTTATTAGGTTCTGTTCCCCATTTAACAAGAAGATCTTTAGTAACAGTTATTTCTAGATTGATTTACGGTTTTGGCACCCTATAAATAATCATTGGAAGACCTAATTTGTTTGTTATATGCAAATTACCTAAATAAGCTTATTAAAGATAAGGTTGGACTGGTATCAAATTTAATTCAGGGCAAACCAAGAAGGATTAGGGTGCTTTGTGACTGATTGAGCCAGGAAGTTGAAAGTCAGCAACTAGACAGATTGATGTGTTCAGTGGGGCATTTTTAACCAAGAGCCATCACATACAATGTAGGAAGCTCAGTTAATAAATTAACCAAGAAAAGAATGATCTGACTTTGGAGGGATAGAATGATAGGAACTTCATCCAGGATATTAGAGAAATTTGGGATTAAAGGTGTTTTAAAATGGTAAAAAATTAAAAGCTGTGGAAATGAACCCAGTTGGGCAGTGAATGAGGATTGAAGGTTATGACAAATCTACTGGTGGTTTTGGTTATATTGATCCAGGTATTTCTCTACCTTTGTCACTCTGGAGGAAGAGTCAAACTACTCTGCTTTTAGCTGAGCCCAAACTGCCAAATCCACAAAGCTATAGTTCCCATCCAAGCTGGACTGATGTGAGGCTATACCCTGAGAAGCTCTTGACCTCCATGATCACTGAGAGAGTTCCCAATTATTCCAATGAAACTGGACCACTGAAAGAGTAAAGCTACATCTCCAAGGAAGTGGTTTTGCATACTTGACAACCCTGTTTCTTTGAGCCATTCATTAGACTTGCTCTTGGGCAAGCAGCTTCTGCAACTTCTATAAAACTGAGGGGCTTAAATGTCTTCCCTCCCATGGGAATAAATTGTATTATACCATTTTTGTGGTTCTTTATCTCATTTTAATTTTTTTTTTATTCCCAGCATTCTACCCCATCAGGGAATGAATCTCAGTCCTCCTTTCTTTCCCTGTCACAGAATTTTTTTCTCCTCCAGCCTTACTCTTTCATTTACAGAATTCTCCCCTCTTACCTGCTTTCACCACCACCACTCAATAGTCCTCTTGCTCCACAATTTCATTGGAAGATTCTGCTCAAGTCTTCTGTGTTTCACTTTGAGCCTTTGTTAGATATTAGCAGTAAAAGTAGTACTGAAGTGTCAGTAGTAAAAATGGTAGTGGTGGTATAGTAGTAATAGTAATGGTATTTGTTATTTTTATAGAAGTGAAGTAGCAGTAACATCACGCTCTTGCAAAAGCATTCAACACACTTTCCTATTGTTATCCCTTTGATCTTCCCAAAACCTACTCTCACAAATCTTTAGAGGGTTAGCTATCACTTAATGAACCAACTTACTGAGAACAAATTAAGTCACTGGGGAGCCCAGAGAAATATAAACTGAGGCCTCCAACCAGAAAGAGCTCCCACAGAGCTCATTAAAAAGCCAATGGGCTAAGAGGCATATAAGTGAACAGAATTCAGTGCTATAAAATTTTACAGCAAGTAGATACAACGCCCTGGGGTGGTCAGGGGAGGTATCTAGGAGGTGTTAAGCTCTGCCAGGCATTTAGCTGGAATTGGGCATTCCTGATAAGGGGAACACAGTGAGGAAAGGCACAGATATGGGGAAAGGGCCAGAGAAAATGAAGAAGAAAGATAGATTAAAGATCCAGCCCTATCATTAGTGGAAACTGTGAAAGACATGATATGAAAATGAGCTCTTTTCTAATAAAGCCACAATTACATATATGAGCTAAGTGAAGTGAGGCAGTGGATCCCAAACAAATCTAACTCAGACTCTTTGCTTTCCATCTACCTCTCTCTTGCTTGCACTTGGCAATGATTCTACCTGTGGCACTGTGAGAGTGTATTTTGCAGGTTGGGGTTTCTGTTCTATTCAGACAGACGTGTAGAGCACCATCATGATAACAAGGGACATGCCTTAACCTGCAGGCAGCTGACATAATGGCTGTATGGTACTATTTACAGAGGGATTTCAGTGCTCCTTATTAATAAATGTCCATTCGTATGCCTAAATACATCCTTGGCAAATCATCGAGTTGACTTTTGTGCCGTTTCCTCTTCAGTTGAAAATGGACATGTTCTTTATTGGTAGACTTGAGAAGTCAGACAAATTTGTGTTCAGGGCTCCTGCTGCACAAATGTATGTACTTGTCCCTTCTTTCCAGCTCTGTTCTCCTGCCTAGCCCTCTTATCCTTCCAGATTCAGTGGCTACAGAGGATCAAGGATCCCTCTGAATGGAGGAATTCACTCACATGGAGGTGGAACTCTTTGAAAACAGCTTTATTGTCTAGCCATCTGGTGGGAACGTGCTCTTATGAAGAGGATACTGGTCGAAGCCGTGTTCAACTTTCCACAAGTCTACGATGCACAAGCCAGCAACCCTCACCCCCACCCCACAGCAAAGAATTATCCAGTCCAAAATCTCCATAGGGCCTAAGTTGAGAAACCCTGCTCTAAGGAAATGAGTGTTCTATAAGACTATTTTTGCTTTTTATTAATTTGTTCAACAAATATTGATTGAATGTCTACAACATACCAGGCATGTACTGAGTTTCATATACGTATTTAACGTACACAACAGATCACAACATTGATATTATTATTATCCCCATTTTACAGAGAAAAAAGTCTGAAGTCCAAAAAGTTAATTTACCTACAATTATCTAATTAGTAGTGAAAGGGGGTTTTAATGCAGTTCTTGACAAGTACTCTATACTTTGATATACACGAATGCTAATGGAACAAATAGCATTCTGGAGCCAGCCAGACCTGCATTAAAATGTTGGTTCTTCTACTTACTTGCATATGTAGTGGAGACAAGGCTATCTTCTTTGAAGGAGGTGTGAGGAGTGAAATAGGCGCTGAAAGCATTGTATGACAGAGCCTGTAATAGTGGGTGCAACCAAAATGCTAGCTCCAATTATTTCATTTCCATCCCTTAATATGAATGTCCCAGACCACTTCATCCAGCCACATGCTAGAATTCTTGAGAAATGAAAAACAGGGTGGTGGGTGGGGTGGGGGGTTGATTTTTCTACTGAAACGTGAGCAGATTTTCTTGATTATTTCGGCCCCATGGAGAATGTGGCTTCTTCGCCCAGTGTCAGGACCCCCTCCTTAAAACGGGCTCTGGAGTGAGGATAGGCTGCTTTCTGCGGAGGGCCTTCTCCCGTCTGTCCAGCGCTTCCTCCTGCGGAGCTGCTCCGGCCGGGATTAACCCGGGAGTGACAGACTGTCAGCCAGCCCTGCTCCAAACGCTCCCTCCGAGCACTCGCAACTGTCAAGAAGGATTTTTCCTGACGGGAGAACACAGTTTCACATTTTCAGAGTTAAGGCATAAACGCACGAGGCAGCTGGAGATGCAGAGCCCGCTGCCCTCAGAGCGGAACTTCACAGAGCATCAGCAGACAGGACACTCTACCCCGGCTTTAACCAGTGGGCTTTGTCTTTTTCATTTCTCCTTTTGTCCCAAGGCTGAACACTTTACAAAGTTAAGTCTATTGCCTTACCATATTATTTCTAGAAAAGCAGAACAGCTTTGGCTCTGGGATAGTTAGAGCATCACAACCTGCCTCCAGCTTGGGAAGGAAGAATTTACCAGGGCTTTTTTCCACAGTTCAGCTCTGGTACCGTCCTCAATTCTTCCTAGTCCTCTGATGGTCCCTTCTTTCCTCATCCACTCCGTAATCATCCAGTCTTCTACTACACATCTCTGTGCTTAATTCACAAATACGAAAAGATAACCAAGGATCAGCAGGTGTTTGCGGAAACCAGCGATAGAGATGGGAAGGATCTGAGAATACCAGACTTCATAGCAAAGGGAGATTTTAAGAATAATATGCTCAAAGGAATTTACAAAACGAGAGTAGGCTACAACTAAATAGAGGCAATAAAATAATTTTTCAAATAAATATTAGAAATTAAAAATAAGATGGTCTAAATAAAAACACATCCAAAGCGTTAAAAGAATTTTTATGGAAAGCTACTTTAAAAAGTACAGCAAAAGAACAAAAAAAATAGAAATCTGAGATTTGAAAAAGTAAGAAACATAGAGGGATAATCCAGGGACTTAACCTCTACCAACCAGGAGTTCCAGGTACAAAAGAAAAGACTACATAGAGGGGAGAAAATAACCAGTGAAAGAATAAAAGATAAACTTTTCAGAACTAAAGAAAGATATCGAGTCAAGATTTGACTGGATGCTGGCAGATAATGGAGCAACTCCTTCAATTTTCTGAAGAAAAATGATATTGAAACTACAATTCTATATGCAGAAAAACTATCAAAAAAGAGTAAAGATAGATATTCTCAATCATACAAGGCCATAAAGTTTACCTACCACATATTATGAAAAAAATTTTTTTCTCAAGGGTGTACTTCAGTACATGAGAAAGGAATCTAGGAAATAAGAAATCATGGGTTCTAAGAAACAAGGAGACTACTACAGAGGGCAGTGAAAGAAATACCGGCTTCATGTGAACTGGAACCAGCAGGTGGAGGGTCCCAAGGAAAGTTTCTTCAAAAGAAATACATTTTATTCAACAAAAATTATGATTTAAGTAGAAGCAAGTACCATGCTAAAATGGTACAGCTTTTTTTCTCCAAAAGGATAAAATATGTAAATATAAACTCCAGTAAAAATGAAAAAGCATGAGAAAGTTATGAATCACAAGCAGGGCATGCTAAATTATGGCATAAATTTAAGCACTTTATGGCATATTTAAAAAAAGAAAATCCCTTCGGCTTTGACACTTGGAATATTGTCTTATAAATAGCACGTTTGATGATATGAAATTACGTTTACTTTCTCCATGGACCTAATCACACTATTTAGTTCTGTAGTAAACAATGGTTACATATCATGATACTATAAATTTTATTTATTGATTTTTAGATTTGTAATAAACCTATGGACAAAACACTTAACACGTAATTGTAATTACAAAACAGAATATCAGAGCCCAAACCTTGATAATATAAAAAAATAATAAAACTGATGGAGGATGGGAAGTGGAGCAGAGGTAGAGAAAATGGAAAGTATCACAGAGGTAGTTTATTTCTGAATAATGATGAATCAAGAAATAGCGTGTGCCTAAAACAGATAGAACCAAAAGTAGAAGCTTCATTATATTAAGAAACATTTTAAAGATCACCAATACAACTGAAAATAACAATTTAACCAACAAATTCAGAAGACACGTAGAAAGGAAGATAAAGTTAGTATGTGTAGATGAGTTAAATTCCTCATTTTCCAAATGAGGGATTCTATAAATCAAAAACAAATTATAAATAAATTTAGAATTATGGTGCTAACCAATGAAAAAATAAAAAACCTCTGGAAATGAGAGTGGGGCTAGGAAGACTATTATTGTCTCAGTTGTTAATATTCTGTACTACATCAATTATTCTTTTATTCTAGGTGTATTATTTGTATAATTTATAAACTAGAGAGTGACAACAAAATAAACACACTTCCTAAGAAGTAAATGTGGAGACATTCTGGATTCATGCAAGTGTTGGGCTGCCTAGCATAGCTTTTACCCACATATTTAAAGCTCAATATATATTTAACTAAATTTATGATAATAACTCTATAAGAAGATAAAACTAAAATCCTGTTGGTCTAAGCCTAGGCGCTCAAGTATGTCCAATGGCATAGGAAGGAATAATAGCAGGATTTGCAAAGTTATACAAAAGGTTTTGTATTCATTCTATAACTGGATTATGGAATACTGGGAAGCAAGAAATCATGAACCCCGATGTTAGATCCAGAAGACATAATTTAGATATGTAACGTGTATCGGACTAAGCATTATTCTTTGTTGCCGTCAACTGTAGGCAGCTCAGTCCCAGTAACCTTCAACTGTTCCCCTCCTTATATAAAACTGATCATGTCCAGATTTATATAAGATGCATTTAATGCCCTTTACCATCTGACAGCATTCACCCCCTCCAAACTCATCTCCTACTACTCCCGCTGTGAGCTGGAGGTAAAACTAAACCAAAACACCTGCATCCAGAGGCAGGGGCAATAAAATGACACAGGGACACCAATTTTTTTAGTATTCTTTAGTGCCTAGATTATGTTTTTTTAAATACCACTTCCCACTATGAGGTACCAGAGGTTCTTGGAGAAATGCCTGATTCCAGGCTGAGGGAGGATAATGTAAAAAGTGAACGAGGCACATCTTGTCATACCACATTTCTTTCCTCTTACGTGGAAAATCTTGGTTCCTGATAGCATTGGCATAACTTATTTGCTTTACCCTATGATGCCCATTATATAGTCTTCAAAAGTATAACATCAGTATTACTTCTAACGTGAAAATACTGAATGGAGTCAGTTCTGTTTGTTCTTAGAATATATATTCTATGCATGCTCAGTCATAGGCCCGTGTTCAAATGTCCCTTGGGATCATTCTTTAATTTTAGGGTCAATTAGATTGATTTGTTTCCTTTATTTTCAACTTTAACATTTACTTTTCCTTAATTCAAGACATTTACAAAATTCAAAAGTAGAACTATACAAAAAGATACATTCAGAGTAGTCTTGTTCCCATCCTCTACCCTCCACTTCTCTTCTCTACCTTGTTTTTTTTTTTTTTTCTTGATTACTTTCTGGTTTATCCTTTCATCGTTTCTTATTAAATAGCTAGAATCTATCCTGCTCTTGGCAGTATTCACTTAACAATATACATGGAAATCAGTTGATACCAATTCCAGGATATCTTGAGAGATTACATCCCAGAGTCTTTTCTCTAGTAATTGTTTTTCCCCCCTGGCTGTATGGTGCGGCATGTGGGATCTTAGTTCCCTGACTAGGGATTGAATCCAGGACCTTAGCAGTGAAAGTATGGAGTCCTAACCACTGGACCTCCAGGGAATTCCTTATAGTAATATTATTTTTATTTTTTTAAAAAATGCTAGTATAAACATATATATAAGAAAATAGCCCAGGCCCTTTTTAGTTGTATCCTGAGGGCACACAAGATTTTTCTTTGGAGCCATTTTTTCTTAAGCCACAGATGAGATTCCTCCACTCTGACCCTGCTCTTCTATTAATCATAGGCCAAGCTGATCCTAGCCTCTATATCCATGTTCCCCATGCTTGGGATGTGATCCTACTTCTTCATTTGCCCTATATTTGAGGCAAGTTCAAATCCTATGCCTCATGATGACTTACCTAGGAACTTACCTTCCTCCCAGGAACTGTGCCTGTGCACCCCAATGTCTAACATGATGGCCAGCACATAGGAACTATTCAGTAATGTTGAGGATGACTTTAGGGTAATGTGGAAAGAAGATAGGTTTGGGGGTCAGGTAAGCTCTCAGTTTAAATTCTAGTTTAGCCACTTTGTAACTACATTAGTTATCTATTGCTATGTAACAAATTGGCCCAAACACAGCAGATTCAAATGACATACATTTGTTATCCCACAGTTTTTTGGGTCAGGAATCTGACACACCCTAGCTGCGTGCCTCTTTGGGTGTCTCACAGGCCACAGTCAAGGTGTTGGCTGGGGCTGTGATCTCTGCTGAAGGCTCAACTGGAGAATCCACTTTCAAGTTCACACCTGTGGTTGTGGTATGAGTTCAGTTCCTTGTGGTTGTGAGACTGAGGCCTCAATTTCTCACGAGCTGTTACCTGGAGGCTTCCCTCAGTTCCTTGTCACATGGGCTTCTCTACAGAGTATTTTGCAACATGGCGGTTGCTTTATCAGAGTGAACAAACAGGAAGGGAAGAGAAGTACCAGACAGAGAGAAAGTGGAAATCACAGTGGAAAAAGAGAGAAGTACCAGACAGAGAGAAAGTGGAAATCACAGTGGAAAAAGACAAAAGTACCAGACAGAGAGAAAGTGGAAATCACTTTTATAACTTAATCTGGAAGAGATAACCCATCACTTTGGCCATGTTATGTTCCTTAGAAGAACTTCTTTGGACCAGCCCACAATCAGGTAGACAGGATTGTACAAAGGACTGAACACCAAGAAGCATGCGAGAAGCTGCCCACCACAGAAATGTTTTAACCGTAGGCAAATTACTCCAGCTCCCTTTCTTCACCTGCAATATGGGAGTAATGATAGCAACATTGTGGTATTATTGTGAAAAACCAAAAATAATACATATGAATCACTAGTAAGAGCTCAATATATGGTAATCATTACAATATTAACTATGCTGTCTGACCAGTTACAACCTTTTTATCCCCCTCTACCCAGTCTTTATTCCTCATGCTTCTGCTCCTTAGAACCTAAATGTCTTCACTTCTTTACCTCCCTAATATTTTATTAACAACATGCCTCAAATGACCACTGTGATAGGGCAATTTCTAAGATAAAATATGTCTTCACAACTTGGATTCACCAGTTCAGCTTTACAAAATTAGTTGATTCTTTTCATGACTTCCTATTTGAATCTAGTACCTCCAGAGAAAGACAAACCAAGTACACCAGCACCCCAGAAAATACTGATTTACAAACTAGAATGCTCTTTCCTTTTTTTGTAAACCTAGATGGGAAACTGACTCATTATAAACCTGCTAAAGAACTCATGGTTTTGCAAGACATAGTATTATATTTCACAATTATGTGACGTTCTAAGAGACTTTTGCTAGGTTTTGGTTTTGTCTTTTCTTTTCTTTATTTCTTTTTTTTTCCATTATGGCAAGAAATTTTCTCAAGTCTCAATAGTTTACCTTTGTTAGAGTCTGAGAAACTCTTGAGAAACACATGTCTAAAGGAAGAAATTCTTGCAGCCAAAATTTTAGGAAACTCCCACCACCTGTGTGAATCCATTCTAATGTGTCCTGAAATATTTTGCTTATGAAACATATAGGAAACTATCTCTATTTCAATTCTTCTTCCTAATCTCCTATGAATCAGAACATTGACTTGGGGGGTTAGGGTGATACACTCACATGACCTTTCCAAGCCCCAGTTTCCCATCCACAGAATGAGCCTCATGACCCTATCTTCATGACCTGTCACTTGATCTTTTTGCAGGACAATCAGGACCTGGACAATGCTCTAGGCCTACCTGGGAGGGACCCCTAGAGACACAGCAGTGGAAAAAGTGTGCTGTGTCTCTTTTAACTGTGGTCAGAGAGATTGATTTTGAAAAAAACAGTCAACTCAAGGGAGTAAGCATCAAGCTAAGGATTAAGTTAGAACTGAGTTCCTAATCAGGGGAACATAGGGACATAGAGAAAAGAGGGGAAGTCCAGATGCAAAATCCACATAAAAGACAACAAGAAACAAAAAGGAAAAAAGAGGAAAGATAAGTTAGTTCTAAGAAACTAGAATGGCCTGGAGCTGAAGAACTGGGCAGTGATATTCTCCTGTTTCTTTAGCTCCATGGGGGTCTGCTGGAAACGTTTAAAGGGAAATCCTTGGAACAGACACCTACCACCTGTGGCTATTGAAAAGATATATATCATCTAGATACCACTGAGTGAAAAAAAATGCCTTAGAACAAAACATCTTGACTAACAGCAAGGTGCAAAATTATTTCATTTTGCTCTGCATTTTTGGAAACAATTGACTTCAAACCTCCATAACTTTGTGCCTTAAAGTCTCCATCGCAGCTGTGGAGAAATTCTTCATGTTCTCTGCTATGACACTGGGATTTTTGCAGCCATGAACGGACACAAAAAGACGTCAATCATACCCAGTAATGAAAAGTTCATTTCTCACTCCCTATTGTGAAAGCAGTGCCTTTGTGATAGCCATTGTATGAGTCTGTGTTCAAGCTCATTTACCTTCACATACAGAATATCTATTTTATATTAGAAGTTTAGACTATAGTCACCCCAGATCACACCTAATGCATTAGAATTGTATTACCATTATCCTCTATTAAATCTGTGATGACATTATAATATCTATGTCAGAAATAATGAAGAGATTAATGTGGAGAAAGAGATCCTGGTGTCACCTCCCTCTGCATTTTTGACATCAAATATTGTTGGCTCTAAAAACCAGTCTCCGTCAGCCAGTGAGAATGGGGACTTTGACAATGGAGAATCCATTGAGAGATGTGAGAGGAATTTTCCAAGTCATGTAGACAGCCGCTGAAGTGATAATTTTGAATAAAAGTGAAAGTCCTTCCTTTTTCTTCTCTTCTAGAAAAAAATCTATATTTATTCCCTTAACTTCACAGAACATATCCTCCTCAGGGGGTGGTGATATATGTTAAGGAGAGCTTATTTGAAGTGGTTCCTCCACAGCTGGATTTACGAATGGATACAATAAAGACACTTGAGGAGAAGGAAAGTCGGTACTAAACATGCTGATCCCAGATTGTGAAGCAGCACCCCCCTCAAATTTAAGGGGCTAGAAATTGTCTCCCCTACTGCTTTGCTTCCCCTCCCCATCCAGTGGGCCTGAATGGGGGAACAGAATGACAGAGGCAATTCATTCATCCACACAACAGGTATGTATCAAGCCGTGGATTATTATTCCTTACTTCATAAAGCACTTTATATTGTACATATCTGATGACATTTCATCCCATTACAAAATAGGAAGGGCATGCATTATCATTCCCACTTTTATTTTGAATTTTATTTTAGTTATGTTTTTATACAGCAGGTTCTTATTAGTTATCTATTTTATACATATTAGTGAATATATATCATTCCCACTTTATAGGTGAAGAAACTAAGTCTCAGAATGACTTTTGTATATTTATGTAGCTATGAAAGACTGGAGATTTGAACTCAGACTTCAGAGTTTGAGCTTTGTTCCATAGCCAGTTGGGACCAGTGATGGACTTAAAGTGGGAGTACGGGAGTGGAGTTTTATTTCAAAAGCTCGCTCTGGCTGTAGAATGGAGACTGAGTCTCAGAGGAAGAAGATGGGAGGCATGAAGGCTGGAGGCTGCCAAGGTAATCCAGGCATACAGGAATGGTGACCTGAACTAGCAAACGAGAATCAACTACAGATGTATTTAGGAGTGCTTAGTAACTAGCAGTTGGAGGCTGGAAATTGGAGGGTGAGGAAGCACGGGCGACTGAGGATGTCTTGCGTCTGCAATCTGAACAACTGGATCCATAACAATGTCGTTATCTGAGACAAGGAACATGGAAGGAAGAGCAAGTTAGGAAGGAAAGGGAGGATTGTAAGCTCCATTGTGCATCATTTGAGGAAGCAGGTGGAAATAGTTTGTCAGAGGTGGGTTCATGGTTTTGGAGCTCAGAAGAGGCATCTTGCTTAGGTTGAGATTTGGGGGCACAGGATATCCTAAGAACAGAGATCCCAGGTACTTATAGCAGGAGAATTTCCAGGGAGTGGTGGAGGTGGAAGTCAGACTGCAGGAAGTGGGGAGTGAATGGACTGAGGATACAGGGTAGACAACATTCTGAAAAAAGTATGACTGAAGAAATAGAAAAAGAGTAGTAGGTGGAGGGAGCATGGGGTACAGGGAGAGCATTTTATTTTTTCAATGAAAGAATTTGCTTAAATATTGGTAAGAAGGAAGCAACTGAGAAAGAGAGATTAAAAGTACAGGAAATTCACTCTGTGAAAAAGAGCTATTGAACCCCTACCATGTGCTGGCAACCCAGCAGCAAGCAAAAATGACAACAACCCCACTTCACGGAAATTACTTTCTGGTAAGGGACAAGAAATAAATAAACAAACACATATAATAGCCTCTATTATGTATAAACTGCAGTATAAAGCTATAATGCTTGAAACACTCTGGCACTGACACAAGAACAGACAAGAGATGCATAGTGAGAAAGGCTCCTCTTGCCCAAACTCTAGCCAGGCTCCTCTGAGCCCTCTTCTTGACTAGACCTCAACCTTGGCCTATAATGACTTGAACAAAAAGTAACATACTTTCTAACTGCTCAAGGCCACATCCCCAGGACGACTTTAGGCCTCCATAATGTACCTGCCTGGGAAAACTCAAAGCTACCGAAAGAATCTACTGTTTGTTCCAAACAGCACCTGAAGACAGAGTCCCAGTCTCCCAGCCTCCATGGGAGGGTAGGGGCCGAACTTCAAAAGCCATAGGGTTTCACACGGACAAAGCCCTCTTCCTGCATTTTGTAATTTTTCACTTCTCTGACTCTACTGAGTCCTCACTTACCTGGATCCTTATTCCATCATTCTCCCTTAAAAATACCCAGTCATCTCTGTACAAATCAAAATTGAGTTCAGCTCACGCTGGACTGTTTTCTCCACTGCAATAGTATATTATTGATTCAAATTTGTCCTTACCTCACTCAGTAGTCTCCAGCTTTGTTTACTTCTGACAAACAAAATAGAGTCTAAACTCTGTAGATATACAGAGTTTATTATATGATAAATTTGACATTTTAAATCAGTAGAGAATGGACCAATTTAATAAATGGTGTTAAGAAAATTGGATAATTTGGGGGAAATAAAATGAAAAATGGTCACTTAGGAAGCAGATGAAAGGTAGCCTTAAACAGGAAGAGGGTCACCTCTTATATTTTCATTGGAGAAGAAGAGAAGGGTGAGTATGATGCAAGAACATTTGGGTGGTGGGGGAGCACAAAGAGGGAGCCACCCATTGGTTCCTCTATTTTCCTTGTGAAATGGAATCCAATATCTTATGCTGAGAGTAAAGGGGCATTTGTAAAATTAGGAACCTGGAGCAGATGGGGGGAAAGTGAAAAGAGAATATAATGAATGAAGTTCAAGGCACAACTGGGGACTGTTCATTTGGAATAATTGAAATAAATGTAGAATGGGACCAAGCTGAAATGTTTGCAGGGCAGATGATGGGTAGAGTTCAGAGAGGTGAAACTGACTCCACAGCTCTGCAGACCACAGGGCAAACAGAGCCATGTACCTCAAGTTTAGATACCAAGCAGGAAATATGCTTCCTAGAGCTCTGGGGCAGCAGTGCAGACCCACCATGTCACCCCAACATCAATACAACCTATTTGAGAACCAGGACAGGTTTCTTTATGAAACAAGAAAAACATCCCAAAGGGCTGAGTTTCCATCAATGTATCTTCCTCAGTATTTATTAGGCAACTTCTATAGTCCAAATTATTCTCTACTGAATATATTACCTTCACTTCCTTCATTTTGAATGACAGGACTTATAGACAATAAGGGGGTGCTGATGGGTATTAGGTATCAAGGAAGGGAACCAGGGCCTGAACTAGGGAAGGCACAGAACTGAGCAGGGCTGAAGCTGAACCTGGAAGCTGGTGGTCACTGCAACCCAAGGATTTGAGACCAAACGCCAATTTCCTCATGGTAAGTAAGAAATCTAATAGGCAAAAAAAAAAACCTTGAAGAATCAAGCACAGAGAATTCCAGGTTGTCTAGTAGTAAGAATTCAGAAAATCAAGGACGCTTATTTGTCTGAAACAAGACAAAGAATTTAGGAAAGAGTCTAGAAAACTGGTAGAGGAATAAGAGGGGCTGTAGCCTGGGCCATAGACTGTCAGAGCTGGAGTTGTGGACTTATTGTCCTCTCTGCCCAGAGCACTAGCTAGAGTTGGGGCAAGGAAAGGGCAGTTTCTGGCATTGACTTTGAGGAAAGTAT
Organism: Delphinus delphis; assembly: GCF_949987515.2. Taxonomy (NCBI): domain Eukaryota; kingdom Metazoa; phylum Chordata; class Mammalia; order Artiodactyla; family Delphinidae; genus Delphinus; species Delphinus delphis. Next base: position 102,566,130 of record NC_082689.1, on the reverse strand, counting down.
CCCAATGGCAGATGTACTAGGCAGGCAGTCAATTATGAGGCATGTGGAGAAGAAAGAGCTGCATCTTGGCGAACATGATAAGGTTGTTTCTGAGTTTGCTATAACAAAATGCCATAGACTGGGTGGCTCATAAACAACAGATTATTTATTTCTCACAGTTCTGGAGGCTGGGAAGTCTAAGATCAAGTTGCTGGCAGATTCAGTGCCTGGTGACAGCCCTCTTCCTGGTTCATACATGGCCATCTTCTCCCTATGTCCTCACATGACAGAAGGGGCAAGGAATCTCTGGGGTCTCTTCTGTAAGGCCACTAATCCTATTCATGAAGGTTCCACCCTCATGACCATTAGGTCACCTCGCATAGGCCCCACCTCCAAATACCATCACACTGGGGATTAAGTTTCAACATATGAATTTGGGGAACATAAACATTTAGTGTATAGTCGTTTGCCAGTAGACTCTAAGGCTTGTTAAAGATGGAGGCAAGCCATCTTTGTGATTCAGGGTGGGAAAGATTTCTAGGCAACACCAATCTTTCAGTAACATCAGCATAGTCTTTCAGTAGTCTAACCATCATAGTTCATTCATCCTAACAAATAAATGTGTTTTACAGGGAGTAGAGGATAGAGAAACTACATTTAAAAATATCAATAATCTGGTCACTTTCCTCCTTCCCAACTTTCAGGCAGACATTTTACTCCATGGGTTTCTAATATGTCATATTTCTATGAACTGGTCCAGTATCTTTAAGAGTTCTATCCTACGAGTAGGTGAGGACCAAGACATCTCATAAACTCCTTGCCTCTCCACTCTGGGGCTTATAAAGTTTTTCCAAGTTCTAATACCTGAGCCTCTTACTCCCTCTCACTGCTTCTGGTGTTTCTCTGGTTGCCTCTATTCATTTTCACATTTGTGCTTGACCTCCCCACTTAACTTGGATCGCTCAGTGCTTGGATCCCATTGTGCGTACTTAGTTGTGTGCACACTGTGTTGGCTTTGCCCCCAGCCACCTGATTGCTCCATGCTCCTGCTCCTCTGCATGCTCAACCCCAGCTCCTGGAACCTCCAGTCCCCCACTTATCCAGGACAAGAATTCAGGTAATATTCAGTCTCCTCCCCAGTGCCTTTTCTTTCTCTCCCCTGAACTGCTGCCTGAACTGCTCACCAATCAGAGTCACTTTCTCACAGACTTGGGCTCCATGAAGCCCATTTGATGTTGTAGCAGGACATGGGGGTTACTCATCCCTAATTCAACTTTCTTACAGAAACACTGGCCAGTTTGCTGTTCCTCTGAGAGAGAGAAAAAGAGAAAGCCAGCAAGCAAGAAAAAAAGGCACCCCTCACATTGGGAAGTTGACCTGGCACTCACAGCTAATCATTGTTATTCTCCTATCAGATGTAAACTCACAGAACACCAACCTCAGACAAGGTGACTCCAAGGTCATGATAAAATAAGACCAAGCAAGGCCACGTCATAATTGCGTCGAAAAAAAGACAAAGACAGGGTCACTGTGCCACACATGACACACCCAGCACCCCCATCTCTGGGCAGAATGAGTGACTACTTCTTTACCAGTTACAGCTTTATCCTTACTCTTGCCTCCCCTCCTTAGAGATCAGATTTATTGAGACACCCAATTATAGAATTACCCCCATTTTCTGCCTGAATCAAACCCCTGCTTCCTTAGACTCTCCCCCAAATCACTCAACTGAAGCCCAAATCCCATCATAGCTTCTTTCAAACACCCCCTTAGTGAGACATTCCACGGTTCCCAGAACCTATTCTCTCCCTTGCTGCAATGAGTAATAAACCCAACTTTCTCAAATACAAGTTTGTCCGTGGTGGCCTTTAGCTGAAGGACATTGACTCTACCTGACATGAAATGGCCCCTCCTGTGTTCCAGGCCCTGTACTGGGCCATGTGGATACAAGGACAGACATGGCACGGCCTTATTAAATCCTTACAGCTACTCTGTGAGATGTATTTTATCATCTTCACTATACAGAGGATGAAACTGAGACCCAAGGACAAACAACTAAGAAGTGGTAGGGTCAGAACTAATTTACCAATCTGTGGGTTTCCAAAACTCCTATCCTTCCCTTAATTGGAAGCAGTGGCATTTAGTTTTTTCCCATAACTTGGAACAGAAGCAGACGTCACCCAACATCTCCAGGAGCAGCAAAGAGTAAAACCAGTCATGGCTGATCAGTAAAACAAAAAGACAATAGACTAGGTATAGAACGATGGCAAAACTAGGTAAACTCGGTAGAGGCCAGGAGACAGAGTTCTTGAGCCAAATGGCCTAAAAGGCAGTATGGATTTGAGAATGAAACAGAGTTCCACTAATTTCAGGCAATTTGCAATATCTCAGTTAATAGGAACGAAAACCAAGGAGAATAAATGGATTGGCTCATGAGGAGCTCATCTGAAGGGACAAAGGTGCAATAGGAGCTGCAAATATTTCGAGCAGTAGGCAGAGCAGGGGAATCAATGCTCCTCGTGTAATGAGGGCAAAGGAAAGGTTGAGAAGTAGAGAAAATAAAAACAGCAAGGAAAAAAGTCATCATTATCATGGAGTTATTGAACCAGGGCTCCCTGGGGAAGGGCAGAAGCCAGATCTTGGGCACAATTTCAGCCTGATCGTGTATGTTGTCAGGAGTCGCCTTACACTGGCAGAGGACCATCTGTGTGAGCCTCGCTGGTGTTCTGGCCTTTGGGGTCGAGGATCCTGCAGTCTGAATTCATTTTCTCTTGGCAAAATGGATCTGTCCGCTCCTCTGAGCAGAGAGCCAGAGCAGGAGAGAGGGCCTAGAAATCTTATTGCATGTCACGTTGCTCTTAAAAATCACATTTTTATGGGTGTAAATGAATCAGAAACATATGGATGAAATTTCCTGGCTTGACGTGAGCAGCCTCATACCCCAGGCAGTGCCCTCAGAGAGGATGCTTGGAATGTCAGTGTTGGTGCCAGAATCCTGGGTGGAAAGGTCAGGGGAGGAGCCCTCCCCCACCCTCGTACCCCACCCCTGCAGCACAGACCCTGCAGCTGGACCTCACCAGACCCACGAGAGATGTTCCTGCACCAGACCACTGCCCATTCCCTAATGTGCTCATTCTCATCCAGTAACAAAGGCTGAGGGTGTGTGCACACACACGCACACATTACACACACAAGCATGTGCCCACACCCATTTTCACTCCCCCAACAAATATTATAAACTAAGAGGCCAGGATGAACACAAAGCTGTGAAATAACAATGTCTATTCCTGTTTAAATGATGAAATCTTCCTACAGAAAAAGTAACTTATAAATAGAGACAAATACTAACACTAGATAGTTGAGCAATTGCAGGAAAATTCAGCCACGGGACTGTGGCATAAAATTCCATGGATATGAACAGAGAACATTTATTGAACTACCGTTTAAAGCCTTGAAAAGAGACACCAATCTCCCAAGGCTTTATGTTCAACCATCTATATTTTAGGCCACAGCAAAGAAACACAACTAGGCTGTGTCATATTCCTCACATGTGGATTAAGTCAAAAGTCAAGATGATTGGGATGAAAGTATGCACAGATGCCTCTCTGTCATACAATGTCTGAAAACCTGTATGGATATAACCTGAGTGAATGAACAAACGTGGGCTTTGGTGTCACTGCACAAGGGCTGAACCCTAGCCTTGCTATTTGCTTGTTGTTTGACCTTGGGCAAGTCACTCAACCTCTCTGAGCTGTTTCATTATGATATATAACATACCCCAAACTTTAGAGTCCAATAAATGATAACTCTCATCAGAATGAAAAGTTTCTCATTTACATTTTAAAACTGGACCTTCAAAATCATCCAGATTTTGAGCTGAATTATGAACGTATTTCTTAAGTTCAGGTGTGAGCACAATCCGTCCCAGATGCTAGCTCAATTTTTCATTCTCTGCCCCTGAGCCCACCTCCTTGACTTGGCTACCAAATTGGGCAATTCAAAGAAGTGCTGTCTGACTGCCCATACACTTTCAGAGCACTCTCTCTGGTTTCCCTCATCACACCAGCCAACATTGCTTGTTATCTGCACTGTGCTCTTACCACACCACTCTAAGCACACCTTCCTCTCTGGGTCCAAGTCCCGGATCTCTGCCATTATTCCTCAAGGAACAATAAAGTTGGGAAACCTTTTCCCAGCTACTTAGGTCTTCCTCTCTTGCCAGCCAACTGTACCATACTCAGGTTAACTCTGCCTCTGCCTCTGTTCCTCTGCCCTGATTTTTGTTTGCTTACCAAATAAAATCCAAATTCTTTGTCCTGCCACAGTCTCATGCCTGCCTCCCTCATCAGCCCCTCCCAACATCCTTTCAACTCCAGCCAGATAGGTTTACTCCTCATTGTCCAACCACACCCAGCTTATACCTAGCTCCAGGTCTTTCCTTGGGAAGTTTTCTCCACCGCTATCCTCTTCTAGATGTTTGACTAAATTCCAGTCTTCTTTGAAGAGCTCCCATGCCCCCAGTCCATCTTCTCCCACTCCAGTACAGGGAGATTTCCCTGACTGCTCCAGCTCACGCGACTTTCCCTTCCCCAGCACATCCATTTCCGATGCCAGTGTGTGGTCCAGCGTGCAGAGGCTGCTACAGCAGTGACTTTTCCCATGCATGTCCTAGCTCCCTACTCTGGGTGGAAACCCCTAGTGGGTAATCCCTAGTACCTCCATTGTACAGGCTCTGCAGTGGGTGATTAGTCAGTATTTTATCTTAAAGCCAGATTGGAGCAGTTAGAAGTTGACATGAAATTGAATTTTGTTGATAAAAGAGTTGTTTACTTACTGCTGTAATATGCAACCCGTTCTTTAGTTCTTACCCTCTTTTTCTCTATAGAAAATGTGGCCTTTGGAATCCTTATCAGGAAAGGAAAAACTGCAACCCCCTAGGCTCTGCCTGAGGCGGACACTGTAAATGGACACATTGTGCCCTCTGAGAAGCAGAATCAAAGTCCCAGCAGAAGAGTGAGCCTTCTCTCCATGTACCCTCCACTCCAGACTATGGCCCCAGGTTGTGTTGCAAAACTGCAGAGCTCAGGGCATGGGGTGGGTCAGGATGCTTCCTGAAGTTACAGTGTGTAGCGGAACCCTAAGACAGAGAAGACGGAGGGCTCTGGGTGGGGGCGACCTATGTGAAGCCCTTGTGTAACGGGCATTACATCCTGAATCCATGTTGCATGGTTACAAGCCTGCTCCGTGTTCTGCTAGGGATGACAAAAAGCAAGTTAAACAGAAAATACTTATGCAAAATGATCATATTTTGCAGACTTTTCCTAGAATATGACCTAAAGCAAGTCATTGCATCTTTCTATGGCTTTCCCTATGCTTACCCATGGAGATGATAATTGCACCAACCTCCTAGGGTAGTTGTGAAGGTCATTGTAGAAAACAAAATGTGGTACACCCACACAATGGAATATTATTCAGCCATAAAGAGGAATGAAGTACTGATACATGCTACAACCTGGATGAACCATGAAAACATTATGTTGAGTGAATGAAACCAGATGCATAGATGCAAAAAATATGCCATGTATGGTATGATTCTATTTATATGAAATGCTCAAAATGAGCAACTCCATAGAGGTAAAAAGGAGATCAGTGGTTGTCAGAGGCTAGGGACAGGAAGGAATGAAGAGTGACTGCTAAGGGGTATGGGGCTTCTCTTAGGGAAGATGAAAATATTGTGGAATTAGATAGTGGTGATGGCTGTACAACCTTGAAAATATACTAAGAAAACACAGAATTGCACGCTTTAAAAGTAAAAAGCATGAATTTTATGGTCTGTGAATTATATCTCAATTTTTTAAGAAAAAAAAAGCAATATAGAGAGCATGTTTGGCAGACAGCCTGGCAGAAACGAATGCTCAGCAAATACTGCTGTGATTGGGATACAGATTACTGGAAAGAGTACGATAACAGAAAAAAGTTAGATGTGGGATTAAACCCTGGTTTTTCAATTCACTAGCTGTGCTGAGTAACCTTGGGCAAGTTATTTCAACTCTCTTCGATCCAGGTTCTGCAAAGTTTAATTGGGAGCCACAACACTACCCATCTTGTTGTATTAGGTAACACACGTAAAGTTCCCTTGCACGGCACTTGGCATGGCAGGAGATGCTCAATAAACCACAGTCCTCTTCCTCTTTAGTTCTCATTAAATCTCACTCCTGTAATAACTCTCATAACACAGCTGCAGCTGGCCAGGAGTTGGGGTGCTATCCCTGGAACTAATGAGACCCCAGCAGGGATGCTGGGTGGGATCACGCAAAGTGCTTGCACAGAGAGCCCCAAAAGAGAATAACCAGAAAAGCAAGTGAGAATTGCAGTCAAAAGGGAAGCAGAGCTCAGCACTGGGAATGCAAGCCCACAAACTAAGTCTCAGCAGCATCTGAGACCCTGGGTTTGGTTGCAAAGTAAGTCAAAGGGTCAGGGACCAAGCAAACAAGATCTGGGAGCCGAGACACACTATGTAGGATAAAGGCCATGAAAAAGCAATGGTGTTAGGGCCCAAGGCAAGGCCAGGCCTGTTTATTTAAAAGACACTAAACTAGATTGGACCTAAGAACTGATATCTGTTATCCTCACTAGTCAGTAAATCATTCTCCCTGTCACAGAAGCCTACGTAAAGGGAGGGGATGGAAGGGGAGAGGGGGAAGGGGAGAGTGGGTTCTTGGGAACTGGACATGATTAATCATCACCACCTCTCCCTGGACAATGCAATTCAGTGTGCAGCAGTTGGGGGTAGGAAATCCTTTCTTGAAAACTCTTCCCCTTCTTATCCCACAGTCTAACAATCCTGCCAAAATATTGCCACAGGATAAATTTAAGGACAAAATACAGTGATTTGTTAGATGCAAAATTTCTGAGATGGGAGGCTTTTTGCTCAAGAGTTGAAATTGTTGCATTGACAAATGTTGGTGTCTACTGCTGCCGACTATCTCAGGGGGTGGGAAAGGGGAGAATTTGATCCCACGAAGAAATTCCTCCTAGCTGTCTCTTAATCTATTCTGTGATCAATACTAACAACTACCATAATACTTAAACTCTTCTCCCTTGTTGTCACTCGTGTACGTATGAATTCATCACCAAGGCCAGATGCAGGACAATAACGGGTCTACAGAAAAAACAAGGGCAAGTTATTTTATTATAATCCATAGAGAAGGTACCTGGTCAGCATAATAAATGATACCAGGCACCTTCCCTGCAAATGGTGTGGCCAGTGCAGTTTTTCCTCCTTCCCTCTTCCACAGAGATAGATCCATTTCCTTAAAGGCCATTGGATTCCAAGGCAGAGACGTGCACATATGTTTTTGCTTAGGGCCTGCATGTCCAGTGATGTCTAGGCTGTTTCTCTGGGACTTGGCCAACACAACTTAGTGAGTTTAGGCTTGCAACAGCAGACATTCTGCATTTCAAAAATGTCTCCTTTCAGTAGAGTATACTGCACCTCAAGGCAGAAGCTGAAGACTGGAGCCTACTGGGAATGCAACTATTAACAAAGAGCCGTGAAAGCCTTTGGCTGCTAGGACAATGCTAGGATTCTTACTGGATGAACTCCACATCCTGATTTGCACATTTAAGTGCTCCCTGACACACATACCCACTTATACAAATTTAGGTCCACACATAAAAGTGACCATCAACACGCTTATCCCACGTGCATATGCATCTCGCACACTTACGCATATTTACACAAGTACCCTTGTGCACATGGTTGAAAATAAACACATGCACACACTTGCATTGTTCATATGTATGAGCACAGTTATAAAGACCCACAGATATACATGTGCCTGTACACACACATGTGCACACACATGCACACACACACACATACTCTCTTCGTGCATGTAGGTCCTCATATCCATGGCAGGAATTCTGTGACAATCTTGCGGTGTCCAAATTATAGCCACATTTATAGCCTTCTAGACAATCGCACCCCACTGTAAAAGTGACATATGTTAGGAGACATAATGAAAACAATTACAGTATTTGCTCCACCCCAAGAAGTCTATAAATCACAGTGCCTGAATTTCAGCAAAAGGAAGAGGCAAAGCATTGCTCAGAACATAACCAAAATGTGACCAGGTATTAATGTTGGACAGAGCTTCAAGTGGAAACACGAAGGTGACAATATTAACACAAGCCAGTAAATAAATAAGGGCTGATTTGGCCACCAGCAACTTCTGAAACCATTCTGATTTGAAATGGATGAGGACCTGAGGGTGAGGCCCATACACATCTCTGTGGCTTTCAAATTGAGACAAGCTTCCTGCGTTCCTCCTGGCTTGGGGAGATGATTTTTGCTAATGGCATTTCAAGGGTCCAAAGAGGCCATTTGCTGACCCAAGAAATGCACTGGAAAGGAGCGACATCTTTTTTGTTGTCATTTTTCAGCTTGGCAAAAACACATCTCAGAAGCAAAGCAGAAAGTTTGGAGGCAGTTTGCCTAAGACCCCAAACCGGGTTTACAAGCAGATGCGTTCTGTAGTGGGGCTATATTTGTTCCTAAATAGTTGGCAATGGGAATTATGATTTTCTTAGACTTAGCCTTAACAAGCGTTGACTCTTCCCTCCCTCCCCATCCTAATGGTACTTCCCACCTCCCACTGCCCATCTCAAACCCTAAGAAGCAAATCTCTCCTTACACCATCAGCCTCAGAGAAACATGAGCCAGTTGCTCTGGAGTTGCGTTCACAGATGCTTTCTCGGGGCCACAGTAGTGCGCTGGAAGAACTGGAAATCTGGTGGCCAGAGAAACAGGGGTGGGAGGAGACTAGGGGTGGGTCGGGATGTAGGGCTTAGGGAAAGCTGGGCAAAAACTTTGAGTCTGAGAAATCAGAGCCCAGGGTGCTGCCTGGAATTCCAAAATGGGGAAAGATTTCAGCTGCTTTCATATGGAAATTGGCCTGGAAGCAGACGTTGAGTGGAACTGAAGCCAAGACCAAGTTCAGTGAACCTAACACACCGTTCAATCAACCATTGAAACCCGGGAGAAGAGAAGGCAGGAAAGGGAGGGCAGAGGGTCAAAGAGGCTCCCTTTCATTTGGACTTGGTTATGGAGGTGGCAGTTGGAGGAATTAAACACTGGAAACAACTTGAAGGCAAAATCCCATCTATCTGGAGGATGAGTTCAGCTGGGCTTTAGGTGAGAGAAAAGAAGAGGAGAGAAGAAGGAAATAGAGGAAAGCAAGCAAGCTAGGCAAGAGAAAGAAAGAGAGAAAGAGGAAGATAAACAATGCTAATCACTCAAAACAATGATTCTGAAATTGACAAAATAAGCACAAATACATTAATGTGGTGGGTGTAACAGAAAGAAGGAAAGAACTTGAACTTGCCTCTACTCTGCCAAGATTCTTCCCACCACCCCCCTTAGATAAAGGCTTTCAGAGATATGAAGATTCTTAAGGCAGATACAAATTGCACTTATAGAGTTTTACTTTTGGACTTGTTTTTAGCTTGTTGTTTTTTTTTTTTTTTTTAATTGTATATTCAAAGGAAAGTTAAGAAGCATCTACTCTTTGCAAAAATAAGCTAATATGGTTTATTCCTGGATACTTTTTTGGGGACTAATTTCCTGTCTTTTGTCCTTGATTTATTATTGCCTTTATTTGTTCTCCCCCATTTGGTTCATTTCATTCTTATTTTAAAAGAACAGCTCCAAAGACCCTTCTATTTTCATGGAAATTGCTCAGTAGTAATAATTTCAGATAGCTTCCAGAAGAATAATCATCATGCTGGCTGTTTCACCCAAGATGCTTTGCAGCATTTCACATAACAATTTACTAATTAATGACAAATTAAATGGAATTTGGTAAGAAGAATCAGAGGTTAGAGTACTGGTGTATACTGTGTGTAAAAAGGTATGCAAATACTTTCAGCCCATTTGTGGTTCATCAGTGGGAAATAATAGCTATTCTACTTGAAAATTTCAAATGCACGAGGGCTGCTGCATAGAAGCAGAATTTGGAAGTTATTCATCGTTTTAATTTTTGAACAGTTTCTTAGATTAGACACTGTTCCTTCATTTTAGAGGAACAATGAACGTAGTCTCTTTGTTTTAATAACTTTAAAATCATAGGAATTTGGCCATACTTTGCTGCTTATATTAATTATATATTAGGAGGCGAGAGGCAGTTTTTGGAAATCAACACTTTGCCTGCTCTCACACCTCTATGGCAGAGTTGCAGCAACCATCTTGTGGCTGGCAAAGCCTAAAGTATTTACAGAAAAATTTGTCAACCCCTGTCCTACAGGGTAGAGCTAGAGAGAGAACACTTATCCTAAAGAGAGAATAAAGGTTTTTAACTGAGAAAATAGTAAAAGTATTTTAATGTTTCTTACCACTGCTTAAAGCCCACAAATGGTCATTATCAATACAGCTGTCATAAAATTTGCCAAGTATTCTTTCTTGCTCAATGTACATTGAGGGGGGAAATGCTTTCTTTAGCCAGTTCTTTGGTAGCCCAATAAGCAGATGACTCACCTCAGGGAAACACTGGTCATTCCTAATGAGAAAAGCTTTGCAAAGAGTGAAACGTGTCTGCTCTCTGTGGAAGATCCAGGGCAACAAAGAAGGCTTCCTACGTCAAATAGCGTGATTGCTTTGGGCATGTGTCAGTTAATTTATTTTTATTGTTTCTAATTTCGAGAGTGAGACAAAGTATCTTTATTTTTCATTTTCAATTAATCTTCTTTTCAAAATATTAATGTTTAAAAGAGTTTTGGAAAATGAAATTTTTTTACTACATTTAATATGCTCCCCCCAGGATACCGGGTGCTACAACCACACATCAATTTAATTCCAGGTCATATGGAATGTGTCATGTTGATGGGAGCAGAGACAAAGCCCAAAACAGAATAGCCCTTGCATGTCCACAACTTGGTACCACCCGACGGTTGCTATCACAGCCTGGCCAAATGTCAGCTTAAAATGACAAATTTCAAGATCATTATTTTTATGTGAAGTGGTCACTATTTTTCCCCATCAAAACTTGATTACGTGTCTGAATTGGCCGGCTGCATGGTCTCTCAGCACAGTCTCAGCAACTTTCCTCCTGGAGCTTACAATCTCTTACAGCCTTAGCCTCGTATGCACGGTGGTTTGGAAGATGCACTGGACTAAGAGTTTGCAGTTTGACAGACTGTGTGAGCAAGTAATGTGACCTAATGACTCCATAGTGGAGAAGGAAATGAGATTAGGTTGGGATGTCCAAACTTGGTATCTGTATCACCTCTCAATCACCATTTCAACAAATAGTACTGAGCACCTTCTGTGCCCCAGCACTGTGCTAGGTGCTGGATAAAAAGCTGGGGAAAAATACACATGCCCTTACCCTCAGGAACCTTGCTGGTACATGAATGTATTGTGAGAAGGGGAGTGAGGAAAGGTAATTAAACACTCACACACACAAATATATGATGACAAATTATGACAAGAGCAATGAAGAGACATTAACAGGGAGGGTTCTACTTTAGGTAGTGAAGGACTCTTCAGGGAAGAGGCATTAAAGGTGAATATTGAAGGATGAGCCAGCTAGAAAAACTGTACATGGGTGGGTGGGGAGCATTCCAAATAGACTGTGCAGCAAGGGTAAAGGTGCTGAGACAGGAAAGAGCATTGCACAATAGAGTAACTGAAGACCTGCACTCATGGCAGACATTACTAATTGATCAGAGCTCTTCTTTCTGTTGAAAATAGACAAAGCCTCAGAATTCTCAACACAGCATTCCAGGCAGCCACCACCAATCAACTGGAATTGATGAATAATGGAATCCATTTGTCATCCTGGGACCACATGATTTTGGAAGGTCCTCCCAGCCCTGGAATTTTCTGATACTCTGGTTCTCATTTTAGTCAGTATTTGAATACTAACTCTTGGTGTGAACATCCTTCATGTGCCTGTTTTCTTCCAACTTTATAAACTTCCAGGAGATAATGAACTTTCTCTCTCTCATCCCATTCCATTCGATTCCTACAGCCAAAGCCGCTTTCTACACCTCTATTTTAAAGGAAATTTCCCTTCCATGGTGAACTCTCACCCACATGTAGAGGTTATCTATTGCTGTGCAACCAATCACACCAAAACCTAGTGACTTAAACTAACAATTAACCTTTCCCTGAGATTTTGTGGGTTGGCTGATCAGTTCTCATTCCCACAGCAGCCGTCAGATGGGGGCTGGGGTCAGCCAGAACAGATGGGAGAGCAGACATGGCTGGGCCTCACTCTCCACTTGGTCCTTTACCCCAGCGTCTTCCTGGCATGGCAGACTGGAGTAGAGTCATGAGAAGCAGAAGCAGATGCTACAGGGCCACTTATGTCCGAGTCTCAGAACTTCCATCATGCCACTGCTTCCTATTGGTCAAAGCAAGTCACAAGTCCAGTCCATATTCAAGCCCTCTCTCTTTTTTATGGGAGGAACATCAAAGACACATTGTCAAGGGGCATGTACACAGGAAAGGGGAGAATTTGTAGCCATATTTTTTTATCCTGCCCAACAAAACATTATTTCAAAATTGCTGAGGTGGAACAAACAGCCAGGCTACCTAAATCCTAGCCCATTGTTCTCTCTACCCTTCAACACTCAGGTCTTAAGGCATTGCTTCCCAGTAGGTAATTGGGAGGCCTAAAGAAATCATGATCATAATTCTGAAGAGCATGGTGGGCCTTGAGTGTCATGCAAGCTAAAGACAAACAAAACATTCAATTTGGAATAGACCTGTTTATTGCTATAGTGACACCATATCATCGACAAGGAAGTTCCTGATTAGTTCAATTTCCAGAGAGGGAGAGACAACACTCACCTCTGAACCACCTGTACTTTTCCTTTATGGCTTATCTACTTATCGCTTTCTACCTTGTAGAGATAGCACTGATATTTGTAGATATCATAGTAGAAAGATCTCGAACTCAGGGCATATGCACAATTTGTATCCCAAATGCACCTCATACTAGCTGGGTAGCCTAGAGTTAAATCTCTGTGCCATTGCATCCTCACGTTTTAAATGAACAAATAGTAACTTGCAAAGTTGTTGTGAGAATGAATGGAAATAAACACAAAGCTTGTAGTGAACTTGCTAGCCTATAGTGGGGACTCAATAAATGCTACTATTGCTATTGTTAACTAGGTTTGGTCCAGGAAGACTTTCTGTAAGAGGCAGTATCGGACTGAGATTTGAAGAATGGGTAGGATTTGTGTGGTGGGGAGGAACCTGATAGAGAAAGTATCAGACAAAAAACACACAATGTGACTCATTTAGGTGAAAATAACTGTCCCAACCTAGCTGAGGGTCTCATCCTTAAATTTAGCTTCAGTCCATTGGTTTAGGAAATAAAGTAAGGAAGGAAGCTGCGGCCAGATACACAAGGATTTTGACTCTGGAAAAGGAGCCTGGGCTTTTTCTAGCAGACAATTGAAGGCCACTGAAGGAGAGAGTGACAAAATGAAAAACAAACAATCAGAGGAAGATTTAGGCCCTGCCTGGGCGTGGCAGGATGGCAAGAATAGAAAGACCAGAGGGAGGAGAACTGGTTGGGAGGGGAGACGGTATGTGGAGGTACAGCGCTCTTGGGAACATCTATCCAAATGAATGCTTCATATCTCATCAACTGAGTAGGTGGGCGATTTAGAAATATGTCCACACATTCTTTGACGCTCCTCCCGTGGAAAGACAGGGTCTACTTCCACTCCCTTGAATGTGGGTCTACCTCAGTAACTAACCTCTAATCAACAGAATGCAGCAAAGTGATGGTGTGGGACTTCAAAAGTTGGGTCATAAAAGGCACTAGAGCTTCCACCTTGCTCTCTTTCTCTTAGGATGCTTGCCTTTGGAAGCCAGTCCCCAGGCCATGAGGAAGCCAACAGCCCCATGCCAAGGCCATGTGTTCCAACAGACCCAGCCCCATCTGAGGTCCCAGCTGACGGCCAGTGTGAACCTCCCCCCAAGCAAACGGGGTGGCCTCCAGGTGGCCCAGGCCCAGCCTCTGTTCCCCTCTCCGAACCCTGCTCGAAGTGCTGATCTGTGAGCAAAGTGAATGTTGTTGATATGTTAAGCCATTAAGTCTGGGGGTGTTTTGTTTCCTCAGGAATACATAACCGGAACCGGCTGTTTTAGGTGCTGGCTGGATGTCACGTACAGTCACCTTCTCCTGTTTGTGCAGAAGGTCAATTATCTAGAAATCATAGTATTTTTTTGTGGGATGCTCCCCATCACATCACCCTCTCCGTTTCTTTCATAACATTTATCACAATTTGCGGTTATAGTCTTTATTTGCTCATTCACTTATTTTCTTTTCCTCTCCCCCAGAACAGAAGCTCCCTGGTTACCCTGATCTTTCTCGTTGTATTTCATCGCCTAACTCAGTGCCTGGCATGTGGTAAGCAGGTTAAAAATATCTGTGGAAAAGTAATGAGTGGATCAACTCCATGAAATCCAGATACATTCAATTCCATTACACAGGACCCACTTACAAAAGCCATGTGTCAACGTTTTAAGAGAAGAAAAAAAATCTATGCAATTTAGGATTTTTAAATTAAAATGATTTGCATTGGGACTTCCCTGGTGGTCCAGTGGTAAAGGATCTGCCTTACAATGCATGTGACGGGGGTTCGATCCCTGGTCAGGGAACTAAGACCGCACATGCTGCGGGGCAACTAAGCCCACACACGCCACAACTACTGAGCTCCCGTGCCTCAACTAGAGCCTGCATGCCCCAAACTACAGAGCCCATGCGCTCTGGAACCCACGCGCCACAACTACAGAGCCCACGCACCCTGGAGCCTCTGCGCCACAACTGGAGAAGAGAAAACCCGCATGCCACAACTAGAGAGAAGCCCGCGCATCACAAAGAAGAGCCCGCGCACGCCTCAGCGAAGATCCTGCGTGCCACAACCAAGACCCGAAGCAGCCAAAAATAAATATAAATAAATAAAATAATAAATGAATCTTAAAAAAATTATTTGCATTAATTTTTTTCTCATACAAATCGGTAACAGGCAGCCTGTGACCCATCGCTATTACACACACACCTCCCAGCTCACAGAAAAAGAATCATCTTAGATGCTTCTCCCGAGAACCATTAACACACGGCATCTCAACAGACTCTCAACAGCTCTGCGTGGCAGATATTCCTATTCCCAATTAAGAGATGAGGAAGCTGAGGCTTAGAACGATTCTGAAAACCTCTCAAGATCCACGACTATGCAGTGAAGAAACCAGGGTACAAACTCAGGTATGACTCCATACTTGGGTCATGCGGGGCTAGCCAAGTTCAAGTGGACCAAGAAAGCCTGAGGGGATCTTTCTTTCTGTGTGAGGGCAATCCATGGATGCGCTGCATTTGCTCATAGGCAATTCTTCAGGGTATGCAGAGATAGGGGTAAGAGTATATACTGATTCTTCCTTCATTCTTTTAGTCATTCAACAAACTCTTGCTAGGCACATTCATTGTAGAGGCCAGAGCCTGGGAAAAGGACGTGAGCTCGGGGAGTTACAAGGCAACATGGCAAATGCGTACCAGATGTGTAGAGAAGACAGAGGAAAGCACAGAGGATGCTCTGTGGCCCTGTCCGAGGGCTTCACGGTAAATCTCATCCTCTCCCACACAGCCAGGCTCTCGCTTCACCCCACTTTAGCCTGCTTTCCCCTGAGATTCCTTCTTATCAAGAAAACAGTGGGTGAGGCTGAGGACAAAGCCCTCTTAGGCAAAAACCAGTGTCTGAAGCCCTCCCGGGGTGCCCTGCATCCCTCACATACTGCATCACCCTGCTCTTCTGTTCCCAGGCCTCTTGGGCAGGACCAGCGGGCCTGGTGAACACGCTCATGTCTTCAGATGTGGCAAATACAGAGCAACAGGGAAGCCTACCAATGACAGGGCCGAAATCAATTTTAATTGGGTCCCATGACAGGATAAAATGTTTTTGTTGTAATATTGTCTTGATAAAAGCCACTGTAATATTTAAAATGTGGTATTGATCCTTCTGCGAGGACCGTAAATCCTTGCAGAGCTGAGAGCCTGACCACAGAGGACGGGCTGGCTGCCGGGAGACCGTGAGAAACACAGTGCCCTTGGACTCCGCCATCACCTGCAAGAGTGGAGGAGGCCAAGCCCGGCCAGCCCTCGCGTTCCTCCCACATCAAAGTGGGGATGCCATGATCCCCGAACTGACACAGGAGAACTTGAGAGAAACTGTTTAAACACGGGAATCAAAATATGAAACTAAGTCACCTGCTCGTGTTTTATTAGGCCTTGTTCTGAATCAATACAAGACCCAGGGCCCATGATTCCTCACGCTGAAAGGGAATACTTTTTCATCCTAAAACTGAATCAGGCTGCTTAAGTAAAACAGATGTTACCGTTGAGTTCCATGATTCCTAGCCCTCCCCCAGCCATCCTCTCTCCCTGAACCGGACAGAGGGAGCCCTCCTGTTGTCCCTGAAATCCAAGTCAGGGCTGGAAAAGCCAAAGCCTTGGAATTTCTCAATCCTGAGCCCACAAAAGTTTTCTCTTCTGTTTACCGGGGAGGGAGACCGAGCAGGGTAGGCAAGTCTGTTAGCAGAGGATTTGAAGATACAGTGGCGAACTGAAAGGCAGAGAAGATTTTCATTTCCTGTGTTATGGGGTGAAATAATATCAGTATAAAAAACCTGGCAGCGAGATGGAAGATAGCAGTTTTTACATTGATAAGTATTTGTTCATTTCCTGACAACAAAAAAATATAAATCTCTTCAGAAATTAAATGCCCCGGCTTGTTGGAGCACTTTTGTGGCGCTCTGTGCAAGGCTGGCTCCCTTTCTCTGGGCCTCTGCGGGCCGGGTAATCACAGCATCAGTCATTATCCCTGGATCACGCGGGCAGCAGCAGCCGGGCTGCGCAGGGCCCAATTCTCCCACTTTTTTGTGTCACTTATTTTCTCGGCGGGCCCGATTTGCATTTTAATGGAAGTAGTTTATAGACTTCTCCGCTGCCTTCAGAGTGCCACAAGTGGCATCATTAAGTGAGCTAAGCCGGATTAATGCTGATAGTAAAGTCAGATAATACAATAACAGAGGCCTCCTGCCATTTGCATTAGGTGAGGAGTGCGGGGCTGCCTGGTGCCTGGCGATAATTTGTAAGTGCGATATGTTGTACTTGAGAGGATAAGATTAAATTTAGTGGGTTTAACTGTCATCCCAGTAAGTCAATTACTTCATCTTTTCAGCCTTTGAATTTCTTTTATAAATAAAATAAATGGAATATTGAGCTGCTCCGCAGCCATTTCGAGCTCCCATGAAGAAGAATTACACAGGCTGGGCCAAAAAAATAAAAGGCTTCGGATTCAGCTCCATAAACAAAATATAAACTCCATTCAGGTGCCAGCATGGCAGCAGCCTTGAAATATTGTCCATCTCTCATATCACAAGCATGACAGATTCCATTGTGACTTTAGTCCTCTATAATAGGAAATATTTATGTTGTGCCTGGGTCTTTTCTATCCCAATCCCTCCCATTGTAGGAAGCAAACACTCCAACACAGAGCCATGGGCCTCTCCGCTCCCTCCCTCCTGGCCCCTTGTTGCCCTAGCGCTAAATATTTAGTGTTCGGGGCGGATATTAAGAAAGCCTCATGACCCAGCTGAGAGAGAGGAGATGCATCCAATTTCAGGCAGGTCTCAGATAAACAGAAGGGTTCAACTTCCTTCACACCATCTTCCTCTCCTCCACCCTGGGTTGCTGCCAGGGAAGATGACATCTCTGGATGAAAAGCTGAGCTATCTAAGCGATCTAAGATAGTGAGTGGGATCTTGATAGAAGACCGTCAGCATCTTCATTTATTCACAGAGAGAGGGGAGGAAAAATCAAGGAAAGAAAGAAAATCAAGCAGTTAAACCTTTACAGGCACCCACCAGTGCAAGTTATGTCTTAGGAGACCTGACTCTGCTGTCTTCTCCACTGACTAACGAGCATCCTTTTTTTTAAAAAAATACGTAATCTCTGTGACTGCTGTTCTTAATCATGGATGGATGGATGGATGGATGAGTGAGAGGAAGAGACAAAGGGCATAATCTTTGTCAAGACCCTAGAAGACTGGTAGCTAAAAAGCACAGCACCAGGTATTGATGACCCACCCCTGGGGGGAACCAGGATTATAGCCAAACGAATTTGAGTGTGTATGCTCCATGCCCTGACCTGTTTTGGTTGCTACAGAACAAAAGGAAAGGCATAAAAGATGGTCCTTGGAGAGATGCAGGAAAATGTTCAAGCAACCAGCCTTTAATGAAGAACCCACGGTGATGCATAGATGAGAATGAGGGCCTGTGTGGCTCTCTGGTTCCTGATCAGCCTCCCACCCTCTGCTCCCACCTCCACACAAATCTACTCCAACACGCTCCACATAGGCACAGGCTATGCCTCCGTTTTTGGCGAGCCTTCCTCTTCTTTCTTCACCTGGCTAAACCCTAGCCTTTTGCAAGACCCCGGTCATGCATTTCCTCCTCCGTGAGCCTTGCCCAGCCCACACAAACCTATGAAGACTTTCCCTGAGCAACCCCTGATAACAGCACTGTGTTAAGTGCTCTGCAAACATTTATTGTCATGCCGCCTCCCCTACCAAGCAACAGGTTCCTTGAGAAAACAACACCGTAACTCCCTCGTTCATTTATTACTTCATTCTTACACCCATCAAGTACCATGAAATTCTTGGTATGTTTCTCAAGTCATAGACATCTGTTGTTTCTGGGGAAAATATCTTGGGTAAAGCAATAGACTCCATCCCTCTTAACCACTGGATAGTGTTTTCTGTGCGGAGATCTGTGTGGAGTGCTGTGCTAAGTACTGTACCGCCTGCTAGGGACACAGAGATGAATGTGTCGCAGTTCTCGCCGCTGAAGAGCTGAGCGCAGGAGGTGAAACAGGCACGTAAGCAACTCAAATACAATGCATGCCTATTTGTTCTGGTGTTGAGCACAAGACTTGACCTGCAAGAGATGCTAAACAAATGTTGGTTAAATAAATGAAGTTTTGATGAGATGTGGGGACTTAGCCTGGGAGAGCCTGCAAATTCTTTAATGTTATAGCTGTGAGACTGCTATCACATCTTTCTCTGTCCCCTTCTTGATCTCTAACCCACTCCATCTTCACTGTCACTGTCAAGTATTTCAGCAAAAGGACTAGAAGAACCTCTCCAGAAGGTACCATGAGCCTTAAGAAGGTCAAAGCTGAAAACCATCTCAGGTGAATGGAGCCGTCCGTGCTTTCTGAGAGTTCTCTGGAGGCTCCATCTCAAGTCTACAGACCACATCGCCCCAGCAGAAATCTCCCTGAAAGACACCAATTCCCATCTGAATGCTTTCCGATCTCTTACTATGTGGCAGCACTCTGTTAGTTAAATACTTCAGAGGGATCTAAGAGTGAATCATACTCTGTCTTCAGTCAGTTCAAAATTCTACTTCATTTGGGTGATATGGTTTGTCACGGGGAGCTGTTAGTGAGAACAACCTGCTTCCTGGATTCTGATTTATGCCTTCAGTCAACTGTCAAAAATCTGCAAGTCAACTATTACTAATAACAATAATGACTATTATATTTGTATATGTTGTATATTTAAAAAATTTTTTAAGTACTTTATATATCCTTTATGTCCTTTGGTAAGTGCCAAGTGTACCTTCCCTCGCACCCTGCCCCAAGAAAGCCTCCAGGAGCTGACAGGGATTCCTATTGGGAAGGCTTCGCAGGAAAGAAAATGAGGGGTGTGTGTGTGTGTGTGTGCGTGTGCGCGCACGCACACACATGCGCAATGTGTGCCTGTCTCTGAGTTGATTCCAAAGCCAAAGATATAAATGACTTTTAGATTGCCCCTTGTTTTGTATTATCCACGCCTCTGCCCTTCACTAGTGCAGATAATCGAGAGTTCACTGTACTGTGATTAATTATACAGCAAGGCTGAGAGCCAGCAGTCACCAAAGTGCTAGGAATTTCAGGCACAAACCCTGTTTACCCTTTAATAGGGACAAGGATTTTGTTTGTTTACTTGTTTAATTGTGTTTATTTACTTGTTTAATTTTGTTTGTTTACTTAATTGTTTAACTAGATCTGCTATTGACTTAGTGCCCAATCTGTGCCAGGCACTCTGCTGAGCACTCTTCTATACATCACCTCATGGCAAGTACTATTATTATTCCCATTCTAGAGCCAAGAAAGCAGAGCGTAAGAGAAATTAGGTGACTTTCCCAAGGTCACACAGCTGGCAAAGACTAGAGCCAGGCTGTCTGAAAATATTTGGTAAAATACGATTAATGACTTAATCACTGACTTTGCTTTATTGTCTAACAACCATAGGTATTAAACACATACTTCTGTTTTAGCCTAATTGCTCCAATGATTTCCCTCTAATATCTTCAGTATGGAATCCAAAACGCTTTGCAGGATTCCATGCAAAGTTTTCCTGAGTCCATGGACAGTTCAAGAAAACAAGTTCTGATCATTCAGAGCCGTGCTTGAGGTATAAACCTCAAGAGGTTAGAGCTGAGGCTTGTGGCCCAGGCAGTTAAGGTGATGGCAACATAGCACATGATAGTTTCCCTTCTTTAAGTAGTTTCCCTTCGAGTAAAGGGGAAGAAGAGGCACTCGCAGGGGTGGAATATATGCCAAGATGCTGTACACACATGGCCTCATTAATCACGGCAATCTTGAAAAGTTAACGCTATTACTCCCTTTACACAGAGAAACCAGGGGTACAGGGAAATAAAGTGTGTACGATCACACAGATCAGACCCAGCTCCATCTAGCTTCAAAGTTCATATCTTTCCAGCCCTCTTGGAAGTTAAACTTATAAACTATAAAACTACACTATTAACAATACAATGTCAGAAAACTTGATAAGATTTTAGCCTACATCTATGTGATATAACACATTTTTTTGTCAAATTTGTTTCAGGCTATGATCCTTAAGAATAATGATTAATTTCAGATCTTTGCATGTGAACTATTCTCTGTCTTAGTCAAAACAAACAAATACACCTTTGTGTTATTCATTCCAGGCCTAAACATTGTACACTTCTTGTTTCCAACTACATCATTCCATTTTTTCTGTCTCTTAACCCTATTCTTGTTTATACTATTTCTAAATGTAGTCTTAAAACCATCCCACTGTTCCTGTTTTCAAATGAAGGTATATCTAGTTGACCTTTGATAACCAATTCCTGTGTCTCACTTTCTGCCCACAAGTTTGCCTATATAGCTACCCTACACTCTCCAATTACATCTTTCTTTCTCTTTTTAAAATGTATTTTCTTACACCACATGGGAAATACTTGGTCAGCATATCCCATATTATATAGTCCTTCATGGATTTGAGAAGCTCACTTACACGGCTATGTTTTACTAATTTACTTTTATATTTTAGTCAAAAAAGAATGTGCCAAAGGAAAACAGACTTCAAATGGAATTTATCATCTCGAAGCACAGTTCCATAACCAATTTGACTTCCAGTTGTTTTATTATTCCAATTAATCTCTTTAAACCTCTCTAAAGAGCTGGCATTTACATTTTTCATTTCCATCGTTAGGAACATTCTTCTAATAATAATATTTCCTAATGCCTACACTATTTCTGGGTTTGATTCCACGATACGTGGTAGCACTAATCAGCAACCTGAGCCTGAGTGTTCGTACAGATATCAGTGTCCCATTTTCTCTAAAATTAGCAATGTCACGCAAGCTTTCAGATGCTGTAATTACAACCGCAACAGAGCAGAAAAGCTCCCAACAGCCACCCAGGCTCCAGCAGCTCCAGAATCAGCCCACCCCATCTGGAAATTCAAGTGTTCCTTCCTCCCTTTCACGTCTGGCTTTCAAAATAGCTCCCTTCTGCTTGAGTCCCTGCCCCAAACCCCTGATACAATGCAAGTTCTGTTTCCAAACATGTCGTGAGCTCCTTCCTGAATGTCCATGGGTGTTAGCATCTGGACTGACCTTGGGTTGCTGTCTGAGGCCCCAGGTCACAGAGTGCTTAATCCTTAAATACATCAGCCGGGAAAAGGCCAGACCAAGTCCCCTGAAAGTCAGAGGGGACAGCTGTCTGCACAGGTGATGTGGGGAAGGCCAAAGAACATCCTTGAGCCCAGACATCTGGCCTGTTGCTCCTTCCCAGGACACCCAGATTGCCAGCTCCTTGGACTGAAGGCAGTGGAGTCAAGGCTCTTGTCCCTCTGTTTTGTGGAGTCTCACCACAGTGGGCACTCAGACAAATGTACGACCTCGCCCCCTGGCTGAAGATCCTCCTCCCATCCCTCCCTCCTCTCCTTGGCTGTGAGCAGTGCCGGGCAACCAAGAAGAAACCCCTTCCCTCCTTTCTCTCAGTCCTTGCCCCTGCTACTCCTCCTTCGAAATGCCTTCCCTCCTTTCTCTCAGTCCCTGCCCCTGCTACTCCTCCTTCGAAGTGGACAGTGTCAGTTTTGTGACCTTGGGCACATGTCTTGACTTCCTCCCAGGTATCCCTCCAAGAACTGAAGTCCCATGTAAACATAAGTTAGATGAGCTCAGACACTGGAACTTATTTAACGCTGTACCCTGGCACCCAGCACAGAGCTTGAAATATCGCATGCAGTCAAAAAATATTTGTTGAATGAATAACTGAACTTTGTAGCTGAGGACACTACCTATCTCAGGGAGTTTAGGAGGGATAGCTGTTTAAAGATTATCTAAGAAAATATGTTTTAAATTAGTTTGTTTCCATCTCTTAAAATTAGCGGTGACTTCTAAGCAAAAAAAAAACAAAAAAAAAAAAAACAAAAAAAAACACATATCCCAGAGGTATAAGGTGAGTGTGAGAAAGAGAAGAAGTTATAGAAAAAAGGTATCCAAATAAGCCTATGTGGTGGTTTTAAAATGTCCACAAATTCCTTTATATTCCTTCCTTCAACAGTGGAGCTTAATTTCCTGCCTGTGAATAATCTGAACTTAGTGACTCATTTCTAATAAATAAAATAAGTCAGAAGTGACAATGTTCAACTTTGGAGACGAGGTCATAAAAGGTACCATGGCTTCCTGCTTGCTCTGTTGGATCACTCACTCTGCAGAAACTAGCTGTCACCTCATGGAGACAGGTGAGAAACTGAGGCCTCCAACCCACAGCCAGAGGGGAACTGGTGTCTCATGCAAACAGCGAGTGTGTTTGGAGGTGGATCTTCCAGCCCCAGGAAAGCTTCCTGATGACTGCAGCCCTGGCTGAACTCTCATCTGAGCCAGAGCCACTCAGCTAAGTTGCTTCTGAATTCTTGGCCTATGGACTGTGAGATGATTTGTGTTTGTTGTTTTAAGCCACTAAATTTTGGGATAATTTGTAATGCAGAAATAGATAACTGATACAGCCCCATAAAACCCCTCACCAAGAGGCCTGTCCAGCACTCCTGGGCTCAGAACTCCCTCACTTCCTTGGCAGGTAAGTCCCAGGTCTGCTGGTAGCAGGCCTGGGCAGGGAAGTACCTGCCATCCCTCTTTCTCCTGCAGACTGTCATGTTTGCCCCTCCTTCCAGGGTTTTCCTGATATTAGCAGTTCCAGTTGTCATTGCCATGGCAGCTTTAGACCCCTGTCTCTGTTTTGGCTTCCACAGTAATCTCTTGGCAGAGATCAAAATATCCACAGGCCAAATAGGTCCCTAACTCTTCTTTGTTTGACTTGCATTTTGTTTTGTTTTAAGATGTGAGCGACTCTTTGAAAATAGGACGGGTAATTTCAATTAGGATGATGTAATGACCCATATGTATTTAGTTTGTCTCTCACCAATTAAAAATAACAACAAAAGAAAAACTGTAAAATTTTTAAGCTGCAAAGACCAAAAAACATGGAGATTGGACAACAGCAGACAAGAGATTTCAACAGAAATCTCTTTAGAGGTGAGTGGAGGTGTGACAATGGACTTTGAGGGAAGGAAGCTCAACGTGGGGAACTATGGAGGATTATACTTATGAAAAGTGGACCCAATATGCCCTGAACACTCTTGGAAAGGCTCAGAGCTTCTGAACATGAAACCTCATAAAGAAGACATGAGGTGTAAGGCTGAAAACAGGATAACTGGTTGGATAGCTGTATATGGAGAGTTGGAGCTCCTGCCTTGCAAGCACCTAAGCAGCCTGGCAACCAGCACCCCTCCTTGCCAAGTGCTTTGGCCTTGACAGGAGACTGTGGCTTACTCTTTGGGGAACTTGAATCTGAGAATCTCCAGACTTGGGAACACAAGCCAAGTTTGGTGTGGGAGACACTGGGACATAGGGCTGATGAAGATGCTTTCAATATTTTCCCCTGCCCTGTTTTAAAAATCTCGGTAGCTTCATTTATGACCACCAGGTAGGAGGTTTGAGGATAATTCTTGAAATAAACTGAGTGGTCGCATGGAAGCAACACGTTAATAGGCTGACATTAAGAGTCCCCCTCAGAGAAAATGGTGACTCACTGCTTAACCACCTTACAGAGAAGCCCACCAGTTAACAAGTCTCACCCAATGTACAGAGCTTCCAACTAACTTCCAGTGCCCTGCTCCGAAATGTGAACAGCCAGACAAGGACCACCGATAATTTGAGGAAATGCTGACAGAAAAGTCAGAGATTAAAAAATAAAAATTAAAACCAAAACAAACACACACACACAGAGAAGAAAGGAATCAGAAGTAAACTTTAAAAATATAATCAATAATCTGAAACAAGAGAAGATACTATATTAGTTTTTCAAGGCTGCTCCAAAAAAATTACCACAAATTGGTCGGTTTAAACATAGATATTTATTATCTCATACTTCAGCAGCCAGAAATCAAGATGTCAGCAGGGTTGGTTCTTCTGACGGCTGTGAGGAAGAATATGGTCCAGGCCAGTCCCCTAGCTTCTGGTGGTTGCTGACAATCCTTGGTATCTGTCTGTTGGTTTGTGGTTGCCTCACCCCAATCTCTGCCTCTGCTGGAATATGGCCTTCCATGTGTCTCTCTCTGCATCTTCACATGGCTTTCCTATAAAGACACCAGTCATTAGATTTGGGTTCCATCATAATCCAATATGACCTCATCTTAACTTAGCTAATTACATCTGCAAAGATGTTATGTACAAATGAGCTTACATTCGGAGGTTCTAGGTAGACCTGAATTGGGTGGGGACACTATTCAACCCAGTACAGACACTATACTGAAACAGCAACAAAAGCAAAGGAACAACCAGAGAATAGGAAAGCACACCTGGAAATTGAACCTAGAGTAGCCAAAGTAAAAAATTCAATAAAATATTCTATTAGGGTTCACACAAAGAAGCAGAACTACTATGAATATTACGGAATAAGGATTTTTTATAGGAATTTAGACTTTACACATTGTAAAAAAGTAAAGTCTTGAAAGGGAAAGTAGAAGATCAAGGAACAGCCCTAACCAGCCCTCCTGAAGCACAGGCACAGGTGGACAAGTTGGCGATTTCGGGCACCTTCAGCTTCTGGAGTGGGTCTGTGAAGAGTTGCTGGGTAGAAGTCTATGGGAGCTGCTTCTTCCTAGCTCCTGTTGCAGTGAGTTTACAGCCAAGCATCTGATGGGGGCTTGGAGTCACTGTTGCAGCAGAGCCAACACTAGGGAAAAGAGCTGGACCAGACAGGGGAAGAGTATATCGAGTGGGCAAGACAAATTGGAACCTGCTGGCACCTCTGTCTCTGTTTTGCCACTCACCACTTCTAACCACGATGAGCTCCAGTGGTGATGACTACTTCCTGTCTACCGCCCAAGTCTTACACAAACTTCTCTTTGGGCCAGCTAAAACTCCAAACCACACAGAGTAGGTGATTGGGGGGAAATATAGTTCCATGTTAGCCAAGTTCACATAGTGGAAAATCAACACTGTGGAACCACGCATGGTAGCGGATTCTAGAAAATATACATCAGGCTAACCAGGCTGATATGGTACAAAACTGGCATAGAGATGAGGGAATTGTGCAGAAAGTAGAACAAAAAGATAAAGAGAAGACAGAAAAGTTAAGAGAGTTTGAGATTTGGTCCAAGAGGTCCAATATTCAAATTATAAAAATTCTTGAAAAAGAGAACAAATAAACCAGAGAAAATACAATAATTACAGAAATTAAGGGAGCTTCCCTGGTGGCACAGTGGTTAAGAATCTGTCTGCCAAAGCAACGGACACGGGTTGGGGAAGATCCCACATGCTGCAGAGCAGTTAGGCCCGTGTGTCACAACTACTGAGCCTGCACTCTAGAGCCTGTGAGCCACAACTACTGAGGCCACATGCCACCACCTCTGAAACCCGCATGCCTAGGACCTGTGCTCTGCAACAAGAGAAGCCTCTGCAATGAGAAACCCGTGCACTGCAACGAAGAGTAGCCCCCACTCGCCACTACTAGAGAAAGCCCATGCGCAGTAACGAATACCCAATGCAGCCAAAAATTAAAAAAAAAAAATGAAAGAAATTAAGAAAATGCCACAGAAGTGAAGAGAGCTAGGCTCCATCTTGACAGGGCTCCTCTGGTACAAAGTGTAATGAATGCAAGAGAGCCAAGGTTCGTAACTGAACTTTCAGAATACCCTGGGCAAAGATTTTGTTTTCTACAGGAAAACAAAATACCAGATCACATAATGAAGACTGAGAGTCAAAAAGGATAACATTGGAAATTCGAAGACAATGGAACAATGCCTTCAATATTCTGAGGAAATTTATCTTGAATTCTCAACCTAGAATTCTATACCTAGCCAAAATATTCAAGTGTATAGATAGCATTTTTAGACACATTAAGGATAAAAAAGTTACTTCTCATGCACAATTTCTGGAAAAGCTATTGGGGTCTGTACCTCAGAAAAACAAAATAGTGAATAAATCAAGATTGGAGTATGCTGGAGTATAACACTTTAAAGTCACAAAGGGAAATCGCAGGATGACAGTTATGTACCAGGGCTAAGGAGTAATTCATAGTAGTTCAGAAGAATGGATAGTTCTTCAAAGAAAAAGTGGAATCAATATATATGACAATATAAAAAATATAGATGGGTATTTGAGAGGTGCTGGAACATTAGGGGGGGAAATGACCAAAAAATTACCCTCCCAAAATTCATAGAAAACCAAAGAAATTAAATCATAAGGCAACAGTTAATTCCAGGAAAGACAAAAAATAAAAAATATTTGAAAAAGGAAGTGTAATCATAGTAAGCTACTTAGCCCACTGGTTTTTGTACAGTGATAATGATATAAATTTTAACTATTGATTTAACCAGCAATTAGGACCTAAGAGTACTGAGATGATAAGAAAGAGGAAGTTCATATAACTACCATAAAAAGAAAGTTACAGGTTGGTAGATAATGTTGAAAATTGATAAATTAAGAAATAGTGGTATGAAAGAGTAGGACATAATAGTACTGTGTTTTTATCATAAACCGAGGATTTTAACATGCATAAATATTAACTTAATAAAATAAGTTAATTGTGTTGCTGTCCAGGCCCTTAATGGTCTAATTTAGGGCCTGTTGAATCTAGAGTATGAGGACTTATCTATAATATTACTGAAAGAAGAGAAAAGAAAAAGATCTGGAAGAATTGGGCAGCCTCAGCACGCTAGCCCAGACAGATAACAAGGAAATACTGGGGCACTCTCAGGAAAGGAAGATGTCACTGGTGGAGACTGGAAAGGAAGAAAGCCAAAGAGTAAAAGAGACCTGAGGTTGAAACGCATCTGAGGAAGAAAGCAAAGTCTACACCAGAGGGAGCCAGGTGTGGGTCCTAGGATCCAAGACAAGTGTGGAGGAGAGCTCTAGCTTGGCAAAGCAAAGGGGTCAAGGATGCATGTTCCAGAAGGGAGGGCTGAGCATTTGGCCCATTGGCTGCTGCACCATGGCACAAGCCAGGGTAACCTGCTTAATGGCCGCGCTGGACCACGACCAATTGTATTAAGACCCTGGAAGCTTCGAAGAAAAAGCAGCCCACACTACGCTTGCTCTGATAAATGACCAGCTTCTATTTTTATTTAATCTTCATTTATAGGCCATACTTCTCTTCACTAAGAGATAGAAAGCAAGGATCTGAGTAACATCCCAGATGTCTGAAGCATGTGAGGCATCCCCCAGCCTTGAGAGTTGCCTGGAAGGAGTGACACTGGGTGGGCTTCATGGACCAGATGTCTTGGGAGGCCCCGGGTGAGTGTCTCAGCCTCCAAACCTCTCTGGGAACCCAGGGTCTGCTTTAAAGCATCTTCTCCTCCAAAAGTGACGCCAAGCCATCATTTTCTGCTCTTGGCAGCAGCACAAACCTTTCACTTAGACCTGATGTACTGTATGAAAACAGGAGTCTGCAGGCCATTCGTTCCCAGCCCTGTCAGCTGGGAGAGCAGCATTTCCCTCAGGAACCATCAAGAGGAAAGTAGTACATTCAGTTCACCAAATGGTACCAAGTCCCCAGCCCTGACCCCTTCTGACTGGTTGGTTTGTTCCTTCCTCAAGACCAGATTTACATAAGGCGATATCATTCACGTAAGTGACACATGGAGAGACTGGGCCTCATGATCTACAGAATCTCCTGCCGTGTAAGTACAATAGAAGAGGGACTCACCAAGTCACAAGAAATCTGGCTCAACAGGTCCAAAGGCAACACAGGGACACCTTCATGCCCTGGGGAGCTGGAATGCTGAGTACTTTTGCAGAGATTTGGGGGAAGACATTGTTTAGAAAATGTTGCAATCCATATTTTTTCCAGATGTGAGGGTGATCTGCCTCCAACATCTGCCACTCAATACATATTTGCAATGCTTTATGGCTCTTTTTGTTTACAAATCAGGCCTTGCGCATTGGATGGCTAGCCCCTCATGGGCCAGGATCTTGTCTTACAGTGAGCATATGGTAAGTAAGTAAAAGTTTGTAAAATAAATGTGCCATGCTTACTAATTGATTTATTAAGTGTAGCAAAGGTCAAGGTTTCCGGAAAAAAAAAAACAAACACCCAATGTGCATTCCCATCTAGAGAATCCTGGGATATTGGGGCAGGACATAGGTCATCGTCTATCTTACCCTTGGCTTCCTGGACAAAATGAGAGAGGGTTTGAAGATGTACAATTTGGATTCCGAAGCTTTGAGATTTGGTTACGATTTGAAAGTGAAGAGGGAGACAATGGAAAAAGGAAAATTGATTGAGCACCTACTGAATACTGGTCACTACATTGGGCATTATCGTCTCAATAGAAATCTGTATTATTATTTCTATTTACAGATGAGAGCCTGAGAGAATAACTTCTCCTTAGTGAAGTGGGCAGGAGCGATGATTTGCACTGGCCTCTTCTTGCCAGTGGCAAGCTCACTCAGTCTCTTTGCTGAGGGTGCTGGCCATTAAATCACAAGTTGGAACCACCATAGTGAGAAGCAGAAACAGGAATACTGGTGCCAACTAGAGGAACCGTCTGTGTATAGGTGTGTGACATGTTTGGAGAACTTGGGGGAGGGAATAAAGAAAGGTTAGATATCCTGTAAGGACACTGGTCAAGGCACCTTAAGTCAAAACCAGTTGAGTTTATTACCCACACCCTTAACTGTATCACAAGACTGATGTGACCTAGAGGAGCAAAGATTTACACGCAAATGAACAGAAATGTACCTCATTGCCGAATACAAATCTCCTCTTTCTGAGAACGTCATTCTTTACACCTGGGCACATGGTTTAGAGGAGATATGTGCTGCCGTTAGGAAGCGAATAGTGTGCTTCCTAAACCGTGTGCTTCACAATTCCTTCATTTGTCCTAATGTTCAACTAAACCACACTTTATCTCCCTTTCATATTCAGAAATCTTCCTGAGTATTCTCCAGAGAGACATCTAGAGAACTTCCCAAACCTTCAAATTTGTGACTGTGGAAATTTTATTTAGGCTGTTGGCTTTTTCCTAAATTACATTTCCAACTAGAACCACATGTTGCCTAGACCTAGTCTCCACCAAATGTTCACCACTTTACAATTTAAATGAAAACTACATGCAACCATTCCTCAAACAATCCCTGAGTTTGCTTTTTCTGCATCACAAGGATTACGCATTGAGGTGAGTAGAGAGCTACAAAATCCTGTTGCAGTGTGGGTTCTCAGTCACTCACTCACTCTGCAAACCAGTGACTGTGATTCAAATTTGTGTCTCAGGGCAATTATAAATTCCTCCATGTCATAGGCTTTCCAGGCCACTCTCCTCCCCTACTAATCATCAAAACAGCTAAATCTGATACATTCAAGGGTCTATGTCAGAGGCTGCAAGCTAGGAGCCCATGGGCTAGGTCCATCCCACTGATGTATTTTATTTGGCCAGCATAGTGTTTGAAAACATTGGCTTGGTTGCCAACACATAAAGAGTTTCCCATAAATTATCTGGATTTCTGGCTTCTTTTGAGAACTTGGAGGGTCTAGCCCTAGCGCTGGGCTCCAATCAGCCAGAGGAGTGGGATGGTAGCTACCCATTTAAGTGAGTCATCGTCACCTCTGAGATCCATGGTCCTTACCATTCTCCATTGTCTTATAGCCAGCCCTCTTCTCTCATTTACCTGGCATGCCTGTCATTGGTGGGCTTTTAAGATTTTGACCCTTGATCTATATAGTTTATCTAGAGTTTTCCTGAGTATGATATACATATCTATACTGCATTCAACTCAATTCTGGACCATTTTCTTTTCTCTTTCTACTCTCTCTCTCTAGATCAGCACATTTATTCCCGTGGTTTTCAATGTTTTCTATGTGTTTCTGACTCATGAATTTATGCTCAAGCCTAGAGATTTACTCTGAACTCCATACTCCTATGCAACTACTTACTTGGCAAGTCTATTTGACTATCTCATAGGCGTCTCACCCCTACCATGTCCAAAGCAGAACTCCTTATTCCTCCTGCCCCTCAAAAACCTGTACCACCTGTTTTGTGCACTTTAATAAATGACACTAACGCCCCTCCAGTTATCCAAGCCAGAAAACCTGGGTCGTCTTTTATTCTTTCTCCCTTAACCCTCACACATATATATCCCCTCAACTCTCCTGTCTATTCTACCTCCAGATCATATCTCAAATCTGCCCACTTCTCTCCATGTCCAGAGTCACTTTGAAGGTCCAAGCCACCATCATTTGTCACCAGTATTATTAGAATAGTATCTTAACGCCCTGCTGCTCAAAGTATTGTCCACAACCAGCTGTATGGGTGCCATTGGAAGGTTGTTAGAAATTCAGAATTTTTACTCCCTACCTTCTAAAAAGGAATCTGAATTCTAACAAGAATGTGAAATGCATGAATACAGAAACAAATGAAGAATTAGAAACTCAAATTTTTAAAATCAGTTGTGATGAGTGACCAGGAAACATGTTTCAAACTCTGAAGAAAAAAAAATGTCTCTCTATATATTCAGGTCAAGGACAATGCCCTAATTATTGTCCGTTAGGGGATAATCTTTGGCAAATCCGTTTCCTTTATAGTTATGCTTCTTTTTTCACAGCAATTTACTGATTAAATAAGGTCTGATATGAAATTGAAAACATTGTTGATATTTGAAAAGTAAACAAAACAAACAGAAAACCCAGAACCACACAGTAACACCTCACATGTGGATTAGTGATAAAGAACTTCCACAGACATTTCCTCATTTGAGTCTGTAATAGCTCTAAGGGGGAGGCAGAGCAGGGCTGGTGAGCCTCATTTTACATTGGGAGAAACTGAGATTTCAAGAGACTAAATGATTTGTTACGATTACACAACTTGGAACTGATAAAGCAGTTTAAACTGCTTTTAAGTTTAAACCGATAAATCTACTTTAAACGTAGATTTCTCTAACTCCAAGGCCAAAATGCTCTCCAGCGTATTGCATTCCCTTCATAAATATGAACTGCAACTACATTCACCAAACAGCCCCTTAGTTAAGATACAGAGACATCGCACGTGTAAACAGAGGTACGTCCGCACTCCTGGTAACCACTCTTTCTCACTATGGACATTAGCCAACATGTAGTCCTTGGCTAGGAGAGCTGTAGACAAAGAGGGTCATCTCTCCAAACATTCTGTGTTATTTTTCTTTTAGATGTAACAGACAATCATTTTAATGTTCAATCAGTTTCAAATACATTTATTTCAAACAGTTGGCTCCACGACGAACCAAGAAACTGAAGGCAGAGTCTAAATTTGGGCTTCAAAATCTGTTTCCAAGTATTAATTTTGAGTGGAAACAATTTTGGTTGAATTTGGGGATTATAAATATCCCCCAAGAGTTTTTCGGCTCTAGGCCTCCTGTCTCTAAGTTTCGCTCTGGTTTGAACCTAGGGGGTTGTTAGATTAGAAGTAGACAGCTTTGGCATGTGGTTACTCCAAACGCCTGTAACCGTCTTTAAAACATGAGCTAGAAATGTTGATATTATAAATGACCATTTTTCCAAAATAAGGTTTGCAAGAGTTGAAAGTGGAGTCGGATGCCAGAAAGTCTTCGAAGGAGGATTTCCATTCAGCGAGATCTGGTTACCTATTTCATAACAAAGAATAAAGCAAAATCTTGGGGCTGCAATTCATACACTTTTGGACCGAAAACAATGGGCTCAGTGGGGACACTGGATTTATAACTCTTTGGAGGCACTAACTTTACCCACCCGTGTAGGAGCCATGGATAATTTTAGACAGACAGGCACTGAAAAAAATTCCTGAGATATTAAGGGGCACCAAAAGTCACTTACAGAGGGGTGGTGTTTCACTTGGAATAAATAACACAACAAGAAAAGCCATGCCTACAAACCCCTGTGGTAATAGTATACCAAGAAGAGGATTGTTTACGGAAAAATCAAAGTATGTTTTTAAGTCAGTTATGACCCTCTAAGCCAGTAGTTCAAATTCAAGCCCATCATCATGAAAATATTATCATTGAAAACCACAACAGTTGTACTTTCCTTTAGAGTACGCCGTGCTTTCATGGCTGGTCTGTGCCCATAAACTTGACCAGTGTCTACAAGGAAATGGCCCCATTTCTGTTGTGAATAGCCCATAATTTCATGATCATTGTGTCCTACTCTTAGAGTGTTTTCCTCCTAAGGCTTGCAAGAGCCTCACCACTGGATGATGTGAGTGCTGTGTGACAAGTAAGGGGAGGGCATCCCTGAAGTCAGATGCTCAGGATCTGGGGACAGGGAAAGGCAGGCCCTCAGGTTTAGGTCCTGGTAACTGAGGCATGAATGGATGGGATTTTCAGAGAAAAAGCCAGAATTGGTAAGAACACAGGTTAAAACCCAGGGAGCTGAAGCTATCACGCAGTTTAAAAGAAGAGTGAAAATGCAGACAGAAGAGAGAACCAAAGATCGGAAATTGACAGAAATTTAATTGAATTGAGTGTAAGAGCAAGGGCATAACCAGTATAAACTGTTGATTCTGCACTTCATCTCTGCATATAGAAATGAAATACTAGAGTTTCTTAGATCAAGTTCCCTGGGAAATGGACTCTGAGAGGACAATTTGCATGCAGTAGGCTTACTGGGGAGAGAGAGGGGCTGAACTACAAGAAGGTCCCAGCAGAGACCTCTGATCCATGGGGAGGTCTGGAGCTCAGAGAGCCCTTCAGACCTATCCTTCCTTGAGGCAAGGGGACCAGGCATGTACGATCCCCACTAGCTGACCAATCGCTGAATAAGGCTGCCCCCAGAAGGGACTGTGACTTTGGACCCTGCCAATGCACCCAGCAGCTGGAGAAATGACTGTCTCCATCCTGAACAGGGATCTGGGTGGATCTGAGGGGCCCACTGCAGCTTCGAGGCTATACTCTCTATCCAGTTAGATTGGGTATCAGTGATGTATTTAGATAATTGGTCTAGTTCAAGGGAACAGGGCAAGGTTGACATCTTCAGCTGAAATGGGAAGTTCCACCGAGAAACTGATTCCATATACTTTGGGGATCATGCATAGTCTCTAATGCTGTCTTTTGGTCTCCCTAAACCATTTTCCCTCTAAAGAAACCAAGCTAAACTGCCTCAGCTAAGCATAATCAATCGTGAATATTTTATTCCAATTAAAACTTTTGAATATTGTCCAAAACAGAATAACTAGTAAAATAATGAATCAAGATTTTCTTCTTGTATCAGATGTAAACTCGGGGAAGTTACCAGTTGACAAAAGCCCCTAAAACATCTGTGCATCAAAATTCACACTTATTTGGAATAAATAAATGGAAATGCTAATTGGTTGCATATTCTCATGGCAACAGAGGCCTTGGCCAGGCAAAATGCTTTATGTGAAGCATTTCTTTTTTAAGTTTAACAACAAAAGTGTAATTCTTTTTAAAATTCCAAATCCCACTCCCTTACATGCTTGACTGATCTCTCTCACTCTGCCCTACATTTTTTTTTTAACCCAGATTTGTCACCTACTAACGTACTACATTGTTTACTTATTTATTGTCTGTTTTCCTTCTCTAAAATTGTAAGCTTCATGAAGATAGAGATTTGTGTCTATTTGTTCACCGATGCATACCAAGTGCCAAGAACATTGCCTGACCTACAGCTGGCACTCAGTTAATATTTATGGAATGCAAAAATGAACCCTGCAATTGTTCACCTTGCTCAGGATGTCACCATTCTATCTCCCACCAGACGTCTGTTTGCTCTCAGCCCAATTTCCCTGGCTTTAAAAGATAATAGTTCATTCATTTTCTCCAGCTTATCTTCGTGTCAGAGAGGTCTAGAAGTCCCTGTCGCAATGCCTACGAAACATTCACACAGCCAAGCACAGCTCTGATGAGCCTAGACCACCCATCAAAATCCTGTTTCTCACTGCCATTGTCTTCCAACCCTAAGCTCTAAATACACCCTCCACCGCATTAGGGTCTGAAAGGGAGGCGTGGTCTCCTTCTGGGCCAGCAGGAGGGAGATTGATCTCTTCCATATGTGCTGTCTCCTCAGACTTCTCACTCCCACTGTTATGACTACATTTCTAATGCCCCCATTTTGATGGTCAAAGCTTCCAGATCTTTTTGCTCTAGTGTAGGAAATCTGACTGAGTGGAAGACGCTCCTTTGCTACATCCTAAGCAGGGATGCAAAATCTGCCCAGAAAGCCCAGGGACAAAATGTATTCTTTCTACGTCAAATGTCTCCACTAGGGACAGTCTACACTTGAGGGGGAAAAAGTCAACAGCTCTCCGAACCGACTGGTCAACCATGAAAGAGAATACCTATCAGCCACTGCAGGCCATGTTCCAACTCTGTCATTCCTTTACTGTAAGGACTCTGGAAGCTAAGGACGTGGAAGCTAAGCAGCTAAGATTTCACTTCCAATCAATCTGCCTGGCAAAACCATTCAAAAACTGGGTGACAATAGTTTCTATGAAACCATTGTTTATTAAACAATGAATTAGACCCATCTTTCCTCCCTTCCCTTCCCTTCCCTTCCCTTCCCTTCCTTTCTCTTCCCTTCCTTTCCTTCCTTATACATATCTCCAAGAGAATAAATACTCTTTTACTGTTGCAACAGTGCTGGCTAGTTGAGGTGAGGGCTAATAGATTTTTCCACTGTACCTTGTGTCCATATATGTGTGTGTAAGTGCATACTCGACTGTTTAGAAGTGAAAAAATTGCTGCTCTTCATAAAGTTTTTCGTGTTTTCTTGACTTGGCAGGTCAATCTAATCAAAGTGGGACAGGAACCCCAGGCATTGTGGGAAAAATAATACTTCAGGCATAATCTGAAGCCAAAGCGGCTCCAAGGTATTGAAAGGCATGGAAAACAATTTGAGAACTTGCAATACACTGGGGTTTACAATTTTACCACAAAAGATAAACATTTGTTTAAGTCAACCTGTCTGCCTGGTGTGAAGGTATGCATATGGGAAATGTTAACAATGCAAACAAGGCCAAGAGGTGTGAAATTTAAGCACATTATCTCTCACTGTCAGATGCTAATGACTCTCCTCAAGGTGGAAGAGATTGGTTTAAACGCAAAAATGATTATCCTTGGCAATGGAAGCACAAGTGAGATCTTAGCCAATTATGTGGGCTCTTGTTTTTCCTGACAATACTGCTCATTAGCTTCTGGCTCTGATGTACATGTTAGAATGGAGATTCACGTGCCCCTCTAGATGGCTGCCGTGAGAGCCATATATCCATCCAAAGCATACGTATTTCCCAACATACAGGAACACCAGACATGGGACGTGATGTAGTGTGTCCAAGTCCGGACCCTATGAAAACATGCAAGTCTAAACACCTACCAAGAGGTAGAACAGGAGTAACTCATGTATGAATGGTTTCCCCCAAATCTCTCATATATAAAATTATATCCTATTTGACCAAAAAAAGACCAAGATGGGGAGGTGGGGCTTTAAAGCCATTGATTAGAGTTTCCTTGTTTTCTTAAAAAAAAAAAAGAAGGTTAAACTAATTTACTCTTAGTGTTTGTCACCTATGGAGTTGTTCATTTAATGAGTAGAAAGAAATTGAATGCACCGTCATCTTTATTGGGATGGAGGTTACATTCACCAGCTCTTGCTTGTTTTAATAGGTTTATTGTACAGTTGTAGACATGTGCTATTGCACTGGGATGGATATGCTTTGAATATTTTTGTAATTGTGGATCGTATAAAAGTCATTTTCTGTTAGATTGCACAAATCCATTACATTGGGAGAAGGACACATTATTGTAACAGGATTAATGTGCAACACATAAACATAATCAGTAATATTCTGTTTGATAAATTATCTCATTTTTATCAGAATGTAAAGAGATTCGGGATAGTTCCTCCTTTGATTTGCATAATTGTATTACAGACAGGCAAATTGCATTATATTCTTCATTAACAATAGATGGCTTGTATAACTATTATATTTTTGAAGGCACTGCTCTTAGATTCATCCTGCAATTTGTCATGTTCTGACATTGCTGGGGAGCTTAGTTGGGAGAGAATAGAACCTAAAAAAGATTGCTTGATTTTCGCTGAGTCCAGTAATATCTCCGCTTCCGATTGCACTGTGGTTATGCTATTGTTTGTTTTAACAAATTGCAACCCAGTGGCAAAGAACTTCCTTTAAAAATCTTCTAATTCAAGGACAATTCAGCCCTTATAGATTTTCACAGCGATATGTTGGCCCTTCTAACGAACTCCACATATAAAAATGTGAATTAAAATTAAATTAAAACCATACGATTGATTTTCTGTTTTTACGATGGCAAATGCTCTCCCGGACAGAACTTCCCTCCCCTCTCCCCAGCACAGACACAAGCTAACAAGTTGCCTGATACTCTCAATATTCCTCTACTCTTTGGGGACGAGTGGTGTTTACAGTCACTCAGTGGTGATTATCACAGCCCCCTTCCTAAGGCTGGGCTCATGACAGCTGTCAGCAGCCCTTACAAAGTGCAGTGCAGCACCACGCGGCATTTCAGTGAGTCTGAAATCCTCAGCTTTCAGGGCCTGAAAGAGGCATCCTTTCTAGGATACCCTCTTAGGCAGGGGCCCTCCCTCTTCATGTCCCCAACTGCCATGCTGAGAGGAGATCCTTGTGAGGCAGACACCACGGGGCCACTTCTCTGCTGCAGCTCCACAGCCAGCCTGGGGCCTGTCACTCAGCAGGAGCATAAGTGGGTGGTGAATAAATGAATGAATGCATGGATAGATGAATGAGTGGAGACATGGATCCCATCAAAGTTTCCGGTGTTTCTGGATGAAAAATTGAAAAAGAAAAGCTTTCACACTCAAAGCAAATTGTATTTCCTACCACTTTCTCCACTAAACTGAAAATATGACGTCCTATTACAATCCCTTAATGATTCCCATTTGCTTTACACGTGCTTAGCACCTGAAAGTTTCCAAAGGACCTTGACTTTTATTTCATTTGAATCTCACAACAGCCCCTTGACACAGATAGAACCAAATAATTTACATTTAAGAAATAAGGGTTGCCTGAGAAGAAGTGGGTGTGCAGGGAGGGAAAAGGGGAGAGTTTACAAAGGCTGTCTCTTTATTGTCCTGGCTGCCATCCCTCCCACGCCACTGGGAGCTGTGGTCTGCCCTCAGGCCGTGTCCCTCCCCACCCCACCTCTCCACTATCTTGCCCACCCCCCACCCTGTCTGAGACCTCTGCCTGCTGGCTGGTCTCCACTCCAGCCCTAAGGTCCTCTTTCTCTCCTTCCTCCCCTGCCCTGAACTCTGCCCTTTTGGAGGGCATCCCACACCTAGTTGCTTGGGTCCCTTGAAGCTACATCTTTATTTGCTTATTTATTTTAATTTGTACACCTTTTGTTCCTCTACATAACAGACACCACAGACAAGGTGGATGGCTCAAGGGCGAGTTCAAGAGACAGGAACCCACTGTTCCAGGAACCACTGCTCCCCTGCAGCTCTCAGGTTTCCAGGCTCAAAGAGCTCCTGAATCAGACTCCTCCTTCCTCCATGGCAGGTTCTAACCCAAGACCCTGAGCTCTAGCCTCCGGGTGTATTCTCAGCCCCTCCACTCTGACATGTCTGAACTGTCCTAGTTATTTGCAGGGGCTCCTCACTCACATGCAATTAATTCAGCAGATAAAATAATGCTGGAGGGAGGAGATATGTCCCTCCACAAGGCTGGTGTTGTATACTTGCTTAAACTCTGGCCCTTGCCTTCCTTGAGCCTCACTGTCAAGTACTCATAATCTCTATGGAAATTTGCCTGTGAGCTTTTCAATGGCATCATTCCACAAAGCCTGCAGATCTGAGCTCTCGGCTGCATGCAGGCTGAGTGGTCTGCAGGGAGTTAGGTATTAATGAGCATCCCTGGAGGCACACTCCCCAGGAAACAACTAAGGAGGCTTAGTGCAGTCACGCCTGGAAGGAGAGACAGAGAGACAGAGGGACCGAGAGAGAGATGGTCTCCATCTCCTGACCAGTCACATGGGAAGAAGAGCTGGAGGCAAAAAGTGAAGAGATGCTCTCACAAGCAGCAAGGCCACGGGAGGGCTGGATGGGACCGAGGTGGTCCAGAAGTAGGCCCATGGGAGCATCCTCTGCCTGGACCACGAGAGCTTGGCAACACTGGGAACTGGAGGGAGCTCAGATGGGTCCTGGCATCTCTGGGGTTTATAGCTTGGAAGCCCAGGAAATAGCAGCATTCTAGGCAGGAGATCAATGTTCCCAGGAAGGCATCAGTACCTGTGCCAGAGGCAAGATTCCATCCTGAAGGGGCTATGCTGGCACTTGACCCCCGTGAAAACCACAAGAGCTTATTAATGAAGACCTGTGAGGTCCTTGAAGGTGCCCAGAGACAATGAGAAGGGAGTGGTGAAGACCCACTTCCTAGGAGCAC
Organism: Delphinus delphis; assembly: GCF_949987515.2. Taxonomy (NCBI): domain Eukaryota; kingdom Metazoa; phylum Chordata; class Mammalia; order Artiodactyla; family Delphinidae; genus Delphinus; species Delphinus delphis. Next base: position 102,526,857 of record NC_082689.1, on the reverse strand, counting down.
AGAGTAGAGCTCCGACTGTTAACGGAACAGCTTCTATGCCCAAAGGCCGGTGAGAAAGCCTGGGGAAAATTTTATCTCCGTCATTGATCACTTTGTTGAATTAGAAATTGTACATACTGCCTCAGGTAAACTGGGGTCCTCTTGGCCAGTTATTGGCCTTCCAAAGTCAAGAAGCACTGGAATTCCTTTCTAACAAGGTCAAAAAGCAACTTCCCTACTGGTGGAATAAAACTCAAAGTGAAGTCACAGGCTCTACCAAAACCCATCAAACATAGAGAAGGGTGGAAGTTTTGACATGTCCATTTTCTTTGCCCAAAAATTAACATTGCATTACAATGGAATACTGCTCAACCATTTTTAAAAAAGTGAAATCTTGCCATTTGGGACAACATGGATGAACTGTGAAGGTATTACAGTAAGTGAAATAAGTCAGAAAGACAAATACCATATGATTTCACTCATCTGTGGAATACTAAAACAAACAAAACAAAGCAAAATACATGGGCAAACAAAAGCAAACACATAGATACAGAAAACATAGTGGTTACAAAAGAGGAAGGGAAGGGGTGGGGAGAGTGAAATGGGTAAAGGGGGTCAACTGTATGGTGACAGATGGAAACTGGACTTTTGGTGGTGAGCACACTGTACGGCATACAGAAGTCAAAATAAAATGTTGGGCCCATGAAATTTATATGTTATAAGCCAAAAAAAAAAAAAAGTTCTGCCCTCAAGTGCTTCACAAGCAGACAGAGGAAGAACTTTTAGTTCCCCAAACCAATAAAGAATGGATGTGAAGGTAGATGTACCCAAGTGCTAAACTGTATGGTGGTGATAGCAGCTTCAACACGGTGGTGCCTGCTACAGCCTGAGCTCTCTGCACTGGTCCCGTTTACAAATGTGCAAACAAGGTAGGAGAGGCCAGGAGGTTTTGGACCCATGCAGTCTTGTTCCAGAGGCTATGACCTTAACCCCACGTCTGTGCTGATTCAGAGAGAGACCAAGGTGAGCTGGAGTGGTGAGGAAGACTTGGGCTGGGTGGCAGGCAGGCAGGCACAATGTAGGAAAGATAATCAATGAGACCAAAGGCCCAGAGGGGAGGAATGGGTACGTGCCCTTCGTGACCTGCCCACAGGCGCTCCAGGTTAAGGACCAAAGTCTGTCTTTCCCACTGGATTTTTCTAAGGTGACTGCAAGTCGGTGGTTACTGGTGCCGTTTGGGATATACCTTAAATCAGACCAAAGCCATTTCCTGCCCCCTGCCCCATCTCATTATTCAGATATCACTTGTGTCATAGAATCACAGAAAATCGGATACCTGGAAACTTCATACCAGCCATCTGTCCCAGCCAAGCAAGTTCTAAAAGGGTGGACTTTGGGGACTTCCCTGGTGGTCCAGTGATTAAGACCCTGTGCTTCCACCACAGGAGGCTCAGCTTCGACCCCTGGTCGGGGAACTAAGATCCCACATGCTACGCAGTGTGGCCAAATAAAAAATTAAATAGTAAAAGGGCAGGCTTTCTAGAGCCCACGCAGGAGCTCAGCACAGACGTGGGGTTAAGGTCTTCCTTCGGGGCTGCCTGTGGGACCCAAGTGCAGGGCCAGCTAACGAGAAGCAGGACAGCTTGCTGCACCACTAGCCAGATTACAAACTTCAAAGTGTGTGTCTGAGGCTCTCTGGGTGACCTGGGAGTGTAGCTGGTGACCACAGGCATTTCTTCAGGGAAGGTGAACTGGGGTCGACAGCCAGTGAAAAAGGGAGAGGTTATTTTATTTCAGGACTAGCCCTACAAAGGACCCAAGTTGGAGAGGTCCTGCAAAGGCCCCCAGAGAGCCCCATGCTGCTGTTTCTCTCACCTGTCAGCCTCTCACTGAACCTGAAATGCCACCATTCATTCATTCACATGACAAATAGGTATTGGGCACGTCCTGAGTATTAGACATCAGATGAGAAATTAGGGATAATAGAAAAAATAATTGAAGTCTACTGGAAGTCCAGAGTCTAGAGGGAGAGATGTATATGTAATCAAAACGCTAATGCATACACAGACACACACACACTTACAACTGGCTAAGTATTTAAAAGGATAAGAGCACAAGTGACAGTGGAGCACAAAGTAAGGGGAGGCTGATTTTGACCACAGAGCAAAGAACATATAAGTTGGATATGAAAGAATGAACCGTGCTTTCGAGGTTAATGATGGAGATTCTCATTCATGGAGGGGGGAAAGCATGTGCAAAGGCACGAGGGTGAGAGGGCAAGGCGTGTTAGGGAAAGTGTAGTGTTAGGGAATGGCCCTGTGGTTCCATGAGGCCCTGGAATGAGCAGCCCTGAGAGAGAGGATGGAACCCAATGTAAAAAGGTCAATTCCCAGCTTTGCTATTTATGAGTGGTTTAACTTTGGGCAAGTTTCTTAATCTCTCTGTGCCCCAGTTTCCTCATCCATCAAATCAACATGGTACTATCATCTCCCTCAAATGCTGTTGTGAGACTAATATGAGTCAATCCACGTAAAGTGCTGAGCACAGCACCTGGTGAGTAGAAAGTAGTCATTAATTAAATGTTGACTCTTCTTCTCCTCAAGGGTCTCACACGATGCCGGGACAGAATGACAGTTACAGATGTAGAGATCTCTTTCATAACAGATCCTCTACTGAGTTCCTTACAAAGGACATCTTATTTAATCTTTACTGGGAAACTCTGGGAGGTTGGTGTTGTTCTTCCTATTTTTGTAGGTGAGGAAATTAAAACTAAAATCAAGGGACTCGTCCAAGGTCACACAGATACTGCATGGAAAACAGGCTAGAAAACATTTCTCCAGTTCAGGTGTGTGTCAAATGTGTGTGTTCATAGCCTTGTGCCCCACAGAACTTTGTCCTATGGGTAGGCACTGAAGGAAAGTTTTAATTAGGAAAGCAAAGTATCAGACTAGTTTTGTAGAAAGGACACCCTGAAATGCAACCAGAAAACAAATATGAAAATATTCAAATTCACTGATAACCAAAGAAACAAGATGCTATTTTTAAAAACAAAAACACCCAGCATGGGTGAAGGTCGGATCCAACAAGCAGTGTCATAAATGGCTTGTGGATGAGTGAATCAGTTAGACCTTTTTGCAAAACAAGTCTGTGTTATGTTCCAAAAGCCTTTAAAATGCCCAGATGTTTTAAACGTATAATGCTATACTACTGAGACTTGATCTTTAGAAAGAAATCCAAAATTGGCGAAAGCTTTTTATATGAAGTTGTTTATAAAAGTAATAGTAATAATAATCATAATAATAAAAATAATACTTAAGTGAAAACATCCCTATCACAGATGCTTTTGAAGTCATTGTAAATTTAAAATAATCAGGAATGAAAACACTGGTTAATGCAGTTCTGTCTGAACCATGTAAAAAGACAAACAGGAAAAAAGTCAGAAGGAAATATAGAAAAACATTAGCAGCGGTAGAATTATTGGATTTTTTTCCTTCTCCTATTCTTCAATATTTTTCAAATACTCCATGTGATGCATATATTACTTTTATAACTAGAAAGGATAACTTTATTTCAAAATTGAGAAAACTTTCACGACAGGTATTTACTTATTTGGGTGAAAAAAATGATTCCCAAACCTTTTTAACAAAATCTTAGGTAGAATCTTAGTATGTAAGACAGATTTTTTAAAAAAGCAGTTCTGGATCAAGTAGGCATGGAGGGGCCCAGAAGCCTTGTCCCTAGCCCGGCTCCCTCTGTAGAGGCGTCCCCAGGGTATAATATAAAAACCAGCAGTGAGGGCAGGGTCCCCAGTTTTGTAACCAGCTCCTGCTCCCTCCAGGGAGACCCAGATGTCTGTTTCTATCTCTGGGGTCTTTGGCTAAGCTGGCTGAGTTCCTTGGGTGTGATTCAGTTGCTGTAGAGCAGAAAAACAACACAGAACCTCAGCGACTTCCCCAGCACGCAGCCACCTTGTGAAGTCTTAGGGAAGCACCTGCCAGGACCACCCACTGCCTGACTCCTGGGAGGCAGACGCTGAATCACCTTTAATGATCCTAAAATCACTGGCTTCAGTCGGTGGAGAATAAGCATCTAACCACACAAACTTGGACCCAGCCCTGGATGGTGAGTGCTGACTGCTAGGGGCTTCTAGCCATGCCTCTGGTAACATCCCAAGATTCAGACCAGCAGGGCTTTTGAAAAACCTTAATTTTATCCAAATACCTGTTTGTCTTCTTTCATCCTCCATTCCCTGACCAGTTGAATCCTATGCCTTCCCTCTCTAAGTGTGAAAGAAACATTTTCACTGCAGGGGTGCTAATCACGTACTTCCTTCGTATAACGGTAACTGGTCTTGGAAAGAGAATTAGTCCAGAGAACAGTTTTCCTGCAGCATCGGTGTTTCCACAGCAAGCCAAGCATGAGGTGTGCTCACCCTTGTGAATTTTCCATTGGTTCTGGGAGTTGCACATTTTAACCCAAATAAATATATTTGGCACAGTATCAAATGGAAAAAAAGAAATCATTCATAGCGTTTCCTTTCTTTCTTTCTTTTTTCTGCAAGAGCAATTGTATTTCATACAGAAAAAGGCATCAGCTCAATGCAAAACTCCCAATTCCCTATACTTCTGGTAAATTTAATTTCATGGACCTCAAATAATTAAACGTCAATGGAGGTACCATCAGCCCTAGGAACTTGCGGATACAGAGGGCTGACTGTACTACCCCATTATACATAAGGGTCTTGAACATCAGGGGATTTTGTTATCCTCGGGGGTCCTGGAACCATTCCCCTTCAGATACCAAGAGACAACCGCATATTAACGTTGAGGGAAATAGAAAGTTCCAGTCTTCGGCCCATGTGGTGTTGTAGAGGCCTGCAGATGACACAAAGAGCAGGCCTAAGCCCCCACATCCATCCATTTGGTTCTTACCCAACAGGGCAGCCCCAAAGCCAGTCTGTCTTTTCCTGCCAAGAATTACAGTGGCTCCACGGTACCAATGGGCTCAGGGCAAACCCATCCTCAGAAAAAGAGAAACAAGTCAAATATCACATCTTTCTTGGGAAGCCCAGTTAAGGGGAACTTTGACTATGAATTCTCTTCCTCTCACACCTCCAGTGGCTTCCTTACTGCACAGATACTGGAAGGATGATTCTAAACACCTGCCCCTCCATCATGGCGCTCCTTGCTGACTAACACTTCAGGGACATCCCACTACTTACATGACGCGTATAGACTTCTTAGCTTGGTATGTGAGTCTCTGATTGATAAGCGAGAGAGGCATGGACATATATACACTACCAAACGTAAGGTAGATAGCTAGTGGGAAGCAGCCACATAACACAGGGAGATCAGCTCAGTGCTTTGTGACCACCTGGAGGGGTGGGATAGGGAGGGTGGGAGGGAGGGAGATGCAAGCGGGAAGAGATATGGGAACATATGTATATATATAACTGATTCATTTTGTTGTGAAGCTGAAACTAACATACCATTGTAAAGCAATTATACTCCAATAAAGATGTTTAAAAAAAAATCCTTAAAGTTATAATAAAAGTAGCTGACACTTACTGAAACGTCCCTCTTGTGCCAGGCACTTGATGAATATTACCTTATGTCTTATCATCCTCACTACAACCCCCGGAAGAAGGTTCTACGATCTCTACTTTACCAAGGCAGAAACAAACCCAGTGTTGTGAATAGCCTGACCTCTGGAACGTGGAGGGCAGGTTTCAAACCCAGGCTCCTCTGACTGGGAATCTTCTGTCTTAACCTCCTGGCTATTCGGTTGGAGCTTCCAGAGGGGCAGTTCAGACGAGGCGGGGGAGGAGTGAGAATCAGGATACGCCTTTCTTCTCCATCAGCCCTGAGTGAGAACAATGCACATGAAATGCACTCTTTCATTTTATCACGCAACAAGCATAATTAGGAACAATGAGGAATGACCACGAATCATGAACCTCTTTTCTTCCTGATTAAAATTTAACGACTGGGGCTTCCCTGGTGGTACAGTGGTTGAGAGTCCGCCTGCTGATGCAGGGGACACAGGTTCGTGCCCCAGTCTGGGAGGATCCCACATGCCACTGAGTGGCTGGGCCCGTGAGCCATGGCCGCTGAGCTTGCGCGTCCGGAGCCTGTGCTCCGCAACGGGAGAGGCCACAACAGTGAGAGGCCCGCGTACCACAAAATAAATAAATAAATAAATAATAATAATAATTTAACGACTGTATTTCTGAAATTATTGCCCAGAGCAGTGGTTCAGGCTGTGTGTTAACAAGGCCAACTCTAAAAGCCAGGGGCTCAGCCCAGGCCTGCCCAGGCATGTGAGCGGGTACCACCTGCTTCACAGGTGGGTGCCGTCTGTCTGCCCACCTGCCCAGCAGCACTGGGCAAAATAAACTGGATGGGCAGGAGGGGGTCAGACCGAGGAGAGTTTCCTGTAATAAACAGCTGTTAAATATGGTAAAGACCATGTACACAGTGGAGAAAGCGCAGGCTTTGGTGATGGATAAAGCACGGTTCGAGTTCAGACTCCACCGGCTGTGGGCTGTGTGCTCTAGGACAAGTTCATTAGCCTCTCTGAGTCAGTTTCTTCATCTGTGAGTGAGAAGGAAATCCTCCGGTGGCACTGTCAGGGGTCGTAAATGACGTAAGCAGACTCTCAACGTGGTGGCAACTGTCATCTGTGGCTGCCCATAAGCGTATATATGTCCATGCTGCTCTCTCACTTCATCCCAGCTTACCCTTCCCCCTCCCCATGCCCTGAGAAAATCATAATTCAAAAAGAGTCATGCACCTCAATGTTCACTGCAGCACTATTTACTATAGCCAGGACATGGAAGCAACGTAAGTGTCCATCAACAGAGGAATGGATAAAGAAGATGTGGCACATATATACAATGGAATAGTACTCAGCCATAAAGAGAAATGAAATTGAGTTATTTGTAGTGAGGTGGATGGACCTAGAGTCTGTCATACAGAGTGAAGTAAGTAAGAAAGAGAAAAACAAATACCGTATGCCAACACATATATATGGAATCTAAAAAAAAAAAAAGGTTCTGAAGAACCTAGGGGCAAGACAGGAATAAAGATGCAGATGTAGAGAATGGACTTACCTATAAGCTTTTAACACTCCCTTTATGTTCTAATTGTTCTTCATCATGTAAAACCTACCTTCCTATCAGAGATTCTCCAAAACTACATTTCCCAGCTTCCATGGCCATTAGGAGGCAAACACGTGATTTAATTTTACTGCTCAGATGCCCCTGCACTGGGCTCTGAGGCGAGTGAGCAGAGTTATAGGGTGGAAGAGGTGGGCCTGGGTCATCTGTTTTGCTGGTAGCGTGGGGCAGTGTGGCTGTGGAAGAGACAGCTAAGGCGGCAACCTCCTGATAACAGCAGAGCTGGCCCCTCCTCTGGCAGACTGTTCTGCAGGGGTTGCTGAGAGCTCCTTCAGGAAGGCCTGCCTAGAATCTGTTTCTCCAGTCCTCTCAGTGATTCTGTGCATCTTCTCTACTTGTAAATGTATCACCTCTTGCTTAAACTGGCCAGTGTGGACAGTGTTACTGCAATGCAGAGCCCTGACCCATAGAGAGGGTGACATGGTGGCACCATTGAAACTTGTTGGCAGAAGTGGAAGAAGTGATGGCAAGAAGACTGCTGAGAGTCAGTTATCCTGATCCCAGGGGGAGGGAAGAGGGCCCAGACCAGGGCAATCCAATGAGTCATTCTAGAGAGTCGACCACCTACGTGTCTCTTGCATCTTCCCTCTTCTCTCCATCCCACCACCAGCACCTGAGGCTCCAGGATCACACGCTCGACTGCAGCCAGGGTGAGTTTGCAAGTGTCATCATTTTACTTCTCCTGCTGAAAAGTTTCCCATAGCTTTTTTTTTTTTTTTTTTTTTTTTTTTTTTTGCGGTACGCGGGCCTTTCACCATTGTGGCCTCTCCCGTTGCGGAGCACAGGCTCCGGACACGCAGGCTCAGCGTCCATGGCTCATGGGCCCAGCCGCTCCGCGGCATGTGGGATCTTCCCGGACCGGGGCATGAACCCGTGTCCCCTGCATCGGCAGTCGGACCCTCAACCACTGCGCCACCAGGGAAGCCCCCCATAGCTTCTTTTATCATTAGCACAAAGTCAGACTTTCTCATCATGGCCTACAAGTACCTTCATGGTCTGCAACCCCTCCCCTCCCACTCTCCAGCACACTGAACCCTCTGACACAGTGCACCTGACCTGCGCTTAACTGCTCTGTCCTCATCTTCCCCTGCCCTATGACCTTTGAAGACAACCAGCCAGTAACTTCTGCTTCCAACCTTCCACCTTCTTGTATCCAGTTAACTCCAATTTGCTCCCTTGAGAGGCCATCTCTGTACCCCAGGCAAGGTTGGATCTGCTATCGTGCTCGAACCCTGCTCGTTCATTGTCCCCAAAGCTCTGTATGGGAAGTACCTGTTTGACATCTGTCCACTACAGACTTTTGCTCCCACTTCTATCCTCCATGCTGTTCCCAGCACCCCTGAGTCTGTATGGAGACGTGGACTCGTGTTAACACAAGTGATGAGAGTCCAACTTTGGATTTAAAATGACTCAGACATGGATGGGCCTTCTCCACGCTCACACGCTATGCATCTACCAAATGCAAGCAAGGGACTTGGCAGCCCTCAGGCATGGCAGGACCACAAGGTGGAAGGAGCTTGGGTCCTTGAGTGCCTATGTTGAAGACTGCCTGCCAAATACATAGGACTGATACTGCATAAGCCAAGAATAAACTCTTATTATATTAAAACACTGACATTTTTGGTAGCCAGCTTTATCTTAACTAACACAACTCTGCTAGAGTATAGAGGGAGAACACTGGGTCTGTCCTGGTCACTGCTGCAGCCCCAGCCCTTAGCACATATCCTGACACAATGCGTACTTAATCGTAAGGGCCTGATAAGCATTTATGGCATGAATGACAGAGAAAGAAATTGACAGGCCAAGGAAACAGATAGGATTGGGGAATGCAGGCATGGGAGGGTAAAACCAATTCAAATATTGAGAGCTTTTAAGGGAAGCTGTACTTGAGAGAAGAGGGGTGTCCTTTAGTTAAGCCCATAAAATATTCCAAGAGGACAAGCCCTGTTGGTCCATGGAAAGATAGGACCAGAGAGGAAGCAATTTCTATCATTTTCTGTACAGCCATCACTCACTCATTAAAGTCTTATTTCTTTCTCTCAACCTGAGTCTTACATCCTGGCAGGGTCCTCCAGAGAGAGGAAAAGAGTGCACATGTTTTTCTCTCCATCATAAATACCTGAGTAACTTGGTGGCTCAGTTGAAAGCACTGAGGTGTAGGGACAGTTTCCTCTTTCAATACCTGTGTAGACGCATATGCTTATGTGCATATTTGCAGTACACATATGTATGTGTAGAATGAAGCTTGGCTCAGTAAAACTAAAACGTCATCTCAAATATACAGTGTGGGCACATATCCTGAAAGGGAAAAAAAAATCCTTCTCAGGATTATAAAATTTTATAGCTGGAAGGGACCTTAGGAACTCTCCAATTTAAATCCCTAATTTTACGCTTGGAGAAACTGAGGCCAGAACAGACAAGAAACTTGCCCCTGCTCCAACAGCTTCTTGTTACAGAGTCGGGCTGTTCTCCAGATCCCCACTCCAGTGCCCTTGGGGCTTTTTCAATGTTTAGGACTTTATCTGAAGGCAAAAGGAAATGAAAATATGAGGCCAATATTCACTTACCCACTGGCCCAAGCGATAGACTTTAATGGACACTTCATGAGTGACCTCAGGACCTGGCCGTATAAGGGTTCCATCCCCAATGGCCAGCAGGACATTCGGCGGCCACACAACTGCTCATCCAAGTTCCTCTTCTCTAGGCATTTCCCAGAGTCCATCTAAATCTAGCTTAACCCCACTGGAAACCCACATGTAAAATGATTATGGTCACCATTTCGTGAGCATTGGAGTGTGTTCCAGAAACTGTGGCAAGCACTTCACCTAAGTTATTCCGCATAGTTCTAACCACAACCCTGAAAAGTAAGTATATTTTGCTCTGTTTTGCAGCCAAGGATACTAGAGCTCAGAGAGGATAAGTAACTTAGACGAGAACACACGAACAAAGTGACGGACATGGGATTTGAACTCTGGTCCATCAGGTTCTAGGGCCGGATATCCACCTTGCCACACGGACACAGCCTCTCCAAGAGAAGACTTGAGAATAAAGTGAGACACAAAGGACAGACACAGAGTCACCCAGGAGATGACAGGACTAGAAGATGTGTCCTTTGGTGAGGTGTCCTATTTGGTGATGCTGACTTACGTCTGCGCTTCTGCTCCCCAGGGTGGGTGGGCTCTAAAAGCTGCCTCTCCTTGCTGCCTGCTCTTTTTTCGCCAAACCTGGTGGGTCTATACCATTTACAGCTCCACCCAGCCCAGGCCGACCACAAAGTTCGTGTGAAATGTCGAGACGAAATGTTCACATGGAATTTATACTCAGTAACTCCCCAGCCCTGGAAACCATCTAGACCTCTATACCTCCCACCCACGTCCTCCCTTCACATCCTTCATGCTACCTGGATGAAAAACAGGACTGTCATTTTCATTTCCTACCGTACAGTGCATAGCATAGTGCCTGGGCAGGGAGAGTGAGGGCGCAGAATAAAATATATATTTTTTCCCAATGTTGTCCAGAAAAAAATTTTTCTAAAATATCTGTAGTGTGGAGAAGGGTTTGCTCTCTTTCCACCATGATTTTTGGTTTCCTACAACAGAGTGTGCTTGAGTCAAATGGAAGTTTTGTCTTCTCTAGAACCATAGGCTTGTTGTCCTGAAAGCTTTCCTCCCTTGGGCAATAGCCCCTCTCCTGTGGGCTCCCCACATACCCAGTACAGCAGATCTCAGAGATATTGCAGATTTGGTTCCAAATCAGTGCAATAAAGTGAGTATAGCAATAAAGAGAGTCACACAAATTTTTTGGTTTCCCCGTGCATATAAAAGTTATGTTTATGCTATACTGTAGTCTATGAAGTGTGCAGTCCTTTTATGTCTAAAGAAATAATGTATGTACATACCTTAGTTAAAAAATACTTTTGCTAAAAAATGCTCACCATCACCTGAGCCTTCCGCAAGTCGCAAGTTGAAATCTTTTTGCAATAGTCACACCAAAGATTGCTGATCACAGATCACATAACAAATATAATAACAATGAAAAAGTCTGAAATATTGTGAGAATTACCAAATGTGATACAGAGACACAAATTGAGCAGGTGCTTTTGGGAAAATGGTGCCAATAGACTTGCTTGATGCAAGGTTACCACAAACCTTCAATTTGTAAAAAATGCAATATCTGCGAAATGCAATAAAGTGAAGCACAGTAAAACAAGGCATGCCAACCTCCTCATCCAACCTTCTGCACTCCCGACTGATCCAGCTTCTCTGGTTTCCCAGATTTTCGATAAGTGATGCTTGCATCTGCCAGAACTGGGATTTTGGCAGGCTTCCAAATAGCTTTCAGCGAGCACTAGGTTGCAAAAATATCATTTGTCCTGTAAACTGTTCATACAACTGGTTGCATTTCCCAGAGTCCTTTCCTCCATCCCTTCTCCTTCACTAGACCCAGTGACACCCAGCATCAGCCTGAAGAATGGGTCTTTTTCTGCATGAGTTGGCAGAGTTCTCTCTCTCTCTCTCTCTCTCTCTCTCTCTCTCTCTCTCTCACACACACACACAGTGTTTTCCATGCCAATCCAGACAGATGGAGAAGAGCACGGACCGCATTCATTTACTGGAAGGTAGGTGTCTGATTTTCAGTCCCCTTACCTTCATCTCTTTTTTCAAGCCCAACATAGACTAGAGGAGGACAGAATTTTTTTAACCAGAGTCAAGGTCTTGGCTAGCACAGCTGTGTTTCTCACTGGCAAGAACATGTGTGGGGATCCTTAGAAAGTTGTTTGGAGGGATGGATGCAGGACCAGGTGGGAAGCAGCTGGCACACAGACGCTGCATAGAGTTCTCGCAGCCCACAACATTGCAAGCAGGCTCTGGACCCTAAGTCTGACTTGTCTGGGGGTCGCGTTACACAAGACAACCCCTCTTCATGCTGGAACAAGATCTCAGTGACTGGAGCTCCACGGTCCACATCCTCAAAGTCCCTTTAATGCCTGCTGCTCATACAAACAGCCACCACTGACTGAGTGTTACCTACGTTGTGCAGGGCAAGGTGCCAGCAACTATATGTACCTGTATATTTTTATCTCTAAGATTTACAGCACTCTAGGGTAAGCATACTGTCTTCATATCATATTAGTAGTGAGGAAACTGAGGCTCAAAGAGGGTAAAAGAAGAAGTACTCAAGGTCTTGAAGGTGGGATTCGTATCTAGGTGATCAGGCTCTGAAATCCCATTCTCCCCAGGACACCATGTACACATTCTCCCAAATGACAACACTGGAATCCAACCTGCCAATCACATGAAGGACTCTCAGTGGTATCTGCACCAGAGAGAAAAGACACTCCTTCATGCTTTCAATCAGTATGTGTTGGGTACTCTGGGAATTTAAAAAAAAAAAAAAGAAAAAGTGAAGTCCCCTGCCACAGAGAGGTCATTTTCATTGACAACCTTAAAATATATGAAAAATTAAATAAGAAGCACTGTATACCACCTCTTGTCACACATTCCTAGACCCACAAGGACTCTTAGATGTCATCTCCAATGCCCTCGTTTTAAAGATGAAGAGCTTGGGGTCCAGTGTGAGAAAGGGCTTGTCCAATGAACGCAGAGTGTCTGACACTTCATGCTCTCTCCATGCCCCACGTCCCATGGTCTCTCTGCCATCAAGACTTTAAGAAATTCAGCCTCACAAAGTGGTGAAAAATGACTAAGCTGGTCTCATGCTGGGGAATAAATGGCCAGCTACCCCTGATTTTTACTGGGGACTCTGGTCCCCTAGCTGCTGTGGGCATGCATGACCTATGAGTGCAGAGAGCACAGTGTATGGTCACACAAAGCTTCCTGACCACAGCACAGCCCTAAAGAGTTTGCTGGGGAGTCTAGGGGAAGGTAGATATTGATGTGTTCAAAAAAAAAATTAAGAAACAGACTCCCCCCATGTTGTAATTGTCATCATGTTGGCTCCTAATCAACACTTTAAGTATTAGCATTGTTTTAATCATTCTCCTATTGGAGAACAAATGTTGCATGTATAATTACACTGCTGCATTGTACTGTACAAATAACCATGTAATAACATCGTTGGAATTTCTTGGTTCTTCATGGTAATGCCAAGTATAATTACCATGTAATCTGCCGAGAGCAAACAAGGTTGTAATTATTCCGTAATCCAATCTAATTATGGGGCAACTGGATTGTTATTTGTGTTCAGGAGGAAAATATACACACAAAGAATACAAGAAGAAATGCATTCTCCCCAACTGTGAGGTGACAAGTTGGGGGGCTTAGAGAGGGCCCTCAGCTCTGCTACCATCTGCTAAGATGACAAAATGCACGCTCATTGGTCCATCAAGATTTGGAGCCTGCCGTCTTCAACACTGACTCTGGATTGGCCAAGAGAAGGACTGACTACAAGGGCAAGTCAGAAGAGGGAGTAGAGGAGACAGATGTCGGCAGAGTGTGAGCACCTGGAGGGTGAAGAGAGACCAGCTCTCATAAATCCTCTCACCCGCCAGCCTCTCCTGTACTCTGGCCCATACCTGCGACAGCAACATACAAACTTCTGTAAATATGTTCCCATTTGATTCAGACCTATCAAACAACGATGTATTGTTGCTCCTACTGTGGTCCTTTCGTGGTGGATGTAAGACTGGCTCTGGGCCTTACAGAGGAGCCAGGCAAGGAAGACAGAGAAGAATGGGATGAACAGACATGGGAGGAGGCCTTGGCAAGAAATGCTGTCTGTGTAGCTTGGTGGGGGGCTATACTGTTTTCCTAGGGCTGCCCCAACGAAGTGCCACAAACTGGGTGGCTTGGAACAGAAACTTACTGTCGCACTATTCTGGAACCCCAAGTTCAAAACCAAGGCATTGGCGGAGCCACACTCCCTTTGAAGGCTCCAGGGAAGAATGCTTCCTTGCCTCTTCCTGTCTTCTGGTGGTTTGCTGGCCATCTTTGGCTTCCTTGGCTGCAGGTGCATAACGCCAATCTCTGTCTCTGTCTTCATATGGCATTTTCCCTATGTTTCTGTCTCTTCCTATGGAGCTGTTTTCATAAAGACTTCAGTCATTGTACTAAGGACTCACCCTACTCCAGTATTCCCTTGTCATAACTCATTACATCTACAATGACCCTATTTCCAAATAAGGTCACATTCTGAGATACTGGGAATTAAGACTTCAACATATCTTTTTGGAGGGGAAACAATTCAACCCATTACAGGGACCTTTAATTCATACATATACCTGACATACATGTATTTAGTATCTACTATGTGCCTGGTGTGTGATGATTGCCTAGTTTTTCTTTTCTTAATTGAACATTGATTTTGTGTGTGACATGCATTATCTCATTTAAGTATGAGGCTTAGACAGGTGGGAATCCAAGCCCAGACAGTCAGACTCCAGGACCTTCATGCTGAGCCCCATGCCTAGCCTTGCCAAGCCCAAAATGGCAGTGGGACATATAGAGGCAAGATCCAGGGGACCATCAGGGAGCCCTCTGACCAAGGTCTGGTCACCATCCCAGAATGGTCCATAAAAGGGGCTTAGGAGGAAGCACTGCACTATAGACAAGGAATTTTCTGAAACTGGGCATCCAGAAGAAGAAAATTGAAAATGGAAGATGGAAAGTGTGGTTAAGTGTTAGGATGGAAGGACAGGAGATATGAATGGTTACATCATGACAGAGCTTATTGGGTCCCACTGGATGCTTCCAGGACTGCTTGTTGGGTGTTCCAGACCTCCTATGGATGGTGGCTTTTGCATCTTGCCGGGGCTCCTTTACAGGGAAAGGATTCACCACTTCCTTTTCCATCCATGGATGTGGTACCCAACTGTGGCCCCCTCCTTTTGGCACCCATGGGCAGGAAGACCCACCCATCCTATTGCCTTTCCTTCCTCACTAAGGCCTGTCTGTGAGCCATATGTCCCCCAGCCTCGGGAACTTTCTTCCTTTCTCAAGGTACTGAAAGCTTTTGGAGGAAGTTAGAGTTACAGTCTTAAAACAGATTGTAAATTCTTTATTTGGGGACTAATCTTGTCAGGCTGGTCGACCCTGGTGTTGACTGCTTTTCTAACCTGACATCAGTTAATCCCCACTGCTCAGAAGTTAATCCCTTTGAGAACAAGATGAAAAGTGGTTTTGTGAGGCAATATTTAAAGGCCTACAAACAATAACACGCCTTTGCCCCTGCTTCTGCAATTTCTATTTCTGGAAAGGGTTCAAAAACCTGTTTGTCTGAATGTATGTGAAGAACTTTCTATGGCTGATCTTGCAAGATGCTACTTTTGATGAATAATGTAGAAGTGTTTATACATTAAAGCAGAAGGCACATGGCGTAAGTATGCGTGTTTATTAAATATGGCACAAGCAAAGGGCAGACAACAGCTAGTATGGGAATTTCAAAGACTGTGGAAATGCTGGAAGAGATTCTCTAATTGTGAAATATCAGAGGGAAGGGGTGGAAAGAGGCCTTCAAGAGAGTCCTCAGGAAAAACTGATATATATTATCAGTTATTGTATTCTGGGCTCTTGATTCATTGGAACTGTACTGTGAGATTTGATAAGTAATATATCCCCTCACCCTCCTCACACTCCCAACAATCCATCATGGTATCAATGGCTCTATTTTATAGAAAAAGAAACTGAGACTCAGAGAGTCTACTGAGAGTCACATAATTACTAAGTGGTAAAGGCTGAGATGCAAACCCACATGTGATTCCCAAGCACAGCGTTTTCCACCACCTGCTGGAAGGCACATACTTACAGCACAAAGACAAATAACCACATATCGTATGGCTGGAATGAGAGTCTTGCTTTCGGTCGCCAGGTGACTAGTATTTATTTCATCTGTCAGAGTTCAGCTCAGAACCCTCCACTTCCAGGAAGGCTTCCTGGACTAGACAGAACAAAAGAATAGACTCATAGAATTAAAATGTCAGCACTCTTACAAACCTTATAGGTCATCTTATTCACCGGTTTTCAATTATGTTTTGAGGAGTCCTCAAGGTTCTACTAAGTGTCCTTAGGAGTCACTGGGGGTGTGAATGAGTGGAGAGGTACCTAGGGGTTGGAGATTCAGACCTCCACACAATGCTATAGCATTTCATAGGTACTTGTTACATATTTACACTTTAAATGTTGAGCTTCTTTCATAAAATTTCACTTGAAAAAGGGCTCTATAGCTGAGATTAGAAAAATAGTAATGAATATATGTTGCAGTTTGAAATGCACTATTACTGTCCAGTGTTCTATTTTTATAGATAGGAAAGCATAAACACAGAGAAGGTAATTTCCTTGCTCAAGGTCACAAGGATAGATAGTATCAGGTCTCAGGTCTGAACTCAGGTCTCTGAGTTTCAATCCAATATGCTTACCAATTATCCATCTTTCTTCTTGACTCTCAGATCCAACCAGATCCTGACACTTCCTGATATAAGCAGATATATGCACATGTATATAGGTATATCACATGAAAAAATACATAGATAGATCATACAGTAGTATATATTTAACCAGCTCCTGTGAACCAAGCTGTAAATTCATTGAGAGCTTAGACCACATCATTTCTAGAGCTTATGACTCTCATTGCCCATGAGCAGTCTAGCTGAAGGACACCCCAGAACAGGAAGAATCTCTTGTGAATCTTTATATTCCCAGTACCTAGCAACATGCCAGGCACATGGTAGATCCTCAATAAATGTTTAGGGAATTAATAAGTAAATCTGACGACCGGTTCTCAAGTCTCTGCTTAAATAATTCCGGTGACAATGAACTAATTACCTATAAAACAGCTCATGTTCTCTTGGGTAGTTCCAGGTGTTATGTTGAGTAAAAATCTATGCCCCCATAGATTAACTATTAACAGACCAAATCCAACACTGTATAAAAATGACAGTGCATTATGATCAAATTGGGTTTATTGCTTAAATGAAAAGTTGGCTTAGCATTTTAAAATCTGTAATATCATTCATTTCATCGACAGACCAAAAGGAGGGAAAAAATATATTAACAACCCTTGATCCAGGAAAGCATTGAAAATAATTCCCATCATTGGTAAAACTCTCAATGAATTAAGAACACAACTAAGCATCATTAAATAGGTAAAGTATATCTGTAAAAGGATAACTATACAACAAGCATCATGCTTCATGGGAAGACATTAGAAACATCACCCTTTAATATCAGGAACAAGACAAGGGTGCCTACTCTCAATTCTATTCAATAGTTTTGCAAGACAGAGAGCTAGCATATTACAGGGCTCAAAAGGCATTAATATTGTGAAGAAAAATATAAAACTGCTTTTATTTGAAGACATGATTAACAACATAGAAAATCCTAAGGGATCAATGAAAAATATAGAATTAACAAGTTAATTTAGCAAGGTTGTGGGATATAAATCCAATACACAAAAACAATTACATTTCTATGTACTAATAAAGATTTAAAAATAATACCATTTACACTAGCACAACATATACTTTTTAGAAATAAAATTTATAAAACATGTATAAGACTAAAAGACTCTAGACTAAAATCTGTAAAATATTGATGAGAAAAGTAAAAGGAGAATATACTATATTCATGGATCAGAAGGCTCAATATTGTTAATGTGTCAATTCTCCCTCAACTGATCTACAATTCACAATCCAAATCAAAATTCCAGCAGGATATTTTTTTAGAAATCAATAAGCTAATTATAAAATTTATGTAAAAATACAAAGGATCTAGAATAGTCAAAACTATTTTGAAAAAGAAGACAAACATTCCATTTTTTTAATGGGCAATATATTTGAAGAGACACTTCCAGAGAAGAGATACAAATGTCCAATAAGTGCAAAAAAAAAAAAAAAAAAAAAAGATGGTCACATCATTAGTCATCAGGAAAATATACAAATTAGATATGATTTCACATTCACTAGAATGACTAAAGGCAAAAAGACTGATAAAAGGCAAAACTAATCTATAGTGACAGAAAGCAAAATAGTTATTGCTTAGAGCTGGGGGTAAGGGATTGACATGTGTAAAGGGACATGTGTTTTTAACTTTTTGGGGTGATAAAAATGCTCTGTATCTTTATTATGGTGGTGGTTACATGGCTGTATACATTTATGAAAACTCATCAAAACTATCCACCTAAATGGATGCATTTCATTGTATATAATACACCGCATTAAAGTTGTATAAAAAAATACCAAATTGACTATAGCAAGTGTTGGATGTAAAATAACTGAAACACTCATACTTTGTTGGTGAAAGTGTAAAATGGCACAACTGCTTTGGATAAAACTAAACTTAAAAGTACTCTCTGACCCAGAAATACCACTCCCAGGTATTTATCTTCAAGAGTTGAAAATAGATGTCTTCAAAAATATTTGCTCCAAATTAGCAACCACACCAAAGTTCATCAACAGATGAATGGATAAACAAATAGTGATATATTCATTCAATGAAATAGTACTCAGTAATAAAAATGGACCAGTAGCAAATACACAGAATCATGAATTAATCTCATAGATACAATATTGAGTGAAAGAAGCAAAACACAAAAGAGTACATATGATATGATTCTCTTTAGATGAAGTTTTAGAACCGGCAAAAGATTTATGGTTATAGAAATCAAATGAGGGGGTGCCTGGGGCAGGAGCAAGAGATAGTAGATGCAAATGGGCTGGGAACTTTCTGGGATGATAGGAATATTCTTTATTTTGATTGGAGTGGTGATTACACAGGTACCTTCATTTGTCAAAACTATACACCTAAAATATGTACATTTTATTGTATGTAAATTACAACTCAAAAACTGTTGAATAAAAATATACTGGAAAGTAGGAAAAATACTGCCATTATTTGAAAATGTTATAAAAAATCTGTTGGCAAATAATTAGAAATAAAAGAAAATATTAGCAAGATGAGTGGATATTAGAACAACTTTTCAAAAGATAACTCCATTTCTACACAATAGCAAAAAATAACTGGAAAAATACTTTTTTAAAAAAGATCTTTTTTAACAGCAATATGACCTTTAAAGTACCTGAGAATTATCTTAACCAAAGATGTGCAAGACCTGTACACAAAAAACTTTCAAACGTTACAGCAGGATGACCTTAAAGATCTAAATAAATGGAGTGCAATACCATGTTTTTGAATAGAAAGACTAACACTATGAAAATGTCTAATCTTCCCAAATTTATTAATAATTATATGTAATTGCAATCAAAATTCCAAGAGAAGTTTTTATAAAGTTACTTTAAAATGGTAGTACAATAGGACAAGCAAAAGAATAAGAGAGAGGAGGTACTTACCATAACAAATATCAAGACTTCTTGTGAAGCCAGGTTAATCAAAACAGTGTGGTATTGGCAGAGGATAAACTAGTTGACCAATGGGACAAAAACAGAGCCCTGGAACTGATCCATGCATATATGGGACTTTGATATATGATGGAGTGGCAGCACAGATCAGGAGGGAATGGAGGGACTGTTCAATAAATGGGAAAAGTGGTCATCCATGTTGTGGAAAAAAGAAATTTAATCCTTACCCCACAGCACTCACAAAAATTGGCTCCAGATGATTGAAGAACTTAAATGTCAAAAGCGAAATTTTAAAGTTTTAGATAGGTCAATAGCTTCCTGACTTTGGGAGTAGAAGAAGGATTTCTCAGGCAAGACAGAAAAATCATAAACTTTAAAAGGAAACATAGATCACTTTCAGGTAAAACATTTCAATTTACAAAAAAAAAATTTGTTTAAGTGAAAAGAAAATTCAGCAAACGAGAGAGGATATTTGTAACATATTTAGCTAGCTAAGGGTTACTGCCCAGAACTTACAAATATATTAAGAAAAAGACAAATAATCCAATGGAAAATGGGCAATACACAAATATTTCACAGGAAAAATCATACAAGTGGACAATCAACATCTGAAGAGATAGTCAACCTCTTTGGCAACCTGGGAGATACAAATCAATACCACAATTGACAAAAAAAGAAGGCTGAAACTACAGAGGGTGGATGCACAGGCTCTTGGAGCACTGCAGAGGGGAGTGGGAGCTGGCATTGTCTTGTAAAATTGAATATTCACATACCTTATGAACCAGTAGTTTCCTTCCTGGGCATATAAGAGAAAAATTTGCACATGTGCACACACACACAAAAAAGTGTAGCAATGTTCATAGCAGTACCTGTTCATAGTAGTAAAAACTGAAAACAAACCAAATAATAATTGTATATTCACACAATTTCATGTGATATAGCAAGAGAAATGAATGAACTCCAGCTACATGTGATAAAATGGATGAATATTTCAACCAATATTGAGTGATAAAAGCAAGTCTAAAAATACCAGAATAAAATACCCTTTATTCAGAAACTGCAAAAACAAGCATAATGAAACAACTTTTTGTTCAGCATATATAGATATGTGATGTATACACACACACACATATATACATATCTACACACATATGTGTTGATGTATGTATAAGTCTATACATATATGTATATGAGACATATATCTACACGTATGTGTTGATGTGTATATGCATGTATATGTGTATATACACATATATATGATAAAACTGTATAAAATAAAGCAAGGGGATGACAGAGTTATTCACAGTAATGGTTACCTTGACTAGAGGAGGCAGGGGATGAGCACAGAAGGATGAGCACAGAGGGATGAGCACAGAGGGATGAGCACAGAGGGGATGAGCACAGAGGAATGAGCATAGAGGGGATGAGCACAGAAGGATGAGCACAGAGGGATGAGCACAGAGGTGATGAGCCCAGAAGGATGAGCACAGAAGGATGAGCACAGAAGGATGAGCACAGAGGGGATGAACACAGAGGGATGAGCACAGAGGGATGAGCACAGAGGGGATGAGCACAGAGGGATGAGCACAGAGGGATGAACACAGAAGGATGAGCACAGAGGGATGAATGAGCACAGAGGGGCTGAGCACAGAAGGAGGAGCACAGAGGGATGAGCACAGAGGGGATGAGCACAGAGGGGATGAGCACAGAAGGATGAGCACAGAAGGATGAGCACAGAGGGATGAACACAGAAGGATGAGCACAGAGGGATGAGCACAGAGGGGCTGAGCACAGAGGGGATGAGCACAGAAGGATGAGCACAGAGGGGATGAGCACAGAGGGATGAGCACAGAGGGATGAACACAGAAGGATGAGCACAGAGGGATGAATGAGCACAGAGGGGCTGAGCACAGAGGGATGAGCACAGAGGGATGAGCACAGAGGGGATGAGCACAGAGGGGATGAGCACAGAAGGATGAGCACAGAGGGGATGAGCACAGAGGGATGAGCACAGAGGGATGAACACAGAAAGATGAGCACAGAGGGATGAATGAGCACAGAGGGGCTGAGCACAGAGGGATGAGCACAGAGGGATGAGCACAGAGGGGATGAGCACAGAGGGTTGAGCACAGAGGGATGAGCACAGAGGGGCTGAGCACAGAGGGATGAGCACTGAGGGATGAGCACAGAGAGGATGAGCACAGAGGGATGAGCACAGAGGGGATGAGCACAAAAGTATGAGCACAGAGGGATGAGCACAGAAGGATGAGCACAGAGGGGATGAACACAGAGGGGTGAGCACAGAGGGATGAGCACTGAGGGATGAGCACAGGGGGGGTGAGCACAGAAGGATGAGCACAGAGGGATGAGCACTGAGGGATGAGCACAGAGGGATGAGCACAGAGGGATGAGCACAGAAGGATGAGCACAGAGGGATGAGCACAGGCGGATGAGCACAGAGGGATGAGAACCTAAGGGATGTTCTATTTCTTGGGTTGTGGAGGTAGGCAGAATAATGGTCCCCTGAAGATATCCATGTCCTAATTCCCAGAACCTGTGGATTTGCTATCTTATTGGGCAAAAAGGGACTTTGCATGTTTGATTAAATTAAGGACATGGCATTGGGTAGGTGATCCTGAATGATCCAGGTGGACCCAAACTAATCACAGGGATCCTTAAGTGTGAAAGAAGGAGGGAGCAGGGTCGGAGTCAGAGTGATGTAACAAAACCAGCTTTGTGGCTTTGAAGATGGAAGAGGCCATGAGCCAAGGAATGTGCACAGGCTCTAGAACATGGAAAAGCCAAAGAAGCAGATTATTTCATAGAGCCTCCAGAAAGGAATGCGGCCCTGCCAACACCTTGACTTTTGCTCAGTGAGACTCATTTCAAATTTCAAATTCTGACCTCCCAAACCATAAGATAAAAAATATCTGTTCTTTAAGCCACTAAGTTTGTGGTAGTTACTACAGCAGCAATAGGAAATAAATACAATAATCATTATATTGAGAAATTATACACATAAATAAAAGAAAGCCTCAAAGGGATCAAAGATGACAGGGTGTTATATACCAAGGATTATGTGGGTCCAATTCTAAAGTCCAAAAATAATCTTTTAACATTTTCATATTTATTTTTTAATTAATTTTTATTGGAGTATAGTTGATTTACAATGTTGTGTTAGTTTCAGGTGTACAGTAAAGTGAATCTGTTATACATATACATATATCCACCCTTTTTTAGATTCTTTTCCCATATAGGTCATTACAGGGTATTGAGTAGAGTTCCCTTGTGCTATACAGTAGACTCTTATTAGTTATCTATTTTATATTTAATAGTATGTATATGTCAATCCCAATCTCCCAATTTATCCCTTCCCTGCTTTCCCCCTGGTAACTGTAAGTTTGTTTTCTATATCTGTGACTACTTCTGTTTTGTAAATAAGTTCATTTGTACCATTTTTTAAAATTCCACATATAAGATATCATATGATAGTTGTTTTTCTCTGTCTGACTTCACTCAGTATGATAATCTCTAGGTCCATCCATGTCACTGCAAATGGCATTATTTCATTCTTTTTTATGGCTGAGTAATATTCCATTGTATATATGTACCACATCTTTATCCATTCATCCTTCCATGGACATTTAGGTAGTTTCCATGTCCTGGCTTTTATAAATAGTGCTGCAATGAACATTGGGGTGCATGTAACTTTTCAAATTATGGTTTTCTCCAGATATATGCCCAGGATTGGGATTGCTGTATCATAAGCTGGCTCTATTTTTAGTTTTTAAGGACACTCCATACTGTTCTCCATAGTGCCTGCACCAATTTACATTCCCACCAGCAGAGTGAGAGGGTTCCCTTTTCTCCACACCCTCTCTAACATTTTATTGTTTGTAGGTTTTTTGATGATGGCCATTCTGACCCATGTGAGGTGATACCTCATTGTAGTTTTGATTTGCATTTCTCTAATAATTAGTGATGTTGAGCATCTTTTCATGTGGATTTTGGGCAGGATAGCTGGGTAGGAAGGGTGAGAGGCTGAGACTGGGATTTTCAGTTCTGGCTCAACCACTATTACCAGGCACCTCTCTAGGTCCCAGTATCAGGATGATTAAACTGGATTGGTGATTTTCAAACTTACTTAGCAGAAAAACCCTCTTCTCACAAGGAATCACAAGTGGAATCCCAGTGATAAATGCCAAGCTGTTCTTCTTATCGCGTAGGGGGAGGGGGAGCTGGACCAACCTGGGAGCGACAGGGGAGAGCAGCTGTGGTAACGGCCAATGGGGAAGGGAAGTGATCCCCAGATGCAAGAAGCTGGGAGAGTGGATCAGCCTTCCAGGAAGGGCTGAGCCTTGTAGGGCAGGGCCAGTTCCCATCTTCACTGTCAGTGGTAGCCTATTTTAGCTGAGTAATGAACAACTGCAAAATCTCAATGGCTTACAACAGCACACATTTATCCTTCTTTCACATTGGTCTGTAGATCAGCTGGACCCCGCCTGTGTCAGGCTGCTGGTCAGGTACAAATATGCCCTACGTATCTGCACTCTGGAACCATGCTCTTCTCTCAGCAGACCGTGGCACACAGAAGGGCTGGCCACATCAGGGGTCTGCAGCATCATGCCTGCTCCTCTGGCATGTCACTTGGCCTAAACCAATATCAATAGAACAGGGAAACGTACTCCACAAACTCCATTGGGAGGGCTCACCAAGCCCAGTGGCCATGGGCCTGGGTATGTCATTCTGTAACAGGGAGGGAGTAACGAATTGGAAGCAGATCATAAAATCATGGATACTGTCCATGGGGCTCTCATAGAGAGGGGTCCAGTCTACACCATGGGGCAGAGCAGACCTTCCTGGAACTGGCTTCCCCACCACTGTCAGCCTGGTGGCAACTACTGGAAATGTCAGGATAGTTGGTGTCTAGGAAAATTAGTATCTATATGGTATACCTCCAGAACCTAAATCCACTGAAACTTCTTTCACCTCTTGGGGGAAATGAGTTCCTTGTTGTTTATGGTAGCTGCCCCAGAAAAAATATTTGCTGTCTGAGCCATCCTTTGAGGCCTAAATTCTCCAGCTCACAGTAGAGCTATCCTTGGAGATTATTACAGCCTAAATCGTGTCCCCTCGCAAATTCATATGTTGAAGTCCTAACCCCCAGTACCTCAGAGTACAACCGTATTTGGAGATAGGGCCTGTAAAGTGGTGATTAAGCTGAAATGAGGTCATTAGGGTGAGTCCTTATCCAATCTAACTAATAAAAAAAAGAAAATTTGGGCAGATGAGGGTGTTCACGCCTATAAGGAAAAGACAGTGTAAGGACACAGCTGGAAGGCAGCCATCTGCAAGCCAAGGACAGAGGTCTCAGAAGGAACCAACCCTGCTGACACCTTGATCTTGGACTTTCAGCCTCCAGAACTGTGAGAAATACAATTCTGTTATAGAAGCCCCCTAGTCTGTGGTATCTGTTATGGCAGCCCCAGCAAACTAATACAGTGATTATTGTGACTCTGCAGAGGGGGCATCCTTGCCCCTCCTGCCTCACCTGGCAGATGGAATATGCACACAATAACAGGCACCCCACGGTCAGGATAAGGAGATGAAGCAAGAGGGCATTGAAGCCCCTCTGGCCCTAGCTGTCCTCTTACCTCCTTTAGCCTCTTGTTCCCTGAGGCTAAAGCCTCTTGTCTCCAGGTACTTGATCCCAAAGCTCTCACTTTCTCTCCTCCCCACTCCACCCCCAGGCATGCAAAATTAGGTTTTAGGCATGCCTATCCTTTCTGTCCCCGGATGGCGTCACCACAGAGCCCTGGTTCCAACATCAGTCTCAGACACTAGATTTGTTCCTCCTCCCATTAGCATAGCTGTGGACTCGCCATTCTGCTGAAATCATCGCAACCCAACAATGCCAAAGCTGCCCCTACAGAGGAAAGGGCCAAGAGGACAAGGCCTGATGGGCTCTCAACTCTCCCCCTTGACAGTGTCCCCTGTTCTCCGAAGCCCAGATCTATGGCGAGCCTTTGTTCCCCATCCACAGCAACGTGTTTACTCCCCAGACAGGGAAAATGCAGTGTGACACCTGGAAAACAAGGGCGTGGCGGATAGCAGCCTGCCCTGCTGCCTGTGCCCCACGGGTTTAAAGGATTAGAGGGTTCTGATGTTCCTGTCCTCTGAGCTAAACTCTCCACAGATGACCATTTTAGCACAAGGAAGATAGAAGGCAGTAGTGAGAGACAGGAAAGTGATGGGCTGCCTCTGATTTCCCTTCATCTGAATTGCTTTTGCAGGCCCTCTCGCTGAGATTACTCCTGTTTTCTGAGCCTTTGTGTTTGAATGGAGCTCTCTCACATCTCACAAGGGACCGGAGAGAGAAGAATGAAGCCAACGTCAATGGCAGGGTTGATAATCCTACAGCCATTGACTAGAAGAGCCCACCACTGGGCTTCTGTGTCTGGTTAATCTGTTGTGTCCGTGCATACTATTAGCAGCCCTTAATTGATGGGTTATTGACAGTGTGAGCAGCGGTGAGTGCTTAGCCTGCAGTGTGAGGGCACATTTAGGAAGATTTAATCTGCAAATGATAGACAGGGTGGAGTATCCTGGCTCTTCCAAAGCCCTTATCAGGCACTGGGTCAGGCCCAGGAGAAACAGCCTGAGGACAGCCCATGGCCTCCTACCCCATTGGTCCAGTCCTTTCAAGGCTCAGTACCTCCACACTCCTCCTAGCCCCATCCTCATGTCTCCAGCCCATGCTGCTCTCATGCCTGCAGCCTATGCTCTCAGCCTTTTACATCTTAAATTCTACTCTAAGTGGGCAGGATGGGAGGGAGAAGAAGGGGTGGAGGAGAGGAAATCTAACCACGGGCATTATAATTACTAATTTTAACATGGTGAAGCTCAGGAGAAGGTGAGGAATTACAAATAGATTTTCCTTTTGGCCTTTTGGATTTTCCACACCTGCTGTGTGGCTTCCCTGGAATCTTTCTGGGGGAGGCTAGCCCCACTGCAGTTAGCCCCACTGGCCTGGCTCTGAGAACCAGGCAAGAGCAAGGAAGAGGGGGAGGCAAATTCTGAAGGAAGAGGCACAGAGAGGAACCCCACTTAGGGATGGGTAGAGGAGAACTTGCCTCAGAGCAACTCCGGGTACCAGTCTCAGATGGAAACTCCGAAGAGAAAGGACTGATGGGATAATGTGTCCCATGTACAAGTGAACGCGGGGACTGAGGGAGAATCAATTCTGTGTAATTCTTTAAAGACCCACAGCCTAGCCTTTGTTTGCCTCTTTGCTCAGGATGCTTTTTAGTTAAGTCTCAGATCTTTCTCCTGTTTCTAAACTGCATGTGGGAAGAGATGGGAAACTCTCTGTGCCTCAGAGAATAGCTTAGCAGGTCCACCGGAGCTGTTATTTCTCCTGTGAGACTATTCTTCTCGTTCCAGGAGTCAGCAAAGTGGATTCTTTGTCTTCCAGCTAGATGCATCATCACACAGAGATGGAGTAAAACATAAATAAGTTTGAAAGCTGTCTCCCTTCCTCTTAAGACCCAGGGGGCAAGAAAGCAGACAAGCCCAGACAAGGGAGGCATTTAAGGGCTAGAGTTCTTCCTCACTGCAGGCAGAGCATGCCTCGTGCTACCTGCCAGGCTGGTTCTTGGGGAGAGTGGTCCTTTCACAGCCAGCAGAGGAAGGGCAGCATAGCCATCAGAGGGACCCTGCAATACAACAACAGCCCAGGCCAGGTAAGGCAGTGGGCTGTTCTGCTGGGTCTTTTTTCTTGTAGAGGCAGCAGGTCCTGACTCCGTGTATGTGTGCTGTGGGGTATGGGAGGAAGCAGCCTAATTGCATCAAGGATGACCATGTTGAAGAACATCTCAGTCCTTGAATAACAGTGTGCCCCTATTTCAATCTGCAGGCTTCCCAGGCAGCTAGACCAGAGCTAGAGACCAAGAATCCCCTGGTTTGATGGGAATGAACTGAGTGGTGGAGTTCAAGTCCTTCTCAAGTACATCAAGATGGCCAGGCATTCAAGAGTTGGAGCATCCCAGCAAATAAATCACTTCGACCCTTTTAAAATACAGAGTTCGGTCTTCCCTGGTGGCGCAGTGGTTGAGAGTCCGCCTGCCGATGCAGGGGTCATGGGTTCGTGCCCCAGTCCGGGAAGATCCCACATGCCGCGGAGCAGCTGGGCCCGTGAGCCATGGCCGCTGAGCCTGCGCATTCGGAGCCTGTGCTCCGCAACAGGAGAGGCCACAGCAGTGAGAGGCCCGCATACCGCAGGAAAAAAAGAAAAAAACAGAGTTAAAATCAACTTTCAAAGAACACTGGCATCTAAAACAGTCTACTGTATGACCAGGCTTTGTGTTAGCCAATTTGCCAGTGAAAGACTGCAAGCTTTAATTACCCTGAGGAGATAATGCAGTGGCCAAAGAGGGTCTTGTTGAAAAGTTATGCTTACTTGGAAAGACCAAGGATAGAGATTGCTCCAGCTATATGCAACTGGGAGCATGTTAGACTGCAAGGAGGTCTTTGCTGAACTGTGTAACTCTCTTAAGGTTGCTAGTGAGGAACCAATATGCCAGCTCTCGTTCTTATGACAAGCTAGGGGCTCCTGGACTAATTGTCTAGTTCAGGACAAAGTTACTCTTGAAAGATGGGATCTGAGAATCAACTATTATATAATTCAGGGCAAGGCATTTAATCTCACTAGACTCTAGTTTTCTCTACAATAGACTGAGAATTAGAATATATTCATGAGCTTGTCAACAAGGCAGCTTATGCATGGTTAAGAAGTTATAAAGTGTTTTACAAACAGTAAGGAAATTTCTCACTGTGCAGCCTTGAGGTCCTAACTGATACATTTAGGAAAAGGGAAGGACAGTAGAGGCTCTGTAAAGGCAGGTCCCATTTCTGATTTGTTCCCTGCAGTATCCTTAGTGTCTGGTAGAGGAAACAGTGCACAATAAAATATTTGCTGAATGAATGAATAAAGTCAGCAGAAGAAGTAACTGGCCCACGGTATGTGGACTGTCTTCCTATTTGATGTCTTTGGTGCCAAATGTTTCTTTTTTTCTTTCCCTGAGCATTTTAGGCCACATTGAGTCCCTGCAGATTTGCCTGCTGCCAGAATCTTTCTGGAAATTTCCATTCAAACAAATGGTTCCTTTAAAATGCCACCATTTCTGAACTCTAGAGATTCAGGAAGACAGAAGACAAGCTCAGAGGTTGGTCTTTGGTAGGAACAAATCCAGTACTCTAACAGGAAACGTATTCAATAATAGAGTTTGGTGACTATAGCCCTTGTCTGAACCATGTGTTCACCAAGTCCCTGCTTTGGCCTCCCTCCCTGTCTGCTATACCAGAGCTAAAGGGATCCCATTTCATTCTTACCACTCAAATCCTAGAAATGGTCAGGGAATCTTAAAAGCAGGGATTCGAACCCACCTCCAAGATTCACTTCCAGGAACTCAAGTGATGCCTGGTCTCCAGCTCAGGCCAGGCTGTGTAGGAGGCCTAGAAGTTGAAAGAAGGGCATGTTCTTATTCAGGACTGAGAAACTCCCAAAAGCACGTATCAGGTTGCCAGGCTATGGCACTAGGGGCAAAAATTCAACAAAGAACAACTTCTAAGAGAAAACCAATATCTTCCCTGAAACTAAATGGAAGACTGAACGGCAAGAGTAAGTCAGTCAGTCACACCAAGCTACAAGAGGTCGTGGAACAGCTCTGTTGCAGGAGTCAGGTTGCATGGTTCTGGTCCATTCTGTAATTAATTAGCCTCCTAACATTGAGCAACTCACTTCACTTCTTTTTTTTTTTTTTTTTGAAATTTTGAATTTTATTTTATTTTATTTTTATACAGCATGTTCTTATTAGTCATCCATTTTATACACATCAGTTTATACATGTCAATCCCAATTGCCCAATTCATCCCACCACACTCCCAGCCCCCTGCGGCTTTCCCCGGAATGGTGTCCATACGTTTGTTCTCTACATCTATGTCTCAATTTCTGCCCTGCAAACCGGTTCATATGTACCATTTTTCTAGGTTCCACATATATGTGTTAATATACGATATGTGTTTTTCTCTTTCTGACTTACTTCATTCTGTGTGACTGTCTGTACATCCAACCACGTCTCAACAAATGACTCAATTTCATTCCTTTTAATGGCTGAGTAATATTCCACTGTATATATGTACCACATCTTCTTTATCCATTCATCTGTCGATGGGCATTTAGGTTGCTTCCATGACCTGGCTATTGTAAACAGTGCTGCAATGAACATTGTGGTACATGACTCTTTTTTTTTTTTTTGCGGTACACGGGCCTCTCACTGTTGTGGCCTCTCCTGCTGTGGAGCACAAGCTCTGGACACACAGGCTCAGCGGCCGTGGCTCACGGGCCCAGCCTCTCTGAGGCACGCGGGATCTTCCCAGACCGGGGCACGAACCCACATCCCCTGCATCGGCAGGCAGACTCTCAACCACTGTGCCACCAGGGAAGCTCCCATGACTCTTTTTGAATTATGGTTTTCTCTGGGTATATGCCCAGTAGTGGGATTGCTGGGTCGTATGGTAGTTCTATTTTTGTTTTTTTAAGGAACCTCCATACTGTTCTCCATAGTGGCTGTATCAATTTACATCCCACAAACACTGCAAGAGGGTTCCCTTTTCTCCACACCCTCTCCAGCATTTGTTGTTTGTAGATTTTCTGATGATGCCCATTCTAACTGGTATGAGGTGATACCTCATTGTAGTTTTGATTTGCATTTCTCTAAAAATTAATGATGTTAAGTGAGAGAGAGGCATGGACATATATACACTACCAAATGTAAGGTAGATAGCTAGTAGGAAGCAGCTGCATAGCACAGGGAGATCAGCTGAGTGCTTTGTGACTGCCTGGAGGGGTGGGATAGGGAGGGTGGGAGGGAGGGAGATGCAAGAGGGAAGAGATAAGGGAACATATGTATATGTATAACTGATTCACTTTGTTATAAAGCAGAAACTAACACACCATTGTAAAGCAATTATACTCTAATAAAGAAGTAAAAACAAAGATACACGGAAATAAAAATTTTAAATAAAAATTACTCAACCCACCTCCACAAAAATAATAGAACTCAGGCCTACTGGACCTACTGAATCACAATCTGCACTTTTACAATCTCCCCAGTGTACTTGTGTACCCATGAATAGTTGAAAGGTACGTTTCTACCACAATATGTCTTTTCTGTCTGAGAAATACACACATTTTATCCAATTTGATATAAATAAAACACTCAAAAATGAAAAAAAATTTAGTGATGCTGAGCACCTTTTCATGTGCCTCTCGGCCATCTGTATGTCTTTTTTGGAGAAATGTCTATTTAGCTCTTCTGCCCATTTTTGGATTGGGTTGTTTGCTTTTATAATATTGAGCTGCATGAGCTGCTTATATAATATGGAGATTAATCCTTTGTCCATTGTATCATTTGCAAATATTTTCTCCCATTCTGAAGGGTTGTCTTTTAGTCTTGTTTATGGTTTCCTTTGCTGTACAAAAGCTTTTAAGTTTCATTAGGTCCCATTTGTTTATTTTTGTTTTTATTTCCATTACTCTAGGAGGCGAATCAAAAAAGATCTTGCTGTGTTTTATGTCAAAGAGTGCTCTTCCTATGTCTTAGCTTAAGAGTTTTACAGTGTCCAGTCTTACATTTAGGTCTGTAATCCATTTTGAGTTTATTTTTGTGTATGGTGTTAGGGAGTTTTCTAATTTCATTCTTTTACGTGTAGCTGTCCAGATTTCCCAGCACCACTGGGAAGAAGAGACTGTCTTTTCTCCATTGTATATCCTTGCCTCCTTTGTCATAGATTAGTTGACCATAGGTGTGTGGGTTTATCTCTGGGCTTTCTATCTTGTTCCATTGATCTATGTTTCTGTTTTTGTGCCAGTACCATATTGTCTTGATTACTGTAGCTTTGTAGTATAGTCTGAAGTCAGGAAGTCTGATTCCTCCAGCACCGTTTTTTTCCCTCAAGACTGCTTTGGCTATTTGGGATCTTTTGTGTCTCCATACAAATTTTAAGATTTTGTTCTAGTTCTGTAAAAAATGCCATTGGTAATTTGATAGGGATTGCATTGAATCTGTAGATTGCTTTGGGTAGTATAGTCATTTTCACAATATTGATTCTTCCAATCCAAGAACATGATATATCTCTCCATCTGTTGGTATCATCTTTAATTTCTTTCATCAGTGTCTTATAGTTTTCTGCATACAGGTCTTTTGTCTCCCTAGGTAGGTTTATTCCTAGATATTTTATTATTTTTGTTGCAATGGTAAATGGGAGTGTTTCCTTAATTTCTCTTTCAGATTATTCATCATTAGTATATAGGAATGCAAGAGATTTCTGTTTACTAATTTTGCATCCTGCAAGTTTACCAAACTCATTGATTAGCTCTAGTAGTTCTCTGCTGGCATCTTTAGGATTTTCTATGTATAGTATCATGTCATCTGCAAACAGTGACAGTTTTACTTCTTCTTTTCCAATTTGTATTCCTTTTATTTGTTTTTCTTCTCTGATTGCCGTGGCTAGGACTTCCAAAACTATGTTGAATAATTGTGGTGGGAGTGGACATCCTTGTCTTGTTCCTGATCTTAGAGGAAGTGCTTTCAGTTTTTCACCATTGAGAATGCTGTCTGCTGTGTGTTTGTTATATATGGCCTTTATTATGTTGAGGTAGGTTCCCTCCTCTATACCCACTTTCTGGAGAGTGTTTATCATAAATTGGTCTTGAATTTTGTCAAAAGCTTTTTCTACATCTATTGAGATGATCATATGGTATTTATTCTTCAGTTTGTTAATATGGTGTATCACATTGATTGATTTGCATATATTGAAGAAAACCTTGCATCCCTGGGATAAATCCACTTGATCATGATGTATGATGCTTTTAATGTGTTGTTAGATACTGTTTGCTAGTATTTTGTTGAGGAATTTTTCATCTATATTCATCAGTGATATTAGTCTGTAATTTTCTTTTTGTGTAGTATTTTTGTCTGGTTTTGATATCAAGGTGATGGTGGCCTCATAGGATGAGTTTCGGAGCATTCCTTCCTTTGCAATTTTTTGGAAGAATTTGAGAAGGATAGGTGTTAGCTCTTCTCTAAATGTTTGATAGAATTCACCTGTGACGCCATCTGGTCCTGGACTTCTCTTTGTTGGAAGATTTTTAAGCACAGTTTCAATTTCATTACTTGTGATTGGCCTGTTCATAGTTTCTACTTTTTCCTGGTTCAGTCTTGGAAGGTTATACCTTTCTAAGAATTTGTCCTTTTCTTCCATGTTGTGCATTTTATTGGCATAGAGTTGTTTGTAGTAGTCCCTTAGGATGCTTTGTATTTCTATGGTGTCTGTTGTAACTTCTCTTTTTTCATTTCTAATTTTAGTGATTTGAGTCCTCTCCCTGTTTTTCTCAATGAGTATGGCTAATGGCTTATCAATTTTGTTTATCTTCTCACAGAAACAGCTTTTAGTTTTATTGCTCTTTGCTATTGTTTTCTTTGTTTCTATTTCATTTATTTCTGCTCTGATCTTTATGATTTCTTTCCTTCTGCTAACTTTGGGTTTTGTTTGTTCTTCTTTCTCTAGTTTCTTTAGGTGTAAGGTTAGATTGTTTATTTGAGATTTTTCTTGTTTCTTGAGGTAGGCTTGTATAGCTATAAACTTCCCTCTTAAAACTACTTTTACTGCATCCTATAGGTTATGGATTGTCGTGTTTTCCTTGGCATTTGTCTCTAGGTATTTTATGATTTCCTCTTTGATTTCTTCAGTGATCTCTTGGCTATTTAGTAATGTATTGTTTAGCCTCCATGTGTTTGTGCTTTTTATGTTTTTTTCCCCTATAATTGATATCTAGTCTCATAGCGTTGAGAGCAGAAAAGATGCTTGATATGATTTCAATTTTCTTAAATTTACTGAGGCTTGATTTGTGAACCAAGACATGATCTATCCTGGAGAATGTTCCATGCACATTGAGAAGAAAGTGTACTCTGCTGTTTTTGGATGGAATGTCCTATAAATATCAATTAAATCTCTCTGGTCTATTGTGGCATTTAAAGCTTCTGTTTCCTTATGTATTTTCATTTTGGATGGTCTGTCTATTGGTGTAAGTGAGGTGTTAAAGTCTCCCATTACTTCTGTGTTACTGTCAATTTCCTCTTTTAGAGCTGTTAGCAGTTGCCTTATGTATTGAAGTGCTCCTATGTTGGGTGCATATATATTTATAATTGTTATAGCTTCCTCTTGGATTGATCCCTTGCTCATTGTGTAGTGTCCTTCCTTGTCTCTTGTAACATTCTTTCTTTTAATGTCTATTTTATCTGATATGAGTATTGCTACTCCAGCTTTCTTTTGATTTCTATTTGCATGGATGTCTTTTTCCATCCCCTCACTTTCAGTCTGCATATGTCCCTAGGCCTGAGGTGGGTCTCTTGTAGACAGTATATATATGGGTCTTGTTTTTGTATCCATTCAGCAAGCCTGTGTCTTTTGGTTGGAGCATTTAATCCATTCACGTTTAAGGTAATTATCGATATGTATGTTCCTATGACCATTTTCTTAATTGTTTTGGGTTTGTTTTTGTAGGTCCTTTTCTTCTCTTGTATTTCCTACTCAGAGAAGTTCCCTTAGCATTTGTTGTAGAGCTGGTTTGGTGGTGCTGAGTTCTCTTAGCTTTTGCTTGTCTGTAAAGCTTTTGATTTCTGCATTGAATCTGAATGAGATCCTTGCCGGGTAGAGTAATCTTGGTTGTAGGTTTTTCCCTTTCATCACTTTAAGTATATCATGCCACTCCCTTCTGGCTTGTAGAGTTTCTGCTGAGACATCAGCTGTTAACCTTATGGGAGTTCCCTTGTATGTTATTTGTCGTTTTTTCCTTGCTGCTTTCAATAATTTTTCTTTGTCTTTAATTTTTGCCAGTTTCATTACTATGTGTCTCAGTGTGCTTCTCCTTGGGTTTATCCTGTATGGGACTCTCTGCACTTCCTGGACTTGAGTGTCTATTTCCTTTCCCATGTTAGGGAAGTTTTCAACTCTAATCTCTTCAAGTATTTTCTTGGGTACTTTCTCTCTCTCTTCTCCTTCTGGGACCCCTTATAATGCAAATGTGTTGCATTTAATATTGTCCCAGAGGTCTCTTAGGCTGTCTTCATTTCTTTTTATTATTTTTTCATTATTTTGTTCCACAGCAATGAATTCCACCATTCTGTCTTTCAGGTCACTTATCCATTCTTTTGCCTCAGTTATTCTGCTATTGATTCCTTCTAGTGTATTTTTCATTTCAGTTATTGTATTGTTCATCTCTGTTTGTTTGTTCTTTAATTCTTCTAGGTCTTTGCTAAACACTTCTTACTTCTTCTTGATATTTGCCTCCATTCTTTTTTCAAGGTCCTGGGTCATCTTCACTATCATTATTCTGAATTCTTTTTCTGAAAGGTTGCCTATCTCCACTTCATTTAGTTGTTTTTCTGGGGTTTTATCTTGTTCCTTCATCTGGTACATAGCCCTCTGCTTTTTCATCTTATCTATCTTTCTGTGAATGTGGTTTTTGTTCCACAGACTGCAGGATTGTAGTTCTTCTTGCTTCTGCTGTCTGCCCTCTGGTGGATGAGTGTATCTAGTAGGCTTGTGCAAGTTTCCTGATGGGAGGGACTGGTGGTGTGTAGAGCTGGCTGTTGCTGTGATGAGTATAGCTCAGTAAAACTTTAATCCACTTGTCAGCTGATGGGTGGGGCTGGGTTCCCTCCCTGTTGGTTGTTTGGCCTGAGGCAACCCAACACTGGAGCCTACCTGGACGCTTAGGTGGGGTTAATGGCAGACTCTGGGAGGGCTCACACCAAGGGGTATTTCCCAGAACTTCTGCTGTCACTGTCCTTGTCCTCACGGTGAGCCACAGTCACCCATCACCTCTCCAGGAGACCCTCCCTCACTAGCAGGTAGGTCTGGTTCAGTCTCCCCTGGGGTCACTGCTCCTTCCCCTGGGTCCCGATGTGCACACTACTTTGTGTGTGCCCTCCAAGAGTGGAGTCTCTGTTTCCCCCAGTCCTTTCTGAGTCCTGCAATCAAATCCCACTAGCCTTCAAAGTCTGATTCTCTAGGAATTCCTCCTCCTGTTGCCA
Organism: Delphinus delphis; assembly: GCF_949987515.2. NCBI lineage: Eukaryota > Metazoa > Chordata > Mammalia > Artiodactyla > Delphinidae > Delphinus > Delphinus delphis. The sequence goes on along the minus strand of NC_082689.1, from coordinate 102,491,234 downwards.
GACCCCCAGGTTTGGAAGCCTGACATGGGGTTCAGAACCTTCACTCCAGTGGGTGGGCTTCTGTGGTATAAGTGTTCTCCTGTTTGTGAGTCATCCACCCAGCAGTTATGGGATTTGATTTTATTGTGATTGTGCCCCTGCTACTATCTCATTGTGGCTTCATCTTTATCTTTGGATGTGGGGTATCTTTTTTGGTGAGTTGCAGTATCTTTCTGTAGATGATTGTTCAGCAGTTAATTGTGATTCTGGTATTCTTGCAAGAGGGAGTAAGAGCACATCCTTCTCCTCCCCCCTCTTGGTTCCAAGAATCCCACTTTACTTCTTATATGTGAAATTAATGAGAAAAACTAGGTCAGGTGAGTCATGGGGAGCCCTGCCAAGCTACTGGTCTACCATATGTGTGTAGATATTAGTGCTATAGGTCAGGTTTAAACAACAAATCCAACAAGGCAGCCAAGCCTATATTTGAAATTAGAAATTAAAATGTAATGACTGGAGAGACCTTCAAGATGGCAGAAGAGTAAGACATGGAGATCACCTTCCTCCCAACAAATCCATCAGAAATACATCTACATATGGAACAACTCCTACAGAACACCTATTGAATGCTGGCAAGACCTCAGATTTCCCAAAAGGCAAGAAACTCCCCACATACTTGGGTAGGGAAAAGAAAAAGAAAAAACAGAGATAAAAGAATAGGGACGGGACCTGCACCAGTGGGAGGGAGCTGTGAAGGAGGAAAGGTTTCCACACACTAGGAAGCCCCTTCATTGGTGGAGACGTGGGGTGGGTGTCGGGGAAGCCTCAGAGCCATACAGGAGAGCGCAGCAACAGGGGTGCAGAGAGAAAAGCAGAGAGATTCCCACACAGAGGATCAGTGCCAGCAAGCACTCACCAGCCTGAGAGGCTTATCTGCTCACCTGCTGGGGTGGGTGGGGGGTGGGAGTTGAGGCTCGGGTTTCAGAGTTCAGATCCCAGGGAGAGGACTGGGGTTGGCTGTGTTAACACAGACTGAAGGGGGTTAGTGCACCACAGCTAGACAGGAGGGAGTCCAGGAAACAGTCTGGAACTGCCTAAGAGGCAAGAGACCATTGTTTTGGGGTGCTCGAGGAGAGGGGATACTGAGCACCGCCTGATCGAGCTCCAGAGACAGGCACAAGCCATGGCTATAGCGCAGACAACAGAGACGGGCATGAAATTCTAAGGCTGCTGCAGCCACCTAGAAGCCTGTGTGCAAGCACAGGTCACTATCCACACCTCCCCTCTCAGGAGCCTTTGCAGCTCGCCACTGGCAGTGTCCTGTGATCTAAGGATAACTTCCCAGGGAGAACACACTGAGCGCCCCAGGCTGGTGCAACGTCACACCAGCCTCTGCTGCTGCAGGCTCTCCCCACATTCTGTACCCTTCCCTTCCCCCGACCTCAGTGAGCCAGAGCCCCCTAATCAGCTGCTACTTTAACACCGTCCTCTCTGAGCGGAAACAGATGCCCTCAGGTGACCTACACACAGAGGCAGGGCCAAATCCAAAGCTGAACCACAGCAGCTGTGCGAACAAAGAAGAGAAGAGAAATCTCTCCATACAGCCTCAGGAGCAGTGGATTAAATCCCCACAATCAACTTGATGTACGCTGCATCTGTGGAATACCTGAATCGACCACAAATCATCCCAAAACTGAGTGGTGGACATTGGGAGAAATGATATATATATATTTTTCCTTTTTCTCTTTTTGTGAGTGTGTATGGGTATGCTTCTCTGTGTGATTTTGTCTGTAGAGCTTTGCTTTTACCATTTCTCCTAGGGTTCTGTCTGTCCGGTTTTTTTGTTTGTTTGTTTTATTTTTTATTTATTTATTTATTTTATTTTTTTAGTGCTTCTTTTTGGTTTGGTTGCTCTCTTCTTTCTTGCTTTCCTTCTCTTTTCTTTTTCCTTTTTCTATTACTTTTAAATATTTTTATTTTTAAAATTAGTTTTTATTTTAATAACCCTTTTATTTTATTTTATTTTATTTTTTCTTGCTTTCTTTGATTCTTTCTTTTTATCTCCCTTATCTTCTGAGCCATGTGGCTGACAGGGTCTTGGTGCTCCAGCCAGGTGTCAGGCCTATGCCTATGAGGTGGGAGAGCAGAGTTCAGGACACTGGTCCACCAGAGACCTCCCAGCTCCACATAATATCAAACAGCAAAACCTCTCCCAGAGATCTTCATCTCAATGCTAAGACCCAGTTCCACTCAACAACTGGCAAGCTACAGTGCTGGACACCCTATGCCAAACAACTAACAATACAGGAACACAACCCCACCCATTATCAGAAAGGCTGCCTAAAATCATAATAAGGTCACAGAAACCCCAAAACACAACACCAGATGTGGGCCTGGCACTAGAAAATAAAGATCCAACCTCATCCAGCACAACACAGGCACCAGTCCCCTCCATCAGGAAGCCTACACAACCCACTGAACAAACCTTAGCCACTGGGGGCAAGCACCAAAAACAACGGGAACTACGAACCTCTAGCCTGAGAAAAGGAGACCCCAAACACAGTAGGTTAAGCAAAATAAGAAGATAGAGAAACACACAGCAGGTGAAGAACCAGGTAAAAATCCACCAGACCAAATAAAGGAAGAAGAAATAGGCAGTCTACCTGAAAAATAATTCAGAGTAATGATAGTAAAGATGATCCAAAATCTTGAAAATAGAATGGAGAAAGTACAAGAAATGTTTAACAAGGACCTAGAAGAACTAAAGAGCAAACAAACAACAATGAACAATGCAATAAATGAAATATAAAATTCTATAGAAGGAATCAATAGCAGAATAACTGAGGTAGAAGAACGGATAAATGACCTGAAAGATAAAATAATGAAATAAGTATTGCAGAGCAGAATAAAGGAAAAAAGAATGAAAAGAATTGAGGACAGTCTCAGAGACCTCTGGGACAACATTAAACACACCAACATATGAATTATATGTGGTCGCAGAAGAAGAGAAAAAGAAAGGGACTAAGAAAATATTTGAAGAATTTATAGTTGAAAACTTCCCTAACATGGGAAAGGAAATAGTTAATAAAGTCCAAGAAGCGCAGAGGGTCCCATACAGGATAAATCCAAGGAGAAACACGCCAAGGCACATATTAATCAACCTATCAAAAAGTAAATACAAAGAAAAAATATTAAAAGCTTCAAGGGAAAAAAACAAATAACATACAAGGGAATCCCCATAAAATTAACAGCTCTTTTTTCAGCAGAAACTCTGCAAGTCAGAAGAGAGTGGCAGGACATATTCAAAGTGATGAAAGGGAAAAACCTACAAACAAGATTACTCTAGATAGCTAGTGGGAAGCAGCCGCATAGCACAGGGAGATCAGCCTGGTGGTTTGTGACCACCTAGAGGGGTGGGATAGGGAGGGTGGGAGGGAGGGAGATGCAAGAGGGAAGAGGTTTGGGAATATATGTATATGTATAACTGATTCACTTTGTTATAAAGCAGAAACTAACACACAACTGTAAAGCAATTATACTCCAATAAAGATGTTAAAAAGAAAAAAAGAGAATTCAAGCCACCAAACCAGGTTTACAACAAATGTTAAATGAATTTCTCTAGGCAGGAAACACAAGAGAAGGAAAAGACCTACAATAACAAACCCAAAACAATTAAGAAAATGGTAATAGGAACATACATATCGATAATTACCTTAAATGTAAATGGATTAAATGCTCTAAACGAAAGACATAGACTGGCTGAATGGATACCAAAACAAGATGTATACCTAGGCTGGCTACAAGACACCCACTTCAGACCTAGGGACACATACAGACTGAAAGTGAGGGGATGGAAAAAGATGATCCATGCAAATGGAAATCAAAAGAAAGCTGAAGTAGCAATTCTCAAATCAAACAAAAGAGACTTTACAATAAAGACTATTGCAAGAGACAAAGAAGGACACTACATAATGTTCAAGGGATCAATCCAAGAAGAACATATAACAACTGTAAATATTTATGTACCCAACATAGGAGCACCTCAACACATAAGGCAAATGTGAATAGCCATAAAGAAGAAATTGACAGGAACACAATCATAGTAGAGTACTTTAACACAATGCTGTCACCAATAGACAGATCATACAAACAGAAAATAAATAAGGAAACACAAGCTTTAAATGATATATTAAATAAGGTGGACTTAATTGATATTTACAGAACATTCCATCCAAAAATAACAGAACACACTTTCTCCTCACATGCTCAAGGAACATTCTCCAGGATAGATGATATCTTTGGTCACAAAACAAACCTTGGTAAATTTAAGAAAATTGAAATTGTATCAAGTATCTTTTCTGATCACAATGCTATGAGACTAGATATCAATTACAGGAAAAAATCTGCAAAAATACAAACAGATGGAAGCTAAACAATACACTACTTAATAATGAAGAGAACACTGAAGAAATCAAAGAGGAAATCAAAAAATACCTAGAAACAATGACAATGAAAACACGAAGACTCAAAACCTATGAGATGCAGCAAAAGCAGTTCTAAGAGGGAAGTTTATAGCAACAGAATCCTACCTCAAGAAACAAGAAGCATCTCAAATAAACAACCAAACCTTACACCAAAAGCAATTAGAGAAAGAAGAACAAAAAACCCCAAAGTTAGCAGAAGGAAAGAAATCATAAAAGTCAGATCAGAAATAAATGAAAAAGAAATGAAGGAAACGATAGCAAAGATCAATTAAACTAAAAGCTGGTTCTTTGAGAAGATAAACAAAATTGATAAACCATTAGCCAGACTCAACAAGAAAAAAAGGGAGAAGACTCAAATCAATAGAATTAGAAATGAAAAAGAAGTAACAACTGACACAGCAGAAATAAAAAAGATCATGAGAGATTACTACAAGCAACTATATGCTAATAAAATGGACAACCTGGAAGAAATGAACAAATGCTTAGAAAAGCACAACCTTCTGAGACTGAACCAGGAAGAAATAGAAAATATAAACAGACCAATCACAGGTACTGAAATTGAGACTGTGATTAAAAACCTTCCAACAAACAAAAGCCCAGGACCAGATGGCTTCACAGGTGAATTCTATCAAACATTTAGAGCAGAGCTAACACCTGTCCATCTCAAACTCTTCCAAAATATAGCAGAAGTAGGAACACTCCCAAACTCATTCTATGAGGCCACCATCACCCTGATACCAAAACCAGACAAAGATGTCACAAAGAAAGAAAACTACAGGCCAATATCACTAATGAACATAGATGCAAAAATCCTCAACAAAATAATAGCAAACAGAATCCAACAGCATATTGAAAGGATCATACACTGTGATGAAGTGGGATTTATCCCAGGAATACAAGGATTCTTCAATATACGTAAAACAATCAATGTGATACACCATATTAACAAATAAAGGAGAAAAACCATATGATCATCTCACTAGATGCAGAAAAAGCTATTGACAAAATTCAAGACCATTTATGATAAAAACTCTCCAGGAAGTAGGCATAGAGGGAATTTACCTCAACATAATAAAGGCCATATATGACAAACCCAGAGCCAACATAGTTCTCAATTGTGAAAAACTGAAAGCATTTCCACTAAGATCAGGAACAAGACAAGGTTGCTCACTCTCACCACTATTATTCAACATACTTTTGGAAGTTTTAGCTGCAGCAATCAGAAAGGAAAAAGAAATAAAAGGAATCCAAATCAGAAAACATGAAGTAAAGCTGTCACTGTTCACAGATGACATGATTCTATACATAGAGAATCCTAAAGATGCCACCAGAAAGCTACTAGAGCTAATCAATGAATTTGGTAGCATAGCAGGATACAAAATTAATGCACAGAAATCTCTTGCATTCCTATACACTAATGATGAAAAATATGAAAGAGAAATTAATGAAATGCTCCCATTTACCATTGCAACGAAAGAATAAAATACCTAGGAATAAACTTACTTATGGAGACAAAAACCTTTATGCAGAAATCTATAAGACACTGATGAAAGAAATTAAAGATGACACCAACAGATGGAGAGATATACCATAGTCTTGGATTGGAAGAATCAACATTGTGAAAATGACTATACTACCTAAAGCAATCTACAGATTCAATGCAATCCCTATCAAACTACCAATGGCACTTTTCACAGAACTAGAACAAAAAATTTCACAATTTGTATGGAAACACAAAAGACTCCGAATAACCAAAGCAATCTTGAGAAAGAAAAACATAGCTGGAGGAATCAGGCTCCAGACTTCAGAGTATACTACAAAGCTACAGTAATCAAGACAGTATGGTACTGGCACAAAAACAGAAATGTAGATGAATGGAACAGGACAGAAAGCCCAGAGATAAACCCACGCACATGTGGTCACCTTATTTTTGATAAAGGAGGCAAGAATATAAAATGGAGAAAAGACAGCCGCTTCAATAAGTGGTGCTGGGAAAACTGGACAGCTACATGTAAAAGAATGAAATTAGAACACTCCCTAGCACCATACACAAAACTAAACTCAAAATGGATTAAAGACCTACATGTAAGGCCAGACACTATCAAACTCTTAGAGGAAAACATAGGCAGAGCACTCTATGACATTAATCACAGCAAGATCCTCTTTGACCCACCTCCTAGAGAAATGGAAATAAAAAGAAAAATAAATATATGGACCTAATGAAACTTAAAAGCTTTTGCACAGCAAAGGAAACAATAAACAACACAAAAAGTCAACCCTCAGAATGGGAGAATATATTTTCAAATGAAGCAACTGATGAAGGATTAATCTCCAAAATTTACAAGTAGCTCATGCAGCTCAATATCAAAAAAACAAGCAACCCAATCCACAAATGGGCAGAAGAACTAAATAGATATTTCTCCAAAGAAGATATACAGATTGCCAACAAACACATGAAAGGATGCTCAACATCACTAATCATTAGAGAAATGCAAATCAAAAGTACAGTGAGGTATCACTTCACACTAGTCAGAATGGACATCATCAAAAAATCTACAAACAATAAATGCTGGAGAAGGTGTAGAGAAAAGGGAACCCTCTTGCACTGTTGGTGGGAATGTAAATTGATAGTGCCACTATGGAGAACAGTATGGAAGTTCCTTAAAAAATTAAAAATAGAAATACCATACGACTCAGCCATCCCACTACTGGGCATATAACCTGAGAAAACCATAATTCAAAAAGAGTCATGTACCACAATGTTCATTGCAGCTCCATTTATAATAGCCAGGACATGGAAGCAACCTAAGTGTCCATTGACAGATGAATAGATAAAGAAGATGTGGCACATATATACAATGGAATATTACTCAGCCATTAAAAGAAACGAAATTGAGTTATTTGTAGTGAGGTGGATGGACCTAGAGTCTGTCATGCAGAGTGAAGTATGTCAGAAAGAGAAAAACAAATACCGTATGCTAACACATATACATGGAATCTAAAAAAAAAAAAAAAAGTTCTGAAGAACCTTGGGGCAGGACAGGAATAAAGATGGAGACATAGAGAATGGACCTGAGGACACGGGGAGGGGGAAGGGTAAGCTGGGACAAAGTGAGAGAGTGGCACGGACTTATATATATTACCAAATGTAAAATAGATAGCTAGTGGGAAGCAGCCACATAGCACAGGGAGATCACCTCAGTGCTTTGTGACCATGTAGAGGGGTGGGATAGGGAGGGTGGGAGGGAGGGAGATGCAAAAGGGTGGAGATATGGGGATATATGTATACGTATAGCTGATTCACTTTGTTATAAAGCAGAAACTAACACACCATTGTAAAGCAATTATACTCCAATAAAGATGTTAAAAAAAAAAAACTGGGTGACCTCAGCATTCCCTTAAATTTCTATTATTTCTACCACAGTCAATCAAATAATGAGATTAATTTCCACATGGTTGGAGAGAAGGAAACTAATGTCTCCCTGGCACCCATGCTGGGGTTTTCCTGACTTTGCCTTATGTAAACCTGCAACAACTCTAAGAGATTGGCACTACTCTCCCCACTTAACAGATGACATCGCCAAGTCTTAAATCAGTGAATCAGTGTGTCCCAGGCTACGAGATGGAGGGTGGTAGGACGAAGACTCAGACTCTGTTTCCACAACTTCCCATTCCTCCATGGGGCCCGTGCTCCCTCACAAGCCACATAAAGAAGGCCAGTGTCATTTCTTTGTAGTCCTGCCTTGTCAGTCCTCAGGAGAAAGCCCTGTGCCAGACAACACTATTTGCATGCCAAGAACCAAGCAGGACACAGAGGGGATGCCAGCACATAGAATCTGTGCTCCTGCCCTCTGGCTTGGGTGACAGGCTTCTGGTAAATGACATCTACTGAAAGTGGCTTCGGGGATCAGAGTGAGAGTTCACCCTGACATTTCCCATGTCCCATTTTTTATTCCTAAAACAACCATCTTCATCCAGAAGAACCCGGGGGCTTTTCATTGCACCATTCAGATATTTGGGGCACTGCCATAACCCTCACTTTTCATCATCTCTTTTCTTTCATCCCTGTAAATTCCAGTTCTGGCTGGGGGTAGGGTGTGGGTGGAATTAAAACCTTTCCATGTCTGCATGTGGAAGTCCAATGCAAAAATAATTAAATCTCCAACCATTTATCTTTTATCTCCAATTCTAATCCATTGTTCTGAGAACAATTTGAATGGTGTGCTTCCCCTGCTGTGTAATTTAAAATTGAGTTCACACTTAGCTAACTTTTTACTGTTAGGAATGTTTCTGTAGCAGGCATTTCAGCCTCCTCACAAGAACAGTTCTAATTTGGAGCTCAAACAGAGAGAGGGAGCTGGTATTGCAGGAATGTCAGCCAAGCTCCTGGTTTAATGGCTGTGCGGTGGCTGAGTAGTTGCAGATGTGAGCACTTCAGGGCAAGCAGCAGTGCTAGGATGTGAAGGCCTCCAAGACCTGGTATTTCAAAGTGGGTAAATTTAAACAAAATTGTGGCATAGGATTTCTTTTTGATGCTATTTTTTGGTGTCAAAGCCGCTACTTGATACCCAACATGGTAGCTCCTATTCAATCTACTCTTTATAATCATTGCATCTCTAAGGTAGAAAATTAATTGGATGAGGTTAAATATCCCCTTTCATGTCAAAAAAATTGGTTTTTCTAGGGATTAAAGGATTAACGTGGTGTTAAGTCCCTAAAGAGGTTAAAATACTTTATTATTCATTACAAAACACAAAGATCGGGCTGTTATTTTTTTCTTATGTCACTGCCACTCATGTCATTAAAGGGAGCACCACGGAGAACTGATAATGACAATTTCAGAAGCTCTTAATGCTCTTCAAAACGTATGTCTGCCCTGCTTACAAACTCTTCCTGGGTAAAGTAGCCTGAAATATATCAAACTGAAGACCTTTACAGCCTAGTCTCAGTGCCAGATGATCAGTGAGCAGGGATGAGCTTTCAGGAAAGTCATCGAGGCTGTAAAGTGTGGCATTTCATATTGACGTTCTCTCAGCTTCTGACCAAAGAGCGCCACTTCCCATCAACAGCTGAGAAGATACTTCCAGTTTGGATCAAAGGATGGAGAAAGCTGGGCTATGCGAGGTCACCACAGGAGCAGGCACTTTTCAAATTAGGGTTTATACTCTTTACCCCATACCAAAACAGTGATTTCAGCTCTGTTTCCATCATATTTTGCCATTCTGAGTTGGAAAAATCCCTACATCCAATGCTGATTTTTTGCACCTGAGGAAACCAGGGCACAGATCTGGGACATGACTTGCTTTTAGTCACTCAATTGTAAGTGACAATGTGGCACTGGAACCCAGTTTCCTGACAATGATCCTTCCCCTCTCCATTAACTACTTCCCCAGCTTCCTCATTCTCCTTCAGATGGATGGCTTGGTGACCAAGGGCTCATACTTGAAAGGTGGATGTTGGAAGTTACAACTCAGACTGAGACCACAGCACATGTCCAAGGTCACTGGGCCACACAGTGACCATCCATGACCTCAGCCCAATGAGGCCCAGGTTCTGAGCTAACTGTACACAGTCTTCACAGATTCGGGAAGCCTAGTTTCACCTTTCATTCAAATCCATCCTGGGAGGCTCCTGGCCCTCTCCTGGGGGACATAAAGGCAAAGCAATTAATTCAGACATCATCAGGACAGTCTATGCCGGGCAAAGAATAATGAGTCAAACATAGAATTGAGGGTTTGAGATAATAATGTCAAGTAACTTTCATAAAAGTAGAGTCAGACAAGATAAAGAGTCATGAGAGGTAACATACAAAACACCACCAGGGTCAAAAGAGAGAGGTCTGTTCAAGTTGGGGAATCCAGAAATGATTCATGGGTGGGAAAGTGGCTTTTGCATGAGTCTTGAAGGAAGCATACACTTCAGGAGGTGTAGATAAGGCAAGGACATTCAATCGGAAAGAAAACACATACTGACACCTGAAACTAACACAACACTATAAATCAACTATACTTCAATAAAAATAAATAAAAGAAAACACATACATGAAGAGGAAGGCAGAGAGCACTGTTCGAGAGGCCATGAATGATGATTTCTTCAAGGCCAACTGATATGTCTTCCCCTCCAGGAAGCACTCCCTGATTGTTCCGGGCTGGTTAAGTACACCCTCCAGTGCTCCCTCAGCACCCCAGGCACACTTCCACCATCGCATTAGCCAGAACACTGTGTCACAGATTTGCCCCCATCAGACCCTAAACAACTCGAAGTCACTTCAGATCACTTTTTACACTGTTTTGTGTGTAACCCCAGCACAATGCCTGACCCATGGTAAGTTTCCCCCAAATATTTGTTAAATGTGTCAAGGGCTCAGTTTGGATCACTGAAAATAAATCATCAAGAGAAGTCTTCAAAGGGAGTTTGGGGCCTATCTGGGGAGGGCCTTGGTGTCTGGGGTTAGGAGCTTGTGCCTTATGCAGCATGTGATGGAGAGCAGAAAGGTGATGGGGTAGGAAAGGATGTGAATGGAGCTGCCCTTCGAGAAGAGCACTTTGACTCGGGAGTGAAAGATGGATTGGAACAGGGAGAACCAGGACCTGAGCGCTAGGCTAGGTGGGCTCCACAGGATACCCTGAGCCTTCAGGGAGGCGGCCCTGACCTGCCCAGGGTCGATGAGGTGGGGGTCAGGGAGATGAGCACAAGAGGAGTTGCAAGGAAAGGAGGGGGCAGATGCACGTCCACCTATAGCTGTGTGTTCCTTGGTTGGCAAGGATGGGAAGAGGGAGCTTTCTAACATCTATTTCTTGGAGGTATGGTCCACAGAATATCTACTGCCTATAAAGTGCTTTTAATTTTTCAGATGCAATAACCACAAGGGGAAAGAAATGTTACTTCTGCATCTTCACTGGAGAAAGCTAAGATACACAGACATGCAAGATTTGGCCCAGAGAGACACAGGAAATCAAACTCAACTAAAACATTGGAAAATCACTGTTGATAAAAAATCCAAGTTTTAGATGTTGTCCATATTCACACACACACACACGCCCCAACTCACCTGATTTTCAATTAGCATTCAGTTAGTATGTCACAACAGGCAACGTTTTCAATTAGATGCTAACGTGTATTTTACTGTTTTTCTTTAAATTCTGCATGTTTCATATTTGCCTTCAATAGAGCAAACTGCCAAACTTTTAAAAAGCTGCAGAAAGACCCAGAGGATCGGTGGGTAGGACAACAGAGAGCTGAAGACTCAGGGTGGTCAGTGAATTTTACCGTGGCCGCTCCTGCAGGCTCCTTTACATTGTTTCATTGTGTACTATCTACCCACATGTCCAGCTCAATGGTACACACGTGGCCTTTAGGGAGTCCCCAACCTAATGTCCCGAGACTCAGTTCTTGCCTTTGAGAAAATGACAGATAATCAGCTTGAGAAGTCAATGCACGGGGACTTCCACTGGTGGTCCAGTGGTTAAGACTTCACCTTCCAATACCGGGGGTGCAGGTTCCATCCCTGGTTGAGGAGCTAAGGCCCCACATGCCTCACGGACAAAAAAAACCCAAAACATAAAACAGAAGCAGTGTTGTAACAAGTTCAATAAAGACTTTAAAAATGGTCCACATCAAAAGAATAAAAGTACCGTTAAAAAATAAAAAAAGAAGTCAACGCACGCACACCACATACGCAGTCCACATGCCTCACTCCAAGCATCTCACCACCAAACAGCAGCAATACCACTGCAAAAATATTACCACAGAAGTTCATAATCTATGATTACAGAATTATGAGAATCAGTGGGAAAGCAGTACAGAAGACAATGGCTAAAGGAGAAGTCTCCAAGTCAGGGTCATGGCTTCACAATTTACTAGGCGAATAGCTTTGGGCAAATTACTCAGACCACTTTGACCCTCAGTTTTTTCATCTACAAAATGAAGGTAATAGTAATAAATACTTACCTAAGCGGGGTTTTTGGCAAGCTGAATAAGAAATCATATTGTAATATAAGGCATAGTATTTTGATATATAATATATATACTGGCAGTACATAGCTTACACAGTATGTGTATGTATATATAGTATGACATATAGTATAAATATAGCATATTATACTATATTATTAATATATTGTTATGATATAACTTTAGTTGGAGTATGAAGAGACAATCTTGTATACTGAAATGAAGAGGAGGGCCGGGCAGAGCTGAGACAATTGAGATTTCTCTGGCCGGCAGCAGCAGGGGCTGGGCGGCCTCCATGGGGCAGGAGAAGAAGGGAGGGAAGGAGCTTAACCTGCACAATACGTGCAGGAGCTTCAGTCACCTGGCAAGAAGGCAGGCAGAGGGGAAACCACTTGTCTGTACGTGCCTCAGCATCAGGGTCAGACAAATGGTGCATGCAAGTCTAGAGAAGCTTGAAGTGAAGGGCAACAACAGACAGGGATTATCTGACGGAGCCTGCTGAGAAGGAAGCGTAGGTAAATGCTAGTATAATTCGGAGAGACTTCCACGGTAAGCCTGACCAGGAAACCAAAGCAGGCTGATGTCACAGGCGCTATTTTAAATCAATAATTGTTATGTTGATGCTAACATCGGCTTGCATCTTCACGTGGCCCTTTTCAACATTCTTGATGCACCCTGATGCCACGGTCTTCCTTGTTCCCTCACCTCAATGCAGTAAAGCTGCAGATGTATTACTTTTCCTACTTTATAAAGATGAGAAACCTGAGAGCAAATATTCTAGGATCTGTGCAAAGCCACGTAGGCACCTGAGGCACACTGCTGTGCCCTCGTAATTAGGGAGTCTTCTTGTTGGGTTGTGCCATTTTGGGTGGTATCTAGTCTTTCTCTAGACCCCTTTGAATAATCCTGAAGGCCCAGGTCCATCTCTTTTGTTTCTTTTGCAACTTTCAAGTCCCTTCTCCCCCCTGTTCCCCTCCTTGAAACACTGGAGGCCCCTCTGGATGCTTGATCTTGCAGGTGCTCAATGAATCCTCATGGAACCATGGACCGAATGGCCTTCCTGCTGGGGCACTTGCTTCACCATTCACAACTTCAGCTGGCCCTCGGGGCTGACTTCATATCCCCAAGGGTTTGCCCTGAGTGAGGGATGGATTCTAGGGACCAGCACAGCTAATGCTGTGACACACTGGACATGATGGAGCTGCTGGCCAAAATGAGGAAGATGCCACCCTGGTCAGTAGCTGTGCCCTGAACCAGCTCCACTGCAAACAAGCTACTGGTGGTGGGGAACATGTCAGCCCTGCACACTGTACCTCGAGGCACCACTCTCCAAGGGGCTCCCAAGTTATTCTACGGCCAGGGTGTCCAAATTCTTTTAAAGCTGAGGTGGCCTCTTGCACAGTGTATTCACACCTGGCTTTGGGAGAGGAAGGACAGCACGCTGGCCAAGCGTCCAGCTCTCTTACCCCTGGAACAGAGCAAGATCAGAATTGACGACAATGCATTTTAGAAGAGACTTTTCTGGTATGGTGACAAGTCCCTAAGCCAAAGATTCTCTGGAACCAAAGCAATTTGAAAGGCAGAGCCTCACAGGCAGCTCCCTAGCCCTTCCTCTCAGTTCTCATGGCTGATCATCAGAATGTAATGTAGCTGAACGTTACTATCTTAGTTTCCCACAGAAAAGTCTGTGCTGAAATAAGATTTCATGTTATGCCCTTAGCCTTTATAGAGGGTTGATAGCAGCAACATTTGGGGAGCGTATCTCTGCCTTTGTAGAACTGCAGTGGAAGATGGTGTCCATCGTGCTACCTGGTGTCCCGCGCAACCCTGATCAATAAATCCTCCTTCCACACAATGCCGGGGAAAGTCTATCTCTCCCAACTTGTATTCCTTCTCTCTTCAGATATTACTGACTGGATAACCAAGGGTGCATTCCTTTTCTCTTTTTCTTTTTCCCTTCATTTCTATTAAACTGGCACTGAGCTCAGTCCTCAACTTCAGTAACTGATCCCATCCCTGTCTGCCCACGTCTGTTTCTCTCTCCTTTCTTTTTGTTTGCTTTTATCTCTTAATGGTCATTTTATGTATGGCTAATTTTGTAGGCTGCTCAAATTCTGCCCCCCATTTAAGAAAAGAAGAAATAATAGATGATTGATAGACAGAGGTACATGAAAAGGATTAGGTAAGTTGATTAAGCTTTGGGTGAACGGATGGAGGTGAGGGGTGGGTGGATAGACTGAACTGAGTTTCATCATTTCATTCACACAGTTAACCCGAAATGGAATCAGGAGTCCAGAGTCAGCCCTGTTATTGAACCAAGATTTCCATTCAGTCGAACTTAGCAAAAATATATTGAATATCTATAACATGAATGCAAATTTTTCTGGGATACGGTTTGTGCTTTATTGATATTTATATCCAGCACAAGGCTGCCGTTATAGTAGGTGCTCACAAAATGTTTGAGGCAAGTTGAATTCAATTAAACTAGAAACTTACTCTACCAGATGCAATACCCAACACCCAGAGCCCACCACATCCTTGGGGAGATATAATTCACAAACCTGAATAGATCGCAATGGCCATGTAATCAATACTCCCCTACTAGACCACTCATGCTGATCACTCCAGACCATGCTCATTCCTGCTGCGGGCCTTTCTCATGCTACTCTCCCATCCACAACGCCCACTCCCTTCCCATCCATTTAACCAGCTCCTACCAGCCTTTGAGACTTAAATCAAGTCTCACCACCATAAAACTTGTTTCCAATTCCAGCCAGCCCACATTGATTTCCCCTTCCCTGATCATCCACTGCACAAGAGGCTCCTCAGGGACCTCCGACAGCCCATGACTCACCCACCCAAACATCCCATGGGGGCCTCCATTTCAGCATGTACAGAGTGGAACCTCCCCCTCCAACTGCCAGGTAATCTGAGACGGGGTGTGTGTGTGTGTGTGTGTGTGCGTGTGTGTGTGTGCAGGTGCTGTGATGAAACTACCAGAGACAGAGATTGGATCCTGGCCCTGCCACTATGTTGGCATTGATCATTGGTCAGGGTTCAATCAAAGAAGCAGATCCACGGGAATGAATCTATTGTGTTGGCCGAAACTTTCTTTTGGATTTTTCCATAAGATGTTACAGGAAAACCCGAACAAATTTTTGGCCAACCCAGTGTCTGTGTGTGTGTCTGTGTGTGTGTGTGTGCATGTCTGTGTGCATGTATGTGATATGTGTGTCCATATATGTATATGCATCCCTATATTTATGTAAAGGAGCTTTTTTTTACAGAGGTTTGACCTTACACAATTGTGGGAGCTGGTCTCTCTAAGATGTGTCTTTGTATCTGATGCTGGAGCTTAAAATCGGCAGGGCAGGCAGCTGGGAAGGGAAGATGAAGGGTGCCAACTAAAAACTGTCACCATCTGCTTCTACAAGGATGAGGTCACTAGCCACTGCAGCTGCTGACCTTCAACACACCCTGAAAGGAGTTCAGGGCGGAGATCGGAAATGAGGCCCTCTGTGCTCTGGGAAAAACTGGCAGAACAGGGCTTCAGATAATCATTTTCAGGAGAAGATTTTATGAACCCAATTTCTTGCATCTTCTCATATCTAGAAAAGCACTAAAATCATTAATGGAGACATCTGCTCCTCGTGACTGGCAGCAACCTTCTGCCAAAATGTGCAATTGATTACACTTATCCCCCTTCACCTAAATCACATCTATACTGGCCTCCCCCACACCTCTTCGGAGCAGTTTCTCAGAGCTATCTGAGAGGCTGTCTCCAGGGCTACAGTCCTCATTTTACCCCCAATAGAACTTAACTCACAACTCTTACATTGTGCATCTTTTTCAGTCGACAAGAGCAATAAGGTGCATCTCACAAGTATAGCGAGTGCCCACAGGATGGACTAAAGCCCTTTTAGTGCAGTCCTAGAGGGTGGGTGTCTCACAGAAGCCCGAATCCTTTATGACAGACCTAAACACACACCTGCCCTGGAGTTTGAAACTGAAAAAGCATTCAGGGGAAGGTTGCTGGTCCAACTACCTCCATACCAGCAAGGCGAACCAGTAGGTCAGTGACAATGTGTGTGAGCTACAGAAGGGCTGCTCTGTCTGCCCTCTAGGTCTCCCACAAGAATCTCTCTCATGACCCACCTTAACCCAAAATACCTAAGAAAGAGAATTTCAAGAAATTCCCTGAGCCTAGCCAAGTTGAAACATTTTGCAGTCACCACAACCATGTATAATCTTCGTGGTCTCGAACAAGTAACAATTTTCCGAGCTGCAGTTTTCCCATTTGTAAAATGGCAATAAGATAGCAAAGCATTCTCCTGAGAATTAAATATAATCATAACTATTGAGTTCTCAGTACAGTGTCTGGCATAGAGTTAGTGCTCGATAAGTGGTATCTATTAAGATTAATCTGTCTTCTTCCTCCTATTTTCCTAGCTCGGTCGGTGGCCTTAAAATCTACCCCTTCACCCAAGCTTGGGCTTGACTCCTAGTGGTGGACGAATTGGCTGAGATGTCATGAAGAGGTTCTGCCTTTGCCAAGCGACTTCTGGGAGGCCAGTCTATTTCCAAGGAGCTTGAGGGGTCCTCCGTGTGCCAGGGTCTTGCAGCTGCCCAGTCACCTGCCTGTCCATCCATGGCTGGCATGACATACCCTACCTGTTCTCAGTCTGGGCCTCTTACAGCCGCATCTCTACCTTCTTCCCAGCTCCCCAGACCACAGACTCAGGCAAGGGCCTTCGTGGTCCCCAGGACAACCTTGGGGACTGGGCTTCTTTCCAGGGGCACACAGTGATGGCTCTGGCTGGGACCGGCACCCCAGGAAGCCTCACCTGGGAGCAGACAGCCTGTATCTGGGTCCCTGGCCTAGAGCACAAAGACCCTAGGCTTTCTTTTTCCATCAGGGGAAAGGTAGCTTTTCACGGCAGAAAAAGAAGTCCAAATCACCATAAAACCCTGGAGCTGGTGTAAAACAGGAAGTTCTGGTCTTTCCCCAGGGCTCTCAGTTACCCAGGAAGTCTTAAGTTCCTTCCAGGAATTCAGGCCATATTAAAAGTGAAAATTCAGACTTTTATGCTTTCCCTGCCCCCTAGAGAAATGAGGTCTTTTTCGTCAACATTGTTTAAATAAAATTAGAGCCTTTATTTTTTAATAATTCCTACTAGGACAGTGAATAAAATCTCAAGGAGCAATTAAAAAAAAAAAAAAGAACAAACTAGAAGTCAGCCTTGAACTCTACCCTCCCCTTGACTTCTCATATCCAATCAATTACAAAGCCCAAACCTTGCCAATAATCCCCGGGTTTAAGACTCAGTGTGTCTCCCTCCTTCTATCTTTACTGTCACCACATTAGTTTAGAGCCTACTATGAAAGAAGAACAGGCAAATCCAACACGTCACTCCCCAGTTTACAATTGACTCCTCTACTCTTTTCAAGGCCATATTCCTTTATATATCCCTAGGGGCTGGCTCTCCATGACCTAGACCCTGCCCCTTGTCCAGCCACGATACACAATAGGTTTATTATGTCACAGTCTCAGCATTGTTCTACATGTGACCTTTTTCTGTTTTTATTTGTTTTCACAGTAACCTACACCTGTATAGGAACTGACACTGACAACACCATGCCTATCTGCTTCTCATCACTACATCCTCAACCACACGTGACTACCCATAACGAGATTAGCTACATGATTCTACATCTATGCTAAGCCTCCCTGTTCACCCTACTTCCACTCTCTGAGTTTTGAGGAACAGCTGGCCAGAGGGAGAGTCTGGAACTGCAGAAGAGACACACACACTCAGAATTGTTGCCTCAAACTACCCAGTGTGAAGAGAGAAGAAGAGGTCAAATCCCCGATGCTTCCAGCCTTTGAAAAAAGCAGCTCCACTCAAGGAGAAATGTAGATCACTGGGTGTCATCCATTAGTCAGGAACTCATTCCTCCTCCATGGGGCACAGCATGAGGCCACGACTATCACTGTGGTACAGGGCTTTTGAACTGTGGGGAGTGGTCTCTGGAGAAGGCTCAACTGATGGGCTTCATGTGGTAAATCCTCTGATATTTCATTCAAGTGTGAACATACCTCTTTTGAAGGAAAGGGTCCAAAGCTTTCATCAGATTCTCAAAAGGATTCCTGAGCCCCAAATATTGTAGAGCCACCCTACATGGAAACGTGAGTGACTGGAAAGGCGGTGGGCCCTAAGATATGCCCAGGAGTTAGGGGTGGGGGTGGGGAGGATGAAAGGCTACAGACAGCTTTGCCTACTGAGGTCGCAGAAGACTGGATAAGGAGTGTGGCTGACGGCCAGCGTCTTGGGAGCCCACACCGCATTCACGTACCCCCGCTAGTGTGCACAGTGCACAGCTCTGGGAAAGGATTATGGGCTGAATTTCCACCTTCATTATCCCCTCAGCTGGACACTCCGTGCAATGAACAACCTGCTCCACTGTACACAGTAGCCCTTGGAAGCTGCCGTTCACTTCCAATCTAACCGAAACGAGGATGCATCTCCTCTTTCAGGATGACACTGCCTGAAAGGTACTGCCAGTATCTTCTTTTTTTTTTTAATTAATTTATTTATTTGTTTATTGTTTTGGCTGCGTTGGGTCTTTGTTGGTGCACGCGGGCTTTCTCTAGTTGCAGCAAGCGGGGGCTACTCTTCTTTGTGGTGCACGGGCTTCTCATTGCGGTGGCTTCTCTTGCTGTGGAACACGGACTCTAGGCATGTGGGCTTCAGTAGTTGTGGAACAGGGGCTTAGTTGCTCCACGGCATGTGAGATCTTCCCGGACCAGGGCTTGAACCCGTGTCCCGCGCATTGGCAGGCGGATTCTTAACCACTGTGCCACCAGGGAAGTCCCTGCCAGTATCTTCTGTCTCAGACCCTTCCATCTCAGATCCTCTGCGTTCCTAATTATTTATGCTCTGCCAAAGGCACCTCTTGTGCTGTTGCTTTCTATGATAGAGGGCTCTTCTAGTGCATTTCACTGTTTGTGCTGGAATTCTTTACGAGGAGAAGGTATGTAACGCTTTGCTGTCCCCTGCCTCAGGGTGTCTAGTACATCAGCAGATGTGTTCGTTGAGTGATTGTGTGGCACCTTCATCCAGCCACAACCCACCAGTGGGCATGCAAGACACACCCAGCAGACCACCCCACCATGTTCTTCCATCAGCATCCCCTTAACTGGAGGAAACCCACACAGCTCTCCTCTTGCCTCCCATACCCCATGCTTCTCTCGTTCCCAAAGCAATCTCAGGGGAGAGAAGGGGGGAGAGAAGGTGTGTTTTGAATGAAGGGATAAAAAGAAAGAAGGGGAGTTACTGAGGAAAGGGTGAAGCAACAGTACTAGTGACTGGGAAAGACCATCCTCCAAGGGGAAGAGCAGGTGGCCCAAGAACACCCCTGCACCTGGCTCCCTTTGGCACTCTGAATGTTCAACGTGCTGGGCACTGTGCTCCCTTGCTCTGGATAAAATTCAGTCCTTGCCTTGTGGAGTTTGCTGTCTCAGCTCAGAGGTTAAGACATTTGTTCCAGATTATGAGGTTAGCAAGAGACAAGCCAGACTCGAGTCCTCGTCTTCTAATTCCTCGCTCTGTTTACTTTAAGCAACAGCCACTGTAGAACATGATCCAAAACCTAATCAATCACCACCACCCGTCCACAGCCTCAGGACCCACATCACCCAGTCAGGAGTGTGCCTTCTTTCTTTGAGGCCCAGAATCTTGTCAGCTCCACCATTGTCTCAGATCCTTTGGTGGCCATGTTCGTTGTCAACCCAGCATTCCAGGATCACGGATTGTGGTACCTGAGAGAATTCCTTGCTGAGTGAGCTTGGGTTCCTGTGATGCTTAGGGAACCTCTGTTAAATGTCCTGTCCCCACAGGAAGACAACCATAAAGAATTTCATGACTATTTCTCCAGGAAGCAAAAGCATAGGATTTTTACAATTTGGGTACCAGGTTGAGGATATGGTGACTCACAAGCATATGCAGACCAGGGATCCTTCCATCCTTTACACTCGTGTCTGCAGAGCCTGAGTGGTGCCCTCTCTGGGTCATTCTGGGGTGGAACTGAGGCTCCACAGAACTGCAGCCGGAGCCACATCAGACCTGGGTTCCCCGCAGACTCAGGCAGCAGGAGCTGAATGACTCCTCCTCTGAGTCTCACTGTGCCTATTTCCAACAGGAAGGGGTTCAATGAGATCAGAGCCTAACAAACTGTTCTTTTAGTTTCAGAACACTTTCTTCAAGAGAAAACAATGCCAAAGGGAGGATGGGAGGGAGACACAAGAGGGAAGAGATATGGAGATATATGTACATGTTTAGGTGATTCACTTTGTTATAAAGCAGAAACTAACACACCATTGTAAAGCAATTAGACTCCAATAAAGATGTTTAAAAAAAATTGATTAGAAACAAATGGGTCCAAGATGGTGGATAAGAAAAAAAAAAAAAAGAAAACAATGCCAAGAAGGATAAACAAATACAGCAAATAGCAGAGCTCCACTGGTTGAAAGGATCCCCGGGCTTTGAGAGAGGCCTGAAATTCTACCCTGCTCAGCCAGATAAGCCTTAAGGCAGCTCCAAGGGACCCCTGCAGGCCCCACAGAACAGAGCTTCGAGAACAGTGGGCTAGATGATCCCTAGCAATCCTTGACATTTCTAAAGTCATATCATAAAGCCTCTATTATTAAATCTTGATTCTCACTTGGCTTTTATTAACTTGTTACCCATCTTCTTAACTCCAGTGACAGAAATGGAGGACCACTTGTTCAGGAAGTGGTAGGAAACATCCTGCACCTATCTCTTCCCTGCAGGATTTTAATCCAAAGGTGTTTGGTGTCCTCAATTACAACATACCTTTCTATGGTGCACACTACGTCCAGCACGAGTCACATCACTGCCCTCTCCAAGTATGGCTTCCTTACACTGAATATGCCAGCTACCCTGCTATAGGTATCATTGGGCTCCCCGGATGTTAGCCTTGAACACGAGCCTCTTGCACCTTCTCAGTGCCTAGAGAAATGGTGGTTGAGCATCTTTCTCTGGCAGGAGTCATGTTCTTTGTCTTAGTTTTCATGCTTGGCTTCGGAATGTGCCAGGTCATATTCTCTACATGTATGTCTGTGGCCACTAATATCTCATACAACATGTCAAAAACTCTTACAGAAGTTTAATTCCTCATTTAAATTTGCCAAATATTTTTAAATAATGAGATGAGCTTGCTAAAACCAGTAATTTGTTCTCTAACAAGTAATGTTATAGACTGAATGTTTGCATCTCCCCAAAATTCACGTGCTGAAACCCTACCCTCTGAAGTGACGGTGTTAGGAAGTGGGGCCTTTGGGAAGTAACTGGGAATAAACGAGGTCCTGAGGGTGGAGCCCTCGTATCAGTCACAAGAGCACTTGCTTCCTTCTCCACTCTCTGCCCTGTGATGACACAGCTGGAAGTTGGCGGTCTGCAGCCCAGAAGAGCCTGCCCCAGAATGTGACTGTGCTGGTACCTGGTCTTGCACTTCCAGCCTCCAGAACTGAGAGAAATAAATGTCTATAAGCATCCCAGTCTATGATACATTGTTATGATAGCCCCAACTAATTAAGTATCAAAACAAAATTTGGTATTCCCTGCTAGCCTCAAAAACACAAATACCTGTAAGAGTCAGAGAAGCTCAAAAAACAAACCAAAAAAACCCAAAAAAACAAAAACAGATGATTGGGTCCCATCCCTGTAAACTCGGTCAGTCAGTTGGGGCAGGCCCTGATGTCTATATTGTTAACAAGTTCCCCAGGTGATTGATGCTGGGAGAGTAAAGTTCTGAAGATGTGGAATTTTCACATTTGGAAACCTCCTAGACTCTGCTGATTTTGATTGTATCTTTTCCCTGTAATAAACAGTAGCCATGAATATAATAGGTTCTGTGAGTTCTGTGAGTCTCTCTAGTGAAACAAACCTGAGATGGTTTTGGGAAATTGCTGAGTTTGCAGTTGATGTCAGAAGTGAGGGTGGTCTTATAATTCAAA
Organism: Delphinus delphis; assembly: GCF_949987515.2. Taxonomy (NCBI): domain Eukaryota; kingdom Metazoa; phylum Chordata; class Mammalia; order Artiodactyla; family Delphinidae; genus Delphinus; species Delphinus delphis. Next base: position 102,468,782 of record NC_082689.1, on the reverse strand, counting down.
AAGACACATGCACCCCAATGTTCATTGCAGCACTGTTTACAATAGCCTGGTCATGGAAGCAACCTAAATTCCCATCAACAGATGAATGGATAAAGAAGATGTGGTACATATATACAATGGAATATTACTCAGTCAAAAAAGGAACAAAATTGGGTCTTTTGCAGAGATGTGGATGGATCTAGAGACTGTCATAACAGAGTGAAGTAAGTCAGAAAGAGAAAAACAAATATCATATATTAACGCATATATGTGGAACCTAGAAAAATGGTACAGATGAACCGGTTTGCAGAGCAGAAATAGAGACACAGATGTAGAGAACAAACGTATGGACACCAAGAGGGGAAAGTGGCAGGGGGTGGTGATAGTGGTGGTGTGATAAATTGGGAGATTGGGATTGACATGTATACACTGATATGTATAAAATTGATGACTAGTAAGAACCTGTTGTATAAAAATAAATAAATAAAATAAAATTCAAACAAAAGAAGTGAGGGTGGTCTTGTGAGGAATTTTCCTTCTAAATTTGTAGGTTGAATCCTTGCATTTGAGATCAGAAGTCTTGGGCAGAGGACTGTGTCTATAACCTTGCAGTTTGGCTAACTCCAGGTAAAAGGTATAAGGAAAACCAAGCAAGCCCCTACTTAGTACTTCCATAGAGAAGGGGGACTCCTCACCCATCAAAGTCCCAGTCAGCTGGGTCTGTGAGAGCTCTCCAGCACTGACTGTGGGGCTTAGGGCTGGTGCTAATGATAACACTAATGACAATGTCCGTTGAGATCATAAATACCTGCATTTGTACATTTCCCTTCACAGCACAGTTGTCATGTTATTAAAATATCACTTTGTGTTATTTAATCCTTTTTACTTCTCAGAAAATTCTTCTACCTGTGACCTCATTTTACCCTCATTATGTGCCTAAGAAAGAAGAGGCAGGCTTATTATACTGACTGTTCAGATGGGAGGCATAATGTGACTTGCGCAGGGTGACACCCACCACAAGAGTGACAGCCAGCACTGGACCCAGAACTCTCAGCCCCGGGTTCCTTTGGAGATTCCAGCCAGCCAGGAAGAAAGTCTGAAATTCCTCTCTCCATTTCTTTAAGACTGTCTATACCTCTTAGAAATACTACAAAGAAGCTGAACATTGATAGAGCAAAAGCAAAATTAGCCAATGTCTGACCTAAGCCGTATTTGCAATAACTCTCCTGTTTTCTCTGATGGTGCAGGAAGCTTCTCCATCTTTGTGGTGGACACTGTCAGTGCTCTGCCCAGATCACCTTGAGCTCCTTTTCTGTGCACACCTCCCCTGAGCTTCAGTGTGCTTCTCAAACAGCCTGTACTGTTGGGAACTATCCCAGGGAACAGAGCCATGTTGCCTGAATACCCAGAAAGCTGGAAGCGTTCCCCCGCTGGGGTAACCCTGAGCCAGTGACGGATGGGTGTGGTATATGAAAGCCCAGCGCTCCTGCCTCTGTTTGGAAGTCATAACACACTCCAGAGGTCTCCTGTGGGATCGGGATACAGCTGTCATGTGCAGAACTTTTCCTGAAACCATATTCTTACTTAATTCTTCCCTTTCCAGATTCTCCTGGGAGCACCTCTTTAGCAAATTACTAATATACAAATGCTCATCTCAGGGTCTGCTTCTTGAGAACCCAGCCCAAGACACTTGCTAACTCCTGTCTGCCATAGAAAGACTCAGAATCTTGAGTCATTGGAATCAGGAGAGCACCCAAGTTTGTCCCTGCAGGGAGAATATCACCAAATACTGAGGGGTCTGATGGAAAAAGACCTCTGAACCCAATAGATTTGGGTGTGAAATGGGGCTTAGACACTTGCTAGCTCTGTCACCTTAGGAAGATTACCAAACTTCTCTGAGATTCAACAGTCCAATCTACAATTTGTGGGAACAGGGTAGTGTTATGAGCTGACCTGGGTCCCCCTAAAATTACTGTGTTGCAGCCCTAACCCCCAGTGCCTCAGAATGTGACTATATTTTGAAAGAGAGCCTGAAAAGAGGTAATTAAAGTAAAATGAGGTCATATGGGTGTGCCCTAATCCAATATGACTGGTGTCCTTATAAGAAGTGGAGATTAGGACACAGACACGCATACAGGCAGAAGACCACAGGAAGCCACAGGGAGAAGGAGGCCATCTGCAAGCCAAAGAGAGACACCTCAGGGGACAAAAAAAACTGCCAACACCTTGATCTTGGACTTCTATCCTCCAGACTCTGAAGAAATAAATTTTTGTTGCTTAACCGAAAGTGAATGAATGAAAACCCCAACACTTTCACAAACAATAAAACTAAGGCTGGAGGAGTTATGTGACTTGGCCAGGGACACCCAGCTAGTCAGTGACTGAGCCAGGGAAGAGTGTCCCAGGAATCCTGACTCCCTACCCAGGGCGCTTCTTTCTCTTTGCCATCTCCTGCAGCACCGACAGTGGGACTGTTCAGAAATCAACTCCCTTGGCACACAGGAAGCGCTTTTACCCTCCTGTTCTCCCTTGCTCCGCTGAGGCTCAGAGTCACTTCTCCTCTGGTTTCTGCAAACACAGAACCTCTCGTGGGTCTCCCTGAAGACAGCTAGACTAAGAGCAGGTCCAGTTCCCACCCTTGGACAGCTCACAATCAAGCCAAAGAAGCCCATGTCACGCACACGGACAGCCACTGCAGTCACTCTGGCAAAACAGACATCCTGTTAGAATTCAGTGCCAGGCTGCATGGCCCTGACTCCATCAATATGCTCTCTTACCCTCCTCTTACGCCCAAGTCCTCGAGGTAGTGATGTTGGCAGGGGGAGGGTCTGGCACAGCAGCCCGTCAACTGAGACTCATCATTTGGAAAATGATTCCTGGCACAGGGGTAGGGTGGAGATTGCAGACCGGCAGCTTGAACTCCAGATCATTTTTGAAGAGTTCTTATCACTTAGAGATACCTACTGAAGTCTTCCTGATGGAATACGATATCTGGGATTTGCTTCAAAATAATTCGGGGCACGATGGGAAGTGGGTAGAGAGATACATGGTACATGGAGGTTTATTATATGATTTTCTTTTTGTGCCTGTGTGTTTGGAACGTTCCAAACTCGAAAGCTTAACATTTTTACTTAGTAATTGTGCAAGAGTTAACTTAGCAGGTCTGAAACTGGTATTCTTAGAAAGGCCCTTGATCGGCATCTGGGAACCTGGCTGGTAAACAGTTCCCTACATGGATAGAAAACATTCCCTAACTGAGAAGATCCACTCGCTATACCTAGACTGGGAAACAACATGGTTTATGCTGGACACTTGCTTTCCCCCTGGAGTCTGGAATTTTAGTACGTGCTCAGCAGAGTGACCAGCTCCCAGTAAAAACTTGGGTGCCGCGTCCCTAATGGGCTTCCCTGCACAGGAGCATCACACACACACATCACTGCCTTTTGGTGCAGGGGGAAGAGTGGGCTCCATGTGACCCCTCCTGGGAGGGAGGAAGCAGAAGGAAGTCGGAGCAAAAGAAGCCTGGGTGCCACCTCTGTCTTTTCCCGTTAGGATCCATCTGCATCTCCTGCAACCTGACTGCAGTAAAACTTAGCTGTGAGCACGACTATCTGCTGAGTCCTGTGAGTCCCTCCAGTGAGTCTCCAAACATGGGGGTAGCCTTGGGGACCCCCGACACAGTTTATTTTATGAGTCTTTTTTAAACATTTTTATTGAAATATAATTGATTCACAATGTTAATCTGAAACTGCTATACTTAGAAAGGCCCTTGACTGGCATCTGGGAACTTGGCTGTTTACACTTCAGGTATAAGTAACTATCATTTTAAAATCAGGAGATTTTACATACAAGTTGGGGTTTCCAGTGTCTCTTGAAAGAGCACAAAACCCGACAACCCTGGATCTTTGCCAGGAGTTGAGCATGGCCTCTCCAATTCTACAGCTCCCACCAAGACAGCCTCACGTGCTTAGTGTTGATACTTTCTGGCCGGCCTCTGAAAGCATTTGAGTTTTACACTCTAGAGTAGAAGGAGGGGGTTTTGACAGGTGCCTCAGAAACACAGGTTCCTGAGGCGTGTTCATTAAAAGGCACTGACTCGCTGTGCATTAAATTTCCTTCAGGCTCTTCGAGTCCAACAGATTCAGCAAATATTTACAAAGAACTTAGAGTTACTAGATTTGTGCTAATAATATTAACAAACAGTGGTAATACTTACCATCTACTTGCTCTGTTCCAGGCTTTACCTACATCATTCCTAATACTGATAACACCTGCAAGGTAGATCTTATAATTGCCATTTCCAAGGTCATTTGTTCTGTGACTGCTGGGCATCTAGACCACATGCAGGCAAAGTCCTAGGCAGTGGAAACCTGGGGGCAAATAAGACAAGGCTCCTGCTTGCATCACCTTACATTTTTATCAGTAAAGACAGACAACAAATTAGTCAACAGATGAATAAATATTGTATGTATCAGGCAATAATAAAATCAAGCCAGAGGAAGGGCCAGAGAGGGAGGGACTTGAAGATGTGTAACCAGAAAGGACTTCTCTGAGGACATAATATTTGAGCTGAATGAGGTACAAGTGGGAGCTTGCAGGCTTGGGGCTGGGGAATAGCTTCCCAGGATCAGAAAGAGCATGTGCCAAAGTCCTGAAGCAGAAGTGAGCTTGGTTTGTTTGAGTTGTTAGAGCTTGGTAAGCAAGAGGCCAAAAAGGTCAACAGTACCTGCATTATGAGGGTCGATAGAAGGACCTTTGGATGTTATGCTGGGTGAGATAGGAAAATCCTGGAGTGTTTTAACCAGGATGTAGACCCAGAGGTGGAAATTGAGGGTCAGAGACAATACATAACATTGCCCATAAATAGCAGAGGCAGATTTCAAACCCATGTCTATCTGATTCCAGATAGAGTCCAGGGTCCATGCCATTGCAAAGGGAATGTTTCTTTCTTTGAAAGCTCTCAGAGAACTGAAAACCCAACAAAACTCTCAGTTTCCCTTTGCTCTGGGACCCACCCTCATAAACTCACAGTTCATGGAAGCTTCCTAGTCTGAGAAAGGGGCAACTGTTACATTTGGCTTCTTGGTCAAGATCAAGTGTAGGTAGATACTGCTTAATGATCATTAAAAATTAGCAACACACTATTAATAATAGCCCAGACACTGAAGCAACTTGTGTCCATCAACAAATGAATGGATAAAGAAGATGTGAGATACACACACACACACACACACACACACACACACACACACACACTGGAATACTACTCAGCCATAAAAAAGAATGAAATAATGCCATTTGCAGCAACATAGATGGACCTAGAGATTATCATACTAAGTGAGGTAAGTCAGACAGAGAAAGACAAATATCGTGTGATATCACTTATATGTGGAATCTAAAAAGCAGCACAAATAAACTTATTTACAAAACAAATAACTCACAGACATAGAAAACAATCTTATGGTTACCAAAGGGGAAGGGAGGGATAAGTTGGGAGTATGGGATTAACAGATGCACACTACTGTATATAAAATAGATAAGGAGCAAGGATTTACTGTATAGCACAGGGAACTATGTTCAATATCTTGCAATAAACTATAATGGAAAAGAATCAAAAATAAAATATAGATATATACGTATATATGTGTATAACCAAATCACTTTGCCATACACCTGAAACTAACACGATATTGTAAATCAACTATACATCAATTTAAAAAAATTACTAACACAGGAGTGTGTTCACATGAAGTCATTCATGACAACTCATGGGTAAGTACAGTTTTTGTCCATTAAACCACTTGAAAACCACTGATATTCTTGCTATTTAAAAGAACTTGAGAAAAAGCCTTAGTTAAGAAAAAGAGAATCATCTTGTAATACAAATTATGACTTCCTATCTCCTTTCTTCCCTGAATTATGGTTTCTGTACATGGGGTTTTCTTAAAGCAGTTATTAACTCGGATGGTTGAGTTATTAGTGCCAGTACCACTGCACTGTATCACCGTTACTAAGATCTATAACATTAGACACAGCGTGCTGAAGTTTACGTGTGATTAAGCCCCCTCTCCTCTTGGTGAAGGCTCTACACCCACTGGAACTGGCCCATCAAGTCTAGGGAATGTACACCTCTTTAGAATTCTAATCCTCTCCTCACTGTCATATTAAAATAGTCGCCCTGAGACACTGGGACACTGGATTCTTTTAGTTCTATAACTGAGTTTTATTTGTCCAAACAGAAGCAGCCTTTAATTCTCAAGAGGACTCCCACAGGAAGAAAACGTAGGTGTGCTCTGAGCCTGCTGGTGATCAAAGAGAGAAACCAACTTTTGTGCCAGCAGCTCTTGATTATTCAGGGGTGGTTGATCCAATTTGTGGATTAGCTGGGCCTCTTGGCCTTTCCTGATTTCACTGATCATTAGCCCATGCCCCACCTCGGGCCAGGAAGATAAAAGGAGTGCCAGGCAAAGCGGTCCAGTGGCTTCTTGGCGGGTCCCGTAAAAGGGGGCAGGGCAGAGAGGCAGTCATAGGCAATGGGGAAAATGAGGTTTAGGGATTATCCGGATTTCAATGAGCTGGTTTCTCCATAGCTCCCTGGCCCCCCACCTGAGCGCCTAACTCTGGATAATGGATAGTTTACCTTGGATGAGGTGGAGCATGGAAATGGCCCAGTGGATTCTGAAAGTGATATTTCAAGTGCCCTGGGGGGCAGGGCTGTGAAGCTGCCCTTTACAAGGCGATCATCAGAGCATCAGGTTCCTCCCCGTTTCAGGGCAGGCATGGGGAGATGGGGTTGTTGGCTTTTATACAGGACATTTCTGCACCAGAACAGCACTGCTTTTAACCCTAGAAGGGGGAGTGTTCATCCTCTTACAAAGCACTTTCTAGGATTCCAAAACTTCCCAAGGAGGGTGGGAGGGGAGAGAGAAAGAGAAGGAGGGAGGAAAAAAAGGAGGAGGGAGGAGGAAGAAGAGAAAGAAATAAAGAGAGAAGGATGGAGGTAAGGGAAGAAGGCATGTGGTGGAGGGGAGGGGTAGGAGAAACTGCAGTCCAGCCTGGAGGGGTTTTGATTCCAAAAGTTCTAGAACAAAACCTTCTCAATGATCAGATCAGACTGATGAACAAGAGCCATGGGGATTGTAAATCCGGCCCCTCCACAAAGTCGAGCCAGGAAAGAGGGCTAGAGGGATTTGGCAGAAGCAGAGAGGGAGGTCTTCAGAGGCCGGATCTGCCACTTAGCCACTGCGTCTTTGGGTGAGTTACCCTCGAAGCGTCAATTTCCACATGTGAACATTAAGGATAATATGAGTGTAATTCCTTCATACTGAGATGCCTAAGTGCAGGTACCAGCCCAATAGGGGACACATGGAAAGCACTGGAGTTCCAGAAGGGGTGTGAGCCTCAGTCCTTACAGAGATGCCCACATCCTCAACACTCACATCCTGTTCCTGGCACCTGAGTGTGTGGCTAGCTCCATCACCCCGTGGCGTTTCAGCTGTTGATGGTAGGAAGGCATCCAGGACACCACTGGGCTCATTTATGGATTGTCCTAGACCCACAGTCTTGGGACAAGGAGTCTGGTCTGGGCATTTGAGATTCAAGTCTTGGATGATACTGGCTTGTTCTGTGATATTGAAAAGTCATATGCTTTCTCTTATTTCTGTGTTGCTTTTCTTTAAATGGGAACAAGAATTCCTCCTGACTCTATGAGGAGTTGAATAGTGTGAACTAAAGAGTGAAAAGCGCCATAAATGAAAGAATGATGCAGGAGAGTTAGAAACAAAAATTTTTAGTTACTCAAAATGACTTCCTATTTTTCAAAGTTTTTAGCGAATATTTATAGTCTAACAAAGGAACTCTATGGAGCCAGATGCCCAGAGAGTAACCTCAGGCCTCCCTCCTTGCCCCGAAGACAAGAAATTACAGGCAGTCCTCACAGGACACTCACTGACCCAGCGCCAGCAGCGAGCTCAACTCAGTGCCAGAAGCTGGAGATGCAGAGGTAAAGTCAACACTTTTCTTATCCAGAGGCAGAAGGACCAAGAGCTGCATGAACTTCTCAAACTTCCTGGTCTCAGTCTCCCTTTACATGCTTAAAAATTATAATGTGCTTACGTCTATTTATATTTATCACATCATAAGTTAAAACAAGTATTTAAAACACAAGAACACACAAGCACACGTTTCAACACCCATCAGAGGGATTCCATCCTCACAGGTCATGGAGCTTCTGGAAAATTCCCCCATACACTCGTGGGAGAATGGGAGTGAAAAAGGAAATACAGTTTTAGTATTAGTATGGAAATCGTTTTAACTTCTCAGACCCCCTGGAGGAATTTGGGGGATCTCCAAATTCCCTGGACCACACTCTAAGGGCCACTGCTCTGGGGGTGGTGTGGCTCAAATGTGCCGACACACCACCCTGGAATCATGTTAAATTGCAGATTCTGCAATTATACATACATACATACATACATATATATACTTTTCCATTATAATTTATTACGAGAGAGTGAATGTATTGGGTTGGCCAAAAAGTTCCTTCGGGCTTTTGCCCAACCCAATAGTTTCCTGAGCTATACAGTAGGTCCTTGTTGGTTATCTATTTTATATATAGTAGTGTTTATATGTTAATCCCAAACTCCTCATTTATCCTTCCTTCGCCTTTCCCCTTTGGTAATGGTGAGATTGTTTTCTATGTCTGTGAGTCTGTTTCTGTTTTGTAAATAAGTTCATGTGTATCATTTTTTTTAGATTCCACAAGGAAGTGATATCATATGATATTTGTCTTTCCCTGTATGACTTATTTCACTTAATATGATAATCTCTAGGTTCATCCATGTTGCTGTAAATGGCATTATTTCACTCTTTTTTATGACTAATATTCCAATGTATGTATATATACCACATCTTCTTTATCCATTCTTCTGTTGATGGACCCTTAGGTTTCTTTCATGTCTTGGCTATTGTAAATATTGCTACCACGAACACTGGGATATAAACTGAAGATTCTGATGGATAGGTCTGAGGTGGAGACCAAGACTCTGCATCGTTGCTGACAAGTCCCAAGGTGACACTGATGCTGCAGCACTTGGACCACACTTTGAGCAGCAAGGCCATACAAATCAGAGGAAGAAAAGTTCACCTTTGACTGAAGTGACCATAAATTGGGTCTTCCAAATTGGGCAATATCGTTCCAAATAGTGGGAATGGGTAGGAACGCCCTTCCAAGTCAAAGAAATGAAGTAAGTAAGTAAAGGCACAGATGTAGGAAGATGCAAGTTTGGCCAAAACATAGGGTCCATAAAACCTTTAAGTTGCCGAACACTCCCCCTCAAGGCCACAGCACTGTATGTAGCTTCTGGTCCAGGCAGAGAAGCAGTGGCCTGGGCATCTCAGTGTAGGAGTGTTAGACCTACTCCCACCCATCATTATCACCAATACATGTCTCCCGAGCACCAGTGAGAAGCAAGGAACTCCAGTGGACATTGACAGCCTTGCTTCCCCATCATCTAGCCCCATTTCAACATTCCCTTGAGATCCATCATTTTTCCACACTCAGTTTAAGCCGCTTGGGTGGGGCTGACCCAGGAGGAGCACATGATCCACGTCTGGCTCATGAGAGCACAGCCTCCCTCTGGCCACAGTGATTGGTTGAAGACTGGGCACAGGACCCAAGCAGGCCACTGATAGCTCCCCCCCAGGCTTCTGCTAGTTTTAGAAAAAGAACACGTGGGGAGACCACCTAGACAGAGATGCCCAAGGAGCCCCAGCCCTTAGTTTTCCCAGCCCAGACTCCAGACGCGTGAGTGAAGAGGACCTCAGCCCCAGAACCTTCTGACAACAATCATGTAAGGAACCCCAAGCAGGAAATACCTAGCTAAGCCCAGTCAATGCTCAGATTCATAAGCAAAATGAATGAGTCTTGCTTTAAGCCACAGTTTTTGGTGGTTATATATATATATAATAATATATATAATATATATTATTAATATAATATATAATATATAATAATATATATATAATAATATATATATAATAATAGGCAGACAGAACTGGTCTGCTTGGCTTACCTGTTAATTCCAGGGCTAAAAACACCGGGAAATGAATCAAAACTCAGGACAAGGAAACCACTGGACAGACAACAAGTTCTCCAACTGTCTTCACTTCGAACAAACATGGTATTTGTAGGTTTTGTCAACGGGCTCTCAGCCTTGGGTAACTGTCATTTGCTTAAGCATCTGCCATGGGGCCAGTCGTGTCAGGCAGTTCAAATGCTGTAAATGAAGTCTGAACAGAGACATATCATTACCCTATTTAGAGAGAAGAAAACTGAGGTGTAAAGAGATTAAGCACAGCTGGTAAATGATGGAGCCAAGACTTGAACCCAATGCCCATCTTCCCAGAATTCCAAGCTGTCTGTCCAGTGATTTCTTCTCTTTCCTGGGTACTTTAAACATTCCCCACATTATCAGCACTTTCTACTGTGAGGCAAAACTAGAAAACAATGAGACTCCTTTTCTGTTCAGCATGTCACAGGAGGTCTCATCACACCTGCAGATGCTGCGCTTTCCTATTTTCAGAGGTCTGTGTATCCCACTCTGACCCATGCATCATGCTGTTAAACACAGGAAGCTATGTGGTACCGGGAAGAACAGCAAGGCCTTGTGATCAGACGCCCTGATTAAAATCCTGGCTTTGCCACTTGCCAGCTGTGGGACTTCCAGGCAGTGACTGCAGCACTCTTTCTGGATCAACATCGTCCTCCCTAAAGAGGCACAGAGAGTGCCCCTTGCACAGGCTGGTCATGAGAGTTAAGCCCAATAGTCCAGGCTGCAGGGGGAATAAAGTGAACATCCTATAAAGTTTGGCTGTTTCCATTATGTTCTAGAACACTGCTCGCTCACTGATGCTTTACTGGTTTAGTCGGTTTCTTCATCTCAGATTGTGAAATCCTCACAGAATGAGACATTTCTAATATTTCTTCAGGGTCCCAAAGCCTGTGGTAGTGTATGAGACATGTGTTGGGTGCGTGGTTAACATTGAAACCTGGTAAGTCGACAGTTTGCCTGGTTTAAATCTCAGCCTTTATATTTCACATGGCAAGACCATGGAAGGCCACAAAGACCATGGAAGGCCACACAGGCCAAAAGGGTCCTTTGAGGGCTTCCCTGGTGGCGCAGCGGTTGAGAGTCCGCCTGCCGATGCAGGGGACACGGGTTCGTGCCCCAGTCCGGGAAGATCCCACGTGCCGCAGAGCGGCTGGGCCCATGAGCCATGGCCACTGAGCCTGCACGTCCAGAGCCTGTGTTCCGCAATGGGAGAGGCCACAGCAGTGAGAGGCCCGCGTACTGCACAAAAAAAAAAAAAAAAAAGTGTCCTTTGACAATATAGATGGTAAAAGCGTACAAGAGATGTTGTGCAAGGAGGGGAGACAGTGGGCAACATTTGTGTGACTTCCCCAGGCCTTAGAGAACATGGAGTTGGAGTTGACAGACATGGGTTCAAATCCTGACTCAGCCATCAGCAAGCAGGAAGCATTCAGGGAGTCTCCAGCCCTGCTAGTCTCAGCTTTCTGATCTGTAAAGTGGGTCTAACAATACCTACAAGGCACTGTGGTGGTTAAATGAGACATTTCATGTAAGGCATATGTTGGTATGTGTAGGCTCCATGAAAAGAAATGATTATCATTAGCTGTACCTTTGGGGATAAAATCCCTGGCTTACTCACTTGACATGGCAGTTTTGTGGATCAAGGGAGACTAGATGGCATGATGCTTTCAAAATATTTATAAAGTTCAATGCAAATGAAGTTATTAAAATCCAGAATAAAGTCTAAATCATCCAATATAAATATCCTTTCTGTTTGCACATGCAAAGCGGAGTACAGTATATAAGGAAGAAAGTGCTGGAGAAGGAGTCGCATCCATTGGTCTGGAGCTGAAAAGGACCTTCGAGATCATTCTATGTACCACATTTTTCAGGTTGGGAAACCAGGCCCAGATAGTGCCACCATACGGCCGAGCTCACACAGCCTGCTTGGAATAACCAGGAAGGGAACTCTGGACCCAGATGCCTAGTCCAGTGCCCTTTCACTATTTTCCATCCGTCTGGCTTGCATTGGCTGCATGATTATCCTGATATCTGCCCTCTGGAACATTTTGAAGCAAACATTGGATGCAACTGAAAAATAAGTAAATAAATGCAGATCAGTTTTAACACCAGAACATTTATTTCCTCCTGACGGGGAGTTGCAGAGAATATACCTCTGGGATATCGTTCTCTAACTTCCTTTCTCAGTAATGGTATAAAAATTGAAATGAGTGCTAAAAAAAGAATAATGCGTCTTGGGGAAAATATGCTTTCTACAAGCTGCTTCTCTGTCCGCCCCACAAAGACGCCGAGCTCTGAGATCCTGGCTTTAGGTCGCACTGACATTCAGCCTTGAGGCCAAGTGTTTGGCTTTGACAAAGAGAGTTCTTCAATGTTGGAAAAAACTCATCAGTGTCGGTATCTGGGTTCCTCTGTGGTCCTGAAGCTCTCAATATTTTAAACACTCTGTTTGTAATGCTGGATTTAAATGTTATTTTAATTCCTTGCACATAACGAGGCTGCCTTTTTTCCCTGGTCATCCAGGCTTGAAGGTCCTGTCACCTCTGACCTATCTCCCTGTTTTGAGCTCTACATCCGTCCAATTCTTACACAGTCATTTCTTCTTTCCATGCTCATGCCACTGGCCGGCAGCAGCCCTCACCCCTCATGCCTCCCACAGCCTGCCCACTGGGATCTCAGAGCCCACGTCTTCCCACAATCCCAAACCCTACCTGCATCAGCCCTAGATTCACCCCTGGATCTGTCACTTCAGAGCTCCCCTTGTCCACAGGCTCAAGTCCAAAAGTCCCAGCCAGGCAGCAGCTGTCTCCTCTTTCATTCCTGCCTTATCTCCTTCCATCCCTTGAAAAACTAACTGGCTGTTGCCTTGTGATGGCAAAAGCCTGCTGTTCTCCGCATCTTCTGTGTCCTCTCCCACCTCTACTTACCAAAATCTCACTCAGCTTCCAGCTCCTAGGAATCCCAGTGCTACTTCTTCCAGGAAGTCTCTGCTGGTTACTCTGGCCAGACATCCCATGTTCCCTTGTCAGAGCTGCTCTTCCTGCAGCCTCAGCCCAAGCCACCATGCCCCTGCACCCATGCCCCCGCACCCATGCCCTTGTTTGTCGAAGTGCCCGGAGAATAAGAGACGTATTCTCTCAGACTCAGGACCACATTCCATTGTTGACCCCTCACAACGCAAAGCACTTTGTCTTCCACATCCTAGGTGCTCAATAATTATCTTTCGATTGAACAAAAGGGAAAACAAACAATAAAAACCCTCACTCTTTAAACTCATTGCCTTCTAAGACACCCAGCAGAATTCAATAGGCTGAGAATTAAATTCACCAATTCCGATTTCTTCTCTGGATATGAATTTGAAAGTTCACTGGCTGCCCTGTGCCTCAGTTTCCCCATCTGTGACCACATGACAAAAACATTTCTTCCTAACCTACTTCAACCAGGCTATTTATTTTCACCCAAAAGGTGGCAATGTCACGCTTGTTTTGTTTTGTGTTCTGTTTTCTTTTTAAACAGGCTTAGTACACAGAGACCTGGAGGGCTCTGTTTGGAAGAGAAAGACCCTGGGCCCATTGCCTGGAGTTCAGTGCCAGCCCACAGAGGTCCTCTCACCAACCAGAAAGGAAACAGCTGTGGTGACAGATGTTGGTGGCGCTGATTATTCCAGGGTTGTTTGCATTCAGATTTCCCAGGCAGTCTCGGTTTTTTGAAGTCAGTCTCCTTTGACGGGTTTCCCCAGGTCTGGGGGTGGAAACAAACCACCCCTCTGCCCCATGCATTGCATTTGTTTCCTCTCTCTACTCCACAAGCACACAGATAAGGGACATCCACCCACCATGAGCGGTCCTCGTGCCACGTAACTTCGTTTTGAACATGAGCAGTGGCCTGGGGGAGAGAAACCTTTTCACTCCTCCTTAGGTCGCTTTGTGTTTTGGTTGGTGTTTGGGTTGGTGGGGGATGGTGTGGGGGTGGGCATGTCTGGCTAACCCTCACCCAAGGCCAGTTTCTCCAAAGATGTGCAAACTTCTGATCCCACTAGGGACTTCAACTGAATACCAAAAAGGGGTGTCTTTGTTCCCTTGAAACGGAGTATTTACTTTAGGCTGGTAAAATGAATTAATGAAAGGAAATGACACCTTCAGCTTCTGGGGGAGGGGCGGTAAGTGAAATCAGGAAGGAGGGGAGAGGTCCTTCCCTCCCCTCACATAAAGGGGGAGATGGGCAGATGAGGATGGAGGCTGGTGAGGGAGGGTGGATCCCATAGGGTTCTCTGAAACAGCCTCGGCTAGAAAACAGGTTACTCTTTTCTGGGATTAAAAATTGCCTCATAATACTGTAAGGCCCATGTATATGCAAGCAGTTGGCAGTCATTACAGGCCTAAAATAGGAAACCATTCGCTTGATCTTTTGCTTCAATCCTATTAAGGGCCCCCTGGAGCTCCAGAGAGATACCAGCCTGTCATGTCCCTGTTGCTGTGACGACCCCTTCTTTATAGAACAAGAAAGAGAAATGGTAGTGATTGGCAGACCTTGCTTGCCCCCGTATGTAACACAAAGGGCGACAAAATGAAGAGGAAGTGAGGCCCTTCTCCGAGGTCTGCGGCTTCTTAACCCCACACCACCTTCCACCTGGACCAAAGCGACCCCCACGTCAGCCCGCCTCTTCCAAGGGAAGGCGGGCGGGGGGAGGGGGAACCACCGACCTAATGTTGAGTGCTGAGGACCAAAGATCACGAGTTAACGTTTTTGTGTAATCGCGAGTAATACCGTAAGGTAAAAAATATATATACATAAAAGCCCGTCTTCTATCAACTTCTTCTGGAAGCGAGGACAGCAGCGGATGAGGCGTTCCCAGCCCAGGGCTAGGCCGGTGACATTGTCAGCCGGGCACTCTTTGCCCTACTTTGGGGCGGGGGGGTGGCGGCTCGGGGGCTGGAGGCAGCCCGGGCCTGATAAATCCCACCATATGGTGCCAGACTCCGGCTCGCCGGCCATAAATCACAGCCTCCCTTTTCGGGGTTTCTAGCCCGGTTCCTCCGTCCGATTCCCGCTCAAGTGGAGAAGTGCAAAAGGCCGTCTGCGCCCGTTTTCTCCGCGGCCTGCGCCTGGAGGGGGCGGGCGTCCGGCCCGTGGCCCCGAGACCGCGCGGACAAAGGCCCTGCCCGCCGCCCGGTCCCATCGGGGCCCGCGGTGGCAGAAGGGAAGCCAGCTGACCCCAGAAGCGAAGGCATCGGCGTCCGGCCTGTTCCGCACTATAGGTCCGGGTGCCCGGGCCCGACGCGGCCCGGCCGGGGTCCGGCCCCGTATGCCCCCGTAGCCCAGGCGCCGGCTCCGCGGCCGCGTCCCGCCGGCACGCTCGCCTCGCTCGGCTCCGCCGCCAGCCCCGGGTCCGCTCGGCCGCTCCCTCCAGCCGCAACCAGTTTGCAGCCTCATCCAGGAAAACTAAACCCAGAACCGTCGCCGAGGCCCCGGGTTGCCCTGAAATGTACACCGATTAGGAGTCCAAGATGCTTTCCGTGGGGGGAGAGGGAGAAGCTTTGTGCTCAGTCCTCGTCTCCCTGACTCTCTGATGGGGGAGAGGAGGGAGAAAAGGAAAAGAGAAAAAAAGAAAAAGAAAAGTTTCTTTCGGGGGAAGCAGTGCAATAGGAAATGAAGATCCGCTCTGTAGTTTAGCTGAAAGGAAACGCTGTCTAATCCTGACACGTATCGCATTTAAAATAAAACTCTTTTATCTTCAGGCGTGCCGAGCCCCCCAAACATTGTTCGGACTCCTAGAGGGGGAAGGACGTCATAAAATGAAAATTTGTTTCATTGTGGGTCTCTCTGCCAACAAGAGGCTTTTAAAGGAACGCCAAACAAAGCGGGTGCCAGGAGGGGGCCTTCCCAGGTGAGCCGGAGAAGGGCTCGCAGCTCCCGTCCGGTCCAGGCGAACGCCCGGGAAGAAGTTGGGGAATAAACTCTTCCTCCTCGTAAACCCCCCAGTTTCCTTTCCAAGACCCCGTCCCTCTCCCAAATAAATTACAAGCGACCGTCTTCCTACGCCAAGATCCCTTGACTTCACAATAAGCACCGAAGATTTTTAAGAAAAGATGTTGAGGTTTGGAAATGGGGAAAGCGGGACGTGGGACACGCCGCTGCCCTGGGTACAGTGTTGTCGGTTCCTTTTCCGCCAGGCGGGTTAAAGGAAAATATTTTAACTGCATCCGAGAAGCTTGTTTTTAATTCTTTGTTTTCCCCCCACCCTTTTTCTACTTTTTTTTTTTTTTTTTCCTTCCGAGAAACAGATCAAGAAAAACTAATTACAAGACACGGCACCGAAGTTAAATGAAAATGTAATCCGGCAATACAGAGAGCAAATTAATTTTTTAAAAAATAGATTTTAGTTAGGAAAAGGAAAATACATTGTTCTCCCTGGTAACATTTGTTAAAACTAGACTCGATTTGGGGCTGAAAAATCAGTACTAACCCAGAACTCTGAGGTCATTCTCTGAGTACGTTGTCTTTAGAAATTCTAATTTGAAAATGTTCAAGCTTTTCTTTTGGGTCTTTGTTTTGGTTTCTATATGGAACGGTTTGGGGTTTTTTTGTTTTGTTTGTTTTGATTCAAAATACTCCCTTTCTGTTTAGAATGAGGGG
The DNA here is from genome assembly GCF_949987515.2 of Delphinus delphis. Lineage (NCBI taxonomy): Eukaryota > Metazoa > Chordata > Mammalia > Artiodactyla > Delphinidae > Delphinus > Delphinus delphis. The sequence goes on along the minus strand of NC_082689.1, from coordinate 102,452,055 downwards.
TCTTGGAAGCTGGGAAGATTTAGGAAAGGATTTTTTGAAAGTGCCCCAATTGATATTTTACTGAAATAAAAAAAAAATTTTTTTTCCCTTCCAGGTGGATGTCACATCTCTAAAAATGCTCTTGACTACTGGAAAAGTGGGCACCAGCCGTACATCTGATAAGTTGTTCTAAACTAGGGCTGGCTTCCAGCGGCTCCCCTCGCACCAAATGAGCAGGGTTTTATTATTTCTGCCGTCAATGATGGATTTTTTGTTTTCATTTTTGTTTTTGTGTGTTTGTTAAACACTCTTTTTGTGTTTTCTTCATCCTATGTTATCTTCCCAGGGGAAAGTTTAATTTTCATTTCAAAAATGCACAAGCTGCCACACAAAGAGGAAATCACAGTGCTTCTTCCTAAAGATATTGTTAAATGTCCAAATATTAAAATACGATAAGGAATATTTTCAAACGGAATGAAATGTATGCCCGACTTCTTGGCTGTTTGTTAGAATCTCCTACACGTTTCCTTCATGTAGTGTTTGTCTGAAGCCATTACAAACTCCATCTTGTTAATTTTCTTACATTAAGATATTAAAAATTATATTCCTCAAATCTTCATCCCATGTTTGTTTTGTTTTGTTTCGTAGTTTGACTCACATCAAACTGAGTTTGGCAACAAATTAGTTGACAGATGTTATACGAGTTATTTGGGTTTTTTTAAGGATGAAATTTTAAGCCTGTTTAATTTATTATTAAATATGGGACTCCCCACCCCTCCACCCCCCCGTTTTACTGTACTTGTACAGAGCAGGGCTGTAAAAGAAAAGAAAGCCACGTCCTCCTTTACTGTATTGGTAGTGAATCTGCGCCACCTTCTGGTAGGTTAGAGAAAGACGAAAACACTGCTGCTTCCATAAAAGAATGCTTTTATTCCCCCTGCTTCTGTGAACATTGTCCTTTTTGTATCTGGACTCACAGCACCAGTGAGCTTCTGTGAGAATTCGCAGCAGATCTCCTACAGCCTGATTTTATAAAGATTCTTTGAACCAGGAAACCATTTCTTTATCACATTCTTAAAAGAGCTCACAAATTCCCTTACTGGCCCCTGCATGTTAATTTACTGAAATGCCTGGCAGGGAAGTAAAGGATGGCTATAGAAGAGTCCTATTCTATTTTGGCTTTCCGCAGTAGAGTGCTTGAAAACAAATCGGAAGCTATAACTGTAACAGCAGAGAAACAAACGCTTCTCTTTCTTGGGTTCATAAGACCCTCATTACCCACAATTAATCATAATGACATGCCGTATTCAGGCTTCTTGCTGGGGTCTGGCGAGGAGCACACAGATGTGGCTTTTGCTGTTGATTTCAATCCCTTCTGCAATATGGATTTCAGAATAAAAAGCTTGTTAGTACACATTACCAGCTCCCGGGGTCTGCTCTTTCTCTCAAAAGTGCTGGTCAGCCCTAGCTTGCCAAGGGTTTTGTGGCCTTCATATAGGGAGCATTTTGTTCATGGCCTTCCTGCCTGGTGAAAACGGCCACGCAGTCCAAAGGTTGATACTCTTTCCTCAAATCTAAGCTATATTTTTGAAAATAGAATGTCTGTTCAATTCTATGCATATGTGTATATCTGTGTGTTATATCCATCTTCTCATGTGAGAGTCTCTTATTCAAAAAGAAAATGAACTTTATGATGAGCTTTAAAGAGTGTTGAGAAAATTAAGACCCTGTTCCAGTAGGGAAGTGCTGAAATGTTTTGCCTGCATAACTGAGTTCATAGAGAGAGAGCTGTGCAATTGGATGAAATTAGCGAAATCATTGGTGAATGGTTCATCTTATGTTAACCTGTAAGTATTCCCGAGCTCCTGGCATGTGCCAGGTCTGTGAGCTGAAACAGCCGTGGCTGGCTGTCACAGGCTAGTTACCCAGCAGGTAATATTGTCTTCACCTGGATTAGCAGGGGCTTTCCTGCAAAACTGTGTTTGAGGTGTCTACCCAGACAAGGCTGTTTTGTTATTTGCACAGCATTAAGACAACCCCATTAAGGGAGACCAAAAATTTTTTTGTCATCAGCATAATATCTTTACTACAAAGTTAACAAGTTTTCAAAGAAGGTATACAGAGAAAACTACAAACTTTCTTGAGGGATATTCCAAAATAGGATTGTTGTTGGGAAAATATGCTATCCATTTGTCAAAAAGGTTTAGCAAAAAATAAACTGCATATTGCGAAAGATTTATATGCAAAGATTAAATCAAAAAAATAAAATGAGAAAAAGACACAAACAGCCACCTTACAGCAGAGGAAACACACGAGCCAATAATACAAGAAAAGACCAGGCCACGCAAAGCAATTACATAATGAGATACCATTTTATATCCAATACCTATCCTGATGCTATATTATAGATACCATAACACTATTCATGTGACAAAAAAGTTTAAAAGTCTAGTGACACCAAGTGCTGGAGAAGATGAAGTTACACAATCTTTTAAACAATACTTCTTGAAGGAAAAGATATATAACCACATTGGAAAACATTTTGGCACATAATACATATAACTCAACAATTCTACTTCTTCGTGTATATCCAACAGAAACCTTTTAACCTGTACACTAGGGGAAAAAAATGTAAAAGTGGAAGGCAGACAGCAAAAGCAAGAAGAACTACAATCCTGCAGACTGTGGAACAAAACTCATATTCACAGAAAGATAGACAAGATGAAAAGGCAGAGGGCTATGTACCAGATGAAGGAACAAGATAAAACCCAAGAAAAACAACTAAATGAAATGGAGATAGGCAATCTTCCAGAAAAAGAATTCAGAAAAATGACACTGAAGATGATCCAGGACCTCAGAAAAAGAATGGAGGAAAAGACCAGAAAATGCAAGAAATGTTTAACAAAGATCTAGAAGAATTAAAGAACAAAAAACCAGAGATGAATGATGCAATAACTGAAATGAAAAATACACTAGAAGGAATCAATAGCAGAATAACTGAGGCAGAAGAACAGATAAGTGACCTGGAAGACAGAATGGGGGAATTCACTGCTGTGAAACAGAATAAAGAAAAAAGACTGAAAAGAAATGAAGACAGTCTAAGAGACCTCTGGGACAACATTAAATGGAACAACATTCGCATTATAGGGCTCCCAGGAGAAGAAGACAGAGAGAGGGGACCTGAAAAAATATTTGAGGAGATTATAGTAAAAAACTTCCCTAATATGGGAAAGAAAATAGCCACCCAAGTCCAGGAAGTGCAGAGAGTCCCATACAGGATAAACCCAAGGAGAAACACTCTGAGACACATAGTAATCAAATTGGCAAAAATTAAAGACAAAGAAAAATTATTGAAAGCAACAAGGGAAAAATGACAAATAACATACAAGGGAACTCCCATAATGTTAACAGCTGATTTCTCAGCAGAAACTCTACAAGCCAGAAGGGAGTGGCATGATATACTTAAAGTGATGAAAGGGAAGAATGTACAACCAAGATTAATCTACCCAGCAAGGATCTCATTCAGATTCAATGGAGAAATCAAAAGTTTTACAGACAAGCAAAAGCTAAGAGAACTCAGCACCACCAAACCAGCTCTACAACAAATGCCAAAGGAACTTCTCTAAGTGGGAAACACAAGAGAAGAAAAGGATCTACAAAAACAAACCCAAGACAATTAAGAAAATGGTTATAGGAACATACATATCGTAATTACCTTAAACGTGAATGGATCAAATGCTCCAACCAAAAGACACAGGCTTGCTGAATGGATACAAAAACAAGACCCATATATATGCTGTCTAAAAGAAACCCACTTCAGACCTAGGGACACATACAGACTGAAAGGGAGGAGATGGAAAAAGATATTCCATGCAAATGGAAATCAAAAGAAAGCTGAGTAGCAATACTCATATCAGATAAAATAGACTTTAAAATAAAGAATGTTATAAGAGACAAAGAAGGAGACTACATAATGATCAAGGGATCAATCCAAGAGGAAGCTATAACAATTATAAATATATATGCACCCAACATAGGAGCACCTCAATACATAAGGAAACTGCTAACAGCTCTAAAAAGAAGAAATTGACAGTAACACAATAATAGTGGGGCACTTTAACACCTCACTTACACCAATGGACAGATCATCCAAACAGAAAATTAATAAGGGAACACAAGCTTTAAATGACACAATAGATCAGATAGATTTAATTGATATTTATTGGACATTCCATCCAAAAACAGCAGAGTACACTTTCTTCCCAAGTGTGCACAGAACATTCTCCAGGATAGATTCCATCTTGGGTCACAAATCAAGCCTCAGTAAATTTAAGAAAATTGAAATCATATCAAGCATCTTTTCTGATCTCAACGTTATGAGACTAGATATCAATTATAGGGGAAAAAACATAAAAAGCACAAACACATGGAGGCTAAACAATACATTACTAAATAGCCAAGAGATCACTGAAGAAATCAAAGAGGAAATCATAAAATACCTAGAGACAAATGCCAAGGAAAACACGACGATCCATAACCTATAGGATGCAGTAAAAGTAGTTTTAAGAGGGAAGTTTATAGCTATACAAACCTACCTCAAGAAACAAGAAAAATCTCAAATAAACAATCTAACCTTACACCTAAAGAAACTAGAGAAAGAAGAACAAACAAAACCCAAAGTTAGCAGAAGGAAAGAAATCATAAAGATCAGAGCAGAAATAAATGAAATAGAAACAAAGAAAACAATAGCAAAGAGCAATAAAACTAAAACGTGGTTCTTTGAGAAGATAAACAAAATTGATAAACCATTAACCATGCTCATCAAGAAAAACAGGGAGAGGACTCAAACCAATAAAATTAGAAATGAAAAAAGAGAAGTTACAACAGACACCACAGAAATACAAAGAATCCTAAGAGACTACTACAAGCAACTCTATGCCAATAAAATGGACAACCGGGAAGAAATGGACAAATTCTTAGAAAGGTATAAACTTCCAACACTGAACCAGGAAGAAATAGAAAATATGAACAGACCAATCACAAGTAATGAAATTGAAACTTTGCTTAAAAATCTTCCAACAAACAAATGTCCAGGACCAGATGGCTTCACAGGTGAATTCTATCAAACATTTAGAGAAGAGCTAACACCCAACCTTCTCAAATTCTTCCAAAAAATTACAGGGGAAGGAAAACTCCCAAACTCATTCTGTGAGGCCACCATCACCGTGATAACAAAATGAAAGATACTACAAAAAGAGAAAATTACAGACCAATATCACTGATGAATATAAATGCAAAAATCCTCAACAAAATACTAGCAAACAGAAAACAACAGCACATTAGAAGGATCACACAGCATGATCAAGTGGGATTTATCCCAGAGATGCAAGGATTCTTCAATATACGTGAATCAATCAATGTGATATATCATATTAACAAATTAAAGAATAAAAAGCATATGATCATCTCAATAGATGCAGAAAAAGCTTTTGACAAAATTCAACACCCATTTATGATAAAAACTCTCCAGAAAGTGGGCATAGAGGGAACCTACTTCAACATAATAAAGACCATATACAACAAAACCCACAGAGAACATTATTTCCAATGGTGAAAAACTGAAAGCATTTCCTCTAAGATCAGGAACAAGACAAGGATGTCCACTCTCACCATTATTATTCAACATAGTTTTGGAAGTCCTAGCCATGGCCATCAGAGAAGAAAAAGAAATAAAAGGAACACAAATTGGAAAAGAAGAAGTAAAACTGTCACTCTTTGCAGATGGCATGATACTTTACATAGAGAATCCTAAAGATGCCACCAGAAAACTACTAGAACTAATCAATGAATTTGGTAAGGTTGCTGGATACAAAATTAATGCACAGAAATCTCTTGCATTCTTATACACAAATGATGAAAAATCTGAAAGAGAAATTAAGGAAACACTCCCATTTAACACTGCAACAAAAAGAATAAAATACCTAGGAATAAACCTACCTAGGGAGACAAAAGACCTGTATGCAGAAAACTATAAGACACTGATGAAAGAAATTAAAGATGACACCAACAGATGGAGAGATATACCAACTTCTTGGATTGAAAGAATCAATGTTGTGAAAATGACTATATTACCCAAAGCAATCTACAGACTCAATGCAATCCCTATCAAATTACCAATGGCATTTTTTACAGAACTAGAACCAATAATCTTAAAATTTGTATGGACACACAAAAGACCCAAATAGCAAAAGCAGTCTTGAGGGAAAAAAAAGGAGCTGGAGGAATCAGACTCCCTGACTTCAGACTACACTACAAAGCTACAGTAATCAAGACAATATGGTACTGGCACAAAAACAGAAACATAAATCAATGGAACAGGACAGAAAGCCCAGAGTTAAACCCACACACATATGGTCAACTAATCTATGACAAAGGAGGCAAGGATATACAATGGAGAAAAGACAGTCTCTTCAATAAGTGGTGCTGGGAAAACTGGACAGCTACATGTAAAAGAATGAAATTAGAACACTCCCTAACACCATACACAAAAATAAACTCAAAATGGATTAGAGACCTAAATTTAATACCAGGCACTATAAAACTCTTAGAGGAAAACATAGGAAGAACACCCATTGACATAAATCACAGCAAGATCTTTTTTGATCCACCTCCTAGAGTAATGGAAATAAAAACAAAAATAAACAAATGGGACCCAATGAAACTTAAAAGCTTTTGCACAGCAAAGGAAACCATAAACAAGACAAAAAGACAACCCTCAGAATGGGAGAAAATATTTGCAAAGGAATCATCGGACAAAGGATTAATCTCCAAAATATGTAAACAGCTCATGCAGCTCAATATTTTTTTTAATATTATCCAACCCAATCCAAAAATAGGCAGAAGACCTAAATAGACATTTCTCAAATGAAGACATACAGATGGTCAAGAAGCACATGAAAGGCTGCTCAACATCACTAATTTTTAGAGAAATGCAAATCAAAACTACAATGAGGTATCACCTCACACCAGTTAGAATGGGCATCATCAGAAAATCTACAAACAACAAATGCTGGAGAGAGTGTGGAGGAAAGGGAACCCTCTTGCACTGTTGGTGTGAATGTAAATTGATACAACCACTATGGAGAACAGTATGGAAGTTCCTTAAAAATCTAAAAATAGAACTACCATATGACCCAGCAATCCCACCACTGGGCATATACTCAGAGAAAACCATAATTCAAAAAGACACATGCACCCCAATGTTCATTGTAGCACTATTTACAATAGCCAGGTCATGGAAGCAGCCTAGATGACCATCGACAGATGAACGGATAAAGAAGATGTAGTACATATATACAATGGAATATTACTCAGCCATAAAAAGGAACGAACTTGGGTCATTTGTAGAGACATGGATGCATCTAGAGACTGTCATACAGAGTGAAGTAAGTCAGAAAGAGAAAAACAAATATCATATATTAACGCATATATGTGGAACCTAGTAAATGGTACAAATGAACTGGTTTTCAGAGCAGAGATTGAGACACAGAAGTATAGAACAAATGTATGGACACCAATGGGGGAAAGTGGCAGGGGGATGGGGGTGGTGGTGTGATGTATTGGGAGATTGGCATTGACATGTATACACTGATGTGTATAAAATGGATGACTAATAAAGAATAAATAAATAAAAAGTAAACATTAAAAAACTGACCAAAAAAATACATACGTGTATTCAGAACACTGCTAGGCATAATAGTGATGTAAATGTTTATAGAGGAGTGTAGGAAAAACACAGTGGTGTAGGAACACAACTGAGTGTGTACAGCCATCAAAGTGTATACAGGGAGACACAGTTACAATGATCAATTTGAGCAGTGTAATGTTAAAAGAGAAAAAAATAGTGCCAGAAGATTACATGTGGAATAATACTCTTTTTTATTAGAATTAAAACAATTCAAATACAATATATATGTCTTCCGAAGTCATGTAGATAGGATGAAGTTATGAAAAAAGAAAGGCTCAGCACAGACTTCTAGGTTTTCTAAAGCAGAAGGAGGAAGGAGGATAGAGTGAAGGCAGATCACAAGGAAGAATGTAAGTTATTTCAATATTCTAGTTATAATATTGTGTGGTGGGCTCATGGGTGCTTCTTACAGTCTTAAAATCAAAGGAATGAAGGCATATTAGAGGATCATGCACTCAGCCATGATAAGAGTGTATCATGAACAAGCAATTATTTTCACTCAAGGTTCAATAAAAATTAAAGCAAATAAAACAGGAAAAAATAAAGGTGTTTGTACAATTTTCTTATGAGAAAAGTTCTTCCAGACATAACACTGACACCAAAATCCATAAAGAAATTACTGGTAAATATGACTACCTTTTAAAATTTTGTATAAGGAAACAAACAAATTCATAGAAAAGAAATTAGATTTGTGGTTACCAGAGGTGGGGATAGGGAAAAGGGAATTGGACGAAGGTGGTCAAAAGGCATAAACTTCCAGTTATAAGATAAGTACTAGGGATGTAATGTGCAACATGAGAAATCTAATGAACGCTGCTGAATATTATATATGAAAGTTAAGAGAGTAAATCTCAAGAATTCTCATCACAAGAATTTTTTCTTTAATCTTGTATCTATATGAGATGATAGATGTTCACTAAACTTACTGTGGTAATCACTTCATGATGTATATAAATCAAATCATTGTGCTATATATCTTAAACTTAGTGCTATAGTTAATTATATCTCAATAAAACCGGAAGAAAAAAAAAACACAAAAAGAAACATAATTTAGAGTGTTAAAAGCTGAACAAGTTAGTAAAGATATTTCACCACATATGAAAATGAGTTAATAACCTTACTATATGAAAATTCCTTCAAAGCAACAAAGATATATCCAAATTGAGAAAAGGACAAGGGATATAAACAGTCGAAACACAGAAGAATATATACAAATGGCCAATAAATTCACAAAAAACGTGTTCCAGATCATTAGTAATCTAAGAAATGCAAATTAAAATAACAATGAAACATGGCAAAGTTGGATGTGGTTGGTAATGCCTGGTTCTGGCTTCTCGTACAGGCAGGTGTAAATCGTTGCATCATTTGTGGATTCCAGACATCATAATCAAAATGGCAACTAACATTTATTGAGCCTTTATTATATGCCAAACACTCTATCAAGTGCTTTCCATGTGTTTAATTCCCACAACCATCCCAGAAGATAGGTACTATTATTATCCACATTTTTTTTTTTTTTTTTGCGGTACGCGGGCCTCTCACTGCTATGGCCTCCCCTGTCGCGGAGCACAGGCTCTGGACACGCAGTCTCAGCGGCCATGGCTCACGGGCCCAGCCGCTCCGTGGCACGCGGGATTCTCCCGGACCAGGGCACGAACACGTGTCCCCTGAACCGGTAGGCAGACTCTCAACCACTGCGCCACCAGGGAAGACCTATCCACATTTTTTTTAATGAAAAAGTCTTGAAATGTGTATCAAAAGTCTTTAAAATGTGCTTAGTGTGCTGTATTAGCAACCTCCTAAGCTTAAATCGCTCAAGATTAAAATAGAGAGGACTGGTCTCTTTTTAACATTTTTTTTTTTGTGTTCACATCTTGAATGCTCACATAAGTTCAGTGCTTCCCAATATTGAATCTTTCTATACTTTGGATGCAATGAGGTTCTGAAGGTGTGAAAGAAAAGACATAGCCTTTGACCAGCAATTCCTTTCTAGGGATATACTATAAGAAAATGCATAAAGATAAGTGCTAAAATTTAGCTGCAAGGGAATTCATACCAGTGCTTTCTGAAATAAGAAAATTATAATAACCTGAATGCAAGACACTAAGAAATTGGCTGAATAAATTGCAGTATATTCATAGGTTGCAATATTCTGCAGTTTTTTTAACCTATCAAATTGTTTTTAATTAAACTTTTTTATTTTGAGATAATTGTCGATTCACAGGAAGTTGTAAAAAGTAATACAGAGACAACCCATACACCCTTTATCCAGTTTCTCTCCATGGCACATCTTGCAAAACTGTAGAACAATATCGCAAGACAGAACATTTCCAACACCACGAGGATGTTCATGTTGCCCTTTGACAGCCACACCTGCTACCCTCCCACATTTTTTCCTCCTTAATCTTTGGCAACCACTAACCACTCCCTTTCTGTAATTTTGTCATTTCAAGAATGTTATGTAAACGGAACTATACAGTATACAAGCTATTGGGCTTTACTGGCTTTTTTTTCACTCAGCTTAATACTCTGGAGGTTCATCGAAGCTGTTGCATGTATCAGGAGTTTGTTCCTTTTTATTGCTGTAGAGTATTCAATGGTACAGATGTACCACAATTTATTTACCCACTCACCCACTGAAGGACAGCTGGGTCATAACCAGTTAGGGGCTATTAGAAGTAAAGCTGCTATAAATCATTTTTCTACGGGATTTTGTATGAACATATAAGTCTTCATTTCTCCGGAATAAATGCCCAGGAGTGAATTGTTGGACTATATGGTAGTTTCACGTTTAGTTTTTAAAGAACTGCCACCCTGTTTTCCAAAGTGTCTCTACCATTTTATGTTCCCACCAGCAATGGACTTCCGATAGGAGTATAGTGATACGTCATTGTAGTTTTTTGTTTTTTTGTTTTTTTGTGTGGTACGCGGGCCTGTCACTGGTGTGGCCTCTTCCATTGCGGAGCACAGGCTCCGGACGCGCAGTCTCAGCAGCCATGGCTCACGGGCCCAGCTGCACCGCGGCATGTGGGGTCCTCCCGGACCGGGGCACGAACCCGTGTCCCCTACATCGGCAGGCGGACTCTCAACCACTGTGCCACCAGGGGAGCCCCTGTCATTGTAGTTTTAATTTGCATTCCCCAGTGGCTAATTTAGATCTTGAATATATATTATTTAACTTTAAAGAGTCTTTATTTTTTAGAGCATTTTAGATTCACAGAAAAATTGAGAAGAAAGTACAGAATTTCTATATGCCCCCTGCCCCCAGGCATATGGCATCTTACACCAGAATGGTACATTCGTTACAATCTATGGACCTACATTGGCACATCACCACCTAAAGCCCATAGTTCACATTACATGATTTACACCCAAAGCCCATAGATCATGCTTAGTATTGTACATTCTATGGGTTTTGACAAATACATAATGACATGTAGCCACGAATTACAGTATCATACAGAATAGTTTCACTGCCCTAAACATTCTCTGTGCTCTGCCTATTCTCCCTCTCCCCACTAAGTCCTGGAAAACATTGATCTTTTGACCATCTCCATAGTTTTGCATTTTCCAGGTCATTGAGTTGGAATCATACAGTATATAGCCTTTTCAGATTGGCTTCTTTCACTTCGCAACATGCATTTCAGGTTCCTCCATATCTTTTCATGGCTTAATAGTTCTTTTTTTAAAGCACTGAATATTATTCTATTGTCTGGATATATCACAGTTTATTTATCCATCCACCTACTGAAGGACATCCTGGTTGCTTCCAATTTGGGGCAATTAGAATAAAGCTGCTATAAACATACGTGTTCAGGCTTTTTTATGGAATAAGTTTTCAACTCCTTTGGGTAAACACCGAGGAGCTTGATTACTGAATCATATATTAAGAGTATGTTTAGTCTTGTAAGAAACTGGCAAACTGTCTTCCAAAGTAGCTGTACCATTTTGCATTCCCACCAGCAATGAGAGTTCTTGTTGCTCCACATCTTCACCAGCATTTGATGTTGTCGGTGTTTTAGATTTTGGCCGTTCTAATTGGTGTGAAGCGGTATCTCACTGTTGTTTTAAATTGCATTTCCTCAATGACATAGGATGTGGAGCAATTTTTTATACGCTTATTTGCCATCTGTATATTTTCTTTGGTGAGATGCCTTTTCAGGTCTTTTGTCCATTTCTAATTGGATTATTTGTGTTTTTACTGTTGAGTTTTGAGAATCCTTTATATATCCTACATACTTTTGGATTTGTGGTTTGCAAATGTTTTCTCTTACTCTGTAGCCTGTCTTTTCATTCTCTTAAGATCTTTCAGAGAACAGAAGTTTTAAATTTTGATGAAGTACAATTTACCTATATTTTCAGGTATCATGCTTTTGATGTCAAGTCTAAGAACACTTTGCCTAACCATAGATCCAGAAGAATCTGTCCTGCTTCTTTAAAAAAGCTTACTACTCCATCTTCCCCAAAGTAGAAGAGCTCTGCAGTCCTTTCAAATAATATAAGAATGTAATTACTGATGGAAATTTCCTCATAATATGTTGTTGAGTCAATGAAAAAGCAAGTTGAAAACATGATCTTTATATTTTTACAAATAGAATATGTAGCAAAAGTCTAGCAGAGTGTCTCAATTTGTTATCAATGATTTACCTCCATATGTAGGTATCATCACTGAGTTTTTCTTTTTATTTATCTGATTTTTAACATGATAATTACTTAAATTGATAAAGAATTTGAAAGCATAAATAGGAATTTTGAGGCATTTGAATGTATTAGGAATAATTATTATAATATTAGCTACTATTAATTGAGCAGCAGCTATTATGTGTCAGATAAAACACTAGGTGCTTTATATGCACTATCATACTTTTTTTTTAACATCTTTATTGGGGTATAATTGCTTTACAATGGTGTGTTAGTTTCTGCTTTATAACAAAGTGAATCAGTTATACCTACACATATGTTCCCATATCTCTTCCCTCTTGCATCTTCTTCCCTCCCACCCTCCCTATCCCACCCCTGCACTATCATACTTAATCCTGACCTCTATGAGGTAGGCTTTACCTGCACCCATCTTACAGGTCAGGAGACAGGTTCAGAGAGGTTAAGTCACTTGATTGTGTTTACAAAGCTAGTAAGAGCTAGGATGCTAACTTAGGATTAACCAGTTTCCTACCACCTCACAAAAATCACTGACCTATTTGTCGTGCTTTATGGTTTACAAAGCACTTTTCACATGTGTTCCCATTTAATCTTTTCTTTTTAATTTCATTGAAGTATAGTTGATTTACAATGTTGTGTTAATTTCTTCTGTACAGCAAAGTGACTCAGTGATACATATATTTATATATTCTTTTTCTTATTATTTTCCATTATGGTTTGTTACAGGATACTGAACATAGTTCCCTGTGATATACAGTAGGGCCTTGTTGTTTATCCATCCTATATATAATAGTTTGTCTCGGCTAATCACAGACTCCCATTCCTTTCCTCCCCTACCCTCCCTCAATGGAATATTACTCAGCCATCAAAAAGAATGAAATAATGCCATATGCAGCAACGTGGTTGGACCTAGAGATGATCATACTGATCAAAGTAAGTCAGAAAGAGAAAGACAACTACCACATGATATGACTTATATGTGGAATCTAAAATACGACACAAATGAGCTTATCTACAAAACAGAAACAGACTCACATTTAATCTTTTCAGTAACCCAGAGGTGAAGTTGAAAAGGGCACTGAAACTTGACTTTGCAAGATCTGATTTTAGTCTGTGCCCTCCATGAGATGTGAGATGTCACAAAATGAAAATCTGAACCAGATAGTGTCTCTCCAACTTATTTTGCCCAACTCTGTTTGGTGATGCCCTCTGGAAACTTTCCATCCAAAAGACTATACACAGGGACTTGGACAACCTGTGGCCCCTCCCTGAGTGAAGACAGAGCAAACTCAGCAGATAGATATAGAAAACATCCTCCAAGGATCACTGGATAGCTATTAGGGGGAAGAGAGGGGTCTGGGGTCTGGGACCCCTCCCCACCTATGAGTGAAAACATGTCACTCAGGATTCAGATTCAGCCATGAGCCCCCTTCCTCTCCATTTTTCCCCATCCCAAGCTTCAGCAGGAGAAATTCTGCAAAGTCAGTCTTAAAAGGAAGAGCTGGAATAAGTACATACACCTTTGGAAGTAGTCAAGTTGGTCTTCTGAGTTCTCCCACTTCCTTTTCTTTACCCACTTACTTTTTTTTTTTTTTTTTTGTGGTACACGGGCCTCTCACTCTTGTGGCCTCTCCCGTTGCAGAGCACAGGCTCCAGATGCGCAGGCTCAGCGGCCATGGCTCACGGGCCCAGCTGCTCCACGGCATGTGGGATCTTCCCAGACCAGGGCACGAACCCGCGTCCCATGCATCGGCAGGCAGACTCTCAACCACTGCGCCACCAGGGAAGCCCTACCCACTCACTTTTGTGTCCCCTTTTGCCTCACTGATTAGACTCAGGCAGGCTTTTGATTGTCTGGTGTCCTCTCCCTACTCTGCCTCCCCACCCAGAACCTAAGACAGATTTCTTCCCCCTTCCTGAACTTGTCTTCGCACAGGCCATTTGGTCTCCACCCATGTTTTGTTTGGCTTACATGGTCTTTGTTAAATAGTTGGGCTTTAGTAGGCTAGCTAGTTTAATATCAACTAGTTTAACTGTCAACATTTGAAAATCAAAAGATTTCAAAGAACTCATTTTCCGGACTCTCTTAAAAGGTTGGAAAATCTGGCAATATTGGGCCACATTGCTCCATAGACCAACAGGCTAGAGCTGAGTCTAATTTTAATGGGGACACATTTTCTCCAGTTTATGACTAGTTACAGTTCACTGATTACATTCCCTACCAAACAGCATGATTTTGTATACACTGCTATAACTTATTCTCCCTCTATTCCCTGCCTCTATAAAGCACCATTTCTTTTTCAGACTGACCCCAGGTCTTCAGAGGTAAGCAATCTGATTAAACGTACTGACACTACAGAAACTTGCTATTGAACTGTGCTCCCCAGACGAGCAGTGTGAGCATTACCTGGAAGCCTGCTATAAATGCAGAATTCCAGGATCCACCCCAGACTTACTTAATCAGAATTTGCATTTTTGATAACATCCCTGGGTCATTCAACTGCACATTGAAGTTTAAGATGTGTTGCTATAGAGTAATCATCCCATGGTGCCCTTTGCCCGTCCATCTCACCCAGGAGTTATGGATTAAAGACCTAAATGTAAGACTGGACACTATAAAACTCTTAGAGGAAAACATAGGAAGAACACTCTTTGATATAAATCACAGCAAGATCTCTTTTGACCCACCTGCTAAAGTAATGGAAATAAAAATAAACTAATGGGACCTAATGAAACCTAAAAGCTTCTGCACAGCAAAGGAAACCATAAACAAGACAAAAAGACAACCCTCAGAATGGGAGAAAATATTTGCAAACAAATCAATGGACAAAGGATTAATCTCCAAAATATACAAACAGCTCATGGCGCTCAATATCAAAAAACAAAAGTCCCAATCAAAAAATGGGCAGAAGACCTAAACAGACATTTCTCCAAAGAAGACATGCAGATGGACAAGATGCACATGAAAAGCTGCTCAGCATCACTAATTATTAGAGAAATGCAAATCAGAACTACAATGAGCTATCACCTCACACCAGTCAGAATGGCAATCATCAAAAAATCTACAAACAGTAAATGCTGGAGAGGGTGTGGAGAAAAGGGAACCCTCCCACTCTGCTGGTGGGAATGTAAATTGGTGCAGCCACTATGGAGAACAGTATGGAGGGTCCTTAAAAAATTAAAAATAGAATTACCATATGATCCAGCAATCCCACTACCGGGCATATATCCAGAGAAAACCATAACTCACAAAGACGCATGCACCCCAATGTTCATTGCAGCACTATTTACAATAGCCAGGTCATAGAAGCAATCTAAATGCCCATCAACGGACGAATGGATAAAGAAAATGTGGTAATATATACAATGGAATATTATTAAGCCATAAAAGGAACGAAATGGGGTCATTTGTAGGGATGTGGATGGACATAGAGACTGTCATAGAGAGTGAAGTTAAGTCAGAAAGAGAAAAACAAATATCATATATTAACGCATGTATGTGGAATCTAGAAAAGTGGTATAGATGAACCTGTTTGCAAGGCAGAAATAGAGACACAGACATAGAGAACAAATGTATGGATACCAAGGGGAAAGAGGGGGCAGGATGAATTGGGAGATGGGGATTGACATATACACATTAATATGTATAAAATAGATAACTAATGAGAACCTGCCATATAACACAGGGAACTCCACTTCGCTGTACAGTAGAAACTAACATAACATTATAAAACAACTATAGCCCAATAAAAATAAAATAAAATAAAGAGAAAGGTTCATAAAACTGATCAATGAGATTTTAATGTGAATAAGTGAAACGGAAGATATTTCATAGATTTTAAGAGAGTTATTTTCAGATTCACTCTCTTTTAGATCTAGAAGATCTAAATTCTCTTATTTTGTGGCTAAATCTTGGAAGCTGAGATGGGGGAACTATCTTGTCCAAAATCAAAAGCTAGTGGGCCAGCTAAGAGGAAAACAGAGAGGAGGCTTCCTCACAATGTTGCCAGAGGGAGAGGAATGACCTGGTCCCTGGGTTGTGATCTCATGTTATTTTGGAGGATTTCCAAGCAGCTTGGATTTGCCTTGGTCCTGCTTCATCTAGAGCAGTGATTCTCAGCCTCAATGTGTAGAAGAATCACTTGAAGGGCTTGGCAGACAGAGCGCTGGACCACGTGACCATGTATGTGGATACCCCAGGCCTCACGTCAGCTCCGTCTGTGCTTCCCATAATCACCTCAGCCAAGGCTCAAGGCCTGGAGGTGAATATCTGGGTGGCACAGTATACCCTTGGAAGGATGATTTAGAAAAGAGGGCCATGCAGGTCTTGAATGAGGGCTTAGAGCCATTCAAGAAGGGAATCTCTGGGTCTGAGCACCTAGAGTATGGCCAAGAAGATGGGTGGCATGGCCTCTACATGGTCTAAGGACCCCCCAAGACTCCTCACGAGTTGGGAGAGGTATAGCCGGAAAGCCAGCACAGGGTCTCTAAGCTTTGCTACTCAAAAAGTAGGCCAACCCAGTAGTCTCAGCATCACTCTGGAGCTTGTCAGAAATGCAGGATCTATATACATATGTGTGTATTTATATAGATGTACATATGTATGTATAAAGAGTCCTATCTATTGATGCATCTGTCTATCTCCCTAAATAAATTGACAAAGCCATGTTGGTTTCGTAAGAGTAGATTAATGTACTGGGGCATGTTCAGAAACACCAATTAGAGAGGACCTGCCCCTCACTAATATCCAGTGACACACTGGGCTGGGGGTCCCATGGGACTGACCGATCACATCTTCCCTGGTGCTTTTCCCCAAGTTAGTTCTTATATTTCTTTCCTGACACTGGCTCAACTTAGAAGAAAAGTGTTAAACCTCCTACTCTCTCCCTATGCAGAACAGAAGGGATTTGGGCTCCCTGAACAGCATGATTACAACCAGGGGGAACTAAGTGTATGGAGTACTTGGGAGATGAATAGTTTGAATGGAAAATAAGACATGAATAATTAATGGGATTAAGAAAAAGGAGTACCTACATTTATTTCAAGGTGCCTCTGGGAGCTCCTGGGGGCTTTAAAAATCCTCAGGACTTTAAGGATGCACCATCTCTGTGGAAAGTAACACCAGCTTTTCATGTATTAGTTCAACTCCAGAAGTCCCGAAATAACTGACAACATGTCTGACTTTTAGGGTGGAAAATACAAGTGCTGAATCTTTGGCATTTTAGATACCACTGTTAAGGACACATTGCAGAAAAACACACCAGAGCTGCAGGGCACCTCAGAGAAGCAGCTGTTGTGGAAATGGCAGAGACTTGAAATGCAATCAATCCTGACCTTGCTCTTAACCAGCCAGTGCCATAGGCAAGTCACTTCCTCTCTGTGGACTTCATGTACTGTGTCTACAGTAAGAAGATTGGACCAGAAGAATCTTGGGTTCCTCCTAATTCCAACCTCCCTCTGACTCTGCTCAATCATGGGATGGTAGACTGGAGTATGATCCCCCAAATATCCTGGTCTAAAACCCAGAACCTGAGAATGTTACTTTATATAGGAAAAGAGGGCTTTGAAGATATAATTAATGATATTGAGATGGGGCAATGATCCTGGGCCTTAATTGTAATCACAAGGGTCATTATAGAGGGAGACTAAGAGAGATTTGACACAAAAGAGGAGAAGGCTGTGTGATCACAAGCCAGAGACGGGAGTGATGGGGCCACAAGCCAACAGGCTGGAAGCGGTAAGGAACACATTCTACACCAGAGCCTCAAGGAGAAGCCAGCCCTGCCGACACTCTGATGTTAGTCCTGAAGTCTCTGCTCAGACATCTGGCTGCCAAAACTCTAAGAGGACACATTTCTGTTGTTTAAAGCCACTAAGTTTGTGGTGATCTGCTACAGTGGCAACAGCAAAGGAGTGCACACGTAGACACGCGCCTTCCAAGGGTTTCATGGGAATGGTGCCTGTTGCTTCCCACATGGTCTGCTCCATGCAGTAATGTTACCTGCCTGATTCCTGAGGGCAGCTGAGGTGGCAACCCCTGGAACCCCTCACTCAGCAGGACTCTGATGCCATCGCCACCCATTCATTTATTCACTCTTCATTCAGCTGCTGTTCATGGAGTACCTGTAGCCGGGCACTCTGCAAGTCCTGGGGCTGTACGACAGCACAGAGCACATCCCTCCCCTCCACAGTCTTGGGTGCCAGACAGGGAACAGAATGGGAGGTGGAAATATTCCAGGGCATTTGCCCACGTCACTGCCCATGGCCACAGTTGGGCAACAAATCTGACTCCAGGCCCAGACACCTTCGCACGGACCCTGGCCTCCACCACTATTATCTACCCAAGGACAGAACCCTCAGGTTAATCCACTGGCCTGTGCTTTCTCAGAATCCTGCCTCTCGGGGGTTCCAATCAGTGTTTTTCCAACTGGGGCCATGGCCCATTAGTGTGTTTGAGATCAAATTGATAGGTCACAACCAGCGTTTTTTTAAAGCAGGATAGAATTGAATAGGAAACAGAGTTTACTGCACACTGTCGGTGGAGATGCTAATTTGGAAAAGTTTAGTTTCAGAAGAAAATATTATATATCTGTATACAGGATCATGATGCAAAATGGATTTGTTACTATGGGGCTTGTATGAAATAGTTTGAAAGTCACTGATTTAATTACTTCAAAATGAGATTCACTGCCTTAACTCTTTTATGGAAAAAGGTGGGCAAGGGGTGGTAATACATACTGAACTGAGATAACTAGTGAACCTAACTGAGCTTACACAAACAGCCCAGCAAGTCCATGCTGTGCATCTTGCTGTGTAGATGGCACTGTCCTCGGTGGTCCAAAAGACACAATAACAAACAAAACTCAGAACTCAGTGCTTCCAGCTCTCAGAAGAGGTGAGCACACTTACTACTGATTCTGGGCAAGAAATGCATTACAAACACTGAACAGGTGCCTTGAAGACTTTCCAGCCCAGAAATTGTAGATGCCCTAATGGGGAGAGTGGTACTTGAGCT
The DNA here is from genome assembly GCF_949987515.2 of Delphinus delphis. Lineage (NCBI taxonomy): Eukaryota > Metazoa > Chordata > Mammalia > Artiodactyla > Delphinidae > Delphinus > Delphinus delphis. The sequence continues at coordinate 102,432,655 of NC_082689.1, read as the reverse complement.
GTCCGTTACACTTGAGTTTGGTTTTAATTAAGTGAGATGTGTGAAAGGCATTCAGGAAGAGGGGCAGGAAAGTACAGGACTTCTCCAAGAATCAGAAAGTAATCTTTTTTGATTGAGCACATTATGAATAAGGGTAGGTAGGGCTTCTGCAGGAGGTAACACTGCAAAATAGATTAGGACCTCCATCGGGCACTGACACTCCTTAACCGTCAGTTTCTTCACTACCCAATGAAGTTAATGGTACTTACCCTACTCACCTTTCTAGTGGCACAAAATACTGAAAGAGAGAAGAAATGGGAAGATGCATTGAAGAATATTGCCCAATTCACCCACTCACGCAACAGACTTTCCTGAGCCCTGCTGGGTGGCCAGGGCCCGTCTGGAATACATTGATGAATGAGCAGTGCCCAGTCCTGTGGTGCACGCAGGAACTCAAAGAACAGCTCACCCCCTCTGCCTCGGAAAGTCAAAAAGTGTCACCAATGGCAGGACACAGGCTGAGTCGAGAGAGATGAGTTGGAATTTGCAAAGGAGACAGGAACTCTAGGCAGATGAAACAACACGTGTCAAGGTTATAGAGCTGTGAAAGGGGTTGATATGTCCATAGAATGGGGCTGGGGCTCAGGGGGCGTAGATAAGGCTGCCCTGTACAATTTTGCTCGTTAAACAGCCCGCCCTCCGTTCCCCCCCCCCCCCCCCCCCCCCCCACGCCTGGAACAAGGGCCCTCTGCTGAAGTCACGAAGGGAATCTAATTCAGTCAGTGCTGGGCTGACCAAGCCTTCTGCCATGGCTTTCCCAATTCACACAGAGGCGCCATCTGCTGGCCAAACTGTGTGCCTGCAGGGCAGGGCATGTATTTTTCTCATTTGCACCAAGGTTCTACACAGGTTAGAGAAGGCTTGCATTGATTGGCTGGACTCATGTGGAAGGCAGATGAGATTTAGAGGATAAAGGAAATTCACTTGGGCAGCAAAGTGAATGAGAGCAACTTCATTGTCAGTTCTCCTTGGTGTGGGCTTCAGGACTCTTCTCCGCATCCCCAACTTTGGCTCCCTAATCAGACTTTGAGCTCTAGCACAAATACTTAACTTCTCCCTTCTCGGACCACTCCGGACCATCCTCTTCTCCAGACTGCGGTATGCCCCTTTGCCACCTCCTCCAGACAGTCTTTCCAGATTCTCCCAGCAGGACTAATTGTTGCCTTTTATTCAGTCCTTCTCCTGCCCCCGCAGGTCTGTGCTTAAGCACGTCTCCTGCATGCAGGTGGCGTAGGCATCCCTGCATTTCAATCACTTGTGTTCCTCCTGTCTGCTCAGCCCATCAATCTCATGGGCACACCTTGAGGTCAGGGACCACATCGTTTGCCCCTTTACAATTCCACATGGCTGGAATAGCAAATAGTGGCTCAAAGGACCGTTTCTGATTTACTAAGGGAAAGGAAATAAATCTCAGGATGAGCAGTTGTCGGGTAGGTGCCACGAGCTGGATGTGGAGGCGTGCTCTTCAGGGAGGGCTTTCAGCTGCACCGAGTAGACACCTCTGCCTCCTACTACAGGCCCTCACCTCAGATACTCCCAAAGGAAAAAAGCCTTCCAGGGTCTAATCAGAGGTCAGACCAAGGAGTAGAATCCCAAGACTTCTCTTCGCATTAAGGGGTAGAGAACTGATAGCATCTTCTTTCTCTAGAGAGGCTTAGATACAGGTCAGGGAGCATGCAGACATGAAGTACCTAAAAGGAGAAAGGGGCACCATGAAAAGGAAAAGGGATTAAGAATATAAATAAAGAATGCATAGAGCCTAAACCAGCACACGAGGAGGGGAATTGGAACAGCAGCCTGGAGGTGCAGTGGATCCAGATCATCCCACAGGCTGTCCCCACAACATGGAGCTTCAGGCCCCCCACTTGCAGACATCAGCTACCCCTGCCAGTTCACTTCTTCACTATGTACAAACAACTACAGACTTTGGCTGGGGGAGAAGGAGGTTCTAGGAGAAGATGTGATGGAAACTAGCTGGGTCCAGGATTGAGAAAGGAGCCCGGGAGAGGAGGCCAGTGTGACCAAGGTCAACTTGTTGAATAGGGAGCAGAGGTGAGGTGTAATGGAAAGAACAAAGCTTTACAGAGCAGATGCCATGGGCTGAATGTTTGTGTCTCCCCATTTCACATGTTGAAGCCCTAATGCCCAATATGATGGTATTTGGAGGTGGAGCCTTTGGGAGATGATTAGGTCATGGGAGTGGGGCCCTCATGAATGGGATTAGTGCCCTTTGTAAGAAGAGCCACAAGAGGGATGATCTCTCTCTCCCCACCATGTGAGGATACAGCAAGAAGGCAGTCATCTACAAGAGAGCTCTCACCAAGAACCCAATCGGCTAGCACTCGATCTTGGACCTCCCAGCCTCCAGATCTGTGAGAAATAAATGGTGGTTGTTTAAGCCATCCAGTCTATGGTAATTTGTTACAGCAGCTCAAACAGACTAAGACAGCAGACAGAGCTGGACTCTCTTACCACATGTTGCTGCCCCTCCCAGGAGAATGTCTAGGCAGAAATACATGTGTGCTTGTGCACCCCAACACACACACACCAACAAGGAGCACTTGTCAGCCCCACACAGAATCCAGGGGAAGCCTGGCACTGTTGTGGACCTGAGAGCTACAAAAATGAATGCAGATAGATCTACATTTGAGAATCAATTAAACAATAATGTCCTTGCCTTAAAGAGCTCACTTGGGAGGCTGTTAGCCTTCACAGTAAATCATAGTGCAGAGGAGATTATAAATTATATGACAAAGCTATAAATAATGTAATGTGGGAATCTGGAGAAAAGCTGGATTCATTTGTGCAAGATTATATAGAAGCGTGAATGCATGGTTAGGCCTGTGGTCTGAGCAGGGACATGCTGAAGAAAGATCTATCATCTCAGCAACTGGAAGGCAGAGATCAGAGCTGGAAGACCAATTAGAAAGAAATCGCAATTAAAAATAACAGTTCCTAATCCTGAGCACATCCTTTGTTCCAGGCCCTGTTCTAAGGGCTTTATGCATGTGACCCATTTGCGCCCACAATGATGTGCAGTGGTATGAGTTGAATTGTGTCCCCCAGATATTCATATGTTGAAGCCCCAAACCCCAAAACCTCAGAATGTGACCTTTTTTGGAAATAAGGTCCTTGCGGATGTAATTAAGACGAGGTCATGGTGGAATAGAAAGGACCCCTACTTCACTGTGACTGGCGTCCTTTTAAAAAGGGAAAATTTGGACACAGACACACATACAGGGAGAACACCATGTGAAGATAAGGGCAGAGACAGAAGTTATGCATCTCCAAGCCAAGGAACTCCAAAGATTACCAGCAAACAACCTGAAGCCAGGAGAGAGGCCTGGAACAGATTGTCTCTCATGGTCCTTAGAAGGAACCAACCCTGGTGACAACCATGATCTCAGACTCTGGCCTCCAGAACTAAGAGGCAACACATTTCTGTTGCTTAAGCATCCAGTTTGTGGTACTTTGTTCCAGAAGCCCTGGCAAATGAATACAGTCTGTTATCAGCCCATGTTGAAAGGAGGAAGCTGAGGCACAGAGGTCAAGTAACCCCCAAGTCACACTGAACCAGAAAGCAGTAGGGCCTGGAGTTGGTGCAGGTGGCCTCCTTCCTGAGCCCACACACTCAGCCTCGTATTTTATATGTAGGAAGTCACACGGGCCTGAGCCAGGCCAACAGGGGTGAGAGGTGAGAGGGGAAATTCATGTGAGAGCCGTGCCCGAGAAAGAAGTCCAGGACTCCTGTTCAGATACGGCAGATGAGAAGGAAGCAGGTGTTCAAAATGGTGCTTTGGTTATTAAGGGTGGTGAAGTCTAGATATTATTGTAATTAAAGAATGATTTGGGCAATCGTGTGTTTAATATCTGTCTTCCCAACTACTGGAAGCTCATGAGGTCAGGGGCAATGAGTTGTACCCCCCAGTGTGTCTATGCCCACACTTATGCCTTGCCCACTGCCTGGCAGAGCACACTGGGTAAATATTGGTAAAAACAAATTGCTACTACCTTCCTTTATGCCCCAGAACACAAAAGAAGGAGGGGTGAGGCGTATCATGTAAACAGGTTTTCTTCCTGAAAGAAGTGCAGGCTGGGATCAGCCCCCTCTTCAGTGTGATAGGCCTGCTCCTCCCACAGCATCCCTCCTGGCGCACAGAGGCAGCTGTGTAAGTCACTGAACAGCTTGTGACTTTGTAGGAAACATGCACTAGTCCAGGTGGCTTATGAGCAAGAAACCGACCCTCATCAAACACTCACCAGCTCCTTTTCAAGGAGGCTGCAAAAGGAATTCTTCCTGCCACAAATTCTTCAGGTGGTAAATTTAGGAAAAAGTACCTGGAGTGGCATGTGCAGGCAGCAACCAGACTGAAATGGAAAACCACATCCACACTGTTCTCAGCACGTGCATGGCAATGAGAAGAAAGAAGGAAGGATTTATCACTTAGCCAAGCACAGTTCTCAGTGCTTCATAAAGTCAGGTAGAGATTGGTTGGGCCCCAGAATCGATTCTCTCCCTTCTTCCATAAATAAGGAATGTTCAGCAGGTCACATGGCCACCTGGATAAATAGTATATTTCTCAGGCTCCCTTGTAGCTGATGTGGCCATGTGACCCAGTTCTGGCTAATAGGATATAAGCAGAAGAGTGTGAAAGGGTCAGGGGACCTTCCTTAAAGGATGGTTTGTCCATGTCTCTTGTCCTTGATTTTTCACACCTTTCTCCAGCCTTCTGCTGGAACGTGGATGTGGATGCAATCATAGTAGACCATGAAGACAAGGACAAACTTTAGGAATGGTGGAGAAGTGAACAGAAAGAAAGTGGATTCTGAGAACCTTGCAGAGAAGAGCTTCCAGGCCAGCCAAGGCCACACAACTATAGACTTTTAAGCAGGAGAATTATCTGCTATCTCTTTAAGCACTGCCATTTGGGGTCTCAGTTACTCATAGCAAACCTAATACTACTGTCACACATATGTTGGCTCACATACATTGGCCAACAAATGAGGTAGGCTGTATATCCCAGTTTATGAATGAAGTAACTAAGGCCAAGGGAGCAACTCACCCAGTGTCACGCTGCTTATAAGATATGAACTCAGATCTGTCTGCCTTCAAATCGTTTGTCTTTCCTCCTGTATCAAGGACGCCTCCGCACTTGGGAATTTCCAGGACACTGTGAACATTGTGAAGTTGTACAGCTTTGGGCAATTTCCTGATGTGGTTCACATACCAGGTCAGTAAGGCCTCAGACTGGTTTACAAAAGCCAGATGCCTTAGCTCCAATCCAGGGTCAAGGCTGGACAGCTGCCAGCAGCCAGGAGCCTCAGAAGTATGCTTGTGGTCACAAAGGGAAACCAGGCTCAGAGAGTGTGTATGGATCTGTGAAAGCCATCCCACTTCCAGCAAAGTAAACCCCGGCCTTCCTCCTACTATCGACGGTTTTCTAAGAGTACTGCCGCTCTGCCTTAATATGCACAGACCAGGGGCAACCACTTGTCATGGTCATCTTACCCTGTACATGCAGCATTACTCACGATGTCCTCTTCTCGAAGGGCAGACTGACTCAGTGGTTTCCTGCAGGGGATGAAGAGAAGCAGAGGCTTTGGACAGGAGGCAGGGCTAGATCAGAGGCTTCCAAGGGCTGGATCAGGAAGTGGGGGCCACGGCAAGTGCAATGCAGAGGGTTTTTTATGTACAAATTCTATAAAATTGGGGATTTTTTTCAGAGAAAATATATAAATCCAATGGTAAAATCTGGAGGATTCAGGAGAAGAAAACCTTCCCTAGGCTCCCTTAGAAAATATTTTAAACACAGCTACCTTTGGAAAGTCTAAGCTTCTTATGATGCTAGGGATTCTTAAGGGGGAAGAAAGATTGGTGTTTTATTCATTTGTTTGTTTGTTGGATGGGATGTTTTCTGTTTGTGGTTTTGTTTGGTTAGTGGATGAGTTTTGTTTTTTCTTATCTCTAGTGCTAAGATCTCATCATTGCACTAACTAGTGCACATGAGCTTTTAGGGCTGTGAGTCACGAATGTAAACATTCTCAAGGTCCAGAACTTGTTTTTGGAGAAAGATGCACAGGTCTGGAGCAACCACTCGTCTCTTCTCACATCCCTGGCAGACATTGCTAATCAATCACTGTGTGCTTTCTCAAGGCTTATGATGGAACCTCAGATCTCTGAGCCAACCAAGTGGAGTTTCATTCTTATCTTGAAAACCTTCTCCACACCTGCTCTTTGAAGACAGGGGCTGCAGGTTACACTCAGTTCTGCATTTCCAACATTTAATGAGACCTTGCATACAGTAGGTCCTTGGGACACATTTGAGGAAGAGAGGGACAGAAGAGACAGGAGGAGCCATTAAGAGAGTCATGTTGCAGGGGACCCAGTGGATAGTGACAAAGGTTGGATCTCATGCCTGATCATCCTCAGAGGCCGGTGCCCTTTTCTATCCACCTTGTGCATGTAACCCCACCCCTCCCCCCCGGGCACTGGGGAGCTCCTTATATGCTGGGGGTTATATGCAGACACATAACTGCTGAGGTGGAAAGAGCACTAACTCAGGTGCCGGAGCACTGGGATCCTATCCCAGCACAACCACTCACCTGCTGAGGGATCTTGAGCAAGAAGTAGCTGGCACCACCCTCTGGACTGCTCCCTTTGTGGACAACGAGAGCCTTATGTCAAAAGGCTGCTGTCAATCAATCCTTCTCTCCCCAAATCTGCAGGGGTCCACTGCTGTTGTCCTACTTCCAGTGGGACTGGAGGGGGCTTCAGCCCTCTCACTCACGCTCCTGCCTCAACAGCAGCTCTCCTCAGAAGCCTTTCCTGGGTATCCCAGCCCATGGAGTGCACCTTCCTTCCTCAGAGCCCCTCACACTGATGGTCTGCCCCTCTATGGGCCTGAACCTATATTTAGTTTCTGTTGTTGGTGATCCATCTCCCATGGGTGTGTACTCTTTCTCCAACTAGGTAGGAGATTTCTTGAGAGCTGAGAATGTGTGCTTTATATTTCTGTGGTACCTCTCACAAGACTAAAAGCAAAATGAGAGATAATATAACAACAAAGATGATGAAGATGATAGTGATGATAATGGTGATGATGATGGTGATGGTGATGATGATGGTGGTGATGATTATGGTGATGGTGATGGTGATGGTGATGATGATGCTGGTGATGATTATGGTGATGGTGATGGTGATGATGATGATGGTGATGACGATGGTGATGAAGATGGTGATGGTGATGATGATGATTATGGTGATGGTGATGATGATAATGATGATGGTGATGATGGTGATGGTGATGGTGATGATGGTTGATACCCTTTGCTGAGCATTTTACACACACATGCTCATCTTTTCCTGATAACTACTCTGAGGAGTGTTATCTTTCTAATTTTGCAATGTGAAAGCTTAGGCACAAAGAGTTTATAGCATTTGCCCAAGGATGCCAAGAAGAAAAGTTTGGAGTGTGGGTGTCTCTGGCCCAGAACCCATGTGTTTAAGAACATGTGCCAAGCCTGAAAATCTTGGCAAGGTGCTGTTCTTGCTGTACACCCATGTCCACACACGTGGCTGTTAAAACACCTTCAGTTTGTGACACTTCTGTCTAGTTCATCTCTGTATTCCCAGTGTCTTGCATAATATTCAGTATGTGAATGTCTGAATGAATGGAGATGTTCTAAAAGAAAGGTCACCCACAACCCCAGGCCTTACCAGTCATTCACTGGTTCAATACTGCTTATCCATCCATGGCCCCAACCTCCTACCCCCAAGCACATTACATACCCATAAGCCTATTAGAACAAGCTAAGGAAGACCCACTCATTTAAAATTATCTCCTCAAATGGTATTTACCTAGCACTCTCTCTAGCCCTGCATAAGCAATTCATCTTTCACATTTCCTTTTAGCACATTTTAGGACTTCTTAATAAACTCTGGGCAGTTAATGAACTTACATATCTGATGTCCCAAAATGCACATTTACACAGCAGCTTCTAGAGATAACTTACCCCCAAAGTCTTCAGTTACTACCTGCTAAATCATTTCACTTTTCAGTGGAAACAGAGACTTAGACAGGATTGAAATCCATCCCCTTCTATCTGCAATGCCACTGCCCCATGCTAGTTCAGTCCCGACCTTTCCAAGAGTCTCCCAATGCAGTGTGGTTACACATCACCCAAGGACCTTGTTAAAATGCTGACTCTGATTCAGTTGGTCTATAGAGGAGATAAAGAGTCTGTATTTCTAACAAGCTCTCAGGTTATATAGATGCTTCTGGTCCCTGGACCACATGTGAGAAGCAATTTTCTACCTTTCTCCGAGCTTCAGCAGAACCCCTCCCCACACTCCCAAGTCCATCCTCTATCCTCCCAGTAATCGAACACACAAAGGTGATCTCACCACTTTCCTCCTGGCAGCTCATGGGATCCTGTCCACACTCCTTGGCCTGACTCTAGTCCTGGAGCTCATCTCGGAGCTCAACCTGTATCTTTGCCTCACCTCCCTTCATTTACTCCATCATACTACTTACTCTTCCCCAATACACCCAGGGTGTTTCTCCCTCCTCTCTGTGGTGCAGTTATCTCTGTTCTTCAACAAAGCCTTCCCTGACCTCTCTTTTCTTCTTCTACCACTCCTCAAGCCTGATACAAAGCCCCTTCCCTCTGACTCCATAACACCCTCTGGGTACTTCTACCAGAGCATAGGTGTATTGATCCAGGTTGGCGTCCCCACCAGACCAAGACTTTTTGGAGGGCAGGGACCAACTGTATCTTGCTAATCTCCACATCCTCTGTGGCTCAGCAAATATTTATGATAGAATGAACAGATGAGAACCTCTCTGAAGAATTCTTTGACACATGAAGGTGGACAGTTAATAGAATTTCTAGAAGGAAGAATAGCTCCTTTGCTGTTAATACAAATCATTGCTACGTGTGTAAACTAACTTTTCAAGGCTAATAAGATGTTTGCTTATATTAATATATTTGACTGTGTCATTTGCTTTGCAAAGTTCAGGTAAAAATTCTAAATGCTGACTGGCCTTAAACAAGTCTTTAAAGAGGCAGTGAGCAAATTAAATGTATTTCATTCATAATCTGCACAGGGGAAAATGCTCCTTGAAGTGTCTGCGGCACATTTTTATTCTGTCTTGGAGCCATTGTTTTGTGAAGAATGATTTACTCAGAAATTATAATGGAAATCACTAGGGATATTTCACTAGAGATAGGTAGACAGACAGATAGATAATGCTGATGATTTCACACAGCATTAAGAATAAAAATAACAACCACAAAAATAATAGCTATAGTTTATTAGGCATTTACTCAGTACCAGGCATAGGGCTCACTCTTCACATCTGTGATTTCCCCACACTAACCCTGGGAGATAGTCTCCATTATCCCCATTGAACCAACGGGAATACTGAGGCTCAGAGGGATTCATCCGTGGGTTCCCGTTCAGTGTCGGAGGCTTCTTTCCATGCTCATAACCACTAAGCAAGACTGCCTCTGTCAAACGTTTACAGTGGTCAGGTGTTCAAAGACAAGTGTCAAGTGGCCACATGGCATGAGATGCAAAGAAAGTGTAACAGAGCCTCCATTCTCTGTGAGCTGCCAGCTTTAAACCAAAGCAGCTCCCTCCCTCCCACCTTCCCTATCCCACCCCTCTAGGTGGTCACAAAGCACCAAGCTGATCTCCCTGTGCTATGCGGCTGCTTCCCACCAGCTATCTACCTTACCTTTGGTAGTGTATATATGTCCATGCCACTCATATGTTTATGTATAACTGATTCACTTTGTTATGTTGCAGAAACTAACACACCATTGTAAAGCAATTATACTCCAATAAAGATGTTAAAAAAAAAGTATTTGCTATAAAAAGGGAAAATGGAGTACGATGGGGTTAAAAAAATGTATAGACCAACTTTATATTTAATATTTTAGCTCTGCAAATGATCAACTTTGTTAATGATTAAATGCATGTAAAATAAAGCATCTTAAAAATCTGCTAACACATATTGTGTTATCAGAAGTGAACCAAAACAATAAAACTCAATGTTGGCAAAAAAAACAAACAAACAAACAAAAACAGTGCAACACCCAAGATAGCCAAGTTAGCAGAAGAGATGCACAGCAAATTTATCCTTGATGGAACCCCACTTGTAGTGGGGAGTATGAGACGAACTAATTATTTTTATGAGATGAACTAGATTATTTTCACTAATCTAAGTGAAAATGTAGTAATTAGGCATGGAACCCATAACAGCTGCAAGGAGTTAAATCAAACAGGTGTCACCCGGGAGCAGCCTATATCGGGGATCGAGGTGGCGAGAATGACCGGGAAGGAGAGAGGTAAACATCTAGGAGAGCCCGATGTGGGCCAGATCTTGTCCCACTCCTTCACACATGTCATTTCATTCACTCCCCAAGGTGTCCCTTTGATGCCTTTATAGTTGCCACCATTTTACAGATGCAAAGACTGAGGCTCACGGAGATTCAGGAATTGGGTGGACGGTCTTTTGAACTCAGGTCTGTCTGTGTTTTCTATGTAGATTTGTAGAGATAGGCTTACCGCCCCCCCAACCCCAGTCCCTACAATGCTGCCATTCTTAATGGATTTTTATTTTAAGTTATCTAAAAAGTCACTTGCTGGTAGATTCAGCCTGAGGCTATGGCAAACGCCAGCCCTCAGCAGAGGAAAGCGACTTGAAATTTCAGGAAATCATGGAAAAATTAGTAACTTGAGAGCATTGAGACTTACTGAAAGGGCAGGAGATTAAGAAAAAAGCAATTTCATTTTATTACTGGAAACTTGAAGAGATGAAAATATGACCTTTTTCTGCCTCCCCCGCTTCTAAAAAGTGACAAAAGTGTTTCATATTCCTACAAGCTATATTAGGAAAAGTACCTCCAAGTGTGTGCTGCCTCCTGGGAGCTCAAAGTTTCAATCTCTTTTTTCTTCTTTGGCAAGAAGAAAAGAGATGCTGTTTTAGGACAGGAGTGTCCATATGGTTTTGATCTGGGCCAGCCCTTGCCTAAACAAAGCTGTAACCCAGCCTGTTCCTCAAACCATATCTGCCCCCCGACTCAGAGATGCACTTTCCCACCTAACCGCTAGGTCCTACCCAGACATCTGCCAAACACTAAAGAGAATCCCCAGATCAGTGACCCCAGAGCTCAGGCTCCATCCCGGAGGACAGCAGACCACAGGGTGCCAGGAGGTGTCTTTCACTCACTCTTACTTCTCTGAGCCTTAACTTCCATATCTGTGAAATGGGGAGACTTTTTCCCCTCCATGGAGTTTTGTGGGGAGCAAAAAACATTACACAGTGTTTTAACTAGGCGTTAGTTTTAATTAGTATTAACCAGGCACTTAATAAAAGAAGCTATACGTATGATTGCCATCCTCTACAATAATATTAAAGCAGAAAGGTCGTCCAATGAGGGTAGCCTTCAAGGGACATGAGGTTAGGAGGTACTCTTTCCTCCCACTACTGTGAAGGTGGAGGCCACTGTCAGAGGACAGCATGTCTACCGGGGTGCAGGTGGCACTGTCACCCTGGAGAGGAGCTATGCATGCCTCACTGCAGCTCTATGGCCATGGAGCAGGCCAAGGGCAAGGACTTCTTTAACAGGAGAAGCCTGGGCGACTTCAACAGGCAAAGGGAGTCAGACCAGTGCCCGGGCAGCCTGCACTGCATCCTGGCCTCCTTTTACAGCATAACACACACGCTGTGCAGTGTGCCCTGCACCAGAGCCAAGGAGAGAAATGAGGTCTGAAAGCCAGCCCTGCCCTCCACTGGGCAAGCCCGTCCGCTGACTGGAGGAAGGCATCCAGCTGAATTTGCATCCAGCTGTGTAGGGGCCAGTGGTGGCCACCTACATCCAGTGACGTTCATAAGACCAACTTCGTATCATAACGAGTCCTTCCTGCTCTCCTTCCTTCCACCAACCCTTTCCAAGTCTCCCCTATTTGCTCGCTCACTGAGTCCCTGCCTCAAGGGGCCCAGAATCTGATGGGGGACAGACACAGAGGTGAATGACTACAGAACAGGACGACATGGCCAGGAAAGCTGCCCCTGACCAGAGAGAAGGGGCACCTGCCCAAAGAGGTAAGGAACTGACCCCAGATCACACGACTCCCTGTCATCGGGCAGAACCCACATGAGAAAACTTAGTGAAAAGGGCAGAACACGCAGCTAAATGCAGAGAGGACGTGGGAAAGAGAGCGCAGGAGGAAGGGAATTAAAGCCATATTAGAAAATCGTGAGATGGAAGTGAATAGACAAAGAGCCTGGCTGGGAGGCAGAAGCCTGTGACCGTGCGTGTGCATACATGTGTCTGCCTTTGTGTGTGTTTACACCAGAGAGAAACACATAGGGGTTTGGTGCACTCTGTATGAGGCATTGAGATGGTCACTTTACAGACACTGTCTCCTTGAATTCTTGTGGCAATCTTGTAAGGTGGTCTTTGTTATTCCCATTTGACAGATAAGGAACTTGGAATTCACAGAGATGAACCCCAAGTAACCCCAGTTGATATACACAGAGCCCACGCTGTCTGCAGGGCAGCATAGGAGAAGCAGAGCTGTGCTTCACGGCTGGGGTCGCAGTCCCTCCCGTGTACCCCTCTTCACCTTCCCCCCGTGGCAGCTATAGGCTCAAGGCAGCAGCAGCCCGGGGTCCCAGAAGCTCTGGCCTGGCCACACAGCCGGGACCTCAAACGCCACAAGCAGATGAGGTTAAGGTGTCTAGCATGGAACCAAAGCTGCCATCAGCAGCGTCCAGAAAGCATCTGGGGAGCTCTGTCCCTCTCAGCCCAGGCACATGAGACCACCTAGTTATATTAATTAAATTAATCATGGAAATGAACTGACCCTGGTGATGGGCACGGCGCTCAGCCTCAAGTTCCTGGTGACTTTCAGAAAATCCAATTAAAGCTGAGCCAGCCATTCTCCGGAAAGATCACTGGGGGCAAGGATAGGAGCTAAGGAGAAGCTAAGAAAAGAAATCCTATCTTCACATCCATTAAATCAACCTCCCTCTTAAGCAATACCTCTTGTGCCAGGGAGATTCCAGGAGGCATCTGAAAGAGAATTAAATGGAAGGAAGGATCAGTCTTTTCCCCCTTTTGCCATTTTCCTGGGGTTATGGCTGGGAGGCATGTGGTGGGCACGAGACACGCAGGCCTGTGTGTCATCTAGAGAGCGCTGGTCTAGGAGTGCAGGGGCCCAGGATTCAAGTCTGGGCTGGGCTCCATCAGTAGTGAGCCATTTGACCTTCGGCATTGAACTCACTGAGCCTTAATAAAATGGAACGCTAGAAATGGACCAAAGCCACCTCACAGGGTGGCTTCAGAGACCCAGGGGGATCATGGATATACAGGAGTTTGAGAAAGTAAGATCTGCTAACAAGCTTGTCACAGTGCGCTTGTGTTTTGCATAATGAAACAGCAAAGAGAAAATACTGGTGAAGCTGTTTAAGAGGGCAGGGAGAGTATGTATTCTTCCTTGCATCCATCCATTCCAAATGGATTGAGCCTCTGTATGTCCCAGGTTACAGAATAGAACACGGTAGCCTGACACAGAGAACCTTTTAAACGTATGCCAGGAGAGGAGGTGCTGTGTCTGTTTTTCTTCCCATTATATCCCAATAATACTTAACAGGAGTTAATACTTAGAGTACATACTCAACAAATATTTGTTGATTGAATGAGTGAACTACCAAGTTTGTAGGGCTTCAAAACAAATAAACAGATATTTCAATAAAGCATGATAAAGCTAGGGGATTGATAAAGGGGCCCTGGAAATTCCATGAAAGGTATCTCAGCCGCTGGGGAGGGGAACGAGGGAGCGTTAGGCTGGGCCCTGGGAACAGTGGGCTGGGAGGGAGGAGTTAGGGAAAACAGACCAAAGCAGGGCTGGTGGGCCAGAGACACTCCCGGGGCCCTCCATCCGCCTTCTGGAAGGAGGACCCAAGGATGGGGGAGTCAGACCGTAGCCTTACAAAGATACTCTGGACATGTTCAGCCAGGTGAGAGAGAAGCCAGCAGGAAGGGAAGCTGGAAACGTGAGTGAGATTTGGTTTAAGCCAGAAGAATGGGCTGCGCCAGGGACCAGAAACTAAAGTGGAGAGCTCCGGAGGGCACGGCTGGAGAGGAAGGGCGAGGATTTGAGAATGACGGTGGGTGTGACTTATGGGGATGGAGACAGGGAAATTGGCGGGGTGGGTGGGCGGGGAATGAGCGCAGGCGTGTGTGTGCGTGTGTGTGTGCGCGCGCGCGCACAGAGATGCGCGCACATAAAACTCCAGCTGATAAAACTGACAAAGGCGACGGCGCCTCGCGTCCCCCGCGGCCACCGAGCTGGCGCGGCCAATGGTGCCCGAGGCGAGGGGGAGGGACCAATGGAGCGCCGGGCAGAGCCAGACCCAAGCAAAAACAAAGCCGTCTCTCTGAAACAAAAACGAAACAGACGTGGCCGGGTAAAGCCAAATGTTTGTGAGATGATGTGAACAAAGGGGAAAAGTCAATCCAGGCAAGTTTGAATGTCTGCTTGGAGCTTTCGGCGGCTCTGATCGCTGAATACTTTATGAGAACGTCCTTTGCCCCTTCTCTCCCTCTCCCCCGGAAGGAAAATAAATCCTTGGCCAAATGAGACTTGACGGCACGAAAAGAAGACCGTCTCCAGACTGTCCCAGCTGGCTTTGGAGAGACCGGGCCAGAGGTGCCGCGTGGATATCATTGTCGCCGGTGGCTCAATACTGTCACCCCCCCCCCCCCCGCAAACGCCCACCACCTCCCGTGGTGCAGAGAACGTGGCCCTCCGCAGAGCTGGGACAGGCGCAGCGCCAAGGAAACCTTTGTTTTTCTCTCTAGCCCTTCTTGCCAACCGGCGATGTACCTCCTTGGTATTTCTACCGTATAAAATTGCTCTTCGTACCCCGATTCGCTGCACTGCAGCCTCTCAGCCTCACTCCACCTTCCACCGGGAGTCACCGCCCCTCTCCCTTCTTCAAACCACAGCAGCATCGCACGGCACAGCGAGGCCCTTTTGCGGTTACCCATAAATGCAAAGTCAAGGAGCCACCAATACCTGTTTGAGGAGCTGGCATTTTAATTAACACACTCCAGCTGCCATAAACGCCGACTAGTGTCCCACCTCTCCTCCTCCCAGGGCCCTCTCCCAACCTCCCTGCTCACCCCCATCTATGTAAAAAAGCCATAAAGCCTTTCTCCAATCGCCTTCTTGGAGTTTATGCAACCCCCAGAACACAGGTTGACTGGAAAGGTCTCTCTCCTGGATAACAACAATTCAATGTGCCTTGACATTTTAATAGCCTGCCATCCTGGTGAACACAATCGAGCAAGGCAGTGAAGCAAAAATCATTAGGTAAGCAAGATAATCTAAGCGGGATCTTCCTCCTGCACGCTGGCATCTGGGGGTAGGCTGCACAGCCGGGGCAGTCCGCAAAGCTGGCCTCATCCTGCTCTGCAGAGCTCTGTATGTGTGCTCCCACGTATACCCTTGTTCAGCTACAGACACTCACCCCTGCAAACAGGTTTGGGGAGATAAACATACTCAGGCAAGTACAGGCTCCTTGAAGCCCCAATATGAGATAGCTTGAGAGTATACATTGTTAGACCTGCGCGGTCTCCTAGGAGTTTCGACTCGCCCAGGAAACAACAAGAGTCGGAAGTCGATGCAAAACGCAAGAGGTTTATTGAAGGCCGGTGCACCGGGGTTCCTTGGTCCTCACGCAGGAGGTCGAAGAAGGAACCCTTTTGGGCGCGAATATGTCAGTTTTATAGGTTCCCACTTCCCCGTATGTAAATTATAGATTTGGTTGTGTTCTCCTGCTGATTGGTCCCGGCTTAGGCTCGGACCAGAGAGGGAACTTGTCCCCAGCTGCCTGATTGGTCTTTGACAGACACCTTTTTTACATTTTGTTATCTCCCTCCTCGGAAGGGGGCCGGACATCCTGGAAATTCACCCATTGTCTAAGAAGCCCCTATTGTCTGGAGAGTTCTTAATCATTAGCTGGAACAATGTCCCTCGAGTCCCACATTCCCCCCTTTTTCTTGTGACTATTGATTCCAATCATGGAATCTCAACCTTCTGTATCCCAATAAGGTGCTCCTATAGCCAATTTACAAACATCAGGAAAAAGATCTGGCCACCAGGTCCAGGGGGGTGCAGTATGACTAATGGACCAGGTTACATCTCCAGCCTGAGAAATTACCTGCCAAGTTAAACGTTGGGGGAGGTGAGGGCTAAAATCACTTACAGTCAGTAAAGGCAGTAAAACCAAAATTATAAGTCTTAGGTTCGTAGAAGCTTGAGTTTGAGCGGGTTGTCGGTTCTTTGGGCCCGCCATCCTGATGATGCCGTCGCTGGTGCAGCCTTCACATGTGAAGCATGGATCCAGGCAGCGATGCCGTCCACTTTTATGGCCGTTGGGGTGGTGAGGAGGACGGTGTATGGTCCTTTCCATCGAGGTTCCAACATCTGGGTTCGATGCCGATGGACGTATACGGAGTCTCCGACTTGGAAAGGATGAGTTTCTCCCGGTGTTCCCGGTTGGTAGGCCTTGGCGAGTTGGGACCATTTCTTTCTGGACCAATTGGAGTCCCAGTAGCCTAGCATATAAGTCAGTGTTATTTTGACAATCAGGTTTTATTTCTTTTCCTAAAGTGAGGAGGGGAGGCGGGGCACCATATAATATTTCAAAAGGAGTAAGATGGTATCGGGAAGGTGTATTTCTAACCCGGAATAGGGCCAAAGGAAGGAGCACCATCCAATCGGTACCGCCAGTCTCCAAGGACAATTTAGTTAGGGTCTCTTTTAGAGTCCTATTCATTCTTTCTACCTGACCTAAACTTTGGGGTCTATAGGCACAATGTAATTTCCAATCAGTCCCCAAATATCTGGCCACATCCTGACTTACCTGGGCGACGAAGGCTGGACCATTATCAGACCCTATTACCTTTGATGCTCCAAATCGAGGAAAAATTTCTTCTAAAATCTTCTTGGCTACTACAGCAGCTGTTTCTTTCTTTGTTGGGAAAGCCTCTATCCATCCTGAAAAAGTGTCTACAAAAACTAAAAGGTATTTATTACCGTACCTTCCAGGACGCACTTCGGTAAAGTCCACTTCCCAGTAAGTTCCTGGGCGGTCCCCCCTGAGTCTCTTTCCAGTTTCAAGTTTCCCTTTGCGAGCATTTACCTGTTGACATGGGACGCATTCCTGCACAATTTGTTCAGCTAATTTTGTCATTCCAGGGGTTTCGTACCCGGCTTTTTGTAACAAGGCTACCATCTTTTTAGTCCCCAAATGTGTCCATCTGTGCATCTGTTGTAACATGGATTCTGCTTGCTGAGGGGACAAAGTTCCTTTTGTTGTGGCCGGGATGATTTCTTCATCGCGGCCTGGTTTTTCAGGAACTTTATGTGACAGTCCTAAAATGACTTCTCCCGATGCTATTTCTCGGGCCACTTGGTCAGCCATATTATTTCCCCTAATTATTGGGGTATTTCCTTTTTGATGTCCAGGGCAGTGGATGATACTGACTTTAGTAGGAAGCATGAGTGCAGTCAACAAAGCCACGATTTCGTCTTTGTTTTTAATTTCTTTGCCACCTGAAGTTAGTAGCCCTCTCTGTTGGTAAATGGCACCGTGGATATGAGCGGTAGCAAACGCATATCTACTGTCTGTGTAGATGTTTACTTTTTTATTCTCTGCCATCTCTAATGCCCTCGTCAGGGCAATTAATTCAGCTCGTTGGGCTGAGGTCCCTTGTGGTAGTGCCGCTGCCCATATGACTTGTTTTCCGTCTACCACGGCTGCCCCAGTTCGACGCTTACCTTCCTCCAGGAAATTGCTCCCATCCGTGAACCAGGTGAAATCAGCATCAGGGAGGGGCAGGTCCATCAGATCTGGCCTACTGCCGTGTGCTGCGGCTAGTACTTCCTGACAATCATGTATGATGGTGGAGCCTTCCAAGTCAGGATCAGGTAGCAAGGTGGCTGGATTGAGTCCTGTGGCTGGAGCAAACTTGATGCGATCTGAGTTTAGCAACAGGGTTTGGTAATGGGTCATCCTGGCATTAGTTAGCCACCTATCCGGTGGTTGACGGACTACATTTTCCAGGGCATGAGGAGCTGTTATCGTTAGATTTTGTCCTAAAGTTAGTTTGTCAGCATCTTTGACTAGAACGGCCACTGCAGCGATTATCTTTAAACAGGTGGGCCATCCTGATGCCACAGGGTCCAATTTTTTTGACAAATAAGCAACTGGGCGATTCCAGGGACCCAATTTCTGAGTCAATACTCCTTTTGCAATGCCCTTATTTTCGGCCACATATAAATGAAAAGGTTTGGTTACATCTGGCAGTCCTAGGGCTGGAGCTGAAAGTAAAGCTCGTTTGATTTGGTCAAAAGCCCGTTGTTCCTTATCACCCCAAACGAAAGGAGTGCTGTTTTTGGTTAGGGGGTACAATGGGGCTGCCAGCTCAGCAAACCCTGGAATCCATAGTCTACAGAATCCGGCCGTCCCCAAAAATTCTCTAACCTGCCTGGCGTTTTTGGGAGCCGGAATTTGGGCCACCGTATCCTTTCTGCTCTCCGTGAGCCATCTTTGCCCCCCTTTTAATAGATACCCCAGGTAACTGACCTGTTGTTGGCATATTTGTGCTTTCTTGGCTGAGGCTCTATATCCCAGGGTTCCAAGTTCCGTTAACAGTTTTTCAGTACCCTTGATACAATCTTCTTGGGTCTCAGCAGCTAATAAAATATCATCAACGTATTGGAGTAATGTTACCTGGGGATTTGATTCTCTATATAATGCCAAATCCTGATGGAGGGCTTCATCAAAGATGGTCGGGGAGTTCTTAAATCCCTGAGATAGCCGTGTCCATGTCAGCTGACCAGACATTCCCGATGTTGGATCTTTCCATTCGAAGGCAAAGTAGGGTTGGCTCAGGGGAGAGAGTCTTAAACAGAAAAAAACATCTTTAAGGTCCAAAACAGTATACCACGTATGTTGAGGTGGAAGAGTGCTCAGGAGGTTGTAAGGGTTTGGAACTGTGGGGTGGAGGTCTGCCACCCGTTTGTTTACCTCTCGTAGATCCTGCACCGGCCGATAATCATTTGTTCCTGGTTTCTTTACCGGCAGGAGAGGGGTGTTCCATGCTGATTGACATCTTATTAAGATGCCCAAGTCTAGTAGCCTCTGTATATGGGGACGGATACCGTCTTTGGCTTCTCTACTCATGGGGTATTGACGGACTGTTATTGGGGTGGCAGTTGCCTTGAGTTCCACTAGCACCGGGGGCCGATTTTTGGCCATCCCCATTCCGGCAGTTTCTGCCCAGGCTTGAGGGAACCGAGTTACCCAATTAGTAACATTAACTCGTGAGGATGAAGGCTGCTCGTATAATTTATATTCATCTTCTAATTTCATAGTCAATATTTGAAGTAACCTTCCCTTATTATCAGTTATGGTGGGACCTTCTGGCTGAAAGTGGATTTGAGCCCCTACTTTGGAGAGTAAATCTCTTCCCAGCAAAGGATAGGGGCATTCCGGAATAATCAAAAATGAATGGGTTACTCGTCCAATCCCAAGATCTACTGTCCTTCATGTGGTCCATGAATATTGTTTATTCCCAGTGGCTCCTTGTACCCATGACCTTTTAGCTGAGATAGGACCTTTTGAGTGGAGAAGGACGGAGTGCTGGGCTCCGGTATCTACCAAAAATTGAACAGGTTCCCACTCCACTTTAAGAGTTGCCCGGGGCTCGGGGAGAGGGTTCGAGCCCTGACTTTCCTAGTCTTCTTCTTTCAATGTTAAGATTTTGTTTTTGGTTGGCCTTCCTCCATTCTTTTTCTTAGGGCATTCTCTCGCCCAATGTCCTTTTTCTTTACAGTAGGCACATTGGTCCTTGTCTAATGGCTGCCTTCTGTCTGCCGTTCGCCCTTCCTGCCTATTTCTATCCTCTATATTTCTTCCTCCAACCACAGTGGCCAGTATCTTACTTAAATTCCTCTCCTGTCTCTTATCCCGTCTTATTTCACGGGCTTCCTGCTCTTTCTGCTTTCTTTCTTTCTTCTCTTCCTCTGTTTCTCTTTTGTTATATACTTTATCTGCCTCTTTTACTAACTCTTGAAGCGAAAATCCCTGCAAGCCATCCAGCCTCCGTAATTTCTTCTTAATATCAGGGGCCGCTTGATCTATGAAAGCCATTGCTATAGTAGCCCTATGTCCCTCCGAAGTTGGATCATAAGGGGTAAAGCGTCTAAAGGCTTCCATTAAACGTTCCAGGAACACAGTTGGCGATTCCTGGGGCCCCTGAGTTACTTCCCTTACCTTAGCCAAATTAGTGGGCCGTCTGGCCGCTCCATGGAGACCTGCCACCAGAGCCTGGCGATACATTTTCAGGCGCTCCCTACCTTTCGGGGCATTGAAATCCCAGTTTGGCCTGACGAGTGGGAAACCAGCATCAATCTCGTTAGGCAGCTGGGTAGGTTGCCCATTGATGCCTAATACATTTTTTCTGGCTTCCAAAAGAACCCGTTGCCTCTCCTCAGTCGTTAGGAGAGTCTGGAGCAGCTGCTGACAATCATCCCATGTGGGCTGGTGGGAGAAAACGAGATTCTATTAAAGCGGTAAGGGCCTGTGGATTTTCGGAAAAAGTTGGGTTATGCATTTTTCAATTATAAAGATCTGCAGAGGAAAAGGGCCAATATTGGAGAGGTCTATTCCCTTGGCCATCAGGGGGGCCATATTCTCTAAGAGGTAGGGCAGTGGAGTCCGGGGAGATTGCCCTCCGGCTCCTAGTGCCCACTGAGGGACCCCTTTCTTCTTCCATCATGGATGGTTCCCTCAGTGCCGAGGGCAGTGGAGCTGGGGGTCCTCTAGGTGGTAGGGGATTCGGGGCCGGAGGATAAGGGGGTGGGGAATCCAAAAGAAGCAAATCGGACTGCGGGTCAGGATAAATCGCCTTCGGTAGATCCGGGGCGTCGGGTAGCTTCTCCGTGTTGGGGTTTTTCTTTAAGGCTAATATCTCCGACGCTGCTGATGTATGCGCGGATGTACCTGTTGAGGAAACAAAGGGCCGGACCCACGGAGGTGGGGAGAGAATTAAATCTTCCCAGACCAAGACATATGGTACTTGGTCTGGATGTCCGTGGGGATCTATATTAAATATCTTAGATTTCAGCAGCTTAATCTTGTCTAATAAAAAGGATCCTTCGGGGGGCCATCCTATCTGAAATGTTGGCCATTCAGAGGCACACAAAGTCTGCCACTTTCCTTTCTTTACCTCTACCGAAAAATTATGGGCTCTGGCCCGAACTTCGGTCCAATAGCTTAGGGTAAGGGAAAGAGGAGTCGTCATAGTTTGTCCCATTGTCGTCCGTCAGAGAAGAATAGACCACAATACAGAAACAGTTAAAACTCCACGAAACACATATACGTATGGGCCACCGCGAGCTCGCTTCAAAACCGAAACTTCTTCAGATGGCAGTTACCACCAAGGGAACTGCCGAAACCGAGTGAAGGGGAGACAGAGTTTGCCTCTCCTTCCAGATGAGCCACTAGGGCGTCCCCTAGGGCTCATGGACGCCGGCTATTAGCACGTCTGCCTAGCCAGAGGTCCGATACAGATTCCATAATAAGCCGATTCTTACGGCTTTCCTCCGATAATGGCCCACAAAGAACAAGGGACAAACAGACAATCAAGCTCGAGCTTACCTGGTACCTCCAACTCCCGGTGTTCTTGTGGTCCGGGGCGAGTGGAATCCCGGACGAGCCCCCAAATGTTAGACCTGCGCGGTCTCCTAGGAGTTTCGACTCGCCCAGGAAACAACAAGAGTCGGAAGTCGATGCAAAACGCAAGAGGTTTATTGAAGGCCGGTGCACCGGGGTTCCTTGGTCCTCACGCAGGAGGTCGAAGAAGGAACCCTTTTGGGCGCGAATATGTCAGTTTTATAGGTTCCCACTTCCCCGTATGTAAATTATAGATTTGGTTGTGTTCTCCTGCTGATTGGTCCCGGCTTAGGCTCGGACCAGAGAGGGAACTTGTCCCCAGCTGCCTGATTGGTCTTTGACAGACACCTTTTTTACATTTTGTTATCTCCCTCCTCGGAAGGGGGCCGGACATCCTGGAAATTCACCCATTGTCTAAGAAGCCCCTATTGTCTGGAGAGTTCTTAATCATTAGCTGGAACAATGTCCCTCGAGTCCCACAACATATTTACAAATGAATCAAAATAGCTGCCACTCCTCCAAACAACCACCAAATTAAACTCCCTGCCCTCAGTTCAGGTGTTGTTGTATCACTGAGAGTGAGGCAACTATTGGCTGGGATTCCTAATGTCAACCATCTAAAGGCTGATTATTTCCATGCATATGTACATATTTATATAAAGATTTTGAATGTAATGCCATGGCTAATTATACACTTTAAACATAAATATGTAATATAAAACATTTATGCTTACTGTATGCACGGTAATATTATAAATGTTTCGCATCTATTAAGTCATTGAATCCTTGAAACATAGGTACTATTATCCCCATTTCAGAGATGAGGTAACTGAGGCACATGTAGTTGAAGCAACTTGTCCAAAGCCATCTTCTAGTAAGTGGCATAGAACGAGGATTTGAATTCAAGCAGTCTGGCCCTAGAGTACAGGCTGTCATCTTGCACTATGCTGTCTCCTAGAAAGTAAATCACACAAATAAATGAAACATGTGTTACACGCCTTTCTAAGGTCTGTGCATTCCTTCATGAATGTGTATATTTGCACACACAACACATACGTTTAGATGGACACTTAAATTTGCAAAGCATTATGACTAAAGCAGTATGACTGACTGCCTTTCAACACAAACACCTGCATGTATGCATTCAGCCGTAGTCACATACTGAATATCTTGTGAGTCCCAGGATCGTATATTAGTACTGATGATACAACAATTCATTAGACACAACTGCCACCTCCTGTAGCTCATAGCCTACGGGAAAGTCAAACCAGCGAACAGATGCTTGGCCTTGCAGGCGACAGGCTACAGATGGGCACAGAGCTGCAGAGGCTCAGAGGACCTGCCCCGGCTGCCCCAATCTGCCTCACACGACCCTGTCCCGGGTTCTTCTTGGGAAGTCACACACCGATTCCCAAGAGGTTGCCATCACTCCAAACATGTGGAGTTCGCCATTTGGGGATCACCTTTAAAACGTTTTTACAAGCTGCCCAAGAAAATGAGTCTTGTTACTTAATAATTACATGTAACACACACGCTCACACCCCTTTCTTGGGAAGGAGGTAGAATTGACATCACAAAACCCAGCAAGGCCACAGATAACAGAAAATTCTCCTGTTGGATCCCAACCCTCCCAGATGGCCCATGCTCTTCCCTCTCTCCTCACACGGGATTCCCCAGCACAGACCTGTTTCCCTGGGTGCTGACTTGGCAAGCTCTTCACTTTATGAATATGACCCTCAGAGGGGAGAGCCCCTCTCAGCAGCCCCCGAACTATGTTATCACCGCTATTAAGGAGCTTAAAGAGGAGCTGGGAGGAGAGACACCACTGGAATTGCAGCCTGATTGTGATTGATGTGTTCCTATTAGCGTCTCAGTGTTATCTCTCTGGATGGCAAGAACAGCCAGTGGCTTGTAACACAACAGATTACCTGAGTTCTCAGCCTGAGAAGGATGTTTAAATAAAATATAGTCCCTCTTAGCTAGAGGCTCATTTTCTCCACGAGGCTCCCAGACTATTTCATGTCAGCTCTGATTCGCTGCGACTCTCCTCAGTAAACATGTCTTATCATTAATAATTCTTTACAAGCACAATCTCCAAGAGTCCTCTCCCTCTCTCTCTCTCTCTCTCTCTCTCTCTCTCTCTCTCTCTCTCTTTCTCTAGGTGGCTGGATCCAGACACATCACGTGCCAGTTTGGGTTCCAAGGTGCTTCCCTCTGAATTTTCACCTGCCTTGCCAAAAATGATTGATTACGCCGGGCCGACTGGGTGTCCAGCAATACCCAACAAATGACTTTGGCCCCTAACAGCAGGCCTTGGCCAGATAGAAATCAATATTTCACCATTAAAATCTATCAAAGAAGAGTTAAGGCACCATCTGTCCCTGCCGCCTCTCTATGGTGTGTGAACATTAAATCCGACACTTGTACTACATGGGTAATCAATATATAGTGGTTCACAGATCATTTGTGGTTCCCTTTTAGCAGTGATGGATGTCTGGAATCATTGTGATTCATTTTGTCAGACCATTAAACAAGATTCTGTCCAGTTCCTTCCTGATTTCATTTAGAGGATCATTCTTCACAGTTCATAAGAGGGAAACGTTTTTACCAATCTGCTTCTATTTCAATAAGTCACTTTATAGAGATTTTGTGTCCTCTAGACTGTAAAAATTCTGGAGAGATAGTACAAACAGACCTCTAAAACTATTCACTGCATGACATATGCATAAAGTGTGAAGAGAGGAATGTAAATATGTTTACCTCTTTATCTGCAAATGTTGGTTTTAACCCCCTCCTGGCTGGAGCGCTGGCCTGTGGGCACTCTGGTAATAGGGCCCACCACAGAGGGAGGAGGGTGGAGCTGGTGTCTGGAAGCTGATTTACAGAGGCGAGGGAAACCCCCATACCCTCCCTGGCATGGCTAAAAGTAATGGAAATGGCTTTTCCAGAGTTTGCATTTCAGACACTTTCATTTCTACAGTCGTGACGATCTGCCTTTGACCCACGTGATTGGCAAGGGCCCCTCTGCCACCCAGTGGAGCATGTAACCCGAGAGAAGAACCACTTGAGGGCTGGGTGTGGACAAACTGTATTTTATTGTTATTTTAAGTAAATCTGTAGCAGGATCACTAAATAATGCACTCTAAAACCGAACAGTTGATATTAAACTATTTTCTGTTTTTAGATTATTAGATAATTATATCACTGTAGCTGATACTAGTGTAGATAAACAGACGTTGATTTAAATATTA
This sequence comes from Delphinus delphis, assembly GCF_949987515.2. Taxonomy (NCBI): domain Eukaryota; kingdom Metazoa; phylum Chordata; class Mammalia; order Artiodactyla; family Delphinidae; genus Delphinus; species Delphinus delphis. The sequence goes on along the minus strand of NC_082689.1, from coordinate 102,407,601 downwards.
ACAGATGTATATATACATATGTATACGTACAGATATATACACATATATTTTACATTTAATTATATAGTGCATGACAAATGTGTATAATTTTAAAGACTTTAGAGATAATTTAACTTTTCCTTCTTTCCTTTCCTTTTAATATAAAGTAACAGTCTCAAAAAGGATAAAATCTGGGGCTTCCCTGGTGGTGCAGTGGTTGAGAGTCCGCCTGCCGATGCAGGGGACACGGGTTCGTGCCCCGGTCCGGGAAGATCCCACGTGCCGTGGAGCGGCTGGGCCCGTGAGCCATGGCCACTGAGCCTGCGCGTCCGGGGCCTGTGCTCCGCAACGGGACAGGCCACAACAGTGAGAGGCCAAGTACCGCAAAAAAAAAAAAAAAAAAAAAAAGGATAAAATCTGGCCCTGGGACAGGAAGCTTTTTTCTTGACTTCCAAGTCAAAATATGATATCAAAAAATTATAAGTAATAGAGTGTTACTCAGTTATAATTTTTTGGTGATATATTTGTTGAGGGGACAACTGGGAGAGAGTGTGGTACCTATTTTACAGTTGAGCAGCAGGGAAAACCTCTAACTGCTCAGTGCACTAGCCACTCTGCCCTCCTGCCTCGAGGTGCTAACAGCAGAAGGTCAGGTAGGTCGCATCACTTCAGACCCCAGACCACCTGGCTAGAGCCATGTGGACAGCATCACCCGGGGAATTTCCAGGCAAGTGCACTTTTTTTTTTTTTTCTTTGCAGTACGCGGGCCTCTCACTGCTGTGGCCTCTCCCGTTGCGGAGCACAGGCTCCGGACGCGCAGGCTCAGCGGCCATGGCTCACGGGCCCAGCCGCTCCGCGGCATGTGGGATCCTCCCGGACCAGGGCACGAACCCATGTCCCCTGCATCGGCAGGCAGACTCTCAACCACTGCGCCACCAGGGAAGCCCACAAGTGCAGTTTTAGGAGGCACTTGGCACGGCAGAGAGAGCTTGGATTTAGGCTTCAGAAAGACTAGGCAAAAAGCCCATCTGTGCTGCTAATTAACTGTGTCACCTCAGATAAGTCTCTTCACCTCTCTAGGCATCTGTTTCCTCATCTGAGAGTGCCACCCAATCACACCTACCTCCCAGGGTAATCGTGGGGATTGAATGAGACCATGTAAGCTCCAGCAGAGGTCCCAGCACAGGATATGTTAGTTACCGGCCTTTTATTCCTTTCTTCTTCCCTTCCTTCCTCCTTGATGTCACTCCATAAATTTGTACTACACTATATTTCAGCCTCTAGTAAGAACTTATAATGGGATCTGCCACATAAGAATTTATCTAAGTCCTTCTTGATTCTAGAAACATAAAACCTAGGAATTAAAATGAGAACGGAGAGGTCTTTGGTGCAACCATTGACCCAGTGCAGGAATCACTCTCACCACCTGCCTGACAATTTGTTTTCAATGACCAGGAGTTCAGACGGTCACCAGGAAGTCTACCTCATCACTGGACAGTCTTTTAATGATAAATTTCCTGCTAGACCTGCCTCCATGTACATCCCACCCATTAGTCCCAGTAATAATTCCAATCCATAACTACCTCATGTTCCATATAATAATTTAATAGAATGAAAAGAAATGTTCCTGTTAATCTGTGTTAAAACGACCTTCTTGAAGCAGTTTATCAGACTGAAATGCAAGAGGTTTGTGACCGTGCTAAACCTGGCTTTATGCGTGTCTTTCAGTGTTAGCTCTGAGTACATCCCAGCTCATACTGAGTGTAGTCAAGGGTTGGGATTTTTTTTTCTTTTTCTTTTAATGAATCTTCCTAGGTCCTTGTCAATCTCCGGGTTTTCTCTGTCTCTGAAGTTCCGTTCTTGAGCACGAAACCCTGAACTGCACAGAACGCTCCTATTCAATTTTATACTTCAGGTTTCATCCATCCACTTCTTCCTTCGTTCTATCCACTTTTCCTCCATCTACCTGTCCTTCCATCCATCCATTCTTCCATCTCCAATATCCCAATCAAAGCAGGAGTGGGTCCGAACAATGCCCCTTAATAATGGGACACAAGAAACTCCAACCCTAATAGCAGTGCCAGCCTCAGGAGCTGTGGAAGCAGCAGCTGTTGCCCACATTCACCAATGATAGCAGGCATTGGCATAAGCCCCAGGTGGTCAGGCTACCGTCCCTGCCAGGGCCTCAGGGCATGTCACTGTCTCTCAATTCTTCCCACCATTTACACACAGCAAAATCACAGAATTAAATTCAACGATTCTATACTGCACATTTCTAAGAAAGTCACGCTGAGCTCTCAGGGTCTGTCTGGCTCATTCAAGCCAGAGCAGACCTCACGTAGGCCACCAGTGCTTTGCTCTGCCAGGTCTCCCAGTTCTATGATTACTTGCATTACTGTGGTTAATCCTGCACTTCCCACTCAGGTCCCGCTCCTTGCTAATGTATCATGCCCCAACTGTTAACATCTTGAAATGCCAGTATTGCTGCCAGGTCCTTGGTCTGTCTGCAGACCTCTGAATCCAGCATCTCTTGTCTCCTAAATCATGTCCTGGTATCTAAACTTCAATAATATTTGTTTTCTGATTTCACTTTCAACTCCTGCTCAAAGGGGCCCACGAAACTCTAAGACCCAAAGATAGGTGGGACACAAGACTTAAATCGCTCCTTTCAACTCGGAGCCACATGGGGACAGAGTATCAAGGAGAAGTCAGGGCATTTCATCTCTTCCCAGCCGTAAGACTCCTTGGCCAGAATGTGTCAGGTGAGGACTTGGGAGCCAGGCTGATAACGGCCGCCAGTGGTGAGAAAGGAAGGCGGTGGCTGGACCAGTCCTAGAAGATTGCACCTGCCAAGGGACTGTCAGCTCCACAGCAGAGCCTCAATCTTAGAGGCCGTTTGCAGGCAGGCAGTCTGACTCCTAGTGCCCCATGCTGGGGAAAGGGCTACAGGGAGCCATGAGCGATATTAGAACTAGGAACCCAACAGGGGTCCTCAACCGGAGTGGCAGCACACTGTCTCCTGGGGGCACTCAGAAGTGTGACAACGGGCTTCCCTGGTGGCGCAGTGGTTGGGGGTCCGCCTGCCGATGCAGGGGACACGGGTTCGTGCCCCGGTCCGGGAAGACCCCACATGCCACGGAGCGGCTGGGCCCGTGAGCCATGGCCGCTGAGCCTGCGCGTCCGGAGCCTGTGCTCCGCAACGGGAGAGGCCACAGCAGTGAGAGCCCCGCGTAACGCAAAAAAAAAAAAAGAAGTGTGACAGTGAGTTGTTGCAATGGCTGAGAGTGCTGTGGGCAATTAGTGGGCAGGACAAGCTATGCTAAATGTGCTCTAACAGATGAGACAGTCCCAAGTGATGAGAAATTGCCCCTTCAAAATGCCAGTGGTACTCCACTGACTGAGGCCAAATTCCTCACTTCCGTGTGAGGAAGGATTTGAGACCTAGAGAGAATTTTTGTTTCTGCCCATTGGTGTCAGTGTATATTCAGCTTCCCTGGGAGAAAACTTTCATGTAGGTATTTGCTTCTCCTTGAACTCATCAGTAGGGCCACAGTCCTTAGAAATGGGAAGGGAAGTGATATTCATTGAATATGCCACTCCTGCGTGAACTGCGATACTTAGCACAGATTATCTCATTTCCTCTCTGAGGTAAAAAGAAAAAACCGGAAATCAGGTGGTATTGAAGGAAAGGACACTCAGGCTCAATTAGTAATCAGCTCATTGAGTAAGCTGACCAAGGTCACACGGGTCATCCGTGGCAGAGGCAAGATTCCGATTCAACGCTTCCAGGCAGCAGAGTCCTTCCCTGGAGCCGCAGGAGAGCAGCAAGCTGGGTGCCCCGAATCATTCCTCTCTCTGGTACCTCAGGGATTCTGGAGGCTCCACCAGCCTGGAGCAAAAGTGGAGAAAAGCCACGTTCATCTTGGTGCCTTTCTCCTTCTCATACGGTTCCCTTAACCAAATCCCTTCACTACCGAAGTTAGCCAGTAGAAGCCGGTTATGAGTTACTGTTGCCAGGGAACTTTGCTTTTTATAAGAGTACCTGTGCAATGAGAAAAACGTGCAAATATAAGGAAGGAAGCTCCCATTGCAGAATGGGGATAGAGAGGGGCATTAGTGCTAAGGAGAAGTAGAGCTTCTCTCTAGAACTATTACCATTTCACAACTTTGCCGTACATAAACCAGCCTTTGAGACCCATTAAAGAAATGAATGGGCTTTGTCCTGGTGCTTCTGACTAACTGAGGGTTTGCCTTTTGTTTCTCATTGGCCTTGAACTATTCCATACAGGGAAGGGGGTGAGTGATAGTGAAGAGAGACACAGAGAAGATGAGGGAGCTGTTGCTTCAGTTCAGGCTTGAAGACCTTTAGAGAAACAAGAAAATAGAAAAAGAACAACAGTGCCAATAGCATAATGGCCCATCTCGGCCATTTTTAAAATCCTTATGTATCTACTCGGAGAATGAACCCACTGGGATCCCTATTCTCTCCCCAACTTTTAGCTTGTGATCTGGGCAAATGTCTTACCTTGGCTCAACCTCCAGATCCTCATTTGTATAAACAGGGGGTCATTTCCACCTCACACTGTTGTCATTAGGAATGAACCTGTAAATAAAGCACCTAGCACACAGTAGGCCTTCAGCCAGTAGAAGCAGTGAGGGCTGATTCACTCAGAACTGGAGTGAATGGGGTGGGTTTGAGGGAAAGGGTGCAGAAGAGCTCATCACCTCCAAAGCTCTGACTCTGCTATCATCAATCTCTTTTTCTCCTAAAGAGTGGGCAGGGGTGGGAGTAGCAAGGAGGGGAGTTTTCGGGGTAACAAGACTAATCAGGATTTCACCATCAAAGCAAATATATCCAATTAACAGCTATTAAAGAAGCATTTTCTGGCACTGTGCACAGTGAAGGCCATTCTGTCTAGTGGAAATTAATCTTAATTATTGGTACCTGCGTACATACATGCAAAGGGAAGCAACTCACATTAATCTACATTAAACTTAATAGCAGTCCGTGTATTATCTATTCTGAGTCAAAATTGACTGCTGGCCCCTGCATAGATATCTGCAGTGCTAACTCAAGTAATTACAGTGCAGTGGGTCTCAAAGACACAATTCGTTCCCTATATAATAAATCAGCGGCTAGAAGCTTTTTATAATTAAAAACCAAAAGGAAAAAAATAGAACTGTATAAGCAAATGTCATTCTCTTCTAAGGGAAATTAGGAGAAAGGAAAGTATGTCATCTTGTTGCCTCGTCTGAAAAGAGAGGGAAGCAGCCATCTCTGCTGGAATCCCAAACAGAGAAAGGAATACAGTGTTAGGTTTCAGAACTGTGGGAAAGAATGTTCTTCTAGCCTCAGATTTAAGGTTTCTGAGAGGCCTTAAGTTTATTTCCAAGGAGACTGGTAAGGCCATCTGAGAGAGATGGCTTACATGAACCGGAATTTTCAATAGCTTGGATCAGGGTGGAAGGCCAAGTTGATTTTTACTAAATCCCGCTGAGGCGGGACCCCTTCCATCAACCACGAGAAAAAGGGAAGGGTGATGTTCTCTTCCTCTCGGCTGCCCGAGGCCCTTCCTCTCAGGGCATCGTGCATTTATCCAACAAATCAAGTCTGAGGAGATGCCCTACTTTTCACAGATCTCCTTCCCGCTTGTCTTCTCCGTCTTCGGAAACCACAGGCCCTCCTGCCACCTCAACAACTCAAGTCAGCTAGGACTTTTCTTAGTTTCCTAGAATCGTACACCTCCTGTTGTTCTATGGCCTCTGAGGTCATCCATTGCCCCCCTCCAATCCAGCCAGCACTTCCTAAAGTGTGGCATGCCCACACCCCCTGGAACGGGCATGACTGAACCACGTGCGGATAACACAGCGACTTCATCTGCCCATTGCTGACCAGCAGACGCACCAAGGTCACACTCCACCTCAGGAGGACAGCTTGTGCCACCTCTGCAGTTGGGACACAAGCTCCCCCATGCCAGATTTTCCCAGACTGGCCACCTGTCCCCTCGTCATCGGGCCCCAGCTCACCCCAGTGCAGGACCCTTCCTAAGGCCCTGCCTCCCCACTGCCCATCCTCAACTGTCACTTCTGGGTCCCCTTAAGCCTGCCCTCACCCTGTGTCCAGCTACTGAGGTTGTGCCTATAACCGCAAACTGAAAGCTGCCCCCGGGACCGTGCAATTCAGTGGCCCTGGCGTCCGCGTGGGGTCCCACCCTCTTGCCTCAGGCTTAACTCCTCCCCGTGCCCCCTGCTCTCCAGCTTCCTCATTCTTTTTCCACAGGCGCTGCTCTGCTCTCAGCCTCCAGGGCTCCTTCTCGAGCCAAAGCCATTCCCTACCCCTCAACCCTTCACTGTAGAACATGGAGGTCAGTCTCTGATCCCACGTGTGAAACTGCCACCCCAATCCCTGGTCCAACCTTTTCCAACCAGGCTGAAACTCCCTCTTGGATCACAAAGGTCCCTCGAGGCCATGGTTCTTCCCATCTCTACTCTCAGTCTGTGTGGAGCTCTCACTACTTCCTCCTACCTCTTATACCTGTTTGCTTTATTCTCCATTATCCAATAATGTCACTGAACACAATTTTAAAATCAAAAACCATGTATATGTCCCCTGGACTAATTTTGGAAAATATAGAAAAATAAAGAAAGGCAGCCAAGGGGCTTCTCTGGTGGCACAGTGGTTGAGAGTCCGCCTGCCGATGCAGGGGACGCGGGTTCGTGCCCGGTCCGGGAAGATCCCACATGCCGCGGAGCGGCTGGGCCCGTGAGCCATGGCCGCTGAGCCTGAGCGTCCGGAGCCTGTGCTCCGCAGCGGGAGAGGCCACAACAGTGAGAGGCCCGCGTACCGCCAAAAAAAAAAAAGAAAGGCAGCCTCTTGGTGTTAGCCTCTCAAGTCTTCCTTCTGCAGACATATAGCATACATTCTAATATACAAAAGGGCACATGACTGATACTGAGTTTTTAAAATATTTCTCATTCTTTCAATTGTTTTGAGTCGGTAATATGTGCACTGAACTGTCAGTATCCCATTCCAGAGGCAATCAGCATTACCAGCTATTTTATAATTTGAAAATTTCTAGCAATAGGTGATAAATAAAAAATATATATATAAACCTATTCATATATATATGTATATATACGCATATATATCTTTTTACACAAGTGATGGGATCCATCACACTCTTTTACACCTTATTACTTTCTTTTGCTTAATAAATGTTAAAATGTTAGAGATAATTTACACTGTAAATGTTGATCTGCACTGGCCTTCTTTTAAAATATATCTCTTTAAAACAGTGACTAAATCATAACACGGTTGGGGTTGAGGTATAACAAAAATCATGAGAGGTATTTGAACAACTGAATCTCAGAACACACTGTTCTCCTATGTATATGAATTCTGCCACCTCCCCTGACCACCCAACCTTATCCATAAGTGGCCCTCTGGACCTGCTTGAATACCCCCAATGACGGGGAACTCACTTCCCCAGGAGGTAGCCTTAGGTGGTGAGGCTCTCATCCTGAGCCTTCCACTCTTCATCAAACTGAAGTATCTCCAGTTCCCCAGGTCCCTAAACCAGTGATCTCACCTTATAGGTATTGTTTAGAATTTAAAATCTATCCCACCCATTTGGATACTTAATAGCTACTGCTCGTCTGAGTTTCTTAACCATTTCATACGAGGTTGCCTTGCCCATTTAACTTCATTTTGAGTTTCCAAATGGCAGGGACCAAGACTTGGGCTTCTCTTGCATCCCCTCCCCGTGCCTGCCACAGTGCTTTCCAGACTACACCTGGATAATGTTTTCATATATCTTCCTCATCCCTACATCATTACTTCCTCCAGAGAGCCTTTCCTAACACTCCACTCCCCGAATTTTTTTAGTCATTGTAATTGTTTGTGATCTGTGTTCCCAGTGGATAATGCAAAACCTGTGGTTGTTTTTTGAATATATATATTTGGTGAATAAATAAAAGGACAAACGAATAATACTAAGAGGGGGATCAACTGTGGCTTTTTCTTGAGAAACAGTGATGACAGATTGGTTAGTATTAAATTTTTCAAAGGCATCTTGTAGAATCCAAATGCTAGAAACGGACTCCCCCAGGAGCCCCTGGGTGCTGACAGGGCTACCACTTGCTGTGTTTAGCAGCCCTGGAGCTCTGTTAACAAAGAACCCAATCATGACCAAGCTGCAGAAACATAAACCTGGATGCTAACTTTCTAGGCCATGCAAACTTCAGGAAACCAGGTGGAGTCTTGAAATCAACCCTAAAGAACACCCCTTTTTCCTAACCCTCTGCCCAGAATTTGCAGGCTCCTTTAAGTTGAAATTGTCAGTTAACTTACCAACAAGCATTTCCTGAGACCATACTAGTTAAGAAAAGACCGGTTCCATTGTCTCAACTCTCTAGGTAGCGATATACAATGAATTCACACAAACAGCTAAACAATACTGTAAACAAAACACCTCTAATAAAACATTCATTATTGTGGCTGGAGAAACACAGGGCTTAAAGGACAAACATTTGAATCCTGGCTTTGCTTCTCCTCAGCTGTGTGACCTCTGGAAGTTTACTTACCTCTCTGAACTTTATCTCTACAACAAAAGTAATAATGCTGCCTCACAATTGTCCTAAGCATTAAATGAAACTTGAAAAGATTGCATAAGTGCAGGTGGGCAGAAAATGCATGTGGACTTTAGAAGGTGATGGGTTGAAAGTGGGACACAGAAGAGAGACATGGAAAAGGAGGAAGGGGGTTGGCCACTGGCAGAGGGATATGTCATCTGTGTGGTATGATGGAGGACACTTGACACTTCCATAACTGCTCATTCATCCTGTCTTTCTTGTCACTCCACAAATATTCAGTGAGCATCTACGAATGGTGAATAAGTTAGACACAAGGCCTGCCCTCATGTAGCTTACAGTTTACCACGGATACAGATACACAAAGAAAGGACTTGAATTCAGTGAGTTATTTGCTCCAAGGTGGGAAGGAGACATGAGACATGGGAGTGGCTTCTAATCCAGACAGGTGAGTGAGGAGGACTTGTGAAAAGCAGGTGACATCTCAGCTTCCAGAGACAAGTGGTCGTCCAGGCTGGGGTGGGGCGGGGCAGAGGGAGTGGTAGTGGAAGAGTCTAGGAGAAGGTTGAGGCTCATGCTTACACTGTCTCAGAGAGTGCAAGGGAAGAAGTGACCAGACAACAGAGCTTCATAAATCACAGTAGTGAGCTTGGATCATACCATATGAGCCAATGTAGAATTTTAAGCAAGAGAGTGACACACATCATCAGATTTGCATTTTAGAAAGCAAAATGAGCTGTGGCAGGGCAAGATAGATACAGGGAGATAAGCTAGGAAAGAGCTGTAAGAACTTAGTTAATGGAGACATTATAGGGGACCAGAGAAAACAGAAAGATGTTTAGAGAATACGACTCATAGCATTTGTGAAACATTGGAGTAAAGATGAGGAAAGGAAGAAGTCAACAGTGGTTCCCAGGCTTACGCATCTAGGAAAAAATGTTCCACCATTGACTGATCTGAGGTTTTGAGGAAAGACATCGAAATTAACTTGGAGTATGTCAAGGTTGAGGTTCTTGGGTGATATCGAAGTGGAGTTGGGCAAGAGCAACTTAATACGTGGATTTCAAATCAGGAAAGTTCTGGACTAGAGACAGAAGTTTGGGAGTATATGGATGATAAACCACTGCTGGGCTTTCGATGAGATTTTCCAGAGACTAGGAGCAAAGGGGAAGACAGGAGAGCTGGCAGAGAACCCTCTAAGATGTGGGCAGAAGAAAGGGACTCAATACAAGAGACTGAAAGTCAGCTGGAGTGGTGGGAGGAAACCCCACAGAGAACACAGTGTTACAGAAGCCAAGGAAGGAGAGGGTGTTGTCAGGATGAGATAAGATTTGAGAAGTATTTATTGGATAGGGCAGTGGGAGTCTTGGTGACTTGGGCAAGTTCCAGGGGAATCCAGATTGCCAGTGTTGAGAGGCAGGTGGGATTTGGGGAGGAAGAGACAGCAAGTGTAGAAAAAACTCACCAAGAACTCACTATGACGGTTAAGATGAAAGATAGGGAAGTACCTGGAAGGGGATGGGATTGGGAATAGTTTTGGGAATGATGTTGTTTTTCAAGGTGGCAGAGATTTGAGCATGTCATAAGAAGAAGCCAATAGGAAAGAAAGGTTAAAAATATATAGAAGAGAGGAAGGAAACAATGATAGAGGAGAATCCTGAGGGAGATGGATGGAGATACGATCCAGAAGGTATTTCCCTGGAACAAGAATAAAACAAGATGTATATTTGTTAGATATCCTTTCAGGCCCAAATCCTGTAGGACTGTGACATGAACTCAGATCTTAGAAGTCAGGGAGTAGCTTTTTGCTACCATTAGTTAAGCAGCTTAGTGTTAGCAGGTCTCAGAATTAACAGCTCTGTGATTTGCTTCACTTTTGTCTCGTGGTTGCAAGATGGCTGTAATAGCGTTGAGGATCAAACCTGAGATGACAAATTCATAGTTAGGAAGCATGAGTTGGCACAGGGCAGAGAGTTTCTCCTCATATACCTCCATCTTAAATGAGAGAAAAATATTTTCCAGAAGGCCTCTAGAAGACTCCTTGATACGTCATATTACCTAAAGTTGGGACTGAAGCTTCGTCCCTGGAACAAGGCTAGACTCTCTTCTCTGAGATGAAGGCATCTCCACCCAACGCCCAAAGAAAATCAGGACTCCAAAGGCAAAGAAGAAGAAGTAGATAAGGTTGGTCAGTGAGTTTGGAAGCAGAAAGTTGAATGAACTCTCATCAAATGTCTATTTTCTCTGTCAGTTTGTCACCTGCTAAGAGTGAGAGGAAAGAGTTGGTAGGTTATGAGGTCTTACAGCAATGAAGATCTCCAAAATAACCACTGTGAAGAATGGGAGAGCAAACCAGTCAAGGAAACATCTAAAATTCCAAGGGCGTCCTCAGCAGGGAGAAAGCTTGGGGAGGAGATTATAGACCAAAGGAAAGAGGAGAGGGAGGGAAGCTCTGCCCCACGTGGTCACGTACACCAGGGTCTCCCAACCTCGGCACTATTGGCACTCTGGGCCTATTAGTTCTTTGTGGGGGGTTGTTCTGTGCACTGTAGGATGGTTAGCAGCACCCTGGCTTCTACTCACTAGATGCCAGCAGCACACACACACGCCCTTCAGTTGTGACAACCAAGAACATCTTCAAACATTACTGAATGTCCCCTGGGGGGCAAAGTGGTCTGACTTGAGACACTGCTATACACTATCTCATTTAATCACACAGTGCAGATATTGTGGTCCTGATTTCAGGGATGAGATTAAGTGCCCAAGGACACACAACTAAGAAGAAATGGAGTCAAAACTCAAATCAAGTTTATGGGAGACCTTCTTCCCTATGGCCCTGAGCTCCACAGCCTGCAATGTACCACCAGCATCACCACTAAATGGGAACTCTCAGCACCCTTGGTCCCGGCCTCAGCCTTCCCATCAGGGTCTACACCCCACAGAGTCACTTTGAGTAGTGATCTGTTTTTCCGGAAAGAATTAGAGAACCCATAAAAATTAAATCTTTACAAGGGCTCTACACGCTCTTTTCTAGGAAGTCAATCATTCCAGTAAAACATGTGGCAACATTTTCCCAAGGACTCGGAGAAGGAAACCACCATCCAGAAAGGAAAACCTTTCAAGCTGGAATGTGCTCTAGGCTGCCTCTTTAAATAAAAAAAAAATGTTATATGCCTGGGAAACATTATATCTGCCAAAGCAATACGAGGGACTCACTGTAATAACGACAGCTCAACTCCATGCTGCCTTTCATCCCCAAGACTCCAAGAAGGGCCTTAAAAGTGAAATTTTATACAAGTGCACACAAACACACACGATTGGAAGAATTCACACATATATCACTCTGTCCACCTCTCTAATGAAGGTGGAATGCAGTGGCAGATGTTTCCCAGCTGCCTGCCGCTCGCCCTCCAGCAGTTTAGGACAGGAAGCCGAGGACACTCGATCCAAGAGGAATTGCGGGGAGAATCCAGGGAGGTAAAATCCAATCCTGCCAATTGGGATTCGGCCAAATACACGAAGTACCCTCCACATCATTGCTTATGCCAAGAGACTGAATGAAGGAGAATGACAGGCATCTATCAGCATCAGAGAGGCCATGCTCTTCCCACAAAGATTTGGAACTACAAATGCTCCCTTACACTTGAGGCATAGGTGCTGTACCCACAGCCTGCACCCCAGCCCAATTAAGTCAATGTTATAGGTTTGGTCCCCAGTCCAGTCAGATATCTTTACTCTGCTGAATAGCCATTGGCTGCATCCCTATTGCAGAGATGGCTGCTGGTCCCATTACATGATAAGTCTTTTCATAAAGAATACCTCACTGATGTACATGGGGGGTAGGGGAAATGAGGGGTTGGAGGTGCATACAAAGTGGGGTGAAAGGAATTAACATCTATGGGGCATTCAGCTCAGGTGAGGCTCTGACCTAGGAATTTTACCTATGTCATCTCACTAATCCTTACTAGGTCTTAGTATCTGAACTTTACAAATGAAGAACCTGAGATTTTGGAGAGGTTAAGATATTCGTTGGGGTTATACCCCTAATAAGCCAGGATTCAAGCTCAGGTCTGCCAACCACAAAGCGAACATTTCATTTTACCACCATATCAAGCCAGAGAACATTTCTCACATGCCAGAAATCTCCTTGGTGCTTCCTCCAAGTCATAGGTACATTTCCAGGTAAACTTTGTTCTTGCTCTTATCACCATAGATTAAATTTTGCCTGTTTTTGAACTACATATAAATGGAATCATGTAGCATGTATTCTTTGATATCTCACTTCTTTCACTCAATAATTTATTTGTGAGATTCATCCATATTTTTGTGTTTGTTATTGTAACTTGTTGATTCCCATTACTATAGAGGATTCTACTCTGTGAATATGTTATTGCTTATTTCCCCATTCTATTGTTCATTGGCATTTGGCTTGTTCCATTTAGGAATATTATGTATGGATAATGCTGCTTCAGACTTTCTTGACATCTCTTTTGGTGCCCACGAGTTTGCATATCTATACCTAGGAGTAAAATTGTTGAATCATAAGATACAGATTTGTTCACTTTTAGTAAATAATGCCAAATAGTTTTCCAAAGTGTTGTACTAATTAATACTCTCACTAACAGTATGTGAAAGTACCATTTGCTCCACATTCTCCAAAAATTGGTATTTGAGTTTTGTTTTACATTTTAACCATTCTGGTGGCTGTATAGTTGTATCGCATCTTGTTTATAACTTCCTTGATAACAAATGAACTTGAAAATCTTTCCAAATACTTATGGCCATTTGGTCCATTCCTTCCTTTGAGAAGTGATGGTCTGTTTTTATATATTGATTTGCTGGAGATCTTTATATATATATTCTGTACATAAATTATTTGTTGGATGATTGTATTGCAGATACCTTCTCTCATGCTGTGGCTTGTCTGCTCACTCTCTCTGGTGTCTTTTCATTCTTAATCTTAATGATTCTAATAAAGTCCAATTTATCAATTGTTTGTCATGATTTTATGTATGATTTTAAAAATATTGAGCATGCAAGTTGATAAAGATATTCTCCTATGCAATATTTTGAATATTTATTGTCTACCTTCCATATTTGGATTTATAATCCACATGAAAAGAATTTCTGTGTATGATGTAAGATAGGAGTTAATTTTTTCCCCCTCTGAATGGGTATCAAATTAACCTCAAACCAGTTATTGACAAGACTATGCTTTTTACTGCACTGAAGCGGCAACTTATTCACAAGACAAACAACCATATATGTGTAGGTATGCTTCTGAATTCTTTATTCTGTTCCATTCATCTGTTTGTCTATCTTTTCACCCATTCCGCCTGCTTAAACAACATAGCTTTATATTAAGTCTTTATATAGTGTAAGTCCTCCAGCTTTGTTCTTCTTCCAGATTGTCTTCACTCCTTTTGACCCATGTTATTCATATTTTAGAATCAGCTTGTCACTTTTTTAAAAAATTATGCGATTTTGAATTGAATTGTATTGACCCCATAAATCAATTTTGAAAAAGTGGACATCTTTACAGAATTAAACCTTATGATCCACAAACACTGTGTATCCTTCCATTTATTTAGGTTTTCTTTAATTTCTCTCAAAAATGTTGTGTATTTGAAAGTGTGGAGGTCTAGCTATTTCTGTAGACATAGTCCAAAGTATTTGGTAATTTTAATCCATTATAAATTTTGGATTTTAATCCATTTTTAAAACTTTATTTTTGCATTATTTGTGAATAATTTTATATTGTTCTTGTAGCCAGTGTCTTTGCTGAATTAAGTTCTTAATTCTAATCATTTATCTATATATTGTTTTTGGATACTGTAAATACATAATCGTGATGTGTCTAAACGGTAATAGTGAGCATACTTGTCCCACTTCCAATATCAAAGGGAAAGCTTTCAATATTTCAGAATTAAATAGATACCCTTTACAAATTAAGATTCATTTAATCTTACATGGTTGAGAGTTTTAATAATGAACAGAGTTTTAATTTTATGAAGCACTTTTTCTGTATCTCTTGAGATGATTATATATTCCCTCCTTTATTCTGTTAATGTGGTGAATTATAATGATTGATTCTCTAAATGTAAGTTAACCTTCCATTCTTGGCATAAGTTCCATTTGGTCATGATGCATTCTTTTAGTTGTATATGACTAGGTTCGAATTTGTTTAGATCTTTGGGGTCTATTTTGATTTCTTTTCTGAGTCATGGGTTTAATTTACATATAGTTAAACTTCATTATAATCAGAGAATCTATTCTGGAATATGATATCCATCCTCTGAAGTTTCTTAAAACTTGTTTTATTGTTCAGTTAACAGTTTATTCTGGTAATTATTTTATAAGCACGTGAAAAGAAAATATATTCTGCAATTATAAGTTGCAGAGTTCTATGGATGTCAATTAGGTGGTTTGTTAATTGTATTGTTCACATTTTCTGTAATTCTGATATTTTATGTATTTACTTTATCAGTTACTGAAAGAGCTATGTTAAAATCTCACACTTTGTTAGTAAAATTTTCTATTTTTTCTGTAATCTGTCATTTTTTGCTTTATTTATTTGGAGGCTATTTTAAATATATAATTACTATATCTTCCTCAGAGGTTGACCCTTCTAAAGTTTTGAAATGTTCTAACATTTTGAATTGCTTCTTTTCCTAAAGTCTGCTTTGTTTGATTTTAGTATAGCTATACCAGTTATTTTGGCTAATGTTTTCTTGTATAGCTTGTTCTATCATTTTGCTTCCAATTTCTCTGTGCCCTTACATTTAAAATGTGTATTTTATTTAAGTATCATTTAGTTGAATTTTGCATTTTTATCCATTTGAACAATATTTTTTAACTGAATGTTTAATGCATTTATATTTAAAATAATTACAGATGCATGTGGTTTTAAAATCCGCCACTTTGTTTTCTAATTGTCCCATTTCTTCTCTCATCCGTTATTTTCCCTTTCTTTCTTCTTTTTGGACTAATCAAGAATTTCTATTATTCCATCCTCCCCTTATATTAATATTAGCTTGTTAGTTGTAAATTCTTTTATTATTCTTTCAGTGGTTATTCTAAAGTAGTGATTCTCAAACTTTAGCATGCATCAGAAACAGCTGGAAAGCATTTGAAAATTCAGGTTTCTGGGCTTTACCTCAGATTTTCTTCTCCAGCAGGTCTAGGGGGAAACCCAAGAATTTGCATTTCTACCAAGTTTTCAGGTGCTGCTGATCCAGTTGGTCCAGGAATCACACTTCAAAAAACACTGCCCTAGAGATTACATTACATGTCTTTTCTTTATTAGGATCTATTATAAATTGATACTTTTATTATTTCCCAGATAATGCAACAATCTCAGAATTCTTGAACTACATTTACCGTTATTTCTATTATGCATTTTAATTCTATGTTCTTTTAAAATCACAAGATATGATTTTGTGGTAGTTATACATAATAAACATTCATTTAATTTATACATGTTCATTAATTTGTGCATATACCTCTTGTACTGTTCATTTCTTCTTGCATTTCTGTATTTCTATCTGAGATTATTTTTCATTTGTCTAAAGAACTCTTTTTAGTATTCATCTTATTGTATCAATTGGTAGCAAATTCTCTCAACTTTTGCTTGTCTAAAATGTCTTCATTTTATCTTCATTTTTGAGGGATATTTTTGCTGGGTATAGAACTCTAGAATGGGAGAGATTTTCTTTCAGCTTGATAAATATATCTTTCCATTGTCTTTTTTGCTTCCAGCATTTCTGTTGAGACATCAAATGTCAGTCTCATTGCTGCTCCCTTAAGGTTAATGTGTCTTTTTAATACGGCCTCTTTTAAGATTTTCTCTTTATCTTTGATTTTAAGCAGTTTGACTATTATGTTCCTAGGTAAGGTTTTATTTGTATTTACTCTATGGTGTTCACAGTGCATACTGAATTTGTAACTGGATGATTTCCATCCATTCTGGAAAATTCTCAGAGAATATCTCTTCAAATATTGCTTCCAACATATTCTCTTTCTCTTCTATTTCTGAGTTTATGCTTACAGGTTGTTAGAATTTTTCACCATGTTCCAAGTGTCTCTTACACCCCTTTCTGGTGTTTTCCAACCTTCTTTTTCTTTGTGTTTCATTCTGATATTTTCAGCTAGCCTACACTTAAATTTTCTAATCATTTCTTTTGATTTATCTATTGTTCTGTGAAGTTAATCTATTGAATTACTTATTTCAATTATTGTAGTTTTCAGTTTTAGAAATTCCTTTTAATTCAGATCCCCCCAGTGGCTCTAATATGTGGTCATAGTTAAGAACCACTGTCCTAACTTATCATACTCTCTCATGCACATGTAGTTTGCTGTACCAGGAACTCCATTGCACATACTCTGCCTGGCTAATCACTAGAGGAAGCCTTTCTTTACCTATGGAACATATGCGGTCAGTGACCCTTCTACATAAGTCTATAAACATCATGTCTATCCAACTTTATCACTTAATCCATTATATCCTAATCTGTGTGCTTTTGCACTTATCTCCTCCATTGGACTGTGGGTTTCTTATGGATAGGGACCCTGTCACTTTTTTGTTGCATCTTGTAAGTACTTGAATAAATGATTTTGAATATCATACTGCTCTTCAGTTCTCACTGTTCTAAGCAATAGTCCTCTTTCTCCCTTTCCAGTCCCATGGAATAGCTTTTGGATCCATCCCAAAACACCTCACCTTCCTTAGCTTAATTAGTATGAGGCATTTCTAATCCTGCTACCAACTTTGAATATCCTTCACGCTTCCCCTTCTGTTTTTACATATGTATGGCGTTCTCTTTCTGCTAAATATACATGTGTATGTGTTTTTTTGGGTGTATTAATTCAATCAGTCAATAATCATGTACAGAGCTACTAATATACGCACAGCTGTGATGGAAGGTATGTCAGATTTCGTCATTCAAAGCTCAGCTCAAAGGTCTTTCTAGATCTGTTATTTTGGGGGATGGTAGTGCTCCACTATCCAGAGTTCACAGCTTGGTTGGAAAAGCGAAATGACCCCATCCTTCCACTTTGAAAGGGATGGAGAGTACTTCCTACACTACACTATCTATTTAGCTAACTGCTAAAATGGTGTTATCATACTGGAATTTTTCTAGATATGTGTTGGGAGAATGGGCGGGGGGTGGGAATCAAAACTTGCTGACAGCCCAAAGAAAAATGTCTTCCCACCAGAGTAGCTGTTGCTAAGTTTAGTTAACGTGTGTCCTATCAGTGAGAAAATAGGAGCCTTTCTTAAAATGTCTTTTTTTGTTTGGTTGCTTGCCTGTTCCAACACTGATTAGCTGTTTTATGAATGCATCATTTACAAGGTGTGTGTGTGTGTAGGTGTGGGTGTGGGTGTGGGTGTGCTGGAGGGAGCAAGAGAAATGGGAGGGAGATTATCTTTCTCATAATTGCAACTCCAGCTAGGCCCCTTCAGTGCCCTTACTATATTTTCTCCAATGGTGTTGGAATAGTGCTGTGGACGGCAATGAAATAGGTTGTAGAGAGCATCTAGCCTCTTGTTCTTCCTGTCTTTTAAGCACCAGCATCCTTTTGTGGCAAGAAAATGTGGATCAAAACTATCACTCCATGATAATCTCCCAAAGGTCAAACTTAGATTCAGTAAAGAAATCCTGGTAGAGAGAGCTACATAATTTCAAAATAGAAGATTCAAGCAAGTAGTTGTATTTCTCTTTCCAGAAAGCAAGGAACACAGTTTACTTACCTTTGCATTTCTCACGGTACCCACTGCAGTGATTTCCACTCAAAAATGTTGGGAAACAAATCCAAATAATGATAGAAAATAAGATAGATTGTCATCTGTCTAAGGTGGATGAGGTCTGACCCTGGCCAGAAGTAGAGGAATGTATAATATGAGCTATCTGGATTCCTTTCAGCCCTGAGAGTGATAAGTGAGTAACCCAAACTCCCTTTCAGACTTCACGTGTTTTTTTCCTACTTAATAATCTGCATTTCTACAGTTTTCTGTAGATTGATACCAACAGCCATATTCCAGACTAATAGTTACCAATGATTGCAAGTATAAGACACCTTTTTAATGACAAAACATTCCCCTTACCCATACACGTGAGAAGCCATACATTTAGAATTGTTGATTGAGAAAATACATGACAAAATCAACTATGAGTTCAGTATGTTTTTTAAGTATATTTGAATCAATACAACATCTGTGCATATTTCAAAGTCAACATAAATGTCTGTGTGTGTGATATTATACATTATGCATACAGACAATATTTGACACTTATGTGGATTTATAGACCTATTGAAATAACTCCTACCCTTTGATCTCTGACCTTTCTCCCTCCATCCCCTCCGTTCACACGTCCTTCATTCCACAGCACTCTTCCCTCAAGGATCTCATCTTCCTTACTTCTGAACTTGATTCCTTCTCCTTCCTTTGCCTGGCTTGCCTTGTCTGTTCCTTTCCAATAGCCCTAGTTTAGCCATTCCTTCCTTTGAAATCAAATTATTTCTTGCATCTTTTTGGAGACCTTATTAGCCTCATGCAAACTTGGCCCCTGGCCAACAGCATCTCTCACGCACCTTGAGTCAACTAAACATCATCAAATGTCTCCACACACTGTCTTCCTTGCTTGATTGTTTGTCTGTTATAGCCCTAATTGGCTGTTTTGTATTTTTTGAGAATTCCTCAGTGAATATATGAGACCTCTAGTTGTAATCATGTCTGTCCTTTGTGAAGAACTCAGGAATGGGCTCTACAGCTTGGAGGAGTCCATAAATATTTGTCAGGAAAAATAAAATTATGAAGTGCAGCAGGGGTGGGAGGGGCACTTGTAATCTCAGGTGTTCCCTATTTACATAATCTATTTCAGCTACACAAATTAGCTGAGAATATTTTGTGGCCCACAAGGAAGACTGTCCTGACCTTGCTGTGTAGGCCAAAACCAGAAGAAAGAGCAAGATAACAAGGGGCTGAACTTTTCCATCCTGCAATCTTCATTCTTGTAGTTTTCATAGTTTGGCCTCATGGGTCCCACGGAACAAACCCGCCCCCTCTTTCAGAAGATACTTTCCATAAATTAAATGGCAATTTTTCTGTTCCCCCTTCGATGTCTCCCTATAGGTTTAACCATCCTAGTTATTCTTACTATTCCCCTTGCTGGTCTGACTGCTGACCTAATCACTCTCTTCTAAACATACCCTCATTCATCTACATCCTTCTTAAAGTGGAGGACCGGGAACAGAATATACCACTCAAGATGCAAAGAGCCAATGCAGACTGTGAGGAAGCATGACATCCCCTCTTCTTATCACTATGGCCTAAATCCACACTTCGGTTTGGAGAAGCAGTGTTGACATAGAGTGTCATTTATAATCACCTATTAGTATACGTCTTTGAAGGGAGCTTCTAGCTTCTCCAAGTCACAGATTTCCAGTCCAAAAAATGTGCCCAAATTCATTTGTCACTGGGAAAATGAAAGTTTAAAGCCATAGTGCAGTATACTAGACCCACCAGAAGGTTTATAATGACAAAGAGACAATACCAAGTGATGGGGAAGATGCGGAACCACAGAATTGACATACATTACTGGGGAGAGTAAATTGGTGCAGTCACTTTGGAAAACTGTTTGACAGCACCTACTATAGCTGACACAGTAATTGCATTCTTAGTGATACACTCAAGAGAAATGAGTGCACAAGTTCACCAAAAGACACATCCAAGAATGTTCAGAGAAACACTATCCACAATGTCCCTAAATTGGAAACATCCCAATTACTCACCTACATTGAATAGAGTGATACATTCACACTATGGAATATTATAGTATGTATTTGGAATGAATGAACTCCAAATGCAAGCCACAATGTGGATGGATCTGACAAACAAATGCCGAGCAAAATAAGCCAGGTATAAAAGAGGCACATAGTAGATGATTTTATTTACATACAGTCCCAAACTGGATGAAACTGGTTTCTGGTGGTAGAAATCAGAATAGTGGTTCCCTGTGGTGTAGGAATGGTGACTAGAAGGGGGCAAGACTCTGGGGGTCCTGGAAGTGTTCTGGTCTTGAACTGGCTACCGGTTACATGAGTGTGCTCAAGTTGTGAAAATGTGCTGCATTCTCCACTTAAGATGATGTGCTTTTTAATATGTTATACTTTAACAAAAAGTTAAATAAAATATACCATAATAATAACAATAGCAACAAAACTAAGGCAGCCAAAACTTCTTCAAAACTACCAGAAATTGAGGAGACAAAACAAACAGCTAGTGCAAGTCACTCAATTTTTTTATATAAGAGCATTGTCCCACCTAGAGCTAGGTCCCAATGGACCATCTTTCTTTTACCATGTTCCACTACCAGTCTGGTCACTTTTGTACC
Source organism: Delphinus delphis (assembly GCF_949987515.2). Taxonomy (NCBI): domain Eukaryota; kingdom Metazoa; phylum Chordata; class Mammalia; order Artiodactyla; family Delphinidae; genus Delphinus; species Delphinus delphis. The sequence goes on along the minus strand of NC_082689.1, from coordinate 102,386,638 downwards.
TGCTCTGTGGTCTCAGGCCCTCTCAGACTCGTGTCTGCTCTGCCTCTGAAATTTTTAATGACAAAAAATTCCCCTTACCCATACATGTGAGGAGCCATACATTTAGAATTGTTGGAAAGCATAGTCACTACAACAAATTAAGAAATTGGAAAACATAGTCACTACAACATATTAAGCATTGACCATGTGTTAGACAAGAGATTAAGTTAACATTATTTTATTGTATCTACCAAAAACTCTATAAGAAAGGTGCTTAATCCCTACTTTACAGATGAGGAAAGTGATATTTAGAAAGATTAAGCCATTTGCCCAAAAGTATAGATAATGGATTAGTACCTGGATTCGAGGTAGGATTGACACCCATACTCTTAATCATTTGATCTTTTGTCTCTGAATGAGGGCACAACACAGTGTTTGGGTTGCTGTTACATGCCTTCCAGAATCTCTGGACTTAGGTTTGCTTTTTGGCCTGTCCCTCAACATGTGTGCTTCCTAGCTAGTTACTGACACCCTACCTGTTCCTGACCTCCAGCAGTGGCAGCATTCCAGGCTCCTGGCTGCACAGCCAGGACACCTGAGTGCTTTCAGACAATGTACTGTATATTCTGCTTCTGACATCCAGCTGGTGGCCTCTGTTCATGGATCTGGCATTGACGAGATCCAAGATTCCAAGAAAGAAACCAGATAGAAAGAGGCCATACCTTAAAACAAGGATTGGAGCCTATAGGAAGCTCCCAGTTTAAGTCTGCAAATCTCTGTGGGATTTTCATCCTTCATAGCTGAGTCCAGAGAAGAAAGCTGACTGAAAGCCGGAGACCACCCCTTGATAAAATATTTTTTTTAAAGGAAGTTCTCAAGTATTCCTGTTTTTTGGCTTTTAGCTATGTGGTATTTCAGAGATTTCTTGTTCTTAAAATCTGTTAGCAATCCGCAAATCTACAAACAGGCTTTAGAAGATGGGGGTGGGGAGAGGAGTGAGAAAGATTGTTTCAGGAGCAATCCCTCTGAAATGAAAAGCTGAAACCTAAATTGGATACAGCTGAAAATATCTCAATCCTGCAAGATTAGTCTTGACACACGCCCTGCAGCAGAAGCATTCTGTGTGTTAAAGGAATTACTCCAAAGGTTTTTCTTTTCTTATTTCCCACTTATTTTTCTGAAAAGCCGTCTTCTGAAACTCTGTGTTTTACACTAATGCAAAGCCTCTTTGGGTGATTGTCCAACATGGATTCCAACAGGAAATATTTTCCTGGAGGCCATGATTAAACAGGCTCCCTGGAATTTAGGCTAACCTGAGCCAGCATGAAGCATCAACACTCCAGGCATACTCAGCCCCAGCAAAGGAGACCTGAGTGACCACAGCAAGACAAAAAGTCAGCCACATGAAAATTGAACAGGACCAATCAAATCATTGCTTTGTCCTCCAGGGAGCAGTCCTGATTTCCTATCTCACGTCTTTGGTTTTGTAAGGATCTAATACCAAAACCCTCACCACTTCCTCTTTGAAGTTCCTCCAAATTTCAGAGTTTTGCAGACAGGGGTGTTGTTTGCTGGATTCTGATCCAAGTCCATGGGATAATCTGTCTACTCTCATTATTAAGAATCTCTGTTCTCATCTCTGTTTGGATGTCTGCTTTTCAGATTTATAAAATAACAGCAAGCTGAAAAGCGGTTTGAATAGAAGATTAGAGAAATGGAACTTCAGTGGAGCAGGATGCTTGCTCTTATTTTTGAAAAGGTCTGGGTCATACCAGATGCCTGAAAACCAAGTGGACCACGGGACATCAGCAAAAGAAGGGACAGTGTTTGGGAATCAAGCCAAATTCAAACCCTTCTGCAGGGCTTCGTCCCCCAAAATGCTGGTTCACATCTTCCAAACGCCAAAAAAATTCACTTTATAAAACCAGCCAGATCTAATCTGAACTACCCTATTGGTTCCAGCAATCTACAGTTATTGTACTCTGCCAAGAGGACTTTTCCTCAGGCACACTCTTCAGGAGAGTCATATAGTCTATTGGCGTAATGGTCCTTTTTCAAGAGAAGTATTTCATTTTAATAAAAATGTGTACCACCATATTTAATCAATCAGGCTGATTGACAACAGCAATAGCTGAGTCTTGCAGCAGATGCTGCTGCTACCTCATTCTTATTCCAGTTTCATTTCTCAATCAAATCCATGTGTAAAAAACATAATGTGCTGCCAACACAATGTAATAAAACCTCAACTGAAATGCACACCAGCACGACAGAAACTGATAACTCCAAGTATGGGAAAAGTTAACTTCAGAAAAATCACTTCTGACACCCTACTATTCAAGTTTTATGGACAAGAGATACATCATCTCACTATAGCTAACATGAATGGACCAAATTCATGGAATTGTCCTGAAACAGAAAATAATAATTTCTAAAGCAACGTTTTCCAAAAGCTGGCAGAAGAAACCTTTTTAAACAGCCCAGAAACCATCCTCAAAATTGGCTGAGTTTGAGATGCACCATTTGTGTCACAGAGCAATAAATTAGTACTTGAGCAGCATTTTTTTTATGATGGTGCAGACTGGTTAAAGATGATGTATCACTGGTTGTCACAGATTGAACCAGCAGTTTCCAAAGTTAATTATACATAAAGGAATAAAGGTAACCTAATTATAGCAGTATCAGGACAGAACCCAGTTACTGCACTCAAATTCTGAACTCCAAATTTCAGACTGGGGGAATTGCATGTATTTCCCTGGTGCTTTATTCTTACAAAAGCATGAGTTAGAGAGCAGAGATATGAGTGCCTGTAAAAAGGGATGGATCCATTGTCCAGAGATCTGTAATTATACTGGGTTGACTAGTGTCCCCCTAAAATTTATGTCCCCCTCAGAACCTTATCATGTGAACTTATTTGGTAATAGGGTCTTTGCAGATGTAACTGCAGTTGAGATGAGTGGACTCATCTGGATTAGAGTGGATTCATCCAGTGACTGGTTCCCCTATAAGAAGGCTGTGTGAAGACACAGACATAGAGCCACAGCACAGTGGGGAGATAGACTTGAGACAAGTGAAGACAGAGACAAAAGTTAGAGTGATTCAGCTGCAAGCCAAGAAATTTCAAGGGTTTCCAACAACCACAGAAGTTAGGAAGAGGCAAAGCATGTATTGCACAATGCAATAATGCCAACTTTTGAACAATTACATGGCAGTAATTTCCTCCAAGGAGTTCATTCACAGCTGGGCACAATATGGCCAAATAGTCAATGTCACAAAAGAACTTGGCATCACAGAAAGGCTTTAGTCATAGGTAATATTTAGCAATGAAATACAGGAAGTCATCTTTTTTTCAAGGTGGCACTTAACATAGGAGTTGTTCCTACCAAAAGTTAAGAAAGTCTAGGGACTTCCCTGGTGGTCCAGTGGTTAAGAATCTGCCTTCCAATACAGGGGACATGGAGTCGATCTCTGGTCGGGGGAACTGAGATCCCACATGCCATGGCTCAACTAAGCCCACGTGCCACAACTACTGAGCCCACGCAGTCTAGAGCCCACACACCACAAATAGAGAGAAGCCTGCATGCCACAACAAAAGATCTCGCATGCCGCAACAAAGGTCCTGTGTGCCACCACAAAGATCCTGCGTGCCACAACTAAGACTCAACACAGCCAAATAAATAAATATATATATATATTTTTTAAAAAGTCTACACAAAGTCTTTCTACAGGAGACCCATGCACAAGAAGACTCCTCTAGACAGTTGCAGCAGGCCACTACAGTTACAGAATTTGCTCAGCTAAGTGCATGACTAATTGGAGTGATCACAACTACAGCTCTAGAATATGGCTGACTGAGATTCACTCTCAATACCAATCTCAAGCAATTGCAACCAGAGTGAGAAGCCTGCACAGTTAGCATATCAACCTTTACAGAAGGATGTGACCAGCCCAATGTGAACTGACCTGGATCCATGTGGGATGTAGAAGAAAATTCAGGAGAGGAACACTCCTGAAGAGTTACACAGGATCTAGTAAGCCATCATGGAATGCTAGGAGCCTGCTCTGGTTACATTTGCATCTAGTTACTGCACGTGCATACCTGTCTCAAGCTCATTGTTGGTAACCTGTCCAGGGTTCCTTCTGCACTGTGGGTTTGGTTCTTCTCAACTCAATACCTTTTGACTTTATGAGGTCCTCAGAAAAGAAGCCTTTTGGGTATAGTGAAAGAAAACCAACTGGCCCAGAGTCCAGATGAAAACCACAGTCAAGAAACACACAGCTCAAGTACACAGATCTTTTATAGAAGAATGCAGCCTAAATGAGAACTTTTGCTGAGTCTGGGAGCAGGAATGTGATTCTCTGGAAAAGAGAGTGGATCCATAGTCCATTAGAGAAATCTATAAGTCTACAACTGATTTGTAGTTCCTTTAGTTCCTCGTCTGATCACACAGAAAAATATATTTCAGTATTTATAGAGATTTACATTCTCCCATCTAAAAAAGAGTTATGCATAACCCACTTTAGCTGAACACTTAGCTGACCACTGAATAGGGTAGTTTGGACTTTCTCAGGAATTTGATAGTGATAATTGGCTTCAACCCCTTTCTGGGCCAGCACTATCCTTAGTGTTCAGAATAAGCACCAAACATCTGAAGATTACCTCAGCTCTCTTCTGGAACCAATGGAAATCAATGGGTCAATCTATAAAGAACTTTGAGTGCACAAACCAGGAGGGTTTTGAAATATATTTTGGTTGTCCTGTGCCCAAGGCCAGAGGCACCAGACCTCCCTGGTAATGTCGGGTAGTAACCAGGCCCTCCACCTTCCAATTTCTTGAGTCTCACAGACATGCTGTGAAGGTACTGGTTAGCCCAGGATATAGAAATGACTATTACACAATTTGGCTCTTTGATTAGCATTTATTTGCTAGTCTCAATCCTCAGGCTCCTAACTATTGCAACCACAAACACACATTTTTCCCAACACCTACACACACACACAGACAGACTGTTCAGAAATGCCTGGAATCATTTTGTTGGCCTGTTATCCCCCTTACTGATCATATATCCCCTTATGTATGATACTATACCTCACATTTCAGGAACTAGACTGCTTTAACCAAGGTCTTTGATTGTCAGTGCATAGCTGGCAGGAGACAGTTCTGCCTCCACATCCCACTTGCCCAAAGTTTTGACAACCCCGAAGGGTTACCCAAACCTCCAGAAAGAGGAAAAGCTCAAGAGACTTTGTACTGGTTGGGCCTCGGTAGGAAGGGGGAAGGTCTAATTCAGCAGCCAAAGTAATAAAAGCTAGAGTCGAGGCTTAATGGATAGCTCTAGGTAGAACAGGACCAAGGATTCTAGCCACATGAGAAAGGTCAGGACATTAGAAACCATCAACCTCCTAAGAAAACACGACCTTGGTGTTCCCTACTTCTCACCTACCTACAAGTGGCTGGCGTGTCAGCAGGGCATAGACACAAGAAGACTCACTTTGCACCCCCCACTTTAAGGACATGCATGAGAGCTGCACCCTGCCATACAGACACTGGCTGGGGACACCCCACTTGGCCTAGAAGGAATTTGTCAACGAAGGGTGAGAAGGAGAGAGCTATGGAGAAGCTAGTAGGCTAGGATCCAGGAAAGAAATCACCTAGTCAATCACCCTGGTCAAGTGGCTTCATTTTCTCGTATATAAAAGAGAAGCAACACTTGTCCAGGTAGGCTTGTGAGATGGAAGGACTCAGCACTGGGGCTTGACAGACCTGATATTTCAAGTGAGCTCTGCCATTTCCTAGCTGAATATCTTGGACATTTAATTCTGAGTTGTAGTTTCCTCATCTGCAAAAATGGGGGTGATAACTGAACACAATAAATCATATGTATGAAGTTTCTGGCTTTAAACTGTAGGGGCTTATTAATGACAGCTACCACTATTATTGACTTCATAGTAATTACCATAAACAGCAAGGAAGATCATGCATGGCAGTGGTTATAAAGCTGTAGTTTCATTTTGACATCAACTTGTCACCCTCTTATAGTGGACACCTTGGAGAAGTGTACACTTCTTCAAAAGCTGCTGATATTGCTCACAGAAAAAAAAAGTCTTCCTCTTTTGGGATTTTATTCATAATCAGTTTACAACCCCATTTAAGATCTGCCTTATCACATGGTTTTGACCACAAAAATAATGTATCATTCATTCTGCCTCAGAGAATATATTCAGACTAATATTGAGGTATTTTAAGAAATAAAATATGACTTCAACGACTAAAGATTTGTTCACACTGAGGAAAGTAAAAAAAATGTGCACAGTGTCCAAAGGAAAATTCAAAAGAGAACTACCAAAAATATCCATTAGTGAATATCCTCAGAATAACTGTAAATTTCAAGACAACTGTTTCAAAAGTTAACATTAGACTCCCACTTGCGAGAACACCAGAATCACAGCTAACTGCTGAACAATCATCGACAGGAAGACACTGGAACTCACCAGAAAAGATACCCCACATCCAAAGACAAAGGAGAATACACAATGAGGCGGTAGGAGGGGTGCAATCACAATAAAATCAAATCCCATAACTGCTGGGTGGGTGACTCACAAACTAGAGAACACTTATACCACAGAAGTCCACCCACTGGAGTGAAGGTTCTGAGCCCCACGTCAGGATTCCCAACCTGGGGGTCTGGCAACAGGAGGAGAATTTCCTAGAGAATCAGACTTTGAAGGCTAGTGGGATTTGATTGCAGGATTTTGACAGGACTGGGGGAAACAGAGACTCCCTTCTTGGAGGGCACACACAAAGTAGTGTGCACATTGGGACCCAGGGGAAGGAGCAGTGATCCCAGGGGAGACTGAACCAGACCTACCTCCTAGAGTTGCAAGGTCTCCTACAGAAGTGGGGAATGGCTCTGTCTCAATGTGAGGACAAGCACATAGGCAGCAGAAGTTCTGGAAGTACTCCTTGCATGAGACATCCCAGAGTCTGCCATTAGCCCTACCAAAGAGCCCAGGTAGGCTCTAGTGTTGGACTGCCTCAGGCAAAAGAGTCAAAGGGAAGTAACCCAGTCCCACCCATCAGCAGTCAAGTGGATTAAAGTTTTACTGAGCTCTGCCCACCAGAGCAACAGCCAGCTCTACTCACCACCAGTACCACCCATCAGGAAACTTGCATAATTCTCTTAGATAGCCTCATCCACCAGAAGGCAGATAGCAGAAACAAGAATAACAACAACCTGCAGCCTGTGGAACAAAAACCACATTAACAGAAAGATAGACAAGATGAAAAGGCAGAGGGCTTATGTACCAGATGAAGGAACAAGATAAAACCCCAGAAAAACAACTAAATGAAGTGGAGATAAGCAACCTTCCAGAAAAAGATTTCAGAATAATGATATTGCAAATGATCCAGGACCTCATAAAAAGAATGGAGGCAAAGATCGAGAAGATGCAAGAAATGTTTAACAAAGACCAGGAAGAATTAAAGAACAAACAAACAGAGATGAACAATACAATAACTGAAATGAAAAATGCACTAGAAGGAATCAATAGGAGAATAACTGGGCAGAAGAACGGATAAGTGACCTGGAAGACAGAATGGTGAAATTCACTGCTGTGGAAGAGAATAAAGAAAAAAGAATGAAAAGAAATGAACATAGCCAAAGAGACCTCTGGGACAACATTAAATGCAACAACATTCACATTATAGGGGTCCCAGAAGGAGAAAAGAGAGAGAAAGGACCCAAGAAAATATTTGAAGAGATTATAGTTGAAATCTTCCTTAACATGGGAAAGGAGATAGCCACGCAAGTCCAGGAAGCACAGAGAGTCCCCTACAGGATAAACCCAAGGAGAAACACACCAAGACAAATAGTAATCAAATTGGCAAAAATTAAAGACAAAGAAAAATTATTGAAAACAGCAAGGGAAAAAATGACAAATAATATGCAAGGGAACTCAATAAGGTTAACAGCTGATTTCTCAGCAGAAACTCTACAAGCCGGAAGGGAGTGGCATGATATACTTAAAGTGATGAAAGGGAAGAATCTGCAACCAAGATTACTCTACCCAGCAAGGATCTCATTCAGATTCCATGGAGAAATCAAAAGCTTTACAGACAAGCAAAAGCTAAGAGAATTCAGCACCACCAAACCAGCTCTACAACAAATGCTAAAGAATCTTCTCTAAGTGGGAAACATAAGAGAAGAAAAGGACCTACAAAAACAAACCCAAAACAGTTAAGAAAATAGTCATAGGACATACATATCGATAATTACCTTAAACGTGAATGGATTAAATGCTCCAACCAAAAGACACAGGTTTGCGGAATGGATACAAAAACAAGACCCATATATATGCTGTCTAAAGAAACCCACTTCAGACCTAGGGACACATACAGACTGAAAGTGGGGGGATGGAAGAAGATATTCCATGCAAATGGAAATCAAAAGAAAGCTAGAGTAGCAATACTCATATCAGATAAAACAGACTTTAAAATAAAGAATGCTATAAGAGACACAGAAGGACACTATGTTAATGATCAAGGGATCAATCCAAGAAGAAGATATATCAATTATAAATATATATGCACCCAACATAGGAGCACTTCAATACATAAGGCAACTGCTAACAGCTCTAAAAGAGGAAATCAACAGTAACACAATAATAGTGGGGCACTTTAACACCTCACTTACAAAAATGGACAGATCATCCAAACAGAAAATTAATAGGAAAACACAAGCTTTAAATGCCACAATAGACCAGATAGATTTAACTGATATTTATAGGACATTCCATCCAAAAACAGCAGAGTACACTTTCTTCTCAAGTGTGCACAGAACATTCTCCAGGATAGATCGAATCTTGGGTCACAAATCAAGCCTCAGTAAATTTAAGAAAATTGAAATTATATCAAACATCTTTTCTGACCACAACACTATGAGATTATAAATGAATTACAGAGAAAAAAACATTAAAAATACAAACACATGGAAGCTAAACAATATGTTACTAAATAACTAAGAGATCACTGAAGATATCAAAGAGGAAATAAAAAAATACCTAGAGACGGGCTTCCCCCATCTCTAGTGGTTGAGGTTGAGGGTCCGCCTGCCGATGCAGGGGACACGGGTTCATGCCCCGGTCCAGGAAGATCCCACATGCCTCGGAGTGGCTGGGCCCATGAGCCATGGCCGCTGAGCCTGCGCATCCAGAGTCTGTGCTCCTCAACGGGAGAGGCCACAACAGTGACATGCCCACGTATTGCAAAAAAAAAAAAAAAAAAAAAAAAAAAAAAAAAAAAAAAAAATTACCTGAGTTTTCTCTTTTTTGTTTTTTTTGGTTTTTTTTTTTTTCATGAATGACTCTGGAGAAGTTTTAGAGGCATCACAGGCAAAGCCTTAAGTTGACACTCTCAGAGTATGGACTGTAGACTGCCAGACTGACATTTCAGAGGCTTCCATTTCAAGATAGTGAACTGAGTTCAAGAATAGGACTTCCTTCCTTCCTATGATCCTTTCAAAATAAGAGAAGATTTTTTTAAATCATAAAATAAATAATAATGAAGAGAATAATAGGGATGCTGTCTTTGAAGAAGAAATTTTGACAAATTTCAGGAAAACAAAACGTTTATGGCAAATGTCAGTACATAAATAGGTGGACCCAAGCAGAGGTGTCCACAGCCCAAAGTACACAGGGTGGGTAATGATGGAATAAGGCATGCGTCTTCCAGGCAGGACTCCAGGCTTAACTGCGGCCCCTCTCCACCCCCCAAAAGCAAGTTTTCCCTCTAAAGAAATTAATTATTGTATTTTGGGAAGAACAGGAGAGCAGGTATATGTGTACATCCCAGAGTCAGGCCTTTTTGTTTAGGGATACCCTGGAGAGAAGCTTGCCAGTTGGTAGACCTGTCCCATACACAGAAACTGATAGCATTTCTGTTCCACATTCTTAAAAATGAGCTGACAGCTAAACATGAACCAACATTTGAGGAAAAACAGATAGACAAACACCTTATAAAGTGTCATTTCTATTTATTCATCTTTAAAAATTAATGGACAACTAAGATGAACAGATATTTGAGGAAAAAAATAGAAAAACACACCATAAGAGACAGAGAGAATTCAAAGAATCAGAGACTTGAAGACTTTATATCCATAAGGTGAAATCAGAAAACCCAGATTTTTTTTAATGACAAAAGAGAATAGTAAATATTCCTTGGAAATTAAATTGTCAAAAATTTCAAAATTTTTAATTTAATAGAAAAATTAGAGAATATAATCGAGGAAACTTCCTATAACATTGAACAAAACAACAAAGGAAGGATAATAAAATATTGCAAAAGAGGCGTGAAGGATAAATCCAGGAGGTTCAATAGCCAATTAAGAAAAGCTCAGAAAGGGTAAGAGAGAAATTAGGGAAGAAAGTTATGAAAGAAACAATAAAAATAATTCTAAGGACTGAAGAGAAACACAAATATTGATTAGAATTAATTAAAAGATGATTAAAACCTTGATGTATCATGCTAAAATATCAAATCAGCCAAGATAGCATTCTTGAGATTGCAGGGGGGAAAAGTGTAAACAGGTAAATATAAGGGAATTTGAATCAAAATGGATCAGACTTCTCATCAGCAATGAAGGATGCTAGAAAACACAAGTTTCAAGGGTTCAAAATATGGAGGTAAAATTATTTTGGACCTGGAGTTCTATATCTAGCTTAAGAACAAGAACAAGACAATTTCATTTTCAGACATGCAAGTATTCATAATATATTGTTTCTATTATGCATTTTCTAAAGAATTTACTGGGGATACACTCCTAAAAGAGGGAGTAGGGCAGGGGACAGTGGGAAAAACCAAGAAAAGGAGAACTATGGAATGTAGAAAATTGTAAAGCTCATGAGAATTCCAATGAAAAGAAGCCCCTAGTAGTTAGTCAGCCACAAGCCTTGAAAGAAAATATTAAAAGTTGTTGAGTTTCAAGAACATTATCTTAAGAAAAATAAAAAGAATTCCAAGAAATTAATGACTGCAGAATTAAATGATATTTGTAATATAATAAGAATATATGTAGTTTTCTTCTCCCTATATGAAAAAAATCAAAACCCAAGGAAATAAAATGTGTACAAAATAGTTATGGCCAAAATAGAAAATAAACCAAAATATGGCATAAATCTAAGCAATTTTGAGTGTAGGGAAAAAGAACATTTGACTCTGATGTTAAGAATGTTCTCTTTTGACTAACCAAAGGGCCTATAATATTGGACCTGGGAAAAAGAAAATACTCATTACTTAGTTCTGCACTAAAGAATATCACCATAATGTAAACATTGATTACTGGCTTTCAATATTTAGAGAAATTCATAAACAAAGCATAGAAAACTGAGTGGTTACAAAACAGAATGTAAATGTTATCCACACTGATAACATAAAAGATAAAGACTTAGCTGGACAGAAATAAGGAGATGAAAAGGGAGGAGTAAAAGAGAGGGAAGGATTAGGAAGGTAATACATTCATTTTGCAAAATGAAAGGTTAAGAGACACAGTTGAAAGCAATGGACAAGAAATAGAACTTTACATGTATATTATTTAAAGCTACATGATAACTAGTAGAGGAAGTTAAAAATATTAGTATAACTATCAAAAATTGGGGGGAGCTAAAATTATCTCTCTGCCCCTTTCTCCTCTCTCTTCTCCTCTGGGATTCCCACAATGCATATATTGATTGGTCTGTTTGTTGATGTCCCACATGTCCCTTGGGCTCTGTTCAACCTTTTTTCTTTCTGCTCCTCAGACTCAATAATTTCCATTGGTAATTTTCCATTGAGAAGGAGGAAATTAATATTTCTTCAGTGTGACTATGTGCCAGATACAGTGCTGAGTGCTCTACATCTGTCATCATAGTTGATGGTCACAACAATTCTATGGGTTAAGTACTTTTTGCTCCCATTAGAAATTAGACAACAGAGGTTTAGAGAGTTTAATGTGATGAAGTTCACTCAGCATTTAGCCAGGCCAGTCTAACATCTAGGCTGACTGATGACCAAATTTATGTTGTTACACAGGTAGAATTGAAATCACTGGTGAAATAGGATAAAACTTCAATGTGAACATGGTTTATAAACTTTTAGGTGCCTTAAAGAGCATTCCAGAAAAATGTGTAAACCAACGGAGAATTATGTAACCAAAGATTGGGATATGGTATGATTCCACTCACAGCAATATTTCCACAAAACTTCAAAGGAAGACAGTAACTAATTGAATATGAAGTTTCATTTGCTGAAAACTAATAACCAAATAATTTGTAATAATTTCTCCTGAATGAAAAGTGAGGTACATGATGTGTGCATACTACATAAGAGAAGTATTTGATCCCTTATCTTCTTAGTTAACATTGACATTTAAAAAAAACTGATTACGTTATAATCCTCCAGATACAAATATCAATGGAGGGACAGTAGAGGAGAGGACAGAGACAAGAAAATCCCTGATTAGGAGGTAATTTATTAAAAAGAGGGAATCTTTTGCATGCACTTCCTTTCTACCACTATTTATCATATAGGAAAACTTCTGCAATCACAAAACTTATCTGAAAATCTGTCTATATACAAGCAAGATCTCATATCAAGAGGAGCTAAACCTAGAAAAACATTTATGGTGAACTGTTTATAAGACCCTATGGGTCTTCTGGACCACACATGCCCCAACCAGCCTGTGGGTTCCCACTCCCATTATTCTCCAAAGTGATAAGGCACATGGCATCAGGTATCAGGTAGCTATTGTTGTGTAACAAAACCTCACAAAACTTCAGAAGATAAAACAACAAACATTTATTTCTCACATGTCTGCAAGGCTCAGTAATGATCCAAACTGGGCTTCATTGGACAGTTTTGCTAAATCTCAGCTATGATCTCAGCTTGGTTAGGGGTTGGCTGATCTAGGCTGGCCTTGGCTGAGGTGACTCAGCTATGCACCATATGTCTCTCATCCTCCTCTGGAATCAGGGGGTTAGCTCAGGCATGTCCTGATAATGATAGAAAGAATACCAGAGATTAAAAAAAAAAAAAAAAAAACGGCAAAGGCTCTTGAGGTCTGGTCTCAGAACTAGCACACTATTTCTTCTCTTTTATTCTATTGGACAAAACAAGTCACAAAGCTGAGCCCAGAGTCAGAGTGGGAAAGTACTGCAGAGATGCATGGCAATAGGTGTGAATATGGTCAGAGGAACAAATGGGGACAATTAACACAGTCTACCTTAGGCCCCAATCACACCTAGTCTGCCAAAGACTTACCTCCCAGTTTAGGTGGAAAGAGGTTCCTTGAGGACAATAACTATATGCATTTATCATCATTTTATGTTTACAATTACTCTGCAAAACATTAACAAGATCTTGATTTTATAGATGAGGATATCAAGGCTCAAACAATTAATATCTGTCATTTTACATTATATAACCCTGGAATCTGAACTCTTAACACCCGTATCAATTGCTAAAGTGCTCTAACCATTTCAGTAAAGTACCAGTGCCTCATTAGTGATCCAAATTCCTGCCACACATTGTCTTCATGTTTGTACAGAGTGAACAACTCCTGGCTTAGGTCATTGAGACTGCTATTGTATGGAAAACCAGACTTTGAGAAGAAAAAGTAAGCAATATTCTGAATACAAGGCACTGTTCTTACCTTATATCAATAAATACCATAGAGTTTGAGAATATACACAGGTTTACAGCCCTTACAAAGGGCAAAACAGATTTTCCTTTCCTTGCTTTTTCTTATAGAAAGCTGGGGGGTTGAGTACTTGCATTGGCAGCCACTCTTGAATCTGTACAGTGAAACTACCTCAGATCTTGAGGATCATTCTACGGAGATCAGGAAGGTGGGACTGTGTCTAGCTCTTCAGCAGAGGTGCTATCGTGCCCACCACAGGGAAGGGTTGAGAAATGATGGAAGAGTGGAGGTACAAAGCCCAGGAATTTCAGTGGTGGGATTGGGCAAGAGGCAAAAGTCCTGGCCAGGACCCCCCCACACACAGTGCCCCTCTGCCTGCAATCCACACCGTCTGCCACCCTCTGAGCACATAGCATGCTGAAGGAGCCAATCCTCAGTTAGTTTTCGTCCCAGCACCTTCACCTGCCAGCCACATGCTATGCATGAAAAATATCAAAATGAATCATGGGGCTTCCCTGGTGGCGCAGTGGTTGAGAGTCCGCCTGCCGATGCAGGGGACACGGGTTCGTGCCCCGGTCCAGGAAGACCCCACATGCCACGGAGCGGTTGGGCCCGTGAGCCATGGCCGCCAAGCCTGCGCATCCGGAGCCTGTGCTCCGCAACGGGAGAGGCCACAACAGTGAGAGGCCCGCGTATCGCAAAAAACAAACAAACAAACAAAAATGAATCATGAATGATTCTTACCTTTAAAGAACTCACAGAACAGGGATGAGGGGAAGATGGAGGAAGCGTAAGACGCGGAGATCACCTTCCTCCCCACAGATACACCAGAAATACATCTACACGGGGAACAACTGATACAGAACACCTACTGAACGCTGGCAGAAGACCTCAGACTTCCCAAAAGGCAAGAAACTCCCCACGTACCTGGGTAGGGCAAAATAAAAAAGAATAAACAGACACAAAAGAATAGGGATGGGACCTGCACCCCCGGGAGGGAGCTGTGAAGAAGGAAAGGTTTCCACACACTAGGAAGCCCCAGAGACTGCGGGTGGCGGAGCGGGGAAGCTTTGGAGCCACCGAGGAGAGCTCAGCAACAGGGGTGCAGAGGGCAAAGCGGAGAGATTCCCGCACAGAGGATCGGTGCCGCCCAGCACTCACCAGCCCGAGAGGCTTGTCTGCTCACCCGCCGGGGCGGGCGGGGCTGGGAGCTGAGGCTCGGGCTTCGGTCGGAGCGCAGGGAGAGGACTGGGGTTGGCGGCGTGAACACAGCCTGAAGGGGTTAGTGCATGACGGCTAGCCGGGAGGGAGTCCGGGGAAAAGTCTGGACCTGCCAAAGAGGCAAGAGACATTTTCTTCCCTCTGCTTCCTGGTGCACGAGGAGAGGAGATTAAGAGCGCTGCTTAAAGGAGCTCCAGAGACGGGCGCGAGCCACGGCTAAAAGCACGGACCCCAGAGACGGGCATGAGATGCTAAGTCTGCTGCTGCCGCCAACAAGAAGCCTATGTAAGAGCACAGGTCACTATCCACACCCCACTTCCGGGGAGCCTGTGCAGCCCACCACTGCCAGGGTCCCGGGATCCAGGGACAACATCCCCGGGAGAACGCATGGCGCACCTCCGCCTGGTGCAACGTCACACTGGCCTCTGCCACCGCAGGCTCACTCTGCACTCCATACCCCTCCCTCCCCCCGGCCTGAGTGAGCCAGAGTCCCTGAGTCATCTGCTCCTTTAACCCCGTCCTGTCTGAGCGAAGAATAGACGAACTCCGGCAACCTACACGCAGAGACGGGGCCAAACCCAAAGCTGAATTCCAGGAGCTGTGAGAACAAAGAAGAGAAAGGGAAATCTCTCCCAGCAGCCTCAGAAGCAGCAGATTAAAGCTCCACAATCAACTTGATATACCCTGCATCTGTGGAATACATGAATAGACAATGAATCACCCCAAATTGAGGAGGTGGACTTTGAGAGCAAGATTTATGATTTTTTCCCCTTTTCCTCTTTTTGTGAGCGTGTATGTATATGCTTCTGTGTGAGATTTTGTCTGTATACATTTGCTTCCACCATTTGTCCTAGGGTTCTATCCATCCGTTTTTTTTGTTTTTCTTTAAAAAATTTTTTTTCCTTAATATTTTTTATTTTAATAACTTTATTTTATCTTTATTTTATCTTCTTTCTTTCTTTCCTCCCTCCCTCCCTCCTTCCTTTCTTTCTTTATTTTTTCTTTCTTTCTTCCTTTCTTCCTTCCTTTCTTTCTTTCTTTCTTTCTTTCTTTCTTTCTTTCTTTCTTTCTTTCTTTCTTTCTTTCTTTCTTTCTTCTTTTTCTCCCTTTTATTATAAGCCATGTGGATGAAAGGCTCTTGGTGATGCAGCCAGGACTCAGTGCTGTGCCTCTGAGGTGGGAGAGCCAACTTCAGGACAGTGGTCCACAAGAGACCTCCCAGCTCCACATAATATCGAACGGTGAAAATCTCCCAGAGATCTCCATCTCAACACCAGCACCCAGCTTCACTCAACAACCAGCAAGCTACAGTGCTGGACACCCTATGCCAAACAACTAGAAAGACAGGAACACAACCTCACCCATTAGCAGAGAGGCTGCCTAAAATCATAATAAGGCTACAGACACCCCAAAACACGCCACCAGACGTGGACCTGCCCACCAGAAAGACAAGATACAGCCTCATCTACAAGAACACAGGCACTGGTCCCCTCCACAAGGAAGCTTACACAACCCACTGAACCAACTTTAGCCACTGGGGACAGACACCAAAAACAATAGGAACTACGAACCTGCAGCCTACAAGAAGGAGACCCCAAACACAGTAAGATAAGCAAAATGAGAAGACAGAAAAACACACAGCACATGAGGGAGCAAGATAAAAATCCACCAGACCTAACAAATGAAGAGGAAATAGGCAGTCTACCTGAAAAAGAATTCAGAAAAATGATAGTAAAGATGATCCAAAATCTTGGAAATACAATAGAAAAATGCAAGAAACATTTAACAAGGACCTAGAAGAACTAAAGAGGAAACAAGCAACGATGAACAACACAATAAATGAAATTAAAAATACTCTAGATGGGATCAATAGCAGAATAACTGAGGCAGAAGATTGGATAAGTGACCTGGAAGACAAAATAGTGGAAATAACTACTGCAGAGCAGAATAAACAAAAAAGAATGAAAAGACCTGAGGACAATCTCAGAGACATCTGGGACAACATTAAACACACCAACATTCGAATTACAGGGGTTCCAGAAGAAGAAGAGAAAAAGAAAGGGACTGAGAAAATATTTGAAGAGATTATAGTTGAAAACTTCCCTAATATGGGAAAGGAAATAGTTAATCAAGTCCAGGAAGCACAGAGAGTCCCATACAGGATAAATCCAAGAATAAATATGCCAAGACACATATTAATCAAACTGTCAAAAATTATATACAAAGAAAACATATTAAAAGCAGCAAGGGAAAAACAGCAAATAACACACAAGGGAATCCCCATAAGGTTAACAGCTGATCTCTCAGCAGAAACTCTGCAAGCCAGAAGGGACTGGCAGGACATATTTAAAGTGATGAAGGAGAAAATGCTGCAACCAAGACTACTCTACTCAGCAAGGATCTCATTCAGATTTGATGGAGAAATTAAAACCTTTACAGACAAGCAAAAGTTGAGAGAGTGTAGCACCACCAAACCAGCTTTCCAACAAATGCTAAAGGAACTTCTCTAGGCAAGAAACACAAGAGAATGAAAAGACCTACAATAACGAACCCAAAACAATTAAGAAAATGGAAGTAGAAGCATACATATCGATAATTAACTTAAATGTAAATGGACTAAATGCTCCCACCAAAAGATACAGATTGGCTGAATGGATAAAAAAACAAGACCATATATATGCTGTCTACAAGAGATCCACTTCAGACCTAGAGACACATACAGACTGAAAGTAAGGGGATGGAAAAAGATATTCCATGCAAATGGAAACCAAAAGAAAGCTGGAGTAGCAATTCTCACATCAGACAAAATCGACTTTAAAGACTATTAAAAGAGACAAAGAAGGACACTACATAATGATCAAGGGATTGATCCAAGAAGAAGATATAACAATTGTAAATATTTATGCACCCAACATAGGAGCACCTCAATACATAAGGCAAATACTAACAGCCATAAAAGGGGAAATTGATAGTAACACATTCATAGTAGGGGACTTTAACACCCCACTTTCACCAATGGACAGATCATCCAAAATGAAGATAAATAAGGAAACACAAGCTTTAAATGATACATTAAACAAGGTGGACTTAATTGATATTTATAGGACATTCCATCCAAAAACAACAGAATACACATTTTTCTCAAGTGCTCATGGAACATTCTTCTGGATAGATCATATCTTGGATCACAAATCAAGCATTGGTAAATTTAAGAAAATTGAAATTGTTTCAAGTATCTTTTCTGACCACAATGCCATGAGCCTAGATATCAATTACAGGAAAAGATCTGTAAAAAATACAAACACATGGAGGCTAAACAATACACTGCTTAATAACGAAGTGATCACTGAAGAAACCAAAGAGGAAATTAAAAAATTACCTAGAAACAAATGACAATGGAGACACGATGACCCAAAACCTATGGGATGTAGTAAAAGCAGTTCTAAGAGGGAAGTTTATAGCAATACAATCCGATGTTTTGAAACAGGAAATATCTCAAATAAACAACCTAACCTTGCACCTAAAGCAATTAGAGAAAGAAGAACAAACAAACCCCAAAGGTAGCAGAAGGAAAGAAATCATAAAAATCAGATCAGAAATAAATGAAAAAGAAATGAAGGAAACGATAGCAAAGATCAATAAAACTAAAAGCTGGTTCTCTGAGTAGATAAACCAAATTGATAAACCAGACTCATCAAGAAAAAAAGGGAGAAGACTCAAATCAATAGAATTAGAAATGAAAAAGGAAAAGTAACAACTGACACAGCAGAAATAAAAAAGATCATGAGAGATTACTACAAGCAACTCTATGCCAATAAAATGGACAACCTGGAAAAATGGACAAATTCTTAGAAATGCACAACCTGCCAAGACTGAATCAGGAAGGAATAGAAATTATGAACAGACCAATCACAAGCACTGAAATTGAAACTGTGATTAAAAACCTTCCAAGAAACAAAAGCCCAGGACCAGATGGCTTCACAGGCGAATTCTATCAAACATTTAGAGAAGAGCTAACACATATCCTCCTCACGCTTCCAAAATATAGCAGAGGGAGGAACACTCCCAAACTCATTCTATGAGGCCACCATCACCCTGATACCAACACCAGACAAGGATGTCACAAAGAAAACTACAGGCCAATATCACTGATGAACATAGATGCAAAAATCCTCAACAAAATACTAGCTAACAGAATCCAACAGCATATTAAAAGGATCATACACCATGATCAAGTGGGGTTTATTCCAGGAATGCAAGGATTCTTCAATATACACAAATCAATCAATGTGATACACCATATTAACAAATTGAAGAAGAACTATATGGTCATCTCAATAGATGCAGAGAAAGCTTTTGACAAAATTCAACACCCATTTATGATAAAAATCCTCTAGAAGGTAGGCATAGAGGGAACTTTCCTCAACATAATAAAGGCCATATATGACAAACCCACAGGCAACATCGTCCTCAATGGTGAAAAACTGAAAGCATTTCTACTAAGATCAGGAACAAGACAAGGTTGCCCACTCTCACTGCTCTTATTGAATGTAGTTTTGGAAGTTTTAGCCACAGCAATCAAAGAAAAGGAAATAAAAGGAATCCAAACTGGAAAAGAAGAAGTAAAGCCATCACAGTTTGCAGATGACATGATACTATACACAGAGAATCCTAAAGATGCTACCAGAAAACTACTAGAGCTAATCAATGAATTTGGTAAAGTAGAAGGATACAAAATTAATGCACAGAAATCTCTGGCATACCTATACACTAATGATGAAAAATCTGAAAGTGAAATCAAGAAAACACTCCCATTTACGATTGCAACAAAAAGAATAAAATATCTGGGAATAAACCTACCTAAGCAGACAAAAGACCTGTATGCAGAAAATTATAAGACACTGATGAAAGAAATTAAAGATGATACAAGTAGATGGAGAGATATACCATGTTCTTGGATTGGAAGAATCAACACTGTGAAAATGACTCTACTACCCAAAGCAATCTACAGATTCAATGCAATTCCTATCAAATTACCACTGGCATTTTTCAAAGAACTAGAACAAAATATTTCACAATTTTTATGGAAACACAAAAGACCACGAATAGCCAAAGCAATCTTGAGAACAAAAAATGTAGCTGGAGGAATCAGGCTCCCTGACTTCAGACTATACTACAAAGCTACAGTAATCAAGAGAGTATTGTACTGACACAAAAACAGAAAAATAGATCAATGGAACAGGATAGAAAGCCCAGAGATAAACCCACGCACATGTGGTCACCTTATCTTTGATAAAGGAGGCAGAAATATACAGTGGAGAAAGGACAGCCTCTTCAATAAGTGGTGCTGGGAAACCTGGACAGGTACATGTAAAAGTATGAGATTAGATCACTCCCTAACACCATACACAAAAATAAGCTCAAAATGGATTAAAGACCTAAATGTATGGCCAGAAACTATCAAACTCTTCGAGGAAAATACAGGCAGAACACTCTATGACATAAATCACAGCAAGATCCTTTTTGACCCACCTCCTAGAGAAATGGAAATAAAAACAAAAATAAACAAATGGGACCTAATGAAACTTCAAAGCTTTTGCACAGCAAAGGAAACCATAAACAAGACCAAAAGACAACCCTCAGAATGGGAGAAAATATTTGCAAATGAAGTAACTGACAAAAGATTAATCTCCAAAATTTATAAGCAACTCATGCAGCTCAATATCAAAAAAACAAACAACCCGATCCAAAAATGAGCAGAAGACCTAAATAGACATTTCTCCAAAGAAGATATACAGACTGCCAACAAACACATGAAAGAATGCTCAACATCATTAATCATTAGAGAAATGCAAATCAAAACTACAATGAGATATCATCTCACACCA
Source organism: Delphinus delphis (assembly GCF_949987515.2). NCBI lineage: Eukaryota > Metazoa > Chordata > Mammalia > Artiodactyla > Delphinidae > Delphinus > Delphinus delphis. Next base: position 102,365,883 of record NC_082689.1, on the reverse strand, counting down.
GTCAGAATGGCCATCATCAAAAAGTCTAGAAACAATAAATACTGGAGAGGGTGTGGAGAAACAGAAACACTCTTGCACTGCTGGTGGGAATGTGAATTGGTACAGCCGCTATGGAGAACAGTATGGAGGTTCCTTTAAAAACTACAAATAAAACTACCATATAACCCAGCAATCCCACTACTGGGCATATACCCTGAGAAAACCATAATTCAAAAAGTGTCATGTACCAAAATGTTCATTGCAGCTCTATTTACAATAGCCCGGAGTTGGAAACAACCTAAGTGTCCATCATCAGATGAATGAAAAAATAAGTTTTGGCACATATATACAATGGAATATTACTCAGCCATAAAAAGAAACAAAAATGAGCTATTTGTATTGAGGTGGATGGACCTAAAGACTGTCATACAGAGTGAAGTAAGTCAGAAAGAGAAGGTCAAATACCGTATGCTAACACATATATATGGAATTTAAGAAAAAAAATGTCATGAAGAACCTTGGGGTAAGACAGGAATAAAGACACAGACCTACTAGAGAATGGACTTGAGGATATGGGGAGGAGGAAGGGTAAGCTGTGACAAAGCAAGAGAATGGCATGGACATATATACACTACCAAATGTAAAATAGATAGCTAGTGGGAAGCAGCCGAATAGCACAAAGGGATCAGCCTGGAGAGGTGGGATAGGGAGGGTACGAGGGAGGGAGACGCAAGTGGGAAGAAATCTGGGAACATATGTATATGTATAACTGATTCACTTTGTTATAAAGAAGAAAGTAACACACCATTGTAAAGCAATTATACTCCAATAAAGATGTAAAAAAAAAAAAAAAAAGAACTCACAGAACAATGGGGACATGCAGCACGTAAGGGTCAGCGAGTCTGCCTGGGAGCAGTGACTTTGAAGCAGGGAGTTGTAGTACAAGTGGAACTTGGCCAGACAAAATTTGGAAAAGAGACTTCCAGACAAAGAGAAGATTCTGACCAAGTCTTGGCTATTTTTTTTTTTAATTGGGGTATAGCTGTTTTACAATGTTCTGTTAGTTTCTACTGTACAGCGAAGTGAAGTAGAGTTCCGTGTGCTATATAGCAAGTTCTCATTAGTTATCTATTTTATATGTATTAGTGTAAATATATCAATCCCAATCTCCCAATTCATCCGACCACGACCATCACCCTCCACTTTCCCCCCCTTGGTGTATATGTTTGTTCTCTACATCTGTGTTTCTATTTCTGCCTTGCAAACCAGTTCATCTGTACCATTTTCTAGATTCCCAATATATGCGCTAATATACTATATTTGTTTTTCTCTTTCTGATTTACTTCACTCTGTATGACAGGCTCTAGGTCCATCCACCTCACTACAAATAATTCAATTTCGTTTCTTTTTATGGCTGAGTAATATTCCATTGTATAAATGTGTCACATCTTCTTTATCCATTCATTTGTCGATGGACCCTTGGGTTGCTTCCATGTCCTGGCTATAGTAAATAGTGCTGCAGTGAACAGTGTGGTACATGACTCTGAATTATGGTTTTCTCAGGGTATATGCCCAGTAGTGGGATTGCTGGGTCATATGGTAGTTCTATTTGTAGTTTTTTAAGGAACCTCCATACTGTTCTCCATAGTGGCTGTATCAATTTACATTCCCACCAGCAGCGCAAGACGGTTCCCTTTTCTCCACATCCTCTCCAGAATTTATTGTTTGTCGATTTTTTGATGATGGCGATTCTGGCCACTGTGAGGTAATACCTCATTGTAGTTTTGTTTTGCATCTCTCTATAATTAGTAATGTTGAGCAACTTTTCATGTGCCTCTTGTCCGTCTGTATGTCTTCTTTGGAGAAATGTCTATTTAGGTCTTCTGCCCGTTTTTGGATTGCATTGTTTGTTTCTTTAATATTGAGCTGCATGAGCTGTTTATATATTTTGGAGATTAATCCTTTGTCCATCGATTCATTTGCAAATATTCTCTCCCATTCTGAGGGTTGTCTTTTGGTCTTGTTTATAGTTTCTTTTGCTGTGCAAAAGCTTTTAAGTTTCATTAGGTCCCATTTGTTTATTTTTGTTTTTATTTCCATTACTCTAGGAGGCAGGTCAAAAAAGATCTTGCTGTGATATATGTCAAAGACTGTTCTTCCTATGTTTTCTTCTAAGAATTTTATAGTGTTCGGTGTAACATTTAGGTCTTTAATCCATTTTGAGTTTATTTTTGTGTATGGTTTTAGGGAGTGTTCTAATTTCATTCTTTTACATGTAGCTGTCCAGTTTTCCCAGCATCATTTACTGAAAAGACTTTCTTTTCTCCATTGTACATCCTTGCCTCTTTTGTCAGATAAACCCAGAGTTTATCTCTGGGTTTTCTCTCCTGTTCCATTGATCTATATTTATGTTCTTGTGCCAGTACCATAGTGTCATGATTACTGTAGCTTTGTAGCATAGTCTGAAATCAGGGAGTCTGATTCCTCCATCTCCGGTTTTTTTTTTTTTTTCCCCTCAAGATTGCTTTGGCTATTCAGGGTCTTTTGTGTCTTCATACAAATTTTAATATTTTTTGTTCTAGTTCTGTAAAAAATGCCATTGGTAATTTGATACGGATTGCATTGAATCTGTAGATTGCTTTGGGTAGTATAGTCATTTTCACAATACTGATTCTCTAATCCAAGACATGGTATATCTCTCCATCTGTTTGTGTCATCTTGGATTTCCTTCATCAGTGTCTTATAGTTTTCTGAGTACAGGTCCTTTACCTCCTTAGGTAGTTTTATTCCTAGGTATTTTAATCTTTTTGTTGCAGTGGTGAATGGGAGTGTTTCCTTAGTTTCTCTTTCTGATCTTTCTTTGTTAGTGTATAGGAATGCAAGAGAGTTCTGTGCATTAATTTAGTATCCTGCAACTTTACCAAATTCATTCATTGGCTCTAGTAGTTTTCTGGTGGCATCTTTAGGATTCTCTATGTATAGAATCATGTCATCTGCAAACAGTGACAGTTTTACTTCTTCTTTTGCAATCTGGATATTTTTATTTCTTTTTCATCTGTAATTACTGTGGCTAGGACTTCCAAATTTATGTTGAATAATAGTGGTGAAAGTGGACATCCTTGTCTTGTTCCCGATCTTAGAGGAAATGCTTTCAGTTTTTCACCATTGAGAATGATGTTTGCTGTGGGTTTGTCATATATTGCCTTTATTATGTTGAGGTAGGTTCCTTCTATGCCCACTTTCTGAAGAGTTTTTATCAAAAATCAGTGTTGAATTTTTTCAAAAGTTGTTTCTGCATCTATTGAGATGATCATATGGTTTTTATTGTTCAATTTGTTCATATGGCATATCACATTGATTGATTTGCATATATTGAAGAATCCTTGCATCCCTGGGATAAATCCCACTTGATCATGATGTATGATCCTTTTAATGTGTTGTTGGATTCTGTTTGCTAGTATTTTGTTGAGGATTTTTGCATCTCTATTCATCAGTGATGTTGGTCTGTAATTTTATATTTTTGTAGTATCTTTGTCTGGTTTTGGCATCAGGATGAGTGTGGCCTAGTAGAATGAGTTTGGGAGTTTTCCTTCCTCTGCAATTTTTTGGAAGATTTTTAGAAGGATGAGTGTTAAGTCTTCTCTAAATGTTTGATAGAATTCACTTGTGAAGCCACCTGATCCCGGACTTTTGTTTGTTGGAAGACTTTTAATCACAGTTTCAATTTCATTACTTGTGATTTGTGCGTTCATATTTTCTGTTTCTTCCGGGTTCAGTCTTGGAAGTTTATACCTTTCTAAGAATTTGTCCATTTCATCCAGGTTTTCCATTTTATTGGCATAGAGTTGCTTGTAGGGGTCTCTTATGATGCTTTGTATTTCTGCAGTGTCTATTGTAACGTCTTCTTTTTCTTTTCTAATTGTATTGATTTGAGTCCTCTTCCTCTTTTTCTTGATGAGTCTGGATAAATGTCTATCAATTTTTTTAATCTTCTTATAGAACCAGCTTTTAGTTTTATTTCTCTTTGCTATTGTTTCCATTTCATTTATTTCTGCTGTGATCTTTATGATTTCTTTCTTTCTACTAAATTTGTGGGCTTTTTGTTCTTCTTTCTCTAGTTCCTTTAGGTGTAAGCTTAGATTGTTTGAGATTTTTCTTTTTTCTTGAGGTAGGATTGACTGATATAAACTTCCTTCTTAGAACTGCTTTTGCTGCATCCCATAGGTTTTGGATCATCGTGTTTTCATTGTCATTTGTCTCTAGGTATTTTTTGCTTTCCTCTGATGTCTTCAGAGATCTCTTGGTTATTTAGTAATGTATTGTTTAGCCTCCATGTGTTCGTGTTTTTACAGTTTTTTCTTTCCCTGTAATTGATTTCTAATCTCATAGCATTGTGGTCAGAAAAGATGCTTGCTACGATTTCAATTTTCTTAAATTTACAGAGGCTTGATTTGTGACCCAAGATCTTATCTATCCTGGAGAATGTTCTGGGTGCCCTTGAGAAGAAAATGTAATCTGCTATTTTTGGATGGAATGTCCTATACATATCAATAATATGTATCTGTCTATTGTGTCATTTAAAGCTGTGTTTCCTTATGAATTTTCTCTGTGGATGATCTGTCCATTGGTGTAGGTGAGGTGTTAAATTCCCCCACTCTTATTGTTTTCCCTCTTAGAGCTGTTAGCATTTTCTTTATGTATTGAGGTGCTCGTATGTTGGGTGTGTGTATTTTTATAATTGTTATATCTTCTTCTTGGATTGATCCCTTGATCATTATGTAGTGTCCTTTCTTGTGTCTTGTAACATTCTTTATTTTAAAGTATATTTGATCTGATATGAGTATTGCTACTCCAGCTTTCTTTTGATTTCCATTTGCATGGATTATCTTTTTCCATCTCCTCACTTTCAGTCTCTATGTGTCCCTAGGTCTGAAGTTGGTCTCTTGTAGACAGCTTATATAAAGGTCTTGTTTTTATATCCATTCAGCCAGTCTGTGTCTTTTGATTGGAGCATTTAATCCATTCACTTTTAAGGTAATTATTGATATGTATTTTCCTGTTTTATTAATTGTTTTGTATTTGTTTTTGTAGGTCCTTTTCTTCTCTTGTGTTTCCTGTTTAGAGAAGTTCCTTTAGCATTTGTTGTAGAGCTGGTTTGCTGGTGCTGAATCCTCTTATCTTTTGCTTGTCTGTAAAGCTTTTGATTTCTCCATCAAATCTGAATGAGATCCTTCTTCGTTAGAGTATTCTTGCTTGTAGGTTCTTCCCTTTCATCACTTTAACTATATCATTCCACTCTCTTCTGGCTTGCAGAATTTTGGCTGAGAAATCAGCTGTTAACCTTATGGGAGGTCTCTTGTATATTATTTGTCATCTTTCCCTTGTTGCTTTTAATAATTTTTCTTTTTCTTTAACTTTTGTCAATTTGATTACCATGTGTCTCAGCATGTTTCTTCTTGGGTTTATCCTGCCTGGGGCTCTCTGTGATTCCTGGACTTGGGTGTCTATTTCCTTTCCCATGTGAGGGAAATTTTTAACTATAATCTCTTTGAATATTTTCTCAGGTCCTTTCTCTCTCTCTTCTCCTTCTGGAACCCCTACAATGTGAATGTTGGTGCATATAATGTTGTCCCAGAGGTGTCTTAGACTGTCTTCATTTATTTTCATTCTTTTTTCTTTATTCTGTTCCATGGCAGTGATTTCCACCATTCTGTCTTCCAGGTCAGTTATCTGTTCTTTTGCCCCAGTTATTCTGCTATTGATTCCTTCTAGTGTATTTTTCATTTCAGTTATTGTATTGTTCATCTCCATTTGTTTGTTCTCTAATTCTACTATGTCTCTGTTAAACATTTCTTGCATCTTCTCCATCCTTGCCTCCATTCTTTTTCTGATATCCTGGATCATCTTCACTATCATTATTCTGAATTCTTTTCCTGGAAGGTTGTCTATCTCCACTTCATTTATTTGTTTATCTGGGGTTTTATCTTATTCATTCATCTTTGACAGATGATGAATGAAAGACAGAAAAGTCCTCTGTCTTTTCATTTTGTGTATCTTTCTGTGATTGTGGTTTTCATTCTGCAGGCTGCAAGACTGTAGTTTGTCTTGCTTCTGCCATCTGCCATCTGATGGATGAGGCTATTTAAGAGATTTTGCAAGCTTCCTGATGGGAGGGACTGGTTGTGGGTAGAACTCTGTGTTGCTCTGGTCGGCAGAGCTCAGTAAAACTTTAATCCAATTGTCTCCTGATAGGTGGGGATGTGTTCCCTCCCTGCTGGTTGTTGGCCTGAGGTTAACCTGCACTGGAGCCTACAGGCTTTTTGTGGGGCTAATGGAAGACTCCGGGAGGGCTCACACCAATGAGTACTTCCCAGAACTTCTGCTGCCAGGGTCTTTGTCCCAGTAGTGAGCCTCAGCTGACCCCTGCCTCTGCAGGAGATCCTCCAGCACTAGCAGGTAGGTCTGGTTCCGTTTCCTATGGGGTCATTCCTTCTTCCCCCTGGTTCCTGGTGTGCACACAACTTTGTTTGTGCCCTGCAAGAGTGGAGTCTCTGTTTCTCCCAGTCCTGTCAAAGTCCTTCAATCAAATCCTGCTGGCCTTCAAATTCCGATTCTCTGGGGTTCCTCCTCCCATTGCCAGACCCCCAGGTTTGGAATCCTGACGTGGGGCTCAGGACCTTCACTCCAGTGGGTGGTTTATGTGATATAATTGTTCTCCAGCTGTGAGTCACCCACCCAGCGGTTAGGGGATTTGATTTTTCATGATTTCATCCCTCCTACCATCTTATTGTGGCTTCTCCTTTGTCTTTGGATATGGGGTATCTTTTTGGTGAGTTCTAGTGTCTTCCTTTTGATGACTGTTCAGCAGTTAGTTGTGATTCTGGTGCTCTCGCAAGAGGGAGTGAGCACATGTCCTTCTACTCTGCCATCTTGAACCAATCTCCAAGTCTCAGATATTAAAATCCCCAAATTCCAAAAACATGAGTATTGAAATCAGAATGGCTAGTTTGCGTACCATCTCTACTGTTTACTCCTCCAACAAACTGGATTAATCCAGGCCGCTCTGAGGCCTCATATCTTCCCCAGTGAAATGGGGATAATCATAGGTATCTTACAGCAGGTGAACACATGTCATAGGCTATGTAAAGTGCTATCTCTATAGACACTTATTGCTCTGATCATCATTGTCACTATTATTATTATTAATCATTAATTCAGTGCCAGGGACTCAGCTGGAAACTGAGGATTCAGAAGTGAATAAAACTCAGCCCTGCCCTCAAAGTGATCACAATCTAATAATAATAATTCATGCTCATGCAAGGCTTATTATGTTCCATGCTCTGTGCCCAGCACTCTACATGTATTAGCTCATTTCATCCTCACAATCATCCTGCAATGATTACTCTCATTTTTCAGATGGGTAAACTGAAGCACAGAGGAGTTAAGTAACTTGTGCAAGATGCCACAGCTGGTTGGTGGGTAAGATGGCTCTTGAGTACCCACATTTCACCACTATCCCATACAGGGAGAAGGACAGTTAAGAGGCAACCATAATGATGACATAAATATTGTGAGTATAAGTCGAGTGAGGGGTGGGAGGAGTTGTCAGCAAAGACTTCTTAGAGGAGGTGGCCCCCAAGCTGAGATCTGGCTAGGAGTTAGGAAAAGGTATGCCCAGCAAAAGGAGCATATCAACAAAGACCCTGAACTGTGAAGCTTCTCCTTTCATGTGGGAGGGACTGAGAGAGAAAAATGGGAGGTAACAGGATATGGTTGGAGAGGTGGGCTCCTGCCAGGAGTCAGGTCCTGAAGGGCATTGGGCACCATGCTAATGAGACCTGACTGTCTTCTGAGGGCACCAGGGATTTGCATTGGAAGTCTCCCTCTGTAGTGTGAAGAACAATTTGGGAGAAGGAAGCATGGATGATAGTCAAGGTCAGGGGCTACCACAGAAGTCTAGCTGCTATTACTAGTGTCTGAAAGTAGACTGTGCCAGTGGGGATGGAAAGCTTGAAAACTATTAAGCTATAGAGATTGATGAAAGAGAAAGAGGAAGAAGAATCAAGCGTGACTCCTGGATCCTCGCCCAGGTGATTGGAGGGTCAGAGTGGCATGCACCAGGACCTGATGAGCAAGATCTGGGAAGCACATTTAAGGAAGGGCATAGGAAGCAGAGCCTGGAGAAAACCGAAGAATGAGCAGAGGGAATGGAGGAAAACAAGCCAGTGCCTGCCCAAGAATCCAAAGAAAAGGGGAAGGGTGAAGGATCTAGATTAGACACCAAGAATTTGCTTCCAACAGAGTCCTGATTACTTAAATCCAGACCTGGATGTCTAAAACACAGAACTTTTCCTTGTGATTCAAAAAGTCCTTCTTTTCAGTCTTATTTTTCACAGTCTTCATGTTCCACGATTTCACATTTCACTGCCCCAATCATTTAGTACGTTTAATTAATTTCTCAATATCTTTGTGAACTCTTTACTGCTCTCTGAACACATAGACGTAATAGGATGAAGGAAGAGGTTCTGCTGACTGGTATTTGTAATGTGCTGAGACTGATGAATGAACCAATACACACACCGTCACCATCACCAATAATAATAGCAACCCCTATTACTAAATGGGAGTCTCATCTCCTGTTTATTGAGCATCTATTATGTACAAGGTGTTCAACTGTGAGTTTTATAAACATGGCCAATAAGAGAGTAGAAATAACATTTCTTTTTTATAGCGGAAAAAACTAAGGCTTGAAGAAGTTAAGTGAGTGGCTGAAGATCACACAATAAATAATAAAAAGTAATGGGATATATGTGTACTGTCCACCAAGGTTAGAGCCCTTTAAAATGTTTGTGTACCTACATGAATGACTTCCTTTATTTCCTTCTTATGATTTGAGGGAAGAGGAAGAGTTTCGGGCGGGGAGAGGGAGCAGAGCAAAGGAAACAGAATTAAGTGTAATCAAGTCAGGGTATCACTGTTCCCAAGCCCAATATTGTAAGTTGTTGGCTATGTGTTCAAACTCAAACACTCCATCCTGCACAGCCTTTCAGAAACAAATAAGCACCTGAATGATTTTTTTATATTTGCCATAGAGATTTATCCAAAGAAACAGAACACCCTGATGTAAAAATTCCTGGCCAGCTTTGAAGAACATAACTTACAAATCATTTGTTCATTTAACAAATACTTACCAAGCACCTACTGGAGGCCAAGCATTGGTCTAGGTCCTAGGGAGACAATGGTGAACATATCAAACACACCAGCATGAGAGAGAGAACTGAGGTTGCCCTTCTTGAATCGCCTTTTTGGAGGGGACTTGAAGGATGAGAGTGGTCGAGGGAAGGTGGAGGGCCTTTTGGGCAGAGGGGCCACTTGACAAAGGCCTCTTACTCTAAAGCTGTGTTTTCAACACTCTTCCTGACCTCTGGGTCTTGCAAGTTCCAAATCACCCCTTAAAACTTGGGCAGGTTTGCCTGGCCTGACCTCCCTGGCTGGGTCTCAAAGCTTTCCTGTGGGATTCTTCTGCACCCTTTGCACACTTCTATAGGAGCAGGTAGGAGCAGACAGCCCAGCCTGGGCCTCTCTGGTCTAAGTTCTCTGCCAGAAGGGAGGAGTCTTTCAGCTCCAGGACCTTGATGCCAGCACAGAGCGGATGCTCAGTAAACACAGTGGAATACCCACAGCATGCTGAGGAGGTTTCCAACACAAATCAGGACCCTTTGGGTAGTCCTGGGCCACACTGCACATTTAGTCACTTCAGAGTTCCTTTTTGAGGCAGGGAGTTGGAGATAATAGAAAGGTTGGAGGCCCGAGCTCTGCAGGACTGATTGAACACACTGCTTATGGATTTGTTTTCCTCCCTCACCAAAGGACAGAGTGAGACCAGCATGGTGGACTTGGGACGAGATAGGACTTACCAAAGCCCATGAGTAGGGTTGTTTGTGCTACAGCAAGTCCAAGATCAGCCTACATCCTGTAGTCAAGATGGAGCAGAGAGAGATTGTCTAGAAAGGAAGTAACATCACATTTGGTTTTTCCTTTAGTTCCCTTTGACCTACAATTCTGTGACAAAGTGTTGCTCTTGTCTGTAATTCACCTGAAGCTTAATTTTTCAACAAAAACGGAGTTGAAGTGCCTGGCATAGAATACAATGGTAACTAAAATAATATTATTTATGGAGAACTGGAATTTTTGAACAGGTCAAATGATCTCATGGCTTAAAAATGAAAGTGATATAAAAAGATGGACATTGAGAACATTGTCCCCATCCATGCTGTTCTTTGCCCTGTTTGATAACCCTGCTCTCTGCCCCCATGACTCAGCAGTTTCATTAGTTTCTTACCTGTCCTTCCAGTGATTCTTTATGCAAATACAAGCAGGTATGGAATTTTGTCAAATGCATCTTCAGTATCTGTAGAGACGATCATATGATTTTTCTTCTTAGATCTATTTTGATGAAATGTCTTTGCATTCTTAGAATAAGCTGTACTTGTTATGAAGTATTCTTTTAGTATGCTGCTGAATTCTGGTTGCTAATATTTTACTTATGATTTATGCATCAATATTCATATGTGAGATTCATTTATCATTTCTTTTCTGTATAGCCTTGTATTCAATGTTATCTTTGCTGGGTGAAAATAATTTGAAAGCTGTTCTTTTTCATATATGCTCCAGAACAATTTAAATAGTTTTGGAATCATCCTTCCTTTAAAGGTTTGGTTAAATTTGCCTGGGAAACATGTAGCCCTTATACTTTTTAAAAAATTAACTCCTTCAAAATTTTCTCTAATGTTTTCTATGAAAATTGGTCTGTTTAGAGCTGGTTTCAGTAAATTATATTCTTCTAGAAAACTTCATTTCTTTCAGATTTGCACATTTAGATACATAAAGTTGTGCAAAATTATTCTTAAATTTTCCTTCCTTTCTTCATCATTTTCTTCTTGTCATGTATTTTTTTTTCATTTGTTCATTCTTCCTTGATTTCTGAGAAGGCTTATTTGTTTTATTGATTTTGCCCGAATGATCCAGGTATTCACTTACTTACTTTGTTCCCCCTCACCACTGTTATCTAACTCATTAATTCCTTTTATTTTTATTTTATTCCTTCTGCTTTCCTCTGGTTTATTTTGTTGTTCTTTTTTCTAACTTTTTGATTCTTAATTCTTTCAATTTCATCTATTTTATATTTTACACCAATATTTCTTTTACATTTTAGATTATGACATTTCCTATGAGCACTGCTTTTGTTCTATGTTCTAGATTCAGAATCTAACATGTAGTATTTTCACTATCATTGGTTTCTAGAAATTCTGCAATTTCAATTTGTACTTTAACTCAGGACTTGTTTAAATAAAGATTTTCTTAAAATACCTTCATTTTTATTAATTTTTATTTTTAGTGTATTGTGAACAAAAAATAATGTCTATATTATCTCTACTTTTTGAAATTTATTGTGACTTCCTTTGTGGTGGTCAATGGTATGGTCAATTATTGTGGCTGTTCCGTGGGCACTTGAAGCAATAATATATTCCTACCTTCAGAGAGAAAGGGGTTTGTTCATAGTAAATGCTCAAATGTTATTGAAGTAGCATCTAAAATCCCTCCAAGTCATGAAAGGGCCTTTTCCTACTCACCAAGGAAATATAGAAGGAGAACTGGATTATCCAACTTCATTTCCTAAACAAAACCTAAAGTTTTGGCTCTGGATGAAGCTTTTCACATCTACCTTTATGATTATGTGACTTAGGTCTTTTGTATCCTTATTCATTTTGGGTCCAATTGATCAGAGAGGATGTGTTACTATTTCCTGAGATGTGAAAAGGGGCGGGGGGTAGGGGTGTGTGAAGAAATCATAGGTTCGTTGGAGTCACCTGTCAGATCATCTCCAAACAAAAACACTCTTGTCATAAAGGAAAGCCCCCTCCCGCCCACCAAATTGACCAAGGTCTGTATTGTTTAATTTCTATTGGTATTCTTGAAAGGAGGAAGAATTAACCTTTCATTTAATCTGATGATTATGTATGGTTTTCTAACTACTTCATACATAGATTTTGCTTACCAAACCAAGTTGGAAAATCCAGTTCTCCTGTTATATTTCCATAGTGGGTAGGACAAGGCCTTTTCATGACTTGGAGAGATTTTAGATGGTGATGTTACTAATAATAACATTTGAGCACTGAGTATGGGTCAAAGTCTCTTCTAGATACTTTGTATGTCTTACGTTATTTAATCCTCACATTAACTCATAATATCCCATTTTACAAATTAGAAAACAATGACAACAAGACAAGTGTAGGTATAGTAACTTGTCCAAGTTCAAACTGCTAGTGAGTAGCAGAGCCAGGACCCTAACCTTAGTCGCTATGTTCTGTTGCCTCTTTTAGAGACCAGCTCTTCCAGGGCCTTCATTTTATAGGTGAAAGAATAGACCTAAAGTTGTTGAGTCAGCCAGTAAGCTCCTAGCAGAGCTAAAAGTAGACCCCTAATATTTGGACCTTCATCCAGAACCTTCCCACTATACTGCATTGCTTCTCACTATGCATAGAAGTAATGTTTTGCAATAGAAAGAAGTTGTAATTTGCTGGATGACATAGGCTAATCATTTATGGCAACCCCTGCCTGTCTCACCTCACAGGGCCATAGGGTAACACCATAGTAGATGGAAAGATGTTTTAGTCTATGGGCTACCTAAATACTTTCCGGTTCCTGAACAGATTGGTCAGCTATGGAATAAATTCACTTTTAATATGATTAAGATACACAAAGTTACAAAAAACTAAAATTCTATGAGAGAGAAATTCTTCTAGATGGGAATGTATTTTCAATAGGCATCTCCTGTATTCTCCAATTCCCATGCACATGACCTTCGTTCTTTGCTTATTTATTGTGGGTGTCAGGCTTAAAAACAGGCACTTCATCTGGACAAGTTGGAACAAAAGATAGCTAATCGAAAAGAATATTAATCAATTCTCAGGGGAGAGCATAATCATTAAAAACAGCACATAAAGGGGTAAGTTTCTTGTATTTCTTGTATCCAAGTCCAGCTCTCATAGCCTTTCTCTCTTGCCAAAAGTGATCTAACATCTCCCTACATAGCTTGGCTTCAGATGGCAGGATTTTTTCTTTTCCATTCCATACTTATTCCAAAAATTATGAAAAGAGAATGGAGTTTATGACATTTGGGAAGAAACGGTCCACTGTATATACTTTACTAAGAAAGAACATAATGGTTTTGGCAAGATAAGAGAATTTCATTCTGAAATTGTAACAATATCTTGTCCCAGTAGAATTATTTGGCTTACCAAAAATCAGAGTTGTTAAGCTAGCCAGGACAGGGCCCTAAGCCAAATGACTAGAGGTGATATCGTGTATAACTCCACACACAGAGGCTTTCAAAAGCTCAGGTTAAGGAACCTGCTTCTGTGGCTGGGGTTGGTGGTGTTCCAGTTGGATTCATTCGTAATCAGGCAGCAAGATAGGGTCAAATACAAGCCCTGGAAGCCTGTCCGCTAGTAGTACCAAATCTCTATGAAGTATGAGAATGGAAACTAAGCACTTTCTTAAATCACGACATCATGAAAAGATCTGTCCAAAGCTGGCCCCACAACCTGCCTCCTCTGGGCACTGCAGCAGAAACTGAATAAAATGTGTTCCCATCATCTTAAAGAGCAAATCCATCTTCCAAACCTTCTAACCTAGCTTTTGGTGAATGTCAAATGAAGGTGAGAGCGCTTAAAGATTTGGGTGGATTTCTTGGAGAGGTTCTAGACTCTCCTAGTTTTCATTTCAAACAAGAACTGAAATGATTTAGTTGTGGCCTAGCTCAGATTTGAGGGAATTGCTTCAATGATATCTCCAGTCCCATTGACCAAAATGTTCTTATTTACAAAAGATTTTATTTAAAAGAAAGTATGGCCACCTCATGCTTAACCACATAGATTATCAGGAGCCCCTTCCATGACACCAGGTGAGGTAGTTGAGCAGGGAACTTGCACATGTGGTTCAAATTTAAGTTATAAATGAAAATGTATCTGGCAAAAGTGGGAAAAGAGTTAAAAAAAGTTGTTTTTCATGAAACTGAGTGTTGGTATTTTCAGAGAACAAGGTAACCTCTGAAACTCAAGTTTCATGGCCACTTCCAAGATCATTTAATTCAAGCCACACATCTAATTGCTCCAAATAATCTTTGGATGATCTGTTTGGTGGGCAGGCTTCTCTTCCCATTGAGGGACACACATTATCTATAGGGTGTGTATAACTTACATATGAACCAGAATATTAATCAGTAAAGGGAACACCAGCACATTATTTTAGTCATGGTTGGACAGGTACAAAGAACAGAAAACCACTCAATTTAAATCCTTTCTTAAAGAGTTTATTTGAAGGAAAGTATAGGTTTCATGGGAAGTAGAAAGACATGAGATGGTTTTTCTCTCTCCCTTCTTTATCTCCATCACCTACTGTCTGTTTCCATCTACAGTTAGCAACTTTGTCTTGCATTAGCAACTTCCAGTTCATTATGACTTTTGGACTCTGATACACGACACTTGTCTTTTTAGTTACCCTTTTTTTTTGTCATCATATTGATACAGGCTGGGACCTGGGACCTGGGATCCTTTGCTGCAGTGCTGCAATGCTTGCACCTGGAAACATGTCTACTCAGGCAACAACAAAAACAAACAAAAAAACAACAAAACTATAAAGGACTAAAAATAACTGTGTGCATGCGTAGTAGGGGCAAATTCTGGACAAGACACAAAAAGACCAAAAAAGTCCAACTGCCACTTCTAAAGAGCCAGGAGCAAAAAACAGGGTGTTGGGAGAAAAAGCAGGGTACTGCGCATGCCCCCTGCACTCCCCACCACCAAAGGGGTGGGCAGACCACCTAAGCCACCCCTCCACCTGACTTCTGGACACACCCCTACCCTCACCCCATATAAGAAACCAGCTCACTGCCCCTCAGGGAACCCCAATAAAGCCTTGCCTCAATTTCTTTTCTGGCCTCTTATTAATTTCTATGGATTGACAAAGGCCAAGAACCCTTGGCGATATGAATATCGCATTGTGTCTGTGCAGAACCAATCCATGGGGATTGGTGTGGCAAGGGACACCTGACCTGACCAGAGCCAGTAAGCTTCTATGAGACTTTAGCAGAGGTTCCTGAGAGACAGGACATGCAAGGGGAAGGACTTGAGGTTGGAGCTGCCAACACCATCCAGCCTCGTAAAGCCCCAGCCTATGGCCAACACAGCAGATACAGAGAAGGATGGAAAGAAGTTGAGCCCTGATGGCAGTTTTTGAAACCTAAATTCTGGCTACACATGAAGCCAGTCCTGCCTGTTACTTTTAATAACTTGCTTTCTTGCTTATGTCATTTTGAACCAGGTATTCTGCCATGCATATCCCCAAAGGTCCCAACTGCTGTAGCCATCAGCCCCAGATTCCACTGAGCCAACCCCATTCCTGACGTGACCTTATGGCTCTAGTTTCCTGATTGGACTCACTAGGAAGGGCGGGGGCATGCTCAGGAAGGAGTGGAGTTTACTGTCGTGTGTGGGACAACCCTTTTCAGAGCTAACAGTGAGACAAAGGGAGAGGATTATGAACCTCTTGCATTTATATTTATTAATTAAGGGCCTTGATCTCATAATTAGCCTAATCTTATTTTTTCTTCCCTATCTTCATTAAAGTCATGAATGTCAAAACATAAGGGATAGATGGAAAAAATACCGGACTCAGAGGCACTCCCATGTTGCCTTCGATTTAACAGCATTCCAGAGACCTTCAAGATGGCGAAGGAGTAAGATGTGGAGATCACCTTCCTCCCCATAAATACATCAGAAATACATCTACATGTGGAAGAAAACAACTCCTAAAGAACACCTACTGAACGCTGGCAGAAGGCCTCTGACCTCCCAAAAGGCAAGAAACTCAACACATACCAGGGTAGGGCAAAAGAAAAACAGAGACAAAAGAATAGGGATGGGACCTGCACCCCTGGGAGGGAGCTGTGAAGGAGGAAAGGTTTCCACACACTAGGAAGCCCCTTCGCGGGCGGAGACTGCGGGTGGCGGAGGGGGAAGCTTCAGAGCCGTGGAGGAGAGCACAACAACAGGGGTGCGGAGGGCAAAGAGGAGAGATTCCACACAGAGGATCAGTGCCGACCAGAACTCACCAGCCCCAGAGGCTTGTCTGCTCACCCACTGGGGCGGGCGGGGCTGGGAGCTGAGGCTTGGGCTTCGGAGGTCAGATCCCAGGGAGAGGACTGGGGTTGGCGGTGTGAACACAAACTGAAGGGGGCTAGTGCGCCACAGCTAGCTGGGAAGGAGTCCAGGGAAAAGCCTGGACCTGCCTAAGAGGTAAGAGGCCATTGTTTCAGGGTGCACGAGGAAAGGGGATTCAGAGCACCGCCTAAACGAGCTCCAGAGACGGGCGTGAGACGAGGCTATCAGCGCGGACCCCAGAGACGGGTATGAGACGCTAAGGCTGCTGCTGCTGCCACCGAGAAGCTGTGTGCCAGCACAGGTCACTGTCCACACCTCCCATCCCAGGAGCCTGTGCAGCCCATCACTGCCAGGGCCCTGTGATACAGGGACAACTTCCACAGGAGAACACACAGTGCACCTCAGGCTGGTGCAACGTCATGCCGGCCTCTGCCGCCACAGACTCGCACCACATTCCATGCCCCTCCCTTCCCCCCCCACCACCCCGGCCTGAGTAAGCCAGAGCCCCCTAATCAGCTGCTCCTTTAACCCCGTCCTTTCTGAGCGAAGAACAGACGCCTTCAGGCGACCTACATGCAGAGAGGCAGGGCCAAATCCAAAGCTGAACCCCAGGATCTGTGCAGACAAAGAAGAGAAAGGGAAATCTCTCTCAGCAGCCTCAGGAGGAGCGGATTAAAGCTCCACAATCAACTTGATGTACCTGGATATGTGGAATACCTGAATAGACAACGAATCATCCCAAAATTGAGGCAGTGGACTTTGGGAACAACTGTAGACTTGGGGTTTGCTTTCCACATTTAATTTATTCCTAGCTTTATGTTTACCTTAGTTTAGTATTTAGAGTTTATTTTCATGGGTAGATTTGTTTTTTAGTTTGGTTTCTCCTTTCTTTCTTTTTTTATTACTTTTTAAATTTTTTTATTTGTAATCATTATTTTCTATTTCTTATTTTAATAACTTGTTTATTTTCTTTTCTTTCTTTCTTTCTTTTTTTTCCCCTTATCTTCTGAGCTGTGTGGCTGACAGGGTCTGGTGCTCCAGCCGGGTGTCAGGCCTGTACCTCTGAGGTGGGAGAGCCAACTTCAGGACATTGGTCCACGAGAGACCTCCCGACTCCATGTAATATCAAATGGCAAAAGCTCTCCCAGAGATCTCCATCTCAATGCTAAAACCCAGATCCACTCAACGACCAGAAAGCTATAGTGCTGGACACCCTATGCCAAGCAACTAGCAAGACAGGAACAAAACACCACCCATTAGCACAGAGGCAGCCTAAAATCATAAGTCCACAGACACCCCAAAACACACCACTGGATGCAGTCCTGCCCACAAGAAAGACAAGATCCAGCCTCATCCACCAGAACACAGGAACCAGTCCCCTCCATCAGGAAGCTTACACAACCCACTGAACAAACCTTAGCCACTGGGGGCTGTCACCAAAAACAATGGGAACTATGAACCTGCATCCTGCAAAAAGGAATCCCCAAACACAGTAGGTTAATCAAAATGAGAAGACAGAGAAACACACAGCAGATGAAGGAGCAAGGTAAAAACCCACCAGACCAAACAAATGAAAAGGAAATAGGCAGTCTACCTGAAAAAGAATACAGAATAATGATAGTAAAGATGATCCAAAATCTTGGAAATAGAATACGAGAAACGTTTAACAAGGCCCTGAAGAACTAAAGAGCAACTAAATAAACAATGTTGAACAACACAATAAATGAAATTAAAAATTCTCTAGAGGGAATCAATAGCAGAATAACTGAGGTTGAAGAATGGATAAGTGACCTGGAAAATAAAGAAGTGGAAATAACTACTGCAGAGGAGAATAAAGAAAAAAGAATGAAAAGAATTGAGGACAGTGTTAGAGACCAGTGGGACAACATTAAATGCAACAACATTCAAATTATAAGGGACCCAGAAGAAGAAGAGAAAAATAAAGGGACTGAGAAAATATTTGAAGAGATTATAGTAGAAAACTTCCCTAATATGCGAAAGGAAATAGTCAATCAAGTCCAGGAAGCACAGAGTCCCATACAGGATAAATCCAAGGGGAAACACACCAAGACACATATTAATCAAACTATCAAAAATTAAATGCAAAGAAAAAATATTGAAAGCAGCAAGGGAAAAACAACAAATAACATACAAGGGAATCCCCATAAAGTTAACAGCTGATCTTTCAGCAGAAACTCTGCAAACCAGAAGGGAGTGGCAGGACATATTTAAAGTGATCAAAGGAAAAAATCTACAACCAAGATTGCTCTACCCAGCAAGGATCTCATTCAGATTTGACAGAGAAATTAAAACTTTTACAGACAAGCAAAAGCTAAGAGAATTCAGCAACACCAAACCAGCTTTACAACAAATGCTAAAGGAACTTCTCTAGGCAGGAAACACAAGAGAAGGAAAAGACCTACAATAACAAACCCAAAACAATTAAGAAAATGGTAATAGGAGCATACATATTGATAATTACCTTAAATGTAAATGGATTAAATGCTCCAACCAAAAGACATAGACTGGCTGAATGGATACAAAAACAAGACCCATACATATGCTCTCTACAAGAGACCCACTTCAGACCTAGGGACACATACAGACTGAAAGTCAGCAGATGGAAAAGGATATTCATTGCAAATGGAAATCAGAAGAAAGCTGCAGTAGCAATTCTCATATCAGACAAAATATGTTTTACAATAAAGAGTATTACAAGAGACAAAGAAGGACACTACATAATGATCAAGGGATTGATCCAAGAAGATGATATAACACTGGTAATTATTTATGCACCCAATATAGGAGCACCCCAATACATAAGGCAAATGCCAACAGCCATAAAATGTGCTAACACATATATATGGAATTTAAGGAAAAAAAATGTCATGAAGAACCTAGGGGTAAGACAGGAATAAAGACACAGACCTACTAGAGAATGGACTTGAGGATATGGGGAGGGGGAAGGGTAGCTGTGACAAAGTGAGAGAGGGGCATGGACATATATACACTACCAAACGTAAGGTAGATAGCTAGTGGGAAGCAGCCTCATAGCACAGGGAGATCTGCTCGGTGCTTTGTGACCGCCTGGAGAGGTGGGATAGGGAGGGTGGGAGGGAGGGAGATGCAAGAGGGAAGAGATATGGGAACATATGTATATGTATAACTGATTCACTTTGTTATAAAGCAGAAACTAACACACCATTGTAAAGCAATTATACTCCAATAAAGATGTAAAAAATAATAATAATAATAAAAAAAGGGGAAATTGACAGTAACAAAATCATAGTAGGGGACTTTAACAGCCCACTTTCACCAAGGGACAGATCATCCAAAATGAAAATAAATAAGGAAACACAAGCTTCAAATTACACATTAAACAAGATGGACTTAGTTGATATTTATAGGACATTCCATCCCAAAACAACAGAATACACTTTCTTCTCAAGTGCTCATGGAACATTCTCCAGGATAGTTCTATCTTGGGTCACAAATCAAACCTTGGTAAATTTAAGAATATTGAAATCATATCAAATACCTTTTCTGACCACAACACTATGAGACTAGATATCAATTACAGGAAGAAATCTGTAAAAAATAAAACACATAGAGGCTAAACAATACACTATTTAATAACCAGGAGATCACTGAAGAAATCAAAGAGGAAATTAAAAAATACCTAGAAACAAATGACAATGAAAACATGACGACCCAAAACCTATGGGAAACAGCATAAGAGGGAAGTTTATAGCAATACAATCCTAACTCAAGAAACAAGAAACCCCTCAAATAAACAACCTAACCTTACACTTAAAGCGATTAGAGAAAGAAGAACAAAAACACCCCCAAAGTTAGCAGAAGGAAAGAAATCATAAAGATCAGATAAGAAATAAATGAAAAAGAAATGAAGGAAACAATGGCAAAGATCAATAAAACTAAAAGCTGGTTCTTTGAGAAGGTAAACAAGATTAATAAACCATTAGCCAGACTCATCAAGAAAAAAAGGGAGAAGACTCAAATCAATAGAATTAGAAATGAAAAAGGAGAAGTAACAATTCACACTGCAGAAATACAAAGGAGCATGAGAGATTACTACAAGCAACTATATGCCAATAAAATGGACAAACTGGAAGAAGCGGACAAATTCTTAGAAAAGCACAACCTTCTGAGACTGAACCAGGAAGAAATAGAAAATATAAACAGACCAATCACAAGCACTGAAATTGAGACTGTGATTAAAAACCTTCCAACAAACAAAAGCTCAGGACAGATGGCTTCACAGGCGGATTCTATCAAACATTTAGAGAAGAGCTAACACCTGTCCTTCTCAAACTCTTCCAAAGTAAAGCAGAGGGAGGAACACTCCCAAACTCATTCTATGAGGCCACAATCACCCTGATACCAAAACCAGACAAAGATGTCACAAAGAAAGAAAACTACAGGCCAATAACACTGATGAACATAGATGCAAAAATTCTCAACAAAATACTAGCAACAGAATCCAACAGCACATTTAAAGGATCATACACCATGATCAAGTGGAGTTTATCCCAGGAATGCAAGGAGTCTTCAATATACACAAATCAGCCAATGTGATAAACCATATTTACAAATTGAAGGAGAAAAAACATATGATCCTCTCAATAGATGCAGAAAAAGCTTGTGCCAAAATTCAACACCCATTTATGACAAAAAATCCTCCAGAAAGTAGGCATAAAGGAAACTTAACAGAGTAAAGGCCATATTTGACAAACATACAGTGAACATTGTTTCCAATGGTGAAAATCTGAAACCATTTTCTCTAAGATCAGGAACAAGACAAGGTTGTCCACTCTAACCACTATTATTCAATATAGTTTTGAAAGTTTTAGCCACAGCAATCAGAGAAGAAAAAGAAATAATAGGAATCCAAATCAGAAAAGAAGAAGTAAAGCTGCCACTGTTTGCAGGTGACATGATACTATACATAGAGAATCTTAAAGGTGCTACCAGAAAACTACTAGAGCTAATCAAAAAATTTAGTAAAGTAGCAGGATAAAAAATTAATGCACAGAAATCTTTTGCATTCCTATACACTAATGATGAAAAATCTGAAACAGAAATTAAGGAAACACTCCCAATTTAACATTGCAACAAAAAGAATAAAGTACCTAGGAATAAATGTACCTAAGGAGACAAAAGACTTATATGCAGAAAACTATAGGACAGTGATGAAAGAAATTAAAGATGATACAAACAGATGGAGAGATATACCATGTTCTTGGATTGGAAGAATTAACATTGTGAAAATGACTCTACTACCCAAATCAATCTACAGGTTCTGTGCAATCCCTATCAAACTACCAATGGCATTTTTCACAGAACTAGAACAAAATATTTCACTATTTGTATGGAACACAAAAGACCCCAAATAGCCAAAGCAAACTTGAGAAAGAAAAATGGAGCTGGAGGTATCATCAGGCTCCCAGACTTCAGACTATAATATAAAGCTACAGTAAACAAGACAGTATGGTACTGTCACAAAAACAGAAATATAGATCGATGGAACAGGATAGAAAGCCCAGGGATAAACCGACACACATATGGTCACCTTATTTTTTGATAAAGGAGGCAAGAATAAACAATGGAGAAGAGACAGCCTCTTCAAGAAGTGTTGCTGGGAAAACTGGACAGCTACATGTAAAGGAATGAAATTAGAACACTCCCTAACACCATACACAAAAATAAACTTCAAATGCATCAAATACCTAAATGTAAGGCCAGAAACTATCAAACTCTTAGAGGAAAACATAGGCAGAACACTCAATGACATAAATCGCAGCAAGATCCTTTTTGACCCACCTCCTAGAGAAATGGAAATAAAAACAAAAGTAAACAAATGGGATCTAATGAAACTTGAAAGCTCTTTCACAGCAAAGTAAAACATAAATATGATGAAAAGACAACCCTCAGAATGGGACAAAATATTTGCAAATGAAGCAACTGACAAAGGATTAATCTCTAAAATGTACAAGCAGCTCATGCAGCTCCATATCGAAAAAACAAACAACCCGATCCAAAAATGGGCAGAAGACCTAAATAGACATTTCTCCAAAGAAGATATACAGATTGCCAACAAACACTTGAAAGAACCCTCAACATCACTAAGCATTAGAAAAATGAAAATCAAAACTAAAATGAGGTATCACCTCAGACCAGCCAGAATGGCCATCATCAAAAAATCTACAAACAATACATACTGGAGAGGGTGTGGAGAAAAGGGAACCCTCTTGCACTGCTGGTGGAAATGTAAATTGACATAGTCACTATGGAGAACAGTATGGAGTTTCCTTAAAAACTAAAAATAGAACTACCATACAACCCAGCAATCCCACTACTGGGCATATACTCTGAGAGAACCATAATTCAAAAAGAGTCATGTACCACAATGTTCATTGCAGTTCTATTTACAATAGCCAGGACATGGAAGCAACCTAAGTGTCCATCGACAGAAGAATGGATAAAAAAGATGTGCCACATATATACAATGGAATACTATTCACCCATAAAAAGAAACGAAATTGAGTTATTTGTAGTGAGGTGGATGGACGTAGAGTCTGTCATACAGAGTGAAGTAAGTCAGAAAGAGAAAGACAAATACCGTATGCTAACACATATACATGGAATCTAAAAAAAAAAAGGTTCTGAAGAACCTAGGGGTGGGACAGAAATAAAGACACAGATGTAGAGAATGGACGTGAGGACATGGGGAATGGGAAGGGTAAGCTGAGATGAAGTGAGAGAGTGGCATGGACTTATAAATACTACCAAATGTAAAATAGATAGGTAGTGGGAAGCAGCTGCATAGCACAGGGAGGTCAGCTCTGTGCTTTGTGACCACCTAGAGGGGTGGGATAGGGAGGGAGGGAGGGAGACACAAGAGGGAGGAGATATGGGGATATATGTATATGTATAGCTGATTCACTTTGTTATAAAGCAGAAACTAACACAAATGTAAAGCAATTATTCTCCAATAAAGATGTTTTAAAAAATAGAATAAAATAAAATTCAGCATTCCTTTTTTAAAAAAATATATATGGGATAATCTACAGAAATCACTTCCAACTTCTTAAATGATGCTTGTATTTTTTTTTTCATATGCAAGTCTAATGGAAATTTTTAAAATGTCCGTTTCCTTGTTATTCTCCTATGGACATGCCAACAATATTTTAAATTTTTTCAGTATTCCAACTTTAATTAAAATCAAAGACACTGGAGTGACTTAGAAGTTCCAATTTAAGCCATAGATGAAAATGTATCTGGTAAGACATGCTTTATATCCTATTTCTTCATTATGAGACTATTTTAACCCAATTCTTTGATTTAAAAATACCTCTAATAAGTCATGATGCAAATAATCTTTCCCCATACCTCTTCTTTCAAGATATCCAATTTATTTCATCACAAAATAATAAATCTCAGGCTCAGAACCCATTTCTTAGCCAAGAATGGTGTCACTGAAATTGTTCATTGCTCCGACTGAAATTTAAAGTTGTTTAGGAAGGGTAAGGGCATGACTTTCCCATATACATTTTAGTTCTACATCTAATATTTCATAGAAATAAATCAGGTTCCACATATTCCTGTGCTGACATCACAGGCAATAAAGATCTGCATCTTTCAGCCTGGGAAGAAGGAGGGCTTGGGATCTCCCCCAGCTTAGCGTCTACTTGCGTGATGTTGGCAGGTTATGTGTGATCTTTGTAAGTAAGCCTTTGTTTCTTCATATTATATTATAGATAATAATATTTGCATCGTAGTTTTAATGGAGTAATTAAATGAGGTGGTATATGTAAAGCATATAATAGATCCTCAATATTATTATGTACCAGCTCTTACTTAAGGTAACAAATAATTGTCCTTCAAATAGAAACATTCATAATTCATGAGTGTCCCTTTTCTACCAGTTGTCAGCATTGTCATAAATCTTGCAGAGTTATAAAATTAAATCTACATTTTTCATGAATTGAAATGTTAATGCCCTGTTAAAGCTACTGAAATGTCTCATTCTGCCACTAATTGGCTCTGTGACCAGGGACAAGAACTTAACCAATGTGAGTTTTGCCTTTGTGTTTGTAAAATGACAAGATTGCACTGCCTGAGATGAATTTTAGAGTCTCTTCCAGCTCTGCCATTCTTTTCTGTGAATCTTATAACTCAGTTAAGTTGCTGTGTGATATATATGAATCGTCATGAGACAATCACATCTCGATTATAACTGAATTCATATTCCTCTCAAAAAAAAAAAATGCTGCCATCTAAAACTAGTCTCCCAAACAAATATCAGGATAAAAGGAAAGAGACAGAGGGAGAGATGACAGTTACAATAATTCATATGCTCAGATTTTGTAATTTTGGAAATCTCTAAAAGTATTTCTCAAAATTTGAAGATGAATTTTGTGACACAGGTGTAGCGAAAGAAAAGCATGTAGCAGGACATGGTGGACGCTTATCCATTAGATTTACAATCTACTGTTCCACATGCAAAGCTCTAAACCCAAGATGCCTTAGTTACTGGAAATCCTAATGACTGCTGTACTTCTTTTTTTCTGAAACTGCAAAACAGACTTGTCTAATTAACCATTCCTTTGGTATTTATTTTGAAACCAACTGTGCATTTCTTGGTCCCTTCACATACAAGCGATGCCAACTCCTACACAATTCCATAGAATTCTTGCACAGTTCTTACTTGCTCTGCCCAATTTTTTTTTCTTAATCTCCTCTCTATTACCTCATAAATGGTGAACATTTCAGAAATTACGATCCCATTAGAAGGAGATCTCTACACATTGCTCTATAAGACATTGGAGGAAAAATTCAAAAGATGCTGCTGCACAAAAGTGGGAAAAAGTTCCGTAAATTAAATTTCAAATGGACAGAAGAAAGTTAAGTGCTGTGTATGAAGAGCCCAGATTCTCTTTGACAGATGGCACACAGTGCTTGCTGCTCGGGGCTTACTCCACTGCCAATACAGAAACAATAAACCTGCTTACTGATTTTAAAGAGATCTGTAATTAAGTTTGACATTCGAACAGATAAAGGTCTACCAAGGCAGCACAGCCAGGATTTAAGGGGTCTTAAAATGGGATCCTATTTAATTGATGTAAATGTCATTCCCAGGATGGCAAAACTTCAGGAACTCCAACTTGTATGTGTGTAGGTGTTCATGGCTGTGAGTACACGCACGTGTGCACAATGAGTTCTAAAGTTTTAAGTGGTGTGTACCCATCTGAAATTTTCTTGAGCTTAGAAAAGCAAAGGTTGCAACCCCTTACATTCAGTTGCCCTGGGCAAGCAAGAAAAATATCTGTCAAGACCCAGGTCTCACTGTTAAGGCTGGAGTTGAGAAATGCCCTCCAAATGCCTTCAAGTCAACATTAGCTATGACAGAAGCAAGACTATTATTTAACGGTAGCAGCAAATGTCAAAAACAAACTGTGCCTGGCGTTTTGACAAGACACTTTTGAAAGAGAACCACTTCTTCAGCACGTGTGTAACCATGGGGGAGAACGTGACAATTAACACCCTGAGGTCTGGTAATAGGATTTCCAGGGTGCTTGGTGGTTCCTTTCTGATACACATGAAAGGCGTAGGCAAGTGGCGGACATGGGCAAAAATAACCCAAAGAGATGAAGCCTGGAGAAAAAGGCTGATAGGTTAGAAATCAGGTGCCGTGTGGCTAATTAAAATGTAACTCCTTCTATGGGAAAGTGCACTCTCACAGTGGTGACACTATAAAGTATGAGGACAGAGCCATCATCCCTAGGTAAAAATAAGATGCTGACAAAACCTATTTCCCATACCCTTCCTTCCCTCTGGTGTCCTCATGCCATCCTGCAGCATCTCACCTGAGCTTCCCTCCCTGGATGACATCCCAGCCTAACCTGGCCAAACCCCCAGCTGAACAATTACTCAGTATAACAACGACCAGCCAGTGTTCTGTCCTGCTTCCTTAGGAACCTGCTCGCTGTTGACTAACCTGGTGAGGAAAGCTGTGGACGGTGGTCTTCAGCGGAGTAGATTCTGCTCCCTTCCATTTTGATAAAAAAAATTAGGGAAGTTATCCTGATGCAGAGGGGATGCCAACGTGCTGGAACAGTACAGTACCCATACTTTGAAATGAATAGACAGGAGGGAAAGAAGAACTAATATTTCACTGGATGCCTGTTTACATATTACTGCAGTTAATGGTAATGGCCCTCCAAGAAAGGTGGGAGTGTATCTCCATTTTGTAGATGAAAAACTGAAGTTTCAAGAGCTTGGGGGACTTGCCCAGGGTCCCATCCTTGGGTGACACAAATCAAGCCTGAGTTTGTTCAATTCCCAAGGCTCTTTCCTGACTCCGCTCAACCTCAGGATTGCGCCTTGATCAGCCACAGGATGTTCTTTTTCAGTAAAAGTCTGATGACGATGGGAATGCTCTGGGCCGTGCTAGACGGGGTAGCCTCAACACGCAGGGCTCCCACAAGTAACCCCGCGGGCAGCTGGGGGCCCTGTCTAAGCAGAGCACGTCCTGCTGGTAGGCTCTTTCGGAACCACTTAAACCCCCAGAGTGAAGTGAAGCCATGTTTTAAGTCTGTCCTCCCACCACTTCCTCAACCTGCAATCTTCACCACCTCCAGACCGGACTTTGGAGTCTTCAGAGAACATCCGCCTGTCTGTCCATGTGGTGTTCCTGTCCATCCTATGCCCAAGAGAACTGTCCTCCCCTCCTCGAGCTGGCCTGACCCGTCAGTACCTGTGCCCCTGCCTTCCAGATGCCTTTCCCGGGCCACCGTGTTAACATCCTCTTCCGACTCTAATGGAACTTACCGTCTATACAGCGCGCGTGCATGGATCCCACCAGGCCAGTACTTACGTATTGTGGGCACATCAAAAGTTAGACCGGCCAGCACAATAATTCACACAGACTTCTCTCAGACTTAACTTTTTAATAGGTCAGAAGTCAAAACCTGTTAAAAATTTTATCTCCTTTCTATGCTGTCAGATTTCCACATGGGACTTGTCTGTGGAGGCTGAGGTAGGATGTCTGCTATCAAGAGAGCCTTCAGGTTCAAGTCCAGGCATTTCCTGGGGGCTAAAGTCGTCAGATTCATAAGTATGCTTATGTTAACTTCCTAGAGAAGCTGGATCCCAGAGTGAAGCAACACGTGAAACACACGTCTATGAAGTCAAGGTCGCATTCGTGTCAGAGATGCCCCGGTGCCAAGTCACTCAGTGATGGTCTTGGAAATCTGCTGGAAATGTACATGCAAAATAGTTTGCAGGGACTTTCAGGGACAGTACCATGTGGTGGCGAGAATCCTTGACTGTTGGAGCAAAGTTAGACCGGAGTTTGAAATACTGCTCCGCCATTCAGAAAAACGTGGATGTTGGCAGCTGTAAAATGATCCTTATCTGTGTGGTAGGGACATTTGTAGGAAGCACTAAGGAAACACTTGATTCACTCCCTCCCTCTCACCCCCTCCCTTTCAGATGATAGAAAAAGACAAAAGTGGACTCCTTCCTTTTTCCCCACTCTTCCAGGACTTGGATACAAAGTTTGTATTTTATGTATTTTAAAGGCTATAATTTTACCACCAGAAGAATTTTCATTTCCTTATAACTCTGTTCACTATGAATCACTTGCGAAGAAAAATACTCTAGTGGGAAGAGAGTGCTACAAGATGCTTTAAACCAACTGAGGTGGACATTACCAATGATCACCTGTATTTGGTTCTCCTGTCAGGGGAGGGATTGCACATCCCAGCCCCCTTGCAGGTAGTTGGGGTCACAGGACCAGAACTAATCCTAACAAAGATTTAAGAATCACTAATTCACTTTTTGTGGGGAAAAAATAAAGTTGAATCGGACTCAACTTTATTATGAATTTTACATATATTCTAGAAGACTTGCTTCAACATATCCTGACCCGCCTTCTCTCTTGGACAGGCATGATATCAACCCACACTAGGTCTGAGGCACAGAAAATTCCACAAAGATTTGTCTTTACAAACATCTTTAAACTTCATCTTCAGTTTGTCAGTGTTCAGGCTTCCCAAGTCCAGTGTGTGGAGACCAAGCACAGCAGCCTGCCTCCAGCTGATCCTAAGATGATGGGGCAGCAGTCTGCCCTCCTGTAATGTCCTGCTGCAAAATTTCAAGCTTTTGTGAAGGCAGAAGGAACTGTTTCAAAACAGAACTGTCACCGTCATAACTTGGTTGAGCAGACATTCCCAGAAGATCTAGGAGTGCCATGTGATGACTATAAAGGAAATAGAAATGACTTTCATTCAATGGCAGAAATTCCCAGGGAATGCATTTTAGAAACTTTTCTTCTGAAACAATCAGATTCAGCAGTTGGGTTCTTTCTTTCGTCTCCTCAATTGCTCATCACAATGAATTGGTCCACGATCACATTCCGTACAAGTTACTCAAAACATGTTTCTAAGAGAGACAAAATCTCACGAACTGAACAAACCCGTGGAAACACAGTAGTACTGAGTGAATTTATTAGTTTCAGAACAGTAATAAAAAAAAAGATTATTTTAAATGGAAATACGTTTCCTAAGTGCTCATTACTTTTAAAGCCCACCTTTGGGGAAGCCACAGAACTATCAGCAGTTACAAATCCTGCCATGACCAAGCAGAATATAACACAGTTGTGCCAGCACAGAATTCTGATTTAGAATCAAAACGGTCCCTTGCTCATGAAAATCCTTACAGACACCTCAGCCAGAGCAACGGTGCAAGGGAAAAATTGCCCACATATGGCAATCAGTGTTGACACGAGGCTCATCAATAGCCCAGTCTTTCACAGGCACATCATTATCTATCTGATCTGCCAAATCTGATCCTTAACAACATTTTCTTCAGAACAGTTGACATACCCTGGAAAAGTCTGTCTTGTAAATCACAGAGAAGGATGACAGGTTTCACAGATTTCATCAGTGATAAAAAGAAGGGAGGCATAAAGGAACAGATACAAGGATATTTACACTTCCTGGCACAATGATCTCAATGAACTAAATGTATTTCGAAGGCAAAAAAAAAATCTCCATATCCCAATTTTTATTGAGACCAAGCAGGAAACCACTGACTTAACCTATTTATCTCAGCTCCCAACTAAATTGAATTTTTGAAATGTGAAGACAAATGATCAGG
The DNA here is from genome assembly GCF_949987515.2 of Delphinus delphis. Lineage (NCBI taxonomy): Eukaryota > Metazoa > Chordata > Mammalia > Artiodactyla > Delphinidae > Delphinus > Delphinus delphis. The sequence continues at coordinate 102,336,499 of NC_082689.1, read as the reverse complement.
CAAATGGCGAGATTTTACAGTATAAAAAATTGTGGGGAAGATTGAATCAGGGAGGCAGACTAGTCAAGCTGTAGCTCTTCCCTCCTATCCCACATCCATAGAAACAACAAAAGATTTTTAAAAGGTAAAGGAATCTACAAGTATACTGCCGGATAAGGAGAAGTCTCCTCCATGTCTTTACCACTACAAGGAAGCCCTGAAAGCAAGAAAACAATTGAGAGCAGATAGGTGGAAAGAAACCACAGTTCACTCAAGGAAAGGATTTGCTAAAAATGAAACTAGGGACATTCAAAGCTCATAGGTGGCTAATGCTTGGAGCCAGAAATACCAAGGGCAACAGACCTCATGCGTTAGAGCAGGCTCCTGCAGAAGCAGCCATCTAGCCAACCCCTCCATACTTCTACTCACTGCTTTGGACCGGGCAGAGACGGACAGCACGGTATCTGCCCCCAGATGCAAGCGGTGTGAGCACTAAGTTCAGAGAGGCCTGGGAGTGTGCCCAAGGCAGACCAAGGAGTGCTCACATCCAGAGACAGGCTGGCGCAGGCTCATCCTGCCCTTCCCTGCCATGGATCTTTAGAAGAGTTTAGAACTTTAGAAGATTAATTAATATCCTCAGGAAATACAAGAATGACCACACACTGCCACACATACACACACACAAAAAGAGGGATCCTGGAAATTGAAATTGTCATCACTGAAATTAAAAGTTCAACGGATGGGATGAATGCTGAATGGGTACAGCTGAAGAGCAACTCGTTTAGCTGGAAGATCCAGTTAAGTAGTTCTTCTAGAATGTAGCACAACAGAGGAAAGCTAAGGGATCTATAGAAAACAGGAACAAAAGGTCAAAGATCTCCCAAATAGAGGAATTTTAGAAGAACGGAGAAGGTGAACAAAGGAATAATAACAGCAAACACAGAAAAAAAAATTGCCCAGGATTAAAGAGATGATGTCTCTGATTGAACAGGACTAGTAGAAGACACACTCCTAAACATCCTGTGAATTTTTAAAGCACCTAGGATGATGAAACAACTCAAAATAATTACATAAAAGGGGGGAAGGGACTCTAATTAGAATTCCAATACAATCAAGGCATCTGGATAAGTGTTTCACTCTAATGGTCATGAGCCCACAGAGGAGACCTTCCTTTCCACCTAGCCTCTGCGACCATTCTAGTACCGTCCATACTGGTACTAACAGCTGGTCACCCAGGCCTCAGATCTCCAGCCACTTCTGTAAACCATGGAAACACAGGTGTTCAGATCATACCCTGGACCTCGAGACCTGGAAGTGAGCCATTAAATCCCTCTCTGACTACAAACCCCAAGCCGATCACCCTTCCCATCAAACAGGGTTTTGGCCTCCTTAGAGTGCTGTCCTTTCACCTCACACCGTTCTCCCATGCAGTCAGGTTAGCACTGCTGATTCAACTTCCTTCCCCAATTTGCCTGGATCCCACGATAAATCTCTTGACCTTGCATTAGGAGCCTCTTTAATTTTCCACAAAGGCTTGTGCCATGTCTACCAGCGAACTCCCCACTAGACTCAATCTGCTCCATCACAAGTGGCCTAGGCCCTGGGCTACGGAGCCCATTTAAACATGGTACCGCCACGTTAACTGACTCCACTGCAAATACCTGGTCTCCAGCCTCACCTGGGTCCTGGATGGTCTCAAAACTCTGAAGATTCTTTATTCACCTCTAGTCAGTTCCTGGGTCCGTTCTTCAAAGATACGGCCCCAATCTCCACTACTCTTTCAAAGTTCTCTAGCTGTCCCCAGCTCCCCTTACTAGTAATAAATGACAGTACATGATCAGGCTTTTCTCAAATATATTTTGTATGCAATGATATACTTTAAATGTTAAGATAAAATAGGTTAGAGAAAAAAATGTTTCAACATAAAACAATCAGATATCATTACCTGTACTTCTAAAGTCAATTATTCCCTCCAACTGTACTTCATTCTACCAGTTACCCTCTGCCTGAAACCCCCTATTTTGGCTTCCACATCACTCTTATTTTTCCTCCTACTTCTGACTATACCCCCTTTATCTCCTTCACCAGCTTCTCTGCCAACAGGCCAGTGTGCCTCAGATCTCTTCCTTTTCACTATACCATGCTCCCTAGGTGACCTCATCCACTCCCACAGCTGTATTTATTAGTGTCATATGCTGATGACTCCCTCATTACACCCAATAACCCAGGCTCAAATATCCCACTGCTTATACTCATCTTTACCAGAGGCCTCCTACATCCCTCAGCCTCAACATATCAAATCAAACTTCCATTCACCTACTTCTCTGCATTCCTTTTGCGGTTTACAGAAATACCATCCACTTAGTTTTCCAAGGGAGAAAAATTAAGTCACCTTTCACATTTCCTCTTCCTCGACCTTTATACCCACCCAAGTCACCAAGTGCAGATGATTTAATCCAAAATGTATCTCAGTGTGTCCCTCACTCTTCATTTCCAAGTCATTACATCTCTCTCACCTGGACCCTCCACCTTATATTACATGTATCTACACCTGTGAGAGTCAACCTGGGCTGCACATTAGAATCACCTGGGGAACTTACGAAACTCCTAATGCTCAGAGCACACCTCAGGTCAATTATATTAGAGTCTCTGGGAGTGGGATCTAGGCATCAGCATATTTTTACAAGACTCCACAGGACTCCAATATGCAGCCAGATTTTAAAATTTTCCAGACATGAGCCCACAGACTGAAAGTGCATACTGAATACTAAGCAAGAAAAATAAAAACAAATTTTAAAACCAAACAAGTAAAAGTGAAACTAACCTCGAAGATGAAGGGAAAATCATGAAAAAGCTCCTGGAGAGAAAAAAACAGATTATCTACAAAGGAAAGAAAATTCCACTAATAGCAGACTTCTTGTCTGCAACATTAGATGACAGAAGACAACAAGATAAAAAAATCTTCAAAGTGGTGGGATTAGGGGGAAACTGTGAACCTAGAATTCTATGGCCTGCTAAATTTTTCTTCAAGAATGAAACAGACTTTTTCAGACACACAAAGCGAAGACTCTACCATTCACAGACCATCACTGGAAGAATTACCTTACAAAGAGTATATGTCATTATGCAGGTAAGTGAGCCGAAAGATTAGAGAAGTATTTAATGATATTGACCAAGTCTGGATTCCACCTAGAAAACAGAGTGTGAAGTAGAGGCACCACTGAGAGGTTCCAAAGACCTTAATGAAGGTAAAACAGTTCAGTGCAAACAAATGAAGATTATAACAAAAGTATTACCAGGGTTCTTGCTAGCTAATTTTAATTATTTGCCTGTGCTTTCATAGAATTTAAGTTTCAGTTTTCAACTATTCAATTTTTAAAACTTTAAATAATAAAAGCCAGGAAGCACTGCCAATATAGCAGTATTAAAAGATGTTTACCACTTTCACTGCAAAAAAAAAGATGTAATATATTTATACACTTATCAAAATATCAAAGCAATTTTATTTTTGTCAGAAATATCTTTTCTTGTTTTCTAGGTGATATACAAATAATTTAAGAACTCAAAGTGAAAATCATTCAATTCCTGTAACACTAAACTTAGTTTCCTTCATTATTTCTGAATTCATTCAACCACCCATGTTAAGTTTAGTAAATTAATCCTCAGTAATATAATTCTAAGATTAACCACAAGGATGGAAAAAAGACTCTTAACCAAGATGATAATTATATATTTAATACATCTTGCTTTAAACAGCAAATTTCAAAGTAAACACATCATAGACCTTATAACTTATTAAAGAATTATAGTGCTTACAAAGTTGATTCTAAAAATATACCTTATTTGTTCTAAATGAATAACATTATCTGGAAGATAGAATAATAAATTACAGTAGTATGTTTACCACCACTATAGTTAAGATTGTGTACATATATTCAATAGGAAATCCTCTTAGGATTTTCACACTTTCAGCCTTAAAACATAAGAGCAGATTAAAGTTTGGCATACAAGATCTCAGTCTGACAGAAATGGTTTTAAAATCAAAACTGGAAAAATATCTAGTTGACATATTAAGAGAGCATGAGCATGAGCACATGCACACACACACACACACACACACACACACACACACACTCTCTCCCTCACTCAGTCCTACACACACACACATACACACCCCTCCAGAGTAAGCAGATTTCACCCTTGTGTATCAGACAATTGCCATCAATTTCAAAAATAAAAACTGGGGGAAAAGGTTAACTAAGACTATGTCTAAATCATACTCAAAAGGCTCCAGTTGTTGGAAAAATATGCACAAAAGTGTTACCAGGATCCTTACCATGCACAATATGCCATCCCCAAACATTCTAAAACAACACATTCTTGAACTGTTCATTAATGGGTGCATGGATACATAAGAAATTATGTGCCCCTCCACTCCTCGGATGCAATCCACTGACAGTCAATCATATGAAGCAGCCCAGCTCAAAGGGTTCTCTTTACAGAACCCAACAGATTACAGAACCCAAGACAACTAGAAACGTCATTTTGACCTGTTCAGGAATTCTTATGTGTTCCATGCGCAAAAGCAGTGTAATACTGTACTGCAAATGACAGTTAATATCACTTAACACTTTGTGGCACTCCAGAAGGTCATTTTGTATTTGTAAAACATATTTACTCTAGTTAAATTTTTCAATGGTCCTTACTTTTAATTATATGTATTCTTCCAGATTTAGACTCAAAACAATTTGATGCTGATAAACTCTCCTGCTGATCACTTTCACCTCCAGCAAAATCTGTTGAAACAAAAATTACTCTTTGGACTCTCTCCAGTAATGCAGGTATGAAAATGTTCCCTGGAAGTTCTTTTTCATCATATATTAAAACACCCAAAGCTCTCTGAGACAACATTAAAATAGAAACTAACCACACATTAGGGCACCCATAACTCGTACTGCTATATATTAGAAAAATAAAAAGGCACAACAGTAAGCAAAAGAGAATATACCACTTTCCATTTGCTTTTTTTTTTTTTTTGGCTTTCCTCATATTTTATTTCAGTAAGTCTATAAATTGTTCAAAGCATTCTTATACTCTGCATGACGATAACTGAATATTTTGGCACATCAACATTGTGATACAATATATGGTATGTCTAAAAAATTAAAAATTTCATCTATTAATCAACATGTTTTTTAATGTAGTGCATATATATTTTACAGTTATTTAAGTCAAATACATAAAGGTTTGTACTTGATTTACAGATGAAGCAATCACAGATTGCAGTAACATATGTATGTGTGTATATGTGTGTATATGTATACACACACCAATTAAGGGAAAAACTGCATCCTGGCAATTTTATAGTCCGAAGTATTGTTGGTATAGCTATCATTTACATGCCCTTTTCGTCTTGTTTTTCTGTACAAAAGATATGTTTTTGCCTTCTTCATTCTTGATGAGATTTTTCTGCGATAACTTTACATTCATACTGTAAAAATTAAAAGGTTAAAAGGTTAACAGATTAATGTTTACTTTGAATAGCAATTTCCATATAAACTAAAAAGGTCTAAACTTAATAGTTTATTAACATATGCCCACTTTATTCCTCAAAGAATCTGAGAGTTATACAACTATTAGGATTAAATGACAATTATGAAAGGAAAAAAGAAATTCGCATTCTAGAACTGAAAGGGGCATAGCCAAAAGCAGGGAAAAAATGATATTTCTACATTACAAGCAAATGATAACAGTATATGATTTAGATCAATCCTCGAATATGAAAGGAAGCAAAATAAATTTCTTTGTGTGCTCACTAAGGCATATTAGCAAAGGAAAGGTCATGAACTTAAGGACAGGACTAATATTGTGCATTCAGATAATATTTTTTCAAATAACTTTAAAATTGAAAGGAAAAAATCTACTATATTAGCAAAAGCTTCTGGTCAAAACGATATTTTGAAAGGACAGCTATTAAAAGGTCTACCCATAATTCAAAATGAAGTAAACCAATGGATTTAGGATAACTGGGTGGCTAGACTACCAAAAAGACAGCAATGTAAACCACTCAATTCTCTCAGCTGGCTAAAATGGTAAAAGTGACAGCACCTATTCATGAAACCGCTGTGGCATCTGAATGCCAGTCCCTGACCTTTGCCCTCTCTGACTGGGCTTATCAACAATGTCCTTTTCCTTCTTAACTAAAATGATCAAACATCTTGATTTGCTGGAGATAGTCCTAATTTATATTTATTGTAGCAACATAGTTATAAGCAGCGCTTCTTCTCACTTTTAAAACTGTCCCTTTTTCATGGAGTAGAAACGTATAGATTAATAAAATAAATAAATTAATTAATAAAAATTGGAGGATAGATCGTATCACCCTATCCATAACACATTTTAGCTTTTCTATCCAGTGGTTCTTTCCATTTTTAATACACTTGTGATTAAATTCTTCCAAATGACTTATTCTATTGCTGTATGGAGAAAACCTGTCTTACACCTCAATAACAGAAAGGTAAGTAAATGAGCATGAGCTTACCATTGCCAGTTGTCGACCAATGTTTCCCATTGTTATGCCTCCAGCAAAAAATATACATGGTAACCAAGAGCGAACATAGAGAAAATCTGGAGATGTATATCTAGAATAATAGAAAGATTTTTAACAACTCACAAAGGAAGTACAATGACACTTATTAAGATAATTACAATGGAAATAAGTTACAAAATAAGTTACTCTGTAGATTAAACTGGCTAATGCAATTTTAAAATCTCAATTCTGAGACTTTAGGAAACAAGCACCAAAAAGAATACTTACTGATAAACACCATTATAGACTAGCAGTTGAGTGACCAAAGTTGCCAAGAAAGCAATTCCTATTCCAAGGCCAAAACCACTTCTAGATCTATCAAAAGTCCACCACAGTCCAATGGATAGTGCAGCCAGTGTGAGAGACAACTGTATGTTGTTATCAAAATCAACTTTCTGAGATCAGTGTTAAAGAGTCATCTTTAAATTTGTAACCAAATAAAATCACCTGTTCATTTTTCTAAAATAAAAGATGTTAATGTTGAGAAGGGAATAGACTGCATAGTCTAGAGTGCATTCAGGTTTTTAATACAGTGTACAAGACTAGGGAGGCTTAAAACTATCTCCGATATGTACTAAAGACGCACAGAGGGCATGATACTTCACTAATAGATCTCACTGACGTGTTAATCTCTCCAAAAAAATGGCACAGTATATACACTGCCGATTATCAGATCAGATCCATTATTTAAGAAATGCTTTCCTTGCAAAAAAATGTAACTAGAAGCCTCGAAACACAAGTATTGCTAAAGGAACACACTTTCGCCAAAAAGGAAACCGATATTACTTCTCAAACAGGCTTAGAATTACTTGAGAATCATACAGGAACTTGCAAATAGAAGAGTTGACAGCTATTTAACAGGGTACCACATTCTCTATGTGATTTACTGACAGACACATTTTATAATAATGCAGTCCAGAAACAAGAGTACCAAGGACACACTATCCCTTTCTATTATGTCAACTGTTCTAGTTTTAATTTGTTGAGGATAAAGCCCTGAAGTGAACATTATCTTGCAACCTGCCAAGCTATTTTGGTGCCTGAGACTTTCTGGTATAGGACAGTTTGCTCAAATGATGTTTTACTTCCATCACCTACTTAAGCACCTATTCACAAATGTACAGCCCTTTTCTACTTCAAAATCTCTGGGTAAAACGAAGCTTTATAAATTCAATTTTCTCATTTCTTTGCTAGAGGATTACACTAAAGGAATTAATTTCAAGTGTCATTAAAAGAGCATTATCTATGTCCCAAAGGCCACATCTTGGCTCTATATCCAGCTCCCCAGAGGATACTATATATCTTGCCAAACTGGCCATGCTGCAACTACAGAGAAGAGAGGGGAAGTTCCAAAAATACATATAAAACCATCTTCCACTTCCTTTAACACCCTGCTGTTTACCACCATTCCCCCCTCCTACCCAACCAGCGGGTATCCTGAACGCCCAGACTGCCATTCTTGGTCAGTCCTTGTTTAGGCTTGATTTATCAAGAGACCTATAGTCTATGGCATGCTTTCTGAAAAAGCTTTTATTCTTTAGTGAGTATTATACCTCAAATTCCAAAGAAACACTTGTGCACTCTGATTTCTCTATGCAATAAACATTCTTGTAAAGACTGGAATTTGACATTAACTGGGTTCTATCTTTGCTGACTAAATTAACTTTGCTAAGAGTCAAAGCAAAATAAGGAGGCTTCTAGGGTACAGGTAAAACATCAATCTTAAAAATAGTACAATGTGATTTTCTAAAGTCTAAGTAACCTAATGTTAAGTCTGTGTTATATATTTTGTAAACATTTTGGATTCTGCTTAAAGGATGAACAGAATAGCTAAGATGACTGTATTTAAGGATTTCATTGAGAGGAAGAAAAGAGTGACCAAAGTAAAGAATTTAAATTAGATATGTAAGTCTTTTTAATTCCAGAAAAGGTTATCTAAATTACTCAACTTAAAAATACCTGAACTGTCTAGGATAGAAAGGTCTAATCCACCAGACAGACGAATTTACACACTTGTGGGGCTCCTCGGTAGGAGAAGGAATGTTCCTAGACTCGAGTCAGGATCTCCAGGGTCTGGCCTCAGCTCTGGAGCAGCCTTGCAGTATGTATGATTTAGCAAAGTACGAAACCTCTCTAGCTTTCATTTCTCTTATTATCTTTGTAAAGAAAGTGTGGAACTAGGGGATTTCTAAGTTTTCTTCTAGATATAATATTGTACGAGTCTACCTTTTTAAAGTCCTCCTAACCACTAGATTTGTTTGTTATAAAATCCTAATTCTCAAAGATTTCACCAAACTAAACATGTTGGGAAACTCTTTAAGACAAAAGGGTAAAAAACAAAATAATAAGAGCCACTGAGGGACTTCCAAATTCACAGATCTCCAAGAGCCAGCGTGACTGGGAACAGAAAGGTAGACGTGCTTTCAGAATCTAGGACCCTGCTTCTTTCCTTGGTTCCTCTTCTCCAGCTTCTCCAAAACACCTCAATACATGCTGTTAGAGACGCTGGAATCTCCTTGCCCCGTGACCCACACTCTCTCCAGCTAACTGCCAGCCCTGAGCCCAGCGCAGAGTTACAGGAGGAAACCTTGGTCAGCCTGAGTCACACATCTTCTCTTCCCCAAAGAGAAGGCTCCTGCCACCTCCATCCTCTAAGCCATCTCTTCCAGAAAAGGGAAGGCTGAACTAGCATTTCCCAGACCCTCTTCTACAAAGGGAAGTTGGGAGGTCAGCGGGGCAGGGAGGAAGTAGGGAGGATGACAGGATAAAATCCTTATGAAGGCAAAAACTTTTGTTCTGGGGGTGGACATTTTTTTCTGGGGGGGTAGAAGCAGAGGAGAGGTGGGACACAGAGGCTACCTTATCCTTCTAGCCAGGACACTATGAAAAATTAATCACTAAATTAAAATATCAAAATCCTCAAAATGATCAAACTTTAAAAATATGTAACTTAGGAAAAAAAGTTCTTTTGGGCCACAGTCTAAGTTGGTTATTTCTGCCTCTGCCACTTTTAAGAACATTTATGTGGTTTGTTGGTGTTGATTAAAACCAATAAATAACAGTCTTTAAAATATATATATACATATATATATATATATTCTTCAAATTAAAAACAAAACAGAACAAAAAACCAACCAGCACCTGAAGCCACCAGATGTCCTTACTGACAAATCTTAAATGAAGAGAGAAAAGAAATTCCTTTGAAAATGTATCTGTTTCAATGCTAGTTACCAAAACTAGATGGGGGTAATCAAGTAACCTAATTTAAGAAAACCATGGAAATTTTTTAAATGTGCAAAGTTCTGAGTGATATCGAAAAATAGGGATTGAAATGAAAGGCTATACCCCACACTGTAATTGCCCAGGTGCTCCCATGATGCTTCAACAATGCGGCGTGCATTCTTTTTATGACTAAGTGGGCATATCACAATTTGACAACAGTGGAGTTGCGAGGGACTGTTTAACCTTTGGTTTGTCAAAAGCTGCTTTGTTATTACGCATTTCATTACAGCAGGAAGGATACAGCGCTGGCATGATTTATACCAACAAAGACGGCTACACACCGCATTACACTGGACCACTCTCTTTTAAATTTATGTGGTTCTCCTAGATGCCTGTCAATGCAGGGGTATAATAACCCAATCACAGCTGTGGGGAAAAAAAGGGAAAAAATTAAGTCATCTCCAATGGTATACAGGCAAAACTTAAGCTAAGAGTCACAACCACCACCATAAGCATTTGAAAGATTCTCTAGAAAAGCTTTTCAACTTACTTAACATTAATCGTTGATATTTTAAACTTACCTTCCAAAAGAAAAAAAAAGTGAGGATAACACCATCGAAGACAGCATTGTAAATGAGTACAACAGTACTCTCAATTATAATAGGCAAAACACTACTTCAGCGTATGATTCAGAATTTAGCAGATTGGACTAGATGATTCATGCTACTTTTCTACTACTAATATCTCCGAGACTTGGAAAGCATCAAAGCAGTTGGCAGTTAAGCAATGTTCTCTCTAAGCTATATAACCATGAAGCATGCTATGAAATGTCACAAATCTAAAGAGAATCTCGAAGTGTAAACACGTACAAGCTCATCATATACGTTGTATTAGATGGCTATAGCTGTCCTGCCACACATACAATTCTTGTCCCCCCAGCTTCCTGTCTCACTCAGTCTCTTGTGTCTAGTGCCTTGTCCGGACAACTCCCTTCCAACCTGGCCCTCTAATGAGACTCTAGGTCAGACTGTCAAAGCAGGGAAACTTGCAACAGAAATCTACTTGTAAGACTCATTCTGCAGAGGACAGATGGAGGAAACATGGTCTACAGAATTATATGTTTTCAGTTAAAATTTAAATCCACTGTTAAAAGATCAGAAAAAACCTTTTTGGTATATTTCTGCATTTTGGAAAGAACATTTTGAATACTGATGGTGCAATTAATTAGTATGAATAACTCAATTTTTAACTTAAATACTTGACAAACCTCAACATTTTATTCATTCACTGGGAGAAGATTTTAAATGCTAAGTTAGTCATTAAAAAAAGAGTATTTCATGAACCAAAACATTCTTCAACAAGTTTTAAGGAAAATATACTTCTACAGATTAAATTTAACAGGAAATAGCTGGGCAGCTTTAATTTGCTCATCTTCCTAAAAACAGAATGTTTATGCTGCCATTTGGTAATAAAAACACAACTGTCACATCAGTTCAAAAGTATGTTTAAAATGTCCAGTATTACCTATGATGTATCATGAAATTATTGCACCCAAACCTACGCCTAAGGGGTTAGAAGCCCCTGCCTGGCCTGGTACTGGCTAGCTCTATCTCACAAACAATGCATTCAATCTTAAAGGAAAAACAGAAATCAATTAATATCAAACATCAGAGGCTAGCAGACCAATGGAACAGCATGAAAACCAGGCTGCACCGTCACCCTTTCATCTGGAGTGGAGATGTTGCAATGATGCAGACATTTTCTAACCCGCAAAACTGAAAGTGCTCTTCTGATTAGGCTTTTGCTGAGGATAGATGGTTCACAGACCATCAAGACATTAACAACAAACTTCAGCAACGCAGAGCTCCAACAGCTACCAGTAAATTTAAAAGTTTCAAATTATATTCCTATTTAAAAGGTTCTGCTCTAAAATCCTGTGAGATTAACTGACAGCATTTCCAAATTTCTACAAAATTAAAGTGGCAACAAGCATGCCTAACAGTTGAAATATATCTAAATGAATATTACCTCTTTTTTGTTCTCAAGGGGTCATGAAACTGGCAGCTCATGTGTCATCCCTCACTCTCTCTCTCTCTCTCTCTCTCTCTCTCTCTCTCTCTCTTTCTTCCCTTTGCCTGTTGCTGAGGAAATCAACTAAGATCAGATATTCCCAGTCAATTTTCCTCAGCAGCTGATGCCATAGGTAAAGAATTATCACACAGAGAGTACTGACGTGTGTGCAAAGATATAAATCAGTAAAATTGACTGTATTTTTATGCATGTGATGTCAGACTCACACATGAGAGACAACTGAGGAGAGAAAGCAAAAACACAAAAAGAAATTTAAACTGCCACGCTGCCAACCTTGGGATTTGCCAATAAAAATCAAATCCATTGAGTATGCATGGTTCTTGGACGCTCACTGAGAGGGAGAATTCGAGGGAGCTTGTCACTTCGCATTAAACGTCTTCTTTCTTTCCTTTAAATAAAGGCCTGGCAGAGTCTGAGAGCAACATCTACAGCACAGTGAGGCTGCACTGTTCAGAGCTCAGTAGAAGTGTGTCTGGCCTTCTTGTCCTCTTCCTCCACTTTCTTATTTTAACAACAGAGACTGTTAAAATCACGCCTGTGTAAAATCATATGCAAACACACTCCTGCTTAATCAGATGGTTCTCTGATGCAAAAACCACATTTCTTGTGATATATTTCAGTTATTTCCCAGTGACTAGTTGAAGGGTACCAAGACCAAAAACAAGAGAAGTTTGTAAAATGTCAATATTAAGTCATCATTTTTCATGGTCATGTTTTTAATGCAGTGCTGCGCTAAGAGAAACAGTTAAATCAAACATTTTTCAAGGAAAAGGGGCTGAAAAAGCACAACCACTGAATGAGATATACTTCCATGGAAAACTACGACAGGATAAGCAATGTGTTCATCCAACAAATACTTAAACCTCCATAATGTGTTGAGTTCTTGGTATTTACTGGGGATTTAAAAAGGGAAAATGAGTAAGACATGACCCCTGTCCCAAAGTGACCACAGAAACAATTAAGTAGAGTAACGTGTTAGGGGCAGCACTGAAGGGCCCGGGGGTCCAGTCTTCTCCTGGTGCGTGCCGAGGGGAAGCAGGGTGCGAGCGTGTCAGGAAAGCTTCATAGAAGAGGTGACCCTTGAGGCAGGAGTGTTCAGCAGGTGAGTGGTCTGGAAAGGGCTTTCTAATCAAAGGAAAGCATTTGAGGAAAAGCACAGACAACAGAAAATACCTGGTATCATCTGGAAACTGGAAACTTTAGGCGGAAAGGGAGTTTCGGGTCCAGAAAGAGTCTGAGAAGGATACAAGTTGGCGGGGGCCATATCACAGAGACTTGCCCCACAGTCACTGGGAAAATAACACCATCACACTTGTGCCAGAGAGAGGGCCAATCGTTCTTCCAGCAGTGAGTGTACAACACAGGACAGGAGAGAAGGGACTTGGGGTGCAGGGGGGACAAAATCAGAGGCAGAAAAAGAAAAGACTGAAAATTCCAAGCAGAGCAGTTGAGGGCCTAGACCAAGAAAGAGACAAGGGAGAGATGTAAAACTTGGAAACCAGATGTGGGCAGTGAGAGACAAAGGGAGGAGCCTTCTAAGACTCTCCAGGAATTGGGTGACTGACTGCATGACTCAACAGAAAAGATCTGTTTGTTTTCATTTTTAAATTAGATATTAACTTGACTCGTGATTTGTTAGTCAACTTCTCCGGTTATTTTATCCACACAATCTTTTTTCTCCTATTCATTCCTCAGAGAGATTCCTTTGTAGCTCTCAATCACATTCAAGAGGTTCTTAACTCCAATTCCAATGCACTGCACACGTAAAGAAGTTAACCAACTTGAAACACCAAACATTATTAAACTAAAAACAGAGAACCAGGAAAAGGAAAATGGGATCAAAAGGAGTTTATCAGAGTTCTCTACTAGTTGTCCCTCCAGAAGCACCACTAGCAAATTTTCCAGCACTGGGTCTACATGTAGAAAGTGGTGATTCTGGAGACCCTCCCGAAGGTAGCTGCTCAGTCTACGAATATTAATTGGACAGGAAAATCAAAGGACAATTATCAGTTTTTCTGATTTAACATGATAAGAGCTTTGAAAATGCACAACAACACATATACACAAAAACATATACATACCATATACACAACGCAAACTGTACACACTGTTTCTTACAGCATTTACTTTTTTTCTTTAATATTTTCCCTAAAATTGGAGGGGGCAGCGATTATGCAAGAGTCCATTTTCCATCTTTGGCAACTTCCACAAACCTGGTATCCTCACCCCCCACCTACTAAACACCATGACCTACCCAACATCAACAGCAGCGTTAACTGGAATCTCAATTCCCCAAGGCCCCTCTCCCTTCATTTGCTGGGCACCTCATAGAATGCACTGCTTTCAGAAGAAACACTTAAGCAAGAAACGCAAATGCAAATCCTCCACATGGAAGGATATGAGGTTAGGTTTGTAAGTGTGACAAGCCTAGCGGCTGGGAGAAGGCAGGAAAGTAGGGACAAAGTGACTAAAATGTAGCATTAACATTACAGGTTTTCCTTCCTAAATGTGAGTTTGTGGCAAAAGCGCCCATATCACAGGCAGAGATGTAACCCCTGTTCCTCTCCATAATAGAGGTAGAATGAAACCTCAGCCAAGTTCTCCTGCCCTAGCCCAGAATGTGTAGCACAGGCCGCTGCACTCCATCCAAGCCTGGCACTTAGTCTGCAAGGTTCAAAAGAGATACCCAATAGAGGGAAGGATGAGTGGCTCCCTCTGCCCCCTTCCCCAGCATGTGATGTTTCACCTAGCCATGCCATTCCTTGGCTCTGGAACCCTGGACTCATTGATATCCTCTCCTTATCTGTTTCCTCAACCCCCCAAAATAGGCACAATGCAAACATCTCACTCCCAACGTTGCCCTACAGATCCCTGGGGTTAAGGGATATGCCCAGAACATCAGTAGACATTCAATAAGCAATCATTTCCCTCCCTTGACCTTCCTTTTGTCTATTCTGAAAAGACATGTTCTTCCAAGTCCTGAAAAGCTTCTATTAGTAGCGAGACAGCAGCTCTACCATAGGAGAAAATAAACAAAGAAGTAGAAAAAGTCATTGGGAAAACTTTTTTTCTTCTGAACTTAAGTGAAAGAAAGGAAAATACATGAGGGCTGGTAGACACAACAGAGAATAATAAAACGTAATTTATGCTTTGTCTGTTTGGACTATGTTGCCTGTTCTCTCAGAGAATAACAACAGCTCTGGGGAAACTAAGAATCATCACCTTTACAAGTTCTCTTTTAATGGGAATATTGTAATAGTGAGACATCAATATATAAACCATGCTGAAACCTTACCACGAAAATGCCCTTCAATCCACACAATGGGATTATGTAATTGTCCAATAAGTTTCCCAAGGTCATTTTAAAATGTCTCACACCTAACTCCTCACTGTTGGCCCTCTAGCTGTAGGACGGAAATCAAGGAGGATCTACATTATATTGCAAGGTAGTTATGTAGATTAGGTGTGAGACACCAAATGGACATTCATAAAAGCGCTTTTCTCTCTCAATCAGAATTATCTTCTACCACATGATTATGGCTTCCTTCTATTACTTTATTATATAAAATAGTATCAACCTATTGGTCTCATTAGAAAAAGCTGAAGAGCTATCCATCATGGAAGCGCATCATCAATACAGCATTCTGAAATGCTCCACTTTATCCAATACACACTGTCCACCACAAACAAGATCTAAATAGGATAATAATGATTTTAAGCAAAGAGAATCTACCTTACTGATCTCTTTAAGAATCTATTATTCTGAATGTATATCTAAAAACAAGATGCCAAGAAAAAAAGCATATGCAAAAATGTAAAAAATAACAACATGAAGCTTTAAACTTGAATAAAACTATAGTCAACCTTTGAACAACATGAGGGTTAGGGGCACCAACCCTCCATACAATCAAATATCTGAATATAACTTTACAGTCAGCCCTCTGTATCCACAGTTCCGCATCCACAGATTCAACCAACCTCGGACTGTGTAGTACGTATTTATTGAAAAACATCCACACATAAATTCCACCTTATGTTGTTCAAGGGTCGACTGTCTCCATCTTTCAAGTTTTTATCTACTTCAAAAACCAGAGGATAACATACATGTCAAAACCTTAAAACCAAACAGTGATGATGATCAACAAAATAACTTAAAATAAGTTTATATGAGATGGATTGACGAAAGAACAAAATTAAGAGGTTAAAAGCCTCATCCCTAAGAGAATCAAGATTGTTTTTAGGATTGAATTTTTAAAAGTCATATGGGTCAGTCAGATAGAAATCAGACACAAAAGAGTACAAACTCTATGATTCCATTTATATCACATTCTAGAACAGGCAAAAATAATCCAGTGACAGCCTGAGGCTGGGGGTAGGCTGCAAAAGGGCACAGGAGAATTTAGGGGGTAATAGAAATGTTCTATACCTGGATTGTGGTGGTAGTTACATGACTTCTATGTATTTGTCTAAACTCATCAAACTGTTCATTTAAAACAGGTCTATTGCACTCTATTTAAATTACACCTCAATAAAGCTAATTTTTTTAAAGTATTGCCCAGACAATATTGATACTCATTTACCCTAATTCCTTTCTAAGTGTTACAGACATGGCCTTCACGTACCTGAAGCTGTGCCACAGCATGGCGGTACCCACCATGCTGAAGAAAAGATGCTTGCAATCACATCAGGTGGAAAGAGCGTCACATTTCTCTGAATCTGAAGTAAATTTAACACTAATGCAAGAAATACTCCAATAAAAAACAGCACTACTCCTCGAATCATCAAGTTCACAGTTCGGCTAGTGACAGATGAGATATAGGGACCACACTTTTTGGGCCCAGGTGACTGTGTCTCTCCTTCCGCCATGGTTTCATAAGTTCAGTAAGTCAGCAAAAAAATTTTAAAAAGAGGAAGAAGAAATGGCTTCTCAGCTGAAAAGCCAACTGCCTGAACCAAAGCAGATTGGCGTTTCAACAATATTGCATCTCGTCCTAAAATAGGACCTACCAGAAATCCTGCAAGAGATAAGAAAAAAGAAATCAATGTGTCTAATAAATGACTATACAATTTTCCTGATTTCAATACTAATTCATTTTAAAGGCCAAATAATGAATTGACAAGCTTATATACTTATTTAAATTATTTACTGAATAAGAAGACATTTAAAAAGCATTTTTATATGAATGATGTAATAAAAAATAAAGTGCTAAATCTGTATTTACTAGGACAGAATTAGTGAGCTAAGAGACTAAAAGGTTAGAATAATAGTAAAAACAGCTAGCCCCACATCAGTGAAAAAAGCAGGACGGGTTATCTGAGACACTTCTACTAGAAACTGGAAGATCAAAATCTAGGTTTCTGTTTCTTCTACCCAAATCTCCAAGCCCAAGTAACAGATGGGCTTGGAGATTCAGGTAGAAATTTTTACACTTTACAGAAAATAAATAAATTTCTACTTTACAGAAAATCAACATATTCTGACTGAAAATGTTACATTGCTCTGAATAAAATGTGACTTGCTCGTGAGGACCATCTCCATAGGGGAATAAAATGACCTCTTTTGATGTTTAATGCTGATATATGTGAATTTCTGCACAAAAGTATCTTACAAAAAAACAGACCACCACCCACTCACTCACACATACACCAAGCACAGAAACCAGACCTGACACGCTGTCACCAGGGCCCGAGTTGTGTCCCACCCCTGCCTTGACCCAGTCTGCCCTTGTTGCAATCATGGGAGCTATTGTGAGAAAGCTGCAGTAGGAAGCAGAAGAAAGCGAGCTAAGAAAATAACGAATAACCTCTTGGCTAGATGCTAAGAAGTTTGATCCACATGGCTAAAACCTAGAACTTTGCAAGTACAGTCACTCTAGGTATTCACTCACCCCTCTAAACCAACGTGAACTTTCCTTTGTATATGTTTAAGACAAGTAACATTTGAGGCTATCTAGGAGCTGTCCTTTTAACTCTCACAATAACCCTAACAGGTAAGTGCAATTACGTCCATTTTACAGGTGAGGTGTAAAAGCAAAGAAAGGTTAAGTCACTCAACCAAGTTTCCAGCCTTAGTAAGAGGGCAAGCTGGGATTCAAATCCATGCAGTCTGTCTGGCTCCAAAGCCCTCATTCATACCATTATGTTCAGCCTCCCAAATTGTTACATGTTGCCCTAAATTCTTTTTCTACGAATACTTTTTTTGAAGTGGGAAAGTATTATACAGACTATTTTCATAACTTACCATTATCCCACCTAACAGTATATCTTGGGATATTTCCTTTGAATCTCTAAGTATTTTATTTAAACCTTTACTATGGCACTTCTTATAGGTACCTTATGATGATACGTATAGTTGCTTTACAGATTATAAACTTTCTATGTAGGTCTTATTCACTATCAAGTCTTTGCTGTGCCTACGCACCCAGACAGGTACGTGCCTAGCTCATAGTAGGAGCTCTCCATATTCATATTTGTTTCATTAAATTAGGTTAACCCCTTTTGAATCAAAGTATATTGGGTTAAGCAGGCCTTTTTTTTTTTTAAACATCTTTATTGGTGTATAATTGCTTTACGATGCTGTGTTAGTTTCTGCTTTGTAACAAAGTGAATCATCTATACATATACATATATCCCCATATCTCCTCCCTCCCACCCTCCCTAGCCCACCCCTCTAGGTGGTCACAAAGCACCGAGATGATCTCCCTGTGCTATGCGGCTGCTTCCCACTACCTATTTTACATTTGGTAGTGTACATATGTCCATGCCACTCTCTCACTTCGTCCCAGCTTACCCTTCCCATTCCCCATGTCCTCAAGTCCATTCCCTACATCTGCATCTTTATTCCTGTCCTGCCTATAGGTTCTTCAGAACATTTATTTATTTATTTTTTTAGATTCCATATATATGGGTTAGCGTATGGTATTTTATTTTTCTCGTTCTGACTTACTTCACTCTGTACGACAGACTCCAGGTCCATCCACCTCACTACAAATAATTCAATTTCGTTTCTTTTTATGGCTGAGTAATATTCCATTGTATATATGTGCCACATCTTCTTTATCCATTCATCTGTCGATGGACACTTAGGTTGCTTCCACGTCCTGCTATTGTAAACAGTACTGCAATGAACATTGTGGTACATGACTCTTTTTGAATTATGGTTTTCTTAGGATATATGCCCAGTAGTGGGATTGCTGGGTCGTATGGTAGATCTATTTTTAGTTTTTTAAGGAACCTCCATACTGTTCTTCATAGTGGCTGTATCAATTTACATTCCCACCAACAGTGCAACAGGGTTCCCTTTTCTCCACAACCTCTCCAGGATTTATTGTTTGTAGATTTTTTGATGATGGCCATTCTGACTGGTGTGAGGTGATACCTCATTTTAGTTTTGATTTGCATTTCTCTAATGATTAATGACGCTGAGCATCCTTTCATGTGTTTGTTGGCGATCTGTATATCTTCTTGGGAGAAATGTATATTTAGGTCTTCTGCCCATTTTTGGATTGGGTTGTTTGTTTTTTTGATATTGAGCTGCATGAGCTGCTTGTAAATTTTGGAGATTAATCCTTTGTCAGTTGCTTCATTTGCAAATACCTTCTCTCATTCTGAGGGTGGTCTTTTCGTTTTGTTTATGCTTTCCTTTGCTGTGCAAAGGCTTTTAAGTTTCATTAGGTCCCATTTGTTTATTTTTGTTTTTATTTTCATTTCTCTAGGACATGGATCAAAAAGATCTTGCTGTGATTTATGTCATAGAGTGTTCTGCCTATGTTTTCCTGTAACAGTATTATAGTGGCTGGCCTTACATGTAGGTCTTTAATCCATCTGGAGTTTATTTTTGTATATGGTGTTAGGGAGTGTTCTAATTTCATTCTTTTACATGTACCTGTCCGGTTTTCCCAGCACCACTTCTTGAAGAGCCTGTCTTTTCTCCATTGTATATTCTTGCCTCCTTTATCAAAAATAAGGTGACCATATGTATGTGGGTTTATCTCTGGGCTTCCTATACTGTTTCATTGATCTGTATTTCTATTTTTGTGCCAGTACCATACTGTCTTCATTACTGTAGCTTTGTATTATAGTCTGAAGTCCAGGAGCTTGATTCTTCCAGCTCTGTTTTTCTTTCTCAAGATTGCTTTGGCTACTCGGGGTCTTCTGTGTTTCCATACAAATTGTGAAATTCGTTCCAGTTCTGTGAAAAATGCCATTGGTAGTTTGATAAGGATTGCACTGAATCTGTAGATTGTGTTGGGTAGAATAGTCATTTTCACAGTGTGATTCTTCCAATCCAAGAATATGGTGTATCTCTCCATCTATTTCTATCAACTTTAATTTCTTTCATCAGTGTCTTATAGTTTTCTGCATGCAGGTCTTTGTCTCCTTAGGTAGGTGTATTCCTATGTATTCTATTCTTTTTGTTGCAGTGGTAAATGGGAGTGTTTCCTTAATTTCTCTTCAGATTTTCATCATTAGTGCATAGGAATGCAAGAGATTTCTGTGCATTAATTTTGTAGCCTGCTACTCTACCAAATTCATTGATTAGTTCTACTAGTTTTCTGGTAGCATCTTTAGGATTCTCTATGTATAGTATCATGTTATCTGTGAACAGTGTCAGCTTTACTTCTTCTTTTCCAAGTTGGATTCCTTTTACTTCTTTTTCTTCTCTGATTGCTGTGGCTAAAACTTCCAAAACTATGTTGAATAAGAGTGGTGAGAGTGGACAACCTTCTCTTGTTCCTGATCTTAGAGGAAATGGTTTCAGTTTTTCACCATAGAGAACGATGTTGGCTGTGGATTTGTCATATATGACCTTTATTATGTTGAGGTAAGTTCCCTCTACGCCTACTTTCTGGAGGGTTTTATCATAAATGGGTGTTGAATTTTGTCCAAAGGTTTTTCTGCCTCTATTGAGAGGATCGTATGGTTTTTCTCCTTCAATTTGTTAATATGGTTTATCACATTGATAGTTTGCATATATTGAAGAACCCTTGCATTCCTGGGGTAAACCCCACTTGATCATGCTGTATGATCCTTTTCATGTGCTACTGGATTCTGTTTGCTAGCATCTTGTTGAGAATTTTTGGATCTATGTTCATCAGTGACATTGGCCTGTAGTTTTCTTTCTTGTGACATCTTTGATTTTGGTATCAGGGTGATGATGGCCTCATAGAATGAGCTTGAGAGTGTTCCTCCCTCTGCTATATTTTGGAAGAGTTTGAGAACAGGTGTTAGCTCTTCTCTAAATGTTTGATAGAATTCACCTGTGAAGCCATCTGGTCCTGGGCTTTTGTTTGTTGGGAGATTTTTAATCACAGTCTTAATTTCAGTGCTTGTGATTGATCTGTGTATATTTCCTATTTCTTCCTGGTTCAGTCTGGGAAGGTTGTGCTTTTCTTAGAATTTGTCCATTTCTTCCAGGCTGTCATTTTATTAGCATACAGTTGCTTGTAGTAATCTCTCATGATCCTTTGTATTTCTGCAGTGTCAGCTGTTACCTCTCCTTTTTCATTTCTAATTCTATTCGAGTCTTCTCCCTTTTTTTCTTGATGAGTCTGGCTAATGGTCTGTCAATTTTGTTTATCTTCTCAAAGAACCAGTTTTTAGTTTTACTGATCTTTGCTATTGTTTCCTTCATTTCTTTTTCACTTATTTCTGATCTGGTCTTTATGATTTCTTTCCTTCTGCTAACTTTTGGGTTTTTTTGTTCTTCTTTCTCTAATTGCTTTAGGTGTAAGGTTAGGTTGTTTATTTGAGATGTTTCTTGTTTCTAGAGGTAGGATTGTATTGCTATAAATTTCCCTCTTAGAACTGCTTTTGCTGCTTCCCATAGGTTTTAGCTCATCGTGTTTTCATTGTCATTTGTTTCTAGGTATTTTTTAATTTCCTTTTTGATTTCTTCAGTGATGTCTTGATTATTTAGTAGTGTATTGTTTAGCCTCCATGTGTTGGTATTTTTTACAGAATTTTTCCTGCAATTGATACCTAGTCTCATAGCATTGTGGTCGGAAAAGATACTTGATGTGATTTCAATTTTCTTAAATTCACCAAGGCTTGATTTGTGACCCAAGATATGATCTATCCTGGAGAATGTTCCATGAGCACTTGAGAAGAAAGTGTATTCTGTTGTTTTCGGATGGAATGTCTTATAAATATCAATTAAGTCCATCTTGTTTAATATATCATTTAAAGCTTGTGTTTTCTTATTGATTTTCATTTTGGGTGATCTGTCCACTGGTGAAATTGGGGTGTTAAAGTCCCCTACTATAATTGTGTTACTGTCAATTTCCCCTTTTTATGTCTGTTAGCATTTGCCTTGTGTATTGAGGTGCTCCTATGTTGGACGCATAAATATTTACAATTGTTATATCTTCTTCTTGTATTGATGCCTTGATCATTATGTACTGTCCTTCTGTGTCTCTTGTAATAGTCTTTGTTTTAAAGTCTATTTTGTCTCATATGAGAATTGCTAATGCAGCTTTCTTTTGATTTCCATTTGCATGGAATATCTTTTTCCATCCCTTCACTTTCAGTCTGTATGTGTCCCTAGGTCTGAAGTGGGTCTCTTGTAGACAACATATATACAGGTCTTGTTTTTTGGATCCATTCAGTTAGTCTATGTCTTTTGGTTGGAGCATTTAATCCATTTATATTTAAGGTGGTTATCAATATGTATTTTCCTTTACCATATTCTTAATTGTTTGAGTTTGTTATTGTAGGTCTTTTCCTTCCCTTGTGTTTCCTGCCTAGAGAAGTTCCTTTAGCATTTGTCGTAAAGCTGGTTTGGTGGTGCTGAATTTTCTTAGCTTTTGCTTGCCTGTAAAGATTTTAATTTCTCTGTCGAATCTGAATGAGATCTCTCTGGGTAGACTAATCTTGGTTGTAGGGTTTTCCCTTTCATCACTTTAAATATGTGCTGCCACTCCCTTGTGGCTTGCAGAGTTTCTGCTGAAAGATCAGTTGTTAACCTTATGGGGATTCCCTTGTATCTTACTTGTTGCTTTTCCCTTGCTGCTTTTAATATTTTTTCTTTGTATTTAATTGTTGATAGCTTGATTAATATGTGTCTTGGTGTGTTTCCCCTTGGATTTATCCTGTATGGGACTCTCTGAGCTTCCTGGACTTGACTATTTCTTTCCCATATTAGGGAAGTTTTCAACTATAATCTCTTCAAATATTTTCTCAGTCCCTTTCTTTTTCTCTTCTTCTTCTGGGACCCCTATAATTCGAATGTTGGTGCATTTAATGTTGTCCCAGAGGTCTCTGAGACTGTCCTCCATTCTTTTCATTCTTTTTTCTTTATTCTGCTCTGTGGTAGTTATTTCCACTACTTTATCTTCCAGGTCACTTATCCATTCTTCAGCCTCAGTTATTCTGCTACTGATTCCTTCTAGAAAATTTTAAATTTCATTTTATTGTGTTGCTCATCAGTGTTTGTTTGCTCTTTAGTTCTTCTAGGTCCTTGTTAAAGGTTTCCTGTATTTTCTCCATTCTATTTCCAAGATTTTGGATCATCTTTACTATCATTACTCTGAATTCTTTTTCTGGTAGACTGCCTATTTCCTCTTCATTTTTTTGGTCTGGTGGGTTTTTACCTTGCTCCTTCATCTGCTGCGTGTTTCTCTGTCTTCTCATTTTGCTTAACTTACTGTGTTTGGGGTCTCCTTTTCATAGGCTGCAGATTCGTAGTTCCTGTTGTTTTGACGTCTGCCCCCAGTGGCTAAGGTTGGTTCAGTGGGTTGTGTAGGCTTCCTGGTGGAGGGGACTGGTGCCTGTATTCTGGTGGATAAGGTTGGATCTTGTCTTTCTGGTGGGCAGAACCGCGAGGGACCCCTATAATTCAAATGTTGGTGCGTTTAGTGTCCCAGAGGTCTCTGAGACTGTCTTCAATTCTTTTCATTCTTTTTTCTTTATTCTGCTCTGCAGTAGTTATTTGCACTATTTTATCTTCCAGGTCACTTCTCTGTTCTTCTACCTCAGTTATTCTGCTATTGTTTCCTTCTAGAGAATATTTAATTTCATTTATTGTGTTGTTCATCATTGTTTGTTCTTTAGTTCTTCTAGGTCCTTGTTAAATGTTTCTTGTATCTTCTCCATTCTATTTCCAAGATTTTGGATCATCTCTACTATCATTACTATGAATTCCTTTTCAGTTAGACTTCCTATTTCCTCTTCATTTGTTTGGTCTGGTGGGTTTTTACCTTGCTCCTTCATCTGCTGCGTATTCCTCTGTATTCTCATTTTGCTTAACTTAGTGTGTTCTGGGTCTCCTTTTCATAGGCTGCAGATTCATAGTTCCTGTTGTTTTTGGTGTCTGCCTGCAGTGGGTAAGGTTAGTTCAGTGGGTTGTGTAGGCTTCCAGGTGGAGGGGATTGGTATCTGTGCCCTGGTGGATGAGGCGATCTGGATCTTGTCTTTCTGGTGGGCAGGACCGCATCCAGTAGTGTGTTTTGGGGTGTCTGTGACCTTACAATGATTTTAGGCAGCCTCTCTGCTAATGGGTGGGGTTGTGTTCCTGTCTTGCTAGTTGCTTGGCATAGGGTGTCCAGCACTATAGCTTGTTAGTCGTTGAGTGGAGCTGGGTCTTAGGATTGAGATGGAGATCTCTGGGAGAGCTTTCTCTGTTTGATATTACGTAGAGCCACGAGGTCTCTGATAGACCAATGTCCTGAACTCAGCTCTCCCACCTCAGAGGCACAGGCCTGACACCTGGCCGGAGCACCAAGACCCTGTCAGCCACATGGCTCAGAAGAAAAGGGAGAAAAATAAAAAGAAAGAAAAAATAATACTAAAATAAAATAAAATAAAGTTATAAAAATAAAACTATTTTTTAAATTATTAAAAATAAAAAAAATTTAAAAGTAAGAAAAAAAAAAGAAAGGAAGAAGAGAGCAACCAAACCAAAAAGATCCACCAATGATAACAAGCGCTCAAAACTATCCAAAAAAAAAAGCAGACAGACAGAACCCTAGGACAAATGGTAAAAGCAAAGCTATACAGACAAAATCACACAAAGAAGCATACACATACACACTCACAAAAAAGAGAAACAGGAAAAAAATATACATATATCTCTATGTAAAAAAAAAAAATGGAACAGAGCAACCAAATCAATAAACAAATCTACCAATAACCATAAACTCTAAATACTAAGCAAGATAAACATAAAACCAGAAACAAATTAGATGCAGAAAACAAACCCCCAAGCCTACAGCTGATCCCAAAATCCACCACCTCAATTTTGGGATGATTCGTTGTCTATTCAGGTACTCCACAGATGCAGGGTACATCAAGTTGATTGTGGAGATTAAATCCACTGCTCCTGAGGTTGCACAGAGAAATTTCCCTTTCTCTTCTTTGTTCGCACAGCTCCTGGGGTTCAGCTTTGGATTTGGCCCCTCCTCTGCATGTAGGTCTCCTGAGGGCGTCTGTTCTTTGCTCAGAAAGGACGGGGTTAAAATAACAGCTGATTAGGGGGCTCTGGCTCACTCAGGCCGGTGGGGCAGAGAGGCATATGGAATGTGGGCCAAGCCTGCGGCGGCAGAGGCCAGCATGACATTGCAACAGCCTGACCTGTGCTGTGTGTTCTCCCGGGGAAGCTGTCCCTGGATCATGGGACCCTGGCAGTGGCGGGCTGCACAGGCTCCCAGGAGGGGAGGTGTGGATAGTGACCTGTGCTTGCACACAGTCTTCTTGGTGGCGGCAGCAGCAGCCTTAGCGTTTCATGCCCGTCTCTGGGGTCCGTGCTGACAGCCACGGCTCGCGCTCATCTCTGTAGCTCATTTAGGCAGTGCTCTGAATCCCCTCTCCTCGCGCACCCTGAAACAACGGTCTCTTGCCTCTTAGGCAGGTCCAGACCTTTTCCCAGACTCCCTCCTGGCTAGCTGTGCACACTAGCCCCCTTCAGACTGTGTTCACGCTGCCAACCCCAGTCCTCTCCCTGGGATCTGACCTCCGAAACCCGAAACCAGAGCCTCAGCTCCCAGCCCCCGCCCGCCCCGGTGGTTGAGCAGACAAGCCTCTCGGGCTGGTGAGTGCTGGTCGGCATCGATCCTCTGTGCGGGAATCTCTCCACTTTGCCCTCCACACCCCTGTTGCTGCGCTCTCCTCGGTGGCTCCAAAGCTCTCCCCCCTCACCCACCGCCCATCTCCGCCAGTGAAGGGGCTTCCTAGTGTGTGGAAACATTTCCTCCTTCACAGCTCCCTCCCAGAGGTGCAGGTCCTGTCCCTATTCTTTTGTCTCTATATTTTCTTTTTTCTTTTGCCCTACCCAGGTCCATGGGGAGTTTCTTGCCTTTTGGGAAGTCTGAGGTCTTCTGCCAGCGTTCAGTAGGTGTTCTGTAGGAGTTGTTCCACATGTAGATGTATTTCTGATGTATCTGTGGGGAGGAAGGTGATCTCCACGTCTTACTCCTCCACCATCTTGAAGGTCTCTCGTAAGCAGGCCTTTTGGAAGGTGAACCTAACCTAGCAGTTAATCATCTTTAAAATATATGTCCTGTAAGCTTCCAAGTTTCAAACTACCTTATAAATGAATTTTGGGAACAAAACCCATGTGTAAACTGGAGGGAGGGGTGGGGGTGTTGAGTTTAGAAATAATCAGTATGAAAATGAGAACATCTGTAAGCACTAGTAACTTTCACAGCCTATCAGTTCCACGTTATAAACAGAAACAATAGACTTTTTTTTACTGTGCCTCTACCACACTCAAAGCTCTGTGCCCAACACCCAAGGGGGGAATTTTATCCTCAAGCTCACAAACCTACTTACTGTACAACATCACTGAGCTCTATAGCTTAGCAGCCTTGAGAAAACAGTACATATTATAGCTGATTCATAGGAAAATATATTCTAAACACCTACTGAAAATCCTAGAAAACATAGAAAACATCTCCCCTTGACCTGGTCTTGCAGACTATTCCTTGCTGTGGTATCCAGCATGTCAGCATGTCATGTGTTCTACAGTGTTCAGTATCTACAGAATTCATCATCATCATTATCATCACGATACAGCACCCATTTATGGAGGGCCTACTCCATGCCAGGCATACAGTAACTCTAATCTTCAAAATAATGCTAAAGGTAGGTATTATCATCCACATTTTACAAATGAAGATATAAAGTCAAAGAGACTTAACAACTTGCCTATGGTCACATGACATGCAGTATTAGAACTGGAATTGTACCTTACATCTGACTGATGCCAAAACCCATCCTCTTTCCTCTAAAACTTGAGTCCCATTCCAGCCCAGCTCCTTAGACTTCTTTTTTGGCATCCCCTATAGAAGGGGATTTGGTTACTGAAAAGATGGACAGACACTGGAAAACAATCTTAACTGTAAATATTCTCAAGGTACTAATGTAAATTAATGTCCAACCAGAAAGACCATAAGAATAAATGTACAAACAAATAAATTTTCTTTAAAAGTCCTAGATCCAGGAGTAAAAATATGTATTAAAGAAAAAAATCATATGGCCAACTTACATACAGTATTAGACCAAGAGTTGACTCCTCATTTCCCAAACTTCAGCAGACACAACAATACCTCCCGCTTTCTGCTACTAAAACAGCTACTAGAGGACAAAGAGTAAATACACATTTTAAGTAACCCAAATTGCTCTAGTATATCTAGTAAATTGTTTCTGTCTGTGAATTTTTCCAAAAGGGAATTTTATGTTGAATAATATTTTTAAAAGAACAAAACAGCTTCAGTTTTAAAAAGCTATTCTGGTGTGGTAGGTCCCATCTCACATCACTCACCAGTGTTTGTCAAAGAGCACTGGCATTTTGGGCAGGGCAATTTCTTGTTGTTTGGAACTGCCCTAAGCATTGAAAAACAGTTAGCAGCCCTGGCTCGTGCCCACTAAATGCCAGTGCACGCCCCCCTCCCCACTCTGAGATAACCAAACATGGCCTTACATGTTTCCAAATTCCCACAGAGACGCAATGTTCTCCCACTGAGAGACACTGATTGCTAGACTCTTTCCGCATTCTACTTCCAGGCTGCTAGAGACTTTCTACAATGTTTATTTATGTAATTCTGCCACAGCTGTTTACTCAACCTTTCTGAAAGTGCTTGTTTATAGTTTCTTACTTCACCCCAAAAGTTGTCTTTAAAAATAACACAATTGTTTCATGTTTACCTGAATAAGATTTTTTAAGCTATTTTTTAAGTCCAAAAAGCTAATTTTGTGACTACATAATAATACAATACTATATAATTACTGGAGACAAAAATAAAAGTTAAAATGCTTTAGAATCACAGTATCCTAAAATGTAAGAAATGGAAGGGAATGGGAGTTCATCTCTTCCAGGGGCTATGTGAGTCTGATGTAAAACAAAACCAAAAAAGTTGTGGATATGTGCATTTTTCCGGTTAGGGAGTTGGACATTTTTATATCAAGTACTCAAAAAGTTCATGATCCAAAAGAAGTTAAGAACCAGTGATCTGTTTCCTGGCAAAGCAAATGAGACCCAAAGTGGGTAAGTGAAGTGACAAGATCAAGAATGTATACTACTGGGTCTTGCTACGACAAACATGTAAAGTGAACTCCTAGAAATGGCCAGACTCGTCAAAGGGGTAAAAAATTCCACAAGACCATTCACCGCCTACTATGCAACAACTAAGTTCCTAAATAAAGCATGTTGTTTATAATAGTCACACATTAGGGGAGGAGGTTATTTTAAAGTGAAAGCTCTTGGAATAAATATCCCTAATTTGTTTGTTTTCAAGTTTGGTTTTCTGATTATGTATTGATAATATCTTCCTAGAGCGTATCTATACCTTTAAATGTTACTGTTACAACAGCAATAAATTCGATTCTCAAAAATTTTTTAAAAACCTATATTTGAAAAATTTAGATTACCCAAGAAATAATTTTCTGATCAGGGAAGAAGTCTCTGGTATAAAGATACCATTTAAAAGACAATATCTCAATAGATCCTCAACAATAATCCTAGTAAGTAGGCAGGTGTTTTTAATCCTTAATCTTTTTATTTTACAAAAATAACTTTCTGAGATTATAAAACTGTTGCCGGGTAGTACCAGGACTAGCTCCAAGCACTCTGACTCCATGTCCAGAGTGTTTCCCATTTCACAACTGCCTTTTCTACAAACACCATACAGAAACAATTTAAATGCCACAAAAGAAACAGTTTTTAAAGCCATGTTGATAAACTACTGTTAATACCAAAATAACACTTTTTTTTTCCAAAAACTGACAAACAAGAAACTTCCACAGAACATGAAAAATTCTACCTTGAGCCCTGACCTACAATTTCTATAAAGTACGTTACTGAACAAAAAGAAAAATAGTTCAAATAGTTTGGATAGATAATAACAAATCATCAAAACTGGAAAAACGTTATTCCCAGTCTATGGCTTCCTGTCAATGGATTATTATTACCTTCAGGTAAATAAAATAAGTGATTCTCAGCTTTGCGGATGAAAATCGAAGTTTACATTTGCCACTGAAACAACTTCCAGGCAACAGGCATTTGAAAACAAGCATACAAACAAAATCTCCCTAAGAACTGATTAAGTACCAATTGTATTTTAACAATTGCAACACCCCAAAAACCATACAAGATCATTTCTCTTTAAAGGAAGAGCAGTCACAGAAGTATGTTTACTCCCTCAGATTACCTGTCTCTTCAGGTGCTTAGATCAGAAAGGCTACTAAATAATAAAATTAAATTACTACCTCACATCTTTTTTATCCTATGCTCTTGTAATTAGAATGGCATTCTCAAAATAGAATAAGCATTACAGTTAGGAAAAACACACTTAAGTCAATGAAACTCTCCTTAAATAAAAGCACACAAATGTGAATCGTAGGCTATGGACGCTAAAAACTTTTAGGAAGAAAAACATGTTTGCCTTGAAGACCCTGCAACTCATCTTTCCTGTCAACATTAAAACCCAAACACAGAAACCATTAAGCAAGCAACATTTGCATCCCATTATTGCTTTTAAATGACCAATCTCAGTCCCTAAAAAGGTTACTCCATCGTTTGAGAATAATTTTCTGATAACAATGAAAACAAGCTCTGTCATTAAATTTCTCAATTGCATTTTATCCTTTCCTTTTCAGTCCACCACACGTAAAAGTAACAGTTGTCAGTTTAAAAAGAATCAACCTCTTTACCAAATAAATGTACATGATTCACAGCTTCGTCACTTTATATCAGGTATGTACTGAGAACTATAACAAAACACACTACTCAACCTAATGTCCAGAGAAAGAATAAAAGGAGGAAACAGGAAGAGTACGGGGCTATTCTCTGGGGAGCCCTTATTAGTGGGGGCATCCCTTCATTCATTTTTCACTCAATGGTTCCCTATCAGGGCCAAACCCCAAAGTTGGAAGATACAACCTAGCCTCTGCCAGACTGCCTTCATTCCTCCTGCACCCAAGACAGGAGCTTGTCTCCCCCCCCCCGCCCCCCCCCCCCCCACAATCCTCAGCTCCATTGCAATAGTGATCCCGGCCAGTCTCGGTGCCCCAGCTGTCAAGACTACTCATTCCTTCTTGAAGCATTTTCTCAATAACCCTACAAAACAGTCAGCTCTTCCTAGTCATATTTCCCTAGACTATCTAGCTAACGCCATACTTCACTAACTTTCTGCCAATGCTAACTGGACATGGGTCACTATCACTTAAGTTTTACCCACACTGCTTTCCTCTACCAGATTGCCAATCCCCACTGACCAACCCTAAAATCCAAGAAACTATCACCAACCGACTTCTAGGTCCTGAAAAGAGTAATCTTTGTCTTTACCATACACCTACTCCAGAGGTTTCCAATTCCAATCCAAAATGCCGAAGTCCCACTCCTCAACCCAATATCAACATACCTTTTGGCGGATTCTAAGCATTCTACAATACCTACCTTTTCGGATCCTTCCCCCTCCCAAGCCTGAGTCTGGTCTCCCTGGCTACGAGCCTGCCGAGTCCTGACAGCTCTATGCTTGACAGCCCGCCGACCTCCACCCCAGCAGATCTCCGGGGTCGCCCTTCCCGCCGTCCTCCAGCCTTCTTTCCGCTCGGACACTCTTCCACTGACCGGGGAGCCTCGGCCTCTCCTAGACCCTCTCCCCGACCCAGGTGTCCCCTTCCGGATCTCGCCGACCCTTCTCCAGGTTAAGCAGAGCCCCTCGCCCTTCAGGCCCCATCTGTGGTCCTGGCTCCTCGTACTTGCCAGCAGGGTTCCCAGGCTGCAAAAACGCAAGCGGTTCCTCTTCCCGAGGGCCACCACCTTCCTCAGGCCCCTTCCCTCAGCACCAAGTCCACCGCGCTTCCCCGGGGAATCCCAACTCACCCCCGCCTCCGCCATCTTCTGGGACCGGCCCCCACGCCCCTCCGCCGCTTCCTCCTCCCCTCCCACAACTCCTCCCGAGCTCCACTGCGCCTGTGCGGCCGACGCGGTTACGCTCGGACGATCGGGGCAGAACAACTTCCGGTTCCCACCGGCGCCAGGTAGTGGGCCCGCGAGCCGGGGCAAAAGAACTTCCGGTCTCCGCGAGGGTAGCGGCCGGCTGTAGGCGTGGACTGTCGAGTGGTGAAAGGCTGGTAGATCCGCTGTTGTTTGCTGACCGGGCAGTCGTCGTTTTTACTGGTACATTTATTAATGAAAATTGAAGGAGAAATTAAATTTGCAACAAAATGCATCAAAGCAAGTATTTGTATGGCTTTCTTGTTTTCTCTAATGTTTCCTAAAGGTTTTAAATTTGTCTCGTGTAGATTTTCACAGTACCAGTAAAAAAAGGGATGTGGGTGGATTATACTGAATGGAGGAGGAATTTTAAAAAGAAAGGAGAAGAGCACCCAGAAAAGAACCCAGAAAAGAGACAATAACTTCAAAATGTCCTGACATCATTGTTCTCTTTAAAGCAACATGAGTCCTGTTCATCCAGGTCTTGCCTCCTCTAAGCCAGCTTTTTCAAACACTTCAAAATTGCCTTCAATGAAATCCTTATGGAAGATTTTAGCCTGGAGAGACCTTTGTTTTAGTTTAAGTATTTACTGATTGCAAGAAGGGATAAGACCTAAAAAGCAAGAACTGTGTGGCCCCCAGTTCCTAAGGTTCTTCCATCCAACGCAGTCATTCCTACTTCAGTATGAGGTAGAATACAAAGTCCTCAGGAGAAATACAGAGAGCCACTGTCTTCTGATTAAGTTTGGGAACAGTTTTTATGCATGATAACGAGGCAGATATGATGAAGCTGTGCATTCTCTGGGAGCTCAGAGATGGAAAAACATGAAATAGATGGTGGAGCCTGGAGCGTAGACAGATGTATTGAGACATGAGATCTGAATGTCACACTCATGAATTTGGACTAGATATTTGTTATTATCATGGAAACATGAAAATCACAAATTACTTGATGCCAGAGTATAAATTGATGAAGAACGCTGAGAAATCAGAATAACTTTGGGTTACTTTGAAGCTGGTGTAATATGGCTGAGAGAACACTGGTGAAGGATTGAAACCTGGCGCTGTGACAGCAAGTGCATAATCATGTCCAATAAATTGATTTCTCTAGGCTTTTTTGTTCCCATTTGTAAAATGAAGGATTGGTCTAGATTATTTCTAAGGTTCTCTTCATAGGCTAAAGTATCAATGATTTGCTAATTCTGTGACTTCAGAAAAGTTTTTTCCATTAACCTTACATGTTGTTTGGTTTCCCAACTGAGTGGGAATAAAGGTAAACTAGAAAACAAAAACCTTTTTACTTAGCTAACACAAACACCCACAAAAGTTTATTTGCCTTGTTGAAGTGAGATATTTTTAGACTAACATTAATGATTGTCCAAGGGTTGATGACTAAGCCTCTAAGAACCTTGAACTTGGAAGCCTTTCCCGAATTAAAAGCATCTGGAGTTTTCCTAGTCAGTACCTAGAACCCAAAACACTAGAGACTCTAGTACTAGTTTTGGTGGTGTTTTGATGTAGGAATACATACAGTTGTGGGACACAAAAAGTCAAGGATTTTTGCCTTTTTGAGATTACAGGATGGATCATTTGTTAATCCATTCATCCCTCAACAACTATCACCTGAACGTCATGCACATCCCAGGCACTTGGCACTGGACCTCAGGAAGAAAAAACCTTTTCTGCCTTGTGAAGTTTGCAGTACAGTTGGGGAAACACACAGTAAATCGTTAAATTAGTGTATAATTTCAAATGGAGACAAGTGCTACAAAGATGATGAACATCTCCATACTGTGAAAGGGGACTGGGTATGACTTCAGGTGTGACTTGAAGATAGAGATCTTCTAAGAGCAGGGTGAAGAGCAAGTGTGAAGGCACTAAAGCTGCAAAATCTTGGTACATTCCAGAAACTGAAAGGAAGGGAAAGCAGCTGGTGGGTAGCCATTGAGAAGGAGGTTACATATCGAGGTTGTGTGTTAATTTCATGACTTACTATGTGCCAGGCACTATGCTAAATTCCATTTCATTTCACATGCTCAAAACCCCTTCAAAACAGTTACTATATAGTAGATGAGAAATTAAGGCTAAGAGCAGCGATTCTCACAGTGGCTGCATTTTAAGATCACCTGTGGATCTATTACAATTTCTAGTGCCTGAGCATCACCCTCCATATATTCTGATTTGATTGGACTGAAGAGGGGGCCTTGGCCCTTTTAATA
Organism: Delphinus delphis; assembly: GCF_949987515.2. Taxonomy (NCBI): domain Eukaryota; kingdom Metazoa; phylum Chordata; class Mammalia; order Artiodactyla; family Delphinidae; genus Delphinus; species Delphinus delphis. Next base: position 102,302,967 of record NC_082689.1, on the reverse strand, counting down.
AATCCCTTGTGTAATCCTAATATGAAGCCAGAGTTGAGAATCACTGTCTTAGAGTTAATTTGCCCAGGGTCACTTGGCAACTAAGTGGCAGAGGAGAGAAATTAAACCTAGATCTGTCTGATTCTACAACCTGTGCTTTTAGCTACTCACTAGTGCCCTGTCAACATTCAACGACATGTAGCACCAGTTGCATGCTAAAAACTTTGTAAAACACTGAGAAATAAAAATGAACAAGGCAGAGCCCTTGCCTTCATTGAATTCACAGCCTTTTAAGGCAGAAGTCTCAGTAAATGAAGCTAGGCCAGCTCATGTAGGCAGAAGCAAGTCAACTGAGGACTGTCATTGAGATCAGATATGTTCTTCCTATTTTAAGCTAGATTGGCACTGAAGGTAACTGGTGCATCAGGGAATCTACGTAGGCAGCTATTGCAATCATCATCTGAGAGATGGTACAAGCCTGAACTAAGGCAATGGTGAGGTTCAAAGAGAATTGGCAGGACTTGCCGACCACTGACATGAGGGTGAGGAAAAGAAAGAAGTGGAAGATGACTTCAGAGTTTTGAGTTTGATGGACAGAGTGGAAGTGAACACCACTGATCTAGAACAAGAACACAGGAATTGAATCTGGGGTTGAACGAGTTTGAAATACTTGTTGAGCATTTAGGTAAAAATGTCGAATAGAGTACTGGAAATGTGCATCTGGAATTCAAGTGAGCAAACGGATAGAAATAGAGATCTGGAATCCTTGACCTCCAGGTGGTAGTTGAAGGCATGCCTTGCATAGTGTGTATGCTGTGTATGGAAGTTTTTTAAAAAGACAATAGAGATCAAGAGGAAAAAAATCCACAAAACCTGACCTTGCTGTATTTGAATAGTTCAATAAAGCTATTTTTATCTGCAGTGATATTAAACCCAGTCAACTCATGATTATCTATGATGAGATTTTAATACTTTCCAGACCTTCCCTGGGCACACAGCAAATTTAACAGATGATGCATAACCATGGAATGCAAACCAATTTAAATATTGGCTAAATATTTAAGAATGCTATATGATGCATTCGGAACTGTAACAGAAATATCCTACAACAGTGTTTTCACACATAAATAATTTGTATGTAACCCTAGTTTTGACTTCAATCATTTTGATGATATTACTCAAACCTACAAAAATTATAATGTTCTAAACATAAAACTAGGTAGAAGATCCTTAGGCTTAACTCCTACTTCTATAAACCAAAACATTTGCAAAATAAATATGAACAAAAGCATAAACTAAGTAAGCTTCAAATTACAGTAATGTGAAAGGTGTTTTTTGAAACTGAAGCATTTCAATGAAGACTGAAGTAGTTGCTACAGAATGAATTATTTTGAGATAAAACGTGCTCTTATTACTGTTTATCACGTGATGGCCCAATTCTTTCACTACTTCTCTTTATTCAACCTTTATTTGTACAGTCTACCCTACCATTATTTGGCCTTCATTTAGAGCAAATGATCATTTAAATCCATCTCTGTTGTTTTTTAATCAATGTAAGACAATTAGAATCCAATCTTAAGAGAAATCATGTAGCAATGCTCTGCTAGAACGTGTTTATCAACATGATTCACAACATGCTTGTATTAATATTTGAAGGATATCATGTAATTAAAATCACATCATTTAAAAATTCTCCAGTAAATTTATGGACCACTGAGAATGTACTCATGTCCTCTAAAGATCTGCAAATGCTACTTTGAAAAAAGCTATCATAGGTTATCCAGAGTTTTTGCTTATTTATGCCTTGTAAAATTCCTTAGCATAACTCTCCAATTCCCAAAATGTATTCCTTAGAATTAATATTAACAGGAATTTGTGGAGAAAAATAGGATTCTGTGCTCATATTTAGTAAGCATTGGATTAGAAAAAATTAAACAGATATTGTCAATATGGGAATTTTGAGACCCTGTAATATTCCAGGACACAATTTGTTCCATGAAGCATTTGTTTTTTCCCCCCTTTGGAGCATCTCACAGAGCTAGTGGTTGGCTATGTTTACATCCTGTCAAACATCCCCCTCTAATATGTTTAGGGGAAGTTGAAGTAATGAAGTTGCATTTTACAGTGAAAGCTGTTTATAAAATCCTCTGTCATCAATCAATCCATAATCATCTACGTAGAAAGCAGGCTCTTAGGGCATATGGCACACTTGTCAGTGCCTAGGGTGGTGCCTCGTTTGTATTGTAATACGAGTTCAATAAATATTTGTTGGGTTAATTAAAAGTTTGTTGTGTGTGTGTTATTTGTTTTATGTCAATAGTGGTTGCTACTATTTTGGTTTCATGCACTACGTAGCATCTGGAGAGAAGACTGTGATCAGAAAACTATTTTTATATTATATAACAAGTGTTTATCCTGAAGGAGCAGAAAGAAATTTGTCTTAGAATCTGTACTGTCTAATACAGCAGGCACTAGACACATGCATCTATTTAAATTAATCAAAATAAAATAAAAATTCAGGTCCTCAGTTACACTAGCCACATCTCAAGAGTGCAATAACCCACGTGATGGACAGAGCGGATTATAGGACACTTCTATCATCACATGAAGTTTTACTGGGAAGCACTGATTAGATGATTTATGTAAATTTAAGTGCCTCAAAATACTGACAAGGTAAGAAAAAAAATCAAGAAATAGAGGCAAAATCATTATCCACCAATTTGTCCATCTAAAATTTATCGGTTCTTTTAGCATGTTGGAGACAGAATTATGTAATGCAGAGGAGCCCAGTGGTTTTAGTTTTACTTTAGGAAAAAGTTTGAGTTATGTCATTCTAAGCTTTCAGACTTGGCACCAGCCTCTTCCAGAGGGACGTGCCAATTTCAGAAGGCAGTTTGGTTTCTCAGCAAGAATCATGAGTAGGTGACCTGTAGAAAGTCTATATAGCACATTAACGTGGGCCAGGTTATAAAGAAAAAGCCTCCCGCTGGAAACGGTGTTTGTTGGAATGTATTTTAAGTAGGACCTTGAAAGCGTCAAACATCCGAAAAGACGAAGCGGGATTAACAGGCTAAAATCTAAGGGGAAATGGGACCCCAGGAAAGTAAGCAGAGCAAGGAAGCCACTCTTGCCCTGAAATTATTTGCTGATTGGGAAAAACTGAAATTCTGTTTTGTCAGACTTTTCAGACAAGAGACAATGTGACATCTTGGCTGCGAACTTTTGGCGTCAGAGACCTCAAATTGAAAAGGCAGGACCCCAAAGAACAGCACCTTGGACCATGTGAAGTAATCCCACACCCCACCCACAGGCGGAAATGAGCAGTGGGAAATTCAAAGGTACGAAATAAGTACCTGTGGAAATGTAGCCAGAAGCTGGCGTTCAGGCAAATTTGCATTCCAAATTCACTCCACCCCAGTGAATACAAAAACTTCCTGTCTTTAGTTTTGTTTAAAGTGGTCTTAGAACGATAGGGTCCAAAATGCCTGTGAACTGAACCCTTCTAAATGTTCTTCCAGTCTTTTCCAAATACCAAGCCCACATCTAATACATCTAGAAGTTTCTTTAGTAACACTCGCCTTAACCAAGTATCCAGAGCTTTCAACTTATTTGTCATAGGAAACAAAAACCACCCTTTTCATATTTTCATTTCATCAGATTACAAATTTTGTATTACTTTATGTAATTTCAACAACACAACTGATAACAATCACAATGAACTCTTGGTGGACACACAGCCTAATTGCTGGGGCCACAAGAGCTTGCGGCAGCGGCAGCCGGCCGCGGGAATGCAGGAGGCTCTGCCAGGGAAAGCGGGCTTTTCCTCTACTCTGAGTGCAGGCTCTTCTTTTTTTTTTTTATTTTATTGAAGTACAGTTGATTGACAGTACTGTGTTAGTTTCTTCTGGACAGCAAAGTGACTCAGTTACATACGTATATCTATTCTTTTTCATATTCTTTTCCATTATGTTTTATCCCAGGATATTGCATAGAGTTCCCTGTGCTCTACTGGAGGACCTTGTTGTGTATCCATCCTCTATATACTAGTGTGCACCTGCTCATCCCACACTCTCACTCCTTCCCTCCCCTACCCTCCTCCCCACACCCCAGCCAAAAGTCTGTTCTCTTTGTGAGACTGTTTCAGGATCTTCTTACATCCTTTGTCAGTGCTGGGAGGAGACCTGGAGGCTCACAGAGGGAAAGGACTTGCCCAGGGTTTATTATTAGTTGGGTCAGAAGAGCAATCAGATCTTTGACTCCTAATCCTGTGCTCTTTTTTTATTTTTAAATAGAATTCATCTTGATCTCAGGACCATGCTTTACATCTTTTAGATCATGTAAAAGACATTTTTTCTACTCTATTAGCTTAACAGACTCTGAGACAGTAATAGATAATTCTTGGTGTATTTGTAGGTAAAGCTTTTATACATTTTCTTAATAATATGCCCAGAATACTCAATATAAGTTATTTATCATTTCATAACTCTGTACACTGAGATCACCCACTATTCGATAATAGTTACAAATGTGAGGTGATATCATAATAGGGATGCTTATCTTCTTGCATGTAAACTCATTAAATGTCTACTGCAATTACTGACCTTAGCTTAACTGTAATTTTTTTTTAAATTGGTGGCTAGCTCTATACCACATTCAAACAAACTGGAAGAAAAGAGGAATGACAGAGGTGCTTATAAATTAATCTAGTCACAAACTGGCAAACTAACCTGAATTCTCATGCTTGCACTGCTTCAATCCGTGATGATTAGTGATGTGATGATCAATGCTGGCTACAGAAAAAAAAAAAAAATGTGGTCAAAGAGGGGGGCAGGATGGGGAACAGTACAGGTTGAACCTCCAATATTCTGAAAGAAGAGGGCAATGAGAAGGGTATTCACCATTTAGTACTGGCCTTGGTGTAACCCTTTCAGGGCGTTTTTCGGGTCTGCTAGGAAGCAGTGATGACTAAAGTCAATAGATTGACTTTAGTCAATGTATATAAAGTCAAATGGTCCCTGTAAGGCTTGGTATGTATCATCAGGCAACAAATAAACTAAACAAAGCCCAAACAAGGTCACCATGGATGAGCAAGCAAATGCAAAATACAACTCTGAGACAAAGTCACTGAGGTATAAAACATCAGGGTGAGAAGACAACTGGAAAGATTATAGACTATAAACTATTTGTCAGAGAGGCAATGATAGAGACCAAGAAAAAAGAGGCGACACTAGCTATTAATTATTACAAGGGCCCATACAATTTGAGGTCAAAAAACATAACAAGGTGCTTTCTAAGGGATTTCTCTCCTGCTAATTCACCACACTGTCGTTTCAGCTCTGCAACACTCCTTCATTCAAACTGAATCACACATGAGGGACTTATACAGCTTTCACTCTTCCGAAGGCAATATGTGTATTCTAAGCTCTTATTGAACTTAAGCTAGGCTCACAGTTGTCTAAAAGTGTATATTGCTTTTATAAGGGGCTGAAAAATGTAGCAGAGAATTTCCTCTGACTTGCCAGTTATATATATATATATAAAAGCAGAGGATTTTCACTGATAACAGATGGAGGACACAAATGATTAAATAGTTGAAAATTTCCCAAAAGATATATGGATAAGGTAGGTGATGTAATAGACATAAAACACACCTATAGAAATTCAAGGGCTTGAATTTAGATTTCTTTTGGGATTTAGATTTCCCCAAAACAGGAACTATCAAAATAATTTTCCATAGAAAAAAATTATTTGAAACGATTTTCAATTCAAAGGGGAAAGGGAGGAGAGGGATAAATTAGGAGTATGGGATTAACAGATACAAAGTACTATACATAAAATAGATAAGCAACAAGGATTTACTGTATAGCACAGGGAACTATATTTACCATCTTGTAATAACCTATAATTGAAAATAATCTGAAAAAAAATATATATATATAACTGAATCACTTTCTGTACACCTGAAACTAACACAATGTGATAAATCAACTATACTTTGATAAATTGTTTTAATTTTAAAAATCAGGGCTTCCCTGGTGGCGCAGTGGTTGAGGGTCCACCTGCCGATGCAGGGGACACGGGTTCGTGCCCCGGTCCGGGACGATCCCACATGCTGCGGAGCGGCTGGGCCCGTGAGCTATGGCCGCTGAGCCTGCGTGTCTGGAGCCTGTGCTCCGCAACGGGAGAGGGCACAACAGTGAGAGGCCCGCGTACCGCAAAAAAATAAAAAATAAATAAAATTAAAAATAAAATTAAATTTAGTTCCTTTGGAATTTGAGAAGCACTGCTTTTTTCTTAAGGCTAGGAATTAATGCTTTAATAATGATGACAGAAAATTAAAAGAACTTAAGACTTTTCAGAAACAGAGCTTAGATTCATAAAATTAATTTTAGTATGACAGAACCATCAGTAGAAAAGACATTCCAAACTGAGAAATAGTATATGTTGCTCAGTGATGGCCTGGAGAGTCCTGGTGATGCTTAATATTCTCAGAGGGTTTATTGGACACCTTAGCTCCAGTAGATCTCATAGCTCCTCTGTGATTTTAAAGATTGGTCCTCTGCTAGAGCTCAGTTTTCTTTGAGGAAGCCTGCACTAGTGGAAAAGCGTGAGCACTCTTTAGAAGGAGGCATATCTACATTCTGGTCTCTGCTCTATATCACCAGCTGGGTATTCTTTGGCCAGTTGCTTGACTTCTCTGAGCCTCCATTTCCTCAACATTAAAGCACTGGCTTGGCCCAAAAGTTCGTTTGGATTTTTCCATAAGACGGTACGGAAAACCCGAACAAACTTTTTGGCCAACGCAATACTTCCTGTTGTCAGGAATATATCTGATAAAGTCATAAAAGATCCTAGTTTTGTGGGTATTATAATTAATGACATTGATATACCTCTTGACAAATGGCCTTATTTCTATTGAATGGCTCCAGGACTGGGACTTTCTCTCCTCTTCATCTTTGCACGCACAGCTCCAGGTCTGAGAGAATTCCTCCTGGGGTACAACCGGACTCGGCTTCTTTATGGCTCCCACCTCTTGATTCCATTCCACGCGACAGCTTTTAAATTGTTCAATTCTCCTCCCATTCCACACTCCCCACAGATTCTCGTCCTGGCTAAATATACTGTTTCTTTACTCATTTTCCATAGCACAGTTTCTCTGCCCCCTTCTATAACTGTTGCTTTCTTCTGGACATACTTCAGTCTGTCAAGTTACCTGCCATAGGGCTACTTCCAGAACAAACACCAGAGTTGCATCCTCACATGCCTTGTTTTGGATGCTTCTTTTAACACAATGTGCTATCACAGTAGCATTTTTTGGCAGCTACATCCCACTATTAAGTTGTATGGAGTTGTTAAATTTAAGCAACTCTTAAATCCTTTCCGTGTGCACAAACCACATTTTCTTTATCTTTTTCTTTTATAGTTGTGAGTAGAATTGGGGCTGTTTTGGATGTTTCCACCTTGTCCATTGAAGGGGAGGGGTGGATGCCTAAACAAAAGCGTTTATAATTCAAAAGGGTTGAATTTCTTCTTCTTAAACCATGTTCATAGTTACTACCTATAAAGATCTCTGGGGTACAAATTCCACCATTTAACATAATGCCTTTCAGCTTTGTGGTACCTACAGCCTGTATCTGCATGCCATCATGCTATCATAATCTTATTCCAAGTCCTTAGTAAACAATTTGTGTAGTACAGCGCCAAGGCCAGAGGCCTGTGGTGGGCTCTAGAGAGAGCCCTGCCTTTTAGTTGACATAAATCCATTCATCAGAAAGAACTCTGCCTACTGTACACCCAACTCAAATTCAGAGCGCTATCGTTAGAGGTTGGTAAGTTCATGTAGAAATTCAAGCTAAGCACTTCGTCCTCACTAATTTATGCTGTTTTCTTTGCCAAAGGCTTACACATCATCTCCTTAATAATTGGTCTCAGATGTCAAGCCCATCTCCGGAGTTCACAGGATTCACCTCTGTTTTGAGAAGAAGACATTGTGCATTTTCAGTCTTCCCTAATTCTCAGGATTCTTCAAAACTTATTGACAGGAATTCCTCTGTTTTATCCCAAAGTTCTTTCAGTGTCTAAGAAATGCACCTCATCATGAATGTCATGAAATGTCTATGCATTTTGAACAGCCAGCTCCTACAGGTTCTTACACATTCCTTCCGTATCTGACAGTTTTTCAGCTGGAGAAAACGTAGGAATTAAAGCAGATAGGCAGTTCTGCTTTCTTCCTTTTCTCTTTTAACACTGTAAATGTCTGGGTCTACCAGACTCCTTAAGTCATGGGCACCTTTCTGGGCCATCTGTGACTCACCACCTCAGTCCTGAACCACATACATTTGTATTGTTCATAACTTCACCCTGAGCGCTTGCACTCGACAGTCTGACCTGTTTTCAGCCTGACTCTGTGACTTATTTGTACTTTTCACTTCTACTTGCCTTCTGAGACCTGATAGTTCTCATACTTTGACTTTTCTCTTTGCTCCTAACCCTTTGGTCTCCCAAGGGGAAATGCTTCTCTTCAGCCAATGGGTTCTTTCCTTAGGGTGATACGCTTGGGTCTGACATCCTCACCAGGTATTCCGGCTATTCACTGCTGTGTATCCAACCAGGTAGCAGCTGCATCACCTTTAAGTCACAGGGTATCACTTCTGCCATACTCAGTTGGTCAACTGCTCACTAGGGTTGGCCCAGATTCAGAGCGAGGAGACATAGATTCCACCTCTCAATGAGAGCAGTGTCAGAAGATTTGCAGGCAAGATTTTAAAACATCATACCAGATTAGCAGAGCCCAGCGAACAGAGACCAAGCATCATGCCGCAAAGGCATCTGTCACTTGCTTTTCGTCCTCCACGTAAGTGGACAAGTCCTTTTTGATGACTTCATATGTTTTACATGGCTCCCTTCATTCTGGACATTAACATGTAACTTTCTTACAGACTTACATGGCTGTTTAGCCTTTGAACATGACTGCTTGTCTATTTTCTGTTTGGATTCATCAGAGGAGACCCTCTGAACCCAAATCAGTTTATTAGGAGCACTTCCGTTGCTCCTACCCCACTCTATTGCCCAAACTTAAACTTTGAAAATGTTTAATTTCTTTTCTTAGCGTCCCTATAAATGGAATGCTACCAATCCTTTCCTTCTTCTGTGTGTAATCCACTTCCACATACACACATACACACTAGGTATTTGCCTCTTGTCATCCCTCTTAGGGTGCAGAAGGTATAACGGCATGGTCAGACAGACGTGGCTTAAATTCTCGCTCTCCCTTACTAGCTCTCCAGGTAATCTGAAGAATGCGATTTTACTTCTTAGTAAAATTTAGTAAATTTTATGTGATACATGGGGATGACAGTGGGATTAGATGAAAGAATATGTGGGAAGAACTTAGTACAGGTTAGGCACTCATTAAATGGTAGCTCTTAATATTATTCAGCTCTTATCCTTTTAACTGAAAACTGCAATAATTACCTCCATCCTGTACTCCAGTTCTGCATAAAACAGCACCTGTGTATCTGTACCAAACACCCTGGCAGGTGACTTTATAACACCATGTGTTCTCTGTGAGTTGTTTTCCTGGTTTCGTCAGCAATTTTCATAAGATCCTCTACTACGGTCACAGTCACCCATTTTTTTCTCTTCTTTTGTAAACCTTCTAGCCCCTGGTTCAGCTCTGAGCTGCACAGTCCAGAGGTGCATCTTAGATTATGTAAACTCCGCTACGTTGAACAATTGAATGTAGGAGCCAAGACTGTTGCCCCAAATTTCTCTCCACAAATAACTCTCAGACACGTTCCTACAGGGAACCTAATGTAGAGGAATGCTGCTTGTCCAGAATGATTGCAGTGCTTGTAGGTGTATAATTAGTCACTAGTCAGTGTGTAAATATTGTCTAAATTGCTTTATTTGTGAATGTGAAAAGCTCTGCAGAAATACAAAGTATTATAGGAACCAGGGCTGGACACAGGAGATAAGGTACTGTGGTGGGAGAACAAGTGAGTGAGGTATCAGTGTGTGTTGTGTATCCCTCTGAGGGGACAAAGCTTCTGGGTTCTCCCCGCCGTCACTTTCTAAGAACACTGACTCCCCTGGGTGAATAATTTAAAGGACAAATTACCACTCTTCTGGGTACCAAAGCTAGCCATAAGCTGAAATTAAATTAAATCATAAAGCCCTACAAGAAACTGAGGGAAGAGTCAGAAATATAAAACCAAGGGAATCCAGAGCTAGCATGAAATATTAGAGTCTGTGCGATGTCCTTGCCTTCCTGTGCTGATGAAGGGAAAAGCTGAAAACCACCCTGGTACAGACTTAAAGGACCACCATCAAATATCCATTGTTAAGTACTTGGCAGTGGCTATTGCAATGATTTCAGTTCCAGCGGGGTATTGGAGGAAGGTAGAAGACAGAGCACTAGATCAACTTCAAGTCCTTGCACTTCAGCTAAATAGCTGGGTGACCTTGAGCTAGTCACTACCTCATCTGGGCCTTAGTTTTCCTTCTTCTTTGAATTGAGAAACATGAACACAGAGTTTGTGTTTCTAAGGTCTTTTTCCCCCATAAATGCTCAAAGATCACAGTGAGCTGATAAAAACATGTATAAAATTTGCTACCTATTAAACATATAATAAAATATAAATATTAAAATATATAGCAAAACATCTATTAGAATATAGAAAGTTCATTAGCTTTTTTTTTTATAGCTCCAGCCCTAGGATCACCATTAAAAATTTCCTTATATGTGCTCCTTAGCAAGGGGTCAGGAGACACAGGGACAGCTGTGGAAATGGAAAACCACCAAACTTTGTACTAAAACACTGTGTCCCCACGTGTGTTTCCTCCAGAGGCGAATGAGTGTTTATGCGGTGACTTAGAGGGGTGGTCCCACCCCTGTATGTTGGAGTCAAGGGGCATTTTAAATACCCAAGAGTGGCTTCTGAGGAAGGAATTCTGCATGCCTGTACTAAAGTAGAAATCCAAGGATCAGGCATTCTCCATCAACGGAATGAGGAAGAGTTGTGAAATAGTGCTTTTATTTAATCAGTACAAAGCAGGGACTTTGGTAAACAGGCTGGCAGCGCTTCTGCTGCCAGTGTGGCATGGAGCTCTAAAATAAAGTAAAAGTCAACAAAGCAGCTGGTGTTTTCTAGGTTGCTATGTCATTGAAAGGCCTGGGACACGTCCTAGGTCCAGCATAACAAGCTTAACTCTATCAGCATCACGGCTAAGGCTGCACGGCATTTACTGCCATGACAACATCCCAGGAACAGGGAAATAAAATCCTAAGACACAATGGTCCTTACCCCTGCTGGAAAGCTGTCCTCAACCTCTTGGCTTACATGGGGGAGGGCTACAGGAAAGGCCACATGTCAGGAAATGCTCACCTAACTGGTGGTGCCCAGATCTTTGGATTTCACAGGTCAGTAAAATTTCAAAGGGAAAGAGAGAGACCATCACATGGACGCCAAATTTGATGCCATTATTTCACAAAATAAAAACATCTACAATCACTATCATTTTACAAAAGGGTATGTTAACACTAAAATGAAGGAAGGACACTGTCTCAAAATAAGAGTCCTCTAAATTGCTTACATTTAGTTTTCAGACATACTCACTGCATTGCCCTTGACTTTTTTTAGTAGTCATGATCAGTGAAAACTTCTTGGACCAGAACGATCCTTAGACCTGCATTTAGAAGTCCTGCTCTTTGTAAGATACTCTTAGAACTAGAAAGCCTCTTTCTCCAACAATTCCAGGCTTAAATGTCAAGTCCAAACTTGCAGCCCTATTTCCACTTTGAAGCTTCTCCTGATTACCTATAACCATTATGATCTTTCTACTCTCTGAATTCTTTTAGCACTTATAATTTTAATATATAATTTAGCAACTTTACTTTGTGGGAAAAGTTTTGGAAATTTAGAATGTTTCATAGATAACGTTTTTTAGTTAACATTTATAGTTTTATTTTTAACTAAAAAATTTTTAATTTTTATTACTGAGAGAACTACAAGTTAGACATCGAAGAAGATCTCAGCTCAGGAAAGAAAAAAAAAATACAGAAATCTAGAACAAAGATAAATCATCCATTATTCTAAATGCATCTGAAGTTGGATACGGTCTTTTAAGGTTGACAGAATAGAATCCAATATATTTGGATCAGGAGACTGAGGTGTTGAACAGACTATAGTAGTACATTAAGAAAAGGTGGGCTTCCCTGGTGGCGCAGTGGTTGAGAGTCCGCCTGCCGATGCAGGGGACACGGGTTCGTGACCCGGTTCGGGAAGATCCCACATGCCGCGGAGAGGCTGGGCCCGTGAGCCATGGCCGCTGAGCCTGTGCGTCTGGAGCCAGTGCTCCGCAACGGAAGAGGCCACAAAAGTGAGAGGCCCGAGTACCGAAAAAAAAAAAAAAAAAAAAAAAGAAAAGGTCACTAGACCTTTGATTTTAACATTATCCCTTCTTTCTTCAAGCTCAGTAAGCGTCAGGACAATCGCTCCACTACTTCTTGTTCTAAATGGTCCCATATTCTCATTTACGTAGAAAAACAGAATTCTATACACAGAACATTATCTTAGAGGTCATTTAATCTATACCCTTGTTTAACTGATGGGATGTCTAAGACCCAACTAAGTGAAACAACTTGCCCCAAATCCCGAGATCAGTATTAGAGTTAGAATTTCTACTGTGTTGTATGGTCTTGTAGGTATTTTATATAAAATAATCTTATATCCCCATATCTCCAGATATGCAGTACACTATACATCAGTGAAGTCCCTAAGAGATTATAAAAGGAAGACAAGGTTTTCCCAGTCCCATAGGCTCTCTTTCCTGCTTTCTTTTCACTCTTGACTATTTCTTCTTCCCTTCTTTGGTACCCATTACTCCTACCCTCTGCATTCACCACCCTACCCACCCTTCAAACTCATTAAAACCTAAGTTCTCAAGAAAGGTTATGATAAATGTATCCGCACAAGGTAAATTCCTAATAATCTTTATGAAGTGACTGTCATGTGCCAAACATTGTGCTGGGCATGGCTTCATGTGTTACTTCTCCTGGGGGAACTTGCAATTTTACAAGGTAATGAACTAAGACAACAAATTAAGTCAGGTTCCCTGTTTCCTTGAAACCACCATGTATAGGTGATAGTCTACTTCCAAAGTCAGCCAAACTCTTTACAGTTGGAATTCTGCCTTTCTTTTGTCCCCTCAAGGCAATTATCACAGTCCTAGATATTAATAATATTTATAATCTATGTCGATGACATAAGAGACCCTTCTTCATTTTCTTTTTTTTGGTGCTGGTCTTTTCTTCCTTAAGTAAAATCCAAGCCTTAACCTTTCCACTTAAATACATCTTTGAGATATTTTAAACATTTTTGGATGTGATTATCAAAACTACTCACATCCAAACCTGGAAATAAGGATTACCACTTCTGGAAAATTATACCATATGATCTCTGCCAATTCTCTAAACTTCTCTGGCCTCAAGTTTTCACATTTGTGAAATGGAAAAATTGCCTTTAATAGAGACTGAGGTATTGGAGGGCTGGGACCACACCTTTTAATCTTCCATATGTTACCATACAGAGCTTTGTCTCAGGCTCTGCCCACACAGATGCTCAGGAAATGATTGCTAACTAAAGATTTTTATGAGCACTGATAGACACATAAATGCAAAACACGATTTTTCCCTTGCCCCAAGTTACCCGGGAGCATCATTCTCATTCAGAGATGGCCACATTTCAGAAAGTGGGTCTCATAAAACATACAATTTAATGAAGCCATCTGGGAAGATGATCGTCGTATAAATGCAAGGTATTGATATTATCTGGCTACTTGGGGAAATACCATGTAAATGAAAGTACAGCCCCTCTCCATTATTCAAATCAAGTATTGATGTACAATGTCTTTGGATAATGGACTTTGAAGATTGATATTTCTCACAAATCTGAGATTACTTTTCTTCCCTCCTTTGCAATTTTGCTATTTTTACAATAAGATTTTATTTTATTTTTCAGAAAACATCTTTTTTGTTTAACAGGAATCTATCAGTGTCACCTGGGAGTCTTGCAAGAGAAATTTTACATCTGACTTTATCGGGGTTTTTTTTTTAGCTTTTCTTTTGAAGCAAGAAACGACACAAACAACACAGGCGTTTCTTTCATGCTCCAATAATTATGCAGAATGTTGTTCAGTAATTCAGCATCTGAACTTGAGCTTTTCTTTTGAAGCAAGAAACGACGCAAACAACACAGGCGTTTCTTTCCTGCTCCAATAATTATGCAGAATGTTGTTCAGTAATTCAGCATCCCAACTGACTCAACTGAGAGACAATTGCTAAAACAATACCAAGCTCACTCATGCCAGTAATCACAAAATGAACATTCAACCAGCTTCGGCACTCAGTCTTTTATATGGTCAGGGAAAGGGATAGAACATTTCCTCCACACGTAAGACTCTGCCTTACTGTGTCTGCTGAAGAAATTACCTCTTGCACTGAGGCAGAAGTTGCCCCCATTCTGTAAACCAAAGTTCCTCTGGGCTTCTCACACTCTCTGCAGGAAGAATCGGATGCAGTGTTTGTGCCTGATTTCCAGAAAACCTGAGTCCATTTAGCCCTAGCTAGCCTCAGCCTCCCCACTCAAAACACAGTCACCAAATAACAGTTAAATACAGTCGATCACAACATGGGTCCCAGATGTTGGTAGGATTCATGGACGTGGTCTGGGTGTGTCTGTGGTGGGTTTGCTGGTCCCAGGGGCCACACAGAGTGTCCTTCTCAAGCATGTGCAGGGGTGGGGCATGGAGGCAGAGAGGTTGTTCCACATGCTTTGCCTAACTGATGACTGGGGTGGGATAGATACCTTTATCTGGGGTGGTGCTATACATTTTATCTTTAATCCTTTTCATATTCACTGAAGAAACTCTTCCTCCCATTGCTCATCTTCTTGCATCTCTAAATCATAGCCTAAAAGTAAGTGTGCCCAGAGCTGAGGGTCAAGACATGGCCTATATCCCAGGGACAAATTTGCATACTCAGAAGCAGGGCAAGGAGGATGTGCTGGCCTTTTTTCTCCTCGGGCTCTGCCATGCACTGTCACTGCCCATCCCTGATGGAAAAAGAATATTCTGAGTTTCAGCTTAATGAGGCTGATGGGAAGTCTAGCATCTTGGAAGCCACATAAGCAAGCTCATTTAGTGAGTGCTATGGGCCAGACAGGCTACAAACATGAGGGTATAAGAATGAAGAAAACCCAGTTTGTGTCCGCAGAGAGTTCTCAGCCTGGTAAGGATCTCATAGTAAGTTTGACTATATAGATCTGTTGATATTCTCAACATTGTTCTAAATTTTAAGAGCCTCCCAAAGTTTTTTTTTTTTTTTTTGCGGTGTGCGGGCCTCTCACTGCTGTGGCCTCTCCCGTTGCAGAGCACAGGCTCCGGACACGCAGGCTCAGCGGCCATGGCTCACGGGCCCAGCCGCTCCGCGGCATGTGGGATCTTCCCGGACCAGGGCACGAACCCGCATCCCCTGCATTGGCAGACGGACTCTCAACCACTGCGCCAGCAGGGAAGCCCCCAAAGTATTTTTCATGTTGCAAAACATGAAACTAAATTGCAAAGGTAATGACAAAAATAGTCTGAACATCCCAAGGGATTGGAACTCTGACTGCAGAGATAACAAGTAGAGAAACCATCCCATCCAAATAGCTGACGGTAATGAATCAGCAGCTAGTATGTTGAGAGAAGCAGCAGATTTGCTGCAAAACAAAATAGGTATACTGGGAAAAGCATTTCAATTTCTCATAAAACATTAGGCAATTACGGGAATATTTATTTTAAAAAGGTACCTTTATATAGAGACATTAGTCTTTCAGATAACCACATATCTTCTTAGCTAACTTCTATGCATCAGAGATAGGCAACCACAATATGAGAAGACAGAGAAGTGTGACACAATCTTTTCTTTGAGTCACAATATTGGTGGGAAGATGAGGTTTTGCACATTGAAAAATTAAAGGGATATTGTTTCACATTGTAAAAGATTTTTAAAACCCTTTGCCTAATATCTGAAAATTCTATGGACAAAAAAACAGTGGTGTGACTATAACCAAGAGGTAAAAAATTGGGTTTAGAGGCTTTTTGTAGTCAATACGATGGGGTGGGCTTGGAGATGACAAAGGACTTGAGGTTAGGAACATGGGAAGAGCTGATAAAGTGTTTTTCTGTGCAAACAAAAAGCAGAATCCTTTCTAATGATTTTCCCCCAAGTGATTTTCTGTAAGCATCAAAAGTATTAGACCTATAGGGTTTCATAATCTGTCATTAAAGGGTTTGGGAATTTTTGAGTCAAATATAGATATGTCCTAAAAAATTAGAAATTGTTTTTCTGATTATTTTTTCTTCACAGCAAAGCATT
Organism: Delphinus delphis; assembly: GCF_949987515.2. NCBI lineage: Eukaryota > Metazoa > Chordata > Mammalia > Artiodactyla > Delphinidae > Delphinus > Delphinus delphis. The sequence goes on along the minus strand of NC_082689.1, from coordinate 102,286,568 downwards.
CAGACTATATAGAAAAAGGTAGAGAGAAAAGCAAAAGTCATCCATAATCCTACTACACAGAGATCATCAATATTAACATTTTGGGGGATACTCTTCTACACATGTTTCTACATATGTATACACACATGTTAGCATATACTTTTTATAATAATGAAATCATACTAGGCATGCTGCAATTTAATGGGTTTTTTACTTAATAATATATCATTTTGTATTTCAATAAATATAGGTTTAAATTATTATATTGAGTTGAGTAGTGTCCCCCCCAGATTAACGTCCACCCAGAACCTCAGAAAGTGACCTTATTGGGAAGTGGTGTCTTTGCAAATTTAATTAGTTAAGGGTCTAGAGATGAAATCATCCTGGATTTAGGATGAGCCCTAAATCCAATGACTGGCATCTTTCTAAGTAAAAGGAAAGGGAGATTTGGACACAGAGAGACAGAGGGAGAGGGCCATATGAAGATGAGATAAAGATTGGATGGATGCAGCCACCAGCCAAGCAACACCTGGGGTCACCAGAAGCTGGAAGAGGCAAAGAAGGATTCTCCCCTAGAGCCTTCAGAGGGAGTCTGACCCTGACGATACCTTGATTTTGGACTTCTGACCTCCAGAACAGTGAGACAATAAAATCCTATTGTTTAAGTCACCAAGTAAGTGGTAATTTGTTATGGTGGCTCCAAGAAACCAGTACTGTACAGTTAGCATTTTTATTGGCTGCATAGTATTTACTGTATTCCATTCCTCATGGATTACCACAGGAATGGAACACAATGATGGACGTTGTTGATGGCTGTTAAGGTTGCTTTCAGTGTTTCACTATTGCAAACAATATTGCAATGAATATTCTTGTTGAGGCAACTTTATGCCTTTTTATGGGGAGGGAACACAGCCTAATGGGTAACAGCATGGGTTCCAAAGTCAAAGGTACTGCTTCGGTTAGAATTTTGGCTTTATCACCCACTAGCTATTACTCTAATTAGTTACTTAACTGGAGGCTTGCTGTTGTGGGGAAAATATGTTTTTACAGTGTCTGACATATAGTAAGTACTAAATAAATATTTTCTATTTATGATAAATGACTAGAGATGGATAATGCTTTCCAGGTCAAAGAAGAGATACATTTTCAAAACTCAAATGCAAGTATAAAAATCTGAATAATAAGCATCAGATTTCTCTTTTACTCACAGGAGTACACATTTTCATAGTAAAATTATAAGTGTAAAAGGCTATAAATACTTAATTTCTATCATCTCCAACAAAACAAAGAAAGCACGTTAGTAATTTCTTTTTATTGACCCTGAAAAGGCAATTGTTAATTGTTCAGCATGTTGGCATTTAAGTCAGACTACATATAATTTCAACCAGGGGTCTGCCACCTTCTAATATGGAGGAAAATTACTAAACTTCTATGTTCCTCACTTTTTCAATCACAAACTGGCACAGTTTTCCCAGTCTTACTAGGACAACTCTAGAAGTTAACCGAGGTACTTTTTGCAAAGTGCCTAATTCAGAACCTGGAACTTGGTAGAGGCATAAAATAGTGTGTTACTATTACTAAAAAAAAAAAAATTAATGTCTAGACAATGAGGAATAGTCTATTGAACAAAAAAGACAAAACCTAAGATATTTTCAACCACTTCATAGATGAATAACAAATACAGGTGGTCTGCAAGCTTTTGGATCCTGCACTCCATCAGTAAAAAATTTGCACCATGCACCTCCAATATATGTATATTTATTTATAAATTATAAACATATATAACGACATTCATATGCACTTCATAAAACTCAAAAATACAAGTTTCAAAGGGATGAGATAAAAATTTTAAAGTTGTGGCATTTCTTTTCCACACTTCAGTGGATCATCTGCAATGTCCCTCACCCTGGGTTCACATGCTTCACTTTGAAGATCACTGATGGTACAATATTCTCAACTATAAGGTAGTATGAGGATGGGATGGGCTTAAGGATTTGCTGATCATCTAACTGCACATGGAACTAACCAGCAACAGATATCTGGAGGATGTGAATACCTGTCTGCCTGACTAACACCCTACTTGCTTATTTTTCAAGATTTGGTTCTAAGACCACCCTTTGCATGAAACTTCTGGGATTTCCAGGTAGAACTGACAACTGCTTCGCTTGAATTCCCCTCTGCCTATACAGGTATCGAGCATATGCATCTAAACACTTGACTGTATATATTAGCTTCTGTGTGTCTCTCCCCATATTGATTATCAGCCCCTCAGTGGTGGGATCATGCCAAATTCTTCATTGATTTCCTAGTACTTGTTGTATAGTAGATCCTAAATAAATACATACTGAGTGAATGAGCTGACAAAACTAGATTGCAATACAGTGCCTAAAATTAAGCCGTTTTGTAAGCACATAGAAGAAAAAAAAAGGAAAATGCTTTGAAATGAAATGCCAACTAGAGCTTCTTCAACATAGGGTTAAATTTAATTAGATTGTAATGTCTGACTTGTTTGCAGCAAATTGGACAGAATTTCCCAGCGAATCCTCCAGATACTTCAACAAAATTCTTGGTTGCCTCACTCCTCTGCACAGCCCCTCCTCTGCTCTACAGAGGAGGGGAGTAAGGTCTGGTTAGGGATGTTTATGTACTTGCTAATCATACGTTTGTTTTCCCTCTAAGCTCAGCTCTGCCTGCCATGAATCGTTCCAGATGACAATCATTTTCATGCTTTCAAACAAAGGCTCCAGAAGGACCACGAAGAAGAGAACAAAGCTAGAAGCTTAACATCAATAACGACAAGAAAAGAAGAAACGATATTTAAATATTCTGCTCCCTTTTTTTTTTGCTATCTTATCACAGCATTTTAGTACTCCTGTTCACCTGAAATTAGAAGGTTGTGGGTAGGTTGGGACAAGAATTCAAATGGCTACACTAAATAAGAAGGCTCAGTTCCACCCTATACTTACATCCCTCAAGAGTCATCTGAGCTTTTAAAACTCTCTCTCTTTCTCATCCCCCACCCTGTCTTTCATGTTAACTTGAAGCCACAACTAGTGACTGTTAGCAATATTTATTTCCACACTTGTTTCCCTAAAGCATTGTTTTCCAAAATGGATTCCATAAGATGTTCATAGATGCTCCATGGAAAAAGGCTCTGTGGTCAGATGTTTGGGAAATTTATGGTTATTACAAGTTAAACAGATTTCTCTGCAACAGGTCTTCTCTTGCCCTTTAATTTACCAGTGGACCTGGTCAATCTCCAAAAGGAAGCATAGTTTGTACCACAGAACCCTAATTTTCTGGAATCATTGAGCCTGACTAGTGTTCTGATTAATACAGTGGAAGAAATGCCACCCTTTGACATAAGGGTTTGTCTTAAACTGGGAGCTCTTGTCATCAGAGACATAGACATTCAGAACTACCTTAGTCACTTAGATTGGTGTGCAACTCTTGACCACATAGAGAAAACCTCACCAAGGAACTCTCCTAAACACTCATACAACAAATTTCATTCTTCCTGTAGGCTGACATCCCTGTACCCTGGAGTCTGAAATGCCAATTCTGCAGAAAGAGATAGGCTAGAAATATAGCCTGGTGGAAGAGCAAAAGGACCTGAACAGGCGCCATGGCTTTAGGAATATGCATCTCAGGACCTATATTGTGCATTTAATCTCTCAGCAGTTGCTTGCCAGAAGTGGAAATGCCCTTGCCTCTTGGGGTGCTTTCACAGAGAAGCCCATTTTTTTCTATTTACTCCCACCCACCACAACACAAAGCCTTTTTATTATACACAGCTTTTGTTTACACTGTGTTCCCACTAAGAATTCCTACTTAGTCTTCAATCTCCTGCTACTGCATGAAGACTGTTAAACTCTCTCAGTTCTCTGAATACCCACACCACTTAATGACTATACCAGAGGTCAACAAAGCATGGCCCTCCTTCCAAATTCAGCCTGCCATCTACTTTTGTAGATACAATTTTATTGGAAAACAGCCACGCCCATTCATTTATGATTGTCTATAGTGGCTTTTTCTCTAAAAGGGCAGACTTGAGTAGTTGACCCAGAGACCATATAAAATGCAAGCCTAATATAATTACTATCTGTTCTTTACAAGAAAAATTTGCCAAATTCTGGTATATACCATTTCTTTAGTACTTATCAGAAGCTTCATGTAAGGATCACACTTTGATGTTTCTGTATGTCTTCTCAATGAGTTTGATGTCCCCTGAGGACAGGCTCTATGATTTGTACATGTTTTGAACACTTTGTAATACTTAGCTCAGAATAAGTTATTAATGAACATTAACTAATCAATCAATTTCTTCTTGATTTTCTTTGAAAGAGCACAATTTACCCAAATTCTCTGTAAGATGTTTCTGGTACCAGAAAGGAAAGAGAAAATGATATCTTGTTACTTTCACACCATTTCAGTCTAGTTGTTTGTGATGTGAAGTGGGCACAGCCTGCTCACATTGGATAGCTTCAGATTTTCTCTGAAAGTAAAGTAAAACTCAAAGGGATAGCTAGGTATTTCTTCCCAGTAGTCCGGAAAATATCATCCTTTCTATACACAATTACATAACTGTAATACTTTCCCCATCTACTATATACTGATTCCAACAACTCCAAAACAGCTGCAAAACACACAGACACACACGCACACACACACAGACACACTATAAGTACTAGCAGACACAATTTGGATTGGCAGAAGTTGATCAATACTGTTAAAAAAGAGACAGAAGGCCTAAAATGGAGTCACTTTTGCTATGCCCCACATCATTAAACCAAGACTAATACCTAACTTAATTACAGTTTCAGCTTCTCCCAGGAATGGAATCTTAAATCAGTCAATCAGGAATACCTAGGCAGCACTAGTGAGGTAATCCATCTAGTAGACCCTGCTGTCCCCTAGAGGAAGGTGACCTTGCCACAACCAATCCATTTTTTGCTAATATAACTTTCTTGTCCTGCTCCTTTCTGCCTATAAAAATCTTTAATTTTCTACAGTTCCTTGGAGCTCCTTTCTATCTGCTAGAAGGGATGCTGCCTGATTCATAAATCATTGACTAAAGCCAACAAGATCTTTAAAATTCACTCAGTTGAATTTTGTTTTAACAGTATTGGTGGCAGTAGTGGGATCCAAAGGAAACTTCTGATGGCTTTAGGGATGATGAGAAACACAGGTCCTGGTACCAATGAACACTTTGGGTTCTCTGCCTTCCTTACCATCTCCAAGACCTGTGGGTAAGTTCCACTCAGTTTTGAGCTCCACTGTCTTTGCATTAAGCTTCTGATCTAATTGGCTTTCCAGTCCAGGGCAGCTTAGCTTAAACTAGCACAGTTCTACCCAGAGCCCAAGCCCCTAGTCCTTGCTTCGGTCTGCAATTCCCCATTTGATTAGAATCCCAGCCCTTGGATCAGTCTCCAGATTCCACATTGGGAACTGCTGGTGGTTCAGTCTGTAGTTACACGTTTGATTGGAATCCCAGTCTGCAGTCCCTTTTAGTTGGGGTCTGTTGGTTCAGTCCTTTCCCCATTGCCACACTGGGAACTGCTGGAGGGCCACCCAAGGCCTTCTACTGACCAGTTCACAGTAATATCTCTTTGACTACTGCTGGTGTGTTAAGGTAAAGCTATTGCTAGTGGGAATCTTGAAAGCTAAAACCTGAAAATTTGGTGGGTTCCAAGCACTTAAAAGCTGTTAGAGCACATGCCACCTAACTCTAAGACTCCTGTGTTAGGATAAATTGGTCACAGAAAGGATTAGATTGACACTAGGTCACCTGCAACCTCAAGAAAGTTTCCATGCAATAAGGTACACTGAAAACACAATCCCCAACCCAGCGCAACATCCCTCTTAGGTATTAGTTTGACTCTGAGAGACCCAAGACTTAGCTAAAGAAATGGGATCCTTAAGTTCCAAAGAGTTGAGCATGCTACCTCCAGCACACCTGCTTTTCTATATCTAAGAACTATGGTCCCAGAAGCTGTAGATATATACAAGAATGTCAAAATATTATGAATACCATCTAGAATTACAATGGCCATTAAGAGGAGTGTTCCAATTAGAAAAGATTATTTAAGAAGTTCACTTGAAAGCAAAGACTACCAAATCAAACAAACAGAATGGGACACCTATTTTAATTGACATGCCAAGGCCTATAAAAGGCTTCAAAATTCCAAAACAGCTTTATTGAAGGATTCATTACAAACTGCTAGTGAAAAATTGAAGACACAATAGGTACCTACATCAAAGGACTATGGGACTGACACAATTCCTACTACTCTCCTCTATCTTTCTTTACTTGAGTACTCATTCTACTACTCCTTTTTCTGAATTGTCTTTCCACCCTGCAGACTATTACATGACTATAAACAAAAGTCGGCCAAATTAGTGGCCTTACAGATACTCCCATAACTACCCTCAAAGAAAGGTCCCCATGAGGCAGGAGACAGATGGGCCCCAGGCTGGGCAGCTGGACTTGTGGACAGATACTCCAAGATAAAGATAATGGCAGGAGCAAGGAGGAGTTGAGTCCTGCTTGAGTAGAAGATAAAGAGACCACATATTTTTCATTCTTGAGGTCAAGGAGACCTCCCAAACTACACATGCACAGAAAGGTTCCTCAGAGGTCACAGAAGGAAGGAGGTGCCAGACCACAATGTGTTCTTCTTCCCAGAAACCCTTGCACTGGAATCCACCTTGGCTAAAAGATGCACGCACACACAGGGGAGGGCCCTGAGTTAAACCAAATACGGACTCAGAGCCAGGCAAAGCAAGATGACTGGCCAGAGGAAACCTAGAAGAACTGCCCCATATAAGTGATTTGAACTACCTTACGGATGCAACTCTTTCTCTGAGCCCTCCCGTGTGTGTCTATTCATACATGCTTTTTTCCTCCTAATAAACACTTTACTTATTTCACTACATTCCATCTCTTTGTTGAAATTCCCTTCTCCTAAGCAGACGATCCAGGACCTTGTCACTAGCCACTGGCCCTCACGACCTAGTGGTTAGGATTTGGTGCTCTCACTGCCACGGTCTGGCTTCAATCTCTCGTCAGGGAACTGAGATCCTGCTTCAAGCTTCTGCAAGCCAAGGCTACCCAAGATCACCCATATTGACTCTTTCCAGGTTAACAGAACTCTGAGAGAATTTGTGGTAAACTGCTACATTTTTCCCTTAAGCAGTGAAGGGGAAACTAAAATTAAAATTAATGGAAAACCTTACCAAATTCTGGGAGATGCCACGGCTTGAAGACGGGATCTTGGGAAAACTGGTAAAAACCAGAGAAGAGAGAATTCTTACCAGTTTCAGCATTCCTGAATCTCTGTAGTACACTGTTGAAAGAGAAAAATAAAATTTCATGTTGTCCTTTTATTTCCAAAATCAGACCCATTGATTATTGATCCTTTCTCTCCCAGAGACAGCTATTACCTTCTTGTTTGTCTTGTTTTGTGTCCTGAGAACTCAGCTTGGTAACGATCAGAAATGTGGGTTGAACTCCATTTGCAGCTAGAGTCTATTGCCAGCATTCAGAGGAATTTTCTATTTGGCTATCTTTGGGAATGGCTCTGGATCTTAGGAGGGTAATATTTTTGCACTCTCTTTGGAAACACATCTTGGGCCCATGGGGTTGTAAATGAAAAATGTTGCCTGCCATATTAGTAAACGAAGGATGTGCAGCCATCAAACCACTAGAGCCTCCCCCAACGGTGCATCCTGAGGGAACTCAAGATGGGAAAGAACAGGACACTGGCCCTAGATAGCTAAGGTGCTTCTCAAAGGAATGATTTTGATGAGCCCAGAATCTTGTGTCTTCCCATACGTAGAAAAGTGCTAAATTCATTAACCTGAGATGTCTGGTTTTCTTTAATTAAGAGTAATCTTTTGATGTTCCAACTACCTGATTTTTGTTGCAAAACTCCTAAATATCCTGGCTACTCCCTTACCTGCTCAGAGCAGTCTTTCAGAGCTATCTGAGAGGCTACCTCCCAGGCTTGAAGTCCTCAGAATGTCCACTGAATAAAATATAATTCTCAACTTTTAGGTTGTGCATTTCTTTTCAGTTGACAGCGTTGTTCAATACTGCCAGAAATATTTTTGGCCTCTTCCGTTAAACTAAACCAAAATTATGTACCCAGAGGGATAGAGAAAACTTCTGAAGCCTTTGTGAAAGAATTCACTAAAACATTCCAAAGACAGACAGCTCTAAATTCAGAACATAAAAATCTTTTGATTTCCATCTTAGTTGGAAATCTTCTCCCTGATATAAAAAAGCAAATTAAAGATAATATGGTTGGATGGAAGGATCAGCCCTTTGATATCATTTAGGCTGCAAACCAATTCTTTGAGGTATTAAAAGCAACTGTCCTTATCTTACAAATCTGTGCAAGACCAGAAATGTGGCTCCAGAAAGAATTAAAAATTCACCTATCCTTTTAACCAAGCCCCAAACCTCCCCTAATTTATCTCAAAAGGCTTGTAAGTATTGTAAAAATTCTGGTCTTAGAAAACAAAAGTCCCTCTTGGAGAAACTTGCATACTTTCCCTGTGTCTTTGAGATGTAAATGTTCTACCTGGTTTTCTTCAGGAACTCTTATCTAGGCCATCTCTTTGGAATACACACTTCAGGAAAATAATTTTTATCAGAAGGAAAGGGGAAAAAGTTATCTGGAATTTAGGTAAATGACAAATCTTAAGTGTCTTCTTCATAACTATTAGTAAAAAGATTTACCATCTAAGCAGATAACCTTAACTTATTCCATTTGCCAAAAACACAATTTGAATCCTACTTCTTTTATAAATTAGTTGAGTTTAGTATTATCGTACTCATCTCATGGTTACAATTTTAAGACAAAAATTATAAGATCTCTGTTTATGTCTTTATGTTTATGTATGTCTATAAATGTATGTTAAAGATGTGTGTTGCAAAACTTAATTTGTAGAAAGTTCTATTTAACTGACTTAAAAACAAACAAGCACTGTATAAATTAAATATACTCTCAGAACCATAAAAACTCTCCCAGATATTTTTCAAGTTCATGTGATCTAGGATAATCTTCAGTAAAGAAAAGCTACTTTAAGTTTGTTGGTTTAATTAAAATAGACATGTCTTTAGAGTTATCAACATTGATATTATTGAAAACAATGCAGACATGCAACTCTTACTTTACCAGGGTTTATTAATCAAATAATTTCATGTTATCTCTGTTACAAAATTTTTCAGCAAGAAAAACAGCTTGAGGTGATGGCTGACTTTGCCTAATGTCTCATGAAGTTTTTGTGGGTAGTCTAAATGTAATTGTTGGGAGTAAGTAAATTAAATAGGTGTGAGTGGGATAAGAATTTTTAGGTGAACTTTGCAGCAATAATTGTTTTTTATGGTATGTCTAGTTAGTTTCCCCAAATCTTTTTGGTAACTTGAAACCTTAGAGTTTTACTAAGTTAAATTAAGTTATGGATAGTCATTAAATGTCTAGATCATTTCCAAATAAAATAAAATATTGAAACACATTAATCACTGAACATAAGTTTATCTACTTTTGACTCCTTATTACCAAGAAAATAATATCTGTTTCTATTGGTATACATGTTTTGTGTCCCATTGAAAAATTGTGCTATGAGGAAGCATGTTTCTAGAAGTTATGAAATGTCTTAATAAATTTGCCAATTCACAGAATGCTAGTGTAACAGTCCACAATTGCTTACATCTTAGCTTTCACTAGGAATTAAGGATTCTAAGGTTAAGAATTTTAATTAATATGTGTAATTAAAACTACTTAAAAGTAATAAGGGTGAAAGGGAACACCTGTGTATGAGAAGTAGGTAAGGAAAGGAAAATGATTGATTGTCACAAAATGAAAAAGAGGAAAAACATATGACAAAATCTGAAGAAATATTTTAAAAGTTGTAGAAGGTTTGTGGAAAAGAATCTATGGAAAGGAATTTTATGTGTGGTCAAGATGGCTAAGATTGTGATGAATTTATCTAAGTTAAAATATGAATTTTGATATCAAAGTACACTAGTGCAAAATTGGAATTTAGTGTTCTCTTTGTTAAAAGGACAAAGTTTTTACTGGACTCTTGGTCTGTTTGGATAAGAAAATTGTGAAAGTTTGTTTACCTTTTAAGTAATCTACCTAGACAGCAAAGATTTTCTGTCTTATCAAAATAATTTACTGGGCTCCATATTGTCTTTATCAGGTCTTTGATTATCAGCTCTTTGATTAATACTGAGAAAATTCAATCTTCTCCATATTAAAAGAGCTAAGTTTTGTTCACAACTTGTAGGGCGCGGTCAGCTAACTGCTACGCGGCAGGAAGCTGAAATAAGCTGAGTCATCCTTCCTGTGGCCACTGCGCTTGCGCTAAGTATACTAATGAGGTTTTAAAGTAGCGACCTATCCGATGCTGGCTCACAAGTCGCACCATCGGCGAAAGCCAATCACAGAGCGACACATGTATTTAATCCCTATATAAGCAGACTGCTATAGGATTGCGGGGTCTTCCTTCCATCTTTTCTTTAACCAAGCTGTGCTCCAATAAAGTGTGATACGAGAAGAATCTTGCGTGTGGCGACTCGTCATTCTGCTGGTCGGAGGCGGCTCGCCGCAACAACTATGTGGTCTTCTGTATTTGCCTTTAACATCTTCTATCGTTACTTTGGTTAAATGGGTAATTTTGTATTGTTTCATAATTTTCTGTGATATTTTTAGTCAAGTATCCAAAATTCTTTATATTCTTGACACACTTCCCAAAATCAAATTCTAAATGAAGTCTTTTTGACTTGAAACTAACTTTGGGATTTTCCAGAGGGCTTCTGGAACATCTCAAAAGAATTGTTCTCTCTTCTTATAAAAAGAGAGGGGGGGGCTTCCCTGGTGGTGCAGTGGTTGGGAGTCCGCCTGCCGATGCAGGGGACGCGGGTTCATGCCCCAGTCCGGGAAGATCCCACATGCCGCAGAGTGGCTGGACCTGTGAGCCATGGCCGCTGAGCCTGCGCATCTGGAGCCTGTGCTCTGCAGCAGGAGAGGCCACAAGGGTGAGAGGCCCGTGTACCGGAAAATAAATAAATAAATAAAGAGAGAGAGAGAGACAGAGAGACAGAGAGACAGAGAGACAGAGACAGAGACAGAGAGGTTAAACTAATTAGGCTTATTTGATATGTTAAATTACATGGGAAGCATTGTCAAATAAGAAGTAATACTAAGCCTTCTTTAAGTTATATTTTTCCAGGTATATAAGTTCTAGAAATTGTATGAAATTTCTGGAAATCTGATATGTCCTAGTATAATATTATCAGTCATAATTCCAGTTATTATCTTAAAATGTATATCATGGAAATAACTACATTTACTTATCAATTGAACTCTCATCAGATCTTTAACAATGGGCTTTTTTTTTTTTTTTTCCGGTACGCAGGCCTCTCACTGCTGCGGCCTATCGCGTTGCGGAGCACAGGCTCCGGATGCGCAGGCTCAGCGGCCATGGCTCACAGGACCAGCCGCTCCGCGGCATGTGGGATTCTCCCAGACCGGGGCATGAACCCGTGTTTCCTGCATCGGCAGGCGGACTGTCAACCACTGCGCCACCAGGGAAGCCCAACAATGGGCAATTTTAACTCTTTTGTCATTTATAGATAGTTATTGTTTTACTCTGATGTTTTTGCAAAAGTGATACTCATGGAAAGAGCCTTACCAAGTACTCCTGACCATTGACACTACTGTGAAACTAGAAGGATTTGAATCTTGGGTACACATCTCACAGCTGAGGAAGGCTCAGAATGCTGGAGACCTCTGAATCCACCTGACTAGGAAGAGAAGTAGCTGACATCAAGGTAGACTGAATCCACCCAAGGTACCAGGTCAAGGCTTCATACTTTACCTAAACATAAAACCTTTCCTTCTTCTCTTTCTTTCCTTCACTCTGGCATTGGCCTGGCCACTACTAAGGAGAGTAACTGCAGACTGCTGGATTTGTCCTCAAAAGCTCTGTTCACGAGGCTAAAGGCCCCCTGGTCCTTCCTGTGACCAATTTTTCTTTGATTCCCAATGTCACCATAAACTGTAATTGATCCCCTTTAGAAGTCACTTAGAGTCTGACTTTTATAGCCAGATTATCCAATGCCTTTTTTTGACTTTTCCTTTATTATAACTGGACTTGCCCAATTAGACACAAATATCTATGCCAATCATGGTATATTTGCATCTCCACATTCTTATGTTATCTGATATTCTTATATGATCTGATTTAGATCTGTCCTCAATCATGAAAAGATCTCACCAGCAGCACCAATCTTTGCAAGGAATTTAGAACAACATTCTGTTTCATTCCGGGAGATTTACTTCCCAAATGCACTGAAAGCCTAATTGACCCCTGGCCTGCAAACACAACAACTCCTGCAAATAAATCCATTAACAGTGTCACCTTAGTAGGAGTGGTTTGTGCCCCAACAGGATTTCCTTTCCTGTGGTGGTTATCATTCTCCTTGAGCCTATGAATTGCCTAGATGACTGGTGCATAACGAAACAATGCCTCATAGTTTATCTAACTGTGTTCCTAACTGTCCACAATCAAACTGAGATATCTCATTGGTCAACTCCCCTGAATTTACATTGTCAAGTTAGAAAGGACCTACCAGGAGGTATTCCTGATCCAGAATTCACTTCCTTTGGCAGGTCCCTACTTCCCTGTTTAGGAATGAGTATGAATGAAGCTATGATCAGGAATCTCTCCTTAACCCTTGAAGATTTTGCAGAATCCACTAAAAAGCAATAGCTGTCCAACAAAAATCCTTAGACTTTCTGCCCAAAGTTGTTCTTGATAATAAAATAGTGCTTGGTTATCTTTTAGATGAGCAAGGAGGTGTCTGTGTTGTGGCCAACATCACTTGCTGCACCTGGATTAACATTTCTGGGGAAGCTGAGACTCAGCTGCATAAGATCACTGAACAAGCCACTTGTTCAACACACCAGTGGCTTCAGTGGGGTCCTTCTCTGACTTATTTGATCTTGATTGGTTTGGGAATTACCCTGTTTATAAATAATCATAGTAATCTCTCTGGTGTGCCACATTCTCTCAAAAGCTTTAAAAGCATGTTCACAGCCTCTACAAAGCAAGCAAATGATCTCCCTAAAACTAGAATGTCAGAAAAGGAAAGAAGAGAATGATCATCTTCAAAAATGTCAACCTGAAGTTGTGACCTGTAAATACCACAGAGATTCAGCAAAAAGACATCAAGGGCTTCCCTGGTGGCGCAGTGGTTGAGAGTCCACCTGCTGATGCAGGGCACACGGGTTCGTGCCCCGGTCCGGGAAGATCCCACATGCTACGGAGCGGCTGGGCCCGTGAGCCATGGCCGCTGAGCCTGCGCGTCCGGAGCCTGTGCTCCGCAATGGGAGAGGCCACAACGGTGAGAGGCCCGCGTACCGCAAAAAAAAAAAAAAAGAAAGCGGTATCTGGGAATCCTGTTAATGCCTTAAATTTTGATCACATCTCTCAGGCTGAGAGTCTGACCAACTGGGGGGAATTGCTAAAAAAGATAAAACAGGCCCCAAATGGAGTCACCTATGCTAAGTCCATCATCACCAAACCAAGATTTAATACCTAACTTATAGTTTCAGGCTCTCCTAGGAATGGAAGCTTAAACCAGTCAAACCCGAATTACCTGGTCTGCACTATGAGGTAATCACCTGACTGACCCTGCTGTCCCCTAAAAGAAGGTGCCGTTGCCATAATCAATCTGCTCTTTTCTAGCATAACTTCCTTGTACTGTTCCCTTCTGCCTATAAAAGTCTTTCATTTTGTACAGTTCTTTGGAGCTCCTTTCTATCTGCTAGAAAGGATGCTGCCCAATGCATGGATCATTAAATAAAGCCAATAAGATCTTCCAAATTTACTCAATTTCATATATATATATATATATATATATATATATATATATAAAATACAGTTCTCTGATGGCCACCACTCTGGACTTTCTAGTGGCGACTTGGTGGACTGAGTGGCCTGACTGAGACCTATGGTCACAGGCAGGATGGTCCTGCAATAGCCTGTCATTTTAATACTGGAGGTTGCCTACATACTAAGCCTCTGCTGGATCAGAATAGAGGAGACAAGAAGCTCTTTGCATAGTGATGTTATTGACTCTGAAGAGTTCACCAGCCAACATTTGTCAGGGCAAATGAAAATCCTAAGCTAAAAGTGGTGAAAGAAGCTCTTTTCAAAAGCCAGTAAGGAAATCCTCTTCATTATTAGCGACTTTTATACACTCAGATGGAGTAAATCAGCCATTCAAAAATGCTCATTTAGTTCGTTCGGTGCCAAGAAGTGGGTCCCAATGGTGTGCGTGTGGTTGACACACACATGACTGCATTCTCATGGCTCCATGTGGTTGAGTATGCTGGGCTGAGTTACCCATTTGTTAAATCCACCTACAATTTGTTCTCTACCCATGAATACAATTTCCTGAAAAAGAAAAGGAAACATTCTCAGAGTTCTCCAGCTTCACCACTTCCATTCAGTCTGACTCATCTTTGTTCCTGGATAACTGTGAGGACTGGCTTAGGGTTGGATGTAATGTGATCTTTCTCAGGTCTGGCCCTGGTTGGTGGCCCAAGCAGAAAGAGTCTGATTTTTCTATCATGAAATTGCAGCAGCAGATATGTTTGAATCTAAAGAAAGTAGCCTTTTTATAATACTAACAATTTTCTGTAGTTTTCATTTTTATGATGTCTACTGGTTAAGAGGTGATAGGACTTCGTAGAATTTACACTCTAGTGGTTTGATAAATATATACATGTTGAAAAAGAGTTTCACAGGAAAGTAAACATGATTTATCAGGGCTTTAGTTGCTCTTATATTTGCCTTAAGCTGAGCAGTATTATAAGTTGTTTGTTTTATTTTTATTTATTTTTCTTTTATTTGGCTTTCTTTCTAGATCCTAATCAAATCCAAATAAAAGCAGCACCTAAGCACCCCTGAATATGGCATAGGGGGAAATGTGTATATCCTTGTCTTTATATTATCTTTTGTTCACATACTAAGGGCGTTGGAAGGCAAAATGTGGTGAGGTGCTATTTTATAGCATGTTTCATGCTTATCAGTAATTTTTTCTCTCTGACCTTCTGCCTCACCCAATTAATTTTGTTGAACTGCTCACATATGTAAGGAGAACATTGCCGGGGGGGAAATAATGTTAGTACTAGTGAATATAATCTTGGAAGAAAAGCTGGGCTATTATTCAAAGACCTAATCTTATCTCTGTTTCATTTTTATATCACTAGTCTACATTTAAAAGTATTAGATATACTGTTCTGCTGTCCCACACCTTCAAACCCCAGTAAATAAATGCTGCTAAGTGCCACCAGGAGTGAAAGAGCTTGTAATGAGAAGTGTGAGGAGATATGCACTCCATTCATCATTCTGTTCAGTCCAATATTGAGGCTCTTGTTATCAGCAGGATTCGTGGTGGTGTCATCGTGGCTGGCATAAATCTTCTGTCAGTGTGGGTCAGACTGATGCCCTATTAAAAGTCTGCTTTCACCTAATCACAGAATGACCTTTCAATGTCTTTAATTAACCTCTGACCTGAACCATCCCAATGTCTTGTTGGTAGGTAAATCTATGGCTTGACATTTGCTTATGACACTACATTTGTCTTGGTTTAATCATCGTACCTTTCATATGATGGCTTGAATGAAATACAGTTGGGATCCCTGCTAATAGATTAATTTTTAAAAGGTTAGAACATAATATTTTCTTCTGAGCTCCCAGTGATATCTTTGCAGACATTTCCCCCTGGGGATGTGGGGGTCTCCCATTAAAGTAAATTCAGGTGAGCTTTCAATTTCACCAACAATGTCATCTTTTCTGCTCAAAGTTATTCCTTTGGAATGGCATGGGGAGCCAGAAGTATTCTAGATCCTATGAATGACCAGAGGACAAATATTTTAAAATACGATCCATCCTTACTTGTTCAAGACAAGAGAATACAGCAGTGGCATGGGATTAAAAGAGAGCAAGAAAGAAGGGAGAGAGAGAAAGGGGGAGGAAGACACATCTCTCTTCCGTGAATGTGCTCTTCTACTCTGGAATATGTGTGTGCCTCAGGTCCTGAGACTTCTTTGGATAACAAAATTTCATTCCTCCACTAAGAAGAACCCTGTTGGTGACCTCTTACTTGAATTAGTAACTATTACAAATATAAAATATTTATAAAGATACACACTTTTCTTACATACAAATGTAGTTATAAATTGATTGACATGGTTACTAATTCATTTAAATTGAGTAGGTCATTTAAAATGGCACATTGTGTTAGGCCTATAAATCATAACATTATCTGAATAAAGAAAAAGTTTTCAGCTACCTAAGATTTATCTAATTTTATACTCAATCAGAAGCCCCATGAAGGGTTTAGACTAGATGATCTCTCAGATCTTTTTCAGTTATAAAAGTCTATGATTCAAAGTCTCAATATGACAAATTCTAGGTTTATTGTGCCTGAATTCAAAAGGTTTTCCTGCCTTTAAAATACAATTTAGAAGTTATATTAAAGTCTGTAGAAGCTGGAAAGTTTTCAAATGTCCCACCTGCCTTTGCTCTCTTCCTTGCCTCTTCCTCCTACCTGGGCCTTTGTTGACTCGCCTGTAAAGTGAAGATAATAATACCTACCAGTAGAATTGCTTTAAAGATTAGAGAAAATGTGCATATAGCACCCAAAACAGTGTCTGGCATGCAGTGATGTTCAATTCATTGTGAATGCTGGTGGATCTGTTAGTATCTGCAGAATTTGCTGATAGATATTACCTCTTAGGTTGATGCACTAGCCTGACTCAATCTCTTTTCTTCTAAAATTATACAATTTAATGGTTAACAACTTTGGAGTCACTCTTGGGTTCAAATACCTGCTCTATCAGCAATTTTCTGGCTGTATTATCATGAGCAACTTACTTAAGCTTCCACAATTTCTCATCTATAAAATGGGAAATCAGTTGTACCTATTTAATGGATCTACTGAATGAGATAATGCATGAAAGGCACCATGTCTGATTTTGCTCCATATTTTATCCTCATTACCTAGTAGAGTACCTGGCATACAGTAAGCACTCAATAAATGCTAAGATTTAACTATTAGGTATAATCATTCTATTATTTAATTATATATCAGTGTTACATATATATTATCAGTCATCATCATCATCATCAATGAACTTGTTCTATTTCTGTCTTACATCTTTGGTTTCAAAGTGGTGGTTACATATTTTAACAAAAGTTGGTTTTGGTTAGGTCCTAGGCTGAAGTGGGAAAGTGATGTTTACTAATGATATCATCCATTTTGCTTAATTATTCATTTATTTAAGAAGTATTTACTGAGCAGATGTTATGTGTCAGGCTCTGGGGATACAATGGAAAACTGAAAGACACACAATCCCTGCTGTCTTGGAGCCAGGATTTTATGAGAAAGAGAGACTGATATTAATCAAAGAAGGACACTAATAAGTGAAAAATTATATAACTTTGCCAAAGACCAGGAAGGAGATACACACAGCATTATGAGGGGGCTTTAACATAGTCAGAGAAGTAGAGGAATCTGAAAGAGGAATAGCAGAGGATAAAGAAGCCTAATCACATGAGGGTTTAAATGCCATGTTAAGAATTCTTTTTCTTATCCTAAATTTAATGGGAAGTAGGGAATAGTGCATGTTGAGTTTTGTGTTTCCAAAAGCTTACTTATCTTGATGACCATATGGAAAGTGAATCAGAAGGAGACCAGGACATAAAGGGAGATGTTAAATGTCTATGATTTACATTGTATAAAATCCCAAAGGGTAGTCTCCATCATGATTCTTTCTTTGTATCTCAGAATAAAGTTAGATTGATGCCTTCTTCATAGACACCAAAAAAGTAGAGGGAGAAAGGACCCTGCCCCCCAAATATGCAAACCTTTCCTTTCAAAGTTAGTAGCAATACCAAGGACCAAGAGATACCATAGGCCTCTGAATTTATTCTTCTCCTTGGCTGATTTGCTGTGACCACAAGAGAATAAGGCTATCTATGTTTACTGCCTTATATTACGGGCAGTCACTTGCCCTCTAATTGGAGGGTTGAGTGTCAAGTCAATGACCTAGGCTCATAAAACCTCACTGGTTATTATACTGATAGGACTAGGCTACAATGCAATTAGAGTTATGAAACTCACCTGTAACGCTAGGGGCAACAAAACCACCTCTAGCTAGAGAGCTCTCATGGCAACAAAAGAGGCAAGGTGGCTAGTTTATTCATATTTCCTCCTGCAAATATTATTCAACTCTTATTATATAGTAGGTACCTCCTAAGTTTTAAATGGTGAACTAAGTCCAGCCTTGAGGGGGACATCTGCTACATCATGTGGTTTAAAGGGAAGGGCTAACACTTCTGAACTTACTGGGTACTTGACATTTTATATAGATTATCTGTCATCAATACAACTCTACAAAATAGAAATTGTGATCTCCACTTTGGGAACGTTAGGTTTGAACCTAGATCCATTTAACATGTAGCCCTTGCCCTTCCATCACACCACACGCTATTCACCAAGGAGACCCCTTTCAGAGATAGCTCCACCAAAAGGGGAAGGTGGCAAGATTCACCCTCTCTCCAGTGCCTTCTTTATAAAACCACAGCAGAGCTTCTGAATCTCAGCACTATTGACATTTAAGACTGGATAATTCTTTGTTGCATGGGGCTGTCCTGGGCATTGAGGATGTTTGGCAACATCACTGGCCTCTATCTACTACTTGCCAGTAGTATTCCACTTGTAGTGACCAAAACTGTCTCCGGACATTGCCACACGTTCCTGCGGAGCACAATTGTCCCTGGTAGGGAAGCACTAGTGCAGAATACAAGCAAGAGGTCAAAGGACAGAACACTGAGGTGCACCACTATTTAAAAGGAAAGAAGAGGAAAAGAAATTATTGTGAAAAACCAACAGAGGAGAGTTTCAAGAAATAAATGGTTGACAAAACTACAATGAGGTACCACCTCACACCGGTGAGAAAGGCCATCATTAAAGAGTCTACAAATGACAAATGCTAGAGAGGGTGTGGAGAAAAGGGAACCCACCTGCACTGTTGGTGGGAAGGTAAATTGGTGCAGCCACTGTGGAGAACAGTATGGAGGTTCTTTAAAAAACTAAAAATAGAATTACCGTATGATCCAGCAATCCCACTCCTGGGCATATACCCGGACAAAACTATAATTCAAAAAGATACATGCACCCCTATGTTCAAAGCAGCACTATTCACAATAGCGAAAACATGGAAATAACCTAAATGTACATTGACAGATGAATGGCTAAAGAAGATGTGGTACTTATATACAACGAAATACTACTCAGCCACGAAAAAGAATGAAATAATGCCATTTGCAGCAACATGGATGGACCTAGAGATTGCCATACTGAGTGAAGTAAGTCAGAAAGAGAAAGACAAATACCATATGATATCACTTATATGTGGAATCTAAATTATGGCACAAATGAACCTATCTACAAAAGAGAAACAGACTCACAGATATAGAGAACAGACTTGTGATTGCCAAGGGGGAGGATGGTGGGGGAGGGTGGGATTAGCAGATGCAAAGTAGTATATAGGGAATGGATACACAACAAGGTCCTACTGTAGAGCACAGGGAACTATATTCAATATCCTGTGATAAACCATAATGGAAAAGAATATGAAAAAAAGAATGTATGTGTATAAGTGTGTCACTTTCCTGTACAGCAGAAACTGGCACAACATTGTAACTCAACTATACTTTAATTAAAAAAAAATTTAATTACATAAAAAGAAGAAAGAAATGGTTGACAATTCCAGAGAACTTACATAAAATATGGATAGAAAGAAAATATTCTTTGAAATTGGTAATAAGGAGGATCTTGGTGACCTCAGGGAGATAAATTTCAGGGAACTAAGTTTCAGGGGACAAGGAGGGGAGGAGGCAGAAGCCTAGCAGTGACATAAGTGGAATGCATGGGATAGAGCTAGTGAGAGCGGCCTCTTCTTTCAGTAAGCTGGAAAATACTGCACAAGTGATGCTGTGCAAATTCTGGGCATAGAACTGAAGATACTAGAAGTTTCTATTTTCTGTATCTTGAAATACTCTCTCTGGGAGCCCCAAGCCACCCTATGAAAACCCACCACCACACTGTGATCACAGTCTCAGCTGAACCCAGCCTGCCTCCCATCCCTGCCAAGTGGCAGACCTGCAATGGAAGGCATCTTGGGGCTCTAGACCAGCCCACCCACCAGCTGAACACCCTTAAGTCACCTGTGTCAAAGCTACTTGGAGCAGAAGTGCCCAGCAGAGTCCTGCCTAAATTCCTGAGTCATGAGATACTATAAAATGGGAAGTTTTAAGATGTTCTTTTACCCAGCAATATATACCTGGACCAGAGTGCAGTGCTAATCCCAGTTGCCTTCTTCCAGTCATGAGATTTAAGGAAAAAGGATGTTAAACTAACTGTCATCCTGTTGCCACTGCTCTGAGAGTAACTTTGAAGGATATTTTGTGTCATTAGCAGGTGATGGCCAAGTACTCAGACTCTAGAGTCCCAAATACCCACGTTTACATCTTAGTTTCTCTGCTTCCTAGCTGTGCAAAATTCAGTGAGATATATTTATATAAAGTTATATTTATTTAAACTTGCATAGCGCCTGGCACAATAAATACTTGGTAAAGGTTAGCTCTTATTTAAACAATGAGTTTTTCCATCAGAGGGTAGCAAATCATCACATTTTTTATCAAATGAGCCGGACTTGGACTCACTTCATCCCTCCCAACTAGCAGGACCAGTGAGAACCTTCTTCCCTCACTTTCTGCTTCTTCACAACCACAACCACAAGTCTGTTCTTATTGGTCTTCTGGTGCCTTCCTCTGCTGCTCACTGTTTGACCTACAAACCTTCACACACACACACACACACACACACACACACACACACACACACACACACATCACATGAGAAAAACCTCTAAACCACAAGTTCTTCTGCAGGAAATGTGAGTATTAAAGGATTGACTTCTGAATGTCTTTTTAGCAACCACGAAACTTTCAGTTCCAATTTGTGTGACATGTGAATCGCTCCTGTTGGAAATAACTGGAAAGAAAGAGAGAACTAGGTGCTGGGAAAAGCAAAGAAAGAACAAAGGCAAAGGAGGAGTAGAAGTTTTTATAGTGAAACATTAGGAATTCTGAAGGAAATTGAAAAAAAGACACCTATTTATGCCAGAAAGCAAAGGTCTAAGCTGTATATGAACAGGGCCAGGGGTAGAGTGGAGGCTGGAATCCTGGCTATTGAACAGATATTTCAAATACACAAAATTAGCCATGAAGGTCGCCCAAGGCTTTTTCCATCTCAGGGACCCAAACTATGCTGCATTTCTGAAACCACAGGGGACCCAAGATCTTGGAGATTGGAGTTAGTAGTGCTGAGTCGTAACATTAACAAATATCGAACAGGTAGAGGACAAGACACAAAGAGCGAACGTGTCCTAACCAGCATACCAGCATAGTACCTGAAAAAAAATGTACAAACATCTCATTGATCTGCTCCATGAGGGAATTCCTACAAAGTCGCTAATAAGCAATGGGTGTTAAGATAAAATTAATTACACAGCACCCATCATAACTAATTTAAATGGGTGAAAGGTCACCAGAAACTTTCATGTGCTCTTTACTGTTTTACCTTCACAAATATAAGAATATGAGGTGAGTGACAACCTCTGGACTTTAACCGCAATTTTCATACTGTTAAATGTTCCTTATCTTCCATGGGCTTTTTGAGAAGAAAACTGAGGATCAGTGCATGTGGAGGGCAGCTGGGGGAAGGGACGATCCTAGGAAGGCATGGACTTAACAGAATGGTAGCCAGTAGCCAGGAAACCCGTCAGGATCCTTGCAGCACCATGGGTGGGAACATGCCGACTTTGTAGAAATAAATTAATCGGATGCCTTTTGAGTCAAAGTACTTAAGATGTGTCTGCCTTGCTGAGAACTATTCCTTGTGACCACAGGGCACACAGCCACAGACCAACCGTTTCATATTTCCAGTGGTTCCTGTGAGCACTAAAATGTCTCCACTCAGCCCCATTTAGACCTCCCTCCCACCAACCAGGGCTTTTCTTGGCAGGGGTCGAGGGTGAGTGGGGAGTAGGAGGGAGAAAAGCCAGATCGCACGTTCATAAAGGGACTGAAATTTATATTTTTGACATTTTCTTCAAATAAAGTTATATAGACACTATACTTTTGGAAGGACAATATATTAATTTTTAAAATTTAAACAATTAAAATTTACCATGTATGTATACCCCTGTTTTGGCATCTCCTCTTTCGTATTTAAGGATCCTCAGAAATGGGAGCGCTCTAGGTTCTTGTTCTTTCCATCTCTGGGAGGCCCTGCCCAACCCGACAATCACCTATAGCTCTTCTGAAACTTTTAAATGGAAGCCTAGATAGATGCTAAGCTGAAGATGGGAATGATAAGGGAATATGTAATAGGTACAGGCAGATGCAGAGGAAGATACTAAAATCTACTCCACTGAGCCCCAGTAGAAGGAATATCCCTCAAGAGCTGGCGCTCAATCTTTCATCTCTAAACCCCTAATTCATGGTATAGTGGCTAGAACAGAGTAGGAGCGGAATGCATGTGTGTCAAACGGGTGAATGAATGAATGAATGAACCACACAAACCTGGACAGATGATTCTTTATGCAATATATGATACTGTCAAATCCAACTGCCTGCAAGGGAATCATTTGTCTATGGAGTAGGCAAATTTTCAGTCTGAAGCTGACTTCAAGCCATTGCTCAGACCAAGTGTCCAGCTAAAAGAACATAAATGATTTTTCATGTCCTAGCAAGGAAAGCATACGTGGGAGAAAGAAATCCGCAGCTGGAAAAATCAGAGCATATTCCAAAACCAAAGAGAAATTCCTTTTGGATTGTCAATTATTTGGGATTACCTGGGCCTGGGTCACAGACCATTGGTGTGGATAATCAAGAATTGACTACAGATGTGGATGTTAAGCCTGCCTGGCTCAGACATCCCCCAGCGGCCTGATCACAACTTCTTCCGCTGCCCATCACACAGAGTCCAGGGTAGAAACGGAGGCGTAAATCCACAGCAAGGTTGGAGGCAGGGACCTCCTACTAATACCCCCAAAATTTAGAGTTTCCCCCAGAGCTTCAGGGATAAACTAGGGTTTGTTATAAACTCTGCAGCAAAGGTACACAGGAGTGAGGGCATCATAGAGAAGAGAATCAGAAATTGTCCATTTGCTGCCTTTTCCTAAATTACTACAACCTCCTAATACATCGTGTGTATTAAAAGCAGGGACAACTATGAACGAAGTTGAAGAGCGGGTACTCTGCTCTGGGCACTGCTGCCGCTTGTCGTCTCTGCTTTGTCCCTGACACTTGGCCTCCCCTCGAGTCCACGAGTTGCTCAAGGTCTTTTCCTGACAGCTCCCCCTGGGGGTGATCTACATTCCCAGCCTCTTCTCCTGCCCCATAACCAATTTCCTGCTGCATGCTCTAATTCTGCTAGAGACCTGCCCTCAGATCTCAAAGGCTAAAGCTAGGACAACTTGATAAATTAACCCGGGCTTTCAGAGTAAAGTGTTAATGGGCGCTCCTTCTAACAAGCGTTTTCAGAAGAACTTTCCCTATATGTGTTGACTTATCTAATGGAGTGGCTCAGAAGGAGGGCAGCAGGTGTGGAAGGTTGAGTGGCATCAGCCAGAGAGAGAATATTTTGGGGTCTGTGAACTGGGGCTTTCAAGACTTCTGGTTTTCTATGACTGCATCTGCCTATAGAAGCAGGTGATGAGCAGTCTTTCCTGTTCTGATAGGACAAATCTAGGGTGTCACTTGCTACTTTTCTACCCCAGGGAACACCTGAGGGCATTTTAGAGGCATTCTACTTCATTATTCAAGTTTCGTGAGAATATTTAAGCAAACACAAAGGGAAACAACTTGAGAAAATATGCTTAGCATCATAATCAATAAGAGGAAGAGAGCCACCATGAACTAAGAATTAGTAGCCCATTCTAGTGAGGGAGAGCACGGGAAGCACATAAACAGAGTCTGCCCCTGGTTGAGCTTTATAAAGGAGTTCTTAGCCTCACCAGAAAGAGTGGGATAATTTATAGGCTAACATTTTCTTTTAATGTGGATAGCATTTTCCTCATTTATAGTTAATTAGGTTAAGCATGCATGGGGAGCGAGGGAGAAAGGCTTTTACTGATGCTCTAAATGATTAGTAATTTGAATAAAGTAAGGAACCTCTAAAAGATGGAACACTGCCACACATTAGCCGGTCTCTCTTCTGAGTGCTAGAACCAGCCCCCTCTGGGGTTGAACCAGACCAGTTTCGAAGAAATTGTGGTCATTAAAGCATTAAGATAAAAAGATACAGACTGTGCTAAATATTTTAAACTGGTTTTAAGCCATATGTGTGTATGATGTAAGTGACATTGAAACAAATGACTGAAGACCGAACATATTGGATATTTGGTGTCCTGGGAGTCACCATGTTGCGCTTTGGCCCTTGGGTCACACCAACTTGCCAGGACCCAGAGATGAAGTGGAAGTGATGGGCAAAAAGCATCCCATCTTGAGCTTCAGTTTCCTTATCTGCAAAATGGAAATAATAATAGTCCCCCCTTAGTGTTGCCATTATGATTAAAGACAATATATGTATTTTACCTAATGAATAGTGGGCACCAATAAGTTAATATTATTATAAGATCAAAACCATTCCTTTTTGTTGGACTGTTTTCAACATTTTAGGCATGACTTGTCTTCTTCCTCTTAACCAATCCAGACCTTTTCAGCTTACAGCAGCTATTGCATGCAAACGAGATGAAACTCCTTATGTATACAGTTTACCCTAAAGCTAATCCAGCTGGAAGCGTTCCAAGTACTGTTTCTTTAGCAATAATTTTCAACAAACAAAAATATAAGCAACAGAAATTCTTTACCAAGGTTTGCAGGATATCGTCTGTTTCTATCACTCTGCATTTGCTTTAGGCGTTCCTGGCATATCAATAAACCTTCATCCTCTTCGCATAGACAAGGTGAGTGAAGAGAGCCCAGGGACCTTGGTCTGGCCCTGGCTTCATCACCCCTTCCCTGTGCAGCAGTCTGCAGACTCTCTGGACCTCCGATCCACTCTCCATAAAATGCAGACTGTCTTCACTAAGTAAATAAAATAAATGAAATGAATTAAAACTCTCAATTCATGGGTCAAAGAATTGTTTTTCTAGACACACAGTTTTAATGGCTTAACTGGACCGCCCTCTCCCCACATGTCTCTGGCTGGCTTCTCACTGGACTCCTTCTCCTTCATCAGCCTCCTGGTGAGAGGAATGGTAAGATTTTGAGTGGCTTTGGAGCCAGGTAGGCTGAAATTTGAATCACAGTGCTTCTGTGCTACTGTGCTACTGGCCACATGCACATCAGCAAATTGCTTATCAGTCCAGGGCCTCAGTTTGTCCCCCTCTAAAATTGGCTGAAACAGCACAGAGCCCACTCCCGCTGTCAGCAGGAGAATAAAATAAGGATAAAAAGGGCCTAGCACATAGTTGGTACGGAGCAACTTTTAGTTCCTTTCCTTTCAACAATCAAACAGGAAAAGTGGCGGATTTTCAAGACCCCTTCCCCCCATGAACTCTCACACGGGCCCCTGAAAATAGTCAGTGAAAAAATTATTTTCAGTTGTCTCTAAACACACACACACACACACACACCGCCCCCTAAACTTTCTCCCATCTTCCCCACTTTCCCCGGAAACGAAACCTGCATGAAACTGAGGCCCACGCAAGAGGAGACCATTTAAAAGAGGCAGGTGAGGAGGGGTCATTGCTTTCCAGAATCTCAGCCACCTCAGCCCCTTAGGCCACTGGTCTGATGAGAAAGAAGGCGATTCTTTTTTTCCATTGTTTTAATTTAATTCTAATTGAATGTATGGCTGGAGATGCCTTAAAAGGACTCTTTTTTCACTGGTTAAATGTCCTCAGGGAGTGTACCCCAAGACCTCTCTCTTTGTGATAACTTATTCTGGTCAGCTGAGCTGGGGTCTCTTTATTACATCTCCCGACCACCCCCCTCCAAAGCCCCAGCAGGAGGGGCCCCCGCTGCAGTTGCTGATGACTAGAGAATTACTCAAGTGTGAACTGTTTCACTGTCTGTCACTTTGCTCATTAGGCAAGTGAGAAAATGTATCTATGGCTCTGTCTCACGGTCCTCATTAGCTTGGTGGTTCAGTCTCACTTCCCTTATTTATTTTAAAGACGAAGGCGTAAGAAACAGTCTTCCCTTGGTGTTCCTCAGTATAATTTTAAGAAGCAAAAGCCTGGATAATCTTATTATCTTCCCAATAATTGTGTTGTTCAGATGATAGGGAAAGGGTAATTGCCTCTACTGCATTTTCAGCCAGGGTATCCGGGTGCAACTGTTTTAGTTGTACTAAGGATTGAAGTCCTCAGCATTGAGGTAAGATCATGGTGTTTTTGGAAAGATAATAAACAGATACTCCAACGAGCCTGTACCCTGAAAATGTTGTCTTATTTCTTTCCAATACTCTAGTCCCTGTAGGTTAAATATATATGTATATAAAATTAACATGTATATTATATATATATATATATATTATTAACATATACGTATATTATTATTACCACCACCTTTGTGTTAAATGTAATTCTGTTTCCACCTGGAGATTTAGCAAAAGGATTGTGTTTTTTTTGGTGAGGGCAGTGATATGGGAGGGATATACAGGGTATATTTAAGATTTGATTTTTATGAACCATTCTGTACAGGCATTCATGGTTGTTTATCCTCCCTAGATTTATTTACTGAGATGGTGAAACAGAGCTGAGATCACCTAATATCGTTCAAGATTTTGACATTCTGGTTGCCTTCCTGATAGAAGTGTGTCAGCCTATTTCTTATGTGCTGCACTTGACTTAGGGTGTTTAGAATCCAGTTTTGTTCAGCCACATAAACGTTGTTCCAAATTCATTAGCATCTGTGTGGAGTCCCAGCCACAGATACCCTGTGGCTGATGATTTAAGTGGGGAACATCCATCCCACAGGGCTAAAAGACAAAAAAAAGAAAAGCTATGTTCTTTTCTTTATCTAAATGTAAAACTTCTCACATGCATGTAGCATGTTAGAGTTGGCATTAGCTGTTAGCGTCAGTTCACACATACTTCTGCATGACCCAAAAAAAAAAAAAAAGATGAAGTAGACCGGTAAATATGCAGATTATGTTTCTGTTTATTGCATTTTCAAATCTAGAGTTTAAAGTCTAAGAAGTGTGGAGAAAGAGGCATTCTCTTATTTTTTTTTTAAAGCTTGATTCTTTTAATAACAATGCCAGCTAAAATGCCTGATTTTCATCTCCCTCAACCATTTTCTTCATTCAGAGAAATAAGAATGCACGTAAACCATTCAAGGGAAATATAATGCATTATTATAATATGACTTGGCCTAAGTAGCTAATCACTTTTTATTAACACTTTTTGGCCCAGGGAGTTGGGATTTCTCCAAGCTGACTGTCAGGTTAGGGATTCTGGGAGTCTATATTAGTAATTAGCATTACAAGATCTCGACTCCTGGGGTGATTCAAATTAATACAAAATAAAAGTGCAAATTTCCAAATAGCTTTGAAAGCCATATCTATTATTAAATTTATGTTATTAAAGCCCTTTCCAGCCAGTATGACAGGGGTCCAAAGCAGAGAGTTTCCTTAAATATCTGCACCACTCATCTTGGACTCTTTAAAATTAAATAAAAGAGCATACAATGAAAGATCAAAAGAATTTTCTGTACAATTGAGTTACGCCTTGGCAGTAAAGTTTTCCACCAAACCAAATCCCTACAAAGCGATATGAGTTTCATGGTCACAGTTGCTTTTGGACTTTCCTTGATACGTTTGGCAGCTATCTTGAGAGCATCCAAAGAACCGCTGGCAGCATCAATCACTCATTTCATAAGCAGGCGCTGAGGCGACAGGAGGGCGCTTGGCATATTACCATCTCTGCACTGCGCAACCCCTCCCGGCAGGAGCAAAGAGAAACGAGAAACAGTACAGCATAGAGACATTCTGTAGTCCCCGTCTTCGAATCAGGTCCTGCTAATGTGTAAATAACCCGATTTCTCTAACCATGTCTTTAGCAGACTAAGTGGTTAATTGTTATTGATCAGCTCTGCCCATTGTTCCAATATCAGTCATTATTGAAAATAATCTCAGTATCCTTCATTAAGCATGCATCTGTTTCCATGGGAATGCATTTTTAACACAGAGAGCTACTTGAGCGTTATTGGTTTCACTGGTCGTACGGCACTGAGGGCTGTGGTTACCCAATCTGTCATAGTTAATCAACTCTCATCTCTTAACACTGGCTGCAGTTATCAATGAGCTAAGGATTAATATTCTGGGCGAAGCAGATGATAAATCATTTGTATATAATTAGTGTACAGCAAGGTTACAGCTGACATGAATTTTTATCTTAATTATAAGAGAAATTTGTTCCATTAATTTAATTTAGTTTGCATGAGTGGCTAGACACCTAACAAAGTTAATCTTACACCTGTCATTACAACATTAAGGAGAGAGCCGAGTGTGTTGAGGCTCCCGTCTCGGGTTCTTCCGCGATGAGGATAATGTTGTTCATCCTGATGTGAAAATAGATGATCGTAGACAGAAGATATAAAGTCGACTCTTTTTAAAGTTGTCCCGGGGGATTTATGGGAGCATATCAAAGTGACTCAACAGCCATTGCTGCACTTTGGATACCACTGTCCCCTTTCAAAATTACCTCTCTCCTGCCTTGTAGATCAGGTGGAAAACACCAGACACAAGAAGAGATGTGTTATGTTTTTAATGCATATGTGTTAATTTCAAACCTTTTGACCAAAGAAAGCTTTGTCCCATGACAAGCTGTTACT